>NC_064622.1:327875733-329125733 GCF_023898315.1 Schistocerca nitens
GATAGTCTGTTACTGCGTGATAACTTTTATTTAATAAAACATTTTTTAGTTTTGTTTTGAACTGTCCATTTGTGTCCATATGTTTTATATAGTGGGGTAATTTATTATATAATTTAACGGCATTGTACAACAAGCTCTGCTGAGTTTTAACTTTATTTTTCCTCTTTATATGCAGATTGTATTGGTTTCTAGTTTCATAGCTGTGTACTGAAGAATTTTTCATATAGCAGTCAATATTTTTTTTTTTTTACATACATAATACTTTGAAAAATGAATTCACAGGGGACAGTTAGGATTTCCAGCTTTTGGAAATGTTCAAGGCAGTGAGCCCTACTGCCACTCTTGGTTATTATGCGAATTGCTCTTTTCTTTAATTTGAAAACTATTTGAATATTTTTACTGTTGACTCCCCAGAATATTATTCCATAGGTAATAACAGAGTGGATATAAGAAAAATATACAGATCTGACACATGTAGTATCACACACTGCAGTCAGAATTCTAAGAGCATAGCATGCTGTAGCAATTCTGTTACTAAGCATTTTAATATGTTCTTCCACTTTAACTGACTGTCAACATGCATACCAAGACATTTTGTGTAGTCTACACATTCTATAGTTTCATTGTTTAACTTAAAGTTGTTATAGTGTGTTTTTTTGCAGACATAGAAGTTAACAGCATTTGTTTTTTTAAAATTTAGTTTTAGTTTATTATTGGATGCCCGCTAACGTACACTGTTTAGTGTTTGTTCGGCTTTTTCTTTCAGTGCATCTGGTGATTTATCACTGATTAGAACATTTGAGTCATCTGCAAACAATATTGTTTGTCCATGCTTGATGCTCCGTGGGAAGTCATTTATGTAAATGAGGAATAGTATTGGGCCAAGGACACTACCCAGTGGGACACCTATATTTACATAATTTGTGTCTGAAGTATACTTTACTATATAGTTTGAGCAACTTGAAATATGTGAGATTTCTGTTATCTGTCTTCTATTTTTTTAGATATGTCTGGAACCACTTTTTCACAAGTCCTCTTACTCCCAGTTCATCTAACTTATTTAACAATATGTTGCGGTCTACTGTATCAGACACTTTAGTTAGATGAAGAAATATACCTGTTGTGTAGTACCCTTTATCTAGTGCTTCTAGAATGTGTTTTGTGAGGTGTGCTGTTGCTGATTCTGTGCTTTTCCCTGATCGAAATCCAAACTGGTCGACAGACACTAAGTTGTATTTATTTAAATAATTAATTAGCCTATCTTTCATAATAGTTTCTAATATTTTTGCAAAGCATGAGAGTAGAGAAATTGGCCTATAATTTTCAATTTTTCCTGCATCACCTTTTTTGAAGAGAGGTAGTAATTTAGCATATTTTAAATAGTCTGGAAAGTAGCCCTGCTTGAAAGATTGATTTATAATATCAACTAAAAGTGGAAGTAGGCTCTTGATACAGTCCTTAATTATAAAAATGGGGACTTCATCCAGACCAGCTGAGTTTTTGTTTTTCAGTTTGCTGACTGCTTTATAGACTTCTTCCTGTGTTGTAGGGAATAACACTATTGAGTGTGCTTGGCTTTTTGACCTGAGGGCCTGTTAGAAAATTTTCCTGTAAGTTTATTCCTATGCTACTAAAATAATCATTTATATAGTTTTCCAAATATATTGGGTCTTTTATTAGAGTGCCTTCCTATTTGAATTTCAAGTTTGACAGATTCATTTTCCTGTTACCAGTTTCCTGCTTCACAATCTTCCATACTGCCTTATTTTTGTTTTCAGCAGAGAGCACCACTTTGGAGTTATGAGCTGTCTTTGCTGCAAGCAATAGTTTCCTATATCTTTTATAAAAGAGTGAGAAAGCAGGATTAGTTTGGCTATGTTTAATGGAGCTCAGGTACTTTAGTGTTTCAGACGATTTTTTGATGCCTTTTGTGACCCACTTGTTTTTTCCTAGTGTTGATAATGGACATAATACTTTAGGAAATGTTTCTTCAAAATTTAATTTAAACAATGTCATTAAATTTTTGAATTTTTCATTTGCATCTACCTCTGAGTATACTGAGTCCCATGTTTGTCCTGCTATCTGTTTGGCAAACTCATATCTATTTTGTTTAGAAAAAAATTCGTCTGTAAATATGCATTTTCTTTGTTTCTTCTGGAGCTACTTTTATATTAATGATTTGACCTGAGTGATGGATGAAATAGTGACAGTACTGTGTTCACAAATCAACACTTGGAGAATTAAAGTACAAAATTCAGAATACCTGATGCAACTCCCTTGCCAGGTGAGGCAAATGACAATCCTTTTCTGTTCTACTTTGTGCCACATGAAGCATTGCCTCTCCAGCATAATATAATGCAGCCCTTTCCAAAAAATTTTAAGTGATGCCAGAAGAATATTCAACTTTTGACTATCAAGGGGCAGAAAAAGTGTGGAATACAGCTTTGGAATGCTAACCTCAAAATTTTGTCTATTTGACCGAGCCATTTATTTCAAAAAAGTAACGCTGTTCAGACTATTAAGGCAGCATGCGTGCCTTATAATTTTATAAGCAGATGGGAAGGCCAACTGTATGTTCCACAACAATTTTATGTGTTCTGTGTTACCAGTATTACAAGATAACAGTGCATTCAAAGCAACAATTAGAACGAAGCAAATCGCTTACGAAATAAACTAGGTGAATACTTTCTGAAACCAATGGATGCAATCCCTACACAATGGAGATGTGTATGTTTACAAGACCCAGCCATTTACTATAACAAATCCCTTATATACCTGTAAACAGTTCAAAATAAAATAAAAAATACGAAAATTTAAAATAAAACATTTGGGTGTACTTCATTATAGAGCACCATTTGTTAATTTAAAATAACAATTAAGTTCTTTAATTTAACAAGTTAATGAAAATTTAATTTGAAGCAACATTTTTGTAAATGACAACTCTGTCAAATTGAATTATAATTAATTTTTGCAATATAATTGAATTGCTTATTTCATGTGAGAGTTCCAAAACACTACTGGCCATTAAAATTGCTACACCAAGAAGAAATGCAGATGATAAACGGGTATTCATTGGTCAAATATTTTATACTAGGAATGACAGGCGAGTACATTTTCATGCAATTTGGGTGCATAGATCCTGAGAAATGGGTACCCAGAACAACCACCTCTGGCTGTAATAACGGCCTTGATACGACTGAGCATTGAGTCAAACAGAGCTTGGATGGCATGTACAGGTACAGCTGCCCATGCAGCTTCAACACGACACCACAGTTCATCACAAGTAGTGACTGGCATACTGTGACGAGCCAGTTGCTCAGCCACCATTGACCAGACGTTTTCAATTGGTGAGAGATCTGGGGAATGTGCTGGCCAGGGCAGCAGTCGAACATTTTCTGTATCCAGAAAGAGCCATACAGGACCTGCAAAATGCGGTCGTGCATTATCCTGCTGAAATGTAGGGTTTCGCAGGGATCAAACGAAGGGTAGAGCCACAGGTCGTAACACGTCTGAAATGTAACGTCCACTGTTCAAAGTGCCGTCAATGCGAACAAGAGGTGACCTAGACGTGTAACCAATGGCACTCCATAACATCACGTCAGGTGATACACCAGTATGGCGATGACAAACACACGCTTCCAATGTGCATTCACTGCGATGTCCACGATGTTGCCAAACACGGATGCGACCATCATGATGCTGTAAACAGAACCTGGATTCATCCAAAAAAATGACGTTTTGCCATTTGTGCACCCAGGTTCGTCGTTGAGTACACCATCGCAGGCGCTCCTGTCTGTGATGCAGCGTCAAGGGTAACCGCAGCCATGGTCTCTGAGGTGATAGTCCATGCTGCTGCAAACATTGACAAACTGTTCGTGCAGATGGTTGTTGTCTTACGTCCCCATCTGTTGACTCGGGGATTGAGACGTTGCTGCACAATCCGTTACAGCCATGCGGATAAGATGCTTGTCATCTCGACTGCTAGTGATACGAGGCCGTTGTGATCAAGCACGGCGTACCATATTACCCTAAACCCACTGATTCCATATTCTGCTAACAGTCATTGGATCTTGACCAACGCGAGCAGCAATGTCGTGATATGATAAACCGCAATAGCGATAGGCTACAATCTGACCTTTATCAAAGTTGGAAACATGATGGAACGCATTTCTCCTCCATACACGAGGCATCACTACAACATTTCACCAGGCAACGCCGGTCAACTGCTGTTTGTGTGTGAGAAATCGTTTGGAAACATTCCTCTTGTCAGCATGCTGTAGGTGTCACCACCGGCGCCAACCTTGTGTGAATGCTCTGAAAAGCTAATCATTTGCATATCACAGCATCTTCTTCCTGTCGGTTAAATTTCACATCTGTAGCACGTCATCTTCGTGGTGTCGCAATTTTAATGGCCAGTAGTGTAATTACAGTATGAGCTAATAATATTAAAATTTAATTACTTACTTGTCTTTTACTTAATAAATAAACAAATAATGCACTTACCTGTGTCTTTTATTTCTGATTAAATTTCCCTCCACATGTCACATGCAGCAATGGAATAATTCCAGATGCACTGATGAACCTTCACTTAAGTAATGAAACAAAGTACAGAATTGTCATCATGTTAACAGCTTGAAATATCATACACTACTAATCGCTGCAGAGACTGGCAAGCGGCACTGGGGGAGATATGTAACTTACGCAATTGTGCCGCTGTGAACCTTTTCTATTGCCTCCCTTTAGATTTGAAGTATCTGTCCATGCGTGTCATGTATTGTATGTCATTTACGTTATACTGCTTATCTTATATTGTCTTAGTATGACAACGCCTTAGGGCACTATCTCCTTTGTCAATATCCCTACATTTTGGGCGCCTACATGTGACGCCACCGAGTAGTACTTCCCTTCCATGCCAGAACATTGACGCAGCACAGCACGGTACGCTGCCAGTGACAACAGTTGCTGCTGGCTGCTGTTGCTGTCACCTATCAACTTTTGATGCTACCCAGAGCAGCTTTGTTGGTGCCGTTACTGCTACTGCTACACTGACGTCACATGCCGACTATTCATGTAATTCCATCCGAGGCTTGGCAGGCCATATGCACCACCGAGTGCCGCCATGTGAGGCCATATTGGAAATACGAAGGTTGAATGAAAAGTAATGTCTCCACCTTCGTTAACTGGGTTTGGATGGGAATATTTTAATAAATCAAACACAGAAATAATCCTTAGAATCTGATCTTTAATTACCAATATTCACTTTTCCACATAATTACCAGCCAAATGGATACATTTCTTCCAACGATGAACAAGTTCCCTGAAGCTGTCACGGAAGAAGTCGACACATTGTTTCCGCAACCACCGTCTCACAATTCTCTCAGCGTCTTCATCAGAAGCATAATGATGTCCTCGCAGATCATCTTTCATTATCAGGAACAGATGGAAGTCAGACGGTGCTAAATCTCGACAGTATGGAGGATGCTGTATGGTGGTGAGATTCAGTCTCTGAAGTTCTGCTGTGGTGGCAGGTGAAGTGTGTGGTTTGGCATTGTCATGCTGTGGGAAAACATTTCCCTTTTCCTATCGGACCCTTGTTAGCTGTCGTTTCGAAGTTGGCAGTGTTGTGAAGTTCAAATGGCTCTAAGCACTATGGGACTTAACATCTGAGGTCATCAGTTCCCAAGACTTAGAACTACTTAACCTAACTAACCTAAGGACATCACACACATCCATGCCAAAGGCAGGATTCGAACCTGCGACCGTAGCAACTGCGTGGTTCTGGACTGAAACACCTAGAACCACTCGGCCACTGCGGCCAGCCACTGTGATGTAATGCTCTGAATTTATTGTTGTTCCACAATCAAGGAAACCAACAAGGATAACACCATCTGCGTCCCAGAACATTGTGGCCATGATTTTTCCAGCTGAGGGCTGCGTCTTGAATTTCTTTTTCTGGGGTGAGTCACTGTGTCGACATTCCATAGACTGATGTTTCGTCCTCGGTCATAATGGTGTACCCATGTTTCATCTCCTGTCACAATTGAATGGAGGAAAGCGTTACCTTCATTCTCGTAATGTAGAGGAGTTCGTGGCAAATTTCAGGTCTGTGCACTTTCATGTCAGGAGTTAGCATCCAGGGTACCCATCCTGCATAGATCTTCCGGTAGCCATGAAAGCAATAGTGTAACCCATACATTCTTGTGAAATGCCGATTGTGCTTGCAATTTCTCTCTGAGTGATACGATGATCGTCCTGAATCAATCTGTCAACATTTTACTTGTGAAACTCAGTGGTTGCTGTCACAGGGCATCCAACTCTTTCTTTGTCATGCAGGTCAGATGTTCTCACCTCTACATCTTTAAACATACTCGCCCAATGATGCACAGTACTCACATCAACTCAATCACCATAAACTGCTTTCATTCTCTGATGAATCTCCTATGGGGTGACACCTACTGCTGTCAAGAATTCAATGACTGCACTTTGCTTAAATCGTATTGACTGACTGTCTGCACAGGATTCCGTACTTTACACTGTAACAACACAACCATTGAATGCTAAGGCTTCCCAACAAGTGGAGCTGTAGAGAAGAGGCTATGGAACAAGCCAGTACCTGCCACGTACCAATGCTGCCAACTGTTGAATGATTATGAAGGTGGAGGCATTACTTTTCAATCAACGCTCATAATGTTCTGCCAGCGGTAACTCAGTGTGAAGGGGATGTTGCCTTGAGAGTGTAGAGTTTTTCTGTTTTGTGCGACATGAAGCAAGCTTCAGAAATAATATCTTTGAGCTCTAAAAAACAGAAGACAACAGGTAAGTGACTCTTTGTGTATTATGTTGACCAGTGCTTTTTGTTCCTATAGTACTTAACTTCGGAATTAATCTTAGTCAAGCAATATTATTAGTTTTTAATTTGCTTATCAACTCTTATGAGCGTGTTGCTATGTGTTAACAATTTACAAAAGAAGTTACTCATAAAAAGGTTGTGAATGCTACACATTTCAAAAAATTTAAAACATTTATGTCTACAATAAAACACATTTTTGTAGTTTGATATTTTTAAGTATCAAAACTGCTTAAAACAATCGTTTTTGAAGGTTTTTTTCTTAATTTTCAATGAGAAGAATCCTTTCTCTTCTAGGCAACCACCCCCCAGCGACAAAACTTCATTAATCCGCCTCTGGGTCGAATTGACCAATGTCAGTTAATATGAAGCATATCTCAAATCATTACTGTCTCTGCAAGTATTTTTGTATGTTACTGAGCACTTAAAATACGCTCTTAAGGAGCTCTTAACAACAGTTGACACTTTTGGACTCTGCTGTTAGATGCTAGAAGCATATCATTGTACACTGAAGTGCCAAAGAAACTGGTATAGTGAAACACTCCTTTATATCCACTTTTACTGACTAGTGGATTAAAGCCTAACAGTTTGGAATAGCTTGACCATGTGCAACTGATAAAGACTGATCGGTTAATGTTTGCAGGGGGGTTGTTTCATATCAAATCCAACAAACCTAAGTAGGATGTCAGGTAGCAATAATCGGTACATACTTGTTGTTAATGTTCTTTATCTTTTGTTTAAACAGCACAAATGAGGCAGCTACTCCCTTCGTCAGACAAAGCAATAGCAGTTAACTCATCACAGATCGCCTGTTAATGTCATCACACACCAATAATCTTCATGTAGCGCTGAATGAACAATCCTCACTGCAATCCAAATCGTGGGTGCCTGACGTGGTTATCACGTAATCATGGTTCACAAATGAACACTTAAACACATCAAAAAAATGTTTAAAATGGCTCTGAGCACTATGGGACTTAACTGCTGAGGTCATCAGTCCCCTAGAACTTAGAACTACTTAAACCTAACTAACCTAAGGACAGCACACACATCCATGCCCGAGGCGGGATTCGAACCTGCGACCGTAGCGGTTAAACACATCAACAAATCACTCAATTAACGCCATTTACATATTTGCTGGAGGTCAGGCCCACAGTTCTGGATGACACACACAGCCATTAAACAACTGTCGGTCGGCCGTCTTGCCAAAATCCGCCCTGCTTGCTTAGCAGCCAACAACTTACTTCTTCAGTCTCAACACTGACTACTCTGGCGCACTGGGTGCTCTGCTATTGATAGTACCTTCTGTGATCTGCGTGAGGCAATGATATATTGTTCCCAACACATAAGGAGCGGTTGACCCCTTACGATAGGCATGCATATTGAAATACAGTGATATGTAAACAGGTAGAATACAGCACTGCGGTCGGCAATGCCTATATAAGACAACACTGTCTGGCGCAGTTGTTAGATGAGTTACTGCTGCTACAATGGCAGTTATCAAGATTTAACTGAAAATAATAATAATAATTTTATTGTCATTTGGCCATTACAGCAATAGACAACGTCATATACATAATAAAATACAATTAATAGTTTGAAAGAAACAATAGTAAAACATAAAATCTCCAACTTCGCTGTAGCCGGCAAAAGATCCTGCAAGAACAGGAGCAACGACGACTGACGAGAATCGTTCAACATAATAGAAAACGCAAATTGCTGCAGATTTCAATACTGGGCCACCAACAAGTATGAGCGTGCAAACCAATCAACAAAACATCATCAATATGGGCTTTTGGAGCTGAAGACCCACTCGTGTACCCTTGATGACTGCACGACACACAGCTTTACGCATTGCCTTGACTCATCAACACCAGAACTGGACTATTGATGACTGGAAATATGTTGCCTGGTCAGACAAGTCTTGTTTCAAATTGCATCCAGCAGGTGGACGTGAACGGGTATGGAGACAGCCACGTGAGTCCATGGTCCCTGCTGGTGGAGGCTCTGAAATGGTGTAGGATTTGTGCAGTTGGAGTGATACGGGACTCCTGATACATCTAGATACAACTCCGGAGATCCTGTCTGATCACCTGCATCCATTCGCATCCATCATGAATTCTGAAGGACTTTGGCAATTCCAGCAGGACAATATGACACCCCACACATCCATAATTGCTACAGAGTGGCTCCAGGAACACTCTTCTGTGTTTAAAAACTTTGGCTAGCCACCAAACTTCCCAGATTATTGAGCATATCTGGGATGCCTCGCAATTTGCTGTTCAGAAGAGATCTCCACCCCCTCGTACTCTTACGGATTCATGGACAGCTTATGCAGGACTCATGGTGTCAGTTCCCCCCAGCACTACTTCAGACAGTAGTCGAGTCCATGCCACTTCGTGTTGTGGCACTTCTGTATGCTCGCGATGTTAGGCACGTGTACCAGTTTCTTGGCTCTTCAATGTATAAAACGGCTGAGAACAACGCGCCCTTGATTCGGGACGCATGCACCCCGCAGGCCATAGTGTGGCGACTACAATCTAGAGGGTTTGAAAAAAATTCTACGTAAATGTTATGTTCTAAGAAAGCTTTGAGACTGTTGTAGTATGGAATCACTATTGCGTGCCTATTACACTGAAACGAACAGCTTGCTTAAGCTGCGTTCACACCGGACTCGGTGCACGTAAGGGCGGCGCAGAACAGGGCAGAGAACTGCGCAGAATGTTCCTAGGTGCACAGCAATGTTCCAGTATTGGTGCGCGCGTCAATACAATTGGAAACGAGAAACGTCTGTCTCTTATGGGCCGACACTCTGCGGAACTTGTTTATTGTTGCGCAGAGCCGCGTGGTTTGATGTCCAAACGGGTCTGACTATACTCCACCGAACCTGTTGCCTTGGCTTTGTGCGGCGCAAACGATATGAATGCCGCTTGCAACTGCGCCGCTCTGCGCAGCAATGGACAAGTTACGCATAATCTCGGTACATGAAATAAAATGTTTCGTTTTTGCGCGCTCTGTGAATTTTTCCGCGCGTTGCCCACTACAATAAAGAAAATTACAGAATTCCATAAACAGATGGTAGAACTAAAACAGTTTTTAATAATACATGGCTTCTAATAACATTGCTGAACATCATTCCGAATGTGGAAAAGAAAAATTATTTGCTATTATCGAAGTAAAGTGATTATTTGTAAGATTGTAAATAACTCAAAATAATAAGTTTAATTGTAACTAGCCATGGCTAGGAATTAACCTTATGCATGAAATACGTTTTCTTAATGGCTGAATACAGTGATTGATCGATTGAAACACTTTGTATACCGTTTATAATCAATGTTGTTACTAGGTATCATGCGTTGTTATTGATGTGCTGCTCAGATTACCAATAGCTAAATTAATAGTTTAGATACAGCTGTTGACAATGTAACATTTATATAAGTTTTACTGAAGTGCATCTACAGCTGTAGAAACTGTAACTTACATCTATCTGGCAAATAACAGCTAGTATGAAAATACGCCGCAACAGCCAAGTCTACAAAGATGAAATTTCAGTTTAGGAAGCATTTTGTTATATTAGATAGTGCTATGTTATTAAGCAATTACTAGTGATAATTGTAAATAGAAATAAAAGATAGCGTTATTAAGAGATAAATATTATGTACGCTTTTTGTCGCTAGTGGTAATTTTAAATAATTTACGTGCATGTTCTGTATTATACCAGCGAGTCATTGAAATTGCCGTGTCCTCTGCAATAGACTCGTATCTCGTACAATGTAGGCCAACTGAAGAATAGGATGCTTTTATTAGCGAAAGAAAAAATGCGACGTAGCCTACTAAAACTGGCATTCTGTACCTCAATTGAACTACAATGGTTGTATCGTATTGTTCAGTTGACCTATATAGGTCGTTTCTTTGCCTTCGCTAGTACTAGTATCCTATTCTTGTTGATACTAGTACTAGAGAAGGCCAAAAAACTGACTTACAAATATAAACAGATGCGGTAATCCATATCTCGCAACGTCAGTCCTCTAGCTGCGTGTAGCATACGGTACTTCTTCCGCGGAAGATTAAGCAGTAGCAATTTTGAATTAAAAACAGTAACAATGAAACTTCCTGGCAGATTAAAACTGTGTGCCCGACCGAGACTCGAACTCGGGACCCTTGCCTTACGTGGGCAAGTGCTCTACCATCTGAGCTACCGAAGCACAACTCACGCCCGGTACTCACAGCTTTACTTCTGCCAGTACCTCGTCTCCTACCTTCCAAATTTTACAGAAGCTCTTCTGCAAACCTTGCAGAACTAGCACTCCTGAAAGAAAGGATATGCGGAGACATGGCTTAGCCACAGCCTAGGGGATGTTTCCAGAATGAGATTTTCACTCTGCAGCAGAGTGTGCGCTGATATGAAACTTCCTGGCAGATTAAAACTGTGTGCCTGACCGAGACTCGAACTCGTGCTTCGGTAGCTCAGATGGTAGAGCACTTGCACGCGAAAGGAAAGGGTCCCGAGTTCGAGTCTCGGTCGGGCGCACAGTTTTAATCTGCCAGGAAGTTTCATATCAGCGCACACTCCACTGCAGAGTGAAAATCTCATTCTGGAAACATCCCCCAGACTGTGGCTAAGCCATGTCTCCGCATATCCTTTCTTTCAGGAGTGCTAGTTCTGCAAGTTCCCAGGAGAGCTTCTGTAAAGTTTGGAAGGTAGGAGACGAGGTACTGGCAGAAGTAAAGCTGTGAGTACTGGGCGTGAGTCGTGCTTCGGTAGCTCAGATGGTAGAGCACTTGCCCGCAAAAGACAAAGGTCCCGAGTTCGAGTCTCGGTGGGGCACACAGTTTTAATCTGCCAGGAAGTTTCATATCAGCGCACACTCCGCTGCAGAGTGAAAATCTCATTCTGGAAACAGTAACAATGTTTAGGATTATGTGCGCATGTTTATGCAGTTTTTTTAAAGCACTGAAATAATAGCTCACTGACATAAAATATTGTGTATTTTTGAATGCTGGAAGAATACCATCGACATAATTTTATTTTACTCACAATCTACATACTACAAATTGGCACAAAAGATTCATTTGCGTGTTCTGTCCAACCACGATCTGCTGAGCATTGCTACAAATTTGCTCCACTACTGACTACAGTGTATTATCAACATAGATTCTGTTATTTACATTGTTAACTATGTTCTCTTAAAAATGTTTTGTTGATACCGGTATGGAACATATTAGTGTTAGTACAGAACTATAGAAACTGTAGTGAAATTTTGTATCTAGAATTATAAACTTTGCAATACAATGCATTTTACTTAATAACGATAAAAAATCGCTTGCACAAGTCAGCGCCTACAATGTTGAGCAACTATCAGTTATGCTTGGCACTAATTCGAGCGATGACAAATGGGACGGCGCTTATCTTACAAGAGCAGGAACCGCTAGGCGACATCGCTAGTTTACACAGTCTGTACTGGACCAAACATTTTATTTCAACTTTAATATGGAGTTACTTATAAATATGTAAACAATGACTACACCTATCTGCGTGAATGAACCTCGTAAGTCAACTGTTGTGGTTAGTTTCAGTGTCACTCATGCTGTTGTCAGTCTATTTTTTTTATCTCATCTGTACTTTATTCATCGTGAGTGAATTTGCATCTCAAGTGTAAAATCCCACGTTTTAGATGTCTGAATTCCCTTTTGCCTGCTTCATTCGCTGCATGTTTATTATTTTTTTTGTCTATTTAATTCAGTATCACGTGTTTTAGCTGTTAGATTTTGTACTGGATTGTTCAATAATACACATAAATAAAAAACAACACATCTTATACCGCTGCTATATGCTTGTACACACTACTATACACAAAAGACGACAACACAGATGGTAGTACCATAGAAAAAAAGAAAAAAAAAGAAAAAAAATAGAGGAGGGCAACCGAAACTTGCTGACTTAACCAGCAGATATAACAACTGCTCTGTCTTAAGGCAGGAACAACTTAATCGTCTTGCTGGATTTTTAATAATCCAGGAGCAACGACGCAACACCGGAACGTCCTGGACTTCATGCTGGGTATCTGCTGTCACAGCAGCTTCATTATTCTGCACGGCAACAGGTGGCTCATTTACAACTAGAGGTAGTTAATGGATCAGTCCCAGAAGTTTTGTCAGTTTTAGAATCAGAGTTGAAATCAGCTGCAACATCATCAGTTGTTGCCACTGCATTAGTTTCAGAAACGGCACTCTTATAACTAGAAATGGATGACAGGAGTTGGTCCACCTGTTTCCTATGAATAGTACCAGTAAGATCTTTTACATTGCCTTCTCTTTTAAGAACTATGCCCTTTCTATGCACCAGAGTTGATTCAATTTGTCATACATACAAAATCTCCCACATTGAATGTACGATTCATGTATATCAGGTTGGGTCTGATCTTTCGCTGGATGTCAAATTATTTGGTTAGGTTTAATAGAATTGTCAGATGCCTCCCAAACATAAACAAGGCTGGGCTTTGGCTTGCAAATACATGTTCTGCATTCCAATATATAAGTTTCAGCAAACATACAATTACTTTCAGTGCCTGCTTGAAACTTTGGACATCTTTCTCAGCTTGAGCACTCGAATTGGGATGGTAAGGTGCAATGCTTAAATGCCTAATTCCATTTTTCACGCAAAATAATATGTCTTTATTAACCATTTGGGGCCTATCGTCTGACCAAATCACTTTAGGCGGATCACACTGAGCGAACAAAGGGATTAAAACATCCACAATTATAGAAGTGTTGATAGAGGGCATGTTGATTACCTCTGGCCACTTGCTGTGTGTGCCCACTATTATGAGATACATGGTCTTCCAAAACTTTGCAAAAGATGAAGCCTCTCCCACAGCTATCTAGGCCATTCCTGTGGGTGCCAAGGCCCTTGGCTGGAGCTCTTCTGTGTCTATAACATATATTGCAAACAGCTGTGATTTGTTCTGTCTCATCATTCAATTGAGGCCACCATATGAAGCTTCAAGCTACAGATTTTGTTTTTGTGGATCCTAAACAGCCAAACTGTATTTTTCTTTAAATCCAAGATCTTAGATTATTTGGAATTATAACTCTTCCCCCTCTAACAGTACAATTATGAGCAATAGAGTACACATTACAGTGCCTTGAATACTCTTTAAGAATGTGTGGTACCTTATTTGGCCATTGTTTATTTTTGGCACAGTTCAACACAACAGATAGTATTTTATTTTTGACTGTCTCTTTGGAAATTTCTTTAGCACTACAAGCTTGAGAAAATTTATGCATACAGCACAATCATCAGGTCCAGTCTGTCTAGGTAACAGCAGTGTTGATAAACAGTCATCATTACAACTGACATTGGTTTTACGATATTTAATATCATAATCATACTGGGATGAAAATTCAGCCCATCTTTGCTGCCTCCTATCACAAATGGAAGACAGTGAAGCTTTGGGAATGATCGTTATCACAGTGAAGTGACGTCCTCTTAGGTTCAGATCAAACTTTTTTACACTCCATAAAAAGGCTCTAAGTTCTTAATCCAAGATACAATAATTTCATTCTGCTTTGCTCTAGGTGGAACTAACAGATATCAGAGGAAATACACAAGAAAGACATACACCCGTGCCTGGCTCAGCAGCATCACAAGCTGTAACTAGTGGCAATTATGGGTCATAATGGCAGAAAACTGTGTGTGACAGCAACATACATTTAGCTTCTTTAAATGCTTTATTACATTTTGCATTCCATTCAAACTTTGTTTTGTTGTCTGTTGAATACAGAGGACTTAGAATTCTAGAGAAATTTGATAAAAAAATTATATAATAGTTCATCATACCACAAAATGACAAGATGTGAGTTTAGTTTGTTGGCTTTAGTTTCGCAGTTATTCCTGCATTCTTATATTTTTCATTAATACAACTAAATGGAACCAATGCTATGTCAGGGAGAAGCATGTGATGTTAGTATGCCTGTCATCAAGATAGCGATATGTTTTCTCAAGACCAACATGATTGTTATCTGATTTTGGTTCCCATACAGCTGGGACAGAGTCAATTCCAAAAGCAAGTCTAGTAAACTTATATGGCCCCCAAGGAGTCACAATAGTTTGCAGATCTTGAAATGGCTTTATTGTAATTTCTCACCTCCTCCTAGCTTAGCAAAAGTCTCATATATCTTTGTAAAGGTAGACCTAGGAATGAAAAACTTTAGATTGACAGTTATGTTAAAATCCCTGGCTGTGGCTAATTCCTCAACTGATAACTTGTCAAGGGCTTTTTCCTCAACCATATTCTGTATTTTATTTTCTAAAAATAGTTGGTGAGCTAGAGGAACTGACCTGGCTTGGAGGGCAATGGGTTGAGCCCCTTATTTTACCGTTAGGGTATCTTTGGCAACTTTCAAAGTCCCTGGCTTTTTTGTGAAAAGCTCAGGATATGCCTTCATAAGTACTTCTGCTGAGTATATTTCTGGGTAGAAAGCTTCTAATTGTTTCACTCCTTGTATTTTGACAGTATTGTCCCAGTTAAGTGGAATGGATCTTAGTCAGTTTCTTTCCAGTACTGGATGATGACTTTACAACATGTAAAGGCATTGGATAGCTTACTTTGAAACAGTGACATTAACCAAATAACAGAGCCCTTCACATGTGTGTTATCATACTGAATAATTTTTGTAGCCTATTGAATTTTCACAACTTAAAGTGGCATGTGCACCTGTATCCACTTCAAAATAAATTTTCTTTCCTTCCACAACTAGCTCTACAAGTCAGGCATTATTATCTACTTGTCTAATGACGCCAGTTTTACACACTGGAGCTTGCTTTGCTACAGTGGAACACACATCAGCACTGTAACACTACTTGCACACACTGACAGTTTCTTAATTTAGATAATTTTTTTGATACACATTTGCTTCGATGCACAATTTTCTAAGTATGATATTTTTTTAACACTACTTCCCCCTCATCTACCCCACTGTTTGAATTTGATTCCTCTGAATCAATGTCAGAACCCTCCAACACCAACTTGTAGACTTTTTTGGGTTTTATCTTGTTCCCTGGTTTGTCATCTTTCTTCTTCTCTCACAGGTTTCCTTTGGGTCACAACTTGTTGACTGTGGACTGCTTCTGTGACACATTTGTGGAACATGCCCATGGATACCACAAATTTTACAAGTGGGACCTTCTACTGAGCACTGAGGCTTCGTGTGTCCATGTTTGCCACAACAATAACAATGTGGGTTCTCAGACTGCAAGCTCAGCTGATGCTCTCTGCTTGAAGAAGCCCTCTATAGCCATGGATAGCCATTGCAGGCTCAGTTGTGCCAGTCTCCATAGTCACTGCAATTTCTTGACGTTTATTGAATGTCATTTTGTGTTCTCCAAACAGTTATTTTGAAATTGTTTCACTTCTTAAACCACAGGCTAATCTGGCTCTTCTTGCAGATTACCTTTAAAGTTGCAGTTTTTGTGCCAAAGATTTCAACTGAGATATGTGCCTTGGAATAGATTCTTATGGAAGTTGGTTTCTTGTGTGAAACTTATAGCATTCCTGAATCACTGAAGGTGCAGGTTCTATATGGTCTTTCACTATTTTTACTATTTCATCGAAAGTCATGTCCTCTGGCTTCTGAGGGTATGCTAGGTCTGTGATGAGAGCTGATTACTCAGATCCAACAAGACCCAATAGGTAGTTCATTTGCAGATTGTTTGGAATGATTTGCATGATTAACTTATTTTTCATAACTGAGATATACACACCCCACTGTATTTCTTTTGATAATTTGGGCATCACAATGCCACTAGGATTAGCCACAGATACTGTAATCATCTTTCTTGCTTGTGTTCGCTGTCGGTCTCTGACACGCTGCAGCCAGTGGTTAATTTGGATAATTTTTCCGACACACAACTATATCAGTTAAAATTTATACACAAAGGCAATTACAGTGAGTTCCACATTAATTTCTCATTGCTAATTGTTAGGCTTTGTATTGGATTGCTCAGTAGTACATGGATACAAAAACTGCACACTTTATTTCACTAACGGCATGTTTGTATACATACAAGAGACTACAATACAGATGACAACATCATAGCAAAGAACATAGGAAGGAAGCTTAAAATAAGGTACCTTTGCCAGCTTAACTAGCAGATACAACATTATCCAGTGACTTCTAGTGGGTTTTGCCTTTTTCTATTTGCTCCTTTGCTGCCTTCACTATTTCATTATGGTACATATACTCAAATAACAGTTCAGACATCAATAAGCATAACAACTGTAATACATAAATTAAAGAAATAAAGTATTATTAGATGCTACCTGTACACATTATGTGCAAGTAAAATAATACATTTAAGGAATTGTGTTGTTGTTGTGGTCATGCAGCTATGCATGTTAACTTATTCTGTATAGATCTCTTCATCTCTGCTTAACTATTGCAACCTACATCCATTTGATCCTGCTACTTGCTGCATTCGAGCCCAAACTCTATACAATTTTTATCCCCCATACATCCCTCATTACCAAGCTGACAATTCCTTGCCGCCTCATGAGGTGATGTGTCAACCAGTCTCTTCTTCTAGTCAGAGTATGCCATAAATTTATTTTTTTCTCAATATGACTTAGTAGCTCCTCATTAGACATTCAATCTAACCATCCAGTCTTTAGTACTCTTCTGTAATACTGTATTTCAGAAGCTTCCATTCTCTTTTTGTGTAAACTGGTTATGTTCCAGACTTTATTCGTAGTATTGCAAATTTGCTTTTTATATTGTCTCTACTTCATTCATTGTGGGTTATTTTGCAGTCCAAGTGACAAAATCATAGGTTTTAGATGTCTATGTTCCCTTTTGCTTGCATCATTAGCTGCAAGTTTGTATTATTTCTTTCATCCTTTTAATTCAGTATCTCATGTATTATCCAGTACTTCTACTGAGCTTGTCTTTCTTATTATTTGCTCCTCTGTTGCCTTCACTATTTTGTCCCTCAAAGTTACCCATTTGTCTTCTGTTGTATTCATTTTAATTGTTTCAGTCAGTTGTTGCCTAATGCTTCCTTTTAAACTCTCAACAACCAGTGCTTCTTTCAATTTATGCAGGCCTCATCTCTTGATTTTTTTACCACTCTTAAGTTTTAGTCCACGGTCCATAACCAATAAGTTACGGCTAGACTCCACATATGCTTCTGGGAATGTTTTGCTGTTTAAAATCTGAATTTAGACCTCTGTCTTACCATTATATTTAATCTATCCGGTGTCTCTGGGTTTCTTCCGCTTGTATGAGAGTGTGTTGAAAAGTAATGCTTTCACATTTTTTATATGACAACGCCTAAAGCTTTTTAAATAAAACAAATGTTATTAACATTATACATCTTTATTCCTCATATGTAAGTACATATTTCTCAACATAGTCACCCTGCCAATGAACATATTTCTCACAATAAGGGACCAGTTATTTGATACTGCCACTGTAAAATGTTTGAATTTGTTGACAGACCCACAACCTCATCTCTGCATGCACCATTTCATCAGTATCAAATTGGAGCCCTCAAAACTGATTTTTAAGCTTTGGAAACAGATGAAAATTGGATGGAACCAAGCAGGACTGTATGGAGGATTATTGATGACAGTGAACCCAAAGCATCCATCAGTTTGTTGCAGATATCACTGCACTCTTGGGTGGTCAGGCTTTGTCTTGCTGAAGGAGAGGGTGTGGCATCTGTGGATGAAATTTTCGAATTCAGTACTAGATTATAGCACACTGTTTTCCAGGGCTGTGAATAAGAAGACATGAGAAATAAAGATATAGAATCAGGGTTGCCACAAGTTCTGGAAATCAGGGAATATCAGGGAATTTGAAATGTATCAGGGAAATCTGAAAAAACACTGGAAAAACCTCGTTTTTGTCTGAGTAGATGAAATGGCTTGTTTACTGAGATTTCACACGTTGTCAGTGGCTGGGAGCAGCTGAGGACATGCCCCACTTCCCTACTCCCTCATTCTTGCTGCTTCCCCCCTTCCTACCACTCCCCTCAGCTTGCTGTCAGTGCTGCCACCACTTCTTGCTGCTAGCATAGCAGCTGCCAATGAGAGGCAGGGAGGCATGATAATTGGTTTGTTCGGATCTAATCCTCAGAGACTGTTGACGCAGTGGCCGGAGATGGCAGTCATGTGTGCATGAGTTGTCTGAGTAATTGTGTGAATAGATGTGCACTCTCATTTTCTGACAAAGGCTATGGCCAAAAATTTAGTTGTGAGAATGTGATTGTCTTTTGTACGTGCTTGCCTGTGGCGGAGCAACCATCTTTACAGAGAGTTGCTACATATGCTCATTAGTATTGATTATCAAAGTATTTGTGCCAGTTATCTGTTTCATGGATTGGTCACCGCGGTCTCATTTTATCAACATGGTGTCTGTGGAATATGAGCAGAGGAGCACATGAGTGGACTTCCATGACGGGCCAAAACCGCAGACCATTTCTGTGGGTATCTCTAACGGATTGGGCCCATAGTTTACCACTAATGTGTGGGCCCTGCCTGTCAGATATAGTCTCACTGATCTGCCTACAGGCCAGGTCTGTTTGTGTGTGGCATAATGTGGTGGATTTTCATGGTTTATCCATGGACCCAGGACTGTGGTGCTCCTCAGCAGGCCAGATGCCACGAATGACGGATTTCAGGAATTGCGACTGTCTCACAGCAAGTACATTTTACAGTGCGGCGTTTTATAGACATTTTATTTATTTTAGTGTATTTTGGCACTTCAGTAGTAGTTTTTATATTAGAAAGTATGGACGATAAGAAGAAGAAAATTGTGGCAGTCATTAGCAGTTTGTACGCTATGTACTCGTGTATTTCTTGAAAGAAAAATCACACAACACAATACCTGTAAAATAATAGACATAACAAAGTGGGTAATAACCGACAGTAACGAACATAGTAGAACCAACATTTTATTTGTGGTCACATATAGTGTTGGCTTACTCAACTCTTCCCCACTTTATACACTTCTTTCAAGAGGTCTACTTTTTTTTTTAGGTTATTTCTGAAATCAGTGAAGGTCTTTTAAATCTGTCTTGCAACTCCAATGAAATGCATATTTTTGTCACCAGATGTGTTTTGTTTTATTGAAATAAAAGAATCAGTGGTCTTAATGAAACACATATACCATTTAGCTTTCTTTCTTTACCCAAAAACAGTTCATTACAAAAGATGTTGATGTTAGTACTTCAGATTTTTGCTCACATGTTTAGAAATGCAGAAGTCCTTACATTTTTTTTGTCAACTTATGCCTTTACTTACCCTTGGTATCTCAAAATTTGTCAGGGAAAAATGCTATAACTTGTCTGGAAATTTCACTTGGGGAAACTTGTGGCAATCCTGAGAATTCCAAACAACATTTAAAAGACTTTAAAAGTTTCCACATAAAAAAATTCAGACGCATTATTTTTCAGCATCCTTCATACAATCGTCCTTCATGATTCCTAAACCAAGTGTTTGCAATGGTTAAATTGTGCTCTGTGTAAAATTCTACTAGGGACCTACTTCTTTTATTCCTTTCACCCAGTCTTTATTCTCCTACTATTTTTCACCCACTTCCCTTTTCTAGTGCCAAGTGACAGTTCTCCAATACAAATAAATTTTCATCTCCTGTAATGATGTAAATAATTTCTCCTGTCTCATCATGCTATCATCTTCTTTGTCACATGTGGCGCTAGTAGGTGAGTGTTGGTTTTGAGCCTATGTTGTGTACGATAATGTTTCCACTATGCTGTTCATTGCAGCTTACTCGTGTCCCTATTTTCATGTTCATTGTTACACTTACTGCTGTGTCACCCCTTGTTTGTGATGACAATTTGCTCACCTTACAAGAAGTTTTGTTCCTTCAGAAATCTCACTTCACTAATTCACTCTGTGTCTAACTTCATCTTATCCATTTTCCTTTTCAAATTCTCAGTTTCTCCTACCCACTTAAGGGATCTAACATTCCACACTCTGAGCTGTAGGATGCGAGTTTTATTATTTCTGATTATGACATTCTTCTGAATAGACCCCATCTGGAGATCTGAATCGGGGAATCTTACCTTCGGAATATTTTACCCAAGAGGATATCACCATCATTATGCTGCATAGTAGAGCTGCAGGTCTCAGAAAAATAACATCTATATGTTTCTCATGATGTCATCCGTTTGCAGGGCAAACATAGTAAGTCCATGTTGGCTAAATGTTGCCAGCCTATATCAATCAATCATCCGGACTGTTGCTCCTGAAACGGCTGAAAGGGCTGCTGTGTCTCGTCAGAAAATACATATCAGTCTGGCTTCTCCTCAGATACCCCACCATTATGGTTGCACTTACCATATTCATATGTGTGAGCCTCACAAGCCATCCAATCTTGGCATGGAGTCCATGGTTCATGGGGGAAAGAAAACAAAGAGTACCTTTGCTTTATAGAATTCTCACAGTTCATTAGTTGTACCTTAAACCAACCCTGGATATTTTATTGTCAAAATGCTCCAGTATGAAAAACTTCTCAGAATCAGCAGGTATGGCAATGACTGTGAGAAATATCCCTAGTATTTTCATGGGGAATGTTGTAAGACAGACTATATGCAGAATGGTGTACGTCACATGCGTAGAGGCATTACTCTAGCTATACAATACTGGGAAAAGACCAGCAAACCTTTAAACTTCAGAAGCCATCACCAAAACAGTTAGTGCAGTTTTGATCAGCAGTTTACAGTAGTTATATTTGGCTAGATCAGAGGACCGGATTTACACACAAGCCTCCAAAATCAGTGAAAATATTTAGGAGATGATACAAACGTAATAGATTCAGCCTAAACATCTGCAGTAGTTCCAGTTCTTAAGAGGCTATGGACAAAAGCATGCAGACCATCCTACAGGTTCAGAAGTGGTACAGAACTGAAGGTGCAAGCTCAGGCTATAAAGGGAAGGATGAAGACCAAGAATGTATTATTGCTAAATTGTAGTCATAAGATACCAAACTCTTTGGGTGACAAGATAAAACAGTATTTTAAAATTGTGTGCAATGCTGAGTGATGTCTCATGATGAATCTTGGCAAAAAAGGTTATGTGTTAGGATGTCTAATAGTAGGTGCACAGGCACTGGTTTGCACTGTAATGTCAATTACACAATCAGTGATGAATCAGATCCATTTGCTCAGGCTTCTTGCACTTATGGGAAGATTATGTGATTCTTTCAGCAGTAATTGGTTAATTGGTCTGGAGACAGGGGCATTCACACATGGGTATGATTAATACATTACCTTTTTTTTGGTCGCATATGTGCATTGAGCTTTTCTTCCGAAAGATTCTGGTAACAGGCTATTTTGATAACTGGTTGCAAGAAGCATTTATAACCAAAGCAGCATTCATCCTATCTCCAGTCATTTCCAAAGTATCCTATGTGCAATATTTGAGAAGAATTCTGTCAGGAAGCAAAGATGCAGAATAAATATAGTTTCAGTTGGAATAACTAGCAAAACAGTATACTGTGACTTGAAAACAAAGCTGTGGATCTCATAAAGAACCCTTATTTTGTGTCTGCTATCAGAATACCTCAAGCCTCATAAATAAACACTGAGTTTTGTTAACAACATTGGAAAAAAAATGAACCAGCAGATACAATGTCAGCAAAAGTGTAGTACTTATCCAAATATTTCATGGAAATTACTGTAATTAGGCATATGTATGTTGCTAGCAGAAGCCAGTAGTATTGATAGATTACCAGCCACTGGCCGAAAATGCATTATGATACACAAAGCAGCTGTAGACAGTGTTAATGGGATTATGCTGTCCACCAAAGTACACAAATTTTTGTTGTAGATTAAGGTTAAAGTAGATAAAAAGAAATAAATGCAGTTATGTAACTGGTGAGCATCTAGACATATTTTTTACACAGAAATTATATCATATTTCTTAACTTAGTCCTGTTACACATCATAGCGAATTGTAAAAATATGATGCATGGAACATACAAAAAGTAAAAAAACCAAACCAAAGTAAAAATTAGACATAATTGGGGACAAGGTATGGATAATTTCTGAGCTCTAAGCATCTTTTACGTAAAGAAGACTCTATTTCTGAGTGCAAGCTGTAGTCAAGAGTAATATGCATGGTCACAGTTTTGTTGTCCCATAGCAGAGTGTCAAGGAGATGCCGAAAAATCTGAACTGGTAGGTGCTTGAAGTTAGACCCTGCTGTTCCATGAAAGCCTACTTAAAAGCATCAAGAACCATGATTAATTGGGAAATCTAGGAATATACTGTGCACCACTACATATCACCTGTGTGGAGATGACAAAGTAACATTCACCTAGTTACAGCATGCGCAGAAGCATTTAAGCTATTCTTCTTTCCACTCCATATGTGAATAGTACAGGAAGAAGCCTTAATAAGAGGTAGAGAGGAAAGTAACCTCTACCATGCACTTTGCAGCCATTTGCAGAGTACAGATGGGGGCAATAATAATAAAGTTATTGGTACTAAATCTCCATGTATGTTCAAGGCAAAACTGAGGTTGTTAAAAGCAAAGTGGTGTAAGTTTCAAAATATGATTGTGAATGTTTGCATTTGTTTGTGTGTCATGGTCCCATATTTTCTTCTTTTATGGCAAACAAATCTCAAATAATATTGGTAATCTCTACTTTTTTAATTTTTATATTTTTGAAGTTTCCATGTTGCTGAACTAGAGACCACGTCACAATTTCAAATTCTTTTCCTCTGTTCTTTTCTTTTCCTCCAGCAATCTTTCATCTTTTCATCATGTTTACTTCAGACAACATTGCATGTGTTCTTCTATTGCTTCTGCCTTGGAATCCTAAATTTAACACTTCCTTCTAAAAATATACCCTCCTGCTGCTTCTTATACTTTGACATCATGTATTTTTAAATCTTTTTTAAATTCTCAGATCCAGCTGGTTACTAATTGTTTTTCCCAGAGGTATTTGAAGAATTGTTTTGTCTGCCTCTTTTCATTCATCCTGAATAAATGTCCAAAAAATATAATTCCTCTTTTGCTTATTGTTCCTGTTATTTCTTCTATATTTTGATGTACTTCATACCTGCATCTTAATTTCCAGACTTCTGTGCTTCTTATTTGGGCTAAAATTTCCCTTGTGTTTCGTCTCTCTAATATTTATAGTTCGTTTAATTTATAACTCAATGTTAGGCATTCACTTGTGTAGAGACATTCTTAATTCAACACCATGTTGTAATGCTTGTTTTTGCATTTTTGTGTGCACTGTGTATTGTAAATATTTTTTCATTATTGCATATGGCCTTTCAATTTTGTGTTTCCTTTCATTTATGACAGATTTTTCTAAACCATAATTTTCTTGAGTTATTACTTCTAGATACTGGAAATTTTTGACCTTTTCTATTTGACGAAAGTCTGTTTGTAAAATTTAGGTACATATTTTATGTTGCTTATAAATATGATTTTCTCCTCAGTGATTGTTAAACCTGTACTATCGGTTATATGTTCCAAGAAACTGATTTGTATTTGTTTGTATCTGCTAGAGAAAAAAAGAACATACCCATGAAATTACAGATGCATCTCTATAACATCGGTATGCTGCAGAATTCTTTAACATATTCTAATTTTGATACAATGAAATTCCTTGAGACAGAAAAGCTTCTGTCCACAAACCAGCACAGCTTTAGAGAGTATTTATGTATAAAACTCAGCTTGCCCTTTTCTCACATCATATCCTGTGAACCTTGGATGAAGGGCAAGAGGCAGATTTCATATTCCTAGACTTCTGAAAAGTGTTTGACATGTGCCCCACTGCAGACGCTTAATGAAGTTGCAAACACACAGAATATGTGAGTGGCTTGAAGACTTCTTGAGTAATAGAACCCCATACATTGTCCTCAATGATGAATGTTCATCAGAGACAAGGGTATCACCTGGAGTAACCTAGGGGAAAGTGTGATAGGCTGCGCTTTTTCTATATGAATAGGTGTACCACATTTCTGGGGTCTAATCCAGGACATATTACTACATTCTTGAGATCCAACCCATAATATAGTTTTGAAATTACTTAAATATCTTAACACTGTATTGAAACATTAAACTTTATTTATTCAGTTGTACTTTTCACTATGTAATCTACTCCTCCTTTCTTTGATGTTGTTACTGTCCACTGTGGTAAAGTCTTTTCAGATGACTGGAGAGGAGTAAGATCTACTATAAACTTTTTGCTTATCTTTTCTCGCACAGTTGGCTCCAGTTCTTTATGTCTAGGGGTCTGATTCTTGAAGCTGAAATTCTCACATTTTAGGTTCTCATTATTCAATTGATCTAAATAATTTTGAAGAGTGTCGTTACAGAATTTTTGTTTTTATGATAATGTATTGTCTCACATTTTACTACATCACACTGTCTTTTGAATTTTCACTTTAACAAAGCTGAAATTACATTGTTAATCCAAAGTACAAAAATATGTCTGACCACATCAGAGGCATGCTTACTACTACTTCACTCTGCGGTAATAACAAGATTCCAAAGGGCTTACAATTTTTCTTGACAAATGAATTTCTATTAGTTTACATTATTGTTTTATAAATGAATACAGAAATAAACATAATACACAGAACTAGATTTCATAATTGAAAATAGAAATGTTAAGTGTGCCAAATAATTTGTGATGAAATGTTCCTGAAACCAATAATTTTAACTGTATATTCAGAACTAGTATTTATCGATTATAACATCCAAAATAAAGTAATTCATTTTCATAAATTTTAACTTGAAATATAACATATTGTGTATACATTTAGATTATAGTTTTCAGAAAAACAGCTGAGATAATATTGACCTGTCCAAAATTTGAAAAATGTTACTGGTGTCGACCACTACTGTTGAGGAAAAGTAATGCTAGAGGAGGATGGCCCTTTACAACTTTTCAGAGATAGTTTGTGTACACTCTAAATTAAACACTAATTTCTAAAATAGATCTGATTGAATCACTTTGAACAATTCTTAACTCAATTTTTTTCTCTTTCACTTCATACCACCATTTACTTTAGTATTATCAGCAATGTAACAAACCAATTTTTCTCAAAGTTTGTATTTTTTCACACACTGCAAACCATACTGAATCAAAATTTGAGCAGTTACACATGGCACTTTATCGAAATTTGAAAATTTAACTTGAATTCCCTCCTTCAGACTGAAGTATCTTACAACAATTTGATAGAGTTTCACTTCACTTCTGTTTGAGCTGTCCATAATTAATGCTACATAATTAATTTTTTCCAGAGAACAAATTGTTTTACCAAACATAAATGTCAAAATAACATTAATAATAATTACCTCAGGTTTGGTTCTAGCATATGAAAATTTTGGGTTCTATATGTATTTATAGTACAAGTGTATGAAAGATTGGATAAACCTGATGAAGGAAGATAACAGAGGAAGTAAGTTTCAAAATGGTGAAGGCAACAGGGGGGACTGGGAAACTGTGGCTGTATCATATGATCAAGGTGGTGTGGAATCATAAGACAACTCCAGAAGATTGAAGGAGGGCACTAATTGTCCCTGTATTCAAGAAAGGGAATAAGAAGGATTGTAGAAACTACAGGGGGAGCCCAACTGATACCACACATGCTGAGGTATGTGAAAAGATGCTGGAGACCAGAATCCAAACAAGGGTCAACAGGAAATTAAGAGAGGAACAGCATGGCTTCAGACTTGAGAGGCCAACTGTTGACGTCATATTTGCGGTGAGGCAGCTCCAGGAGCACCACTGTGGATCTGGGTGTTTCTTGGTATAAAAATGGCATTTCATAGCATATGTAGAAGAAAGGTCTGGGAAGCACTAGAAAAGAAGGAAGTGGAAAAAGAGACAACAAGCAGAGTGGAGAAGATGTACAATGGAAGTCTGAATTGTGAGAAAGTGGGAAATGAAAGGTTCCAGCAATGGATGAGATAAAGACTAAGGTGGCATAAGAAACTGGAAAAGACAGGATGAAATAGTTGAGGCTCATGGAGAGAATGAAATTTGATGTAAACAAATGTATAATCCTGGTTACTATTAGAAAGAAACATAGACCAACTGGTGAAATAAGGATCAGAAGTGAGCTATTGAAAAAGGTGTAGTGTGTCAAGTACATGGGAAGTGTGATAGGAGAAAGTGGAAGAAATGAGAAAGAGATCAGTGAATTTATCAGACAGGCTGAAGCATTCCTGTGAAATGTTAGGAGCCTGGTTTGCAACAAAGATGTCCCACAAAAAGCAAAGAGGTTATATATAGAAGTTAAAAAAGATATGTAACCAGATTACAAGCATGTAAAATGAAGTTCCTCAGAAGTAGGGTAGGGGTAACAAGGACAGATAGTGTGAGAAACAAAGGGCAAGGGAAATAGTGAAAGAGGAACCCTTGCAGAGCAGGATAGAAACATCAAGTCTAAGATGGTATGGGCACTTAAAGAGATTGGAAAACAAGAGGATATCTAAGAAGATAGAACAAATGGAGATGTGAAGGAAATGACCAAGAGGAAGAACAAGGGATAGATGGCTGAAAGATGTTGAGGAGTGTTTTGAAAAAAAGAGGCAAGCACTGGAGCAGGGTGACCATAGAAAGATGGTGGGAAAACAGTGCTGATCGTGAGGCTTATGTTCCAGACAGACCCAGCCTGGGGATGGCAACCATTCAAGATGATGATAGGTGTTTAACCAGTGCAGTGTGATGTTCTGAAACTTAATTCACATGTAAGCGGGTGGTATGAAAATGTATAATCTTTAACAGTATTCCCCTGATCACAGCTCTCATCTTTGACCTAAAAACCTCTCTTGTTTGGTGAAGCAGTCACAATAATAGCTCTCCTATGTTTAGCCATTTTCATGTGATCTTTAATATCACCTTTTCCTTACTGTGCAATAGAAAATTCTTCAATAGATTGTGTGGAACAGACACATTCATTACTACTGCCTTTACACAATTTAAAAAATTTGTATACCTGTTGCAGGTTATAATTAAACACACACTATAGTTTATCCATTCCTACATACAGAGACAAAAAATGAAAACAGATAAAATGATCGATAACATGTGTATGAATCACTTCACACACAAGAACAACATAAACACATTGCCCCAGTTGTGTTACCAAATGACAAACATAAGTAAAATGTTGTGGCGCAAGCAGTAGCCACGCCTCTGCATTGACAGCAGCACTCGCTCCAAGATCACCTGAGAGAGGCATGACTATAAAAGTATGTTTAAAAATGCGGTGTAAACATACAGCCTTAAAATTTAAAAAAAGATCCTCGTCAGTCATAAAATTCTCAACTCTCAGACATTTTTACAACCCCGGACATTTGTCCAGATGACTAAAAGACTGTGTGACTGTTCAGGCTAATCTCAGATGTATGGCAAGCCAGTCTATATCTATAAATGATTTGATGGAAGAGTGAACAACCATCTGTGACAGTTTGCTGATGATGCCATTAGTAAGGCATTAAAAAGTGAACCCCGTACTATATGTGATAAATGCTAGGGAAAAGGAAGGTAATCTGCTAGATTTTCAGAGTACAGCATAATTGTCTGCAAATGTCATGCAGTTTCCTTCAGTACGCAGCTTCTTTCTTCCAACTTTAATTATTGGTACTTGATACAGTTTTAATTTTTCGTTCAGAATCTTTACTATTTCTTCATACACATAGTTTAAGAACACTGGAGATAAGTCTTTCAACTGTATTTATTTAAAGAATAGAAATTTTGCACACAAACTTTACTTTTGAGACAGTGTCTGTAAGCATTTCACAGAGAGGACATTTGCCAATTTATTTTTAACATCAAATCTTGAAATTACTTTGTATCTGCAATTTCCCTATGAACAGAGTGAAATGCCTACATGAATGAAACCCACAGATATTACATATATGTCTTTAGAGTTCAGAAGTCAGTGTCAGATTATGAATTTCAAATTGAATGTATGCTCCAAGCTGAATCTGCCTTTTCTAAAGCACCCTAGAAATTCCTTTTATTGTTGACTGTGATTTAGAAGAATTTTTATAAATACTTGTTAAGCAAACATAGTATTTTACTTCTTTGTTTTCACCTTTCTTATGAAGAGGATTTATTAAGGCAATTTTCATTTCTTATGGGATCTTTATTCAAAACCTGTTTGCAGATATTTTATAATATTTTTTGACTATTTTAGAAGTGCAGCTGTTATGATAGCTTCTTTGCCATTTTTAGTTCATTGATAGTAAACTGTATAGGTTATATATCCAAGAGAATCTTCTGTTTGGTTAATGTACATGTTGATTCATTACACAGTACTGAAGATCATTGAAGGTTCTCTCTCATGGTGGAATTTACAGAAGAAGATAAATGAATGAATGGATGAATGTACACAATGCAAGTTATTTCTAAGAGCACAAAATGCCAAGTCAAGTTCATTAGTTTATTTATTGGTGACCCTGTAGGAATTCATTATCCTGTTACACTGCAACAAATTTTACATGTAGCTACATTTAGTATATGACCTTTAATATCTGTTTCTATGTGTTGTGAGTTAGCTGTACTCAGCTATCATCAGATCTACTGGTATATCTTTTATGATTGCGTTTGGGCTATAGATTTATTTATTTATTTATTTATTTATTTATTTAGCATCCAGTAGATCACACATGTGATATAGGATTTGTCATTTGATTACACGTAACACATAACAACACATACACATAATAAATTGACAAACATATACAAACAGCAAACAAATTACATACACATAGTACAAAAGTAGTGTACAACAACATATTACCCAAAAAACAAAAGTACATGCTCACAATGAAAATTTTTAGATAATGAACTATGCCTTATACACAAAACTTGTTACGGATATACATCATTTAATTAGTCTGACAGGTTTCAATTCACAGTCTGAGACAGGTATTCATTTACACTGTAGAAGCATTTTTCCATCAAGTATTTTTTTACTTCAAGCTTGTGACAGTGCAAACATTATAGTTTTTGAGCAACCCTTTTAAATCATTGGAAGACCTTGAATGTAAGTTCAGAATCCTAATAATCCCAGTAACCTTGTGCAACTCCACATTTTATGGCTGTCTCTCCCCCTCCTTTTTATGAGTTTATTTTCATACCAGTGATACAGTTTGTAAATGTGACACTCCACTTCTCATTCTGAAGATATGACTCAAGCCATGCAAGATGAATGGATGGCTTTATTGACTCAACAATTTTGCTTACCAAGCAAACTTTTTGGTCCACTCTATGAAAGACCATTATAATTTCACAAATACACCAACAAGATGTCATATCAAATAGTGTTGTCACTACAGAAATTCCTTTGCAGCAGTTAAATGGAGAGGCAGTTAACAAATTAAGTGTTGAAAAATGAATAAGCATTCTGCTGTGGGCCTCTTCCTAAAAAAGGGCCTCTTTCCAAAAGAAATGGACTCTTTCTTAAAAAAAATTATTGGTGTGGAAATTAATCAGAAATAACAAAAGGTTTAGATTCCACATAAAACTGTCAGTCCTCTTTCCCCAATAGGATAACTGGGGTAGTTTAGGGACACCCATGTCACCAGAGTGGTGTCCTATCAAAAGACTTGCACCAGGCCATTGAGATACGCAGAATTATTATTAACTGATAACATTTGATACCACAGTGACAAATTAATTACTGAATTTGGTGGTTGATAATGTGTCACTTTTGCAGTAGCTGTTGCCTGAGAATTTGTTTCCATTTGCTTCAACATTTTCAATGGTTTTTTACTTAACAATGTTCCAAACATTTTGCTATCTTTAATTTCTTCTAGTTTATCGTAATGGAGTTTTAACTTATTGATGTAAATTCATTATACAAAATTGCTATCAAGTACTTACTTTCATGAGGTGAAATTTTTAGTATTTTTGATAGACACATATAAAAGTACATGTAACTATCCTAGCTTTTGGAACTATTAATCCCTTCATTGGGGAGAGAAGACTGATAGGTTTTGGAAGAGTTCCTTCATTGGGGAGGGAAGACTGATAGGTTATGGAAGGTTAAAATGGAAAACCCCAAGGTGAAATAAATTGACATGTTATGAGGATGAAGGAGACAAAGATGAAGGAAGAGGCAACAGAGAATATAGGATGTTAGGATGTCAAAGACAATTAATTGGTAAGCACAGTCCAATCCAGCAATAGAGCACAGTAAGAAGTAAATATGCATTAAGTGGAAGAGAAGTGAAATGAATGGTGCAATTAAACATAAGGGGAAAAAAGGAGATTGGGACTGGTGATGAGGGAAGCGAAGGAGAGGAGAATGAAGGTGAAGAAGTAAAAAACAGTAAAGAAAATAATGAAAGGTAATCAGGGTGTATGCGATCCGGGACAACCGAGAGATCCGGGAAAATCCTGGGAATTTGTCATCCGGGAGAAAACTGGGAAAAACCCGGGAATTTTTTTAGAATTCCGGGAATTTTTCATTGTTGTAGTTTTCAGTTAAATTTTTGTGATTTTGACTGGTAAGAACCGATACTCTAACAAAGGATATTACTGTATCCCGCTACTGCAGAATAATTCTGCAGCAACAAAACATGAACGAGAGGAAAAAAGAAAATTGAAATGAAATTTAAGTTGCAAAGGAAATGCACCATATACAAAAACAAAACACAGTGCTCAGACAAGCGTCTGTCAACAGCAAAGTGTGTCAAAGGCTTTAGAAAGACAATGCTTCATAACAACTAATTGCCTCCGATGAGCATGACGTGACAACTGTTTAAATAAGTTTCATTTGAGCAATTACAGGTGGGCTCTTAGGCATGCGCAGTTGCTTCTGGTTACAGAAGTGTGACTAGGTGCCACTATCTAGTATTTTCCCAGTTCGGAAATATCGTAGATCCGGAGCTGATGCACAGAACAGTCTGAGTTGTGGTGGGGAGGTGGGTCGTCTCCAAGTTACCTGTGTTTACGTTCAGTCATTTTGCTGTTTCCTCTTTGTTTATTGCTCTCACGTTAAATGAAAACAAAATGTATTTTTGTGGCCGGGTGCTAGCAAATGAATTAAAATACATTCACATAATTACAGAAGGCTAAAATATGAACATTGAAATATGAACATTCCATTAGAACTACTGATGGCCTTGGGAGAGCCAGTCATGACAAAACTCTACCATCTGGTGAGCAAGATGTATGAGACAGGCGAAATACCCACAGACTTCAAGAAGAATATAATAATTCCAATCCCTAAGAAAGCAGGTGTTGACAGATGTGAAAATTACCGAACTATCAGTTTAATAAGTCACAGCTGCAAAATACTAATGCAAATTCTTTACAGACGAATGGAAAAACTGGTAGAAGCGGACCTCGGGGAAGATCAGTTTGGATTCTGTAGAAATGTTGGAACACGTGAGACAATACTAACCTTATGACTTATCTTAGAAGAAAGATTAAGAAAAGACAAACCTACGTTTCTAGCATTTGTAGACTTAGAGAAAGCTTTTGAAAACGTTAACTGGAATACTCTCTTTCAAATTCTGAAGGTGGCAGGGGTAAAATACAGGGAGCGAAAGGCTATTTACAATTTGTACAGAAACCAGATGGCAGTTATAAGAGTCGAGGGGCATGAAAGGGAAGCAGTGGTTGGGAAAGGAGTGAGACAGGTTTGTAGCCTCTCCCCGATGTTATTCAATCTGTATATTGAGCAAGCAGTAAAGGAAACAAAAGAAAAATTCGGAGTAGATATTAAAATCCATGGAGAAATAATAAAAACTTTGAGGTTCGCCAGTGACATTGTAATTCTGTCAGAGACAGCAAAGGACCTGGAAGAGCAGTTGAATGAAATCGACAGTGTCTTGAAAGGAGGATATAAGATGAGCATTAACAAAAGCAAAACAAGGATAATGGAATCTAGTCAAATTAAATCGGGTGATGCTGAGGGAATTAGATTAGGAAATGAGGCACTTAAAGTAGTAAATGAGTTTTGCTATTTGGGGAGCAAAATAACTGATGATGTTCAAAGTGGAGAGGATGTAAAATGTAGACTGGCAATGGCAAGGAAAGCGTTTCTGAAGAAGAGAAATTTGTTAACATAGAGTATAGATTTAAGTGTCAGGAAGTCGTTTCTGAATGTATTTGTATGGATTGTAGCCATGTATGGAAGTGAAACATGGAGGATAACCAGTTTGGTCAAGAAGAGAATAGAAGCTTTCGAAATGTGGTGCTATAGAAGAATGCTCAAGATAAGGTGGGTAGATCACATAACTAATGAGGAGGTACTGAATAGGATTGGGGAGAAGAGAAGTTTGTGGCACAACTTGACTAGAAGAAGGGATCGGTTGGTAGGACATGTTTTGAGGCATCAAGGGATCACAAATTTAGCATTGGAGGGCAGCGTGGATGGTAATAATCGTAGAGGGAGACCAAGAGATCAATACACTAAGCAAATTCAGAAGGATGTAGGTTGCAGTAGGTACTGGGAGATGAAGAAGCTTGCACAGGATAGAGTAGCATGGAGAGCTGCATCAAACCAGTCTCAGGACTGAAGACCACAACAACAAAATATGTTATTTCTTTCAGATTTTATTTCCACCTTTCTGACAGTCCTGTGTTAATTGCCTTGCAGAACAATGAAGTTAATTTTGTTGGTTTGCTAAAGAGATTTGGCTTTTGTTAAATCTTTTCTGCTGAGACAGTCAATTTATTTGAAACAAAGTGTTTAATTTCACACTGTTGGCTAGTTTCAACTGTTAGCTGCATTTCAAGTGCACGCATGGCATTATGCCGTAATAAAGAACCAAACATGGGATAATACAGTACTGGTACACCAAGAAATCTGGACATACGAATGTGCACTTTAAGCCAAATTATGCATTTTAGTATTGTTCACGAAATTCCAATGCTCTTGAAGTATCCTCTGTTGTCTTGTTTCATTTAATGTAAGATCTTTTAATGTTTTACATGTAGGAATATTGGGTTTCCTGCGTCATCGTAGCTGTGCAATCGTGGTGACGCCTGTTATCTGGTGCTCTCAGGCAACTGCTGAAACAAACCTATTTCTAACAGGTCACGGGGAAATGTTACGATTGGTGGTTTGAAAAGCGTTACATTCCAAGTGAATTTCCGTTTATGCAAGATGAACTATGTGTGAGAATGTACGATGAATTTCTTAAATCACAATGCATTTGACTCTCATTTATAAATCAACTCTTTGAGGATGACCATTTAGAAGAATTTCGAGCCCAGAAGATCAGACGTTTACATTGTTATTAAAAATTTACTGGCATATTTGTGTGATGTATCTTAAAGTGTAACATGTGCAAAAAAGATCAACATTAAATGTGGAAGCTTAGCTTCTCTTCCAGCTTATTAATCTTGTTATGTGAATGCTATGTATATTAATTTAAACCATTAACTTTCCTTATTTGTGTGTTCGTACTACTTAAGAGTGATCTTGCTACTGACTGACTGCATCACGTGTCTTATGCTGTCATCAGCTGGCGAGATCACGTGATGTGAGCTATGACTGGCTTACAAAAGCACATCGCAATCTCGATTTCAATGCTTCAGAAAGTGACATGTGGTGTTTGTTGGAATTCTGATTTATACATTCATAATACTAAATATGCAGCGTACATGTTGCTGCACATCAAAGGTCTTTCAAAACGTGTTTACCCTCCTGAGTTTCATTTTCTAAAGTGCCGGGAAATTCTACGTCGGTATATAAAACCATAAACATTCAAAGGATTGATTAGTTTTACAGTGCTGGGGAAGAGTATACTGTCACTTAACACAGAAAAAGAGTATTTTCACCTGGGAGAAAGTGTATTTTTAACCAGGAAATCCGGGAAAAATCTGGGAATTTTTTTTCCTTGTCCACATATACACCCTGGTAACATAGTAAAGAAATAAAATGTCATGAAAAAATAGAGAAGTGAGGATTATGTATTATTAGAAGATAAGTGCAGGGAATATTGGAATGCAAGGATATATTGAAGAGGAATTATCACATCAGGAGTTCAGGGAAATTTGAACTGGATGTGAGGATCTAAAAAGTTTGAGTAGTATAGTATGTACTTAGGTCTCTTGGATCATGCTATAGAGCATGTTTGGCAGCTGTGTACTGGCATCCCCAAGAGAGAGGATTCTCACATGCCCATTCATTTGCATTTGAGACGCTTTAGTTGGTGAAAAATGTGTGTTTTTGCAGGTCACTCACCTTTGATGCATAGGATTCATCACCTGTGGGTCTGGAGTATGTGGTGTAATGGGTGTGTGCATGGGTCAGGTTTTATAGTGAGGACAATTGCAGGGTAGGAACTGTGGAGTAGAAACAATGGTTTGGGAATGTTATATGTTGACAAGGATATTTTGTTAGATCAGGAGGATAGAAGGTAACAGTGGGTGTTGTGAAAAGGATAATCAGCTCTTAACATGAGAGGAAGGTATTGTACTCGAGATTTGTGTAGGAAAAATATTTGTGGGCTAGTTGTGGGAGAGAAAAGCCAGTTACTAACTGTTGGCATAGGTGTTGGACAGATCCAGTGGGAGGGGAGGGGGGCTAGGCTCAAGGGAAGGAAGCTTTTGTTGTGGATGAAGTATCAACTTGTTAGTACTGACATAAACAGCATTAATTTTGTAGTATTTCTGGAAGCTACTTGTGCTCACAAGGAATTCTCCATAACTTACATATGTGCATTAGTCTTAGAGCATATCAAACAATGGAAAGTCCAGAATGGACTAATGATATGGGAAGGATAGATTGTTGTTTTTTACCACATAGACAAGGTACTGAGTCACAGACATGCACAACCGAAAAAAATGCTAGAAATATTTAAACTTTCAAACAAAGTTCTTTGTCAGAAATGGAACTCACATTTTCACACAACTCACACATACATGGTTACTGACTTTAGGCACTAAGGCCTGATTCCGATCACATCTGACATACAAGTCTGAGATATGAATAGACAGTGCATACCCCTATCTCTGTCGTGTTGAGCTTTGAAACCAAGATCAAAATCCTGGCTGATTGCTCTGTCATTGCAAGTATGTGGGGTAGAACTTTTTTCATTTATAGCTCAAACTGAGCCTTCATTGTAACAACTGAACAACCTACTGTATCAGACTTACATATATAATATTATGATTAGTGTAATTTTTGTAAAATAGTGAATACTAATGTGATAGCTATAACATTAACATTCAACTAGATGAAAGTTTGGAACTTTATTTTAAAGTTCTTTCTGCATGTGCATTTTACAAGGAACAGAGTTACATATTCTTCAATGAATTGACCTTTTCACCTATGGTGACTCAAAGTATTAGCGTACGATAATTCAGAAATCCACGTATAATGTTTTTTCTACTGTTACCAGAAACGATGCAGGCCTTTATCCATTTCATCCGTTTTAAACAAAATATGTGTTTACATTCTATAGCTGTTACTAGTCCAGTTCAGTTACTAAACCAATATATCAAAATGACATATCTTGTGCAGCAAAGATAACAGAAATTGTGCATTTAATACTAAGCACCCTTTGAGTTTAATAAGTCAAGCCATCAAATCATTATAACACATAGGAAGTCAAAGGTTTGTTTTTGTATTGAAGCAGTATCATATTTCATTGTGAGTCTAATTCAGATTTGACTTTGCTATATACCAAATAGAGTAAGTGCAAATATTTGAATATGTCACATTACATCACAGCAATAGACTTAAGACTTAGATTACTATTTCTGAGAAGTAGGAGCCAAAAGTTTTTCTTTCGAGCACAGTCTAGTACATGTTAGACTGTGTTTCAAGTAAAAATGAACAATTAATACTTATCATACAACAGTTATCCATACTACAACATTGTCCGCCCCAGTAGCTGAGTGGTCAGCGTGTCGGATTGCCGACCTCTGGGCCCGGGTTCGATTCCCGGCTGGGTCGGAGATTTTCTCCGCTCGGGGACTGGGTGTTGTGTTGTGTTCATCATCATTTCATCTCCATCTGGCGTGCAGGTCGCCCAATGTGGCGCCGACTGTAATAAGACCTGCGATATGGCGGCCGGACCTGCCCCGTGAGGGGCCTCCCGGCCAATGACGCCAAACGCTCATCATCATCATCACTACAACATTATTGGTCAAAATTGTTTGAAATGGTGGTTGGCATTCCACATCTGCATCTACATCTATACTTTGCAAACCACCATGAAGTGCCTGGTAGAGGGTTCATCCATTATACCAGTTATTAGGGTTTTTTCCTATTCCATTTACATACAGAGCCAGGAAGTTTGAATGCCTCTGTGCATGCAGTAATTATTCTAATCTTATCCTCACGATCCCTATATGAGTGAGACATAGGGGGTTGTAGTATATCCCTAGAGTAATCATTTAGAGCCGGTTCCTGAAACTTTGATAATGGACTTTCTTGGGATACTTTACGTCTGTCTTCAAGAGTCTACCATTTTATTTCCTTCAGTGTCTCTGTGACATCTCTCATGGATTAAACAAACCTGTGGTCTGTTTACATTCAATATCCCCTGTTAGTCTTATCTGGTACAGGTCCCACACACTGGAGCAATATTCTAAGATGGGTCACACAAGTGATTTGTAAGCAATCTCTTTTGTAGACTGATAGAACTTCCCCAGTATTCTATCAATAAACCGAAGTCTACCACCTGCCTTATCCATGACTGAACCTATGTAATTATTACATTCCATATCCATACAATATGTTACACCCAGGTATTTGTATGAGATGGCCAATTACAACAGTGACTCACTGATATTATAGCCATAGGATACTAGGTTTTTTTCATTTTGTGAAGTGCAGAATTTTACATTTCTGAATATTTAAAGTAAGGTATGAGTTGTTTTCACCTACTTTGTAACTGTAAGAAAAGTTGGCAGGATTACACAAATCTTATACAGTTGGTTGAAAAATGGACATGAAAGATTATACAGGTTGCACTTCCTTCTTTCCACAGACTGCAGAAGAAAGGAAGTTTCAACTACCATGGGATGCTTCAATATTTCTAGCTGACACATACACCATTATACAGACAATAAAATACACAGGATTCCTCAAACTCCCCAGGGCAGTAATACTCACTGACCCACAATGTATTCTGAAATCAATAAGTTACAGCAATTATAAAAAAAAAAAAAAAAAACTAGTAAATAGACTCTCGACATATTAGAACTTTATCATCAAGCAGAGAATACTGGTTAAATTTTAGATGATTTTTTATGGATTAATCTCATTCTGGCATTAAATAAGTAGACAAAGCTGTGAAAGACATCTGGAAACAAAACTACCATACACAGATTACATCCCTAAAATATTTAATTAATTTATTGATTTATTGTGACTTTTGGCCTGAAGGCCACACAGCCATCTCCTATTATTTTGGACATTTACAGAGTGAGGTTGTATATTTATCAAGAAATTTCAAAATTAGTTTTAAAACTGCTATATTGTTTTGATGAAGGAGAGGTGTTATAGTAATTGGTAATGATTGATGACACTGGATTAGTTGCTGCATGAAATCAGTTTGCTGATACGATATAGCTTACATTCAAAAAATTCTCAAGCATGTATTCAGTGAAGATGGCTAGGGAATGATCCATGAATAAATCTCATGCATATAATGGAGCTTACAATTTTTTTTTTAATTCATAACATTCAGTGATTCTTTCACAGCAGAGGGAAAATCCTAAGCAGTTAAAGCTATGCAAATATACAACTGTGGTTTATAAATTCTAGACATTCAAGGAAAATAATAGCTTTCATTGTGAGAATGTGTCTCAAGTCACAAATCTTGCCCTGGCCCCTTTCATAAAAATGTGAGCTGGAGACACCTTACTGTTAACATGATGAAGTAACAATTGCTGATGTCAATCACATCCTGTTTCAGTGCAAGCACTGTTAGACTGTTAGAAAGGCAGAGCCAAATTTTTAAAGGAGCTCCGAGACCTGGTCACTGTCAGTTACTTTGCACTATCAGAGCTCTTGGAAATACAATTAGGAGTGCACATGATGTCATAGCCAGGTTTATAAAACAAAACGCATCAAAATGTAAAGGAAGTGGTGGCCATTGAACTTCTTCATTTCTTACTAAATTCTTGATTCTTAGAAGCACTTATTCACAGTTACTCAGTAAATTCTCAGGCAAGACAAGCTCAAAAATCAGCCACCTTTCCAAGACATAGCAGTCTGGTCCCTTTCATCCCCCAAACCAACCAACCAACCTTTCCGAGACAAAGAGACTTTAGAAAACAATCGCAATGGAGATGACCATTTTTATAATGCACAGTTGTTTAAATAAAGGAGTGATTAGATGTTAAGATACTTTAAGTGAATACATACGACATTTACAGTCTGAGGATAAATTCATGAATGTACGTCCCAAAATGTATGCATGGTGAAGGTCAAATATTATGTTGCTTTATTGTCAGTCATTTGAAATGTTGATGGCTAAAAAGTGTGTATGCTAGAAGCCAAAAATAAATAAATAAAATACATTATCTTTGAAATACTGAAAAAAAGCAATGGTATGCAAACTACTAACAGCTTATGACTGCTAAATATAAGACTAGAACCTTTCAAGATAAATGAATGATTTTTATAAGTATAAACAAATTATGTCCAGTGACAACTCACGCTCGATTAATTTCTTTGAATGTACAGTTTGGTGTTAGATTCAGAACCCCATAATAATCAACTTCCTTCTTCATTTCTTACTAAATTCTTGATTCTTAGAAGCACTTATTCACAGTTACACAGTAAATTCTCAGCCAAGACAAGCTCAAAAATCAGCCACCTTTCCAAGACAAAGAGACCTTAGAAAACAATCGCAATGGAGATGAACATTTTTATAATGCATAGTTGTTTATATATGACTGTGCTCAGTTAATTTCCTAGCACTGTATGAAATGAAATTTATTTATTTTTGTGTAATGAAGATTATTATTCTTTAAAGGATGAACTTGTCTTATGCATGCATTTTCCTGTGAGTTTCTTTGAATATATAATTCAAAGAATAATTATAATCAGATAATAATTCTACTTAGTGAACTCAGCTGATATTTTTCATGCCTTCAACTAGGATTGAGAAGTGGATGTGAGATAACAGAAAGAAAATTTTTTAGGATATCTGAACAGAATGATATCAGCACATGAACTGAGCAGTTTTACATTTTGTCTAATTGGTAGACATGGCCATGCTATCAGCATTTCTCTGTGCAAGATACATCACAGAAGAAAACAGAGTTCAAAATCAAAATAAAATTGAGGAAATTTTCTACATGACTAATGCTTAATATTAAGCCTGTTATAAAAGAATTTGCCAATTTGCTTATATTAGATAAATAATAGCTGGTGCAATAAGAGTCTGTTTCTAGACATTTCTGTAAGTCTGTTTTCCTGTATCCCAGTCAAATGTCAAGAGTGACTATTTAACTGTGTGAGATGTGTAACACCTGTTTGACATTTGTAATTAATGTAGCTACTCTTATATCTAATCTAGAGTGAGATAAAGTTATCAGTATACTACTCTGTCCTTGCAGAACCTGTAGCAGGATGTTTCATTCAGTATTGAAGTTTAATACTCAGCATACAGTTCATATCAACCGTGCTTGGTGCACAGTTGTCAGGTGAGTTTTTGTTTTCTGCTGTTTATGAATAACTACTAACAAGAACATTTTTGGATATATGTCTGTCTCAGAGAACAAAGGTACTAAGTTGTAGACAAGACTGATTGCTATTTTAAAATTCTTCTGAAATTAATACCACTATCTGAACACCTCCTTCACACAATAAACTATATCCCCTATTTTTTGTTGTTTGTGATTGTAGAAATTCGCCGAAGCAGCACAGTAGAGAAAAGTTCACAAAGTAAACTAACTCAGATCTCATGTCATGTTGTATTGGCAGTGTTAACCACACAAAGTAGTAATGGGAAAACACGGGCTAGAACTTCTATCACTCTGTAAATGTAACGATCATATGAACCTGTGCACTGTTAATTCCATTAACACCTTCTTGATGAAGAAATTGAGTTTCTTTGAAACCTGTAATAATTTGTACAAACATTAGTTGTAATGTTAAATAAAATTGAGTTTATAGAGTAGTTATATGTACAAATGAACATAAATTTAAATAATTTCTGTGTTTTCTTCATTGTGTATAGCATTTTGTTCGTTACTGATTCCTAAAGCCATAAACTGGCTAGGGACGATAAAACCCAGTGGGTAAAAGTAATAAGTAATGAACAGTTTCCCATATTTTTAGTGCATGAAAGTTATTAATTTAAGTTGATATTCACTTGTTAATAACCGTGATCCTAGAAAATGTCATTCTGTTCTGGGTGTGATATCAAGTTCCTAAAAAATTAAAGCCCCTGTCTCATTTTATGACCACATATGCTACATAATAGAGAATAAATATTTTCCTGTGTTATCATTCATCAAAACTATTAGTGTTCAAAGTAACACATAAGTAAATTGTCTGCAGTACTCTTTATACACTGATGTTGGATGTCAAGTTATTAGTTTGACCACATTTGGGTCCATCATTTGCATGGTACATTATCCTATAGACCAGCAGAGGATGGACACAGTTAAACATTTGTAATGACAAAGTGAGACCAAACTAAAAAAAAAAAAAACCCCTGTTGCTCATCTTATTTTCATGATCAGCTCATTTGTGTGATCATATTATTGCTAGTAATATGTATAAATCATAAATTGCGTTCTGAAATGGCCTGAAGCTACTTTTTGTAGATTCTTCAGCTCTTGTGAACTTTTACAACTATGGACCTGATGCATTTTTGTCTTGGTAATGAATGAAATAGACTTGAGAAATACTTGTTCCCTGATATTCTTTAGTTTATTTAAAGAATGAGCTGTGGCTGCACTGAATTTAGCTTTGGTTAACACCAGACTACTTCAAAATAAATTACTTTTTAGGTACAATTTTGCTTTGCTTTCAATGTAATGTCAATGTTTGTTGATTTTGCATAAATATAAGTTTGAAATAATATGTGTATTTAATAAATAAAACACCAAATTTTGGAAAGATGTTATATGGCAGTTGTCTGGGTTTAATTTTTAAAACAATTGCAACTGTATGTCTGCAATATTAAGAACATGTTTATTGACCTCACTTGTGCATAAAATATTTCTATTCTTAACTGAAATTGAAACAGAATGAATAGGTATCTTTACACTATTTACTGAAGACATATATTCAAATGTGGTAGCAGATAATCTCTTGGCCAATGGGTTTGTATGCGAGTCCAAGTTCAGGTTATTCTGGATTCTTGTTTTCCAGGCTCTTACCCAGTTTTTCTTAATAAGTAAGTCTCTATGTCAGTGTCTGCTTGTTTACCGTAGCTAGAGTCCATTATAGGAGTCTTATGGGCACTTGCAAATAGATATCTTTCGTTACAGTACTGGCTGTTTCTTTTATGACCAAATCTCTAATCCAGGATACATTCATACATTCAGTATTTAGTATAACAGAAACAGTCAGTCTAGATTGCATCTGATATTTATTTAGTCTGGTAACTGATTTCAGTCAAACATGACCATCTTCAGACCACTAACTCTTGGTGACGTGTGGAGCTGATACACAGAGGTGCTGTATGTACCAAAAGGTACTACTCAACAACTGCTACCTTTCGGTATGTACAGCAGCTCTGTGTACTGGCTCCACATGTCACCAAGGAGTTAATGGTCAGAAGATCATGTCTGACTGAAACCAGTTACCAGAATAAATACAATTTAGTTGTTATCTAGACTGACTGTTTCTGTTATACTTCATTCTATCATTCATCCATTCATTCATTCATTTATTCATTCATTCACACACTGTCTTCCATAATGTTATTTCAAATGGAACCTTCAGGGACATGGAATGCATCACACTGTACATTAGCAGGCAGAAGCAATCGATTTAAGCTGAACATTCAGATTACAACTAGTGCAGATCTTGAGTGGAATTTGCATACTTGTTGCAGATATTCTGATGAATTGTTGAATGGGAAGTTAGTAATGCGCTCTTTTCCAATATTTATGAGTAGCTGGTAATATCCAATTTCCCACCTGTTGTCTCCCGGCAACCTATTAAAGATTTTGGCACCAGAAAATAAACATGCAAATGACTTTCACTCCCAGGATTGTGCTTGTGAACTTCACTGTTTTCCTAGATGTCACTTTCATTATTAACCACAAATACCAGTGTAGTGGCACATGAATGTAAGAAGCTCAAGTTATCTGAAGAGTTCTTTGCAATGTGCTAGGTACACAATATTCTTACTATATGCTTTTGAAGAATAAATATTTATTTAATCTTAGCTGTATTTCCATGGAAAGATATGCCACAGGTTGGTATATTAACTGAAAGTATGCAATCCAGACTGGAAGGCAGCACAGTGAAATAAATTTCTAAGTGCAAAGCCAACAGAACTGAGCTTTTGTTTCATTTCTGTGTTCTGCTACCTTCTCAGGTTTTTACCAGTCAGATATCTAGAAATTTCACATATGGTATTTCATTTAGTTGAATGCCCATTGACCTCTACTCTAAGTAATTTCTATTTGCTTGGAATTACATTGCATGGGTTTCAGTAAGATTAAATACTATAGAGCTTGCTACCAACCATTTGTCAGCCTGTATCACAATCCTCTTGGTTTTGTTTAATATGGATGTGGTTGGACCCTTTACCAGTATATTGAAATCATCAGAAGACTTGACAGCGTCAGAAGAGTGTTGCAGTGTCTTTGGTAAACCATTTGTGTACATGAAGGAAAAGCATGGGCTAGGCATGAAAGTTTGTGAGACACCAAATTTCAAGTTTCTCCACCTTGAAGTTAGTTCTGTCCCCTTATTAATTAATTAACATGATTTTCTCTTTTCTGTTTTATACATTTGTTTGTAGAAGACATCTCTTTTATACTTATAGGCCATATGCAGTACTCGTCTATGCAGTCTTCAATAAAGCATGCACTTATGTCCCTGTTGATGCTTTTCTAACCCATTCTGTATCTCTCCATGCTGGTTCTTTATAAGAATGACTGCTGTATAGATGATATCATGCAAAATCCTGTTGTATTTGGTTTCAGCTTCTTGTTAACAATACATAGAAAGGCTCTCTTGAAATAGTAGTTTGACTGGGCTAAATATCATACATTCACCACATGCTATGGTTCTTTTGTATTCATGTGCATCTATTAACTGCAGATAGGTTAAATAATTCTTCAAATATCAAACAGGGCAGCTAATCTGCATAGAAGAGAATGGGTTGCAACAGGCTGGTAATGTATGTCACCATTGAAGCGTAAAATTGTGAGCATTCCCTTAAATACAATGAGTGTCACGTTTGCAATTGTTAATGCGCAGATTCTGTTCATCTGAACTGTTCTTAATATTTCCATTTAATACTTTATGTTCTTCTCAGTTCTTCCTGGTTAATAGGCTTCAGAACAGCTTCGAACATTAAATCGGTTATCAATAGCCATCCATAGATGTCACGATCTGTTGCAAACTTAATGTACAATTAGTTTAAGATTCTAGTTTGAATCATTAACCAAATTATTTTACAGCCATGACTCTTGGCTACCACTTTTAAAGCAACTAATTATCACTGTTAAGATATCACCAATGTGACTAAAGCACTTCTTTCAATGTAGTAAGTTATGAGTCACTTCCCTAAGCTATTAATATTTCTCATTAATAGCTTTTGAAAATTGATTGCTGCGTAGAATAAGTTCATAAATAAAGAAATTCCTTTTAAAATCACTCACTAATAGAGTTGTGCAGTGTTAATCAGTTCCCAGTAAACTGGAAAAAATATTTCTTTTCTTGCCATTATAGAGGTGGTACTCTTCTTAAAAGATGTACTTGAAACAAGATAATGAAGACACGCTGTTATTAATCACACACTGATTGGTGTTACATAAATCACTACATTTGAAAGACTTTTTCCAGATGATTTAAGATTGATATGCAATCCATAATCTATTTTCAACATTTTGTTATTAATAGACGGCACAGTAGCTCAAGACAATAAATACCAGCTGTGTACTCTGTTGCAAACTTTTGGTGCCCTTTGTTCAGTGATCCACACTGCCTTGCCTTGCCAGGAACTTGCTCATTCAATATGAAACAGACAAGAAACAGGCAACAAGAAAAAGATATTTTTAGTAAACACATTACATATAATATACATTACCTTGTTATTTACTTGATGTCACCCAAGTCGATAATAAGGACAGTGCTGCTCCATACAGTTAGGAGCACTGCAAACTCCACTCACATAAGGGGAATCACATTAATACTGAAATGACGTACACAGTTAAAAGCCTTAGAAAGCTTACAGGAAATGAAAACGGATTTATTTTTCTTGTTTAGTTTTATTAGCACTAATTTTCTGACATCATACATTGTTTTCTTTGTAGAAAACCTTCATGGATGGCAAACTGAGCAGTTGTTAAAAAGGTTGATGTCAAAAACGTGGTTCCATCTTCTACTTCTACATCCATTCTCTGCAACATACATCCTTCTGAGTTTGCTTAGGGTCTTTATTCTTGGTCTCACTCTACAATTTTTACCCTCCACACTGCCCTCCAATACTAAATTGGTGATCCCTTGATGCCTCAGAACATGTCCTTCCAACTGATCCCTTCTTGTAGTCAAGTTGTGCGACAAATTCCTCTTCTCCCCAATTCTATTCAGTACCTCTTCATTAGTGATGTGATCTACCCACCTGATCTTCAGGATTCTTCTGTAGCACCACATTTCAAAAGCTTCTTGTCTAAGCTAGTTATTGTTCATGTTTCACATCCGTAGATGGCTACACTCCATAAAACACTTTGAGGAAAGACTTTCTGAAACTTAAATTGATACTCGATGTTAACAAACTTCTCTTCTTCAGAAACACTTTCCTTGCCATAGCCAGTCTACACTTTATATCCTCTCTACTTTGACCATCATCAGTTATTTTGCTCCCCAAATAGCAAAACTCATCCACTATTTTAAGTGTCTCTTTTCCTAATCTAATTCCCTCAGCATCACCTGATTTAGTTGGACTACATTCCATTATCCTTGTTTTGCTTTTGTTGATGTTCATCTTATATCCTACTTTCAAGACACTGTCCATTCCATTCAACTGCTCCTTCGGGTCCTTTGCTGTCTCTGACAGAATTACAATGTCATCGGCGAACCTCAAAGTTTTTCTTTCTTCTCCATGGATTTTAATTCCTACTCCGAATTTTTCTTTTTTTCCTTTACTGCTTGGTCAATATACAGATTGAATAACATTGGGGATATCCTACAACCCTGTCTTACTCCCTTCCCAACCACTGCTTCCCTTTCGTGTCCCTCAACTCTTATAACTGCCATCTGGTTTCTGTACAAATTGTAAATAGCCTTTCGCTCCCTGTATTTTACCCCTGCTACCTTCAGAATTTTAAAGAGACTATTCCAGTCAACATTGTCAAAAGCCTTCTCTAAGTCTACAAGTGCTAGAAATATAGATTTGCCTTTTCTTAATCTATCTTCTCACGTGTTCCAGAATTTCTACGAAATCTAAACTGATCCTCCCTGAAGTCAGCTTCTACCAGTTTTTCCATTCGTCTGTAAAGAATTCATGTTAGTATTTTGCAGCTGTGACTTATTAAACTGATAGTTTGCTAATTTTCACACCTGTCAGCACCTGCTTTCTTTGGAATTGGAATTATTATATTATTTTTGAAGTCCGAAGGTATTTCACCTGTCTCCCACATCTTGCTCACCAGATGGTAGAGCTTTGTCAGGGCTGGATCTCCTAAGGCTATCAGTAGTTCTAATGGAATGTTGTCTACTCCCAGGGCCTCGTTTTGGCTTATGTCTTGTAGTGCTCTGTCAAATTCTTCATGCAGTATCATATCTTCCATTTCATCTTAATCTATGTCTTCTTTGATTTCCATAACATCGCCCTCAAGTATATCACCCTTGTATAGACCCTCTATATACACCTTCCACCTTTCTGCTTGCTCTTCTATGCTTAGAACTGGGTTTCCATCTGGGCTCTTGATATTCATACAAGTGGTTCTCTTTTCTCCAAAGGTCTCTTTAATTTTCCTGTAGGCATATCTATCTTACCCTAAATCCTTACATTTGTCCTCTAGCCACTCCTGCTTAGCCATTTTGCACTTCTTGTCGATCATTTTCGTTACATTTGTATTCCTTTTATGCCTATTTCATTTACTGCATTTTTAAATTTTCTCTTTCATCAATTAAGTTCAATATCTCTTCTGTTACCCAAGGATTTCTACTAGCCCTCGGCCTTTTACCTACTTGATCCTCTGTTGCCTTCACTATTTCATCTCTCAAAGCTACCCATTATTCTTCCTCTGTATTTATTTCCCCATTCTTCTCAGTCATTCCCTAATGCTCTCTCTGAAACTCTTTACAACCTCTGGTTCTTTCAGTTTATCTGGATCCCATCTCCTTAATTTCCCACCTTTTCACAGTTTCTTCAGTTTTAATATACAGTTCGTAACCAATAGATTGTGGTCAGAGTCCACATCTGCCCCTGGAAATGTCTTACAATTTAAAACCTGGTTCCTAAATCACTGGTTTACCATTATATAGTCTATCTGAAACCATCCAGTGTCTCCAGGCCTCTTCCACGAATTCAACCTTCTTTCGTGATTTTTAAACCAAGTGTTAGCTATGATTAAATTATCCTCTGTGCAAAATTCTACTAGGTGGCTTCCTCTTTCATTCCTTACCCCCATTCCATGTTCACCTACAACTTTTCCTTCTCTTGCTTTTCCTACTATCGAATTCCAGACCCCTATGACTTTTAAATTTTCATCTACTTTCACTATCTGAATAATTTCTTTTACCTGATCATAGATTTCTTCAATCGCTTCATTGTCTGCAGAGCTAGTTAGCATTTAAACTTGTATTACTGCGGTAGGTGTGGGCCTCATGTCTATCTGAATTACAATAATGCATTCACTATGTTGTTCATAGCAGCTTACACATCCTCATATTTTTTTATTCATTATTAAACCTACTCCTGCATTACTCATATCTGATTTTGTATTTATAGTCCTGTATTCAGCTGACCAGAAGTCTTGTTCCTCCTGCCACCAAACTTCACTAAGACCCACTATATCTAACTTTAGCCTATCCATTTCCCTTTTTAAATTTTCTAACCTATCTGCTCGATTAAGGGATCTGACATTCCATGCTCCAATCTGTAGAACGCCAGTTTTCTTTCTCCTTATAACGACATCCTTTTTTCACAATAACTAGAAAGCAGTGTCCAGTGCGGAAATGGCAGTCAGCTGCACTGCATTTAACACAGAGAAGGGACACAGCTGTTATGTTACATCATCCAGCACCAGGTCAGCATTTTTCTTTGAACACTGAGTGTAAAGTATTCTGCAAGCATAGAATACAAGAGATTTTAAAAGAGCATCTGATTTATTGGTGCCATAGTCCAGTGGTCAATTTCACTCTCTGGCAGTTTGTAGGGTTTCCATTTTTTCATCTTATTTTATTCTTTACAAGTCAAACTGTTGGTTATAAAGTTTAACCCTTTGGCTTCTACGTGCTCTCTTTTGTTTGTCCAAGAGAGTGGCTTGTTGCTGCTGTACTGCTTGCCTAATGCTGTTACTTGTGCTGAGAAACAGTGTTCTGGCTGCTGCAAAATACTTATCAACCAATTTTAAGAAGATTATTTAGTGAGAAAAATTTGACTTTTGCACACCTTACAGTTTGATATTTTCACTTGATAAAGGGCTCTTTGTCACAGTTACTGTGGTGTGTGAAATTAAAAAAAAGCAATGCATGAAATTTTTAAAAGTTGATGGAGATAAAAATGCATTGCATAAACTTTGTGTATGGTTGATTTTAGCCCATACATTGCTGTGTATGAAATTTAGATAAGATATTGAAATTTTATTTAAAATTGAGAGTGGAACAGTACCTCATTTTGTTCATTAGATATTGGCTTTTAAATCCATCGGATGGTCGCATTCATCCCTGCTCATCAGGAATAAAGTTGTCATAACAAATGTTATTTTTCATAAACGGTTCAAGATGTCAAAATGAGTTTTTGGCTTCAAATGACAGCATGCAAATAGACACATGTGTTAAATACTTCAAACTTTGTATTCACTTGATAAAATGGTAGTAACTCATCCACTGCAGTTAGAAGGTTGGTGGGATGGGCCTCTTAAACGTGTCCATAGTGTTTAAGTTCTCAAAAAATCAATGCATAGAATATGAAGGACTTTTGAGCGACAGGCACACCGACTGCCAATTCATTGACTCTCGTTCATTGCCTGCTAACATTGTTGTTGTTGCTTTTTTGCACAATGTTAAACAATTAATTATAAAATTTAAAAATGTTTAAACATGTCAGTTTATAAAAATTAATATAATCAATTTAGTTGCAGTTACTGTCCTTGTAAGTCAAATGGCTATAGGACACCACATTATAAAAAATTGGTAAAATTTCGTATGAGCCACAGTTACTATTGTATACTATTTTTTCTGCAGTCACTGACATTTGTTTTTGACACATCACTAGATAAGTTGGCATAAAGTAGATTGCATTTTATTCATTAAATGATCTGAACAGTAAAATCTGGTTAGTAATAATTCAGTAAAATATGTAACTCATAAAAGTTATTTAAAATCTTTATACAGTATCTAAAGAAGAAAATAATAATGAAGAGACAGTGTAAAGAAGACACAGTGCTGCTGTCTGAAATATATTATCATAGGCACTGGAACTGAAACGTTCTGATCCAGAGCTTCTATATAAGCAATGAATCATTATAAAGTGCTCAGAAAAGAAAGGGAAAGATTGCAGGGCACAGTGCATTGGTTTCAAGTGACTGTCATAAAGTATCATGTAGTGGCAGTAGAAAAAATGCAACTGCTTGAGAAATTAACAGTCCACTATACAAGAGGAGTTTTTATCTCATTGGAGAACTGTGACAAAGAGGTAAGAAAGATGTGAAATGTATTATGAGAAAAAGAAAGAACTAACAAGTATATTCAGATGTAGTCTGAACATCAGGAATTGAACATGCAAAGACATTAAAAATAAACAATAAAATTATTCTTAGCATCCACAAGAATGGCATAAGATTATAATTTGACATCATTGCGCAGAAAAAAATACCGGCCTTATCATTTTTCAAACTTTATTACGATATTCTTGATATGATTAAAGTCAAAGGAGAAAAAAGTAAAAAAGATGTGCAGAGAAGTTGTAACTTGTTTGTCATCCTTTCCTTCCATGTGCCATTATGAAAGGGAAGGGTGAGCAAAAAATCTGTAAATGAAGATGAACACATAACAAAAGTAAAAGCAAGCAATGATAAGTAACAGAATGTATGAAGTTCAACTTACATTAATTATTTACAGCACAGAGCAATTAAAGAAACAATATATTTCCAGATACTAAAGGAATAAAAAAGGGAATGGGTTGAGAAAAGCATATAAAAGGAAATGAGACACTGTGATCTACACTGAGTGCATCAAAGCACTGTCTGTGTTGCACTATGGTTATATCTTTTAATTATAGTTCAGTTAGTAAGAATGTTAAAGTATTAACTCTAAATAAATGTGAGAAAATGATTGTTATGGCATTAGAAAAAAAAATCATACCACAGTCAGCCACAAATGCTGGTCCTCTATATTTTCTCACCACTGTTTCACTAAAGGAATATTGTCTTTCCTCCCTGGATTTCTGTTAGAGTTCTTGAAGCATCTCTGTAACACTCATATGTTGACAAATCCTACTGGTAACAAATCTAACAACACACCTCTGAATTGCTACAGTATCTTCTTTTAATGTGAGCTAGTGTGGATCCCAAAAAATTGAGCAGTACTCAAGAATGGAGCCACATGGGTGTTCTATTTGTGGTCTCCTGTGTAGATGATCTACACTTTCTCAGAATTCTCCCAATAATGCAGAGCTAAGCATTCATCTTCCCTGCTTATGACCTTGAGTGTTTAATATTAATTGATGTGACTGTGTCAAGCTGCATAACACTAATCTGCATATACATACTGCAGAATTGTTTTTCCTAACTGTCTGCATTAACTTACATTTTTATACATCTAGAGAAAGGTGTCACTCATCACTCAAAATAGAAATGCTGTCTAAATCATCCTGTGTCCTTGCATATACAAAGAATTGTCCTGTCAAACTTGTATGGGACACATCTGATGATTTGCTTGTCTCTGCTGAACACTGATCATTCAGGACAATGAAATCTTTGAGCCACTCACAGATCTGAGAACCTGTCCAAAGTCTTGGACCTTCAATATCAGCATGCAGTTGGGCACCGTGTTAAATGCTTTCTTGGAATCTAGAGGTATGGAATTTACCTATTGGCCTTCATCCATGGTTTGCAGGAATATCATACGAAAAAAGAGGAAGCTGTGTTTAGCATGACTGATGCTTCCTAAATCTGTGCTGATTTGTGGACAGACTTTTTCTGCCTCAAGCAAATTTATTATGTTTGAACTCATGGTATGCTCAAGAATTCTGCGGTTAACAAATGTTGAAGACATTGGCCTGTAATTTTACTGATCTCTTCTTTTACCATTCTTATATATGGGAGACATTTGAATTATTTTCCAATCACACAGGGCTATGCCCTGGGTGCGAGATTTTCTATAAATGCAACAAAAGTAAGGATCCAATACAAAGAGTATTTTTATAAAACCAAATTAGAATTGTATTGGGAACTCGTAACTCATTTGTTTTTAATTCTTTCAGTTGCTTCTTAATGCCAGAGGTGCTTATGTCTACATCCTCTACACAATAGTCTGTGTGTCAGTTAAATGATGATGTGTTTGTCTGATCCTCTTACATGAATAATTTATTAAATGTACAGTTTAAAACTTCTGCTACCCTTTTGTTGTTTTTTATTGCCACACCAGACTGGTTGATGAGTGACTGAGTTGAAGTCTTTGATGTGCATAGTAATTTTATGTAGGACCACAATTTTATTGGGTTCTTGGCAAGCTCTTCCACGAATTTATGACTGTGGAAGTTTTTATGGCCTACTGCTAACTCTTGCCTGTTGACATTTCCACAGTCTTTTTTGAACTGAGAATGCAACAAGCTCTGCTTTCTCAGAATTTTCTGATTTTTGTTGCTAAACCATGGTGGGTCTTTTCCATCCTCAGTCCACTTATTCAGCACATACAATCTCCAGAGTATGATTTACAATAAGTTTAAATGTTGCTCATAATTCCTCTATGTCCATTATGTTGGAACTAAATGATGCACATTCATTGTTGAAGTAGGATGCTAACAACTGATTATCTGTTCTTTTCAGCATAAAAACTTTCCTGGTGTTCTGATGGGTTTATTAACTTTAGTAACCATCATTACTACAATGGCATCTTGAGTGCTAATATGGAGTCAAAGTGAACTTAACTTTTTTTATGTTGAATGTCACAACTTGACTGTGTACTTTTGTTGCAACAAAGACATTCTTCAAATGGTTCAAATGGTTCTGAGCACTATGGGACTTAACATCTTAGGTCATCAGTCCCCTAGAACTTAGAACTACTTAAACCTAACTAACCTAAGGACACCACACACATCCATGCCCGAGGCAGGATTCAAACCTGCGACCGTAGCGGTCGCGCGGTTCCAGACTGTAGCGCCTAGAACCGCTCGGCCAAAAGACATTCTAAAAAAAATAGTTAAGTAATGGAGAGATGTCATAAACGCCACCAAAATGCTACAATACTTGGAAAGTATAACTCTGTTGATAACACATTGTGATGTTTGAAAGATGTACTTCGATTTCCTGTTCAGGTGATCATATAAACAAACATCAATTATGATGGGCAATATTGAATTGTAAGCTGTGACAAATTATTCAATTTTGAGACAGTTCATCCAAATAGACATATCAAAAAGACCTAGATTCAATATAAAATATTCTTCTCCTTTGTTTTGGAGTGTTAAAAACTTTGTTTTGGATTTAAATGTATGGAGCTCTTATGATGATGAGCAGTCACAATATCCAAAAATCTATAAGGCTGATACGATGGTGGCTAAAAATTACAATGCTGTGTCGAGTATTTGCTTATTGGAGGTACACTAGCTTTATGCAAATATCTCAAAAGGCTATATCTACCACAATTTACATGAAATTTTGGTTATGACATAGCTTTCCACATGATGGCTGTTGTTTCTATTACCCATAGACTAAAAAAGTTTTTTAATGAACATTTCTCAAGTGTTTAGGCATGTTTCATTTGTAATGAGTTTCTCTTAAATTTTGCTATAGTAGATGAGAGCTGTTCATCTTTACATGCCAGAGATTAGGGAACATTTAAAATGATATATGACAAAAAGTGAAAGTGCATCAGAGAAAGCAAGAAAGTATCATCTGTAGGAAGAGTCATATCTACAATTTTATGTGATTCTCAATGCCATGAGGGCAGAATCATCAGCAGACAGTATTATACTGAATTACTGGGCAAAGGTGTTATGTAGGCTAAATATTCGCAACTTACATAGAGGAATGTTCCCTTTCACCACAACTACAAGCCCTTGCACTAACATTTGATTCTGGAAAAATTATGTGACCTTCACTTTGAAGCACTTTTGCATCCACTATGTTTACCAGATTTTTGATCCCATCAAAAATACCTTTTGTTCCCAAACTGAAGAAGATGTGCTGGGCCAAAACTCGAACTCTGGACTTTGCCTTTCATGGGCAGATGTCCTAACAACTGAGCTACCCAAGCACAACTGACAACCCATCCTCACAGCTTTACTTCCACCATTACCTTCTCTCCTACCTTCCAAACTTCACAGAAGTTCTCCTGTGAAACTTGCAGGAGTAGCTCTCACGGAAGAAATGATATTGCAGTGATGTGGCTTATTCTCTCTTCCAGAATTGTTAGTCCTGTAAGTTTCACAGGAGAACTGCTGTGAAGTTTGGAAGATCAGAGGTGAGGTATTGGCAGAAGTAAAGCTGTGAGTCATGCTTGGGTAGCTCAGTTAGTAATTTCCCCCCAAAAGGCAAAGGTCCCAAGCTTGAGTCTCGGTCTGGAACACAGTTCTAATTTTATATGACTTTCATGTTGAAGTGCTCTGCTTCCACTGTGTTCACCAGATTTTTGGTCCCATCTATTAGCTTTTGTTCCCAAGCTGAAGATGATTTATTTTAAATGATAAGTTCAAAAGATGTTTGTTTTGAATGTTTGGGTGAATGCTATTTTTACTGATGGTATTACAAATTTGAGAAGCCGTTGAATTTTATGTTTTTAACTGGCAAGATGACAAGTTATGTTGAAAACAAAATTAGCTCTTTAATCTCTTGTTTTCAGTATCAGACTGAGAACTTTTGGAACATTTTCCCTGTATGCGAGAGATCAGTTTTAATATTCAATCTAATAAATGTACAAAGGAAGTAAAGTGATTAAAGCAGTATACCATGTAACACACCTCCTCAAACCCAGGTAACCAACAGAGTGCTTTCCTGGTGTGCTGCAGTATGCAGAACATTGACTCATGTTCAAATAATGATCAAGGGAAGACACGGGAAAATATCAACATATTTCTGTTCTTACAGTCCTGTCAAAATTTCCAGAGAAAGTAGCTCTATTCTGGATTCAAAATTGTGTTGCAAGAAATGGTATTATTTTAAATAACCAGTTTTGATTCCAACAGCAAAAAAATACTCTGGATGCTGTGAACAACTTCATTGAAAAGATAAGCAAAGCATCAGATTAGAGGATTAAAGCTAATCTTAGAAATGCTTTGACTAAGTAAACCATGCCTTGCTTATCTACAAATTAGATAAATATTCTCTGTAATGACTGCATCATATCTACAGAACAGGAAACACAGGATGACTGTCACTTCAAGTGCAGTGAATCATAATTCAAAATGGAGTACTGAATCACAAGGATTGCCTTAAGGCTCAATTTTAGGGCCAGTGCTTTTCCTATTCTGTGTAAATGACTTACCTGTAAATATCAATTCCCCATTAGTTCTGTTTACAGATGATACTTCTGCTTTAATAGAAGCTGATATTTCCAAAACAGTTCCAAGCTTTATTATGAGAACACTGAACACTCTAGAAAACTGATTCCAGTTGAATGTGATGTACCTGAACATTGAAAAAACCCAAATAGCACATTTTGGAACCAAACATTCAGAATGTGTTGAGTTTAAAATATGGCATAACAATCAACTGTAGATGTTATTTAGTCAAATTCCTTGGATTAAATGTAAATAGTAACTTAAGCTGGAATACACAAAGTGACATCCTATTAAAATAATTAAACAGTTTTTGCATTTACTGCGTAGCTCTTGTATCTGCTACTGTTCTGAGTTCACAAAAAAGGCATATCATAGTTGTTTTGAATCTGTCATTAGGTGTGGGGTAATTTTGTGGGTACTGTGGCTGCAGAAGAAAATTGTCAGGTACATATGTGTCATTCACTAATGCCTGTAAAAATAAATCTAGTGGTCATGGAAGTGGGTTGTTTTTTCATTTAAAATATGTACTACACAGATATTTCTCTACAATAACAAAAAAAATTCTAAAACTTCTTCTTGTGCTAAAATACTAAGAGGAGAAACAGTTAATTTCCAATTAATGTAATTCCTGATATTTTTAAAAGCCCTTTATGAAAAATTTTTGTTATTATATCTCCAAGACAGATCGCAATTAATAGGGAAAACTGACATTGTGAAAAATATAAGTTAACAGAAGAAACATGCTCCGGTAAACATGGGTCCACAAACAAGCCATTTGGAAGAATTGCTAATGTGCGGTTACAAGATGCCATCGCCTTCAGTATTAAATATTGTCCTAGGTAGTACAAATGTGCTTGAAATGTCAAATTTCACTCATGGCCTATCCTATTTTGCACAAAATTGCTAAATGTGATACATATACACCTGTACTCAATATGGCAGCTGATTGTGTGTGGTGGAAGGTACTTCTGGTGCGAAGGTCTCATCCCCTCTTCCCCGTTCCATTTGGAAGTGGCACTTGGGATGAAAACCTCAATATTAGCTATAGTTTCACAAATTTCCTTGTTGTGATCATTTCCTGAGGTGTATGTGGGAGGAAGTATTGTGTTGTCCTACTCTTTTTAGAATGTATTGTCTTAGAGTTTCAATAGTAAACTTCTCTGTGATACACAATGCTTCTCTTGTAATGTGTGGCACTGAAATTTGTTGAGCATCTCCATAATGATTTTGCACTGACTAACCAAAAACAGATAAAAACTGACTAAACAAACAGATTTTTGTTGGATCTTGTTTATCCCTTCTATTAACTCAACTTGGCAAGAGTCCAGATTTATGAGTAACAGTCAAGAATCAATCAACAAGTGTTTGGAAGCCACTTTTTTCATGTCTGAATTACATTTCCTTAAAGTTCATCAAGTGAATCTCAGTCTGGCATCTGTATTTATTACTATTTATTTTGTGCTCATTCTGCTTATGGTTACTCTTAGCTATTTTGCAGCAGTTAATGTTTCCAGCAATTTGTCACCATTATTGTAATTGTACAGTCATCGATTTCTTGTCCTATGTATGTGCAATATGTTACATTTATTATAGTCATGGTCAACTACCAGAGCCTGCACTGTTCATAAATCCTAAGCATGTTATCCTGTATTTCACTGCAGTGTTCCGACTTTGCTACCTTCTTACAGTCAACTGCATCATCCGCAAACAGCCTCATCGAGCTTTCAACATTATCCACTAGATCATTTACATACATATTGTTAATGGTAATGGTCCTATCACACTTTGCTGGGGTACTCCTGACATTACCTGTACATATGTCAGTTGTGTTGCATTAAGAGCAACATGTTGAGTTCTATACACGAGGAAGTCTTTAATCCAGTTACCAATCAGATCTGGTACTTAATAAGCTCATATCTTCTGCATTCAGTGGCGTTGTGGGACTGTACCAAATGTCCTTCTGAAACCAAGAAACACAGCATCAGTTTGAAAGCTGATGCCTACAGTGCAGTGAATCTCAGGAAGGAATAGAGCAAGCTGAATTTTGCAATATCTGTATTTGTGTAACCCATGTTGATTTTTATAAAGATGATTTTCGCTGTACAAAAACTTGTAAAACATTCTATAACTCTACAACTGATTGACATCAGTGATATAGGTCATGATATAGGCTGATAATTATGTGCACCTATCCTACAAACTCACTTGAAAAGGGGAATGACTTATAATTTTTACCAGACACTAGGTTCCCTTTGTTTCTCCAGCAACCTATGATGAATTGCTAATAGAAGGGCAGCAAGTTCTTTCACACAATCTCTGGTCCAGATGCCTCCTCGCTACAAAGTGATTATAACTGTGTTTCTGTTCCTCTGTCCCTTACTTCAATATCTGCCAATTCAACATTTGTGCAATCATTGAAAAGAGGGACCATATTATGTTCTTCCATGGGGAAACAGCTTTGGTGGACTGGATTCAGTATTTTGGCCTTCTCTTTGTAATCTTCCATTTTGTTGTCTGTAGGGTCACTGACTGACTGAATAGGTCATTTTTGATGTGCTTACTGTCTGGAATCCAGCTCTGTGGATGTTGAATGCCCAGCAGAGGAAATTGACCTGGGTGGCTGCTGGAGGGCACAGTCTCACGACAGTGCTGTACTCACAGCATGAGTGTGGTCCTTCACTCACCACATGAATAAGTTGGCTAATAGTGTGGTTTGTGGGTGATACAAATACAGCCGCCCAGTGAATGGACAGCCAATTCTATACCCAGATCTGATATTGTAGGTTACTATCATCAATGTACAATGGATATTCAATAACAGCCCATTTGGCTCTTGGTGTTCCTCTTTGGTCATAATTCAGATTGTCTCTCCATTTGCTCTTGGCCTGTTGGCACCACTGTGAGTAAGGTTTTGCACATTTCGCTTTGGTGTTTACATAGATTGCTTTGTTTTTTTCTTTGTCTGTGTCCTGTCTGCCGCCAGTCAGCTGAGTTTAGCTTGGCACCAGTTGGTGTTGTGTTCTTTTCCACAGGCAGCGTTCCAGCTTGCAGTTCCATGTGTTTCTCTCCTGGGTTTCTATGCATGTGCTGATATCTGGTCACTCACAATATAGCATTGGCGAGAAGAAAAAACGAAGTTGCTCTGTTGCAGGGTCGCTAAATTGATTTGCTTGCTGGAGCTACAGCAGCAGCTAATGCAACATCAGCAGTTTCAGACAGACTTGTCACAAAAGTTAATTCAGCTTCAGGCAGACAAACTCCAAGCATGTGAGGCTATGTTGCTCAGGGCCTCGTTGCTCCCTATAGTCAACATCCCACTCATCCTGTGTTGTTTCCACCTCTTAGTGACCCTATGGAGGAGTGGGATACATGTTTCCAACTAAACCAACATTTAACCATGTATCAAGGCACATGATTTATTACAGTGATGGTTATTTCTGTCTTGGACATTGCTGGACATATTTTTTCTGCTCCATAAATTGGTGGCTCTGTCTGACCCTATCACACTCTCCTTTTAAGAGATACGTGCTCTGTTAACTAATAATTATTCCCAGAGATTTAAAGTGGTTGTTTCCAAGCACAGGTTTCACCAACACCATGAACAGTCTAGACAATTATGCCGCTCCTGGGTCACTAATTTGTAAGGCCTCAGCCACAAATGCAATTTCACTTGTGCCAATGAAGGCTGCAAAGCTTCATACATGGACTCCTTGATTCATGATGTTGTGGTTCAGCTGATCTTGAGATTCACAGAGCAGCACTGAAAATGGGTAACCCATCACTAGAGGACATTTGCATATTGCACACTCATTCAAGATGGTACAGGCTGTTAACAAATGACTCATTGAAAGGCTACAAGTTGCTACAGTTAACATGCCACCATGCACTCCACCCTAGCATTGCAAGCATAGGGTGATCCTCAGGTTGCAGCAGTGGTATGATTCATCTTTGTCCAGCATCTCTATGGTGTCTGAGCCTCCAGTTGCCCCTCACTGATAGCTATGTGTATTGTTCCCTTCATGGCCACAGTATTTTCCCATTCACTCTCAAGCAGACTGGACAGATCACTGGGGATCCTGCATGCATTGAGTTACAGAGAGGCATCTCTGCTAAGCTGTGCAACCTGCTCCCATCCTGCCCCACAAGTGCACGAGGACACCATACACATGCTGCAAGACATCTGTTTCCAGGTTGACAGGGGGCCACTGTTTATTTCATAAATCAGGTGGTATACACACACCTGGGTTCACTTGAATTGTCTCTGTCTTCATGGCATTTGGTGGCCTATGTGGACTCACTGCAGCTTGCATTGACCATTGACCAACCATCTACTACCACCATTTTGGCCTTGACACGTATACAATGCTTGAGGTTTCAGTTCTTATGAAATCAAGATCATATCAACCGCAGTTCCTTTCCAGGAAGTGTATGATCTCTACACTGCATTTGCATCTCTATATCAGCCAGATCTGGGGTATGTCTCAAACTTTCAGGTGGACATTACCCTACAGCTGGAAGCCATGCCTCGCTTTTACTGCATCAGACCAATTCCAGTTACCTTATTTGCTGATGTGAAGCAGAAGCCAATCATCTCCATGCTGCTGGGGTTATTTAGCTGATGGAATCTAGTGCATGGGCCACTCCCCTAGTCAACATCAGAAAGCCCACGGGTTCTCTCAGATTGTGTGGAGATTTCTTTGCTGTAATCAATGCTCAGTTACAGGTGGAAACTTATCCTATCCCCTGCCTGGAAGACCTCAGCAAAATTATTGTAGAGTAATGCTACTCCAAGATCGAACTTGCTGGCGCTTATCCCCAGTTATCCTTAGATGAAGAATTAGAACATCACTGTTATTAATATGTCTTTTGATTGGTACAGGTACAAATAGTTCCCATTTGGTATCACCTCAGCCCCCACAGTTTATCAAATGTTTCTGGGACACCTGACACAGCTTATTCCAGCTTACACGAATTACTTGGATAATCTCATTGTCATAGGACCATCCCACCAAGAGCATTTGCAAAATCTTCATATACTTTTGATGATCCTGTGGGATGCAGGCCTGCATTGTATAAGAGACATTCAGGTTTTTTTCAGTCAGAAATGGAGTTTTGGGGCACGGGTTCACCGAAGAGGCAATCAGGCCAACTGATTGGAATCTCGCCATGATAGACTCCTTACTCCACCTGACAAACTTACCTGAAATGGTGGTGTTTTTGGACAAAATCAGCTATTATTGTAAGTTCTTACTCCATGCAGCCCACATTGTGCAACTTCTCAATCAGTTGTGTAAAAAGACTGTGTGCTAGAACTGGACCTATGGCATTATTCAACTCGCACTGCAGTCTACCAGAGTGAACTGCCCAACACTTCCTGAGTGCATACAATTACACCACACAGTACAAGCCCATATCACAGCATCCCAATGCATATATCTTACTATGTCTACTTGCTGGCCCGGACACTGGTTTTAAACAATGAGAGGTGCTCAGAAGGTCCTACTCTACAAGACCTATGGCTGGCCAACACCTCATCTGCTGGATGGCGAACGAGTTCAGCTCCTGGATACATACTTCTCACAGACTTTCAGTTGTCAATGATGTCATTCTTTTGGACACTGAGATGGGCGCACATAGGGTGGTAATCCAGGCATACTTATGCCACGGGTGTTGAGCTTGTTGTGCTGGGGGCATTGAGGGAGGTCCTGCATGAAGGCGCTAGCTTGCTGACATGTACTAGCCAGAGATAAATGGCGAGATTGAAGCAATGGTCTGTAGCTTCACAGCATGTGCATGGCACCAGGCAGTGCCCTACAATCTTTCAACCCTTGGGATATTCCCCGCCTCCCCTGGGACTGAACTCATCTAGATTTAGTGGACTCATTTTTGAGATCAATGTTGTTGCTCACTGTGGAAGCTTACTCAGAGAACCAATATGTTGTATACATGGTGTCCACTATGACGAACACCACTCTACCACCTTGTCACAGGTTTTGGCCATTGAAAGGCTGCCTTGCACATTGGTCTCTGCTAATGGGCTGCAGTTCACTGCATCTACTTTCGAAGATTTCTACGAGGCTAGTGGCATAAAAGGTTTCTGCAGCTTCATTCCATTCTTGCTCAAATGACCTTCAGAGCCTTACTCCCATCCCGCCAAGCATTATGTGCATGGTACAGCTGTGTGGGTCCAATCCTGTGGGAGTACTGACACTTGGACACTGGTGATAGTAGAGGAGATCCACGGGCAGCAGGTTATGTCAGTCCAAACACAGCGGGGTCTTGAGTGCTGCCGTCACAACCAACTGTGGCTGTGAGTGCAGGCATTGCATCCACTGCCTCGTCCACTGCCTCCTGGTGACAATGTGACTTCACGATCAGCATCTCTGTCAGGAGCCTGCGACTCTACGCTGTTGCACCAGTGGTCTCTCCCACATCCACATGGATTTGTGAAACTCCCTGGCATTCCCATTGCCAGCGATACCCCGATGAACACCACCAAACACCCTCCTTTCCTGCAACTGGTGGTTGAAGGGACTGGGTCTTTGCCCATGCTGCCATTTCACCCCCTTTGGCGCCGTCCAGAGTGTTTTTAACCATCACTCCTGTTTAGTTGGAGGGATCTGGTATCCACCTCCACAGTAGTTTAAAGCCTGCTGAGGAAATGGACATAGATGGCTGTTAGAGGGCGCAGACTTACCACAGCAATGTGCTCACCATGTGAATGTGCCACTTGTCTTGCCACATGAATACACCACCCAGTAGGGTTCCTCATGATCAACATAAGTACAACTGCCCAGCGAATGGTTTGTCAGCTCTGTACTCTTGTCTGATATTGTTGATTAATACCATTGATTTTCTGTGGACTATTCAATAATAACCTCACTTGGCTCTTGGCTCTTCTCTCTGGTTGTGATTTGTATTGTGCCTCTCTTTGCTCTTGGCCTGTCGGCTCTGTTGTGGAAAAGGTCTCTGCCATGCAGTTTGTTGTTTACATAGGTTGCTTTGGTCTTGTCCTTGTCTGTGTCCTCTCTGCTATTAGTCAGCTGTGTTTAGCTTATCTACCACTTGGTGTTGTGTTCTCATCCACTCGTGGCCATTCTGCCTTGTGGCTTCATGTGTTTCTTTCCTGGATTCTGACACCTATGCTGATATCTGGCTACTCACATTATTGCATATTGGTTTAATGTAAGACCAAAACTTTTCAGCAGCTTTAGTCAGATTGGCTGCAAAAATTTTTCCTTTCAAAGTCATTGCATGGTTCTCTCATTGCTCTCCTTATGCTCATTTTCAATTAATTTGGCTGTTGGTGTTCACCTATATTTTTACTTGTGTAATGTGCATTGAAGAAAGCTTTTGAATTTAGCCATTTGTGCTCCATATCTTTGTTTTCAGATACCCCATATGTTGTATTCTGTCATTCTTGCTTAACATGCATAGTCATTGTGCTATCATATGTTTATGATCACTGAGGCCGTCCTCTGTGTCAAATGATTGAAAAGTTCAGGCCTTTTCCTTGATAGGTTTAAGATGTTATCCCCATGAGCTGGTTCTGCAAATGTATCTAAAGCAATTTTTTTGACAAGACATTCAGAATAATGTCACATGAATCTGTCTCTGGCACCAGTTTTGATTGCATGACTCTCCCATTCTACAGCTGGCAAATTGAAGTCTCTCCCTAGTGCAGTAGCATGATCAGGAAACTTACTGACACAATTCTGCAAGTTCTCTCTGAAGCACTGTGTCCCTATAGCTCCTGATGCAGTTACCATGTTTGACCCACCTTTGGTGCTTCACTTCATCCACATTATTTCACATTTGGAATCTGTAATAACCCGTCTAGGTACTATCAAATTCCTTACTGCAATAAATGTGCAGCCACCCGTAGTGTCTAACCTGTGCTTATAATATATATTCCAGTCTGTATTTAGGATTTCATTGCTATTCACTTCAGGTTTCAACCAACTTTTTGTTGCTGGTACTGTCTGGGCACTATTAATTTAATAATCAGATATTATCAAGGATGGTTTTGCTGTTTAGTATTATCACATTAACCTTTTCTATTTTTGATTTGTGAAGATGAATTTCTTTGAGAATAATATGGCTGATCTATCTCAAACATTGGCAGCTGATTCATTACTAATCCCAAGGGCGGGTTCCTGTAACTTAAAAAAAAAACCATGAGCATGCCCTACCTGGTTTGCTCCCTACTAGCCATCTCCTTGCTATAGCACATACCGGTCCTTTTGAGGGGGCCACTGCAGCATTCCACTCGATAGCTGAGGTTGATGAGAAATTTACTTCCGATACTGACTCAGAATCATCTGAGTCTCATGTTTAGGCCTTCCTGTCTGCTCCAAACCAGAGGACCATGATCAACCCTTGGTATGATGCTACAATTAGTGAGCTTATACTGTATCCATGTGTGATGCTAGCTGCCTTCATCAAATTAGCCAAATTCTGAAAGGAACTGAAAATTACCTCAGAACCCAAGTGCCAGGCATCATTCCTCCATGTCTTGGGTCAGACCTCCTGGTAACCGTACAGGATACACACTGACATTCTTTCCTAACATGCCTATTATTTTTCAAGGGACATCATTACCTGTCTAGCACTGGAGCCTCCACTGGCTAGCATACCTGCCCTCTACAAACAAAGGAAAGTTCCTCATTCTGGCCCTAGACAGGCTAATTGGGCCCAACCAATCACCATGTCATTCAAGGGTGTATATGCCCCAGGAAATCTGAGAAAAACCTGGGAATTTTTTCATCCGGGAAAAATCTGGGATATATCTATGTCTACATCTACATGGTTACTCTCCAATTCACACTTAAGTGCCTGGCAGAGGGTTCATCAAACCATTTTCATAGTTCTTCTCTGCCATTCCACTCTCAAATGGTGCTTGGGAAATAAGAACACCTAAATCTTTCTGTTCAAGCTCTGATTGGAAGAGAAAGTTGGTGATTGAAATTTCGTAAATAGATCTCACCGCAAAGAGAACTGCCTTTGTTTCAGTGACTGCCACCCCAACTCGCTTATCATATCAGTGACACTCTCACCCCTATTGCGCGACAACACGAAATGAGCTGCCCTTCTTTGCACTTTTTTGATGTCCTCCGTCAATCCTACCTGGTAAGGATCCCATGCCGCACAGCAATGTTCCAGCAGAGGACAGACAAGTGAAATGTAGGCTGTCTCTTTAGTGCGTTTGTCGCATCTTCTAAGTGTTCTACCAACAAAGCATAGTCTTTTTTTTGCCTTCCCCACAATAGTATCTGTGTGGTCTTTCCAATTTAAGTTGCTTTTAATTGTAATTCCTAGGTATTTAATCGAGTTGAGAGCCCTTAGATTTGTGTGATTCATCATATACCCAAAATTTATCGGATTTCTTTTAGTAACCATGTGGGTGACTTCGCTCTTTTCTTTGTTTAGTACCATTTACCATTCTTTGCACCATACAGAAATTATCTCTAGATCTGTTGTAATTGGAATTGATAGTCTGATGATTTTACTAGATGGTAAATTACAGCATCATCTGCAAACAATCTAAGGGGGCTGCTCAGATTATCACCTAGATCATTTATGTCAATCAGGAACAGCAGAGGGCCTATGACACTACCTTGTGGAATGCCAGATATCACTTCTGTTCTACTCGATGATTTACTGTCCATCATTACAAACTGTGACCTCTCTGAGAGGAAATCATGAATCCAGTCACACAACTGAGACGATACTCCATATGCACCCAATTTGACTAATACTTGCTTTTGAGGAACGGTATCAAAAGGCTTTTGGAAATCTAGGAATATGGAATCAATCTGAGATCCCTTGTCGACAGCACTCATTACTTCATGGGAATAAAGATCTAGCTGCGTTGCGCAAGAACGATATTTTCTGAATCCATGTTGGTTGTGTATCAATAAGTTATTTTCTTCAAAGTGATTCATAATGTTCGAGTACAATATGTGCTCAAGAATCCTACAGCAAATTGAGGTCAGTGATATGGGCCTGTAATTCAATGGGTTACTCATATTTCTGTTCTTGAATATTGGTGTGACCTGTGCTACTTTCCAGTCTTTAGAAACAGACCTGTCGTCAAGTGAGCAGTTTATATGATTGCTAAGAAAGGTGCTATTGTGTCTGCATAGTCTGAAAGGAACCTGATTGGTGTACCATCTGCACTGGAAGACGCCTTTCTTAAGTGGTTTGAGTTGTTTTGCAGCACCTAATATATCTACTTTTATGTCACTCATGCTAACAGCTGTTCTGGTTCTGAATTCTGGAATATTTACTTCGTCTTCTTTCATGAAGGAATTATGGAAAACTGTATTTAGTAACTCCACTTTAGTGACACCATCATCGGTAACATTTACATTGCTATCGCAGCGTGACGGTATGGACTGTTTTTTGCCACTGGTGTACTTTACATATGACCAGAATCTCTTAGGGTTTTCTACCATATTTTGAGACAATGTTTCATTGTGGAAACTATTAAAAGCATCTCACATTGATGTCCACACTAAACTTCGAGCTTCCATGACACTTAGTCAGTCTTGGGGATTTTGAGTTCTTCTGAATTTAGCATGCTTTTTTTCGTTGCTTCTGCAACAGTGTTCTGACATGTTTTGTGTACCATGGTGGATCAATCCCATCTCTTATTAACTCATGTGATATGAATCTATCTATTGCTGTCAATACTGTATCTTTGAATTTAAGCCATATCTGGTCTACACTTACATTATTAGCTCGGAAGAAATGGAAACTCTTCTGGTGTGCAGGATACATGAGACAGGTGAAGTACCCTCAGACTTCGAGAAGAATGTATTAATACCAATTCCCAAGAAAGCAGGTGCTAGCAGATGTGAATATTATTGAACTGTCAGTTTTATATCACAGTTGCAAAATACTAACACAAATTCTTTACAGAAGAATAGAAAAACTGGTAGAAGCCAACCTCGAGGAAGATCAGTTTTGCTTCCAGAGAAATGTAGTCACATGCTAGGCAATAGTGACACTACGACTCATCTTAGAAGATAGGTTAATGAAAGGCAAACTTACATTTATGGCATCTGTAGAGTTGGAAAAGGCTTTTGACAGTGTTGACAGAAATGCTCTCTGAAATTCTGAAGGTAGCAGTGGTAAAATACAGGGAGCAAAAGGCTGTTTACAACTTTAACAACAGTTATAAGAGTTAACAGGCATGAAAAGGAAGGGAAGGGAGTGAGACAGGGTTGCAGCCTGTCCCCGATGTTATTGAATCTGTACATTGAACAAGCAGTAAAGGAGACTGAAGGAAAATTTGGAGATGAAATTAAAGCTCACGAAAAAGAAATAATAACTTTGAGGTTTGGGGATGACATTGTAATTATGTCAGTGACAGCAGAGGACTTTGAAGAGCAGTTGAACAGAATGGACAGTGTCTTTAAAGGTGGGTATAAGATGCACATCAACAAAAGCAAAAACTGGATAATGGAATGTACTCAAATTTAATCACATGATGCTGAGTGAATTACATTAGGAAACAAGACACTTAAGTTAGTAGATGAGATTTGCCATTTTGGCAACAAAATAACCGATGATGGTTGAAGTAGAGAGGACTTAAAATGTAGCCTGGCAATGGCAAGAAAGTCATTTCTGAAGAAGAGAAATTTGTTAACATCGAGTATAGATTTAAGTGTCAGGAATTCCTTTCTGAAAGTATTTGTATGGAGTGCAGCCATGTGTGGAAGTAAAACATGGGTGACAAACAGTTTAGACAAGAAGAAAATAGAAGCTTTTGAAATGTGGTGCTGCAGAAGAATGCTGGAAACTAGATGGATAGATCACATAACTAATGAGAAGGTACTGAATAGAACTGGGGAGAAATGAAATTTGTGGCACAACCTGACTGGAAGAATGGATTGGTTGGTAGGACTCATTCTGAGACATCAAGGGATCACAAATTAGACTGGAGGGAAGCTTGGCAGACGGGGCTAAAAGTCATAGAGGGAGGCCAAGGGATGAATACAGTAATCAAATATAGAAGGATGTAGGTTTTGGTGGTTACTCAGAGAATGAAGAGGCTTGCACAACCTATCGTATCATGGAGAGCTGCATCAAACCAGTTTTTGGACAGAAGACCACAACAAAAACAACAACATCCTTAAAAGTTTGGGCTGGGTGATGATGGGTCAGTGAGTGAATCAGTTGGTTGGGACATTGCCTTTTGTATACAGAGACAATATATAAATCAGTTGGTTCCCCAGTGAAATTACTGGAACTTGGTCACCAGTGCAGTTGGTAGGCTTCTTTTAAACTGCACTTTTATGGCAGCAAAAGAAATGTGTGTATCTGTACCATGGGCGCCTTTTAATCCTTGTTAGAATAATCTTTATCTTGGTAAGGATTCAATGAACTTGTACCACTAAAATTATGAGTGGAATAATTATTAGTGTCAGTGGTGTTGAGAAACTGCTGAAATAGTTAAAGTTGAACAAAGCTCCAGTCACTAATGGCATCCCTGTCAGATTCTATACTGTGGCTGCATTAGCCCCTCTAATAACTATAATCTGTTGTAGATCCTTGGAACAAAAAAATGTGCCTAATTCTCAGGAAAAAAAAACCACATGTCACACTTGTCAACAAGAAATGGAGTAGAAGTGATCTACTAAACTACCACTTAATATCCTTGACATTGATTTGCTGTAGAATCTTAGAACAGACTGTGAGCTCTATTGTAATGAGGCATGCTGAACAGAATGACCTCCTCCATGCAAACCAACATGGATTTCAAAAACGTGTGAAACCCAGCTCTCACTTTTTTCACATGACATACTCCAAGCTGTGTATCAAGGCAGTCAGGTAGATGCAGTATCTCTTGATTTCTGAAAAGCATTTGACTCATTATCACACCTATGCTTACTGCCAACAGTACAATGATATGGGGCATCAAGTGAAATTTGTGACTGGATTGAGGACTTTTTGTAGGGAGGGTGCAACATATTATACTGGATGGAGAGTCACCATCAGTGTAGAAAGTAACTTCAGATGTGCCCCAAGGATGTCAGATGTGCTCCAAGGATGTGTGTTGTTACTGTTGCTTTTCATGTTGTATGTTAATGACCTTGCAGACAATAGTAATCTCAGACTTTTTTGCAGATGATACAGTTATCTATAATGAAGTACTGTCAGAAAGGAGCTACAAAAATAATCAGTCAGATCTTGATAAGATTTCAAAGTGGAAAAAATATTGGCTACTTGCTTTAAATGTTAAAAAATATAAAACTTTGCACTTCACAAAATGAAAAAACATAGTATCCTATGGTTATAATATCAATGAGTCACTGCTGAAATTGGTCAACTCATACAAATACCTAGGTGTAACACTTTGTAAAGAAATGAGATGGAATGATCACATAGGGTCAGACATGGGTAAAGTCAGTGGTAAACTTTGGTTTGTTGGCAGAATACTGGGGAAGTGCAATCAGTCTACAAAGAAGATTATTGACAAATCACTTGTGTGACCCATTCTAGAATACTGCTCAAGTGTGTGGAACCCATACCAGATAGGACTAATGGGGGATATTGATCATACACAGAGGAGAGCAGAATGAATTGTCACATGTTTGACCCATGGGAGAGTGTTACAGTGATGATGAAGATACTGAACTGGCAGACTCTTGAAGATAGATGTAGAATGTGCCAAGAAAGTCTACTTACAAAGTTTCAAGAACCAGCATTAAATGATGACTCTAGGGAAATACTACAAACTCAGACATATTGCTCACATACTGATCATGAGCATAAGATTAGCATAATTATAGCATGCACAGAGGCATAGAAACAACCACACTTCCTGCACCCCATATGTGAATGGCTCAAGAAGAAATCCTAGTAACTGGTACAATAGGACATACCCTCTTTCATATTTTTCACAGTGGTTTGCAGAGTATAGATGTAGATGTGTTCCGTAAATCTGACAGCTGCGTTTTTCTCTGAAAAGATGAAGTAATACGAATAGTGAAAAACAATAATTATTTTACCCAACTGTTTCAGCAGGATTCTGCATGAAATTCTAAATCTACTCCACAAATAATTCATAACAGTACATTTGCATTCTGAAAACTGTCCTTTGGCTTTATTAGCTACCCAGAACTGTAATATACTTTCTAAAATTATGCTTGATTCACTACTTATCACAATGTATGTGTCAATGCAGATGGAATAAAGTTTCCATCTCCTAGTGATACTGATGAAAGTTCATTAACATATATGTAAAAAGATAAGTCCCCTTAGATGGAACCTCGTGGGAACCACATGTAATTAGTTTTCAATTGGATGAGGACTTACAGCTTAACAAAGATTCCTTACTATTTTAGTGGTGTATTTCTTCTTAAGCTCTTTCACTGCTAGGCTGAGAAATTTTGGCTTTTCACTGATTGCAAAGCAGCTGCTTCTTGTAGACAATGGACTTTTGTAGTGCTTTTTTGCATGACATTAACTACCCCTGCCACAATAAATTGCTTTCTAGCTTCTGTTTAATTCATCATCAGATTTGAATAGATTAATTAATGAAAATCACTTATTTTTCTGTGATTTTAATTTCCTGCACTTGTACTTAATGCCAAGCTATTATGGAAAGCTTATAGTGTGACACTCATGGCTAACAGTATGAAATAACTTACTTTTACTGATTACTGTTGTTGTGACTGTCAGAAAAGGTTGTATAAATATGTGCATCAGTGACTGGTGCAATACCTATAAAAGCTTTTTAAATAAAATTTGCTGTATATGAATATTTATAATTTTAGTTTATTTTTATAGAACATTACTTCACAAATTATCTTTTTACTTAATGTTTTCTGAATATTTCTCTTTCTTACCAATAGGAAGAAATGGAAACAGCACCAGCTTTCAATGATGGCATCCGTTTGATTGACATGGTTCTTGTGTACAAAAATGATGAGAATTCAAGAAAACCTCTTATTTATCGACAGAAATATGAAGAAAACTTAATAAAGCATGGATTACAATTAGAAGATGAGGTTTGTATTCTGTGCTAGAGTAAATTCATAAATTTCTTGTCTTTATAACAAGTGTGTCCTTGGTTATTTTATGGTATTTTAAGTAATACATGAGTGGTAACAGAGAAATTGAGAGATCAGTGACAATCATAACTGAAAACTGTATTGCTCTACACAAACCTAAAACAGGCCGGCCGAAGTGGCCGTGCGGTTAAAGGCGCTGCAGTCTGGAACCGCAAGACCGCTACGGTCGCAGGTTCGAATCCTGCCTCGGGCATGGATGTTTGTGATGTCCTTAGGTTAGTTAGGTTTAACTAGTTCTAAGTTCTAGGGGACTAATAACCTCAGCAGTTGAGTCCCATAGTGCTCAGAGCCATTTTTGAACCTAAAACAGACTACACTGTTAAAATAACTGTTCTTATGTCTCCCTTCTATATTTCAATCTGTGTTAAACTCATGAAGGTGGATCCCTATGGAGCTTGTTATGAGCTATTTGTATGTGCTTTATTGTATCAGTTGGATTATTTGGAGAAAATACATTGCTAATCATAATGGAACACAAACAGCATTAGGAATGCTAAGAAATAATCAATATAATGTCATCAGAAAAAAAATTAGTCACTCTTTGAGAAATCATTATAAGCATCATTTAATACCATCTTCTTCTCATCACCTGGTGAGATGTCGAGATTGTGCAGACATCCGATATATACACCTGAACAGCAGATGCATCTCCCCATCCTTATCCCCTGGCACAGGGGCCAACAACCAGCAGTAGGTGGCAGACCATGTCTCAATCTCAACTATTGGTGCATTCAGTCTTGCGCAAACTCATGTAACTATATGCTGAGATTGCACTTGGCAATTGATGCTTGAAGAGTCTGGGAAAGACATGATTAGTGCTTCCTTCATCAGTGAAACTGGGCATGATAGTGCAGTGGTTATGACTTCAATTTGGGAGATGATGGTTCAAATCTAAATCTGGGCATCCCGATTTAGGTCTTCCATCATTTTCCTAAATCATTCCCAAAGCAAATGCTGTGATGCTTCTTTTTACAGGAAATGGCTGATTTCCTTCCCTGTCTGAGAAACATTTCAAACTGGTGCTGTATCTCTAAAGGCCTTGATGTCAAGTGGACGTTAAATTCTAATTTTTCTTCCTTTCTTTTCTCCAGTGAGAGGATCAATCAGAGTAAAGTGTCCCGAAATGACCAAATATTGTTTTGATAGAATTTTAGCTTTTCTCAAAATATATCAGATGTTTTCTAAATCTTTTTCTGAGTTCCCACATCTGAGTTCAAGAGACTAGCAATTTATTCTTTTCAAAACACTAATTCTAACTAAACAATCATAAAACATTTTCAGTTAGGGAGGCTTCCACAATATCTTTTACTGTATTTTATATAATTTGTGTTTATTCCTATTATTATTATTATTATTCTAAATCACTGTAATAATTTTGAATTGAATTTATTTGTAGTTTCATTTTATTTAATTGTTCATTGATGATAATGACCACACAGTCTTGCATGGCACCCAAAGATCAACAGTAGTGTGTTCTGACAGCTCTATCAATTTGGTTGTCTTGCATTTTATCTTCTATTCCTATTGAGAAATTGACTCATGTGAAAAACCTGTAATTTGTTTAAGGCTTTGTCAGTTACTCCTGACCCTTAACACAAGAAATGTGTTTTAATCACGTAAATGTTGCTAACTGGAGTTTCTAACTCCAGTGCATGTAAAATTTATACTATATATTTCTGTGGCCAATCATTATCTGACCAGAGCAGATGAATATTTTCTCACTAAATAGTATGTAAATCTATAACCCTGTTCATTTATCAGAGAAAATGTTTGTTACCTTCAATTTTTATTAATATTGCAGATCGCAGAAGAAAATGGCTTGGTGTTTACCAAAGTACACACACCTGATGCAGTGCTTGAAAGATATTCTGAGTCAAGTGGGATAAAGAAGCCAGCATTACTTGTAAGTAATACCTTACATATGTGAGAAACAAGTTAAAAATCTTTTCATGATGATGAAAAACTTCACTTTGTTCCCTAAGTGTGTAAGCATCTGTGTATTTTTCAAATGGAGGTTATTCATTATTCTTCAAGACTAATGTTGAAGAATAAATGTTGAGCTATATAGATCAATGTTTAAGAATAAATATCCTCACATATAGGTGTAAAAATCACATCATGCTTTAAGATTAATTAATTAATTTATTGATTCATTATGTTTCACAAATTCCATTATGAAGGAGAACATTCAGGGATGTGGAATAAATAAGTTATACAATAACATAAAACAGATACATCATAGAAATTGTATTAACAATAAACTATCAATGTAGTGCTTAATGTTATTCACAATTATGCCATCTAAATTTAATCCAATAAATTAGTAAAGAAGCTTATTAATAAAGGAAATAAATTTTGTGAATGAGTCTGAGAACATCATGGATATGTCATGCATAAAACTATTCAGATCTTGTAATATAGTGCTTTTATTTATATCATTGTTTTGGCCACTGCAATCATTAGGTCTGTAACTGAGATTAAAGGGACATAAAAATAAGAGATGTTTGTTGTGCATTATCAGGATACAAAGGATGAAAACTTAAAAGTTTAAAATTTTTAGAATTTTCCTGATCAATACTTAGAACTTGTAGAAACAATGTTTGGTTTTAATCAGTCAGTAAAAATTGACAGTTGATGCCCCACTTGGGCATAAGTTTTATGATTAACACTGATTATTGTTGGAAAGTTTTTACCTTTTATGTTTTCATGTGTTACAGTCTGATAATGTATAGTGATCCCCTCTTATTCTTACGTTCCTTTAATCTTAATTATAGATCTGATGATGGCAGTAGCTTAACTACAGATCTGATGATGGCAGTAGCTGAAGCAACATAAATAAAATATCAAACAATCTAGACTATTTTAGTCACAAAATAAGTTAGGAACTTGATAATCTGGCATGATCAGGGTCTGTCATTGCCAGATTATCAAATATGCTGGATTATTAAGGTCGTTTTTAAAAATCAGCTATAAAATAGGCATATAAGCAATTCTATAATTTTCATGTACAACAGCACTATATTGCTAAATGCAGCAAGAGGGAATACAATACAAAAAGTTAAGAGTACATATTACTTTTCCATAAAAACTAAACTTTTTAAAAAGTCGAATACTGTATTGCTCTATTAAATCAGTTTAAGGTTCAAAATTTTAGAAAAGTTCAATATACATAAAACTTTTTTTTTTGCACCAGTTATGAAATAAAATAAATTCTGTGATATGGAAAGATCAAGGATGAGCTAATTAATAAAAATTGTTACCAAGAATTTTGTGCAGTTTATTTGGAATCACAATCTTTAGGAATAGCATGAATATTTGATATTGTCAGGGGCATGGAATTTATGGGACTGGTTTCTAGCACTGACAGTTTAGCTGAAATTTCCTTCTTAGACCTCTGGATGTCACAGGAGTACAACTTATTTCTTGTATTGCGCTCGTTTCCGACAAAAAATTATTTTGTATGAGGTGCAGATTTGTAACTTCAAAAGCACTGTATTGTTGACTACTCTCAGCGAATTGCACAAAGATATTTAAGGCTTGTGGATCCTCAGCCCAAGACATTTGAGTTGTAGGCATTTGTTCTTCATCATTCCCTGTTTCTGATGTATCCTGTAGTTTGAAAATACTTTTTAATATCACATCACCAGCAGCTCTTGTCTACAGCTAAATATCCGTCATTATCAATCAATTTGCCCACTTCTTCAGCTGAAAATGCACTCAGTTCATTAGTGGATGCAAAATTTATCACTGGTACAATTTCACAGTTATCATTTATGGACTTGTCATTATTTATATTGCATTCTATCTCTGCTACTTTAACCGGTTTAGGCCACTGACCATATAATTGCTCAGTGATACAGACAGTTGTTACTGCTGAGGCACTGTGCCAGACATTTCCAATGTTTCTGTTCTGCAAACAGTGCAAAGATAAATATATGAGAGAATTTCTTATGTGTGCCAGATTATCGTGGTCTTACTGTAGTAAGAAAACTGCTACTTTGAAAACAGCTGCTGCCACTTTGGTTTTACATTACAGCTGCTGTTTATTAGCCATCAGTAGATTGATATTTTCTTGCTTACAGTGGTATTTTTAAGGAAAATATTTTTTTGCATCTGTAATTACTGAGAACTTTTTATAATGCATTATTTCTTGTCATACGTTTTTATAATAAGCATTGCTCCTTACCATGTTAACAGAACCTTTCAGTCCTTGGGTATAGACAGTCAGATAATTTGTAGAATGACTGGCTATTAAGGTATGTTTGTAATTTTCTTTTGAGTTGGTAGATATTCCTGTTTCCTTGCTGTGTGCTTGATGGGAAGTTACTGAGTATTTTACTGCCACAGTATATAACTTCATTCTGAACCCTGGACAAACAGGCACAGTCTACATGAAAATTATTTTTCTGTATTGTGTTGTGACAGTGTATATCACTGACACTTGAAACTGAATCCTATTATCAGTAATAAAGACCATTAAGGAACAAATGTTCTGAAAAGTGAGTGTGAGAATTCTGAGGTCTCTAGGAAGGCTTCTGAAATATCTAAAGTTATCTTCTTTACCTAGTATCCTTACTGCTTATTTCTGCTGAACAAATACTTTATTTACTTTAGGTGAGCTGACCCAGAAAATAATTGTATAAGACAACAGAAGTGAAAATGAGGCAACTCTCTTGTCTTCAGGTCACATCAGTGAGAGATTTTTCTGAACTGAGCTTTGTGATTCATTTAGGTGTGTGTTGACTCCATTTTAACTGGCATCCAGCTAGACATCAGTAAATTTCATACTCTATACTTCATTGAGTGTATGGCCATTAATGTTTACCTCTGGTGATGAAAGATCATTATTGTGGGTTTGAAACTACAAAATATGAGTGTTTGTGCAATTAAGATTTACTCTGTTAACTGTGAATCTCTTGAAGATCTGTTCAGCTATCATCAGAGCTGTGTTTGCTAGGGTGAAGTTTGGGGCTTTGATTGGTATGCTTATGCCACCAACAAACACTAAAATTTTCAAAATGCCATTTAAAGTCATTACCAGATCATTTATATAAGGTAGAAACAAGAGTGGTGCAGCACCCTGTTATGTTACCACTTTCCGAGATTTCCATCCGCGCATAATGCCATAATATATTAGTTTGCCAAATAGAATTTTGTGATCCACACAATCAAAGGCATTGATGAGCTTACAAAATATTCAAACAGGATAATTTTTCTTGTTCAGCTCTGCTTGCACTTTATTTGTGAAATCATGTATTGCTTTTTGTGTGGAGAATCCTTTGTGAAAACCAGACTGAGAGGCATTTAACAAGTCATGCTCATGAGGGAATGCTCAGACTTGTCACATTGGAACCATTGCTGATTTTTTTCCTGCTCTTAGTCAACTTGGAGGAAAGTCCACACACAAAATATTTGTTAACAAAAATTCACATGGTATGCATGCTTGAAACTGTCTATTGTACAGCCCTAAATCCTCTCACTCCATTATACCAGTGTCACCTAGGGGCAAAGTGGCAATGACTGTGTGGCTCTCTTGCCACAGCAATGTGTGCTGATTCACTGACTGAAAGCAATTGACAGTTAACTAAATATTTGTAGAATAATACATTATAAATTTTATCTATAACTTTGTTAATAAATTGGTGTAATGTGTGTGCATATAATTACAAAAATTCCAACACATATACATTAATTTTATTTCTTCTATTCTTCTAACTATTGCAGAAATGTGAAATATTGATATAATGTTCTAAACATAATTTTTTTTGTACTTCCTAAACATAAATTAAGTAGAATAACTGAATGCTCCCTAACTATCAGACACATATCAATATTCTACTTGAAATCTGGGTCATAGAAATGAGCCCTGTCTAATATTAACATATTTTGTGGGGTGCTCTGCCTATTTAATCAGATTTTGAAAGCAAAGAGAGGAAAAAAATTGTGTTCTAGTGACTGAGTATTGTCATCTTGGTAGACTGAAAAGTGTTGTGGAACATTTTACTTGCTGGGGAACATTTTACCCACTGGGAACCATCACAATAAAGCCTGGGATTAACAGCACTGCTAACAACAACGACAACCAGAAATGGAAGGACAATGGTTTTGCTGTAAACTGTGTTCATAACATTTTGATGTGGAATGTAAAGCATATAACAAATAATACTGAAGATCTAAGAATACCAAATGAAAGAAGAAAGATAATGCTTTGATAACAGAGGCGAAAAAGAAAGTGAAAGGATTCATATACCTAGGAGGATATTCCATCATATACAATGGCTTGTCACAAGAAATTAGAGCCTCAGCATGATTGTTAGTCTTCATAAATGAAAAATGGAGAAGTAAGATACCCTCATACACATGGGAGAGTTAAGAGTAAACAAAATATAAATGACAGAATTGGAAGATATGCTACAAAATATGAAAACCAGTTAGACTCAAGGAAGTAACAACATAAGCACCAAATTCATCAAGTATGTGCTTCCTCTTACGAAATCTAGGTTGCTTCTCTCTGGGGGAATGCAGGATAATAAAAGAAATCCCAAATGGCTAGCCATAATAAAACTTATGTGTAAGAAAGGTGCTAGGAAAAGTGAAAATTAGCATGTAAAATATTTTTGAGGACAATAACACAAAAACTCACAGTATTTTACATAATATCTTGTTGCAGGGACAAAATAGTTTAGGAGGAAAGGTAGTTCCTGTTCAGGTAAAACATTTGTCATCAGATAAATAATTGGAAAACAATTATTATTTAATAAGGAAATACATTTGATTGTTATTAATTATGGGAAATCTTTCGATAGAGTAGATTGGAGAAAGTTGTGGACAATACTAGAAAGGAGGAGCATTCCACATCACTTACTATGAGAACTCCAAGAGATTAAAATTGCCATTGCAAGGAATGATAATGTTTAAGTAACAAAAAATGTAGGATTACCACAAGGATGCAGTTTGTCTATGATACTTTTTAATATCTATGTCAATGATACACTGACAGAAAAAAATAAAATAAAATAAAACACTAAGAAGGAGTTGTGCAACATAAACAAAGTTGGTTGGCTTGTTTCTATATCCAAAAGATGATGTCTATTTAGAATTTGTGCCAACCACATAAGATTGTCACTGTGAGGATGTAGGTTTGCTTTAAATACATGCCATAATGCTCATGAGCATTAGTTACTTTTGAGACTGGACATTGTGAGCTGTTAGTCAAGAATGCCTTCAAGATGACAAAGATGCCACTATCAGCACCTCACTGAGTTTGAATGAGGTCATGTAACTGGACTATGAGAAGCTGGATGTTCCTTCTGTAGTACTGCAGAATGCCTTGGCAGGAACTAGCCACTGTACATGATTGCTCCAGATGACCACATGGCACTACACAGAGGGATGACCATTGTGTTCAGCATATGGCTCTGGCACATCATACTGCATCTGCAGCAACAATCTGAGCAGCAGTTGGCACCACAGTGACACAACAAACTGTTACAAATCAGATACTTCAACAACAGCTTGGAGCCAAACCCCTGTAGCGTGCTTTCTACTGCCCCCGAACTACCACCGTCTGCAACTTCAGTGGTGTGAAGCAAGAGCTCATTGGAACACAGGATGGAGGTCTGTTGTGTTTTCTGGTGAAAGCTGATTCTGCCTCAATGCCAGTGATTGCTGAGTGTTGATTAGGAGGCCAGTTGACGACCAGTAGTAATTAGTCTAACATTTTACTCTTGATCCTTATGTGAGAAACATGTAGGGGGTTGTAGTGTATTCCTAATGTCATCACTTACAGCCGATTCTTGAAATTTTCTTAGTAAACTTTCTCAGAATAGTTTGTGTCTATCTTCAGGAAACAGGCAGTTCAGTTTCTTCAGCATCACTGTAACACTCTTCCACAGATCAAACAAACCTGTGATAATTCATGCTGCCGTTCTCTGTACACGTTCATTTAAGAAGGGATTTTTTTTAAAATGGGTGTGTAAGGTATTTTGGAAACATGAAGCTGTAATGGCAATTTTGATGTTAGATCTACAAAAATTGATATTTGGTTTCTTGGTCAGAAACAAAAAAATACACATTCCAGCATTTACGTGTTCAGCATATGGCTCTAGCACATCATAATCCACCTGCAGCAATAATTCAGGCGGCAGTTGGCACCACAGTGATACAATGAACTCTTACAAATTGGTTACTTCAAGGGCAGCTTTGAGCCAGACAACCTGTAGCATGCAATCCACTGACTCCAAATCATCACATTCAGTGGTGTCAAGTGGGAGCTCATTGGGGCAGGATGGAGATTTGTTGTGTTTTCTGATGAAAGCAGGTTCTGCCTTGGTGCCTGTGATGGCCATTTGTTGATTGGAAACAGGCCAGTTAAGGGCCTGCACCAATTTGTCTGCATGCTAGACACACCGGTTCTGCACCTGGGGTTAGTAGTAGTAGTAGTAGTAGTAGCTTTATTCATCTATTGATCTCTTTTTACAAGGATATAGGACATGTTAAAGCATTTACAAGTTTAGACCAATTTAAAATAAGCTAATTCCTATATACATATATTTACAGGCTTCTAGTTAGAGACAGTCATTAGATTTACTCCTAGTATACAATACTTTTTTTACAAATAACTTATTTAATAATGTAATGCCACACTGTTCACTCATATCTCACTATCAGTCACTGCACACACTATGAACACATTGTTTCATAACACTTCACTGGGGTGAATAGGGACAGACTTTCAGGTTTTTAAATAATAAATCCAGAAAGACAATCTGAATATGAGTTTTTAATCATTAAAGTGGAAGATGGCATAGTCATTCAACCTTGAAACTAGGTATATTTGGTATTGCTTAATATAATTTGTAGTAATTGGCAATTATAAAGTGTCCCTATTTACCCCTTGGTAGGAGTCAGTAGGGACAGTGGTAAATATAACTCAGAGAACCCTATTGCAACAGGCATCAGGGGTCAAAAGGGACACAAAAATGGTTTTTAAAAATACAAATTAACCTTTAATACTTTAGAATATTATAACATTAGTTAAACATATGTCTGCCTCATCTTATTAACAGTTCTTTCATGACTAGAATAACTTCAATAGAATCGAATTCAGATACATCTTCTACGACTGGGAAAACATAACACTATTGTCTTTGGAGTTTTGTCTCAAAAATGATGCCACATATGTTTTTCCTTCAAGCACAACTTTGGTAATTCTACCAATTAAAATTGTTGGAGCCCCCTTTACGCTCTCAAATTTCACTTTCACCCAATCCCCATCCCCAACGTGTAACACCCTATCAGTAGACAGTTCTTCTGGTTTCTGAGTAGGTATCGTATCTTCTCTCTCTTCATAACTGTGATCACTGTTATCACCATCACTATCTTCTTCTGATTCATTCACTGAATTCAACAACTCATGTGCATGAACACTCCTGCCAGGTGGTACATTCAGTTTCCATTTTCTACCTGGTTTTGGCAAATTATCATCAGGCCACCTTTGATGCTGTAAGAATTCTACCAGGCTGTCATTAACAGTGCCAGTGCTGCCTTCTCCATTTTCTTCAGATGGCAACATTCCAACAACTTACTCTTCATTGAAAGGATAAATACCAATCTCCTTGAAACCTGAACAAATGTTTCTTTCTATGGTTGGTGATAGCATGTCAACGGTTTCTTTCAAAAGTCGAGGAAAGTACTTCTTATCAATTCCTAAATATTTGTTGCTAGTTCTGCTTTTCCAATTCTCCAGAACCTTTTGCCAAGCCTGTTTCAATGGCCTAAACATTGCGACATCTAGAGGTTGTGCAAGATGAGTTGAGTCCTGTTTTTCGCACAAATCAATGACAGCTGGAGACAGATGAGAGCTCAAGTTGCCACCAATAATGACTTTTCTTCCCTCAAAACAACGAAAATAAGGTATCACTATAGACTTCAACCAATCTAAGAAACAGCTGCTGTCCATCCAGCCTGATTTACTTCTGTTAAACCTTGCCCCAGCAAGACCACTTCCACTCCACAGATCGTATAGGTTTTTAGCTTTGTATATCACATAAGACATCAATAGTGTGTCATCGCCTGTAGCAGCAAACATCACGCTTACATTGGATTTTGTTTGATTCATAACCCTGTCAGGATATTTGCAGCCTCTTTTGTACAGAAGTTTTTTCCTTCCGGGGTCATCTGCCAGGTTTGTCTCATCATAATTGAATATTTGCTCTGGGGGAACACCATTAAGAGCTATTTTCAACTCTTCAAAATAACAAACAATATCCTGTGAGGTAACTTTAGCCCTGCTTTCAGATATATTTTGACATATTCATGGAGAAATAACATTGTGTCTCTTGATGAAAGATTGTGCCCAATCTGGACCTGGAAGATTGTTTTTAAATTGCTTTATTATTCTTCCTTCTCTGTCAAAATAGTAGTTCACAAAACATCGTACGCCAAACATGCTTAGTGGATATCCCCATCTTCCACAGATAACAACACTTTCCACAATCTTCACTTCAGTTAGCACACCAAGAGCTGTTTGTCCTCCATTCTTATTTCTGTTTTCAATTTCCTGCTTAGACATTTTGCTGTACATTTGCAATGCAGGTTTTGCAATTTTAAAATTTTCTGAAGCTTTCTGGAGTGACGTCCCTTTTCTAATGGCTTCTATAAACCTTTCCAGGTCCTCTTGTGTAACATGTTTGTGGCGATGACCTCTAGGATCATGCTGATATTTCCTAACCATGCTGTCCCTATTCACCCCTGAAAGTTAAAAAAGGTTATAGCATAAGAGAAAATATATTACAATTTCTACAAAAACATGATTGTATCACAAATCTCTGAGCATGTCTCTTGTGTATAGTGATAATATCTACCTGGAAACTTTTGAAAAGATTCCTCAAAAGTATGTAGCACGTACAGCTGAAGTTTTACTGCCAAAACAAAAACAACACAAACAGATGATGAGTTTGAACAAGGCTGCCAACTTCTGAAATAAGTCAGAGATGATGATAACCAAGTATTTCAGAGAAACAAACTCATAAGGTGTTTTGGACATCAGATCTCACTACAGACAAATTATTTTAGTTGCATTAGTAACACATAAAACTTTTTCCTGGACTGCTGTCCCTACTCACACCTGAGTCCCTATTCACCCCAGTTTGCGGTACACACACACAAACACACACACACACACACACACACACACACACACACACACACACAATCTTACACTGGTGATCTCTGGACCATTTTCTGTACCGCAACTTCCCATTTGCTATTCTGAAAAACTGAGTCAGCGTCCCTCCATAATGAGGGAGATGTTGAGCTCAGAAAGAGGAAGAGGTGTTAGTATTTTGCTATGCATAGCTTGGGGATAAGTATTCCTAGAAAGGAAAAAAAGAAGGGAAAAAATATAAAGTGAAGGTGTTATGTGGAATTTTGGTTGTTTTATAATAATAATAATAATAATAATAATAATAACAATTATTATTATTATTATTATTATTATTATTATATTTTTTTATCCAACCTCTCCTCTGTTTCATCTAAGTAATCCTTCAATGTATAAAATGTACTGCATAATAGGTACTTTATTACTGCCTTTTTAAATAAGTGTATTTTTGCAATTTCTTTAATCTCTTTTGGTAATTTATTGTACAGTTTTATTACTTGGTAGAAAATGCTGTTTTGAGTTTTATGTTTATTTCTTCTTGGTAAATGTAAGTTGAGTCTATCACTTGTTGCTGTTTGTACGGTAATTACCAATGTTATTTTTGAAGTATATAACTGACTGGTAAATGTATTTATATGGAGGAGTTAAAATCCCCAGTGTTTTGAACAGATCTTTACAATGAGCTTGACTAGTATTTTTGGTTATTATTCTTATGGCTCTTTTCTGGAGTTTGAAAATTGTGTTAATATTTTGTGTATTTGCTTCCCCAAAAAAGAATGCCTTGGCTAAGAATTGAGTGTACATATGAATAATATGTAACTAAAAGACACTGCATGTTACACACTGATGATAGGATTCTAAGTGTATAACATGCTGATGACATTCTGTTTGCAAGTACCTTTGTGTGTTCACACCACTTCAACTGAGTATCAATATTCATTCCAAGAAATTTTGCATTTGTTACACAGTCTATAGAGGTGCCATCTATATTTAATTTAAGATTGTCATTTTTCCTCTTCAAACAGAAATTCATGGCATTAGTTTTCTATATCGTCAATGTCACTTTATTGCTTATTGACCAATCATAAACTTCCTTGAGAGTTTCATTTGCTTTCTTGGCAAGGAGCTCTCTTGTTTTCTCAGTGACTATAATATTGCTGTCATCAGCGAAGAGAATATTTTCACCATGAGTAACACTATGGGGAAAGTCATTGATGTATATCAGGAACAGTATTAGTCCTAATGTGCTACCTTGCAGAACCCCTACATTAATGTATTTTGGTTCCGATAAGTGTTTTACTAAATGTTTATGTCTATTTGAAGTATGTGTTATCTCTACTCTTTGTACCCTATCTGCTAGGTATGATTGAAACCAGTCATTAGCTACCCCTCTAATTCCTAATGCTTCTAATTTATTTAATAGAATCTTGGTCGACTGGAAAGATCCAAAAATATGCCTTGACTCTTTATCAAGAGCATCAAGTACAACTTTTGTGAATTCTACTATGGCTGACTCCATATTTTTGCCATTTCGGAAACCAAACTGTGATTCGCTTAAAAGATTGTATTTATTCTGGTAATTCATTAATCTGTCTTTCATAATTGCTATCACATGACTTAGCCCTGCATTTGGCTTGAAGATCCTGGTGGCCTGGTACTCCTCGTTCTATCTGGTGTTGATGATAAAACTGTCATATCGTGTTCTCTTTCTTCCTATCTTTCTACCAGCCACCAGTTCCCAACCTTCCTCCTCCCCCTCTCTCCCTTGATCCTTATGAGTTCCTTCCTTGCTTCCTCCAACAGTTTCTTTCCTGTTCCCCAATCAAAATGTTCCTACTGCATTCTCTGCAGTTCCAGGAGAGAGCCTCTTCTGTTCTCCCAACAAGCGTAAAACCAACAGCAAAATGTGTCAAAGGTTTTAGGAAGACTATGCAATGCTTCGTAACAACAAATTGCCTTTGATGAGCATGATGTCACAACTGTTAACATTAGATTTGATTTAGCAGCTACGAGTAGGATCGTGCACATGCGTGGTTGAGTAGTATCTTCTTCCACTTCTGGCTACAGAAACGTGGCTGTTGGCTGTGTAAGCAGTCGCAGCAAAAAAAAAAAGCAGCTAGGTGCTACTGGGAAAAATTTTACTGGCGCGTCCAAGCTGGCAGATTCATGTATGCGCAGCAGCCCTGGATCTCAGAGTGGGGGCAAAATTATGTTATTGAGGAAAAAACCTTGTTTCACAAAGTGCCTAGCATCCAATGCAAGTTGGTCTATCGATTATTCGTATGACTTTGAAACGTGTCCCTGTTGGTTTTTGAACATTGTTGAACATATTCTAAGTTGATTTCTGAATGAATCATAAGTTGATCTGTGAATGCGTGCATAGTGTACGTGATGTCTCTGTCAGTGGAATACTTGTCACATATAGAAATAAACTTTCTGTAGACAAAAGCGGCTATATGAGCTGACCGGACCATGGCCGAACGAAAGAATGCCAACCACTGTCTGATTATGTGGTTGATTGGGTTTGCGAATGATGAGCGTTGATTACTGGCGAAATCCATAGATTCAGACTACCAGAATGCGAATAAACAACTAACAGGAATAACAGGTAAGAATTACTATGTATTATCTTCTCGATGTATCCAAGAAAATGAAATTTTGACAGAAAATTTTTGGCCAGATCGCTATACTAGTAAGGGCCAGTTGTACAGTCTCTGGCTAGCAGCCACCTTAAGGTCTATTCTGGAAGTAGCACGGAAAACGCGTTGTACGAACATGTAACAATGCCTAACCAGAGAATAATCGCGCGATTCTGGCAGAGGTAGTGAAGTGAAGTTCACCAGCGATTAAGCTTTGACATTGGCAGGAATAGATACAGAATTAGTGATGAAAAGACTGTTTGTTAGAACGAGGAAGGAGAAGAAAAGGGGACATCACTTAAATTATGGAAGAATAAGATGATTCCAAATTTATATAAAAATTTCGCACTTCTACCTTTCGATCTCGTGCTTGAGAAACTGGAGCGTATGAATGAAGTGTAAAACTATTTCCTAACGTAAAGCTTTCTGCTTGTAGTAGGCCTAATAGGCATTTGATATTGGTACTTTGTTAATTATATTCTGCCGTGTTATAAAGATGACCATTTGTGCCAAAACAGTCTCGATTATTTGGCGTGTGCTACAAATGGTTCAAATGGCTCTGAAAACTATAGGACTTAACTTCTCAGGTCATCAGTCCCCTAGAACTTAGAACTACTTATACCTAACTAACCTAAGGACATCACACACATCCATGCCCGAGGCAGGATTCGAACCTGCGACCGTAGCGGACGCGCGGTTCCAGACTGTAGTGCCTAGAACTGCTCAGCCACCCCGGCCAGCGTGTTGCAATTGTTGCAGTATTAGAAATGCCTATTTTGTTTTATCTTGCAGACAGTGACAAAATACATGTAATCAGGTCAAGAAACCACACCAGTCTTGGATCCTATTTGTATTAACAGCTTTTTCAATATTAGACAACGACATTTGGATTTTTCATGTAGCAAAACATTTGACGAAATTTGATGAGGTAACAGATTCTTTCACAGAAAGGAAAGCACGCCATGTACAGCTATAGCAAGATTAGAGAGAAAAAAATTCTAGGAGTTAAGGATTGAAGAAATGTGTACTGTCTTGCTTGTCTCTTGTCTTTACTAGTTTTATGTTGTTGATGTTGTTCTGGTCATCAGTCCTCAGACTGGTTTGATGCAGCTCTCCATGCTGCTCTATCCTGTGCAAGCTTCTTCATCTCCCAGTACCTACTGCAACCCACATCCTTCTGAATTTGCTTAGTGTATTCATCTCTTGGTCTACCTCCACGATTCTTACCCTCCACGCTGCCCTCCAGTACTAAATTGGTGATCCCTTGATGCCTCAGAACATGTCCTACCAACCGATCCCTTCTTCTAGTCAAGTTGTGCCACAAGCTCCTCTTCTCCCCAATTCTATTCAGTACCTCCTCATTAGTTATGTGATTCCCCATCTAATCTTCAGCATTCTTCTGTAGCACCACATTTCGAAAGCTTCTATTATCTTCTTGTCCAAACTATTTATCATCCACGTTTCACTTCCATACATGGCTACACTCCATACAAATACTTTCAGAAACGACTTCCTGACACTTAAATCTATACTCTATGTTAACAATTTTCTCTTTTTCAGAAACGTTTTCCTTGCCATTGCCAGTCTACATTTTATATCTTCTCTACTTCAACCATCATCAGTTATTTTGCTCCCCAAATAGCAAAACTCCTTTACTACTTTAAATGTCTCATTTCCTAATCTAATACCCTCAGCATCACCCGACTTAATTCGACTACATTCCATTATCCCCGTTTTGCTTTTGTTGATGTTCATCTTATACCCTCCTTTCAAGACACTGTCCATTCCGTTCAACTGCTCTTCCAAGTCCTTTGCTGTCTCTGACAGAATTACAATGTCATCGGCGAACCTCAAAGTTTTTATTTCTTCTCCATGGATTTTAATACCTACTCCGAATGTTTCTTTTGATTTCTTTACTGCTTGCTCAATATACAAGTTGATTAACATCGAGGAGAGGCTACAACCCTGTCTCACTCCCTTCCTAACCACTGCTTCCCTTTCATGCCCCTCGACTCTTATAACTGCCATCTGCTTTTTGTACAAATTGTAAATAGCCTTTCTCTCCCTGTATTTTAGCCCTGCCACCTTCAGAATTTGAAAGAGAGTATTCCAGTCAACATTGTCAAAAGCTTTCTCTAAGTGTACAAATGCTAGGAACGTAGGTTTGCCTTTCCTTAAGCTTTCTTCTAAGGTGAGTCGTAGTGTCAGTATTGCCTCACGTGTTCCGATATTTCTACGGAATCCAAACTGATCTTCCCCGAGGTCCACTTCTACCAGTTTTTCCATTCGTCTGTAAAGAATTTGTGTTAGTATTTTGCAGCCGTGACTTATTAAACTGATAGTTGGTAATTTTCACATCTGTCAACACCTGCTTTCTTTGGGATTGGAATTATTATATTCTTCTTGAAGTCTGAGGGTATTTCGCCGGTCTCATACATCTTGCTCACCAGATGGTAGAGTTTAGTCAGGACTGGCTCTCCCAAGGCTTTCAGTAGTTCTAATGGAATGTTGTCTACCTCCGGAGCCTTGTTTCGACTCAGGTGTTTCAGTGCTCTGTCAAACTCTTCACGCAGTATCATATCTCCCATTTCATCTTCATCTACATCGTCTTCCATTTCGAGAATACTGTCCTCAAGTACATCACTCTTGTATAGACCCCCTATATACTCCTTCCACCTTTCTGCTTTCCCTTCTTTGCTTAGAACTGGGTTTCCATCTGAGCTCTTGATATTCATACAAGTGGTTCTCTTTTCTCCAAAGGTCTCTTTAATTTTCCTGTTGGCAGTATCTTACCCCTAGTGAGATAAGCTTCTACATCCTTACATTTGTCCTGTAACCATCCCTGCTTAGCCATTTTGCACTTCCTGTCGATCTCATTTTTGAGACATTTGTATTCCTTTTTGCCTGCTTAATTTATTGCATTTTTATATTTTCTCCTTTCATCAATTATATTCAATATTTCTTCTGTTACCCAAGGATTTCTACTAGCCTTCGTCTTTTTACCTACTTGTTCCTGTGCTGCCTTCACTACTTCATCCCTCAAAGCTACCCATTCTTCTTCTACTGTATTTCTTTCCACCATTCCTGTCAATTTTTCCATTATACTCTTCCTGAAACTCTGTACAACCTCTGGTTTAGTCAGTTTATCCAGGTCCCATCTCCTTAAATTCCCACCTTTTTGCAGTTTCTTCAGTTTTAATCTACAGTTCATAACCAATAGATTGTGGTTAGAGTCCACATCTGCCCCTGGAAATGTCTTACAATTTAAAACCTGGTTCCTAAATCTCTGTCTTACCATTATATAATCTATCTGAAACCTGTCAGTATTTCCAGGCTTTTTCCATGTATACAACCTTATTTTGTGATTTTTGAACCATATGTTAGCTATGATTAAGTTATGCTCCGTGCAAAATTCTACCAGATGGCTTCCTCTTTCATTTCTTCCCCCCATCCATAATTACCTACTACGTTTCCTTCTCTTCCTTTTTCTACTACCGAATTCCAGTCACCCATGACTATTAAATTTTCATCTCCTTTCTCTATTTGAATAATTACTTTTATCTCCTCATACATTTCTTCAATTTCTTCGTCATCTGCAGAGCTAGTTGGCATATAAACTTGTACTGCTGTAGTAGGCGTGGGCTTCGTGTCTATCTTGGCCACAATAATGCATTCACTATGCTGTTTGTAGTAGCTTACCTGAACTCCTATTTTTTTTATTCATTATTAAACCTACTCCTGCATTACCCCTTTTTGATTTTGTATTTATAACCCTGTATTCACCTGACCAGAAGTCTTGTTCCTCTTGCCACCGAACTTCACTAATTCCCACTATATCTAACTTTAACCTATGTATTTCCCTTTATAAATTTTCCAACCTACCTGTCTGATTAAGGGATCTGACATTCCAGCTCCGATCCGTAGAACACCAGTTTTCCTGATAACGACTTCCTCTTGAGTAGTCCCCGCCCGGAGAGCCAAATGGGGGACTATTTTACCTCTGGAATATTTTACCCAAGAGGACACCATCATCGTTTAATCATACAGTAAAGCTGCATGCCCTCGGGAAAAATTATGGCTGTATTTCCCCTTGCTTTCAGCCATTCATCCTATACTTAATTTTATGTCACACAAAGTAGCAAGTTGTTAGCTAATAGGGAATAAAGAGTGGAAATTTTCTGAAGAGGTGTTTTTTTTTTTTTTTTTTTTTTTTTAAAAAAAAAGACAGCCGACTGGAAGCAAGAGAGGCACTATAGGACATTTTAATTTCCACTGTCCTGAATATAGTTTAATGATATCCATTACAAAATGTACACGTTTCAATTCTACAGACCAAAATACAGTGACGTGCGATAGGAGAATGCTGTGTGAAATGGTGTGGCACTGCACTTTGGCACACTTAAGAATAAATAACATGTCTTACAATTCATCGGACACATATGTTTTGTGTATCAGACTCTACAGAAAGATGTGCGCTACAAAATGAACTTATTTTTGAAAGTTCGATTTTTTAAAATTTTTTACTCCCTATCTCAAATGCTCGAGGGACGCCACTGTCTACTATTGCCCCGGTTCGGAAATATTGTAGTTACGGGCTGATGCGCAGAGCATTCTGAGTTATAATAGGGAAGCAGGTAGTGATTTTTCTGTTTCCTCTTTGTCTACTGCACTCACATCAAATGAAAACAAAACTGATTTTTGTGGCCGGGAGCTATGATGTGAATTAAAATACATTCACGTAATTACGGAAGGCTAAAATATGTTATTAGGTTCAGATTTTATTTTATTTTATTTCCACCTTTCTGGCAGTGAAGCGTTAATTGCTGTGCAGAACAATGAAGTTATTTTTATCGGTTTGCTGAAGATATTTTCTTTTTTAATTAATCTTTGCTGCTGAGGCACTCAGTATATTTGAAATGAAGTGTTTAATTCCACAATATTGGCTTCTTTCAACTGTTCAGTGCATTTCAAGTGTATGTTTTCATCTTCTAGCATGTATGGCATTATGCCATAACAAAGAACCAAACATGAGATAACAAAGTACTGTTACTCAAGGAAATTTACAGCCCGAAAACCACATTGAAAAGCTTAATATCAGGTCGAAGCCTAGTTCACTGGGAATCTCTGGCTCATTTAAACATCAGCTCTTTGATGATGAGCCAGTTAGAAGAATTAAGAGCCCAGAAGATCACACATTTATGTCGTTATTAAAAAATTTACTGGCACATTTGTGTGATATATCTTAAAATGTAATACGAGCATAAAATACCAATATTATATGTGGAAGCTTAGCTTCTCTTGTAGAATATTGGCCTTAGAGACCAATATTGTATGTGAAAGCTTTGCTTTTCTTGTAGCAACATTATATACATTAATTCAACCATTAATTTTTCCTGTTCATGTGTTTGCGCTACTTAACAGTTATGTTGCTATTGGCTGAATACACCACGTGTCCGAAGCTCTGAATATCCACTGTCAACGGCTGGCAAGATCACGTAACATGAGCTATGACTGGCTTACAAATACGCTTCGCAATCACGATTTCAATGCTTCGGAAAGTAACATGCGGCGTTTGGTGGAATTCGAATTTATACTTTCGTAATACGAAAATATGCAGGGTACATGTTGCAGCACATCAAACATCTTTCCAAAAGATGTTTTTTCCCCCTTAGTTTCATTTTCTAAAGCGCCCGGAAATTCTAAGCCCATATGTAGAACCATAACCATTCAAAGGATTGATAAATTATACAATTCTGAGAGAAAATACACTGTCAGTTAACAGAGAAAAACTATGTTTCCACCTGGGAGAAAGTGTATTTTTAACCGGGAAATCCGGGATTTTTTTTTCTTGTCTGCGTATACACCCTGAAAGGTCAGTACTCAGTACGTAGCAAAATTCTAATAAACAGATTGAAACAGAGGGAGTGAGTGAAGCTGATTTTATGAAAGCTACTAACTCTATCATAAACAAAAAACAAACAAAAAAATCAATTTTTGACAAAATAATTTAATTGGATAGGTAAGAAATCTACTCACCAAGCGGTGACAGCACACACACAAAAGACTGTTGTAATTATGCAAGCTTTTGGAGCCAGTGGCTCCTTCTTCAGGCAGAGAAGTTGAAAGGGAAGGAAGAGGGATGGAGGAAAAGGACTGGAGAGGTCTAGGAAGAGGGATAAATTTCAGGAAAGTCACCCAGAACCACAGGTCAGAGTAGACTTACTACATGGGATGAGAAGAAAAAGACTGATTGCTGTGGACTGCATGGAATGAGATTTGAAAACATGAGAGCTTAAAGGTGGAAGACAGGGTAATATGCGAGGCAGGATTACTACTTAAGCACAATGGATGAGTTAATAAGAGTGAAAAGATAACTGCATTGTACATAATAGAGGTGGGAGGGGTGACAAAAAATAGATAGGTTCACAAAGAAATATGTAGAAAACTAAAATGGATTGAAGAGACTGTGAGTAATTGATGAGATGGAAGAAGTTAATGTAAATTAAGGCTATGTGGGTGGTGAGAATGAAACACATGTTGTAGCGCTAGTTCCCGCCTTGCGGGGTTCTGACGAAATGGGGTCTGGGGGAAGAATCCAGATGATGTGTGTGGTGAAACAGGCGCTGAAGTTAGGATTGTCATGTTGTAGAGCATGCTCTGAACAGCGTATTGCTGGTTGCCAGTATACACCGTCTGCCGCCCATTCATCTTAATTGATAATTTGGTGGTAGTCATGCCGATGTAAAAGGCCAAACAGTGTTTACGTAACAGCTGGTATATGACAAGTGTCGTTTCACATGTGGCTCTCCCCATGATAATACAGGGTGGTCCATTGATTGTAAATGGGCGAAATACCTCACGAAATAAGTGTCAAATAAAAAAACTTCAAAGAACGAAACTTGTCTAGCTTAAAGGGGGAAACCAGATGGCGCTATGGTTGGCCTGCTAGATGGTGCTGCCATAGTCAAACAGATATCAACGGTGTTTTTTTTTTTTAAATATGAACCCTCATTTTTATTACATATTCGTGTAGTATGTAAAGAAATATGAATGTTTTAGTTGGACCACTTTTTTCGCTTTGTGATAGATGGCGCTGTAATAGTCACAAACATATGGCTCACAATTTTAGATGAACAGTTGGTAACAGGTAGGTTTTTTAAAGTAAAATACAGAACGTAGATACGTTTGAACATTTTATTTCAGTTGTTCCAATGTGATTCATGTAGCTTTGTGAACTTATCATTTCTGAGAACGCATGCTGTTACAGCGTGATTACGTGTAAATACCACATTAATGCAGTAAATGCTCAAAATGATGTCCGTCAACCTCAATGCATTTGGCAATATGTGTAACGACATTCCTCTCAACAGCGAGTAGTTTGCCTTCCGTAATATTCGCACATGCATTGACAAGGCGCTGACACATGTTGTCAGGCATTGTTGGTGGATCACAATAGCAAATATCCTTCAACTTTCCCCACAGAAAGAAATCCGGGGATGTCAGATCCGGTGAACGTGTGGGCCATGGTATGGTGCTTCGATGACCAATCCACCTGTCATGAAATATGCTATTCAATACCGCTTCAACCACATGCGAGCTATGTGCTGCACATCCATCATGTCGGAAGTACATCGCCATTCTGTCATGCAGTGAAACATCTTGTAGTAACATCGGTAGAACATTATGTAGGAAATCAGCATACATTGCACCATTTAGATTGCCATTGATAAAATTGGGGCCAATTATCCTTCCTCCCATAATGCCACACCATACATTAACCCGCCAAGGTCTCTGATGTTCCACTTGTTGCAGCCATTGTGGATTTTCCATTGCCCAATAGTGCATATTATGCCGGTTTACATTACCGCTGTTGGTGAATGATGCTTTGTCTCTAAATAGAATGCGTGCAAAAAATGGTTCAAATGGCTCTGAGCACTATGGGACTTAACATCTATGGTCATCAGTCCCCTAGAACTTAGAACTACTTAAACCTAACTAACCTAAGGACATCACACAACACCCAGTCATCACGAGGCAGAGAAAATCCCTGACTCCGCCGCGAATCGAACCCGGGAACCCAGGCGTGGGAAGCGAGAATGCTACCGTACGACCACGAGCTGCAGACTGCGTGCAAAAAATCTGTCATCATCCCGTAATTGCTCTTGTACCTAGTGGCAGAACTGTACACAACGCTTCGTCTCTAAATAGAATGCATGCAAAAAATCTGTCATCATCCCATTATTGCTCTTGTACCCAGTGGCAGAACTGTACACGATGTTCAAAGTCATCGCCATGCAATTCCTGGTGCATAGAAATATGGTACGGGTGCAATCGATGTTGTAGTAGCATTCTCAACACCGACGTTTTTGAGATTCCCGATTCTTGCGCAGTTTGTCTGCTACTGATGTGCGAATTAGCCACGACAGCAGCTAAAACACCTACTTGGGCATCAGCATTTGTTGCAGGTCGTGGTTGATGATTCAGATGTGGCTGTTTCCTTAAATAACGTAACTATCTGGTGAACGGTCCGGACATTTGGATGATGTCGTCCAGGATACTGAGCAGCATACATAGCACACACCCATTGGGCATTTTGATCACAATAGCCATACATCAACATGATATCAACCTTTTTTGCAATTGGTAAACGGTCCATTTTAACATGGGTAATGTATCACGAAGCAAATACCGTCCGCACTGGCGGAATGTTATGTGATACCACATACTTATACGTTTGTGACTATTACAGTGCCATCTATCACAAAGCGAAAAAAGTGGTCCAACTAAAACATTCATATTTCTTTACGTACTACATAAATATGTAATAAAAAATGGGGTTCCTATTTTAAAAAATGCAGTTGATATCCGTTTGACCTATGGCAGCACCATCTAGCAGGCCAACCATAGCGCCATCTGGTTTCCCCCTTCAAGCTAGATGAGTTTTGTTCTTTGTAGTTTTTTTCATTTGATGCTTATTTCATGAGATATTTGGCCCGGTCACTATCAATGGACCAACCTGTATATGTGTTGCCAGTCACAGGGCTGCTGAAGGTGGTGGTAGGAGCGTGCATAGGGCAAGTCTTGCAGTGGGGATGATCACAGGGGTAGGAGCATTAGGGGAGGTAGATGAGTGCAGAAGGAGTTTAGGGTCTGACAAGAATATTGTGTAGATTGGGAGGGCAATGAAAACCTATTCTAGGTGTGATGGACAAAATCTCAGACAGAACAGATCTCATTTCAGGGCATGATTTTAGGAAGTCATGGCCCTGTCGAAGTAACTGATTAATACATTCCAGACCAGGATAATAATGAGTCACCAGTGGTATTCTCCAAAGTTGTTTTTTTGAGGGATCAGCAGTACCAGGATTCAATATGATGGCCCAGGGAATCTGCTTTTGAACTAGTCTGGTGAGGTAATTACACGCAGTGAAGGCTGAGGTGTGAATGGTGATGTATTGCTGTAAAGTGTCTGCATCTGAACAAATATGTTTGTCTCTGATGGTGAGGCTGTATGGGAGAGAACATTTGACATGGAGAGGATAGCAACTGTCAAAATGTAAGTACTGTTGTTTGGTGGTAGGTTTAATGTGGACAGTAGTGTGTAGCTGGCCTTCGGTAAGGACGACATCAACATCAAGAAAAGTGGCATGGGATTTGGTATAGGACCATGTGAAATTTAATTGGGAGAAGTATTCAGAGATTCCAGGAATTTCAACAGGTCAGCCTCACCATGAGTCCATATGGTAAAGATGTCATCAGTGCATCTAAACCAAACCTAACTCAGGCTTATGGAGCCCAGGAAAGACCCCTCCAAGCGACCCATGAAAAGGTGGACATAGGGAGGAGCTATTCTGGTTCCCAAGGCCATACTCCTGATCTGTTTGTATGTCTGCCCCTCAAAGGTGAAGTAGTTATTCATAAGTATAAAGTTAAGGTGAGTAGGAAGGATGTCATAGGTTCGGAATTAGGTGGGTGCTGATTGAGGAAATGTTTAGCAACAGACAGACCATGTGTCTGGGGGTTGTTGATATAAAGGGAGGTGGCAACAGGGTGACAAGCAAGGTGTGTGGTGGGAGTGGGACGGGCATGGATTTCAGATGATCTAGGAAGTGGTTGGTATCTTTGATATAGTAAGGGAATCTTTGTGCTATGGATTGCAGGGGCTGATCAACTAAGGCAGATATACATTCAGTGGGTGTTTAGTTGCAGCAATTATGAGAAGTTGAAGAGACTTTCCCAGGACAGACTAGTGTGGAGAGATGCATCAAACCAGTGTTCAGACTGCAAGACCACATCATCATCATCATCATCATCATCATCATCAACAACAACAACAAACAACAAGAACAACAACAACAACAAAGGAATGCAACCTGGTCTCAGGTGTGCTTGAGTTACATGAAAGCAGTACAGAAATGTTGAAAAAACTGCATTGGCAGATCTGTGAAAATGGACACTAACAACCTCATGAAAGCATACTTACTAAGTTTAGAGAACTGTTATTAACTGAGGAATCCATTAATGTTGTACAGCCACTTATATATCATTTCTACAGTAAATGTACAAGGGCATTTAAACTGTAATTCTTCCTGCATTACACACCTGAATGGTATGGTAAGCAACCTTAATACACAATTTTGACCTTGTACCAAATCAGTGGCGATATTCAATTTTTTTTCTCCTAAGCACTGAATGACAAACTTCTCTACATAAATGTTTTTCCAGATTTAAGTCGTGTTAATTGCTCACTAATTAGATTTCTTGCAGAAAAGCATAGTTCTGCACCAAAGATGCCAGAAAAAGTAATGTCATGGCAAATACAGACACTCACTGTAAAATATATACAAAAATTTCGTGAAAGTTTGTTAAATAGGCAAAAATAGTCAGTACTGTTATACGAGGATCATTCAATAAGTAATGCCCCAAATTTAAAAAAAAAAAAAAAAAAAAAAACAAAAAAACAACTATTAGTATGCATAGCATAGACAAATGTCCTTGTGGGTGCATCACATTGGATGTTTGTTCTGTGCGCTGGTGAAGTTTTGAAATGTTCTGGCAGATGGCAGAGCCATAGTTCAGCATCAAAATGGTGTCTACATATCACTCATGTTACAAGCAGCGTGCAGTTTTTAATTCTTGTGTGCACAAAAATAAACCATGGTGGCACCCATAAACATTTTTATGCAGTATATGGTGATGCTGCAGTTGATAGGAGTACAGTTGGATGATAGGTAAAGAAAGTTACAGCCTCAGGAGATGCAGAAACAGAGCTCCATGATAGCTATGCTCAGGACGTCCTGTCACAGCCACTGCTCCAAACATGCTGAATCAGGCAGATGCTATTATTCATGGTGACCAGTGCATTACAACTCGAAAATTGCAGCGAAATGCAGGAAGATCTGCAGCAGATAGGCACTTGGTGCAGGGAGTGGCAACTGACCCTTAACCTAGACAAATGTAATGTATTGCGAATACATAGAAAGAAGGATCCTTTACTGTATGATTATATAATAGCGGAACAAACACTGGTAGCAGTTACTTCTGTAAAATATCTGGGAGTATGCGTGCGGAACGATTTTAAGTGGAATGATCACATAAAATTAATTGTTGGTAAGGCAGGTGCCAGGTTGAGATTCATTGGGAGAGTCCTTAGAAAATGTAGACCATCAACAAAGCAGGTGGCTTGCAAAACACTCGTTCGGCCTATACTTGAGTATTACTCATCAGTGTGGGATCTGTACCAGGTCAGGTTGACAGAGGAGATAGAGAAGATCCAAAGAAGAGTGGCGTGTTTCATCACAGGGTTATTTGGTAAGCGTGATAGCATTATGGATATGTTTAGCGAACTCAAGTGGCAGACTCTGCAAGAGAGGCGCTCTGCACCGAGGTGTAGCTTGCTGTCCAGGTTTTGAGAGGGTGTGTTTCTGGATGAGGTATTGAATATATTGCTTCCCCCTACTTATACCTTCCGAGGAGATCACAAATGTAAAATTAGAGAGATTCGAGCGTGCACGGAGCCTTTCTGGCAGTCTTTCTTCCCGCGAACCATATGCGACTGGAACAGGAAAGGGAGGTAATGACAGTGGTACATAAAGTGCCCTCCACCACACACCATTGGGTGTCTTGCAGAGTATAAATGTAGATGTAGATGTAGTTGGCTCTACAGTTGTCGATCAGCATTGGAAGTGCATCTGCAATGATCAAGACTCTCAGATATTCAAAGAGGTGCACACAATGAGTTCCACAAATGCTCGCAGCAGACCACAAGATTCAAAGAAAGGCCATTTTACCTGAATTGCTGGATCATTTTGAGACTGATGGAAAGGCCTTTCTATTATCAATCGTTACGGGGGACAAAAGCTGGGTGCATCACTTTGTGCCAGAAACAAAAAGGCAGTCCATGGAGTGGCATCATTCTCATTCACCATAAAAGAAGAAATTCAAGACAACCCCCTCTGCTGGAAAAGTCAAGTCATGGTGACAGTCTTCTGGGATTGTGATGGCGTCATTCCTGTGGATGTGTTGCCAAGAGGGTCAACCATCAGTTCAGAGGCATACATGAAGAATCCGAATAAACTCATGAACTGTTTCTGACATGTTGGATCAGACAAGAATCCAGCAGAAATCTTGTTCCAACACAATAATGCACTCCCACGCACAAGTCTTATAACCCAGGAATATAACCCAGGAACACATAACCAAATCGGGTCGGACATCATTGCCTCTTCCACCCCACAGTCCAGACCCGACACTCTTGGACATCCATCTCTTTGGGCCGCTTAAAGACTCTCTTCAGAGAACACACTCTGAAGATGATGAGAGTGTTGGTCATCCAGTGAAAACATGGCTACGCCTACAGGACAAGAGCTTTTACCAGCAGAGAATACATGGTCTTCTACAATGTTGGCATATGCCCACAGAATGTGATGGAGACTACGAAGAAAAATAGGACATGGACAAGACATGTTGATGTATACTGCCACCAAATTCTGACTCTTAACAATAAATATATTCTGAGAAAAAAAAATGTGGGACATTACTTATTGAACGACCCTCATACATACATAAAAAGCTTTTCAAGTACCGGTAAAGTAAAAACCATGTGAGAGAAAGAGAAAGAAAGAAAGAAAATGGAAAAAAATAATACAACCAACATGAATATTATCATGTAACAAAAATAGGAAGGTATGGAACCAAGTGAATCCAGTCAGTGGCTACTACACTCAAATAGCTGAAATTATCATGCTGATGAATTTCAGTGCAAAACTTCTACATCTACATCTACATACCTACTCTGGAAACCACTGTGAATTGTGTGGCAGAGGGTAGGTCCTATTATGCCAGTGATTAAGGTTTGTTCCCATTCCATTCACGTTTGGAGCATGGGATAAATTATTGTCAGTATGCCTGTGGATGCTGAAATAATTTTAATCTTGTCCTCATGATGCCAATGTGAGCAATCTATATGAGGTTGTTGTATATTGCTAGAGTCATCATTTAAAGCCAGTTCTTCAAACTCTGTTGGTAGACTTTCTCAGGACAGTTTATGTCTATCTTCAAGAGTCTGCCAGCTCAGTTTCTTGAGCATCACTGTAACACTCTCCCTTGGGTCAAACAAACCTGTGAACATTTATGCTGCTCTTGTCTGTATGTGTTCAAATTCTGCTGTTAGTCCTATTTTGTATGGACTCCACACAATTGAACAATATTCTAGAATGGGTCACACAAGAGATTTGTAAGCAATCTCCTTTGTAGATTGATTGCACTTCCTCAGTATTCTACCAATAAACTGAAGTCTACCACCTGCTTTACCTACAACTGAGCCTAAGTGATCATTTCATTTCATACCCTTACAAAGTGTTATACCGAAGTATTTATTTGAGGTGGCCAATTCCAACAGTGACTCATTCGTATTATAGTCATAGGATACATTTTTCTGTGAAGTGCACAATTTTACATCCAAGATGTGCCCTCCCTGCCAAAAAGTCCTCAATCCAGTAACAAATTTCATTTGATACCCTATATGATTGAACTTTTTACAATATGCATGGGTGTGGTATTGAGTAAAATGCTTTGCAGAAATCAAGAAATACTGCAGCAACCTGCCTGCCTTGATCTGAAGTTTTCATTATGTCATGTGAGAAAAGTGCGAGTTGAGTTTCGCTTGATTGGAATCCATGCTGGTCGGCATGGAGGAGGTCATTCTGCCAAGATACCTCATTATGTTTGAGGTCAAAATATGTTCTAAGATTGTACAGTACATCGATTTTTAGAGATATTGGATGGTTGTTTTGTGGATCACTTCGACTACCCTCTTTGTAGACGGGTGTTACCTGTGCTTTCTTCCAACTACTGGGCAAAGTTTTTTGTTTGAGGTATCTACAGTAGATTATAGTTGGAAGAGTGGCTAACTCAGCCATAAATTTGATACACAATCTGACAGGGATTCCAACAGGCTCTGGAGGTTTGTTCAATTTTAACGATTTCAGCTGTTTTTCAAAACCACTGACACTAACAATTACCTCACTTTTCAGTGGTATGAGGACTTAACTGGCATTTCCTTTGTAAAGGAACATTTGAACTTTAATTTATATTTTGCTACCCTGAAATTCAGTTTCCGTCTCAGTCACTAGGGACTGGACATTAACATTGGTGCCTCTGGCAACCTTTACATATAACCAGAATTTCTTTGGGTTTTGTGAAAAATAATTTGTCAATATTCTGGTGTGGTAGCCATTGATGGCTTCATACATGGCCCTCTCAACAAGCCAACCCTGTTTCATTCAGTATCTCTTCTTCTATGGTCCTATGCTTTGTTTTACACCTGTTATGCAGTAGTCACTGTTTATTTAGAAGATTTTTACAGTGTCAGTATACCATGGAGAGTCCCTCCCATTATGAACTGTTCTACTGGGTATGTATCTATGCAGTGCATGGTCAACTATTTTTTTAAACTTTAGCCATAGTTCCTCTGCATGCTCCTGCCCTGTGCTGAAAGTTTCAAGTTCCTCATTGAGATATGGCATTACTGGTTTCTTATCTAGTTTACTGAATGTATATATCTTTTGGTTGTTTTATTTACTTGCCCTTTGTACTTTACTAAGATTATTGCCACAATAGTGCCATGATCACTGATACCAGTTTCAATGTGGATATCTTCAAAGAGCTCAGGTTTATTTGTTGCCATTAGATCCAATATATTTCCATCACGAGCAGAGCACTGACCTATCTGTTCATAGTAGTTTTCAGAGAAGGCACTTAGTAATGTTTCACAGGATGCCCTACTACACCCACCACTAGCAAAACTCTAATTTTCCCAATTGATTATTGGATGATTAAAGTTTTCACCAATGATTACAGTATTATTGGGGAACTTATATACTAGTGAACTGAGGTTTTCTCTAAAATTTTCAGTTACATGAGGGGATGAGTCTGGTGGGTGGTAGAAGGATGCAATTATCATTTTATGCCCGCTCCTGATACTGAGTCTTGTCCACACAATCTCACATGCAGCTTAATTTCAGTCTCAGTGGATTTGAGTTTTTTGTCTACCGTGGAAAATACACCAACTCCATTTCCCATTAGCCTATCTTTTGTTATACACTTACATTTTCGGAAATCTCACTGTCATCAATATCAGATTTCAGTCAACTTTCTGTACCTAGCATTACACATGTTTCACTGCTTTTCAGGAGTGCTTCAAACTCTGGCACTTCGTTGCGAATACTTCGGCATTTAACCACTAGGATTTTAATACTGTCCCTCTCAGGGGACACCGCCTTATAGTAGGCACCTTCAGTGCCGGGCGGGAGGGTTTGCGTGCTTCGGTGAAGTTGAGAGCTATGCCGGCGGTAGCATAGCTACTGGCAGGGTCTCCCAAGCTGGACTGGTCCCGACAGAGGAGCCAGACAAAGTGTGTCCCACAACATAGAGCAGGGAGGGCTCTAGAGGCGTAGTGTAGCCAGCTTCCCTAGAGGAATAAACCTCATACAAATCCTGGTCCTCCAGGTTGGGGGTTGGGCATGGGGCTAATAACCCCATACTGTAAAAAAAAAAGAATATTACGGAAATTCAACAGAAGCCTCGGAAACTGGATGGAAAGCATGTATCACGACCCCGGCAAAGGAAACGGATAAAGGATCTAACAGTAGCATCATGGAATGTGAGGACAATGCTTCAGCCTGGAAAGATGAAAGAAATAGCCAATGAAATTTTAAAATTCAAATATGATATTGTAGGGCTACAGGAAATAAGATGGCAGGGGAATGGGCAGATAGATAAACCTGAGTACTCATTGGTATATAGTGGACCAGAAGAAAGAACAGGCCAACTTGGAACAGGGTTTATAATAACTAGGGAAGTTAGGAAAAGCCTTCTAGAATTTGAACCCATAAATGAAAGGATGTGCAGACTCAGACTAAAAGGTAGATTTAGGAATATATCAATAGTTAATGCACATGCACCAACAGAGGAAAAAGAGGATATAATTAAAGAACAGTTCTACGAAGACTTGGAAAAAGTATACGGTGCAGTACCTAAATATGACCTGATGCTAGTAATAGGAGATTTTAATGCAAAAATCAGGAGGAATGAACATCTGTATGGAGTTTCTGGAAAATATTCACAACATGAAGAAAACAATGAGAATGGAGACTTACTATGCCAATTCGCAGCAAGGAATAATATGATTATTAAAAGCACCTGCTTTCTACATAAAAGGATCCATCTGGGTACTTGGAAGTCTGCAGCCAATGGAGTAGTCAATCAGATTGATCATATTTTAGTGATTGCACGCCACTCCATGTCAGTTATGGATGTATGGAGCTGCAGAAGACCAAACTGTGATTCAGACCACTTTCTGATAAAATCAGTCTTGAGAGAGAAACTGTCACTAACAAATGGCAACAGAATGGGAAAGATGATGAAATGGAATACAGACAAACTGAACATCCCTGATGAAGTAAAAAAATACCAAGTAACAATAAGCAGAAAGTTGAGCAATGAAGAGACCACAGTAGGAGTAGATGAAAGGTGGAACAGGTTTGAAAAAGCCATGAAGGATGCTGCAGAGGAAATAATAGGCATAAGAAGGAACAGAAGAACCCAGGAGTGGTTTGATGAAGATTGCAGGTCAGCAATAGAGGAAAAGAACAGGGCAAGAACAAAAGTGCTACAGAGAGAAACCAGAAATAATGTGGAACAATATAGAGAATTAAGGAGAAGAGCTAACAGACTGTGCAAGAGAAGGAAAAGAGAGTGGAATAAGAAGAAATTTCAAGAACTAGAAGAACTAAAGGAACAGAGTGAAATAAGAAAGTTCTATCATGCCATAGGCAAAATGAAGAATAGATTCCAACCAAAAACAATGGCCTGTTCCAGTAAATATGGGAAAATGATAAGGGAGGAAGAACAGATAGTGGGAAGATGGGCAGAATATTTCAAAGATACACTAAGTACCAGCCTAAAAGATGAAGAGACAGCTGCACAGGAGGGAAGAGTGGAGCTGGAAGTAGACAATGAAACCAATGAGGCAAGAAAACCAACACTACAAGAGGTCTCCCAGGCTGTGCACAAGTCAAAAAACAATCGAGCCCCTGGGGAAGACAGCATAATTGCTGAATTAATAAAAACTGGTGGTGAGGCTGTAATAAAGGAACTGCACACATTAATATCAGATACATGGGAAACAGAAACTATGCCAGATAATTGGAAAATTGGAATAATAGTCCCCATTTATAAGAAAGGGGACAGAACAGCATGTGAAAACTATAGAGGTGTAACACTCCTAAGTACAGCTTATAAGATCTTCACAAGTATATTAAACGAAAGGATACGGAAGTGTGCAGAAGGCATACTAGGGGAATATCAGTGTGGCTTTCGACCGGGCAGAGGAACAACTGATCAAATATTTGTGATAAGGCAAATGATGGAAAAGTTATATGAATATGATATAGATCTGCATTTCTTATTCATTGATTTCAAACAAGCCTTTGACAGCATAAATCGGCAAGAACTATACAGAGTACTGAAAGAAGTTGGTATATGTGCTAAATTAATAAGACTAATCAGAATGACAATGACAGAGACAAGAGCAAAAGTAAAGGTCCTTAGCAGAACAAGTGAAAGCTTTGACTTTAATAAAGGTGTGAAGCAAGGGGATAGTCTCTCCACTGTCCTATTCAACATTGCCCTGCATAGTGCAGTAAATAAAATCAACAAAAGAGGCACCATATTTATGAAAACTAGCCAGATATGTGCATACGCTGATGACATTGCTATAGTAGGAAGAAATACCAATACACTCCTAGAAACATACTGGGCAATGGAAACAGAAGCCTTAAAAATTGGCCTCATAGTAAATGTAAACAAAACAAAATATATGGTTATGTCACAATCTGAGGCCAGAAGAACCCCTAAAAACCTAAACATCAACGGGAAATGCTTCAATGGAGTGTCCTCTTTTAACTACTTGGGAGCCCTAATAACAAATGATAACAGTATTGGAAAGGCTATAAGGGAAAGAATACAAGCAGGAAACAGAGCTTACTTTGCAAATATGCAGCTTTTCAAAAGTAGCCTTGTTACAAGAAAAACTAAATTGCTAATATGTAATTCCCTAGTCCACCCAGTTCTCACATACGGCTCAGAGGTATGGACGTTGACAGAACTCTAAGAAGCATTGAGCGGAAAATACTACACAAAATCTATGGGCCAATAAGGGAGGAAGAAGGCTGGAGAATACGCTACAATGCTGAATTACAGAAGTTAATACAAGGCAGGGACATAGTAAAATTTGTTAAATCACAGCGAATACGATGGTTAGGACACTTGGAGAGAATGGCAGAGGATAGAATTCCAAAGAAAATGATGAAAGGTATGATCCATTCAGTTAGGCGAAAAGGGAGACCTAGAAGAAGATGGATCGATGAGGTAATAATGGATATCAGCAATATGGGAGTCCGGGGGTGGAAAAAAGCAGCAAATAACTGAGAAGTGTGGAGGAAGATTGTTGAAGAAGCCAAGGCTCACCAAGGGCTGTAGAGCTACTGAAGAAGAAGAAGAAGAATTTTAATACTGTCACCTATGAGAGGCATTTCTTTCAATCTTACACTGACACTTCTTGGTTTCCTACCGCTGTCATTATCTATATTGGATGGAGAGTCACCTAATCTAAAAATCTCTTGTGTGCACCATACTCACAGTCAGTAACCTGAGTAGCAGTTTCTGATGTGTTATGCACATCACCCATTTAGGAACACTCTTCAGTTATCAACCGTTTGGCACAAGTCCAGGAAGTCACAACCTAGCTAGTTACAAAACATTCTAAGTCACTGGTTCAGGCCTTTCACTTGACTCAGAGCCAAAGGGCCACGGTGAGTTCTGGGGACACTGCTGCAGATTGTGCACTGTGTTGAAACTCTGTGCATAAGGCTGGTCTTTTCAACCTGCTCCACCAGTCGCTGGAATGATCCAAGTATGATCTCAAAACCCAGATGACTTCTTCCAACTTGTGCCACATTGTGCAGTTGCTTACACCCTGTTCCCTCAATGGCTGCTTGAATAGCCTCTTCAACCTGTTCAGTGAGGTTGCCAGGCATATGCACTGAGTGAACTTTGTGACCTTTCCTGTCCCTTGCTGCCATTTCCCTAAGGGGTACCATCATTCATCGTATGTTTGATCTGCTGACTATTAGTAGACTCTACCCTTTTGTACCTTGCCTTATCTTGATGCCGTATGAAACAGGTTTACCCAAACCAGATGAAGTGAGTTCTGCTGGCTCAGATTCAGTTTCAGTGAAAGACAGCACCTCAAACTTATTGGTTAGATGGTTTGGTGTAACACTGTGGGATGCCTAGATCTACCATTGAAATGCCGCTTGCAGTCAAGTGTACGAGTAATGTCAGGGCCCATTTTTTGTGCAGAGGATACAAGATACATGGGATCTTTGGTACCAGTATCACAGATACACAATTCTTGGGAGCTCTTCCAACACACTGATCCAATCATTTGACAGTACTCAGGAGGATTTCCAGCTACATATGAGTATCAGCCAACTCATCTCACGTTCGAGGACAGTGTTTATAGTGGAGCTGCATTTTGGCTAGTACAGTGTATTACAGGACAGTGAACAAGTAACTTTAAACTAAGCCTGCTGATTATCTTTTATATATGTTGAGCTAAAAATTTACGAATTCTCTATAAGAATTAGAGAAAATATGCAAAACAAGATTTCTGTTAAAGCAATAGAAAAACCTGTGACAAAAATCACTATTTCCTAAAACTTTTTGAAGTTAATTCTAATTATTAGCAAACTTGAAAATAGAGTTAATTTATCATAAATGTTGGAAATATACACTGCTCTTTAAGGGAGAACTAGATGTAACACAATGTATTAGAATTTCAGCTTCAGTAACTAAATTAGATTATGTGCACAATATCGGTAACTTCTGAAAATTCTCGAAAATGCACGTTTATTTGCGTTGATGTACAATGAAATTTGTGGTGATCTATGCTTTGGCAGTGCCTGTGAATCACAAACACTGATCTGCTACGAAATAATGTATCCAAAAACACTCATACCGGTAACTTATGAAGATATAGTTTTGTAAGCCTCCAAAAATTCTCAAAATTAACCTATTACTTACATAATTGTAGAATGAAATGAAAGAACAGTTGTTTTGAATGAGGATAGCCCTACTGTTCTTAAAAATTTTATGAGTCCAATGAGTTTAAGCCTAAAATTGACAATAAGATTAAAGATTAATTGTGACACCCACAAATGTTCAAAATTTCACAATATATCACAATACAGATGGGTACTGAGACAAACAAAGAAAGATTATGCAAAAGTGATGTAAAAGTAAAATATGGAAATTTAGAATTGGCACATGAATCTTGCACAAACAATCTCACACAAAGGAAGATTCCAAAGTCAGTTTTTTATGTAAAAATCAACTTGTTAAATGCATGAATATTTTACTTAGCTGTTTTTGTATCAACTTGTCCACTGACATGCCAAAGAAGAACAGCAGTGTGAGTTTATCTCAGTCAAAATCTGGAAAACTGTCCAGCACCAAATAAGCACATCTTCTGCCTGTTACAGCTGACAATACTCTGTCGGTAACCAATGAAAAACAAGATCAGCTTCAATAATTTATCAATGGTTGTTGGTAATTCATCTTGTGGTTGTAGTTCTCTTTTTGTCTGTGTTTGCTTTGTAATGTATAGTCATGGAAATGTGGTTCTGCTGTGAGCAAACAAAAATCCTTTTTGTTTAATACCCAAAACACGTTTCAGAGAAGTTTCACCATCATCGGTTGATTCATTTATTCTCTTAGTATTACATACTGTTGGTTGTGTGACTGTCTGACATTTGCAGTGCAGCTGATGTTTTGCTATTTGTTGGTAATATTAGCAGAAAGTCAAAGCTGTCAAAGAACTAAAAAAACTTTTAATGAGCAGGAACTGATGGCACACTCTCCAGGAACTCACAGATCTGCCTCCAAAATATGTATAGTTGTTCCCCTCACCATCTACAGGGTTCTTCTGTAAATTAATGAGAATGGCCACTGAGCAGCAGTCCAGTCACCCCGCATCTTGCTCCCTGGTGGTGGATTTGTGATGGTGGTGCATGGGTGAGGTTCTAAGCTAAGCAGCACACTGGGCAGCAGTTGCATCTGAGCTCTGAGGGAGTGAGGATCACACAAGGCACAAACTCTGCTTTTGATTTTTTTCACGGCAGAAAAGGTGAAAAATGGAGCATTCACTAGAGCAGTGCTACATTATTAAATTTTGCTTTCATATGGGCCAAGTCAATCCCAAGACTTACAGAGACAATGCCCTGTCAATGGCCCCGGTTTTTCAGTGGTTCTGGGAGTTCAAGAACAGATGGGAGACCCTTCAAGACATGGAGTGATCTGGACAACCCTCAGTGACGGGTCTGAATGAAAACACGGCCAAAGTGAAAAATTTCTGGGCTCTGTCATTTGAGTGTAAGATTAATCACCTCAATATGTGCAAAACAATGGTTCAGAAAATTATTTCTGAAAATTTGAGAACATGAGGAAAGTTTTTGTGAAATTGGTGATGAGAGTGTAGAGTGGTGAAGAAAAACAATGAGTTGATATTTCCTGTGAGATCTTGGACCAGTTAGAAACTAAATCAAACTTTTTAGACAATATAATAACAGAAGACACTTTACAAGTGTACCCGTACATCCTCAAAACCACCAGAGCTTGGAGTGGCATGCTTTGAACTCCTCACATTTCAAGGAAATGTGAATGTCAAAGTCCAAGGTAAAGACAATGGTCATTCTATTTTTTGACAAGTGTGGGCCCCTTCACACAGAATTTGTATCTCCAGAATGAACCAACAATACTATTTTCTACAAAAAAAGTACTTCTGTGCCTACACAGATCTCAAATGGAAACAACTGGAGGTTTCTGCTTGCTGGAGGTTGTACTGTGGCAGTGCTCCAGCCCATATTGCCTTACTTGTGACCTGACCCAAACAGGGGTTGCAACTTTGCCAAAGCCACTGCACAACACCAATGTGTGCCCACCAGACTCTTTTCTATTCCCAAAGCTCTAGAGAAGCCAGAAAGGTCACAGTTTTGATCCAACAGACTGTCACGGTGTCTTAAAGATGTTATCACAGCTGAGTTCCATGGATCCTTTATGATGTGAGAATTGCATTGACAGCGGTCCTCGATGTCCAAGGAGACAATATGTGCCAATTGGATCAATAAATTCTCGTTACCAGACCCAGGTCCACTACCTTATGGACAAACCTGGTATGTATCTACTCACTACAATCATGCATTTTCCCAAAATGTTAAAATCATCCAAAGTGGTATCTATTTTCAAAGCTGATGAGAAAGATAAATTGAAGAACTATCATTTCATTATAACAACCTCATTTTTAAAAGTATTTGAAAAAAATAATGTAAGAAAGTTGGCAAGTTTCATAAACAATACTTGTTGAATGTGAACTAGTTGCCAACATTATATTTGCAGGCAGAAACCAACTGAGACAGCTATATATGAGTGTGTAACCCTATTAAATAAAACAGTGGATCTATTTTTAGACTTATCTAAAACTTTCAACATGGTAAATCATAGAAATTTCATAAGAAACTTGAATACTGTGGTATTATGGCCCTGCTAAGCAAATGGATTTATTCATTTTATATTAATCAAAAGCAAAAGTAAGCATAAAAATGGGAAAGTACATCCTTATGTAGTCTTAGAATATTTCCCAGAAGAATACCAAATCACCTATGGGGTACCTCATGGATCAGTTGAGGGACCTCTTCTCTTCTTGATGTATGTTAATGGTCTGAAAATGCACTTGTGATGACAAAACATTATTAATAAAATCAGCAAAAAAGAAGATATCCAACATGTAGTAAACACTATTACAAGTCAGCTCAGTAAATTATCAGCAATAATTCAGCTCCTAATAAACCATAGAAAGACAGCATCTGTAAACTTCCATGGCTGTCAAACTAGCATCTCCAATTATCCTAATGTCATATCAGCAATCAACCCTTTATAAATAAAGAAGTGACAAAGTTATTACAAACTGGGTACAAAATGAAGTAAAATGAGCAAAACATGTTGAACCCATCAATTCCAAGCAGAATACAGACTGTTATCTCTTAAGGGTCCTAAAAGAATGCACAAATGATCATTTACTAATAGGCTCTTACAGTGCATATTATATACTTAGTAAATAGGCTCCATATTCTGGAGAAATTCCCCAGCAGCTAAGGGGATGTTCAGACTCTAAAGGAGTGCCATTAGAGTTCTTACAAGGAATGGAGCTACTCAGTAATGTAGATCATTACTTAAAACACTGAAAGCACTACCATTACCATGCATGTGTGTTACAGACACTTTAATGTATATTTTTGATAAAAATTTCAGTGACATACACTGTCAGAATAAAACATTAAATTAAACTTAAATATAATCCCAGATGATACAAGTTTGTGGCAGAAAGGTACATGCTATATGGGAATAAAACTGTTCCACAAGTTACTTGATGGTTTAAAATATATATTAAATATACACCACTACTCATCCTGTAGAGTAGGTGTTAAGTGACATACAGTCACAATTAGGAGTGATCTATTGGATATTATTAAGCTTTCGGACAGGCAAGTGGAGATACAGAAGAGGTGAGAAGTGGGATAGAGAATGGGATGGACAGTAGGCTAATGATGGGGGAACATGCATTAATACTGCCTATGTGAATATGCAGGGAGATGTGATGAGCTGTGCTTGGCGGGAAGGGGCGCGGGGGGGGGGGGGGGTGAGAAGCAGAGAAGGGGAAAAGGATACACAGGTGTGCTGATGAGATGGAAGTCTTGTTGATTGGGAGCAGGGAGGGGGTAAGAGGGAGGCTGAGGGCAGGGACTAATGTAAATTGAGACCAGGGATGTTACGGAAATGAAGAATATGTTGCAGTGAGAGTTCACACATGCACAATTCAGGAAAGACTGAATTGTTGGAAAGAACCAAAATGGCCCATTGTGTGGACCAGTTGCACACAAGGATTGTGTGGCATGTTCGCCAAGCAAGAGTTTGGTCCAGCTGTTTCTTGGCCACATTTTGGTGGTGGCCATTCATGTGGATTTTGGTGGTGGCCATTCATGTGGACAGCCAGGTTTGTTAGTGGGCATGCCCACATAGAATGCTGTGCAGTGGATGCAGCTAAGTTGCTAGAACATATAGTTGCTTTCACAGGTGGCTCTGCCATCCCTTGGTTAAGGAATGCCTGTGGCTGGACAGGAGTAGTTATAGTGGAAGGATGTATGGGACAGGTCTTGCAGGTAGGTCTTTTCCGTGAATATGAGCCATGGGATTTGAGAGGATGGGGGTGGGGGATAGGGATGGACAAGGATATTATACAGGTTGAGTTGCCAGCAGAATAGCACAGTGGGTGAGTGGTTACAACAGTTCTTCTTTCAGAGCATAACAAGAGATAGAAAAAACCCTGGTAGAGAATGTTATTCAGTTGCTCCAGTTTTGGGTCACGAGGGTATGCTCCTTTATCACCAGTCAGTGGGTATGTGGGGAATGGTATGTGACTGGGAAGATTGACGCATTAGAGACGTTTTTCTGGACACTGTGGGAAATGTAATTTTGGTCTAGGAAGACCTCAATGCATATCTGGAGAGGGACTGCTTGTCACTGCAGATGCACTGAAAATGGATGGCTACGTTGTATGCAAGGGACTTCTTGATGTGGAATGGGCAGCAGCTGTCAAAATGGAAGTATTGTTGGAGGCAGGCCCAACTGTGAAAGCAGCAATGTAGTCTACTAGCAGAAACTGTGTGGCATTATTTATGGATGTCACCAAAAACAAGTTGTCTGCATGTGTGATTAGCCACCATGAAACTGTGGCTAGAGCATGCTGCATGACAGTGTGCTTGACTTCAGTGACTCACACACCATTTATGCCATTTGTAGTCTTCCCACCAAACATCACCTTTTCTGAATTGCACAGGTGGGAAATCTGCTTGCAACATACCTATCCTACCTTTACTGTTGTTATTCCATTTGAGATGTCCATTGTTGCATTAAATGTAAATGTAACTGAAAGTTATGTAAGAGCATCTCTACACTACCAATGCTTTTATTCAGTAAGTGACTTCAATATATGTACATAAATACATGATTATTTTTCTTTGTAAACTCTAGATTTAAGTCAAGTGTAATCTAGTACATCACACTGCATTTGACCAAATGAGCTAAATTAGTAAACAAATACTGTCAGAATACATATGCTTCTATTATCATTGCAGAATGTTTCTTTAATGTGCTTTTTTGTTTCTAGTTTGGGAAGAGTGAAATGAGAGAACTGCTGGATGAATGCCGGAGGAGAGGCAGTCTGCAGTAAGTAATGTTTCATAGCTTTGCCTGGTTTAAAAGAATAGTTAGTACAAACCATTTCTTTTCTGTGCAGGTTTTAACAACAAAATATTGTTTCTGATCGAAAAGATCTTCATGCTTCCATAGTCATGAACTAATGAATGAATGCTTGAGATATCATAACAGTATATAGTTCTCAGAAATATTAGAATACAACATTATGAAGTGGGATACGTTGCTATTCATCACATAGAGGAGTCATTGAGTGGCAGACAGGCACATTGAAAGAAAACTGTTAATATTATTAGCTATCGGACAAAGTCCTTTATCAGCTGTGAACAAAATACATGCACGTATGCACATGCACAACTCACACTGATGTTGACAGTCATCTCTAGATGCTAAGGCCCAAATGCAACTGGAGACGACATAGGCCATGTGTATGTATGAATTATGTGTATGTGAATGTGTGTGTTTTGTCTACATCTGATGAAGGTCTTAGTTTGATAATATAAAGCACTCTTCTTTTAATGTGCCTCTCTGCTGCTCAGTGTCTCCTCTACGTGATGATATATATCCTATCTCATACGCAAGAGGATGTCGTTATCAGGAGAAAGGAAACTGGCGTTCTACGGATCGGAGTGTGGAATGTCAGATCCCTTAATCGGGCAGGTGGGTTAGAAAATTTACACTAAGCGGATTCAGAAGGATGTAGGCTGCAGTACATACTGGGAGATGAAGCAGCTTGCACAGGATAGAGTAGCATGGAGAGCTACATCAAACCAGTCTCAGGACTGAAGACTACAACAACAACAACAACAACAACAACTGTTGTCTTCCATCTTGATTGATTAGTTAGTTGGTTGGTTCGGGGGAGGGGACCAAACAATGAGGTCATCAGTCCCATGGGTTTAGGGAAGGACTGGAAATGAAATTGGCCATGCCCTTTCAAAGGAACCATCCCAGGATTTGCCTGAAGCAACTTAGGAAAATCACAGAAAACCTAAATTAAGATGGCAGGACTCGGGATTGAACCGTCATCCTCCCAAATGTAAGTTCAGTGTGCTAACCACTGCACCACCTCTCTCAGTCTTCCATCTTCAATTTTTCATTGTTTGATCTCAGAAACTGTGTGTGTGTGTGTGTGTGTGGTGTGTGTGTGTGTGTGTGTGTGTGTGTGTGTGTTGCTCAAGTCGAAATTATGCACACAACAATGAATTTTCATGCACAGCATTGTTGTTAATTACATTGTTAAACAACAGTTTACATATTTGAAATTGTGGCTATCTTTGCAGTTTAGTAGGGCTTCTAAAGGGAAACACATAACAGAAACGTGAAATTTTAAATAAGTTGAAATGAGATTCTTTGTAGAAACACATCTCTCTTGAGTAAAATGTCGGATGTTATGAAATAAAAAAGATGAAGATGATGTTTGATAGTATGCTACCCAATTGAAGAGTGAATTGAAAAAAGGAAGGTTATGTGAAACAATGAGAATGAAGACGTGGAGATGGCTGTTTATAGATGGTTCATAGATCAACACTGTAAAGGAATGCTAGTCATGGCCCAATAGTAAAAGAAAAAGCAGTTGCATTTAACAGACAACTTGTGAGATTTGGCTGTCAGATTGGAAAAAAAGACATAAAATGTGACAGCTGACAACCACTGGAGAGAGTTGCTCAGCTAACAAAAGAAGATGCAGAAGGGAGAGCTGGAAAGTAATAGGGGAAGAAGATTCAACTGCTGATGCTCTGTACAATGCTGATGAAGCTAGTGTTGTTTACAAGATGCTACCTTCAAAAACATTAACTGCCAAGAATGAGAATAAATGTCATAAGTACAAACAACAGAAACAGCAAATTAATATTTTGTTGTAACACAAATGAAAGTCATAAATTACAGCTCATGGTGATTGGGTGAATTGTGTGAACTGTGGTTTATTTGTCTTATAATGTAGATAATCTAAATAATTTGATTCAGATACAGGAGACACAACAAATTTACATAAAATTTCACCATTCCAATATCCACGTTTGTTTCAGCACAGTGACAGACATACACCTCGAATGCAAAATTGTACTCAGGAGCAACTGTGGGAGGACAGAGGAATATTCTCTTCGTGGTCCCATAAAACATTTGAATCAGCTCTGAGAAAAGCGCTGAAGAAAAAAAAAAGTTTCCACTGAAAGGTATCCTTGTGCACTACTGGCCATTAAAATTGCTACACCAAGAAGAAATGCAGATGAGAAACGGGTATTCATTGGACAAATATACAAGAACTGACATGCGATTACATTTTCACGCAGTTTGGGTGCATAGATCCTGAGAAATCAGTACCCAGAACAACCACCTCTGTCCGTAATAACAGCCCTGATACACCTGGGCATTGAGTCAAACAGAGCTTGGATGGCATGTACAGGAACAGCTGCCCATGCAGCTTCAACACGATATCACAGTTCATCAAGAGTAGTGACTGGCGTATTGCGACGAGCCAGTTGCTCGGCCACCATTGCCCAGGCATTTTCAATTGGTGAGAGATCTGGAGAATGTGCTGGCCAGGGCAGCAGTCGAACATTTTCTGTATCCAGAAAGGCCCGTACAGGACCTGCAACATGCGGTCGTGCATTATCCTGCTGAAACGTAGGGTTTTGCAGGGATTGAATGAAGGGTAGAGCCAGGGGTCATAGCACATCTGAAATGTAATGTCCACTGTTCAAAGTGCTGTCAATGCGAACAAGAGGTGACTGACATGTATAACCAATGGCACCCCATACGATCACGCTAGATGATACGCCAGTATGGTGATGGCAAATACGCGCTTCCAATGTGTGTTCACCGCGATGTCGCCAAAAATGGATGCGACCATCATGATGCTGTAAACAGAACCTGGATTCATCCCAAAAAATGACGTTTTGCCATTCGTGCACCCAGGTTCCTCATTGAGTACACCATCGCAGGCGCTCCTGTCTGTGATGCAGCATCAAGGGTAACCGCAGCCATGGTCTCCAAGCTGATAGTCCATGCTGCTGCAAACATCGTCGAACTGTTCATGCAGATGGTTGTTGTCTTGCAAATGTCCCCATCTGTTGACTCAGGGATCGAGACGTGGCTGCATGATCAGTCACAGCCATGCAGATAAGATGCTTGTCATCTCGACTGCTAGTGATATGAGGCCGTTGGGATCCAGCACGGCGATCTGTATTACCCTCCTGAACCCACCAATTCCATATTCTGCTAACAGTCATTGGATGTTGACCAACGCCTCCAGCAATGTCGCGATACGATAAACTGCAATCATGATAGGCTACAATCCGACCTTTATCAAAGTCAGAAACATGATGGTATGCATTTCTCCTCCTTACATGAGGCATCACAACATTTCACCAGGCAATGCTGGTTCACTGCTGTTTGTGTATGAGAAATCGGTTGGAAACTTTCCTCATGTCAGCACATTGTAGATGTCGCCACCGGGGCCAGCCTTGTGTGAATGCTCTGAAAAGCTAATCATTTGCATATTACAGCATCTTCTTCCTATTGGTTAAATTTCACGTCTGTAGCATGTCATCTTCGTGGTGTAGCAATTTTAATGGCCAGTAGTGTAATTGATAATGATTCCAGTCATCTTTATGATGCAGCTGTGAAGTCCATTGGTATAGAAGCACTCTTTCTTCCACTCAGAGAGACAGCCTTTATTGAGTCTATGGTCCTGGGAATTCTGAAATCAATTAAACATCATCATCAACATGCATTTCTCATAGTCTTGCTTAACAAATGTGATAATAACTCCACTGAGGCTATGTCCAAGGCATGGAAAGCAGTCAGCTTATGTGATGTTGTTTTGCAAACAGAAAAAAAATGGGACCAAGTGGTGAACAATACCATAATGGAGAGCTGGAGAAAAGTGTGGCCATCAATTGATACTGAGTTGGAGCCAGTTCTCAGTGAAGGTGTCGAGCCAGCAAATTTGGAATCATCATTTACTGATACTTTATGCATTGACATGTCCCACAGGATTCCAGGATGAAGAGAAAACATAAAGAAAATGCTGCTAAGCAGCTGAAGAAGGAACACTAAGATGACCAAACCTCAACATATGAAGAAATAATTAAAAGTGCACAAGAAAGTAATTATGCAAGTGATGAAGAACAGAATGAAGGAGGAAAGAGCATGAGAGTTTCTCACACTGCTGATGTTGAAGCTGTAGACATCTTCCTGAAGTATATTATGCAACAACAAAATACATGCTTGTAAAGCAGTGGCTTGAAAAAAGAATGCTGCATGGTAAGACCAGTCTCTAGAGAGAGAGAGAGAGAGAGAGAGAGAGAGAGAGAGAGAGAGAGCAAGAGAGAGGTGCAACATAATTATGATCAGACACCATAGAGGGTGCACACAACATGGACTATGTTATGCTTTCATCTTACATCACCCAGACGATTCTCAGGTGGCCATTCCCCTGGTAAAAGCATTTTTTTTTACAGGTAAGTAGTGTAAGAGTACTCACATGTGTTTACTGGGCCTTGATAGCTGTTCTTCATGAAATCTCTCCTCCACTAATTGTTTGTTTTAGCTACCTGATTGTCAAGTTATGGACACAACACCTTGGATGTTAACTTGAAATCTTTTCGTATTTGTTGATTGTAAGAAACATTAATGATATGATATTGCTAATGGTTTTATGTAGTTCACGTAACACAATCCAGAACCTACGTTTAATATGTCTTTAACAGTAGCAGCATAGTCACAGAACAATTGCATTCTCAAACTTGGTAACACAGCCACTCTGCTTATTAGATGTTCACAAATCACACTTAATATGATTCTTACAAACACTTAACAGAATATTTGAATGGAATCATTTAGCTGATCAATAACATGTTTCACTTTTGGAGCAACTGCAAAATGTTAACTAGTTGATTGTGCATATAGGACCAACTCAAAGAAGATTCACAAAAACATGCACACACAGATGTTCGCATGCTGATAACTGATCCGGGACTGCCTAAGGCAGTGTTCATTATGCACATTTGTAGACTCATTTATAAATGATAATTAAAATTGGGTATTACATTTTTATTTACAATAATGAAGTTAGCTAAATTTGGGGTTATGGAATTATAGTGAATCAAGGAGTATTCTGATTTAAGCATGCTTTGGACAACTGGATGATTGACCCAAGTTATAAGAACTTTATTGTGAATACTATGTGTACTCTTATGGAGATTCACAACTCCCACCAAAAATGGTGAAAATATGGAAGTCTCTAGAGTGAATAATTAGCAAACTAACTAGTTTTTCTAATGAAAACGGGCATTTTTGTAAGCAGAAAAATTGGGGCTATGAAACTGTGGTACTGAATTTCAGAAATAATCACCAATTGAGAGTTAGAGGTTTTGCCGTCTCTGATGAGCTCGATGTTGATGGGAGGTTAAACCCTAATCATACTTCCTTCATTCCTTCAAAGATTCAGGAAGACAAAAAGTTTAATTACTGATAATATTTGAAATATGACATTTTTAGAAAATGTAAGATGTATGCTAAGAAGATGAGTGTGCTGGATTTCAAATGAGATTACTGTTTCAGTAAAAAACCACTTAATTTGCCTCAAATTCTACCTCCACATGTTTTTGGAGCATTGTAAATTACTGACAGCCAATTTCTGTAACAGTTGTACATGTGATATTTATACAACCAGATCAAATAAATAAAACAAAATCTTTCTGTCAGAAAAACTATAAGAACAAGTGTGTGTTTCTATTCTATTCTATTCAACTATCTCTGTTACTGCACTCAGGCAGTGCTCATCGTGATTTATCTAATCCACCACCCAAAAGAGTCCTACTGGGTGTTCTATTAGCTACATTACTCATCATTCACTGGATTCAGGACTAGACCCTGTTCAAAGTTAGGGAAATGAACTTTAAACAACATTTTCATGCATAATCTTCACACTCAAGGTATTTAAACTATAATTTCTTTTAATAAATTATTATAAATTTTTGCTAATCTGTGTTACCACTATTTTTTATGGTTTGCCTAAATCAATTTAACCCTGTGATGAGGGTGTATAGTTGTTGTGTGCTATCTCAATAACAGAAACCACTTTCAGTGGTAGGAGGATCTCTTCCTTTACATTTGGAGAATACAACACTTTTGATAAGTTATCTTATAAGGTGCCATATTCTGGAGAAAGTGTTTGCATTCATAATAATATTCTTAATCCAGAAAAGGGTAGCTTCACTATGCAAACTTGTTGTAGGTAATTGTTTTGGTGTCTTTGAATTTTAATGCTGCCATCTCCATACATATACTGCATCACAGTTTTTGTTGTTGACAGCATTGACTCATTCAGAAGAATCTGCAACATTCATTCAGTAAACACTAGATAGAAAAATGAATGCAGCTGAATGAACTTCCTTAACAGTAGGACAGCAGAAGGGACCAAAAGGCCACTTTCAACTTTTGTTTCCATAGTAATGAACTCATTTTTTTTTTTCATCTTTCCACTAAACTTCATGATATTTCCTTGTTTCTTCTAGTAGTAGTTTTTGCATATTCTTGCTTCATGTCTGTTGTACTTCACATGGTTTAAGAATTCTGCCACTGAATAGAAGCAGTGATCTAATAAGTATGCCCTTAGGGATTTGTGAAACAGAGAAAATGAAGAAATAACTTTAATTTTATGTGGAAGGTCACTAACATGTTACCTGAAAGAAGGGCTGCGCTGAACATCCTAAAGAAGTTTGGAGTACCAGCTTTGTATGCTTGGCACGGTGTGGATGACTCCATCATCAGTGCTTTCTGACCCCATTTTGATGAATTAGCTCTGCATGTCATACTAAAGCACACAGACTCAAATGCACAATGTGAAATAAAAGGTACCACTTGTAGCATATTGTTGGTGGAATTTGAGGCAATTATTGGTATCACCCACACCAGGGAAGTTTTTTGCACTGAAGATATTCACTTGGATGACCTTTGATCATGTTCTTGGGGGTCTTATTTTAGGAGGGTTAGAATGATGGGAGTCAGATCCAGTGAACTTTCCAGATTGTTCTGCTTTGATGAGGAGTCATGCTGAGCTCAACACATTCTTCTCAGCAAGCCTGGTATTATTTCTGATTTATGGAAGTTAGTGTGAAACTGCCTTCTCTGTTACAACTGTGGTGAAGATATTACACTGTTAATGACTAATTCCAAATAAAGCACCAAGCGAGGTGGTGCAGTGGTTAGCACACTGGTCTCGCATTCGGGAGGACGACGGTTCAATCCCGTCTCCGTCCATCCTGATTTAGGTTTTCTGTGATTTCCCTAAATCGCTTCAGGCAAGTGCCGGGATGGTTCCTTTGAAAGGGCATGGCCGATTTCCTTCCCCATCCTTCCCTCACCCGAGCTTGCGCTCCGTCTCTAATGACCTCGTTGTCGACGTGATGTTAAACACTAATCTCCTTCTCCTCCTCCAGATAAAGCAAGTTACAGGTTTACCCAGTTTATCCCAGACAAACCTGACAAATACAGGCTCAAGTTATGGATAACTACAGATGTGGCATCCAAGTGTACTTGCAGTGCCTTCCAGTAGCTTGGGAAGGAGGAAGGCTGACTGGACAACAAGCCATTGGAACAATATGTTGCTCATATTGATGGAGCCATTTCTAGGCCTTGGAAGGAACATGACAAGAGACAACTTCACACTCTTTTTTTGACAACAGACAACTTCACACTTTTTTAACAACAGACAACTTCTTCACATCCCTTCAGCTTGCAAAGAACTTCAGCAGAATAAATTGTTGTTAGTGGAAACAATGAATGAACTTTGCTGAGAAGTCCCCAATAGTGCAAAGAAGAAAAACTCTATCTTACATTCCACAATTATCTAGTAAAAGGCTGATAACCCAAAGTGCTCCCTGACAGTGTACCAAGGGAAGAACAGTAAGACTGTCACTATTTTCAACAAGCTACATCTTGAGGTAGTAATGAGCAAAGCAGAAAAGAAGGAACAAGAAACTGTTATCTTCTGTAATGTTGCAAAGTACTGTTTGGATATTGTTGGACAAATGATTCATAAATATTCAACTGAGGTTGCTTGTTGGATATTGTCTATGAATGTCTTTTACAGTATCCTGGACATGGCAGCAATAAATGCAATGATTATCTGTAGTCAAATAACTTGAAGAGGAAGGGGTTCATTCTTCAGCTGGAAAATGAACTTACAAATGGGAAACAACAAAGAGCAGTACAGGAGCATAAAAGCCAGTTGAATAAAGAAGCTACCATAGGAGCACACAAATAAAAAAAAAGCAAGACAAATGTCAATTTAAAATGCACTATGGGAGAAGATGACATCTGTGAGAAATACATAAAAGCAATCTGTGAAAAAATGGTTATAAAAATACCAACACCCTGCCTAAACTGGTAATTTAATGTTTAAAAACAAACAAATTAAAGTAATGAAGAAATGTTAGAAAATTCAGAAATGGATTACATTTCTGCAGAGACTTGCAAAGTTTTGTATTCAGCGCACTAGCCTAAAAGTGTTAGAATTTCAAGGTAATATTTTGATTGAAATTTGTCCATGACATACAAATGAATGGAAAAAAAGATAATTCTTATTTTAATCATGAAGTGAATTTTTAATGCAAATCTCATTAGTGGTCAAATTACCCCTTCTTTGTGTTCTAGAGATATCATATTTACCATTGTTCTAGTGTTAGGCATTGTACAGAAAGGTGTATATTATCCAGAAGGTTTCAGTTAGGCTTCCAGCACAACTCAGAAAAGGAGTGATAAACCCCAAATCTTCAAATGTAAAGTGAAGAGTTTCCTTGTAGTACACTCATGTTCTCTACAAGAATTCCTCAGAGTAGTTTAAAGTTTTCCTGTGTAATGTACTGTTTACTCATATACCTTTACAAATTTGTTCTGGTTTTATTATTTTGTTCATAAATTTTCTAATCGGAACTGTGGGAACTATTTACTCATTCATTTTATTACCCAAAAGCTTGGTCATATGGCACATGCGGAGGAAAGAAAAGATATATTTTCCATGTTTTGAACAGATAGCTGATTTTGGTGTTACCTAAGTCAATTCACTAATCATTGGCACAATTAAATCTTGCAGAGGTCGTCAGCATCATTGTCAGAGTTGTTCATTTTTAGCTGTTTCTCTATTAGGACAAAATTTAGACGCTACAGGCCATATCCTTGTAAAAGCGTCTGTAATTGAGGGGTAATGAGGTAAGTTTTGTTTGTATTTTTTGCCTAAGAAATTTGTGGCAGTCTGTTGTCTAAATCAACTTAATAACTTTTCACTTGTTATCACAAGAATGACTTGGACGTTTATTCAGCATAAGCTTTTCAAGTTTTTTCTAGAAGGGATATGGAAGATTAATGCTAGCATACAGAACTGAATCTAAAGATGGATATATAAATGTTGAAATCTTTTTGCATGCTAATGCTCTAATATGAAGTTATGTATTCTTCATGTTTGTGTGAAGTGTAATTGAAGTGAAAAGCTTAATCACACCACTCAGAAAAAGCCGAGGTTGAATCAAGATGCCATTTGCCTCTGTTATGTGAAAGTTTTGACTTATTATTTTACAATTTTCTTATTAGGGAGGGACACAAAACATTAGCTGATGTTAAATATTTACTCATCTAAACAGTGTCTTCTCTTTGCTACGTGAATGGGCCTAATGTGACGTACAGACTTATTATAACCCTTGGAATATATATATATAAAAGATAAAAGTCTACCTAGTAACCCGGCTAGGTACTTAGCTACAAACCTGAGGCAAAACCCTTTTTTAAGTCCATTGAATCTCAGAGCTTTTGTGTGTCTTATAATAAATATTCCATAGGTTTTATATGGAGGTGGCTACATGACAGAACTATATTTGTACACATGTCGCATCATGATTTTTCCTCCCAATAGCACACAAACAGGTTGGCGTAGGAGAGTGGCATACCAGTTCCATGGCCAAATTATGGCCAAGAGCAAAGTCAGCCAGCCTGTTGCACAACATACAGCTGGACATAACGTGCTTGATTTCAGTGGCTGCTACACAACCTGGGCCAGCTGGATCCTCCTCTCTACCAACAGGTTTTCTAATTCCACAGATGGGTGTTATCCTTAAAACCCACTCTCCACTCCCGAAATCATCTCAGCCTCAACCTACAGTAACCTGATGTCCCCACGCTCTTCACCTAACAGTTTCCTCTCCTTCCATCATATCACCTCTGAAGAACTTATCTTCACTGTTCACTCTTAGTGATCTTCTCTAGTATTTTTTACTCTATGTAAGAGCAAGGAATGCCAATTTCATCGCGTGTATGAAATCTGCTCCAGAAAAAAGCAATAAGAATAATGCTCTTATCATCAAATCTGACAAATTGTTCACTGTAAAATGAAGTTGAAAATAGAAATAAGAGACCATAACAGGAAACACACATGTACACTTTAACTAAGCAGCCAGAAATTTTAAGAGATACTGGCAGATTTGGATAGGAATTCAATTCTGAGACAGCTACTCTCTTAGACACAAGGTATTCATTCCACAGAAACTTGTACATAAAATAGTAGCTTTTATACATCCTCATATCTCATGTTGGCAACTGTGTGGAATGCTAAGCATACTAACAATAGCTCACACAGTAGATCTGCCCACTCATGAGTCTTGTTCTGAAGAACAGCCCACAAACTAAAAATAGACTGCAATTAATATTCTGTTGAAGTCTATTTCATAAAAATGAGAATTAAGATGGTGACACTCATGAAATATGTAATTAAGGTTGTATCACAATACATATCACTACTTATTTGTGGTCCTTTGTAACATTTTGTGATTTATTCAACAATATATAGGTAAACTTGTCTGTAGCACTCAGGACTTCACAAATGGACACAAGTAAACATAAGATGATACAGTAAATCCAAGAACTAATCTTGACCAGGAAATTTTTTATGCTATTATTTGAAAATGTCAAATTGGCAACTATAATTTTCTGTTTCTATTTTATGTGTTTACATGTTTATTGAAACAGAAGTTGTCTTTTCAATTTTATATAGGCTCAGAGGAAGGAACCGTGCAAGTTATTTCAGTGGGCAACAAAGGACCTTCATAACTTGGCAGCTAATGACAACAGCATATTTCTCTGATACTGACGTGAGTATATAATGATAAGAAATGACCTTTGGACCTCATTACTTCATGAACCAAAATTTTGTTAAATTTTGTGTGTAAATCAGACCCTTAAGTCATTATTACATACAGACCATGAGGAAACATCAGACAGACATGGGGACAGCTGCAATAAATACATAGAAATAACCATCAACGGAACTGAAAATCATGTCAGAAACTGTAAATGAAAATATGGCACTTGCAAATTAAAATTTAAAAATGAGATATTGGACTTCAAATAATCTATATGATTGCAGTTAATGCTAGAAATGTTAGAAACTTCAGAAATGGATTACATTTCTGCAGAGACTTGCAAAGTTTTGTATTTAGGTATATATACTTCCTATCTTATAAAGATATAACATAAATAGTTATGTCTGTTGATGATTCAACTACAATAAAAAAAGGAGAGACAAAGTAGTGCAGTTATCACAAAAAGTATTGATTTGTCTAAATATTTGGATTTCCCGAGACTGCATATTGAAAAGAAGTCTTATTAAACTTACCAAGTGTTGAAGTTGAGTAACATTTTATCATTATGTAATTGCTGATTTTGATGATGAAAGTGTCAGAAAGTTAACGTATTTTGCATACATCCATTAGTTCAAGTCATGCAGAATAGTATTCTGAGACAGCTACTCTCTTAGACACAAGGTATTCATTCCACAGAAACTTGTACATAAGATAGTAGCTTTTATACATCCTCATATCTCATGTTGGCAACTGTGTGGAATGTCGAGCATACTAACAATAGCCCCACAGTAGATCTGCCCACTCATGAGTCTTGTTCTGAAGAACAGCCCACAGGCTAAAAATAGACTGCATTTAATATTCTGTTGAAGTCTATTTAATAAAAATGAGCATTCAGATGGTGACACTCATGAAATATGTAATTAAGGTTGTATCACAATACATATCACTACTTATTTGTGGTCCTTTGTAACATTTTGTGATTTATTCAGTGTTTTTTCCCCATTCACACATGTCAGCTGGGAAAGTCAATGTAGTGGCTGGTATAAGAACCAGGGATACTGTGTTCTGGCAGAAGAAAGCAAGGCTGTGAAAACGTTAATGGAACAGTCATCTAGAGCACTGGGTCATGGAAGGCTTAATGGATAAGATGTAAATGAGAAGTGAATTGCTATTAGATGAGTTATGGGAACTTGAGACCTGAGGTGGCTGTCAGTATAAAAGGCTAGAAGTGATTTTACATTGTTGATACACGAGATAAATTATTTCACACTTGACTCTCTCTTTGACAGAATAGGTCTTTCCAGAACCAATGCAAGTAGTGCACATAGTGTTAAAAAGGTGTACAAAATGAGACTTACTATGAGTACTGGTACTGTCATAGGGATAAGAGCTGCGAGGAAAAGAAAGTAGTTTGAAAGGAGCAGGGAGTATGACTAGGATACTGCTGATTTATTTCTAACCTTGTAAAATATTACTAGTAACTTGAGGTGTACCCTGGTGTTGGTGACAACTGTCTGTTGTGATGTAGGAAAAAACCATTCTTCTTCTTTGATGATGTTGATTATGTTTAAGCCTGAATGTTTGCTTAACAACATAAATGTACTGTTAAAACACCCAGCCAGTGCACTGATAATTTGACATATTTATATGACATGACTAATTTCAATGTTCACTGGTTGTACAGTGAAAACTACTACATTTTTACATTCATGAACTATGCTGTTTTACAGTTATGCTCATTTGAGTTGGCTACTGCAAGCTCCTTACCAGTATTTATTATTGTAATTCATCAAAAATTAAAAATTGGACAAGTTGGCGATTAGAGGAACTTACATACATTGACTGCATTTGTCTCTAACAGTGAGAATGTGCCATTATGCCAAATATGGTCAAAGTTAAATTACCAAAGTAAAATTCTGTACCATTGTAAGGGAAAAAATTGGAACAAAAAATTTTCAATTTAAGTAACACTATTTTTGAATTAATGCTGAAAACATCAGTTAAATGATTCAAGAAGCTTACACACATACAGTTTAGAAGTAATGATTTATACGCTTTATTCAGATAAGTCCATTGTGAAGAGGAACTGATTTGGCAGTTCTTCCAAATTAATTTACATGAGTTTTCTGTGCTAACGTAGTCAAAAAGTCCATGCTTCCTCAACAAACACACCTGTCTTCATTATATATGCCCACCTCAGATAAGATTTCAATTAAATCCAATAAATTTTATCTCCCTTCAATATTTTGGAATACTTCACACACTCTTGGCAATTCTTATCTCAGTAGAAAGCTGGATTCATGCTAAAATTCCAATCTGTATTGAATATTCATGCTTTTATTACATGCATATACTATGTAGTGTCCATACCATTGAGCACACATCACAGATTCCCATCTTATAATGTTGATCACGTGTAACTCAAAAACCAACATTGTCATTCTGTGCAATGAAAATACCTGCATTATTGTTAACTGAGTGATATTCCAACGAAAATTACAGATGAAGAAAGAAGTATTTTAGGACAAATTCTCTTTAAGTTGTAGCTTAATACTGAGCAGAAAGTTTGGCAACTTTGTTTTGCATCTTGGTTGACATTATTTCACTCTTGTCTTCTGTCTTCAGTAATAATTCAAACATGGTCAGATGTTCTAGGCCAATTCTTAATGCAGCTCTGTTTCTGTGTAATGGTCTGCAATGGCAGTGTTTACAAATTGTACTTTTTTGTCCTGGTATACATATGAAATTACTCAATCCGTTATAGTACTATATTTGTTTCTTTCTGTACATGTATTTTTTTCTGTGGTTGTAACTGGGTATGATAACTGTGTACAACAAGAAGTAAATATTTAATGCCACCTTTTCTCTGATGTTATTAATTTGGAGATCACATTTGTGAACTCTTTTAAGATTTAACAATTATGAAAAGGATAGATTGCTACTCACCATAAAGATGACATGTTGAGTTGCAGACAGGCACAGTGGAAAGTCTGGCAGTCATGTGTTTAAGATATGCCTGCTTGTGTGAATGTATATGTTTTACTTTCTTTTCTGAAGTAGTCTTTGGCCAAAAGCTCATTGTGTAATATTCTGTGCAGACGGGCACAGTGGAAAGTCTGGCAGTCATGTGCGTAAGGTATGCCTGCTTGTGTGAATGTATATGTTTTACTTTCTTTTCTGAAGTAGTTTTTGGCCAAAAGCTCAGTGTGTGATATTCTTTTTATTGTGGCTGTCTGGAACTCAATCTGTCATCTTTATGATGAGTAGCAATCTATCCTTTTCGTAATTGTTGATGTACCAACCTGGAATTACCATTATTTTATTTTAAGATTTTATATTGTAACTGGTGTGAAGATGCTGTTCGTTATAGTGCTCAGCAAGCAATACATTGATGTAATGAGATCTTTTCTTGAGGAACTTTAGCTGTATTTGAAAATCAAGTACATTAGATTTTGCTTACTCTGTTGCTTTCATGGTGATCATGCTCCATTGCAGTGGGAGAAAGAGGGGAAATGAATAAAGGAAAATGACTTTTATACTGAGTCTTGCACGTTTTGAGGTTCAGGTTTAAGTTTGATAGGGTATTCAGACTCATCTATTTCTCCAACACTGAGGGTACCAAACAAGCTGCTTGTTCAGATACTCTGGATTTTTATTCCTTCTAATGATTTCTCTTGTTTCTGCTCCCTCTGAAACTTGTTGCACCCATTGCTCTCATTGATTGCTATCTTCTGTATAACGAGCTACCTAGGTATTTTTTAAACCTAAAATGGTATCCCGCACACCTGTTATCATTAATTGGAATAAATGGTAATCACAAAATAAAATAAACTTCTCACACTTTAAAAGGACAACATAGTATAGTGATATCTGGCCAAATGTAGATGGAAAATCTTTGGCACTGGAAGAATAATAAAAGCTATTATCTTACTTATAGTCTGTTTTGATTATTGTCCATTTTACATTATTGTTGACTTTTCCTCATTGACAAAGACCACAAGACCTTTCAGAAAATTCAAAACTAGTAATCTGGAAATTTTAAATTAATATAAGACACGTTTCATATTTAGTTTAGACCACTTTAATTGGAAATTTTAGACACCAAAAACTGGGAGGGCTATCTCTAATATTAATTAAATTTTGTTTAATACTCAAAGAATTAGTTACACTTTCTATGATATAAAACCTAAAAAAATGTACCCCTCGCTCCACTCATTTTACACAAATCAAGAGTATACTTCATGACCATTTATGAAAAGTAGTACATTAATTTATTATCAGCACTTTTTTTCTACTTGCTAATTGCGCTACATTTTGACTCAGTCCACAGATCCTCTTTGACACATCTCCAATGCCTCTTCTTATTCTTTCAATAGCCTGGCCCATTCCTGATAGCTCCATATCTCCCAGCTAATCGATCTTGTCCGTCATGTCCGCCCCGATAGTTGAGTGGTCAGCGTGACAGATTGCTGTCTTGGGTCGGGGATTTTCTCCGCTCAGGGACTGGGTGTTGTGTTGTCCTCATCATCATTTCATCCCCATCCAGAAATATGAAGTTGCTCTCCAGTGGCAAAAATGGTAGTTACCCAGGTGTGTCTTATAAACTTACTATTCTAATTATTAGAGGGAAAATTTAAATAAACTGAAAAGTTTGAAGACATTGGGGAACATAATAGAAGACAGGGGCAAGAAAGATAAGGAGGCTAGTGAAAGGGGTAGGCAAGCCCATGATTTCAAGCAGAGTGTAAGAAGCCTGGTCTAGAGGAAGCATTTACTACCAAAATGCAGACAAGTTTTATACTAAGTATATTATGTTCCAATACTTGTGTGCATCAGAAAATGAGTAATGAAGAAAAGGTAGGTGGTATTTCAAAGAAGCAGAATAGAACTTACTAGAAATGATAGAGTAAGTTATGAGATGGTGAGAGTAGTAGTGAAAGAGAAGCCCATGAAAGAGACCATAGAGGACAAGATTAAGATGGTATGAGCATGTTAAAAGTGTAGGAATTGGCAGGATATGGAGACAGGTGCATGAAATGACAACAGGATGCAACAAACCCAGCCACATCCTGGAAACTGTAGAAGGTGTTGATTATGATGATGATGATGCTACATTCTTAAAATGCAAACTCATTGATAATTTTGTGTGTTAAGTCTTCCTTAAACATTCACAAATTCTTCAATGGTTGGTTGTAATAGCCAAGAAACTAGCAAATGTCTGAATGATGGATTTAATGAAAGCAGATGTAAGCATTAAACCTGTAAATATTAGAGGTTTAAATTTAATTCATGTACATAATTTTACTGTTTATTGACTGAGGATCATTAAAATTAATGAAACTCAAGTTTTTCTAATTAAATTTTTGTAGTGTGTTTATCTGACATGTTCCGCACCCAGGAGGATTCCCTCTTTTATGGGTCTATGGAATGAATAATTAATCTAATCTAATCTAATCAATAACATAATATCACCAGCTATTCATAATATTCGTTTTTCATAGTCATCAGTGTATTTAAGATTTTCTTCAAATAATATTAGAATTCTAAACTCAATAAATTTGTTAATCTGTGTTACGTAATAGAAGTGTAACTGTTAAGCTTTGTTTTCTCCTTACTACCTTATGTTTATATAGTTAACTGTGTTTAATAAGATGTAATGATGAGTGCCACTGAAATGCAACTTCTCTTCAAGTATGCTATGCTTCTATACTGTTGTTCACAAATTAAAATTCTGTGTCAATACAAAAACTCTTTAGCAGATAAGAAACATACTTTTTTAGAAAAAACTGATATTATAGTGACTATGGCTTCATGCACATACCATATAACTCTTAAGAGAAGACATAAGTTTCATATTGGAGATGTCTTTCAGTAATTGTGTCTGTAACTGCTTGTTTAATTTTCCAACATCTAAGAAACATTTTTTGAAAAGATGTATACTAAATGAAGACTTTCTTGCATGTGCACAGAGGGGCATACAGAAACTTCTGAGTAATGGGACATATGTTGCCGCATACCCACTGCATGATGGACTGTACAAATCTAAGACAGTTAAGCAAGACAGCTGTAAGAGAGAGGTGAGTACCTATGACATTCAAAGGCTGTTCATAGTTGTAGGTGTATATGTCTGTAATTTATTGTTGGCAGCATTGTTCATTGCAAGATACTGATTACATACATTAGATTAATTGACATTGTGCATCAATAGTTGGATATTACCTGAGAATAGTGGAGGTTTTTCATTGGACTTGTTTTTACATCCCTCAACATATCACACTATGCGTTAAGACATACTTGTAATATACTAAACATTAGAACAATAAAAATATTTTGTGAATGTGTTAGCTTGATTTATGTGTGTCAACCAAGGATATGTCTATTGTGTGAGCATAAAGACTCATATAATTATGTCTCTTGTACAGTATTATCTGTCATTGTACACAGGAAAAATTCTGTCTTAGTAGATACTAGTGTTAATATCAGTTTTTTGTGACTTCTTACTACAATAATACATCAGTTCTTAGTGTATTAGACTACTAAAAGATCTATAAACCCATAATGCATAATGATGACACAAGTATTTTGATATTTAACTGCAACTCATCACTAAAATGTATAGTCAGGGGAATAATACAAAAACTGTTACTAAGAAATTCCAAACAGATAAAAATGACTGACAGCTACCAAAAATAGAGATTAATGAGTACCCACTAAATGAAACTCTTTGTGTGAAATCCCTAAGCACCTAAATGGATATATGGATAAGTTAACAAAAATCTCTTTTCTGCTTGCTTTGCACCTAGGGCTTCTTCAAGTTCTATTCATGTGTGGAGTTTGTTCTAGGTGGCATGGAGAAGGTAATTGTGTTTGAGATACCTCATTATGTTTAAGCTCAGTATATGTTCTGTGATACTGTAACAGATTGAAGTTAAATACACTCCTGGAAATTGAAATAAGAACACCGTGAATTCATTGTCCCAGGAAGGGGAAACTTTATTGACACATTCCTGGGGTCAGATACATCACATGATCACACTGACAGAACCACAGACACATAGACACAGGCAACAGAGCATGCACAATGTCGGCACTAGTACAGTGTATATCCACCTTTCGCAGCAATGCAGGCTGCTATTCTCCCATGGAGTTGAGCGTAGAGATGCTGGATGTAGTCCTGTGGAACGGCTTGCCATGCCATTTCCACCTGGCGCCTCAGTTGGACCAGCGTTTGTGCTGGACGTGCAGACCGCGTGAGACGACGCTTTATCCAGTCCCAAACATGCTCAATGGGGGACAGATCCGGAGATCTTGCTGGCCAGGGTAGTTGACTCACACCTTCTAGAGCACGTTGGGTGGCACGGGATACATGCAGACATGCATTGTCCTGTTGGAACAGCAAGTTCCCTTGCCGGTCTAGGAATGGTAGAACGATGGGTTCGATGACGGTTTGGATGTACCGTGCACTATTCAGTGTCCCCTCGACGATCACCAGTGGTGTACGGCCAGTGTAGGAGATCGCTCCCCACACCATGATGCTGGGTGTTGGCCCTGTGTGCCTCGGTCGTATGCAGTCCCGATTGTGGCGCTCACCTGCACGGCGCCAAACATGCATACGACCATCATTGGCACCAAGGCAGAAGTGACTCTCATCGTTGAAGACGACACGTCTCCATTCGTCCCTCCATTCACGCCTGTCGCGACACCACTGGAGGCGGGCTGCACGATGTTGGGGCGTGAGCGGAAGACGGCCTAACGGTGTGCGGGACCGTAGTCCAGCTTCATGGAGATGGTTGCGAATGGTCCTCGCCGATACCCCAGGAGCAACAGTGTCCCTAAATTGCTGGGAAGTGGCGGTGCGGTCCCCTACGGCACTGCGTAGGATCCTACGGTCTTGGCGTGCATCCGTGCGTCGCTGCGGTCCGGTCCCAGGTCGACGGGCACGTGCACCTTCCGCCGACCACTGGCGACAACATCGATGTACTGTGGAGACCTCACGCCCCACGTGTTGAGCAATTCGGCGGTACGTCCACCCGGCCTCCTGCATGCCCACTATACGCCCTCGCTCAAAGTCCGTCAACTGCACATACGGTTCACGTCCATGCTGTCGCGGCATGCTACCAGTGTTTAAGACTGCGATGGAGCTCCGTATGCCACGGCAAACTGGCTGACACTGACGGCGGCGGTGCACAAATGCTGCGCAGCTAGCGCCATTCGACGGCCAACACCGCGGTTCCTGGTGTGTCCGCTGTGCCGTGCGTGTGATCATTGCTTGTACAGCCCTCTCGCAGTGTCCGGAGCAAGTATGGTGGGTCTGACACACCGGTGTCAATGTGTTCTTTTTTCCATTTCCAGGAGTGTATATTCGGTGGTAGTTTTGTGAATCACTTCTACTACCTTTCATGTAGATGGATGTGATCTCCACTTTGTTCCAGCTACTGGGCACAGTTACCTGTCAGTGGTATTACCAAAACACCAAAATTGATTCTTCGTGTGAGGTTTCTGCCACTATGTTTTGAACCTGTGACACATAAGAATGTGTGCAATTTGCTGCATTCTGATGTCCACTCTTAAGTCACCCTCCCAGTTTATCCAAGCAATTTTACGTCACCTGCTATTGCTCTATGGTTGTGTCTGTTAGCTTTCAGAACATTTTTCCACAGATTTTGGAAATAATCAAACCCTAATTTTCTGAAATGGTAATAATTTGAACCATATCTCTTTCATCTTTATTCAGTTGTTGTTTCAGCATCTTATAACCTTTAGTTTGTTTCCTATGTACATCATGTTCCATTTCACTCAGAAAACATATCCAGCTTTGTTGTTTTATTTTTCTTGTCTCTCCTTCAATCGCTGCTGTGTGTCACTCATACTTGATATAGTCTTCTTGTTTGTTTTATTGGAGATGTTTCAGGTAGGCCTGTTTCTCACATTTTGTATTTTGAATATGAACATTTATTCAAACAATGGAAAATCTAAGATGGATCAACAGTATGAAATAAGATGATTGCAGCTCATCACTGAGCAGCAGACAGGCACATTGAAAGAAGACTGTTAGATTTTATAAACTATCATACAGAATCCTTCTTCAGATGTAGAAAAATACACACCCATTTATATGTACATGACTCAAACACACAACCACTGTCATATTCAAGAACTCTAAAGCCTGACAAGCTAACCTCAGCTGGGAGGTGTAGCGGAGGTACAGAAGAGGCATGATGTGGGGAGGAATGGTAACATGGTAGGAGTGGGGAAAGGTGCTTTAGTGCTGCCTATGGCAGTGTGTGAGAGTGTGGTGGAGATGGCAACTGGATGGTGGGCTGCTAGATGCAGCATTGGAAGAGCTGTGCTGGAGGAGGCAGAAGGTGTGTGTGTGTCTGGAGTATGAGCAGGGAAAGGGATATATGATGGTGAGGGACTGAAACTAATGAAGGAAGGTGAGTTATGTGTGTGGTGAGTACATATTGAACCTACTTTGTGTTGCTGTTATTCCATCCTACGTTTTTACTCAGTTATTTAATCTAGGAAGTTTACAGCATAAAAAAATGTTGCTAAGACTTGCCATATGGTGTAACAAAAATAAAGTAATAATGAGAAACTATCCTTCAACACCTCAGACTGCGTGGCTGCCCTGCACAGCAGGAAATGTTTTGGTATAGGTTTTAGAGTGACTACTTGTTGTGTAATCTGTAATGCTATGGAATCTTTTATGAACACTTTGGAGATATTTTATTCAAATTTTATTTATATTATTTCTGAATTGTATTTAAAATTGCTTTGGTGAGGGTAATTTTCATCGGAACTTGGGAATAAAACTAGCGAATCACGCCATATGTGGTGCTACATTTTTATATGAGTTATTGTGACTTTAATGGATTTTGGGTCGATTAAGTACCAAAATTGGTTGCATTTTATTTTATTTGGTATTATATTGTTGCAGGAGAAGCTGAGTAGCACAGTTGCTGTAGTGTAGTGGATATGATACTAGACTGTTGCATGGAGGGTCATGAGTTCAAAACTCACCTGAACTGTAAAATTTTAATTTTTATATTCTGTTCTAATACATTCTAGAAGTATCCACAAATGGCAAGAATTATTGTACTGAAATGTTCTGTAGTTATATATATACCGTAAGTGTTCTGACTGGATGCAGTTCGCTCTGTGCTCTTGTATGTGCAAGTGCTGAATAAACCTTCGTTAAGAGAAGTTAGTGTTCCTCATTCATCTACTTACACCTTCTTCTACATGACATTATTCTGGTGGAGGTGCTGGGTATTGGAACTTGTGATACTGAATATTATCAACAACACAGTGGCTCCCATCAGACCACAACAGAGTCACTGTTTACGTGGCGAGAATCCTGAGTTAGAGCCATATTCAGCAGATCGCAATCTATCAGAGACAGAAGAAGAAGAGGACATTACAATGACAGCAACTGTGTGCCACCACATGAGACATCCTTCCAGGTTCTCTGGTGACGATGGCCAAGATCCAAACAAGTGGCTGGACTGAAGGTATATGAGCGTATAGCCAAATTTAACAAATGGGATGATGCCGTGTGTTTGGCTAACGTATTTTTCTATTTGGAGGGTCCTGCCAAGCAATGGTATGAGAACAACGAGGCGAAGTTCACAAGCTGGGAAGTATTCCAGGTGGAACTGCGCAAGTATTTTGGCGACACACAATGACAGAAGTGAAAGGCTGAAGATAAATTAAAGTGCGGGGTACAGCGTCCAGGAGAAACGACAGATGTCTTGGAGCTGTGTAAAATAGTGGATCCTAGAATGAAGGAGGAAGATAAGGTTGTACATCTCATGAAGGGTGTTGCTGAGGACATATATCAAGTCCTACTCCTGAAGGAGCAGACAACTTCATAAAATGGTGCCAGTATATCAAGACAATGCATCAAAAAAGAATTACACACAAGAAGTTTGAACAGCTTCCAAATGTCGTGTTGATGTCTGTGATGGAGGAAGAAACTGATTTCACAAGTGTTCTTCGTCAGATAATGAGAGAAGAAGTTCAGAGGAACCTGTTTGGGCATCAAGGAAGAATGACGTCTGGAGGACCCAGGATAACAAACTAGTATGTTTCCACTGCAGACCTTGGGACATGTGGTGCCCTATTGTCGAGAAAGGCAGCAGATACTTGATGATACCCGTGCCAGACGACAGCAGACTGAACTTAGCCGACGCCAACTCCCTGATGACAAAGATGAACAAGAAGTTGTGGGTGCAGGATGATGTAGGTGACTAACGCCGCTAACTAACTGCTGGAGAGGACACTGCCCAACACACCAATCAAGGTCTCCATCACCATTTAGAAGCTCCAGCCAATCACCTAGCCTCTGCAACTAGTAAAACTAAAGGGTGTGGTGAGGCCGCTGAAGAGAAAAATCCTGCACCATTGATCACTACAAAAATGATAGGAAACAACTTTGATATCCTCATGGATGGCTGACCAGCTCAAGCTCTTGTGGACTCTGGAGCATCATATTCAGTCATTTCAGAGAAGTACTGTCGCCAGTTGTAGAAAACCGTATTCGTCGACAGCAAAACATCTCTGCTGAAGGTGGCTAATGTGAAATATGTAAAACCTACAGAAAGATGTACCATTTGTGTGGGTATAAGTGGCCATACACAGCCCTTAGAATTCATCATCTTACAAGAGTGTAGTCATGACATCATTCTTGGATGGGGCTTTTCAAAAACTTCTCATGCAATTATAGATTGTGCTCACTCGAAGATTATGCTAGACAAGTTGAGATACTGTGGACAGGAAGATGCGTTTCCAAGTGCGTGAAGACTATGTGTGCTGGTTGAAGTGATCATTCCAGCACTCAGCACTAGAAAGGTAACTGTCATGAGTCATGCCATGCATCAACCCATGGATCTCGTAGTGGAATGTAAGAGAAGCATACCACTGAAGAATAACTTGGTCGTCCCAGTCTCTGTCATCTCATTTAAAAATGGATTCGGTGAATTGTGGATAGTTAACTGTTGCTGAGACCTGCAGATTCTTCCAAGACGCATATGCATAACAAACACTGAGCCGTTAACTGCAGAACAGCTGAGAATCATAGAAACCTCCCATGCCGAGTTTGTGGGCATAATTAGTGCTACCATCATGAGACAAGATCTTCTAGCTCACCAGATCTCAGTAAGGAACAACAGAAGAAGCTGCTTACCATTCTTCAAGAGTCAAGTGCTTCAATCCACAGGTGAAGAGCAAATTAGACAAACCAATGGTGAACCACCGGATTAGCACTGGAGACCATCAACCAATAAGCCAGAGAGCATACCGTGTGCCAGCAACAGAACATCAAATAATTCGTGACGAGGTAGTGAAAATGATGAAGAAAGACATCATCCAGCCTTCGCAGAACCCGTGGTCATCACCAGTGGTTTTAATCAGAAAGAAGGATGGCAGTTGGTGCTTTTGTGTTGATTACAGAAAGTTTAATAAGGTAACTGAAAAGGACATTTACCCTCTTCCACGAATTGACATTACACTAGATTGTCTGAAAGGGGCTAAGTATTTCTCAACCATGGACATGTACTTGGGATACTGGCAAATTGAAGTAGCTGAGGCTGATTGTGAGAAAAGTGCATTCATCATTCCTGAGGGCCTGTATGAGTTTAAGGTAATGCCATTTGGTTTGTGTAATGCACCAGCAACTTTTGAACGGATGATGGATAATATTCTAAGTCACCTGAAGTGGATGATGTGTCTTTGTTACTTATACAGGGTGGTCCACTGATAGTGACCAGGCCAAATATCTCACGAAATAAGCATCAAATGAAAAAACTACAAAGAACAAAACTCATCTAGCTTGAAGGGGGAAACCAGATGGCGCTATGGTTGGCCCGCTAGATGGCACTGCCATAGGTCAAACGGATATCAACTGCATTTTTTAAAATAGGAATTCCCATTTTTTATTACATATTCTTCCAATATGTAAAGAAATATGAATGTTTTAGTTGGACCACTTTTTTCGCTTTGTGATAGATGACACTGTAATAGTCACAAATGAATAAGTACATGGTATCACGTAACATACTGCCAGTGCGGACGGTATTTGCTTCGTGATACATAACCTGTGTTAAAATGGAACGTTTACCAATTGTGAAAAAGGTTGATATCGTGTTGATGTATGGCTATTGTGATCAAAATGCCCAATGGGCGTGTGCTATGTATGCTGCTTGGTATCCTGGATTACATCATCCAAGTGTCTGGACCGTTCGCCGGATAATTACATTATTTAAGGGAACAGGAAGCGTTCAGCCACATGTGAAATGTCAGCCATGACTTTCAACAAATAATGATGCCCAAGTAGGTGTTTTAGCTACTGTCATGGCTAATCCGCACATCAGTAGCAGACAATTTGCGCGAGAATCGAGAATCTCAAAAATGTCGGTGTTGAGAATGCTACATCAACATCATTTGCACCCTTACCATTTCTATGCACCAGGAATTGCATCATGGCTATGACTTTGAATGTCATGTACAGTTCTGCCACTGGGTACAAGAGAAATTATGGGATGATGACAGATTTTTTTGCACACGTTTTTCACCAACAGCGGTAACATAAACCGGCATAATATGCATTATTGGGCAACGGAAAATCCACAATGGCTGCAACAAGTGGAACATTAGTGACCATAGGGGTTTAATGTATGGTGCGACATTATGGGAGGAAGAATAATTGGCCCCCATTTTATCGATGGCAATCTAAGTGGTGCAATGTATGCTGATTTCCTACATAATGTTCTACAGATGTTACTACAAGGTGTTTCACTGCATGACAGAACGGCGATGTACTTCCAACATGATGGATGTCCACCACATAGCTCGCATGTGGTTGAAGTGATATTGAATAGCATATTTCATGACAGGAGGATTGGTTGTCGATGCACCATACCATGGCCTGCATGTTCACTGGATCTGACATCCTTGGATTTCTTTCTGTGGGGAAAGTTGAAGGATATTTGCTATGTGTTGCACTATTGACAGTGCCAGAGGAGAAAGGCTGTTCCTCTGAAACCACCTGGCCGACTCATACCAATTCCACCAGCTAAAACGCCTTTCCAGCATGTTAGGATTGACCTCTTACGACGATTTCCAATGTCCGCTAGTGGCAATAGATGGATTATTATTTACACTGATTATCTGACACACTATGCCATTACAAAAGCTGTGAAAACAGCCGAAGCATTCGAGGTATACAAATTCATTGTAGAAGGCATTGTATTAAAACATGGTGCCCCAAGGTTGTTAATTACAGATAAAGGGAAAGTTTTTCAATCGAATCTTGTGACAGATAAACCGTCGGTGCAACATTACTCATCACAGGACGACTGCCTACCACCCGCAAACTAACGGGCTTACTGAACACCTTAATAAGACCTTGGCCAACATGCTATCAATGTTTGTCAGTGTTGAGCAGGGCAACTGGGAGGAGGTGCTATCTTTTGTGATGTTTGCCTACAACACTGCCAAACAAGACACCATAGGATTTACACCATTTTTCCTGGTGCATGGGCATGAGGTAACGACAACAATGGTCACTGTGTTTCCATTACATCTTGATGACATGGATGACGACTACATCTGCCAGGTGCCAACCAGAGCTGAGGAAGCTTGGCGGTTAGCTTGACTCCGCATGTGGAAAGGCTCAAGAAAATGATCGCCGAAGGTATGACATGAGCCACCACCCTGTAGTTCACCAGCCTGGCGATCTTGACTGGATCTTCATTTCTGTTTGGGAGGTTGGTCTCTCTGAGAAGCTCCTCAGGCACTACATTGGACCTTATAAGGTTGTAAGACAGTTGTCTGATGTTACTTATGAAGTTGAAGATTTTGACCCCGACACAAGACAACGAAAGATCAGAGATACGGTCCACAACCTTTGAATGAAGCCCTATGAGGATCCTGCAACCCAGGGTAAATTCAAAGCTCCAGTGACAGGCAACAAGTGGAAAGGTGACAAAGAACATAGGGGCAAGGGAAGTTCTAAGAAGATCACTGCCAGGGTGAACATTAGTCATCAGGAGTCGGAGTATGCAGGACTGATGACTCGTTCCCGGACTAGGGCAATGTAACACCGAGATGCTGTTGTTTTAAGTAGGGAGCAATGTCAGCAGAAGAAGCTGAGTAATACAGTCACCGTAGTGTAGTGGTTATGATACTTCTGTAGCTGTACATATACCGTATGTGTTCTAGCCGGAGGCAGTTTGCTCTGTGCTCTTGTATGTGCAAGCGTTGAATAAACCTTCGTTTAGTGAAGTTAGTGTTCGTCATTCACCTACTTACACCTTCTTCTACGTGACAATATTATTAATAATGATAGTATTACAATGGAAGAGTGCTTGTTTAAAGAATATGCATTTTAGCCTTTAGCACATCACTATTAGTGGCCCCTAGTTGTCAGTAGACTCATTTCAATTACTATTGATATTTCACCATTTCATTATTATTTTTAGTTCATATTAAGTTTTTTATGTGATGACAAGAAATATGCTATCTCTTACCCTACAAAAAGTTTTTACAAATTTTATCATGACTACATGTTAGGTCATCAGTGAAGTCATATATATTATATACTTGCAAAAAATTTGTTTTGCCTGTTGGTGATTTTTATTGTAACCTGGCTACATACTTGCGAGTCATGCCAGATGTGGCACTATATTTCATGCAGTTTGTTATTACTTTAATGGAGTTTGGGTTGATGATAACTAATAGGTGGTTACAATTCATTTTTTTTTTCATCATGTAGCTTGTAATGTTAACGTTACAATACTAGAACTTTTGAATTAGACGATTAATACTGTAACAATATTATGAGAAGGAAAGTTGATAGTCACTATATAGTGGAGATGCTGAGTCACAGATAGGCACAACAAAAAGATTTTCACACTTAAAGCTTTTGGCAAATGGCCTTTGTCAATAACAGACAGACACACACACACACACACACACACACACACACACACACACACACACAAACACAACTCACACACACGACTACGGTCTCAGGCAACTGAGTAATAGTACCTGTATGAGCAAATTTTGCATTGTGGTGTCAGTTGCCTGAGACTACAGCCGTGTGTGTGAGTTGTGTTTGCATGTGTGTGTGTGTGTGTGTGTGTGTGTGTGTGTGTGTGCGTGCGTGCGTGCGTGCGTGTGTATTGCTGACAAAGGCCATTGGCCAAAAGCTTTGAGTAATGTGAAAATCTTTCTGTTGTGCCTATCTGTGACTCATCATCTCTGCTATATGGTGAGTAGCAACTTTCCTTCTCATAATATTGTTACATTCCATCCTGGATTTTCCATTGTTTGACAATAAATACTGTGATCCACATACACACTGCTACTAGCAGCCTCTGGCACTGTTACTTGGTAACTGCTGGTGTCTGTCAGCATAATTTCTTGTATCTGTTCCAAATGTGTATACTTGATTGTATTTCAGCTGCTTACAAAATAGTATGTAATATTTCAAGTATGACAGGAACTACTGTCAATATTCATGCCTTATTGGCATAATTATTATAACATCTTCTGTAACTTTGTTTTTGTAGGATAGTTTGATAATTGACACAATGTCAGAAACTAGTCACCACCAATAAATAAAAGATATTTCTTTTTGCAGCTTATGATGGAATTCCAACCATTTATTTCAGTCAGTTGATATAGTTTCTGAAGGATTCAAAGAAAACTTGGAGTCTTATTTCAAATAGGTACCCTACTCATACAATTATAGTTGGTGGTGACCTCAATCTACCCTTGATATGTTGGTGAAAATACATGTTTAAATTCAGTGGTACTTACAAAATATCATGCAAAAAGCTTTCTCTGAAAATTAGTTTGAGCATATAGTTCAAGAGCCCACTTGAAGTATAATGGTTACGAAAATATTCTTGACACCTTAATAACAAATAATCCTGAACAAATAGTGAGCATCATGACAGATACAGGGATTAGTGGCCACTAGGTCATTGTAGTGAGATTGAATACGGCAACATCCAAATCTATCAAAAATAAATGCAAAACATACCTATTTGAAAAAGCAGATGGTATTTATCTTTTTAGTTGTTGTTGTTGTTTTAGCCCTCAGTCCAAAGATTGGTTTGATGCAGCTCTCCATACCAGTCTATCCTGTGCAAGCCTCTTATTCTCCAAGTAACTATTGCAACCTACATCCTTCTGAATCTGCTTACTCTATTCATCTCTTGGTCTCCCTCTATGATTTTTAAGCCCCACACTTCCCTCTAGTACTAAATTGGTGATCCCTTGATGCCTCAGAATGTGTCCTTGCACTGACCCCTTCTTCTAGTCAGGCTGTATCACAAATTTCTCTTCTCCCCAAGTCTATTCAGTACCTCCTCATTAGTTACATGATATACCCATCTAATCTTTAGCATTCCTCTGTAGCACCAGATTTCAAAAGCTTCTATTCTTTCCTTGTCTGAACTGTTTATCATCCATGTTTCACTTCCGTACATGGCTATACTTCGTACAAATACTGTCAGAAAGGACATCCTGATACTTAAATCTATACTCAATGTTAACAAATTTCTCTTCCTTAGAAACACTTTTCTTGTCATTGCCAGGCTACATTTTATATCATCCCTATTTCGAGCATCATCAGTTATTTTGCTTCCCAAATAGCAAAACTCATCTACTACTTTTAAGTGTCTCATTTCCTAATCTAATTCCCTCAGCATCACCTGATTTAATTTGGCTGCATTCCATTACCCTTGTTTTGCTTTTCTTGGTGTTCACCATATACCCTCCTGTCCATTCTGTTCAACTGCTCTTCCAAGTCCTTTGATGTCTCTGACAGAATTACAATGTCATTGGCAAACCTTAGGTTTATATTTCTCCTCCACGTATTTTAATTCCTACTCCCAACTTTTGTTGTTTTGTTTCCTTTACTCCTTGCACAATATACAGATTGAATAACATCTGGGATAGGCTACAACCCTATCTCACTCCCTTCTCATGACTGCTTCCCTTTTGTGCCCCTTGACTCTTATAACTGCCATCTGCTTTCTGTACAAATTGTAAATAGCCTTTTGCTCCCTGTATTTTATCCCTGCCACCTTTCGAATTTGAAAGAGAGTACTCCATTCAACACTGTCAAAAGCTTTCTCTAAGTCAGGGCTTCCCAACCTTTTCAGCTGGTGGACCCCTTCTTCAGTCGAAAATCCATAGCGGACCCCTAGTCAGTCAAGAGTCAAGAGCACACTAACTTTAAATTTCAGAGCGAAACCCATGGGAACTGAAAGCTTCTGAATTTAATGCAAGTGCCATGTGCCATGTTCCCAATGACCCCCCCCCCCCCCCCCCCGAATTATCAATAGTCTTTGGTTTAGAGATGAATGAAAACAATTTCAAATTAACGATCCAATTTGAATTCCCATTGTACCCAGACACTTACTTGTGGATTTACTTCCTTTGTTCAACACACTATAGCCTGATTCAAATCACTTGGTAATTGACATTTCACACGTTGGAGCTGCCTTCCTTCAAGAGCAATCAACATCACGTCCAAACTGTTGCTGTTGACAAGCTGCCGCTTGTGGTTTGTTCACTTCCACTGTTTGGCAACTGTTGTGTAAGGTGTAAGGAGCATGCATATTTCGTAACGGTTGTGTGTGTGTGTGTGTGTGTGTGTGTGTGTGTGTGTGTGTGTGTGTGTGTGTGTGTGTGTGTGTGGTTTTTCATGAAATCCGAAGAAAAATGTTCAAATGTATGTAAAGTCTATGGGACTTAGCTGCTGAGGTCATCAGTCCCTAGTCACACACGCACACACGCACACACACACACACACACACACACACACACACACACACAAACATATGCTCGAGGGAGGACTTGAACCTCCAGCAGTAACGGCTGCGCAATCCACGACGACATGGCACCCTGGACTGCGCAGCCATTCTGCACGGCTGTGAAGGAAAGAGGCCATAATTCGGGATACAAACACATCACGAAAGAAAAGAGGCCAAGGAATTGCCTTTAAAGACTATTGTGACATCTGTTGTGCAATGTGTAGGAATACATTCACCCAGTTTCCATGGGGCGTTGCAACAGTGTACTGTCAGTTGGTAGCTGGCTACTGGCAGGCGGCGTGGCAACAGTTTAGCCACAGCTGACAACTTCAACTACTACTTGGACACTATATCGTGGCAGTCAGCCTCGACTGTAAACAAATTAGGTAAACAAACAAACACTCTCTTGTTTCTATATAAGAAGACAAAGCATTTCACAGAACGTAAGACTTTTTTCCCAAAGGAAACAATTCTGACAGAGGAGGTTTACCTTTTACAAGGTGGTACGTGAAAAATCCTCATTTGTTTACACTCGCAGCCAGTTACCACAATATAGTGTCAGGGCAATAGCAAGTAATTGTAATTTAAGTATAGGCAGGCCATATTTTTAACTGAGAGGACGGAATATATTATAATGAAAAGAAATTAGCTTTAGAGATAATTTTAATTTGCGTAACAAAAATATCAATTGCAACAGAATTCAATTAACAATTATTTTGTAAATGATAGAAGACAGAAACAAAATTCCTACAGAGTAATGGTTGAGGTACGTTCACTGAGCATCTGCGAAGAAAAAAGCTTTCTTCTTTACTATAGATGAGTCTGTAGGAATAATAATGTAATCCTAATGTGATGGTTGAGGGTGCTTCTGCTGACACAATTTTGAAAATTTGGGTTCAATTCTTGACAACTGGAGACAGATGTCTGGTTCCGCATCTAGACAGCTTTGGTACTTAGTTTTGTGGGCAGCATAGATCGAGAATCCAGATTCACACATGTATGTTGTGGCAAACGGACGAAGTACACATTTTGCCTTTTCAATAAGGGGGTAGCATTTCTTGTCATCCAAACGGATCCAAAAGTGTGAGTAACCGTCAATGTCAAAACTTGATTTAAAGGTAGGGTCTGTGGCAATTTCTATCAACAACTCATATTCATTTGATGATAGAATGTTCGGCTTTTTGGATACAGTGAATGGGTTTGCAACCAATTCTTATTTCTGCAGCTTCTCATCTTCAGCTGTTGGGAAATAATGCTCCAACAATGACATCAAGCTTCGGAGATGTTCCAGGATATGATGAAACAAATTCTTTCCAAACGCCAATGTTTTGTTTTTCAAAAACATCTTGAGAAGAGGAAAACACTCAGCCTCCCCCTCCTCGACACTCTCTGCCCAAAAATTGATTTTCCTCTTGAATGCTCGAACTTTGTCGATAGCAGTGACCTTTGTTCCACTTTTCCCTTGGAGTGAAATATTCATTTCGTTCATTTTGGAGAAAATATCTAACAAATAGGCAAGTATACACCACCAATTTACATCATTAATAAGGTCTGATAATCTAGTGTTATGCTCCAAAAGGTAAGCTGAGACTTCCAATTTTAATTCATACAACTGAGAGAGTGCATTCCCACATGAGAGCCACCTCACTTCTGTGTGGAGAAGCAGGGAACAATGAAGGCTTCCCATATCTTCACACAGTATTGTGAAATGTCTTGACTTCAATGGCCTTGATTTTATGTAGTTAATGATTTGAATGGATTCGTCTAAAACTTTCTTGAACAAAACAGCCATTTGTTTTGTAGCTAAAGTGTAACTGTGCAGAGTACAATGACTACTGCTGCAATTCTTGGCATTTTCTTTCATTTTTGTTATTGCTCCGACTGTAGGACCCGTCATAGCTTTTGTACCATCTGTGCACACATCTATGCAATTAGACCATGAAACTTTGTTAGTCCTTAAAAAATCATCCAATAGATGGAATATTTCAGCACCTGTTGTGTTGGCAGGTAGTAGTCTGCACAATAAGAGGTCCTCCTCAAAACATCCAGAATATTCGTAACGGACAAAAGCCAATAAAATCGCAAACCTTGCAACATCAGTGGATTCATCCATCTGCAGAGAAAATGAATTGTGTTGGATGCGAGAAACAAGAGTGTCTTTCACATCATTTGACATGCCAACAATGCATCTCTTGACAGTATTGTTTGATAATGGCACCCAAGATACAAGCTGTTGCCTTTTCATCTAGCATGCAAGAAACAATATCATTAACACACGGCTTTATGAGATTTTCTACAATGGTATGAGCTTTGCCTGTTTTTGCCACTCGATAACTAACCAAGAAAGAAGCTTTTAATGAATTTTCATTAATTGATTTTGCATGAGTTTTCATGCAATGCTGAGAAGCAGCTAGTTCAGCACTCTTCCTTTTGAAAAAATCAATGTCTTTAGCATGGAAAACCGGGTGAGTACCTTCAAAATGACGGCGCAATTTAACTGGAACCATTGAACTGTTCAGAAGGACTCGCGCACAAATTGCGCACTGAGGTTTACCCTCCTTTGTCTCCATAAAGCCCATTTCTAAATAGCTTTCGTTGTACTTACGCTTCTTGGTTATTCCACTTCCACAGGATATTGCAACCAATGGAGTACATGCAGCATTTTCACATAATAAATCCGGTTGTGGAGCTTCTTGTGATTGTTCTTCCTTTGGTCGTCCTCCCTCCTCATTCATTTCAACTGGAAACTTTCCTTGTTGTGAAGGCGATGGAGAATCTGCACCCTTCTTCAATGATCCTGACTTCAGCCACTGATCCACATTAGAAGTAATAAACTGGTCAAAAATCGACTTGTGAAATAGGTAGTGCACTGACAAAGCAAGTTTAACATTTAATGATGCCTGGGGCCAAGTACGTGGCAGCGAGCGCTGTGATTGGTCGACAAAGCTCACTCTGCGCATGTGTAAAAGGTTTCAGTGCATCTAGCGCCATGAGCTGGTGCACAAACGACCCCCATATAGTTACAAAACAGTCGATCAGAGAAGCTGCATTCTCCGGCACTAAACTGTGTATGCGTTCTCACTTAGGAACCGCAAAGGCTGCTTGGAAATACGACCTGAAGTAAAAGTACACATGTTTTTCATAGGAAAAAAAAAATAGTGATGAATTTTATTTTCACATTTTTATTCAATAGTTTTACTCATTATTTTACACGATTCGGTGATAGGTGGCCGCAGACCCCTAGAAAGAGCCGGCAGACCCCTAAGGGGCCCGCAGACCACACGTTGGGAAGCCTTGCTCTAAGTCTACAAATGTCATAATCATAGGTTTGCCTTTCTTTAACCTATTTTCTATGAGAAGTCATAGGGTCAGTATTGCTTTTTGTGCTCTACGTTTCTCAGGAATCCAAACTGATCTTCCCTGAGTTCAGCTCCTATCAGTTTTTCCATTTGCCTGTCAAGGATTTGTGTTAGTATTGTGCAACCATGATTTATTAAAATGATAGCTTGGTAATTTTCATGCTTGTCAGCACCTGCTTTTGTTGGAGTTGGAATTATTATATTCTTCTTGAAGTCAGAGGGTATTTCGCCTTTCTCATACAACGTGCTCACCAGATGGAAGAGTTTGTAATGGTTGGCTCTGCCAAGGCTACCGGTAGCTCTAACAGGATATTGTCCATTCCCAGGGCCTTGTTTCAACTTAAGTCTTTCAGTGCTTAGTCATATTCTTCATGCAGTATCATATCTCCCTTCACAACTTTATCCATGTCCTCTTCTGTTTCCATAATAGTGCCTTTCAGCTTTCCCTTCTTTGCTTAGGACTGGTTTTCCATCTGGGATCTTGACATTCATACATGTGGTTCTCTTTTCTCTGAATGTCTCTTTAATTTTCCTGTAGGCAGCATCTACCTTACCCCTACATCCTTACATTTTCCCTCTGGCTATTCCTGTTTAGCCATTTTGCACTTCCTGTCGATCTCATTTTTTAGATAATTGTATTGCCTTTTGGCTGTTTCATTTGTTCCATTTTTATATTTTCTCCATTCATTGATTAAATTCAATATATCTTGTATTACACAAGGGTTTCTACTAGGCCTCATCATTTTACCTACTTGATCATCAGCTGCCTTCACTGTTTCATTTCTCGAAGCTACCAATTTTTCTTCTACTATATTCCTTTCCCCTGCTCTTGTTAATTGTTACACAGTGCTTGCTCTGAAACTCTCTACAACCTGTGATTCTTTCAATTTATCCAGGTCCCATCTCCTTAAAATCCTGCCATTTTGCAGTTTCTTCAGTTTTAATCTGCAGTTCATAACCAATAAATTGTGATCAGAGTCCACATCTGCCCCTGGAAGTGTCTTACTGTTTAAAACCTGGTTCCTAAATCTCAGTCTTACCATTATATAATCAGTATGAAACCTTCTGGTGCCTCCCAGTCTTTTCCATGTATACAGCCTTCTTTCATAATTCTTACACTAAGTGCTAGCTTTTATTAAATTATGCTCTGTGCAAAATGCTACCAGGTGTCTTCCTCTTTCATTTCTTTCGCCCAGTCCATATTCACCTACTGCTTTTCCTTCTCTACCTTTTCCTACTACTGAATTCCAGTCCCACATGAGTATTAAATTTTCATCTCCCGTAACTATCTGAATAATTTATTTTATCTCAACATACATTTCCTCAATCACTTCCTCATCTGCAGAGCTAGTTGGCATATAATCTTGTACTACTGGTGTGGGTGTGGGCTTCATGTCTATCTTGGTTACAATAATGCATTCACTATGCTGTTCGTAGTAGCTTATCTGCATCCCCAATTTTTTATTCAGTATTAAACATACTCCTGCATTACCTTTGTTTGATTTTGTATTTATAACCCTGTGATCTGCAGAGCTAGTTGGCATATAATCTTGTACTACTGGTGTGGGTGTGGGCTTCATGTCTATCTTGGTTACAATAATGCATTCACTATGCTGTTTGTAGTAGCTTATCTGCATCCCCAATTTTTTATTCAGTATTAAACATACTCCTGCATTACCTTTGTTTGATTTTGTATTTATAACCCTGTGATCGCCTGACCAGAAGCCCTGTTCCTCCTGCCACCGGACTTCATTAACTCTCACTATATCTAATTTTAACCTATCCATTTCCCTTTTTAAATTTTCTAACCTACCTGCCTGATAAAGGGATCTGACATTCCATGCTCTGATATGTAGAATGCCAGTTTTATTTCTCCTGGAAACAATGCTCTCCTGTGTAGTTCCCACCCAGATATCTGAATTGGGGACTATTTTACTTCCAGAATATTTTACCCAAAAGGATGCCATCATCATTTAACCACATAGAAGAACTGCATGCTCTCAGGAAAAATTACGGCTGTAGTTTCTCCTTGCTTTCAGGCATTTGCAGTATGAGCACAGCAAGGCCGTTGTGGTTGATGTTATAAGGCCAGATCAGTCAGTCCTCCAGACTGTTGCTCCTGCAACTAATGAAAAGGCTGCTGCCCTTCTTCAGGAGCCACATGTTTGTCTGGCCTCTCAACAGATACCCCTCCATAAATGATGACTAACTGAAAACCTCAGCTGCCGACAGGTGTGGTTGATATACCTCGATATGGACATCCAATTCTGAATATCACAGAAACATTAGACAACCTAGGGCAGTGTAAATTTTTCTCCACTATGGATTTGCGAAGCGGTTATCACCATATTGAAGAATGTCTGGAGGACAGGCCAAAAACAGCATTTACGACGCATTGTGGTCACTTTGAGTATAAAAGAGTGCCGTTTGGACAGCTGAAAATGTGTGCCCCGACCGGGACTCGAACCCGGGATCTCCTGCTTACATGGCAGACGCTCTATCCATCTGAGCCATCCTTCACGGGTTGAAACCAAAAAAATGCATGGTGTATCTGGATGACATTACAGTGATGTTGCTGTTGGCTGACTACATCACGTGAATATCTGCTGTCATCGGCTGGCAAGATCACGTGACATGAGCTATGAACGGTTTACAAAAGCGAATCAATATCTAGATTTCAATGATTCAGAAAGTAACATGTGGTGTTTGGTGGAATTCCAATGTACGCTTTCGTAATACGAAAATACGCAGTGTACATATTGCTGCACATCAAAGGTCTTCCCAAAACATGTCTTTTTCCCTGAGTTTCGTTTTCTAAAGTGCCGTGAAACTGTACGCCTGTGTATAAAACCATAACCATTTAAAGGATTGATAAGGGAAAGTATACTGTCACCCGGGACAAAGTGTATTTTTAATTGGGAAATCCGGGAAAAATCCGGGATTTTTTTTTCCTTGTCCACGTATACACCCTGAAAGTAACTCGCCCTGTTCTAGGAACTGCAGTTGCTTTCTGAACAATTGGCAATCACTATCCATGGCTTGTGCCATTTTCCAGTCATCTTCAGTCACCCCTGTTACTTGTAATACTGCCACTTTCCTGCTCAATGCATCAGCATTGGCATGTTTCACACCTGGCTTGTGGATTACCACATAATTGAACTCACTGAGTTTCAACGCCCATCTCACTAGCCTACTCACTGGGTCTTTCCGAGCTGAATGATCCATCACAACCTTAAACCTTCTACCATACAGATTACATCGAAAGTACGAAATCCCATTTATTACCGCTAACAATTCCTTCTCTGTTGTGGAGTAATTTTCTTCCACCTTGTTAAGTTGACGAGACCCGAACACAATCGGATGTTCTTTGCCATCAATTTCTTGCTCAAGTACAACCCCAAGAGTGTGATTAGATGCGTCACATTGTAGTATTAAACTCCTTCGAAAAGTCTGGAAACTTCAAAACTGGATCTGATGTCAGTATCTGTTTCAGCTCTTGAAATGCTTTCTCACACTCTGACGTCTACTGGAAGGTAACACCTTTTCTTATCAACTTAGTAAGTGGCCTTGCTATTTCGGCAAACCCCTGTATGAATTTTCGATAATAGCTTGCAAGACCAATATATGATTGAAGTTGTTTAACCGTTTGCGGAACCAAAAAATCTCATACTGCAGAAGTGAGACGAGGATCTGTCTGTACCCCGTCCTGACTGATAACATGCCCGAGATAATTTACTTGTGCTTGCGCAAAATGGTATCTGTCCAAACTTGTTGTTAGCCGTGCTGCCTCTATAATCTTTTAAACACCTCCTCTAACTGTTCCACATGCTGCTCCACATCTCTTGAAAAAACTGTAATGTCATCCAGATACACCATGCATTTTTTCGGTTTCAACCCGTGAAGGATCCATCCAACAACCTCTGAAATGTTGCTGGAGCGTTTTTTAGTCCAAACGGCACTCTTTTATACTCAAAGTGACCACAATGCTATTTTTGGCCTGTCCTCCAGACATACTTCAGTCTGGTGATAACCGCTTCGCAAATCCATAGTGGAGAAAAATTTATACTGCCCTAGGTTGTCTAATGTTTCTGTGATATTCAGAATCAGATGTACGTCCCCCCACTGTCCGTTCATTCAAATGTCTGTAATCGCAGCAAAAGCGAAATTTTTTCGAACCGTCCAGTGTCTTCTTCGGAACTAGGACCACGCTACTAGAACAAGTCCTATTACTGTGCTTGATTATCCCATCTTCCAGTTGTTGCTCTATTAATTGCTCTACTACTGGTTGTAATTGTTTCGGTAGTCTGTATGGCTTACAATACACCGGAGCATGATTCCCTGTTGGAATACGATGCTGTGTTATCGGTGTAGCAGGTAATGTACTCTGTGCTTCAAACAATGCTTTATACTTTAGTAATAATGCTTCCATACCCGAACAATCATTTCCTCTCAAATGATTTACCTCGTCACGAACTGCAGACGTGCTGACGGTTTGCTTTACATCATAGTCTAGCCTCAAACTATCGATGTCCTCTTCATTCATTAACTCTACTGTGGCTATCACTAATACCTTCGGCAGATCGACGTCATCCTGCCCGAAGTTATCTAAACTCACCGGAACCATAAACTGCCCATTTATGTCCATTACCCATGATACACTCCTACGAATAAAGCAATGCTTTTCGTCTAAAACCTCATTACACGGTAGTGGCTCTACCAAGAATAACCCCTGCTGTGGCACACATTGACATCCACCGGCACCCAGATCAACTTCCCTATACATGTTCGTACTTTGTCACACGAAATCACCTTTAATGCACTTGTATGCAGTTTAGTTGGTATCACCTTAGCTGTCGGTGCACCTTGCTACTCTGAAACATTTGAAACTGCTGTACCCATTGAGAACAAGTTCCCATCGACTTACAGTATATGTTGCGAAAGGTCAATTTTGGCGTGATGTTTAATCAGAAAGTCCAACCCAAGTATTGCTAAAAATCCCTGGCCCTCAGTTGACAACACCTCCATTTGCTCCTGGAAACACACGTTCCCTATCTTAAACTTGAGCAGTGCTGCCCCTAGCGCATCTAATTTTTTATCTGTATCTCGGAGCTTCCAATCCTTTCTTGCCCACGAGGTCCATGCTGACAACTGATACATGCACTCCAGTATCCACTAAAACTCTTCACCACTTATCTTTTATTCAAACCATCAAACTAGATTCCACCTCTTTGTGCACTCCCTAGGTACCTCTTTTTACTGGGAATGCCTCCTGATGGCAGGAACACTCCCTTTTTCATTTAACAGTTTCTTATCTGCTGTATCATTAACCCATTTCTTGGCTTTACACTGCCGTGCTGTATGCCCTATTTTCTGACAATTGAAACACTGCGGTTCTCGACATTGTCCCTTAAAATGACCTTGCTTCTCACAATGGTAACACTCTTTGGAAGACGAAACAATTTTCTTGTCATTGCGACTTCTAGTGGCACTATCCACTTCCTGCAAATCTGTAGCTACGCGCAATGCCGCTGCTAAGTCACTTGGATTTTCCAACCGTATCCGTATGAAAAATCCGGCGAGACCCCTCGCAAAAATGCGTCTAAAGCTCTATTCTCTGCTTCTTTCAATAGAACTTCATTTGCACTCACATCTTGCGTTAACTCAAATGTATGCGCATTCGTTCTCCTCATTCTGTCTGAAAATTGTTCTACCGTTTCACCCGTTTTTTGGCATCATCCTCCCCAATTTTTCTCTAAAAAGTCTGGCACTGTTTTGTTTCCTTAACCTTTGCAATAATCCCTCAGCCAACTCTGTGAACATAGTAGCATCCTTTAACCCTTCGTGGTATGCCACATAAGTCTTTGCGTCACCTACTAACCGTAACCTCACCATTTGCAAACACATTTCATCCAACCAGCCACACAGTCTAGCCGTACTACGTACATCACCAATGAAAACATTCACATCCTCTGATGTTTTATCCAAGAAGGAAGGTATCAAATTAGCCGCTGAACAATCTGCCACACCGCAAAAGACAGTACCCTTGCATTCTACACTATCGCTTCCCAAGCCTGATTGAGTATTTTGCAACAATTGTTGCTCCATCCTCTGCATGTGCTGCTTTTGCAACTTATTTTCTTCAATCAGTTTCTTAACTTGCCCTGTCAATGTGACTACGGTGTTACTTGTTCCGGTTGCACGTGTCTCTGGTATTTTAATTCCTAGCATGTCTAATGGCAAGCCGTCTAGACTTGCCAAATTGCCCCGTTACATTACCATAGAAGCCACGCACATCACAAGTGCTTGGTACAAATTTATTGTAAGGAGCGATGTGACCTGTTAATCCACACACTACACATTTAGATGGTACTAAGTTAACGTGACTGTCATTCCCATGAAACTGCAATAAGTCTATAGGGCTGTTAGGCCTTTCAAGTGACACTCTCACATCCCTTAACGTTTCCCTCAACATGTCTAGCTACACAGAAAACATAGAGAGAAGGCAGTTGCTGGACTCACCCTATTCGGTGTTTCTCAGTTGCTCCACATGATGCTAGTCAAAGTCATGGCGTGGGTGCACCTGACACCACTTGTTACGATGCACGCCGCTACTTGTTACGACTTCTGCACCACTTGTTAGCAGCAGACACAGTGGCTGCACCAAAGACTGAGATGGCGTGGAGTTTTACAATTATTTATTGAACTTTCTTTACAATTTTCCCTTGTCATCACTACCCAGCCCTGCGGGTCCCTCTGCCTGGCTGCTGCTGTGTAGATTCTCCAACAATGCGTGCAAAGCTCGACACTGATCGCACTTAAAAGCCTCAGGCCACCAGTGTTCCACTGAAGCCAGAATGCCCTGTGGTTGAGGTGAACTCATCGCTGTGAGGTCAGCTGCCGATGCCTGCTGCACCGGCAGCTGGGAAGCCATCAGTCGCAATGTCTGTGAGGTCCCATCAAGGACGGACCATGCGCCATGGGGCCGGGTTGCCATGAGGTCTGGGCATCAGTCCCCGGCAGCGCCTGTGACCAATACCGCGCTGCGGCCGGTCCTGCTGGAAGTTATCGCTGTAGTTCGTCAGCCATGGTGCTGACCGCACTCGGGCCAACCTCCAGAGCTGAAGTTGACATCTGGCGGTGAATGGATGGCTCCTGCAAGCTGGAACAGAGTTCCAGAATCGTCACTTACAAAGATTGAACATTTGGACATGGACCACGTCTGTCCTCAGATCTGAACTGCTTCCCAATGGTTTCTGTCTGTAGCTTCCTGAGGTCCACTATTTATATCCGGCAGGAGGAAGTTTTTTACCTTCGGTGGTAGCTTTTTGTTATTACTCCCACAGTATATTGCAGTGTAACTTAGCGTGCTGGCCTCACTTCCCCTTACTCAGCACTCTCCAGGCTTCGCTCGGCACTCGGTCGGTGTGCGTCCTTGTGTCAGCCTGTTGGTAGACTGCTGCTGTCAGAAAGGCTATCTGTGCGTGCTTACTTTGCAACGCCTTGGTTGCCGGTGTGCCTCTGTTTTGCCATTCTTCACTCCGTGAAGCAACACTTACTACATGTGGCCGCAACACCTGGTTTGAACAGCTTCTGTTTGGTTTCATGGCAACTTGTTCAGGAAGAACTAATTCCTGTATTTTATGGGAAAGTCTATTGGGGGATTCTTTCTAACAGTTTGTAGATTATGCTGAGTAGGGCAATTGGAGACAGCTTTGAGATCTGTTAATTTTCTTTCACAGGTTTTAATATGGCTATAATTTTTTACTTTTTCGGTTGTTGTGGTATGTTTCCTGTTAGCAGTGTATCGGAAGAGTCTAGTGAGCTGTTTGTTTTGCATACTTCCCACAGTAATGAAGATACTCTGAGAGAATGCCATCATTGCCTAGAGCCTTACTGGGCTTCATTTCCTTTATAGCCAAAGTAATTTCTTTTAGTCTTAAAGGTTCAGAATATCTTGAAGATGTTAGTTTAATTTCTCTGAGTTTTCCTTTAACTCTAACAGTAACTAAGAAGTCTGCTCAAAATCCTACATGATAGTATATGTGACACTAACTTAACAAAGAAACTCAAAGGCTGTCTGTTGGAAAAGAAACTTTACGGTATTAAAGACTATGTACCCATTAAATAAAATATTTACTCAGTAAATTTGGGATAATTGTTTGGATGTTACCCATTTGTGTGATCAGAATATTGTGATTTAATTTGCTGGATCTTGTTTGCCTCTTTATTTTTTTCCAGATTACTTTTGACTTCTTTTTAGAGTTTTCAATAATTTTGTTATTGTACAAATTTTTACAGCGAGCAATACTTATCTCTATATTTTCCTATAACTGTGATAGTAATGTGTAAAATGTTGAGTAGTTTGTCTGTTTTTAATGGAACAAAGATAGACTGTGACCTCAGATAATACTGGAAAATCTTGTGATATCCAAACACATTTATTTCTTTTTTGTGGCTGACCCCTATGCTTTTGGGAATTTTTCTCCATGTTGCAATTTGAATATGATAGGAAAGTCATTGACTATTTCACTTGTATGGTGTACCGTAGGTGCAACCACAATGGAGGGATATCTGTTGAGAGGCCAGACAAACGTATGGTTCCTGAAGAGGGGCAGTAGTCTTTTCAGTAGTTGCAGGGGCAATAGTCTGGTAGAATTTTGCACAGAGCATAACTTAATCATAGCTAACACTTGGTTTAAGAATCATGAAAGAAGGTTGTATACATCGAAGAACCCTGGAGATACTAAAAGGTATCAGATAGATTATATAATGGTAAGACAGAGATTTAGGAACCAGGTTTTAAATTGTAAGACATTTTCAGGGGCAGATGTGGACTCTGACCACAATCTATTGGTTATGAACTGTAGATTAAAACTGAAGAAACTGCAAAAAGGTGGGAATTTAAGGAGATGGGACCTGGATAAACTGAAAGGTTGTACAGAGTTTCAGGGAGCGCATAACGGAACAATTGACAGGAATGGGGGAAAGAAATACAGTAGAAGAACAATGGGTAGCTTTGAGGGATGAAGTAGTGAAGGCAGCACAGGAACAAGTAGGTAAAAAGACGAAGGCTAGTAGAAATCCTTGGGTAACAGAAGAAATATTGAATTTAATTGATGAAAGGAAAAAATATAAAACTGCAGTAAATGAAGCAGGCAAAAAGGAATACAAACATCTCAAAAATGAGATCGACAGAAAGTGCAAAATGGCTACCGTATTTACTCGAATCTAAGCCGCACTTTTTTTCTGGTTTTTTAATCCAAAAAACCACCTGCGGCTTAGAATCGAGTGCAAAGCAAGCGGAAGTTCTGAAAAATGTTGATAGGTGCCGCCACAACTAACTTCTGCCATCGAATATATGTAGTGCTACACAATGTGGGCACAAAGATAAATACTGGTGCCAAAACCTCTGCATCAGTAAATAAATTAAAAAAAAAAAAAAAGTAGAAGACGAGCTTTTTTTTTCTCCGCCCCGCGTTTCGACCACTGCATTTTCATACATTATCCAACGAAGTAAATACAAATTCCATATTGTTCATCTTCGAATGTAGCAGAATTTCAATGTACTATGAAAATCCGACTGGCAAGACTGTTAGGGATGTTTGTCAATATGGCCAACTCTATGTTCCGAGTTTTTTCCTACCTGTGAGAAGAGATGGTTGCTAATAGGAACCTGATGAAATGTGAATCACATGCAGTATTCTCTTCGCCATAAGAATAATACGAATATAAACATTTTGCCATGTATTCTTTCGTGTTTGCTGCTATCTCATTTAAAATCCTGTCTGCGTAATAAACTACGAAACCAGAGTGAGACAACAGCAAACGCGGAAGAATATACGTATCGTATCATGTTTATATTCGTATTATTCTTATGCCTAATAGTGATACAGTCAGAAATGAAGCACGGCAACTGACTAGATTTTAAATGTAAGATGACTAATTTCTGTGCAGAATTTGATGTACTAAAGAAGCGGCCGCAAAGATTTTCAAACGGAGGAAAATTTTCGCAAAACTCTCATTCAGAACATGTTCTATCATACGCATGTTCTATCATACGCATTTGGTTCTTGTTGATCATTATCAAAGAAAGCCGCAGTGTAAGTAACAACAAATAGCAGTCTCTGGCCATTGTTTCGCTAATGAGACGATTCCTCTTTTTTTTTTAAGCGGCGGTAGCGCGCACAAAAGCAAGTCATGCCGCGAGCGGCGACAGGCCGTAAACACGAACTATCAAAATGCGACAAACAATGCATTACACAGTACAGTAATGCATTTTCAGCTTAGAGTGACGTAAACACCTATAACAAAGAAAACGGCACTTATCAGACCAAAGCAAAATAAGCAATCGATTCAAACCAGACGAAGCACGTGAAAAAGGAAGGGTACCCGTATAAATACGGACGGAGCGCCTGACGCGTAGCAATGGCTACCTGGTAAAGCTTAACTGCTAAGCTTACGACTCGAACCAAACTACTGTAGCTGTATAGTCTTTCATTCGACCTAAATTGTGTCTCATATTACAATGGACCAACTTTGTTTCGATTTGCAGATGCGGCCTTAAACTTTTCTCTCCCCTTGAATTTCGAGTCTCAAATTTCAGGTGCGGCGTAGATTCGGGAAATTTTTTTTTCCTTTACTTCGAGTCTCATTTTTCAGGTGCGGCTTAGATTCGAGTGCGGCTTAGATTCGAGTAAATACGGTAAGCAGGGATGGCTAGAGGACAAATGTAAGGATGTAGAGGCTTGTCTCACTAGGGGTAAGATAGATACTGCCTACAGGAAAATTAAAGAGACCTTTGGAGAAAGGAGAACCACTTGCATGAATATCAAGAGCTTTGATGAAAACCCAGTTCTAAGCAAAGAAGGGAAAGCAGAAAGGTGGAAGGAGTATATAGAGGGTCTATACAAGGGGGATGTACTTGAGGACAATGTTATGGAAATGGAAGAGGATGTAGATGAAGATAAAATGGGAGATATGATATTGCGTGAAGAGTTTGACAGAGCACTGAAAGACCTGAGTCGAAACAAGGCCCCGGGAGTAGAAAACATTCCATTAGAACTACTGACAGCCTTGGGAGAGCCAGTAATGACAAAACTCTACCATCTGGTGAGCAAGATGTATGAGACAGGCGAAATACCCTCAGATTTCAAGAAGAATATAATAATCCCAATCCCAAAGAAAGCAGGTATTGACAGATGTGAAAATTACCGAACTATCAGTTTAATAAGTCACAGCTGCAAAATACTAAAGCAAATTCTTTACAGACGAATGGAAAAACTGATAGAAGCCGACCTCGGGGAAGATCAGTTTGGATTCCGTAGAAATGTTGGAACACGTGAGGCAATACTGACCCTACGGCTTATCTTAGAAGAAAGATTAAGGAAAGGCAAACCTATGTTTCTAGCATTTGTAGACTTAGAGGAAGCTTATGACAATGTTGATTGGAATACTCTCTTTCAAATTCTGAAGGTGGCAGGGTTAAAATACAGGGAGCGAAAGACTATTTACAATTTTTACAGAAACCAGATGGCAGTTATAAGAGTCGAGGGACATGAAATGGAAGCAGTGGTTGGGAAGGTAGTGAGACAGGGTTGTAGCCTCTCCCCGATGTTATTCAATCTGTATATTGAGCAAGCAGTGAAGGAAACAAAAGAAATTTCGGAGTAGGTATTAAAATCCATGGAGAAGAAATAAAAACTTTGAGGTTCGCCAATGACATTGTAATTCTGTCATAGACGGCAAAGGACTTGGAAGAGCAGTTGAACGGAATGGACAGTGTCTTGAAAGGAGGGTATAAGATGAACATCAACAAAAGCAGAACGGGGATAATGGAATGTAGTCGAATTAAGTCGGGTGATGCTGAGGGAATTAGATTAGGAAATGAGACACTTAAAGTAGTAAAGGAGTTTTGCTATTTGGGGAGCAAAATAACTGATGATGGTTGAAGTAGAGAGGATATAAAATGTAGACTGGCACTGGCGAGGAAAGCGTTTCTGAAGAAGAAAAGATTGTTAACATCAAGTATAGATTTAAATGTCAGGAAGTCGTTTCTGAAAGTATGGAGTGTAGCCAAGTATGGAAGTGAAACATGGACGATAAATAGTTTGGACAAGAAGAGAATAGAAGCTTTCGAAATGTGGTGTTACAGAAGAATGCTGAATATTAGATGGGTAGATCATATAACTAATGAGGAGGTATTGAATAGGATTGGGGGAGAAGAGAAGTTTGTGGCACAACTTGACTAGAAGAAGGGATCGGTTGGTAGGACATATTCTGAGACATCGAGGGATTACCAATTTAGTATTGGAGGGCAGCGTGGAGGGTAGAAATCGTAGAGGGAGACCAAGAGATGAATACACTAAGCAGATTCAGAAGGATGTAGGCTGCAGTAGGTACTGGGAGATGAAGAAGCTTGCACAGGATAGAGTAGCATGGAGAGGTGCATCAAACCAGTCTCAGGACTGAAGACCACAACAACAACACCTTCCAACAAGTACTTCATGCTAATTCTCAGTTATGTATAAACTTTAGTATGTATGAATTTTTTCTTTATATTTTAGGCGGTGGCGAGTAGTCATTTAGTGTATTCAATTTTATGCTTTGGCTGTGTTGAACAGAGAGGCCTAGCTTTTCAACACATATATCACGTGAAAGAGCTGCTATATTTGTTATTACATGATCTGTTGCTGAATCTGCTGGTAAAGACACTCTCGTTGCACATTCATTTCTTGATGAGACATCATTGCTGCTTATGATATTTAGAAAACTGCGGTATTGATATCTGATGTTTTTACATTAATATTTACATCTAAATATGGCCAATTTTAACATAACTTGAAAGTTACAGAATAGATGTGGAAGAATAATTTATATGTACTGGAAAATTTTTCTTGAAGTAACACAATTATTGATTTACAATGGAAAATCGGCAATGGAATAACAACAATTTGAAAAGGATAGATTACTACACACCACATACAGGAGGCATACAGTGGCAGACAGGTACACTGAAAAGGATGACTACATATTATTCATATGCCAGCAGTCTTTTTCAATTTGCCTGTATGACACTCAGTGCCTCATCTATGTGATGAGTAACAATCTATTCTTTTCACTTTTGAAATCAGTTAGAAATTCAAAATCTGTGAGGTGCATAGGCTAATGTTGATTATTTTTGCCCTTTATAGATGCTGTACAGAGACTGGGCATCTCCAAAAAACTGGTATAGGAAGCAACCACTTCATGAAGTGAGAAACTACTTTGGAGAAAAAGTTGGACTGTACTTTGCCTGGCTTGGTTTCTATACAAAAATGCTTATACCAGCATCAGTATTTGGATTCATATGTTTTCTATATGGATTAATTGCTCTCCTTTGTAATTCTGAAGATTCTTTCCCGAGGTCAGTAAATTTCGATTCAAAGAAAAACAAATTTAGTTTAAAAAATGAGTATATACGTGATAATAGAGCTAGTAGCTGATAATGATAAGTAAGATTCAGAAGTATGCAAATTTCTGTGGAAGTGATATTATGGTACTGTCCTTTGGATATTCATCTAACAATCCTTCCAGGTCCTATTGACATCTGATTTAGCTCTCTTACATGCCTGTTTTGGCCTTTTTTAATGCTATTGTTACTTCTGTTCCTGTCTGCTTTTAGGCTTCATTTCACTTCATCATATCTTTATTGAATCTTGATGAGAATGTAGGACACAAATATTACTTCTTGGGCCAAGTGTATTTCACAATTTTGTTCTGCCTTTCATTTTCATTGTATGAAAGCTATATTTTACAGTATACAGAACCCTCTCTGAACTTGAGACAAGGAAGCAGAAACTGAATAGAAATTATGTTGTATCTTGTTTTGCTACTGTGTGAATTTCAGTGCAACTGAAGTTCATCTTTATTGTTAACATCAAACACTCTGCATGACAATTGCAAGATGTTTCAATAAGTCTTTGTAAGGTTTGTATCGTCTACTTTCCACAATTTTTAAACTGATGAATAATTATTTCCTTTTGTTGAATTATCTCAGAAGATAATTTCATGGGACAGTGGGAACTGAAAGTTTGCAAACTACTTAGCATCATAGCCTTTAAGCCAATGCGAACAAGACAATTTGACGTGCAAAACGTGGCATACAGTGCTTCTTGACTAATTTTTCTTAGCTTGGTATACAACTGGACCCAGAAGAATTTTAACACAAAACATTTGATTTAATTGATCACTGTTAATGTATATTTTATGTACTAGCAGAACATTTTTAATCTGCAGTTGCATTTTACATGTCTTTGCAATTATAAGACTAATTTAATGTTCCCTGAGGATCTGCTCATTGGTGGCATATAGAATCTAATCTAATATATTTAAATATTATAGGAAAGTTCTGGTAGAATTTAAATGCCCTTGGAGTAAAAGATACTAAAGTTTGCCCATGTAGGAAGGCAGTCCAATTTTCGGCCATTCTGCGTATCCCACTCCACTGGCCACTGGTAACCAATAACGTTCATTCTCTTTCTTAGCAGCTAGCAGCGAGTTACAGCTAGACAGCAATAATCTTGCTTCTAAATGCTGCACTGTTGCCGATCTTTTCGACAACCGAATTATTCATTCAGCTGTCAGTTTATTTATTTTTTTCCTTTTTTTTGTATAGCTGTGAATTTGTATTTGTAAATGTTTAAGTGGGATTTTAAAAAAAAAGTTGGGTGATGGCAAGAAATGTGAATTGCTTTGCAAGCAGGATAGGGGAATTATTTACTGCATTTACAACTTTTTCAAAGGTGAATTTGAAAGCTGGTCTCCTACTGTTGACATTTGGAGACACAAGAATGGACTACAGAACCATGTGGTATTGACAAGAAAACTACAAAGAGAATTGTAAGCAAAAGTGTCAGAGCTGTAGGAACCGCAGAAAAAATTGGTTGTGTGTTGCTTGGAAAGCAATGAAATGGCAAGGAACTTGTAACACAAATGGATGGTTTCACCAATGATGTTTTAAAGTGCTCCATGTGAATGATGAATGCTTGGCATCACAAAAATGTGTTAAAGCTATGCAGGAGAAAACTGGCTTCAATGGTAAGAGCTTCATCAATATAAGAAATTTTAAAATACGTTGGTTCCAGGAATCTTAAGAAAAGATTTTAGTTCAAAGAAGCGACATAGGTGCAGCACAAACTACATCCTATACAAAGATTCATGATACAAGAGAAGGAGGTAGTTCATCAGTGTATTATCTTGATGAAACATGGATCAATTAGAATCATTCCAGGAAGATCTGCTGCAAGATGGTTCTGGCGGTTTTAAAGTGCTCGTAGGAATAGGTTCTCGAATAATTATTGTGCATGCTGAGTCTTCTTCTGGTTTTGTTTCTGAGAATAAACTTGTATTTATGTGTAAGGAAAACAGGAGTGACTACCATTCAGAAATAGATGTTCTCAGTTTCGTGATATGATTCACAATTTTTGTCATACCTTGCTTCGAAATCAGTCATTGCCAGTTATAATTCAACTGTTACAGAGAAAACACCAAGTAAAAAGTCCAAAAAAGTGGATATCTTTCCCTGACTTAAAAAAATATATATTAAGCACAGTATAAATAGATGCATGATGATCTCCTGGAGCTCGTTAACTTATACAAGTCACATGACAGAATGTACAAACTTGACTTCCTTGCACATGAGTGGGACTAAACAGTTTTGCATTTACCCACGTGTCACTGTCAGTGTAGCCCCATGGAATTAATTTGGGCAAAGGATTAAGGCCATGTGGGAGACAAAAACAAACATTCAAGATAACATACACTGAATCTCTTTTGAATGAAACAGTAGACAACATCCCATCTATAGCATGGGCACATTCTGTGCGGCATGCTGAAAAGCTTCAGAAAAAAGAATTTGACAGGGAAGTGATGATGGCTACAAGCCTTGAAAATATCGTCATAAATTTACAATCAAATTGTTCAGAAACACACCGAAATAGAAGTGACAATGGTATTATAATATAGACTTTGGAACAAATTAATAATATTTCTTAGTTTTAAAGACTCATGGTTTAAAAAAATGTGTTTATCAATACATCAGTTGCATACATAATAATAACTTCCTAGCCTTGAGCGTGGCTATTCATCCTGGTGGACAGCTGGTTGGTAATCATACCAGAAAAGCTATGCAGTATCTGCAGCAGAGTTGGTGAATGACATGGCTGCTTTCCTTTCTTTTGTGTTTACCTATTGATGACTTAACAGTCTCCTTCAATCCAAAAGTATTTAGTAATACAATTTAAGTGTAACAGGAAATATGCTGTGGCGCACTGATTGTTTACACAAGTATTCAATGGTGGTACTATCAAATAGGTTCAAATAGCTACTTTAATACATTGATTGAAGTGCTGCCATATCCCGAAGACTATAATCACTTTTTACCACATTAAGTATTTCTGTAATTTACTTGGAGGCTATACTTTTGAAATTCTAGACTCTTGGTCATGTAAACAGTGTTTAATGGAGTAAATAAAATGTATGTGTATTTTGGTCTTTATAAAGAGGTGTAATGTTTGATTCATTTGTTCATTCCTTCACACATCCTTTGTTCCATGAATTTCATGATCCCCTGATGGAGAGTTTTCAGGGGTGTGGAATGAGTTAATTTATACATTAATTGCCCGTTGTAGTGTATTTCTGTAATACATAATACTTGGCAATTTGCCAATGCTAATCGACTAATATTACTAATTATTGAAAATACTTCTAAGTTACTTTTTACATGTTTTTGTATGTTAGGAGAATAACAGCTACTTTGAAAAAATCCACTGCTCCTCCAATTCTAGTACTGAGCTGCTGTTTTGATCTGATACATCAAAACAAAGCATTAATTTAACCTTCATGTAACTTAACATAGATCTGCCTATATAACGGCAGAGTCAAGATCAGTTTAATATAAACTTTATAGTTAGTTTCATTGCTGAAGGATATTATACTCTAGAACACAGTTTTCTAAACTGTGTATCCTGGCACACAGGGACACCTGCAAGACTTGCAAATTCAGAAAGTAAAACAAATGAACAATACGAAACATCCATCTCTTCATTCAGTTTAAACATAGGTCACATATTAAATGAATGATTGGTCTGTTGAATTCCACTATTTTCTGCATGTAACATCCAACTACAGGGCTAGACATCTCTCTTCTGCTGCTGTACACATATGCTTTCTATTGATCCATGTCTTAGCAAACTCTTCAATAGTGGGAGTTTATACAATTTTTCTTCAGTCTGATTCTTTTGTATTTTGTGATGTGTCATTATTTTGCTCCTTCAAAGTGATATAGTTTACACAAATAATCAGGAATGGATAAATTTACTGTCAGAAAGTGACCTTTGGCAGTTTATAGAAAGTTAGAGCAACAGATGAGCAATGTGTCTGAAAGTTCAGTAGATACAGAACAAAAACTAAATAATGTTTCTCAAACCCATGTTTATTCCATGCCATCAAGCAGCAGAAAGAACATCACAGTTAATGAATTAGTAGTAATGCTGTATAATGAAGAATACTTAAAAATGGGGTTCACATGATTTGGAGATGAAAGATGTCCTATGCTGAGGTGTGTGATATGTGGAGAAAAACTTTTCAACAAAAATATAGTATTGAATAAATTGCTGAGCCATATTTCTATGTAGCACTAACAAGAACAAGGGAAAAATTTTGTCTGTTCAGAGAAATTCTAAGACAGAAGAATCAGTGTAGTTCTTTGTTTACTAAGAAATTTAAGACCTCTTGTAAAGCTTAAGAAGCTTGTTATCTTATAACTGAGATTACTGCAAAAAATAATTAACTCCTGTAGTTGCAGAGAAAGCCATCATTCCAGCTTATCACTCTATAGTGAAAGCAATGTTTGGCCCCGAATATGAATGTGCTGTGAAAAAAATTCTGTTCACTGATAATACAGTTGGGGGACATATTCAGAATATGTATGAAACAATGAACATTCTGTTAAAACTGGAGTTGATGAAATGAATTTAACGTTTGCAATTAAGCTAGATGAATCTACCAATGTAAGTGGCCTATCTCAACTCATTTTCATTTGTTTTGTTGATGAAGGTAACACAATTGAACAGTGTCTCTGTTGTAATGATACTCCCTTCACTGCCAAAGACATTTTTGAAGTAATAAACAGATACTTGTCATGGAAGAATTGTGTTGGTATGAGCACAGGTGGAATGTGAACAGTGACAGGTTCCATGAAAGTTTGATCACACTGGCAGAATGACGAAAAAAAAAAAAAAAATCGTTCACAATAAAGTCTCTTTTAAATATGAGTAAAATGGTGTCTCGTGAAATTGTATGCATTAGAAGGGTGTCACCATGAGGTTAAGTTTGGAAAGGTCTGCCATAGAACATTACTGAGTTAAGATGTCAAAAGTAAACTAGCAACCCAATAAGAACTGATCAGCTTATCTATTTGATGGTGCTACATCAGTTAGCTATCCATCTATTCACCTAGGAACTATTGCCTGTTAATGCTGTTTATTAATGATCTGGCAGGCAAAAGTAGTAGTACCCTCAGACTTTTCATAGACATGGTATTTATTAATAATGAAGTAATCGTCATTGTCTTGTGCCATTGTCTGGTCTCAGTATGGTTATGAACAGGGGTGGCTGGATCAACTTCTTATCATCATCCCGTTACCCCAGACAGAATATGTGTACTGCAACTGTCTGTGTGTAGTGTTATCCATGTGAGAGTGAGCAAAAGTTTTCTGAATGCTTGTAAATCATGTAATTGAGGTGGACCTGGTTACCACCCCAATATTTATGTAGTGAGATGTGGGAAACAGCCTAAAAACCACATCCACACTGTCTGGCACACCAATCTTTGTCAGTAATATACCAGGTGGAATCAATCCAGGCCTGATGCACCTCCCAGTTCTACAAGCAGCACTTTAACATGCATGGGCTATGCAGGCAGGTAATTATTAATAATGAAATGTTGTCTGTAGGAAACTGCACAGATATCCAGTCAGATCTTTCTAACATTTTAAAGTGCAGCAAAGATTGGCAACTTATTTTAAATCTCTCTCTCTGTCTCTCTCTCTCTCTCTCTCTCTCACTCACTCAATCACTCAATCTCACTCTCACACATATCACAGAATATGTCCTGTAACTACAGCAACGGTAAGTCACACCTGGAATCAGTCAATTCATACAAATACCTGGGTGGAATGAAATGAAACTGAATGATCACAAAGGCCCAATAATAGGTAAGTTAGGTGCCTTGTTTTGATTCATTGGTGGGTACCGGGAAAATCCAGTCAGTTTACAAATGACACTACTTACGAAACACTTGTGTGATGTGTCTCAGAATATTGGTCAGGTGCGTGGAACCCTTATGAGATAAGGCTATCAGGTGACAGAGAGTATACAGTATGCACACAAAGCTCATATGTTTGTTTAAACCATGAGAGCCTCACAGATATGATGAAAAGTCTGAAATAACAAAAGCTTGAAGATAGACACCAAACCACACTAAAAATATCCAAGGACCAACATTAAGAAAGGAATTTAGGAATATGTCACAGCCTCCTAGAAATTGGTTGTAGGGACCATGAACACAAGATTAGACTCATTTCAGTGGGTGTAGAGGAATTTAAGCAATCATTCTTCCCACACTCCATAATAAAATGGAATAGGATGAATCCCTTATAAATAGTACAGTGGAAGAGGCCCTCTCTCATGCACTTCATAGTGGTTTTCAGTGTCTAAATAGTGATCTAGAACTTCTCACTTAAGTCTTTCCACTCCCGGGATTGGAATGACTCCTTACCCTCTCCATTAAAACCCACATCCTTTAATCTTTCCCTCTCCTTCCCTCTTTCCTGATGAAGCAACCTTGGGTTGCGAAAGCTTGAAATTTGTGTGTGTGTTTTTTATTGTGTCTATCTACCAGCGCTTTCTCATTCGGTAAGTTATAGCATCTTTGTTTTTTTATTTATATGTTGTTGTTGTTGTTGTTGTCTTCAGTCCTGAGACTGGTTTGATGCAGCTCTCCATGCTACTCTTATCCTGTGCAAACTTCTTCATCTCTCAGTAGCTACTGCAACCTACATCCTTCTGAATCTGTTTAGTGTATTCATCTCTTGGTCTCCCTCTACAATTTTTACTCTCCATGCTGCCCTCCAATACTAAATTGGTGATCCCTTGATGCCTCAGAACATGTCCTACCAACCGATCCCTTCTTCTAGTCAAGTTGTGCCACAAACTTCTCTTCTCCCCAATCCTATTCAGTACCTCCTCATTAGTTATATGATCTATCCATCTAATCTTCAGCATTCTTCTGTAGCACCACATTTCGAAAGCTTCTATTATCTTCTTGTCCAAACTATTTATCGTCCATGTTTCACTTCCATACATGGCAACGCTCCATACAAATACTTTCAGAAACGACTTCCTGACACTTAAATTTATACTCGATGTTAACAAATTTCTCTTCTTCAGAAACGCTTTCCTTGTCATTGCCAGTCTACATTTTATATCCTCACTACTTTGACCATCATCAGTTATTTTGCTCCCCAAATAGCAAAACTCCTTTACTACTTTAAGTGTCTCATTTCCTAATCTAATCCCTCAGCATCACCCGACTTGATTCATTCAGTTTCATTCAGTTGATTCATTCAGTTTCATTTCATTCCACCGAGGTATTTGTATGAATTGACTGATTCCAGGTGTGACTTACTGTTGCTGTAGTTACAGGACATATTCTATGATATGTGTGAGAGTGAGATTGAGTGAGTGAGTGAGAGAGAGAGAGAGAGAGAGAGAGAGAGAGAGAGAGAGAGAGAGATTTAAAATAAGTTGCCAATCCTCATTTTGCTTTTGTTGATGTTCATCTTATATCCTCCTTTCAAGACACTATCCATTCCGTTCAACTGCTGTTCCAGGTCCTTTGCTGTCTCTGACAGAATTACAATGTCATCGGCGAACCTCAAAGTTTTTATTTCTTCTCCATGGATTTTAATACCTACTCCGAATTTTTCTTTTGTTTCCTGTATTGCTTGCTCAATATACAGATTGAATAACATCGGGGAGAGGCTACAACCCTGTCTCACTCCCTTCCCAACCACTGCTTCCATTTCATACCCCTCGACTCTTATAACTGCCATCTGGTTTCTGTACAATTTGTAAATAGCCTTTTGCTCCCTGTATTTTAACCCTGCCACCTTCAGAATTTGAAAGAGAGTATTCCAATCAACATTGTCAAAAGCTTTCTCTAAGTCTTAAATGCTAGAAACGTAGTTTTGCCTTTCCTTAATCTTTCTTCTAAGATAAGTCGTAGGGTCAGTATTGCCTCACGTGTTCCAACATTTCTACGAAATCCAATCTGATCTTCCCCGATGTTGGCTTCTATCAGTTTTTCCATTCGTCTGTAAAGAATTTGCTTTAGTATTTTGCAGCTGTGACTTATTAAACTGATAGTTCGGTAATTTTCACATCTGTCAATACCTGCTTTCTTTGGGATTGGAATTATTATATTCTTCTTGAAGTCTAAGGGTATTTCGCCTGTCTCATATATCTTGCTCACCAGATGGTAGAGTTTTGTCATGACTGGCCCTCCCAAGGCTGTTAGTAGTTCTAATGGAATGTTGTCTACTCCAGAAGCCTTGTTTCGACTCAGGTCTTTCAGTGCTCTGTCAAACGCTTCACGCAGTATCATATCTCCCATTTCATCTTCATCTACATCCTCTTCCATTTCCATAATATTGTCCTCAAGTACATCGCCCTTGTATAGACCCTCTATATACTCCTTCCACCTTTCTGCTTTCCCTTCTTTGCTTAGATCTGGGTTTCCATCAAAGCTCTTGATATTCATGCAAGTGGTTCTCCTTTCTCCAAAGGTCTCTTTAATTTTCCTGTAGGCAGTATCTATCTTATGCCTAGTGAGATAAGCCTCTACATCCTTACATTTGTCCTCTAGCCATCCCTGCTTAGCCATTTTACACTTCCTGTCGATCTCATTTTTGAGATGTTTGTATTCCTTTTTGCCTGCTTCATTTACTGCAGTTTTATATTTTTTCCTTTCATCAATTAAATTCAATATTTCTTCTGTTACCCAAGGCTTTCTACTAGCCCTCGTCTTTTTACCTATTTGATCCTCTGCTGCCTTCACTATTTCATCCCTCAAAGCTACCCATTGTTCTTCTACTGTATTTCTTTCCCCCATTCCTGTCAATTGTTCCCTTATGCTCTCCCTGAAACTCTGTACAACCTTTCAGTTTATCCAGGTCCCATCTCCTTAAATTCCCACCTTTTTGCAGTTTCTTCAGTTTTAATCTACAGTTCATAACCAATAGATTGTGGTCAGAGTCCACATCTGCCCCTGAAAATGTCTTACAATTTAAAACCTGGTTCCTAAATCTCTGTCTTACCATTATATAATCTATCTGATACCTTTTAGTATCTCCAGGGTTCTTCGATGTATACAACCTTCTTTCATGATTCTTAAACCAAGTGTTAGGTATGATTAAGTTATGCTCTGCACAAAATTCTACCAGGCAGCTTCCTCTTTCATTTATTAGCCCCAATCCATATTCACTTACTATGTTTCCTTCTCTCCCTTTTCCTACTCTTGAATTCCAGTCACCCAGGACTATTAAATTTTCGTCTCCCTTCACTACCTGAATAATTTCTTTTATCTCATCGTACATTTCATCAATTTCTTTGTCATCTGCAGAGCTAGTTGTCATATAAACTTGTACTATTGTAGTAGGCATGGGCTTCATGTCTATCTTGGCCACAATAATGCGTTCACTATACTGTTTGTAGTAGCTTACCCATACACCTATTTTTTTATTCATTATTCAACCTAATCCTGCATTACCCCTATTTGATTTTGTATTTATAACCCTGTATTCACCTGTCTTGTTCCTCCTGCCACCGAACTTCACTAATTCCCACTATATCTAACTTTAACCTATCCATTTCCCTTTTAAATTTTCTAACCTACCTGCCTGATTAAGGGATCTGACATTCCACGCTCCGATCCGTAGAACGCCAGTTTTCTTTCTCCTGATAACAATGTCCTCTTGAGTATTCCCTGCCCGGAGATCCGAATGGGGGACTATTTTACCTCTGGAATATTTTACCCAAGAGGACGCCATCATCATTTAATCATACAGTAAAGCTGCATGCCCTTGGGAAAAATTACGGCTGTAGCTTCCCCTTGCTTTCAGTCGTTCGCAGTACCAGAACAGCAAGGCCATTTTGGTTAGTGTTCCAAGGCCAGATCAGTCAATCATCCAGACTGTTGCCCCTGCAACTACTGAAAAGGCTGCTGCCCCTCTTCAGGAACCACACATTTGTCAGGCCTCTCAACAGATACCCCTCCGTTGCGGTTGCACCTATGGTACTGCTATCTGTATCGTTGAGGCACGAAAGCCTCCCCACCAACGGCAAGGCCCATGGTTCATGGGGGGGCCCGAAGATATACTTTACTCAAACAACCCTCTTGACCTCACTTTTCACAAGTTTTTATCCTTACACCTATGTCTGTGCCTTGTCAGTCCAATTTTCCTTCCCTTGTTCCCAGACAACCACTGTCATTCTCCTTCCTCCTTGTTAACTTCAAAATTTCCCTTTCACCTTACTTTGATACTCTTGATCTTCTAATGTCCCTATGCAGTTTATTTTTAGTGGACTCTTATCATATACAACTCCATTATTTAGTCTGTGTACTAAACAGTTGTATTTTCTTATGTTTTTCCCACATTTGATCTAGGATTAGAAACTAACACAAAAATTATTTGTGTTTCTTTTCCCATGGTGCTTCATTAAAGTGAAACTGAAATTAAGTTTTCAAAATCAGCCACTAATATCACATGAGACTAGCTTACTGATGTGTCATTGAAAGTATTTCATTGTTTTTTGGAAGAGGCCTCAGAATGATAATTTTTATTAATTTTACATAATATTTTTTGTTCAGTCAGGAAATTTGTGATGAGAAAGGAGCAGGCAACAAGACAATGTGCTCAGCATGCAACAGGGCTTGTACCTACACACGACTTTATGAGTCCTGTCTATACAGTCGTGTCAGCTACGTTTTTGATTCTCCTGCAGCAGTTGCCTTTTCCATATTCATGGCCTTCTGGGGTAAGCATTTATTACATTTAAAATTACAGATATCTCAGTTTGTAAATTAAGATAAGCATTAATCTACTGCAAGAAACTACTTCTTTTGGCAACATAGTCAACTGTAATTAGAGATAATGTACTATACTCCAGTTTGCTTTTGTTCTACAATATTACTTTTATTGCTAATCAGTTTTCAGCTTACAAGGCCATCTTCAGACCTGAAGATGGCCTTGTAAGCCGAAAACCGGTTAACAATAAAAGTAATAGTGTAAAACAAAAGCAAACTGGTGCTTTTCATTTCTTATAATGTAGCTCTACCAAGAACCGATGGAAGATTCTGTTAACATACTGTACTCCGTTGGAAATTAATATCTGACAGAAATGTCTGTAATCAGATTACCATTGCACCAAAATACTGAATCCCATACTCAACACCAGGCAGGAAATGGAGAATACAGGGGAAACTATTTCTGTTCTTGTCTTGCCGCTGTCTATAATACATTTTAGCTAAAATGATGATTATTATTTGGCGCAATTATAGTAAAGAGAAACAATTCTAAAATCTCTGAATAGTCCCCAGTTTCATACTTATTTATCTGCTTTATGCACAATTCTTAATGATCTCTCTTATGAAATACATATGTCATTGGAGTTAGCTTGGTTGCCCTGTAACTTAATTGTAAGAATTTTGTCTATAGGTCAGATTAGTGAAGAAAATGTCTGACTACTAAATAAACTTTATGTCACTTTACACGATCTATAATTAACACATATTGATGAAAATGTTCTTCTGTTGAGTGTCAGTATCTCCCCTTATGCTAAAACTCAAATCTAGTATTCTTAAAATATTTTGTATGGCATTCTACATGTCTATATTTCATTAGACCAGATTTTAATGCCTTAAGAGTCTGATAATTGATCATAGATATCAAAGAAACATTAAGAATTTTTTGGATAACTTGAGATCTCCTTTTGTTTATCCTGCAGATAATGGATTGTCAGATTAAGATCCACAACTATTCACAGTGCATATCTTTGTAGCATAGATCAGAAACACTTAAAATGGTGAGGTCAACTAATGACAAAAAAAGTAAGGGTTAGTAGAAAGCCAAAAATGTTGATTTGGTCTGATGCTTACAATGAGCTTAATGCCAGGTCTTCATTCAAGAAATTTCTTTCCATTTATGAAAATAGTTTTACCAATAAAAAATGTAAGACAAGGAAGAAATTAAAGAGATTTACAAGTAAGGATATTTCTCCAGACTGGAAATGGGATATTTGCAAAGTAGACAGAATGAGTAACATTGCAGAAATAGTTCCACATTGCTAGCACTGCTGTGACCTGTTTTCAGTATTTAAAAAAAATTATAGGAAAATGCACATCTTGTTTGAAATAAACATATCAGCTGATAAAATCAGAATCAAAGTGGAATATTGTTTCAATAAACAATAAACAAGAAGATGTTAAACATAGACCTGATTCAAGCATCATAAAAGACAGTTCACATGCATCATATATATTTCTTAATTATTACTTTTTTAAAAAATTAGATCATAAACTTGGTGATAATATTCCATAAGAGGAAGCTACACAGTACACTTCCCAAATGCTACTGAAAAAATTATGATATGTTAAAATTTTCGATACCGGAAGCTGCACAGTACACTTCCCAAGTGCTATTCAGAAAATTGTGATACACTAAAATTTTCCATACCAGTCCCTTTCTACACAATTTCTTCAAGCCACTCCAAAACAAGTTGCCAATGTTTACATCACTTCTAAATCTTATCAAGATCTGACTGAATATTTTTACTGTTTCCTTCATGCAGTACTTCATTACAGACAACTGCATTATCTGCAAAAAGTATAAAATTACTATTACTATTGTCTCCATGGTCATTAATATACAACATGAACAGCAAGGTTCCCAACACTCTTCCCTGGGGCACAACCAAAGTTACCTCTACATGTGACAATGACTCTCCATCTGAGATAACCTGCTATGTTCTCCCTACCAAGAAATCCTCATCCCAGTTACAAATCTAACTTGCTGCACAATATGATCATAGTTTTGACACTAAGCGTAGGTGTGGTACTGAGTCAAATGCTTTTCAGAAATCAGGAAATACTGCATCTACCTGACCACCTTGATCCAAAGCTTTCAATATCTCATGTGAGAAAAGTGTTAGTTGTGTTTCACTTGATGGGCTGGAAGTTTTGGGCCGCTCCTATAATCAAAGCTTGCTTCTGCAAGGCCATTGTACAGGAGAGTGAGAACTCTGAGAACATCCACATTTTTGGTCATCTTGTGAACTCTAAAATGTCTGTGGTTCCTTTCTGTGGATTGGGTGGGCAATATGTCATGTCCTCAAGGTATGTATGGGATTATTTGCATCTCTGGAAGTGGTATCACTTTCAACTGATGACCTGATGAAACATGTATAAATACATATGAAGCTATTGATGTGTTATGTTAATGTGATGGTATATATGATGTATACTGTTGTAGATCGATGTTTTCTGAATCCTTGCTGGTTGGCATGGAGGAGGTCATTCTGTTTGAAGTACCTCATTATGTTTGAGGTCAGAATATGTTCCAAGACTATACAACAAATCAGTGTCAAGTATATTGGATGATTATGCTGTGGATCACTTCTGCAATCCTTCGTGTAAATTGGTGTGACCTATGCTTCCTTCCAGCAGCTGGGCTCCATTATTTGTCCAAGGGATCTATGATAGATTATAATTAGAAGATGGAAAGGTGAACGCACATGAATGCACATGTGGATGTTGGCATGGTGTGCAACTATCAGTTGTATGGAATCAATGCTGTGAGGTGGATTGCCAACCAGACATGGCACAACAAGAAAATGACCTATTTTGTTTGAATATGCTCATGATTACACGTTGAAACCCATAAATTTTGTTCTTTTGTTGTTGATAATTTGTGTGCTGCTGAGTCAAATGGTCTATGGAAGTCAAGTAACACTACTTCTACCTGATGCCTTGCTCTTTAGCTCTCAAGATGTCTCATGGGAAAAGCATGAACTACAATTGGTATGACTGATATTTCAGTAATTCATGCTGGTTGACATTCTGTTTGAGATACCTCATTGTCTTTGAGCCCACAGTATATTTCAAGATCTGCAACTGATGAATGTTAGTGATACTGGAAGATAGTTTCATAGGTCACTTCTGCTCTCATTTGTGTGGATGGGCATGACTTGTGCTTTACTCCAAGTACTGGGCACAGTGTTTTGTTCGAAGGATGTACTACATATTACAGTTAAAAGGGGGATGTAACTCAGTTTTCATATTTTACACAGAACCTGACAGGAATTACACGGGACTCTGAGGCCTTGTTCAAGCAACTGCAGCTGTTTCTCAACACTGCTCACATTAGTGTCTATTCACTCATCTTTTATTTCAAGTTCCTCATTGAGATGTGACACTCCTGCCTACTGCTGATTAAACATTTGAATCTTTCTACTTGCATTAGTCAACCATTGTATTTTGGTAATCATTGTTACTGCAGCCACTTCATGCTTGCTGATACCAGTTTCGTTGTGGACATTGTCAAAGAGGATAGGTATTTTTGCTGCCATTTAATCTAACACATTTTCATCATAAGCCAAGGCGCTTATCTTTAGGTCAACACAATGAGAGCTGCTTCTAAGTTCATAATACACTGAATTGAGTTTCCTATTAGTTTATCCACATGTTGATTTCTTTTTAACTTGTTATTCAACTGACTGGACCTAAGTAATTTTATAGAGTGTTTCATTTAGCATGAAAAACAATGTCACCAAAGCACTTAAACTCAACGGGTTGGTCCACATGGACACTCACAATGCTAGAATAGGCTGGTGCTACACATAAAAGGCGTACTAAATCTAACATAAATACAAAATTCACTCATGCCACACATAAAGAAAGTCTGAACAAAGCATTTAAACTGAACTGGTTAGTCTGTATTTATACTTGTAATGCCATCATAAATGTGGCAAGTGTCATGCATAGAAGACATACTAAATCTAACATGATTACAAAATTCAGCATGTGCCACCAATGAAAAAATAGTTTACCAAATATTGTCTGGCTGTCATTACTGCCGATAGTTGTGATTACCCAAATGCTTAGTCCAAAGTTATTCTGATCTGAGAAACAACTAGAATTTTGGTGTGGAGAAATACATTGATTGACATTCTGATCTGTGGCGCTGAAAATGTAATAACTAAGGGTCCACCTGAGTCAAAAAGCAGACTCTTCAAAGTGACCAGGAAAGGTCAAAAGACACTGCTGCAGTTGAACTGTTAAATGTAGGAAAACCTAGCTCTGTGCCAGAAAGCTGCCTGTTTATTTATTTATTTATTTCATTCGTGTTCTGTAGACCCATTAGCGATAAATTGCTTGGGTGTAGAACGTGCCATTTACATAGATTTGAGACATAGAAAAAATGTTTAAAAGAATTGTTGTTTGTAAAATGTTCCAAATTACATTGAACAGACTTACAATAGATCAAAATCAATTCACATATTCTCATACATAAATTCGTCCAGTGAATAAATGGTTTTACTTAGAAGATGCTGTTGAAATTGATCTTTAAAATTAGGTGGATCAGTAACTGACATTTTTATTGCCTCAGGGAGAGCATTAAATATTTTTATGCAAGAGTAGTGTACTCCTTTTTGCACCATACTTAGATTCTTTTGCTCAAGATGTAGATCATATTTTACCCTAGTGTCATAATTATGATACATGCTGTTCATTTCAAAAAGGGAATGGTTTTTACACAAGAAACACATGAGAGAGAAAATGTACTGAGATACTGTTGTGAGTATTCTCAGTTCTTGGAAGAGTTTCCTGCAGGAATGTCTGTAATTGACACCACACAGAATCCTAATGATTCTTTTCTGGGCTATGAGGATTTTGTTTGCCTTTGACTGGTTTCCCCAGAATATAATTCCATAGGCCATCAGGTCATGAAAATAACCAAAATAGGCAGCTTTCAAAGTATTTAAGTCACTGAAGGAAGCAATCGCATGAATAGTGTAAATTGCTGAGCTTAGTTTTTTTATATAGGTAAGAAATGTGTACGGACCAGTTTAGATTGCTATTAACAAGTAGACCCAGGAACTTTGTTGACTCCACTCTTCCTAAATTCCCATCATTGTATTTAACATTAATCTCACCTTCGATATTTTGGCTTGTATGGAATTGAATCAATTGAGTTTTTTCAAAATTTAGTAATAATCCATTAGAGGTAAACCAGTTAAAGGTCTCCTAAAAAATTGCATTTACAGTGATTTCAAGATTAGTATTTGTTGAATTGTCTACCAGAATTGTTGTGTCATTGGCAAACAAAGTAAATTTTATCTTAGCCCTTGTACACATTGGAAGGTCATTTATGAAAATAAGGAAAAGTAGAGGATCCAGAATAGAGCCCTGTGGGACTCCACAGTTTATTGTGCCCCAAGAAGAGGACACTGGTTCCGCATTAGTGTCGTTTACCATGACTTTCTGTTTCCGGTCCTTTAAATAGGAGGCAAGCCACATCCCTGCTTCTCCAGTTAACCCATAAAATTCCGCTTTTCTCAGAAAAATCTCATGGTTCATGCAATTGAATGCCTTAGAAAGGTCACAAAAAATTCCAGTTGGAGACATCTTATTATTGATTGATTCAAGAATTGCATTGGTGAAAGAATATATTGGAGCTTCTGTTGAGATGTTTTTCTGGAAACCGAATTGACTTTTATTGAGAATATTGTATTTATTAAAATGCTCAAGAATCCTTCTGTGTACAAGTTTCTTGAGAATCTCGGAGAACAAGTTAAGAGTGAAATAGGACGATAATTGGTTACTTCGTTTCTGTCACCCTTCTTGTACAATGGTTTCACCACTGAATATTTAAGTCTATCAGGGACAATTCCTGGTCTCAGTGATTCATTAAAGATGTGGCACAGGACTTCACAAATGAAAATGTGTGCGTGTTTCAACACTTTGATGGAAATACCATCAATACCAATTGAGTTTTTGTTTTTCATGGTCCTTATTATCTTCTTAATTTCCTCAACAGTGATAGGAGGCATGCTAATCTGGGGTGTTGCACTAAGTCCACTTCTTTGTAAAAGGTTCAGAGCCTCATTTATAGAACCATTAGACCCTCTTTTATCCGCTGCAGTCAAAAAATGCTTGTTGAAAATTTTTGCAACATTTTCACCTTTATCAATGATATTCCCATTATGTCTAACTTCAATATTTTCTGCATTGTTTGAGTAACTACCAGTTTCTCTTTTTATAATACCCCAGATGGTTTTCATTTTGTTTCCAGAATTATCTATTTCTGATTTGATGAACATACTTTTTGCCTTTATCAGAACTTCATTTAAGATATTGCAGTACCTTTTATAATGAGCTCTTATTTCAGGATCATTTGTATTTCTGAGAGAAACATATAGCAGTCTTTTACTCCTACATGATGTTTTTATTCCTTTTGTGAGCCACTGTTTGCTGGTATGGCTCTCGTACTGTCAAACTAATTGCCTCAAAGCAACAAAAATCTGACTTCCTGAAAAGTTTGCTCAAGGTCATTGGTGTAGTGTTTCGGCCCTATCTTATAGCACATATGTTCAACCAAGCTGTAAAGCTCTTCCTACACCAATTCAACCTCACTAGCACACCAGAAAGGCTGCCTGCCTTGCCTGTGGATGGCAGAAACTCATGGGGACCAGTCCCAGTAGTGGGGGAAGACATTTGTACCACCTAGGATTCCTCCTGCAGCAAGAGTAACTTTGAGAGTGTCCAGATGTCTAACTTCTAAAAAAACCATCATTATCTAGAGCAGATTGTGTGATCATGAATCTTCATATGGGAGAGCTTCCACCCCCCCCCCCCTCTCCACTCCGAGAGGAGAGCGTTAGGGTGAAAATGCCAAATACAGCTCCAGGGCATCAAATGTTGGACTGTGGTGATGAGCAGTGGTGGCATGGGTTGGTGCTGGTTGATTAGCAAGTGGGTGACTGGCAGATCTGTGGCATGGCTGACAGCCATTGTGATGAGAACTGGGTGTCATTGTGGCGGGTGTTGAGGGCATCTGGTCACTGCCGGTGGCTGGGGTGGTGCAGTGATGGAGTATGATAGAGGTGAGCAGCCTCTGCATGAGTGAACCCCTGGTGGCCGTGGCAAGGTTGGTGCTGGAGGGAGTCGGTACAGGTAGCATGCTTTGTGAAGTGGTGCGTGGTGACTGCCTGGAGGATGGTGCCCCAGGTAGCATGGCCAAAGGCACACCATGTGAGGTGCAAAATGGCTTGGTCTGAAACTTGAAAAAGGAGTCACCATGTGGCACAGCTTTGGGCTCTGAAGCACATTGGCAGCACGTGGAGATACAATGTTGCACAGTCTTGCTGAGCACAAGCTGGTGTGAGGTCACCCAGGCATGTAGGACATGTATGGCGATGTTCTGTGTGGCTGGCACATTTGATGTAGTATGTGCTGAAGTGCACTGGCAGTGGCTACTGCTGCTTTTTTTCTCTGACAGAAGCTCTAGTAAAACACTGGCAAGGCAGCAGGCTATAACATTTACCCTGGCATGCTGTAGGGTGTGTGTGACACTGGGCAGAGGCTGCAGGTCTGCTGACATCGCAGGTGTTCGAGCGGCATTGGTGGTGGAGAGAGCGGTGCCTGTAATTGTGTCAGGTGGTGGTGGCGAGGCTTCAGTCTCTGCATTGAACTCTGCGTCAGGTGTACATTTTCTGTGTCAAGATCTGCGTAATGAGTACCAGCAGTAAGAAGTAAAATAAAGGTGTGTCCCAGGCACTAGTTAGCACTTCAGTGGCAAAGCTGTGGGTGGTGCTGGCAGTGTCAGGGTTGTCAACATTGGTGGTTTCATCAGCAGTGTCAGCAGTTGACAGAGAGACCTCAACTGCTAGCAGCAAATATGCATCGTGCAGGGTGAACGCATACTCTGGTTTGAGTCTCAACAGAAAAAACTGAAGGGGTGCTGTGGAGATGCACTATAAACGTATTGTCAGCTCTCTTCAGGGTGAGACCAGGAACCGAGTACTGTGGGTGAAGTAGGGGCTTGCAAGCACTGATGTGTAACATGGCTCTGTGGAGGCATCAGTCATAAACGCATCATGTAATTTTGAAAATACCGTATGTAGGCTGGGATACAGGCAGTAGGTAGAGGCTTTGGTTTGATAAAATCATGTGGTAGACATAGTGGCTGTCTGTAAACCAAGTCAGTGGCAAATGTCTGCAAGCCGGCCTTGTGTGCTACTCACAATCCTAGCAGAACCTGTGGCAGGGTGGTAGACAATTTTGTGTCATAAAAGATGAGGCCTGTCTTCAGTGTCTGGAAATGTTTCACCATACTGTTGACAGCAGGATGACAACTAGTGGTGAAATGAACAAGGGTACCACAAGTCGCTTTAAGGGTCTTGAATGGACAAAACATGAATTGGCACCCATATTCTGATGTTATGTGGTGGGGCAGTAGAAGCGAGAAATCCAGGAATTATTTAATGCCATGGCAACATTTTGAGCTGAAATTTTGTAAGATGGAAATGGCCTCTGCCAGTGCATGAACTAGTCTCTCATGGTTAGCAGATAGCAAAAGCTATTTGATGATGGAAGAAGGCTGATAATATCTTTGTCCACATGAGAAAGTTGATCTTCAGTTGTGAGAAATGAACCAATTGATGTGTGCAGATGTCGGCCCACATTTGCATGCTGGTGTGGTAAGCAAGCAAAAGCCCAAGTGTGACAGTCCAATTGGATACTGGGCCAGAAGAAACATTTTTGGACAAGGGCACAGATGAACAGATGTGGAGGTGTGCTGTACTTTGTAGATGATGAAATACTGGTTTGTGGAAGGTGTGGTGAAAGTAGGGGCAGATTCAGTCTTTAGAGCGATCAGTGTGCTCAGAATCTATTAGAAAATCACATCAAATGTGCAGGTCTTTACTAGGGGCTTTTTGGAGTAGGAAGGTAAGATTGGTATTCACGTCCTGATAGAGTTTGGGTAGGGAGGGGTTGGTGGATTGGGTCATTGCTGGGACCTAGTAGTCTAAAGGAAAGCTGAGGGTACGGGAGTGGCTGAAACAGTCTGTGACAGTGTTCCCCTGATGCTGGATTTGTGGTGTATATCAGTTGAAAATTATGCAAATGTATACTATTTTCAGAACTGTTGGATCATAATTTTGGCACTGCCTTTTTGATAAACCCTGTTGTAAGAGGGTAGTCGCCAGTGAAGATGGTGAAAGAGCATTCACCAACAGAAGAATTGAAATAATTCACCACCTCATAGATGGCGAGTAATTCCCTGTCATACATGGCCCATTTGCACTGGGGTTTGGAGAACTTTGCTGAGAAGAAAGCCAGTGGCTACCAGGTGAACCCAACATTAGTTGAAGGATGGCACTAATCACAGATTGTCGTTGACAATAGTGGGCAAGGCAATGGGGTGGGAGTGTGTCCGAAGGGCTGCATTAGTGACATTTTCAGAGCTAGCTGTCACAAGTGGTATCCACCACATGTGCTGGTTACTTATAGTTCATTGGCCTTGTAGTGAGGGACTTCTGAATGGAAGCCACATTTTTGGCAAATTTTCTAAAATAGTTGGGTATGCAGAGAAATCTCAAGTTCCTTATATGTCATGGTGCATGAAAAATCAAAGATCACTCTAAGTTTTTCAGGCAGGGGTCAAGAGCTGGAAGCAGAAATGCTTTGTCCTAGAATTTCTATTTCAGCTCTCCATAAAATACATTTCTGCAGATTAAGAATGATTTCTCTTTTTTTGAGGCTGGCAAAAATTTCCCTGAGAAGCTTACAGGAGTCAATCAGGTTGTCATATAAGTATGCAAACAGCCTGGTGCACCATGAAGGTCACTGTCTGGAAACATTTCCAAGTTTGCACTACATTATGGAGGTTGAAGGTCATAAATGCAATCTCAAGTCCAAAAGGTGTTACTATGGCTGTTTAGTCAATCTGTTGTGACTGGGATTTGTGAAAAGGCTTTGATGCAGTCAATATTGCTGAAAATTGTGGAGCTGTAGCTGCATAATAACGGCACAGGTTACTGATTCGGAATGGTTCTCGCACTGAGACTCTGATAATTGCCACAAGAGTGCCAGGTCCAGTTGTAGTGTGGAGGACGAGGTGTGAAGAGTGAGATATCATTCTGGGAATGAGATGTCCTACTTCCCTGGCCAACAAAAGTGTTCGCAAGTTAAGGTAGTTAATAAGTGAAAAGTACCACACTCCTGGGTGTTGTTTTATGGCCTGTGCAGATTAGAGTGATACAAATCCTGTGCTGTTGGCAAGGCAGATCATGAACTGGCACTTCTACCTACTGAGTGGAGTTTTCTGCTCTGTGGTGCCGTGGATGAAGGGCATGGAGCGAACGTGATCTCCATGATCTCAGAGAGATGCTCACCAGAGAACAAATGATACTGAAATATATTTGTATCAGTTTTCAGTGCCTTGATGGGCTCTGAAAGATATACATTCGCTTGTCTGACTGTGATAAATGCAGATGTAGTCAATCTGTCATAGTCTAGAATTGTAATTATAAGCAGCAAATCAAGTTCATACTATCTTGGTGTGTTATTTCTGTGGATACATCAAACAACATAAAACTCTTTCAGCACTTTTCAACCTAAAAGTAGAAGAAGTTCACTGAGAAGAGCTGATGCACAGTTAAAGGGGCACTGGTAAGCAGAATCCTTACAGCACAAGAAATACAGTGTCTGATCAATATATTGCAAGTGCTTTGAACAGTGAGCCCACAAAATTTGCACAGATTGAATAATGAACTGTTTTACCTATCAACACTTATTACTAAAATAGGAAAAGCAAGGAGAAATACTTCAAATGCTTTCAGATGGACAGAGAATCCCAGAGCCAATGAAGGCTTCAATTTCCACCTATAAAAACTTGCACTTGTGCAGCACAGGAGGATGAGTGCAACTGTAAAATGGAAACCCCAAATTGGTTGCAATATAAGACACTGTGTTGAGGTGCAACTTGTGGGGGCACCGGAAAGATGTGTGAGGAACACAAATTCAGGAAGCCGATTGGAAAAGGGACCAGAGCAGGGGAGTTGTTTGATGGTAAAGTGGATTACAGGGAGGGAAGTGCAGGGGATGGAATGACCCAACATGCCATCGACTAGGCAGCACTGTGTGAGGTCAAAGACAAGGTGAAAGTGCGAAATGAAATCAGTGCTGCATATTAGATCGGTGACATTTGCCATGGTGAACATCCAAGGGAACTCCTTACAGAGATCGAGATCGATGTAAGGGCTGTGGGTTAGTTAGTTGGTTGGTTTCATGTTCCATTGATCAATCGCACAGTACAGAAGCCGTTATGATGTGGAACGCGTCAAGTGCACAAGAAATGCACATATGAAACAAGATTAAAGATTAGTATTTCTATTCCAGAATGAGATTTGTCACTCTGCAGCAGAATGTGTGCTGATATGAAACTTCCTGGCAGATTAAAACTGCGTGCCAGACCGAGACTCGAACTCAGGACCTTTGCCTTTCTTAAGACTCATCTCCTACCTTCCAAACTTCACAGTAGCTCTCCTGCATACCTTGCAGAACTAGCACTCCTGGAAGAAAGGATATTGTAGAGACATGGCTTAGCCATGGCCTGGGAGATGTTTCCAGAATGAGATTTTCACTCTGCAGCAGAATGTGTGCTGATATGAATCTTCCTGGCAGATCAAAACTGTGTGCCAGACCAAGACACGAACTCAGGGTCTTTGCCTTTCTTAAACCATTTGAAATATTTCTCCTTGATTTTCCTATTTTAGTAATAAGTGTTGATAGGTAAAACAATTCATTATTCAATCTGTACAAATTACTAGGCTCACTGTTCAAAGTACTTGGTACTGGTGCAATTAAAGCTGTGAGGACGGGTCGTGAGTTGTGCTTGGGTAGCTCAGTTGGTAGAGCACTTGCCTGCAAAAGGCAAAGGTCCCGAGTTTGAGTCTAGGTCCGGCACACAGTTTTAATCTGCCAGGAAGTTTCAATATTTCTATTATTTATCCCAGTCCCATAAATGGCACAAAATGCATATACTATATTTATAGATTTATTTATTCCTATCCAAGGATGAGAACTGTAAGTTGTTATTACAGAGCCTTCTGTAGTGATGAGGAGGAAGGGAGAGGGTGGGCTGAACGAGGATGGGAATTTTCAGGGCAAGATAGATAAGTTCATCCCAGTGTAGATCAGGTAGGTGAGGTAAGACTGCGATGGCCATGCATGAACAGGTGCTGAGGTATTGCTGAGCAACTGGGTGTGCCTACTGCTGGTCATCATTTGTGTTTGGGGATTATGGGTGTGGTGGCCTGTAGTTAGCTGCATTACTGCCAAAAGGCTGGGACACATCCAGCACAGAGCCAGGCAGATTTGATTGAGCAAGGGCAGTGGTTAGCTTAGCCATCTTGTTGCTCATATGCACTGTTATTAGTGCTAAATTGGGTAGTGTGTCTTGTGGTGAGGTTGTGGAGATTGCTCTGTGGGCTGCACTTAAGAGTGGCTAGGTGATTTACTACCGTGGTGGCAAAAAAGAGTCAGTGAAGACAGTGAGAATATCTTGACCAAGGAACAGCTGCAGTTGGTGGGGGATCAAGAGAGTTGAACATCCAGTGTGCTATTACAGGACTTTCATCGATGTTATTCGGGTCTTGCATAGTGAGTGCAACATGGAGTGCCACAGGTAAACTGGGTAATTGGCAAATATTGTTCCCTGCATGACTCGGTTCACTCCTACGTGTAACCTTGATCCAACCCCACTGCCTCTGAATCGCCCCTGGTAACATTACAGAATTTTTTAATCTCGAACCTTGCTTCACCTGCACTCCTCAAATCCCTTATCATGGAAGCTAACCTTACATCTGCAGAAAGAACTGCAATCCACCACCTAAAAACTGATCCTGACATTATAATCCTACTTACTGACAAAGGCTCCACCATTGTGGTTTCAAAGAGAAATAATTTCATTATAGTTTCCAAAAATTATAAAGAAAACTCTGTATTTTAAAATGATTCACATCTGACTTTGCTTTTTAATAATGCTGTTGCTTGATTTATTACTTTTAAATCTTGGAAAATATGAACAATTATACTGATATCAAAAGAGGATTGACAGTAATATTTAATACTTTTTAATATAATAAACACCAACCACGAATTAGTGAACCACTGTTTTCTTTTATATTTAACAAAATTAGTACACTCATTGGTGTGGTACCATTTCTACTCCTATTTGATGCCACCACTTTTCACGGCACCCACCATTTTTTCTCTACATGTGTTGCCACCTATCTATCATCAAAGCTCTTCTGTTATGTTATTATCCAATATTCTACCAATCATATTCAAACACCATGTGTAAACTGAGAATCAAAATTCACTCCCTTTAATATCTTCTCATGTGTTGACAAAGGTATATGCAATCTTAATTGTTGAATTTTCCAAGTCTCTGATTCATGATCAGGACAAGTGACAGACTCTGTGATTATCTCTGTTAGGCAGCTCAGCTGTTGCCACACCTGGCTGGGGCAGTGTGTGATATGTGTAACATGAAAATTACTCCCAGTATTAATACATGTTTATAAGCTGCAAGTTTAGCATTTTCATAATATTCTCAAAAAAGATTTTGTCAGCAGCTGAACATTCTAATGCACAGATATGTTATAATGAGGCCCACTGAGGTCATAGCCAATTTGATGATTTGATAATGTGATCTCTTCAAGTCGGCTTGCAACATAGTATCCCTGCAGATTCTTTCATTTCTGCCGATCTTAAGCTTCCAATTGCCAGTTCCATCCAACTGTCTTTCTTAAGTGTCTGTCCCATCTGTCCACTAGTGTTCCCCTTGGTCTCTTTTGGTAATTTAGGCTCCAATCTAGAACTTGTTTTGGCCAGCTGCCATCTTTTCTTTGAGCCACATGACCAGCCCATTGCCATTTAAAGTTATTCACTATCACCATTATGTCAGTGATCTCTGTTGTCTGCCTGATATCAACTGCTTCCTTTCTGTCTTTCTTTATGTAGCCCAACATTGATGTTTTCATTCCTCTTTGGGTTACTATTTGTTTTCTCACTTACAGCCATAAGCTATTACTGGCAATAAAGTCAAAATTTGTTTTCCTCAGCTCAGCTGAAATCTTTGACTAAAAAACAAATTTGTATAGTGAATACACATCTGGTTTCTGGGTTTACTCTTTTGTCTGTGTTTTATATACTCCATTTCACCACCCTAGACAGTAATCATTTTAACTGACTTATCAATATCTTATTGTTGTTACTATTTATTACCACTGACTTACTCATTAGAAAACTTATCTTAGGTTACACAAAAAAGGTGGTTTTGTTGCTGCTACCAATTAAACATTTCTCTTCAGGAATTTGTATTCCTGGTAAATTTTTCCAAAAAAACTTTTTTTTTGGGAAATAACTAACAAAAAAGAAGAGTGTCACTATGATGGAGGACACAACCACCATGCAAAAAGGGGAGTAAGAAAGGAAACAAAACTCTGCCAAAGTGACGCCATCCCAGAAGTCCAACATAACCTCCAGTCCATGCTGAAATCCTTAGGCCCTTCCCAGAACCTCTCCTTTGAATCCATCTCCCTGCTCACTCCAACAAGAGCCTGCACACCCACCTTCTACATGCTCCCCAAAATCCACAAACTAACAATCCTGGGCACTCCATTGTGGCTGGTTACAGTGCCCCCACCAAGAGAAACTCAGCCCTTGATGACCAAAATCTGCAACCAATTGTCTAAAACCTAGCCTCCCACATTAAAGATGCACCGGCTCTCTACCACCCCCTCACCCTTACCTCCTGGGACCCTACTCATCACTGGAGATCCAACCTTCTTATATACCAACATCCATCATGCCTCCTCTCCCAACACTCTGCACATTCCCAACCCACTACTTCATGCCTCACACATCTAACCAATTACATCCTAACCCATAACTACATCACCTTTGAAGTGGAGGTATATAAACAAATTCGAGGCACAGCCATGGGCACCTGCATGGCATCCTCCTGTGCCAACCTCTTCATGGGTCACCTAGTGGAAACATTCCTAGTTTCCCAAATCTCCAAATTCCTGGTATGGCTCAGGTTTATTGATGACATCTTTATAATATCAACCCAACCCCAGGACACCTTATCCTCATTCCTTCAGTCTCAACACCTCTCCCATCTACTTCACCTGGTCCTCCTTCATCCATTGTGCCATCTTCCTGGATGTCATTCGCCTCCTCTCAGATGACCTCATCAAACCCACCAGTCACTAACAGTACCTGCACTTTGACAGCTGCCAACCTTTCTGCACCAAAAAATCCCTCCCATACAGCCTGACCACCCATGGAAGATGCATCTGCAGTGATAAGAACTCCCGTGCCCATTGTACTGAAGGCCTCACAAAGGCCTTTGCAGACAGGCAATACCCTCAGACCTAATACACAAACATATCTCCTGTGCCATATCCCCACACACACCTGATTCTTACATCCATCCCAAGAACCAACAACAAAGAAGTGCCCCCCTTGTCACCCTATATCACCCAAGACTGTAATGACTGAACCATGTCCTTCATTAAGGCTTTGATTATCATCATGCATTGAAATGAGAGACATGCTACCCAAGATACTTCCACCCCATCCAACAGTGATGTTCTGCCACCCACCCAACCTCCACAACATCCTAGTCCATCCCCATGCCACTTTCACCCCCAATACCCTGCCACTAGGATCATAACCTTGTGGAATACTGAAGTGCAAGACATGCCCAATCCACCCACCCAGCACCTCCTACACTAGACCTGTTGTCACAGGCTTATCCTACCCCATCAGAGGCCAGGTCATCTGTGAAAGCAGCCATGTTATATACCAGCTTTGCTGCAACCACCGCACAGCGTGTTACATTGGTATGGCAACCAACCAGATGTCAACCAGAATGAATGGCCACCATCAAACTGTTGCCAAAAACAAGGTGGACCAGCCAGTGGCACAACATGCAGCAGAGCATAACATGCAAGATTTCAGTGGCTGCTTCACATCCCATTCCATCTGATTCCTCCCTACCACCATCAACTTTTCTGAGCTGCGCAAATGGGAGCTATCCCTACAGCACATCCTTCGCTCCTGTAACCTCCCTGACGTAAACGTAAGGTGTGTGTGTGTGTGTGTTGCGCGCGCACGCGTGTGTGTGTGTTTGTTAGTGTGTGTGTGTGTGTGTGTGTGTGTGTGTGTGTGTGTGTGTGTGTGTGTGTGTGTGTGTAATCTGCAAAATTGCGTTCTCAGCCATCTGCCACATGCCCACTCTACCTGCACTCCTATCTAGCCCAAGGATGGCTCCCCTCTCTCCCACAAGTGGTAAGAAGCTCCCCCACCCCCCCACCCCACCCCGCTCCCTGCCTCCCGCTTCTCCCTGTCCCTCACCTCATACCACCTTGTATCACCACCTCACCCCAGTCCACTAACTGTGGGCCAGGAAAGAGCTGGCAGTTTAATGAGCACAATGTAGGCTCAAATGGCTCTAAGCACTATGGGACTTAACATCTGAGGTCATCAGCCCCTAGACTTAGAACTACTTAAACCTAACTAACCTAAGGACATCACGCACATTCACTCCCGAGGCAGGATTCGAACCTGCGACCATAGCAGCAGCGTGGTTCCAGACTTTGTGTGTCTGTCGACAACACCGCGCTTTTGCCTTTTGATGAGTCATCTCTTTATTCATAAATTATTATTGGTTTTACTCATTATTCCTGTGTTTTACTGCCCTCTTTTTCAAGCATCAATTCACAACAGATTTTGGTTGAGTGAGGGCTAGTCTTTTCCTGTATGAGAACCTACTGTCCTAATGTTAGGTTCTTGAGCCTGGTCCCTGCCTAAGAATGTGCATTGTTTTTCGAAGATGAGTACACAAGTGTCCTTTCCACTGAAAAGCTATTTGGATACAAATAGTGCTCATTGTTAGTGTTAAAGTCCTGATTCCTATTACGTCCTGGGTTACGCATCCTATTGTTGTTGTTGTTGTTGTTGTTGTGGTCTTCAGTCCTGAGACTGGTTTGATGCAGCTCTCCATGCTACTCTATCCTGTGCAAGCTTCTTCATCTCCCAGTACTTACTGCAACCTACATCCTTCTGAATCTGCTTAGTGTATTCATCTCTTGGTCTCCCTCTACGATTTTTACCCTCCACGCTGCCCTCCAATGCTAAATTTGTGATTCCTTGATGCCTCAGAACATGTCCTACCAACCGATCCCTTCTTCTAGTTAAGTTGTGCCACAAACTTCTCTTCTCCCCAATCCTATTCAATACCTCCTCATTAGTTACGTGATCTACCCACCTTATCTTCAGCATTCTTCTGTAGCACCACATTTCAAAAGCTTCTATTCTCTTCTTGTCCAAACTAGTTATCATCCATGTTTCACTTCCATACATGGCTACACTCCATACAAATACTTTCAGAAACGACTTCCTGACACTTAAATCTATACTCGATGTTAACAAATTTCTCTTCTTCAGAAACGCTTTCCTTGCCATTGCCAGTCTACATTTTATATCCTCTCTACTTCGACCGTCATCAGTTATTTTGCTCCCCAAATAACAAAACACATATACTACTTTAAGTGTCTCATTTGCTAATCTAATTCCCTCAGCATCGCCAGACTTAATTCGACTACATTCCATTATTCTTGTTTTACTTTTGTTGATGTTCATTTTATATCCTCCCTTCAAGACACTGTCCATTCCGTTCAACTGCTCTTCCAAGTCCTTTGCTGTCTCTGACAGAATTACAATGTCATCGGCGAACCTTAAAGTTTTTATTTCTTCTCCATGGATTTTAATACCTACTCCGAATTTTTCTTTTGTTTCCTTTACTGCTTGCTCAATATACAGATTGAATAACATCGGGGAGAGGCTACAACCCTGTCTCACTCCTTTCCCAACCACTGCTTCCCTTTCATGCTATTATTATTCTGATTTATAGCTTTGCAATATTTTGTTTCACTTTTACGTCGGAACTGGCAAGGATGACAGTTCCCGTTGGTATTGTAAGTTCTAAGTTTTTGTCTTGGGTATAGTCTCCTTGTTCTTTATTTGATGTGTCCAGTCCCTCTGTAAATGACTAACGCATACATATTTTCCCATTCATAATCCTGTGGTGACCCAAATGGTCTATTATTAAGACAAAAAAGTGTGGAATGTCTTTTCTTTGTCTGATAAATTCACTTTCTTTCCATTTCCTGCATTGTCTTTGTGTAATTCACTTGCTTGAAGTGTGTATTTTTGTGTATTAAATGCATATAATCAATAGTTTAGTAAAATGTTTAATGTTAACACTATTCTTATTAAAATGTGCATCATTGTTCCCACAAGTGGTGACATCTACAAACAGCATGGCAGATGACAAACATGTAAAAAGTAAGCACCTCTTCAGGACAGTTGTTGTCTGCATCAGAGGAAACTGTTACTGTTCCACAGTCAGTGTTGAATTTCAGGCAAGTGCCATGCATTTCGCATACTATGCAGCTCACAGATAATTCCCTAACAACCTGTGTCATGTCTACACTGGAGGGAATATTTGTCACACCACTATACATGCCTCATCAACCATATCTATGCTTCTGTCCCCTGGAACTTTCTTTTGAAGCCTACAACATCTCAGATGACAATCTGCAATTCACCTTGACAGTCAGAGAATTGTAATCTCAAACCTTATTGTTGTCTGACATGCATTACATGCTACAAGTGAACAAATACACAAATCTCAAGCACAAGGTACTTTATTAAGTCAGTAAACCAACACAACATTGAATTCAACAAGTTTTGACAAGTGAAGTTATTGGCAACATATCACCTTTTGCATTCTGGCATCATCTTCGATCCCTGGTGACTGAAGCTGAAATGCCTGACACAATGCTAAAACTGTTGTGGTTTAAGCAGTTGCCTTTTGCAGTGAAAACTGGCGTAGTTTCATGCAGCACCACCATTTTGGACTCGTAGCTTCTTATTGCTAACCAAACACTTAACATACTGTTATGTAATAATCCTAGCAGGGCCCAACAAACTGGACATGGCAACTTGAGTTTAGTCACAGTGGATCCTACTAGAGTGTAGAAGCTTCTACTAACAGAACGTGTTACTTCTACAGTGCCACTTCAGTGCTCTCGAGTGACAACACTGACAAGGTCTGACAGCTCCCAAACAGGACAGTGATTGGACTAGTCACAACCTACCACTCTGATGTAAAGTGCCTACACAGCACTGAAAATTTCATCATCATATGGCCCACCATTTGCTGTGAACTGTCAGTCACCGAAAGGTGAATCTCATCTTTGTATCCGAAATGAGACTATGTTTGTTACATCTGACAGACATTCTGCTGTTCACAACTTAGCTACATCACACTGTTTGTATGTTCAGAACACCTGTATGCAGGAAAGTATTTAATTGACACAGGATCAGATGTTAGATCCTACTGACGACAATGTTCAAAGACTCCTCTTTAGTTGCATTTTGGCTCACAGCCACAAACAACTCTTGAATACCTACTTTTGGACAATGCATTGAGGCAGTAATGAGTTTGGGTGTCACACAAAAGTGCAGTGGATCTTCCTGATTGCAGATGTCATGGAGCCTATTATTGGCGCAGGCTTTCTATTTTGTGTGTTCCTTTGTGGATGTCAAATCACTGTCATTAAATGAACTTCTTACAATTGTGGACAAAAATGTGTTGTGCATATGCATAATGACTACACTGCTATACTGATGTGTCTCGGGTTCAAGTAAGTAAGTTCCAGAGTGGTGTTATTCTTACAATGACCTTGGATGATGTGAGACAGCAGTCCAAGTCATTGTCCAGTATATGACAGGACACTACCCACCACATTATTACTTCACCTGTACTGCTGGTTGCCTCCAAGACCCAATGGTTGGCTCTGCAATGTACACTGCAACGAAGGAAGGAAGAAATTTGAAAAATTACTGGTTGCAAGGATTATTCAACATCAGGTAACTCATGAGCATTCTCCATCCATTTAGTAAAGAAGAAAGATGGTCCTGGTATGTTCATGGGGACTGTTGTGCCTCCTATCCCATTCTACATCTCCAGAATTTAACAGCCGCTCTAGCTAGTGATCTGCTGTTCAGCATGACTGATTTTCAAAAAGGAGGCCACCAGATTCCAGTCACATCAGCGGATATATAATAGAAAGCAATAATCATGTCCTTCGGCTTCTTCAAATATACCAGAATACCATTTGGCCTGAAGAATGTGGGTCCAACATTTGAGTGATTTGTTGATGAAATCCCATGTGGTCTGCCCTTCTGCTTCACTTATCTCAATGATTTGTTGATCTTTTCTGCCTCTGGTGCAGAACCCAACAAACATCTGCAAATTATTTTTGACAGAATTTCTTGTTATGGACTATAAATCTGCAAAGACAAATGTGTGCTTTGACAAAAAGAAGTGGAGCTTTTGGGACATTGGGTTAGCCCCTCAGACATTTAGCCTTTACAAACTGAGGCTGATTTGGTTCAGTTGCTCCTAGCACACCCCCCTAGCACTTCTGCACTGCTAGCTGTTGTTATTGATGCCAGCCAGATTATGATTTGAGCACCTCTCTCCCAAATAAATGCAGTTTCCACAGGTACTGACATCACACAAATGGTCATGGCACGAAAAACTGATGCAGAGGTACCGTAGTTTATCAAAATATCAAATGCAGGATTGTGTCTCCAGAAGTTATCAATGGCCAACTTCCTTGTGTGGTGTGAGGTTTCCCAAAACAGATGGCTGTTTGTCACATGATGTTCCACTGTTTTTGGAAACAGAATTTTAGTGCCAACCATGGACTTGTGCATTCTGAAGCTAATACTATTATACAAATGGTGACAGACAGATTTGTGTGACTGGGTGTGCAGCATGATTGTTGGCTATGGATTGAAATTTGTTTGCCTTGACAATAAGCTAAAGTGGGAAGTCATGTCCACAACCCAACTGCTACATTCAAGAACCCTACACAATGTTTATATCATGTATATATTGACCTTGTAGAGTTGGCCATTCATGTGCAATTGATAGTGTAGGTATAACAACAAAACAAACAATTAAAATAATGATAGTGTGGATAGTGTGATTTGGGTGCCCCATGGTGCGACAACAGATAAGGACCATCAATTTGAGTCAACCTTGTTTTTTGAACTGGCAGTTGTGTGGTTTTATACATCATTGTTCGACCAGCTACCACTGACCAGCAACAGAGTTGTGGAACATTGGCACCGGGCCTCCCTGTAGAATTTACATGTTGCATTCAATCCAGCCCTTGGTACTTCAGCAGCAGAATTTGTGCACAGCAAGAATGTCAAGCTTTCATTGGAATTTTTCCATCAGCAATGAGACTTCCCTCTTCCAGATCCACCCTTCTTAATCCTGTTACATCAAAAACTGCATTTCCAATTTCTGTCCATCCTCTGTGTCCTGCCATGTGGACCCTCCCATTTTTATCCATCATCCAATTTAAGACCTGTCTATGTGCAGTCATAATACTACACACAAACTTCTTCAGATCCCTTTACAAGCATCTTATACTGGTCCATACTGAGTTTTGGATCATAGTAGCCACACAATGCTGATGATCTTAACCAACAATAAACCCATCAATATTTCTGCTGAGCATGTAAGGGTGGAAGGGTGGCCTGCCTGCTCGAGATGGTCAGTGTTGCTGGCCACCCTCTGTGTTGTAACCTGATGCCTACATTTTTGGAGTGCTTCCCGTTTTCATTCTGGAAGTTGAGGGCAGTGTGGATATTGGCATGATAGGGCCACCTATATCTAAAGAGGAATTCAACAGTGCCTTGAATGATCAAATTAATGGCAAACTGACAGGCAAAGATAACATCCCAGCAGAAATACTGAAGGAAATTGGAGAATCAACAAAAGAGTACTTACATAAACTTATTAAATAGTACTGTGAAGATGGAAAAGAACCACCTACAGATTTGCTTAACAGCAAAACAGTAATAATCCCAAGAAAAGGAAATGTTCTGGACTGTGAGAACTATAGAACTATCTCCTTACTATCCTACACTTCCAAAATAATGTTAAACAATAAAAAATTGAATAAAAAAGAAAATTGAGGAAAACCTAGGAGAAGACCAATTTGGTTTCAGATCCGGAAAAGGAACTACAGAAGCAATACTAGCTCTGAGAATGGTATTAGAAAGATGAATTGGATTTAATAGGAGAACCTACTTGACCTTTATAGATTTACAAAAATCATTTGACATGGTTAATTGGAAATTGTTATTTCGAACAATGAAAGAAAGAAATCTTGATTCGAGGGACAGAAAATTAATCTGGAACCTGTAAAAAAGTCAGGAAGCAGAGGTAGAAGTGAATGATGTGAAAAAGAAAGCAAAAATAAGGAGGGGAGTAAGGCAAGAATGCCTATTATCACCATATTTGTTCAACTTATTTATTGAAAAAAACACTGAAAAATTGAAAAGAATAACCAAAGGAATTAAAATTAATGGGGAATGAATACGCTGTATCCGTTTTGCAGATGATATAGTAGTACTTGCTGACTAAATAAGAAGAAAACAAAAACTATGGTAGTAGGGAAGACAAAAGAAAATGGTAAAGTTAATATTAAACTAGAAGATGATGCTCTAGAGCAGGTTGAGAACTTCTGTTATTTGGGGAGCACAATCACTGATGACAATAAATGTATCACAGTTATAAAGAGAAGAATAGCCTTGGCAAAGCAAGCTTTCCAAAATAAATGGAATTTACTAACAGACAATCATATTAGCCTAGAAAGTAGGGAAAAGTTTGCCAGAACTTTTGTCTGGAGTGTCTTAACATACAGATGTGAAGTATGGACTCTGGGAAAGGCAGAGAAAAAGAGACTGGAAGCAGTGGAAATGTGGATATGGACAAGAATGACAAAAACAAGCTGGGTAGATAGAAAAAGTAATGAAAAGATCTTAAGAGAAGTGAATGAGAATAGAACTCTGCTAAATTATATAGGAAGAAGAAAATCAAAAATGATAGGGCACATAATGAGACACACCCAGTTCCTAAAGAATGTATTTGAAGGAAAAGTTTTAGGGAAAAACCAAGAGGTAGGCCAAGAGCAACATATTTTAATAACATTAAAGAAGATATGGGGATAAAACCATATGAAGAATTGAAGAGGATGACAATGGAGAGAGGGACGTGGCTAAATTGACAAGGCATTGCCTTTAGTTTATGATGATGATTCCATTTTCAACACTGTCTTTGTATAATTCATTTTTGTGTGTGACATGTATATCATCAATAGTTCAATAAAGTGTTTAGTGTTAACACTGTTCTTATTTAATTGTGGATTGAAGTTCCCACAATATACATCTCAGGTCTTACATGCTAGGGCCATTTATGAATTAATACTTCTATTAAATGACTTTTCTCTATTGGATTGTCTAAATATTTGGATCTTGTTAAATTTTGTTCAGTATATTTCATACAGCTACCCTAACTATTTTTGTAATATCAAAGGTCAAGTACTACATTTTCCTGTGTGATTGATGACCAACATTTCTTTTTTAATTTTTCTTTGAAGTTACTCCAGGTCATAAATTCCTCAGACTGTGCCCTTCCCTAATCAGCTGCATTTCCTCCTAAATAACTGCAGACAAAACCAGTCTTCTTCTAATCATTGCAACATTTGGGCAGTGACCTAGAAAATAGCCTTAAGAAATTTGTTGGATGTGCATCCACTTCTGGTTTAAACTTGCTCTAAAACATTTAGTTTGACTGTAGTGCCTGACACTTGTTTATGTACTTCAGTAAATTCCTGCTCAGCGAAATTTTTAATCTTTTTGGAATTCTCTCTTCACATCTCTAAATTGTTTGTTAAATTCATTCCTCACCAAGTCACACTGCTTAGTAATTTCAGGATGTAGCTCTCCTGTTAAAGTTGAAATTGCAGATTGTAATTTTATTTTATTGTATTTTATTAATATTTCTTGGCCTGAATAAATAATACACCCCTTTAATTTCCAAGCCCAGTTATCTATTTTCTCAGTACTTTGTGATTCTGCCTTTAAGTTGGCATTACTTTAACCTGTCTTCTCATTAGTTGTATCTAGGTTAGCTCTTAACAATGCACCTTGCATATCTATTTTCATATTCAGTTCAGCACCTTGAGGCTTTTTGTCAGTATTTAACTTCTTTAGATCTCCTACTTGTTCACTAAAGTTTCCCAAAATTTCTTTGAGATGCACATCCATTTTTTCTAGTCAGCACTGGCATATAATTAAAATGACAATAAGTTTTACAATAACTTTTTCCCCAATTGTTAATTGTAACAATGTGGCTAATTTTGTAAAAAAATTCTTAGAAGCACCATTTGGCTTCTGTACAGCTTACCAAACTTAGTTGAAGAACTCATCACATGGAGATGAGACGATGAGGTGGGCAGCTGCAGTCAGTGAGACCAGATTGTTATAGATTCATGTGCAACTGTTGTTGGTACTACTATTTGATGCATTGATGCCAAGGACATAATGAATACCGTTGTCAATATTGGTAATGTAGGCCATCAGTCTTCCATATCTGCAACATATGTTTGTCCAGTAAACTTAATCAGTATTTGTCAGTGAAATTATTTCCTTTTTAATGTTTGTCTTTCCACAAGTGGGTTTAGGTGTGCACTTAGCATTCTGTTGTTTTCTAAGATGTCACTGATAACAACAGTAACTTCCATGCAAGCCTTCAGCTAAAATTTTAGATTCTTGTTGAATAACTCACTTTTTCCAGTCATTGTTGACATTCTTCATGAGTTTGATTCAGTCCCAGTATTTATTGTTCCAGATCCTATCACCAGAGTAACAGAATGCTGTGTTACCCACTTTGAGAATGATGAGTTTTCCAAGTTTTGGTATTCAGCTGAGCAAAAATTGTGAAATATTGCTTAGCTCACTGCAGTTGTTGACCATTGCTGTGTAGAATTTTCAGACTTCTTCTCTTCTGCAGCCCAGAATGTTGGTAGAAATAAAATGCCTTATCACAAGATTAATGTAACTAAATACAATGAGTTCTGTCTGAGTAACTTTCCATATATTCTTCAAAACATAATAGCAAACTCTTCTGAACAAGACTTTCTCAACATAGGAACATCACATATACTACTATTCTAGATCTGAATTATTACACACATCATGAACTTTGTAGCTTGATGTAACAGAAGAGAATGAATAAATTTACAGTCTTTGCTGCTTTATGCATCATTCCCAGAATTGTTACTCTGTGTGCGTTTATGCTGGGCTTGCCATGCTGCACCAGCCTCAGGCAATGATGCCTGGACTGTGGACAAACTCCCACTGCAATCAGCGCCCTACCTTGAAGACATGTGGTGCTCCTCAATGTACTTGACACATGCAAAAATATGGACCACAACTGCACACTGCACAACTGTAGTGCACTCCTAAATATTAAATCATTATGCTTGTAGTCTGTGAGCATCATTTGTTGGCCAAATAGACAAAGGGTTAGATGTAACTAACTCTTCCAGAGTGATATGTAATACCACGTTCCCCATTCTGAGGTAAATTTTATATCTCAGACAGGACCTGTTAGTGAGACCCTCTGATTCCTGCTTTAAAAGTAAGCTCCATCCATGCTAGAGGAAAGCTGTTAATGATGTAACACTTTTGTTCTCCATGTATAATTTTGTGATCCACACAAATACTATGGCAAGCCCACGGAATATACCAACGGGATAACTTTTCTTGTTTATCGCTGCTAATTTAGCATATTTGTGAGGGTTTGTATTGCTTTCTCTGTGGAGAATTCTTTATGAAACCAAAAACAGACAGACAGTGAACAAGTTCTGCTCAATGAAATCAATTGATATTCTATCATAAGCCACTTTCGCAAGCACTTTTGTAGGTCTGTAATAAAAGGTGATTTTCTGCATAGATGGGCTTTACTTCAGTATCTCTAAGTCTGTCAGGAAACATCTCCACAGTCATTGATTGATTACAAAGATTGAACAATTGTTGGTAAGTCTCTATGTGAGCTATAATCTCTTCAATTTTACCTTCATGTTCTTTTCGTGAGATACACTTAGGAGGAAGCAATATGCTGGTTGATTCTTTTTAGGAACATATTCTCTCAGAATTTTAACAGTAGTCCATACCATGATACACAACATCTGTCATGTAGAATTTGATTCTGGGTTGGGTGATCGTCTCTGTGATGCTTTTACACCTGTTAAACAAGCACTTTGCTCTTCCTCAAATTTTCTTTATTTACTCTGTCAATTTTATCTGGTAAGGGTCTCACACTAACAAGCAGATCCAAAATACTGGTTGAGGTAGTATTTTGTAAGTTACCTGCTTCATGGATGGACTACACTTCTTGAGGGTTCTTCCAATTAATGTTAGCCTTGTATCTACCTGTCTTACAATTAGTTATATGTAGTTCCTCTGTAAGAGAGTTCTTGCTACTACTTCCAGATATTTAATGAATGTGACTGCCTCCATGACTGTTTGGCAATTGTGTAATCATTTAACGAAAGGTATTCTTCCTTACTTATGCACAGTACATTACAGTCGTCTGTGTTGAGAGTAAGCATCCCTGCACCAAGCATTGGTTCTCTGGAGTTCTTCCTGCATTTAATTACCATTTTCTAGCACAGGGACATGTTTATATACAACAGCATCATCCACGAATGGCCTCTTGGTGCTTTCAATATTTATATGTATTGTAAACAATAATGATGCTATAACAATGGCTTGTCATCTGCTCAAAGTTTCTTTTATGTCTGGTGACGACTTTCCAGTAACAATAACATGCTATTCCCTACAAACACTTCAATACAATCACAAATTTTGTATGTTTGTATTTTATTCATTAGCCAACAGTTTGACTGTATCAAACTCATTTATGAAGGCAATGAACGTAACATCAATGTGGGTTCATATTTTATTCATTAGCCAACAGTTTGACAGTATCAAACACATTTAGAGGGTCAGTGAACATAGCATTAATGTGGGTTCTTGTATATGCTACTTTTTGGGTCTCATGAATGAAGAGAGTTGAGTTGAGTTTCACAAAATTTTTGTTTACAGAATCCATGTTCAGTCCTACAGCAGAAATGTGTTGTCTATAGGATGGTCACAATACATGAGCATAAAATTCATTCAAAAATACACACATCAAAAAAAGTTTTGCATCACCCCAGTTCCCAGAACTCCTGAAAATAAACGTTGACTGTGGATATTGTATCACAGACACAGTCCCTTTGACTGTTCACAGATGTCGCTAAACCTGCCCAAAGATGTAAACAACCATGCATGAGCAGCACCTGTTAGATAGAGGGGGTCCGACAGCCGATCAGTTCCAGTCATTCCACCAGGAAGGAGGCACACGGCTTGTGTTACCTGTAGTTCAACCATGCCTAGATGGTTTGATCATGTCCACATTGTTACTTTGTGCCAGGAAGGGTTCTCAGCAAGGGAAGTGTCCAGGCATCTCAGAGTGAACCAAGGTGATGTTGTTCGGACATGGAGGAGATACAGAGAGACAGGAACTGTCGATAACATGCTTCGCTCAGGCCGCCCAAAGGTTACTACTGCAGTGGATGACCACAACCTATAGATTATGGCTGGGAGTAACCCTGACAGCAATGCCACCATGTTGAATAATGCTTTTCGTGCAGCCACAGAACGTCATATTATGACTCAAACTGAACTTTACTCCTGACGTTCATGGTGACGTCCATCTTTGCAACTATGACACCATCCAGCGCAGTACAGATGGGCCCAACAACATGCCAAATCGACTGCTTAGTATTGGCATCACGTTCTCTTCGCCGATGAGTGTCACTTATGCCTTCAACCAGACAATCATCGGAGATATGTTTGGAGGCAACTCGGTCAGGCTGAATGCCTTAGACACACTGTCCAGCGAGTGCAGCAAGGTGGAGGTTCCCTGCTGTTTTGGTGTGGCATTATGTGGGGCCAACGTACACCGCTGGTGGTCATGGAAGGTGCCATAATGGCTGTACAATACATGAATGCCTGCTCCGACCAACAGTGCAACCATATCAACAGCATATTTGTGAGGTATTCATCTTCATGGATGAGAATTCGCACCTCCATCGTGCACATCTTCTGAATGACTCCCTTCAGAATAACGACATTGCTCGACTAGAGTAGCCAGCATGTTCTCCAGACATGAACCCTGTCGAACATGTGTGGAATAGATTTAAAAGGGCTGTTTATGGACGACATGACCCACCAACCACTCTGAGGGATCTACGCTGAATCGCCATTGAGGAGTGGGACAATGTGGAGCAACAGTGCCTTGATGAACCTGTGGATAGTATGCCATGATGAATACAGGCATGCATCAATGGAAGAGGACATTCTAGTGGGTATTAAAGGTACCGGTGTGTACAGAAATCTAGACCAAACCTCAGTGTCTCGCTGTATAGTGGTACAACATGAAATGTGTGGTTTTCATGAGCAATAAAAAGGGCGGAAATGATGTTTATGTTGATCTCTATTCCAATTTTCTGTACAGGTTCTGGAACTCTTGGAACCGAGGTGATGCAAAACTTTTTTTGGTGTTTGTAGACTGATGTCAGTGATATGAGCATCTGTTTGATGATCCTTCTTGAAAACAGGAATGAGCTACACATTTTCCAATCACTTGGAACAATTTGCTCCTCCAGCAGCCTAAGGTAGATTGCTGCTGGAAGAAGAGCAAGTTCATTCATAAACTTTATGTAGAACCATATAGGTATCCCATCAGGGCTGGTTTCACTTTCTCTGTCAAGAAATTTTAGTTTATATTCTATCAAAAGGTTAACTTATTTCAGTATTTGCCATTTTGGTGTTTACGCAAAGATTGAAAGGAGGAACCACAGCATGATCTTCCTCAGTGAAACTATGCTGAAAGATGAATTTCAGCATCACTATGGGCACTTACTGTTGGCGTAGGTGATATTGACCCCTTTCCTAACTCAACATAGGATTAAAAAAACTTGTTAGGTTTTCTGGCTGATCAATAGATAGAATTTTACCTGAATACTTCTCGCATGGCTATGCTAATTTTGGCTTCATGCAGTTTTCGTTTGTCAATAACGCTTTGGCTACATTTAAATCTGCAGTGAAGTTTACTTTGCTTTTAGAGCAGCTTTCAAGTATGGCTGTCAAACCATTGTAGTTCTTCCCCATCCTCACAACTTTAATCAGCACATAACTGTCTAAGGCATATTGTACAGTACTCTGGAAGTTTGTCCATTTATACTCAGTGTTAAACAGTGGAAAATATGGGATGGAATAATGCCAATACCGTAGGACCCATTGTTACTCACCACATAGATGAGGCAGTAAGAAACAGATAGGCACATTTGAAGTAATTGTAAAAGGAAACTTAGCTATGCACGTGTTTTGCCAGACACAGAGAAACACACGGAGACAAATTCTCTCTCTCTCTCTCTCTCTCTCTCTCTCTCTCTCTCTCTCTCTCACACACACACACACACACACACACACACTATTGACAACTGTCCTGTGCAGGCCTTGAAGCCAGACTGGAGGTGGGCAGCAATCTTGGATAGGGCTTGTAGTAAAGAAAGGACTATACAAGATGCTCTGGCTAGAGACAGAAGATGTATGGGACTGGAGCGGCACCAGGAAAGGAAACAGAAGCAGAGGGGACAGATATTATTGAAGGCTGAGACCAGGGTTTACAGGAATGATGGATATGTAATAAGGAAAGTTAGCACTGCACAGTCCAGAAACGCTGGTATTGGCTGGAAGAATCCAGATCACACAGGCTCTTAAGCAGATGACATGAAGCACCCCCTGCAGGTCCAAGAGTTAGAATAGGCCCACAGTATTCCTGCATGTCATAAGAAGTGACTAAAAGGAGTCTCCCACTTTTCAGCCCTATAAGTTCTGGTCCCATTTTATGGTTTGACGTCTCACTTTACAAATTCTACAGAAGTGCAGGCCAATTGGGGAAAGATCACCTTACGTGGTGCAATTAGATTCAATCTCTTAATCTCTTCTTGTCATGGCTTTGCACCTCTACCTGCAATTCAACTATTTGGATGAGGACACTTTCCGGGGTACATTACTTTCTTCTGTTGTCTCCTGTCCTCTTGCACCCTTATGACAATATTGGATTTCTTAGCACCCAACATCCAGCACTGTAGCCAGTCCATTGTGGTGGGGCCGTCGATGTACCCATTTGGTGGTAGCCCCTTGACAATACAGGAATTTCTCTGCTCATGCCTGAGCTGTGAACTCCCCATGTATCCCAAGGAGTAGATGCCTATCTTCTTGGGGTATTGGGACTCCTGGCAATGGCCATCATGTCAGGTGGCCTTTGTTGTGGCTGGGTTTCTCCCGTGGGAAGAACCCTGGATTGGTGTGGGAGGTATCATGATGGATGACCCGCAATGAAGGACACCAAGTCATCTTTTGCTGCTGGGGACTGAATGGCCCCAGCAGTCTCCAAAAAAGGAAAGTTGACTTTCTTTCTGAGAGATATGACCCCAAATCGTTCCCCTCCCTAACCACACCACTCGAGGAACATAAAGGTATGGATAAGAGAAGGCTTTATTCTCCAAGGTATTTCATCTGCAGCAGAATGGACGGGGATTCCTTTTTGGCTACAAAGCATCAGTTCTGTGTCAAACACCTGGATGACAAATTTGGGGAAGTGGCTGCACTGTCAAAAATGAGAAATGTGGCAGTTGTCATACTGACAGCAACCCCTGCCCAGTCCTGGGAGTTACTCACCTGTGACCACCTGGCTGATATTCCCCTTTCTATCACTCCCCATAAAAGCCTCAACATGCTACAGGGGATTATTTTCCACCGTGACCTACTGTTGCAATCTGATGACAAGCTCCATGCCAATTTAGAACAGTGGAGTATTCATTTCATCAATAGGTGACCCAAAGACAACAGGGTTGCTACCGGTGACTTCATCTTGGCATTTTAGGGTGATTCATTTCTTGAAAAGGTCAAGGTGATGATTTACCACAATGATGTCAAACCTTACATCCCTCCCCCTATGTGATGCTTTAAGTGCTGGAAATATGGGCACATGTCTTCCTGCTGCAATTTCAGCGCCACATGTTGAGACCACAAACGTCCACTGCATCCAAATTCTCCATGTGTGTCTCCTCCCACTTGTGTCATCTGTGGACAGCACCATGTTCCCCGCTTGCCAGACTGCGCAGCACTCCAAAAGGAGTGGAAAATTATGGAGTACAAGACCCGGACCAACTGATTTACCAAGAGGCTAAACAAAAATTTGAACAATTGCGCCCTATCCTGTTGACATCCACATATGCTGCAACTACGTCAACTTACCCTCTCAAGTGCTGGTAGTTCCACACTCTCTTCCAAATGAAGTGGGCCCTCTGGGCTGCTCAAATACATCGTCCCCCTTGCTGGTAGGGGTCACATCTTCTTCTGTTGCTCCCAAAGCAGCTACTTCAGGAGCATCCCCCCCCCCCCCCCCCCACCAAATGCTGGGGTCATCAATCCCATCCCCCCAGCTCCTCCCCTCACTCCTCTCATGAGGAAGGTGTCCCATGGGACTCTCCCTTCCAAGGTCTCCACTAATGCCACAACAGAAGCTCGCCAGTGGCTAAAGGAGCCACAAGCTGCTGGATGAAGAACTTCACGGTCTTCCTCCATGTCTGAAACTACTATGGATAAGTCCTCCCAGCAATCCCCTAAAGAGGAGTGAGAGGGCAAGCAAACCAAGAAGAAGTCTGCTAAGAAACATGACTCTCCGGTGACCCCAACACCATCACTCCCTACTGTTTCTGCTTCTGAGGACGAGGTGGAGAGTGTAGTACCCCCCAAGGACCTGGATCTGACTGATGCCTCACCCGCAATGGCAATGGATGCAAATACTCAATCAGTGGCAGCAGGTGATGCTGATGCATAAACTGCTTCCGTGGTCACTATATGCCTTCCCACATTCCAGAAAGTGTCATCATTCAGTGGAACTGTGCGTTTTATTCCCACCTGGCTGAGTTATGACAACTCATTAAGTGTTACACCTGCTTTTCTGCATTGTCCTTCAGAAAACCTGGTTTCCCACAATGCGGACCCCCACTCTCCGTGGCTATCGAGGTTACTGCTGAAACCATACTGTCTGTGACAGACCATCAGGTTGAATTCGTATCTTTGCCCTTAGCTTTATCTGTAGCAAACCTGTGCCCCTTCAAACACCTTTAGAAGCTGTGGCTGTTAGGGTGAGGACAACGCAGGAAGTTACCATCTGTAATGTCTACCTTCCTCCAGACGGTGGTGCACCACCCCATGTATTGGCTGCACTCATTTTGCAACTCCCCCCACCTTTTCTTCTTCTGGGTGATTTTAACACCAATAACCCTTTGTGGGGTGGAACCAAGATACTGGCCGTGGTAAAGATGTCGAGAACCTACTAACTCAACTTGACCTTTGCCTCCTAAATACAGGTGTCCCCACACATTTCACTATGGCACATGGCACATGCTGAGCCATTGATTTCTCAGTTTGCAGTCCTGGCCTTCTCCTGTCCATCCACCAGAGAGCTCATGACAACTTGTGTGGTAGTGACCTTACCCCAGCATCCCTCATCTTGACGATTGCCCAGATGGACTCTTCTCAAGGCTGAGTAGGACACTTTCACCTCCACTAACATCGTTGAATCTCCGTTGGATGCCACCATCAATGAGGTGATCTACACCATCACTACTACTATTATTGCCACAGCTGAATGAGCAATCCCTTGTTACTCTGGTTGCCCCTGATAGAAGTCAGTGCCTTGGTGGTTGCCGGAAATCGCTGCAGCCATTATAAACCATAAGCGAGCTCTCCAATGTCATAAGTGCCACACATCTCTGGAGAACCTCACTGCCTTCAAACAGCTCCATGTCCAGGTCTGCTTTCTCATCCAACAATGGAAGCAGGAGTGTTGGGAATGCTACATCTCCATCACTGGAACACGAACCTCCCCTTCCCAAGTTTGGACCAAGCTCCGATGACTTTACAGCTATCAGACCCCTGCAGGTGTACCTGGAATATCCACAAATAGAGCTGTCTCCGCCAATCCAGACATAATTGCAGAATGTCTTGCCAAGCATTATGCTTGCACCTCTGCAGCTGAGAATTACCACCCTGCCTTTCATCTCCTCAAACAGTGCGTGGAACGACATCACCTCCCTTTTGCTCCACACCACCCTGAGCCATATAATGCTCCCTTCAGTGTGCGGGAATTTCTCAGTGCCCTTGCCAACTATTATGACACATCCCTCCCCAACCGCATCCATTGGCAAATTCTGAAACATCTGTCAGTGGATTTCCAGTGCCACCTCCTTGCCATCTTCAACAACATCTGGAGTAATGGTGAGTTCCCGTCGCAATGGTGGGAAAGTATCATCATCCCAGTGCTATCATCCTATCAGCCTCACCAACGTTCTGTGTAGGCTGCTCGAATGTATGGTGAGCCAGAGGTTGTGTTGGCTCCTTGAGTCTCGGGGCCTTCTGGCTCCATACCAGGGCAGTTTTCACCAAGGATGCTCCACCATCGACAATTCGGTGCACCTGGAGCCTGCCATTCGGTTGGCCTTTTCCCAGCACCAGCACCTTATTGCCATTTATTTCGACCTGACAAAGGCCTACAATACCACTTGTCAATGCCACAACCTCGCAACTCGGCATGAATGGGGTCTCCAGGGCCTGCTCCCAATTTTTATACAAAACTTTTCATCACTCCACACTTTCAGAGTTTGAGTTGGTGCTTCGCACAGTGCGCCCCATATATAAGAGAATGGGGTCCCACAGAGCTCTGTCCTGAGTGTTCCACTCTTTTTAATTTCCATCAATGGTCTTGCATAAGCAGTAGGGTTGTCAGTATCTCCTCTCCTATATGTTGATGATTTTTGTATTTCCTTCTTCTCCTCTTCTATTGTTGTGGCTCAGTGCTGGCTGCAGGGAGCTATACAGAAGGTGCAGTTGTGGACCCTCACTCAACAGCTTTCAGTTTTCAGCTGCCAATTCTTGCTTCATACACTTCCGTCATTGTTGTACTGTCCATCCCCATCCAGAACTTTACCTCGATGACCAACTACTAGATGTAGTGGAGACTTACCGCTTTTTGGGACTGATATTCAGTGCTCACTTAACTTGGCTTCTCCATCTTTGTCAGCTTAAGGACAAGTGCTGGCAGCATTTTAATATTAATCGATGCCTGAGCCACACCAACTGGGTGCTGATTGTCATACATTGCTGCAGCTATACGAAGCACTTGTACAGTCTCTTATTGGCTATGGGAGCCTGGTGTATGATTCAACATTGATCTCCGCACTGCGTCTGCTGGACCCTATCCTCCACTGTGGAGTTCGGCTTGTGACAGGAGCCTTCCGAATGAGCCCTGTGAACAGCCTCCTTGTGGAAGCTGGTGTTCCTCCATTGCAGCTCCAGCAGCAACTGCTGCTTGCAAACTATACTAACCACATTCATAGTTTACCTTGCCACCCAAATTACCATCTCCTTTTCTCTAACACGGAAGATGCATCTCATACAAGGCAGCTTGGAACTGGGAATCCCCTCACCGTCCATGTCCGGTCGCTTCTTAATGAACTCAAAACTTACCCCCTATCACCTTTTCTGTGGGTCCACTTACGCGCTCCTCCATGGTCCTTACCTCAGCCGCAGCTTCGGATGGAGCTATTGCCCTCCACCGGCAATTTCTCTCTCTTCTCACCGAGTTTGAGGGTTCAGAAATAGTCTATACAGATGAATTAATGGTCAACAGTCTTGTTGGCTTTGCTAATATTGGCCATATTGAACAATGCTCCTTGCCGGACGGGTGCAATGCACTGCAGAGTTGGTAGCCAGCTATTGCGCCCTTGAGCATATCTGCTCCTGCACTGGTGAGTCCTTCATCATCTGTAGTGACTTATCTAGGAGTCTTTTTATGGACATTCAGTGACCTTCATTTGGACCCCAGGACATGCCGGGATGCCTGGCAATGAACTTGCTAATAGCTTGGCCAAACAGGCTACTGGTAAACCAACTCTGGAGATTGGCCTGCAGGAGACTGATCTCCAGTCGGTCTCCCACTGCAAGTTTTTCACAATCTGGGATACTGAATGGCGTAGTCTCAGTATCCCAAACAAACTCCATGTTATCAAGGAGATAATGAATGTGTGGTGGTCATCCATGCGAGCCACGCACAGGGGCTCTGTTGTCATTTACTGGTTCTGCATCACCCATACTTGGCTAACACGTGGTCACCTCGTCCATAGTGAGGAGCCACCTCAGTGCCACTGTGGCTCCAATATCTGTCATCTACCTCTTGTTGAACTTCCCAATTTTAGTCACTCTGCGATGGATTTTTAACTTTTCCAGCTTCTCTCCCTGGCCTCCATCCTCCTTCCCATTTACTTCTTCAGCATTCTTGCTTTGCATTTTGTTTGCCTTGTGGTTCGTCTTTTCCCCGTATGTGTTCTTCTCACCTTGTCTTTTATGCTGGCAATTTAAGTATGTTGCAGAGTGGCTGGCTCATCCTTTTTTTTTCCTTGTGATCAGCCAGCCCAAGGCATCTGCTATATGAATGTAATACCTTTCCTTTTAGTGTATGTTTACCCCTTTGGTTCACTTCTTTCTTTTTCTCTTTTGGTGTGGTTCCCTATTAGTTTTACCCCCTTTACTTCCCCCAACTCCTTTGGTTTTAATTGTTCTACCTTGAGACTTGTTTGTTTGTGGAAAAAGGTACTGCTGACCCTGTAGTTTGGTCTCTTTGTACCCCAGTCTAACCAACCAAAGTGAAGCACATTTTGTTGGATAGCATGCTTGGAAATTTGATGATCCAGCTATTTCTTGGCCACTGTTTGGTGGTGGCCATTCATGTGGGCAGACAGACAGAAAAACATTTGTAAGACTAAAAAAAAATGTGAATGCATAGGTGAAATAAAACTATACAGTTGAAAATCCAAAAACTTTTGTAGCATTTTCATTTCAAAGAGTACAGTCCATTTCCTCTCACTTCCTCTATTTTGATTATAGCATGCATCTTTCTGGAACTGTGGAAGAGGCGGCAGGCTGAATTGGCCTGGCTCTGGGATCTTTCTGAGAATGAAGAAGACTTCAACCTACGACCAGAATTTGAAGGTTCTGTCAAGACAAAAAAGTTTAATGTTGTTACTGGTAGGGAAGAACCACATCTCACATTCTGGAACAAATCCGTGCGTCTTTTCACCTCTGCATCTGCTGTTGCATTTATGGTCAGTGAAAGGTAGCTTTCTTCAATAACTATCATTTAATATTTACTCTGATTTTTGAGAAAACTGCAGCATAGTAAGGGAACTGCTTGAAAGAGTACAAACTGGAGGTGTGTGTAGAAAGATGACTGATTAAGATTCCAGGGAAATGACATAGGAGCAATCTCTATTGTGATATTGGAAGCAGAAAAGTTACAAATCAAAGTGAAAGCAAATACCAATATTCATTATAGACATAAAAGCATGTGAGTGAGTATCCAAGTGTAGACACAAAAGCATGTGAGTGAATATTCAAGTGACAGAATGATTGGTGTTTAGGTTACTGTTATTGTCATAGTGTGATATTTTGACTTGCTCATGGCATACTATTATGACAGTGTTTGTGTGTGTAGAGTCAGAGGATAGAAAAGAGTTGAATGCAGTGGGACAGGAGGGGGGGGGGACAAGTGGTCTTCACAAACAAAATGTGTGTCCTCTCCCACCACACAGACAGATTTACTAATTTAGTATCAGTTTGGAGAAAGTCAGAACATGTGGTAGATATTGATTACCAGCAAGTGTACTTAGAGGTATTTACTACGAATATTTTTTTTAAAAAAATGTTGGGGCAATGCTTCTCCTTGTAACTAAAAATGTTGGATGGGTCTGGATTCTAAAAGCTTCCAGTAGCACTGTAAACGTTTCCCAGAAAAGTGAAAAACTACATAAAATGTGAATGTACAATGTATTTGTGTGTATCCAAACATTACTTACCTAACAGCAAAATAATAGTATAAATCTCACACAAATTATCCTCTATGAATTAAGCGTACTGTAGGAAGTAGATACATATTATAAACTGGTAGCATCAGTATGTTTGGTAATAAACAAAATTTTTCAATAGTTTTTATTTCTATTTTGTAAGACTTTGTGCCATATTTCCTGCATTCCTCGCTGTCCATGAAAGCAGTATGAGGTACCCCTCTCCTTCCCTTCCTCCATGTCCATTTCCTCAGTGCACTCTAGGTAGTGGTGCATGCAATGTGATTTCTGCACAGTCTGACTACCATCATGTTTTTACAGCTACAGTTGACTGTGTCATAGCACTGTAATTGACATAGACCTGTCTGGGTAAACAAATCACTGCAATCTATTGCATGCTGGTGTTACATGTATCATTCCTTTCATGTCCATTGTGTAGAAACCACAAATGCTTCAGACAGCAATGAACATTGTCACTTCCATGGAAAGTGGTCAAATGTATTGTTTTCACTCGAGCCCCACTGATCCCTTGACAGCCACATCTGTGTTAGGTGCTGTTGTGTAGACTGCAGTCTGATAGTCTGGAGTGTTGAGCATCATAACAAGCACATATCATCTGAGATGATTTTGGACACAACTGGATGCAAAATGGAATGCCAGTGTGGACAAGTACTATATCAGAGAGATACTAGAGCTCAAGGTGTTACTCGTATTTCAGTTAACTCCAAGTATTATGCTTCATTATGTCAGTTTCCAGCCACATGTGGCAAGGAACAAACAATTATTCTTTGGGGAATGATACATAGCTCTACATTCCACACCTACATATTCACCATGTTTGTTAGAGCCTATGACTACAACACATAGATGTTTCACACCATAATGCTTTTTCAAACTCATATCAATCTAATGTTCTGTAATTCAGTTGTTTGTATATTACCATTTGGCCAATGAACTGAATAAAATTCATTTCAGTCTAATGTATGTTTCTTCATGCTGCAGTTTTCACAAATATTAGTGTAGTATGTATGGGATTTTGTGTTGTAATGCAGTTATAACAGATTACTCATAACTTTTGTTGTGAAAATATTAATTAGAAGCTAAATGTTACTTCACTATGTCTTATTTCTAATTTTAGTAATTTTCATTACTTATTGATATTCCTTTTTCCTGTTACATGACCTTAGTCTTTGTTTATCTCACTTCGCTTGAAAGACAGTAATATTTTGCAGTAGAAAATCATTGACTTTGCATTTCAAAATCATGGCCCAGTCTTGTTGAAGTATGTTTCCTGTTTGTTACCAGAATAGGTTAGATGCATTCCAGGGCTATTTCATAAACAAAATAATAATCAGTTAAACCCCATTCTTTTTCAGTTGTGTTAACACTTTATACTTATCCAGGTTGATAAGCTCTCACAATCTTTCTAACCCGGCAAGACATATTCTGGGAAGGGGGGAGGGCTGTATTATTTTGCAGTGCAAATGTGTTGTTTCCTAGGTATATTAATTTTTCTGCAGAAACTAAGCTATCATTACATTACACTATTCAATTTTTGATGAGCAAGGTGAAACTCTTGACAATACAGTTTGGGGTCTGCTAGCTACAAATTTCAGAGATAATGCTCTTTTGGAAATACTTTCAAACAGATTACAGTTAATTTTCATTCATCCATTGATCATATTCTGAAGATTCCATCAAGAAGGACAGCCTTTCAGATGTGATACAACTCAAGGAATACATTAATAAAAGACAAGCAAGTCACAGAAACTATATCATGACAAAAATTTCACTACAAGGCTTAACACTATTCGTGCTTACACCAGCTAAATGTAAACTAGTAAGTTAGAAAGAAAGGTATGATTTTGAAAAATGCTGCTGCCTCCTCAGCTACAATTATCAAACAGCTGCTTATGTACTATTGGTAACTGAATATTAACTTGATCACACTGAAATTTTTGAAAGATAGTAGTTACCTGCTGTTGTAACAGCAGAGGCCTGTTTCTAGTACACTACTACTTGCCATGCAGGTTGCAGGACTAATGAACACTGTTACTTGCCATGCATGTAAATTTAATCTTTGAATCCAGATAATCATATCAAAGGAAAACTCACCCAAGATAATAATAACTTATGAGACTCAAATTCTGGCCAATCTTTAGTTTTGTGAGGCAAGATGTTTACTACTGCCAATAAACACACACAAAAGTAAAAGTGATGACACAGTCCTAGCTTTTGGAACTGTTAGTTCCTTCCGCAGGAAAGAGAGAGGGATAGGTTGTGGGATATTTAAAAAAAAAGGGCAAATCACTCAGATCCCAGGATGAAGGGGATCAACCTGTAGGGGTGTTGAAGTTTACACTATCAAGCACACTGTCATTAGAAGCATTAGAACATTTGTTTCACCTGAGGAAATAGCATCTCCAAGTTTATACTCAAGCAGGAACAGTATATCATCTGTGTTAGAAGAAATACTGGAGGTTGGTGCAGACCAATTCACTGGCCACTACTACAGTCATAAGCAAGCATTTTTGCAAATTCCCGAGTACTTCTTCAAAAAGTATCCAACTTAATTTTTCATTGTTGTAACAAACAATGGTATCATGATATGTGCATTCTCTGTATTTGTATGCATATATAGTGTGCATGCTGATTTTTTCCACAACTGCAGAAACAACCAGTTGCTGGCTAGACATTGACAAATGAACATATGGATTGTTTATTGCATAAACAACACTGATTGGTGTCCTGGTCAGAACGAAAATAGCAGTGTTGTTAGATTTCTCCACCCTTATTACTACCAGGAAATTTGAAATGGTACACCATTATTCCCTTGTTCATGGGCATTCTCTTTCATGCCATGTGATTGTGACTTTCATGTTATAAAGAGGAAGATTCACACACCAGCCAGAAACTGTTCACTGTGAATACATAGAATTAATTAGGACTATATTTCAGAAAAGGGAAGACATTATGCAGAATTCGACAGAGTTGGATCACACTGTATGAAAAGAGACTTTCCAGTGATACTTCCAGTAGTAGCAGCATATACAGATACATCTACAGCTATAGCCTGCAAACCACTATGAGGTGCATGACAGAGAGTACATCCCATTGTACCAGTTATTAGGGTTTCTCCTGTTCCATTCATGTATGAGGTGAGTGTAGTATGATTTTGTGAATACCTCTGTGTGTGCCATAGTTATTCGAATCTTATCCTCACAACCCCTATGCGAGCAATACATAGGAGGTTGTAATGTATTCCTAGAGTAATCATTTAAAGCCAGTTCATGAAACTTTGTTAACAGATGTTCTTGGGATAGTTTTCATCAGTCTTCAAGAATCTTCCAGTTCAGGTCCTTCAGTACCTCTGTGACACTCTCCCATGGGTTAAACAAACCTGTGACCATTTGTGCTGCCCTTCTCTGTATACGTTCAAAATCCCTTGTTAGTCCTACTTGGTACAGGTCCCACACACTTAGCAATATTCTAGAACTGGTGGCATGAGTGATTTGTAAGCAATCTCCTTAATATATTGATTGCACTTCACCAGTATTCTACCAATAAACTGAAGTCTACTACCTGGTTTACTCATGACTATGCCTATGTGATCCTACAGTGTTACACCCAGGTATTTCTATGAGTTTGCCGATTTCAAGAGTAGTTCCTTGGTATTATAATCATAGGATACTACATTCTTTTGTTTTGTGAAGTGCATGATTTTATATTTTTGAACATTTGAAGCAAATTGCCAGTCTCTGCACCCCTTTAAAATCTTATCAAGATCTGACAGAATATTTATACAGCTTGTTTCGATAGTACTTCATTACAGATAATTGCATCACCTGCAAAAAGCCTGATTTTACTATTAATATTGTCTGCATGGTCATTAATGTACAGAATGAACAGCAAGGAGCAAGGGTCCCAAACACCTGATGTTACCTCTGCATCTGACAATAACTCTGCATCCAAGATATCATGTTGCATCCTCCCTCCCAAGAAAACCTCAATCCAGTCACAAATTTCACTTGACACTCCATATGATCATACTGTGGTGTGAGACTGGGTTAAATGCTTTTCAGAAATCAATAAATACAGCACCTACCTGATTGCCTTAATCCAAAGCTTTCAGTATGTCATGTGTGAAAGGTGGAAGTTGGGTTTCACATGATCAATGTTTTCGAAATCCATGCTGGTTGGCATTCAGGAGGTCATTCTGTTCAAGATATCTCATCATGTTTGTGCTCAGAATATGTTTTAAGATTATACAACAAATTAATGTCAAGGATATTGGATGATAGTTTTGTGGATCACTTCTAGTACCCTTCTTGTAGACGGGTGTCATGTGTGCCTTTTCCAAGAACTGGCCACTGTCTTTTGTGCAAGGGGTCTTTGATAGATTATAGTGCAAAAATGAGCCAACTCAGCAGCAAATCCAGTATATAATTTGACAGGGATTCCATTGAGCCATAGAGTTTTGTTCAATTTTGACGATTTCAACTGTTTCTCAATACCACTGACACTAATACTTATTTCATTCACCTTTTCAGTGGTACGAGGATTAAATTGGGGAAAATTCTCCTAGCTTTTCCTTTGTAAAGGAACATGTGAAACTGGTCTTAAGCATTTCAGCTTTTGCTTTGCTACACTCAGTTTCAGTTACTGTCTCATTCACTAGGGATTGGACACTAACTTTGGTGCCTCTAACAGTCTTTACATGCGACCATAATTTTTTTCGGTTATGTGAAAGATCACTTGACAACATTCTGCTACAGTAGTCACTGAAGGCAGCACACCTTGCTCTCTTGACAGCCACATTTCATTCAGCATCTCTCTATCTATAGCCCTTCGCATTGTTTTACACATATTATGCAGTAATGTCTGTTATTTACAGTGACTGTATACCATGGAGTTTTCCTGCCATTATGAACTGTTCTACTGAGTACATAGCTATCCAGTGTATGGTCAAATATTCCCTTAATCTTGAGACAGAGTTCCTCTACGTGCTCCTGCCTTGTGCTGAAAGTTTCAAGTCCCTTGTTGACACTGACACTACTGATATTTTATCTAGTTTACTGAACATATATGTCTTTCTACTTAGTTTAGTTGTTATTTGTACTTTTGGTATTCACTGTTGGCACAACCATGCAATGTCAATGATACCAGTTTTGATGTGGACATCGTCAAAGATGTAAAGTCCATTTGTTGCCATCAGGTCCAATATAAAAACCATCATGAGTGGGCTTCCTAACTATCTGTTCCAAAAAGTTTTCAGAGAAAGCATTTAGTAAAGTTTCACAGGATGTCTTATCACACCCACCACTAACAAAACTGTAATTTTCCCAATTAACTGTTGGATGATTAAAGTCTCCATTGATGATTACAGTATGATTGGGGAACTTACATACAAGTGAACTGATGTTTTCTCTAAAGTTGTTGGTCACATCAGGAGTTGAGTCTGGTAAGTGATAGAAGGATCCAATTATCGTTTTATGCCTACCCCTCACACTGACTCTTGCCCAAACAATTTCACATGCAGCTTCAATTTCTACCTCATGAACTTGAGTTTCTTGTCTATTGTGACAAATCCACCCCATCTATTTCCCATGTGCCTATATTTTTGATATACATTTAAATTCTCCCCAAGGATCTCACTGCTTTCAATTTCAGGTTTCAACCAGCTTTCTGTACCTAGTATGATGTGATCTTCACTGCTTTTCATGAGCACTTCAAACTCTGGCACGTTTTTGCAAATGCTTCAGCAGTTTACCATTAGGACTCTTGCCCAAACAATTTCACATGCAGCTTCAATTTCTACCTCATGAACTTGAGTTTCTTGTCTATTGTGACAAATCCACCCCATCTATTTCCCATGTGCCTATATTTTTGATATACATTTAAATTCTCCCCAAGGATCTCACTGCTTTCGGCATTTCTTTCTATCATACACTGATACTTCTGGATTTCCTACAGCTATCGTTGTCTGGATCGGATGCACCCCACACATAGTTAGCTATGCGAGTAGCAGCCTCTGATGTTTAGTGCACACCTGACCCATTTAGGGGGACCATACAGTTCTCAACCCTATTGTGCAAGTCCAGGAAGTCAGAACCTAGTTTGCAGCCCTTCCACTACACCCAGAACCAAAGGGTCATGATCAGTTCTCGGAACAATGATGCAAATTGTGAGCTTCATTGAAACTCTATGTGCAAGGCTGGTCTTCTCAACCTTCTCTGTCAGTTGCTGGAATGATCCAAGAATGAAGTCAGAGCCCAGATGACAGGCATCATTTGTTCCAACATGCACCACAATTTGCAGTTGGTTGCACCCTGTTACCTCAGTGGGTGCTGGAAACACCTCTTCAGTATGTTGAATGAGGCCCCCAGGCATATAGACTGAGTGCACCTGGTGTCCTTTCCTGCCCCTTCCTGCCATTTTCCTAAGGGGTACCATCATTCGTCATATGTCTGAACTGCTGATGGTTAGTAGACCCGTACACTTTTGCATGTGCATCCTCTTCACACCAGACAGAACAGGTTTCCCCATAACAGGCAAAGTGAGTGCCACTGGCTCAGATTCAGCTGCAGTGAAAGACAGCATCTCAAACTTGTTGATTAGGGGATCAATACCACACCATGAGTCATCCCTTGTCCCCGTCCACCCTGTACAGGATGCCTAGATTTACCACCAACCACCAGCAGCATACGTTGGCTCCACATTATGTCACCCCAAAACAGCAGGGACCTCCACCTTGCTGCAGTCACTGGACAGTGTATCTGAGGCATTCAACTTGACCGGGTTGCCTCCAAATACGTCTCCAACAATTGTCTGGTTGAAGGCATATGCGGCACTCATTGGTGAAAAGAACATGATCCAATCCTGAGCGGTCCATTCAGTGTGTTTTTGGGCCCATCTGTTCTGCGCTGCATGGAGTTGTGGTTGCAAAGATGGACCTTGTTGGGAGTGAAGTTGAGCATCATGCAGTCTATTGTGCAAAGTTTGATTCATAACATGACATCCTGTGGCTGCACAAAAAGCGTTATTCAATATGGTGGCATTGTTGTCAGGGTTCCTCCGAGCCATAATCTGTAGGCAGTGGTCATCCACTGCAGTAGTATCCCTTGGGCGGCTCGACTGAGGCATGTTATTGACAGTTTCTGTCTCTCTGTATCTCCTCCATGTCCGAACAACATCGCTTTGATTCACCCCGAGATGCCTGGACACTTCCCTTGCTGAGAACCCATCCTGGCACAAAGTAACAATGTGGATACGATTGAACCACGGTATTGACCATCTGGGCATGGTTGAACTACAGACAACACAAGCCGTGTACCTCCTTCCTGGTGGAATGGCTGGAACTGATCGGCTGGTGGACCCCCTCTGTCTAACAGGTGCTGCTCATGCATGGACAGGTTTAGTGACATTTCTGAACACTCAAAGGGACTGTGTCTGTGATACAATATCCACAGTCAACATTTATTTTCAGGAGTTCTGGGAACCAGGGTGATGCAAAACTTTTTTTGATGTGTGTAGTTGTTAGCAAACTCGAAAACAGAGCTAATTTATGATAAATTCAGATAATACATAGGGCTACTCCTAATAAAGGAAAAACTAGATGGAAGGCAATATGTTGGTCAGAAAATCTGCTACAGTAACTAAATCACAAGTTCTGATTTACTACAAACTACTTATAGATTATGCAAAAGACATGCTACCTTCCAAAAATTCTAAAAAATGCATGTTTATTTGCTTTTATTTATAATAAAGTACAGGGTTGATGTATTCTTTGCCAGAACTGTGTGCCACAAACGCTGATTTGTTATGAAATAAATTATGTATCCAAAACACTTGTACTGGTAACTTACAAAAATATAGTTTTGTAAGCATCCAAAAATTCTATTTCTCATGTAATTGTACAATGAAATTAGAGAACAGTTGTTTTGAAGGAGGATAGACCAACTGTTCACAAAAAAAAAATTTAAACCATAAATAAGTGCAAGCCTACAATTTAGAATAACAGTACGAGTTTATCATGGTACTCGTGAATGTTTGAAATTTCTCAGTATATCACTATACAAATGGATATTGTTGGGAGAGGTGTTTAGAAGCTGAAGGGGACTAGCATCAAACAATTGTATCTGAATAAAGATTGATTTTATAAATAAAAGTTCATATTTTGAAACTGTTAATGGTCTAAAGAAAATTATAACTACTGAGAGAAACTGTGATACTATGAAATCCATTCCACTTCTGTCTGGTTGCAGTGATGGTTAACTATACAGAAGATATAAATGGTATACAGATTTACTTGTGAGAATTGGCACTTCCAAAGACCATATACACAGGTGATAAAACACCCACATGAGAAGAACCATAACAGTCATGTGATGCACAAAGAAACTGATTGTCTGGATACAAGGCATGCTCAAAACTATTACAGAAGATAAACTTTCAAAAGTTGCTTGGATCATCAATAGAACACCATATGATCCCATATTTCACCCAAATGGCTGTAACAAAAGGCATCAGAAATGAGTATAGAATGAAGAATTTAATATATTGTCACTAACTGGTGGCAGAAATTGTAGGCATATAAACTAAGAAGTACCTGCAGAACACTGGTTCATGAAGAGGAGTGCTGCGAGGAGGTTATATGCAATAACTATTTGTATGAAGTACAGGCAACCACTCACCCCATAAATGAAGTGTTACACAAATGACTTTTAAAGTCCTCATCTACAAGATGAGTCATTACGTCTATTCTTTCCATTATCTGTGATCCGTCCATGAGTTTCCAGTATCATATTACTTTGACAATGATTAACCATGGCTGTTTAGGAAATACATACTTGAGAGAAAACAGACATTGCAAGTTGTGAATGCAGAGATGTGAAGGACAAAAATCACATTGGTTTTGGTTGCTGCATGAAGAAAATTAATATAGATAATCTCCTGAAACACATTTATGGTTCGCTTGTCAAAAGGTCCTTACTGGTCACAGCTCTTTTAGCAACAGAAGATTTAAGAATCTGCAAATTCTTCTTCAATTTCATAATGATCTGGGTGTCTCAGTATTATGCTGGATGAACCAGCATTTTACTCACCAGTCTTAATGAAATGATTTGTGTTTAGAAATGAGGTTTAGTTGTTACTTGTCAGAATACAAGTGTAACCAATTTGAGAATCACAAAATACAAATAATAATTTTGATGACACACCTTTGTAACATCATGACATCATTAAATCTATTCATTCTAACATCTGGAAGTGTCATTACTGAATACAACTTTGGTCCAAATAAGGTTCATTTCATGCCACAATATGTAACCTGTCTTTTTGAGATGTTACAGACATGAGAATAGTTAAAATCGGTCTGTCTCGTACACAAACAAAGCTGTTTTTTCATAATTAGACAACCCAGAGGCAATTCTACATATGCAGTTGAAATCAAATATCTTCTTCCTTTGTAGTATGTTGCTGTCTTGATCCATACATGAGTACCTACTTCTAAGTAAATGAGATTACATTTGTCTTGATTGAATTCCTTTCACTATAAAGAAGCACATTTTTATACTGCTGGTAATAAATTGCTTCATCTTGCACAGTTTTAGACATTTCACTATAATGGATATAAATATTACCTTCCTTGCCTAGCATTTCTTGATTTCACCCATAGTCCCAATGAGATGATTTTATTTTTCAGAATGAGTTTTAGTTGCTGCTTGTCATTATACAAGTATACTCAATTTGAAAGTCACAAAATAGTAATAATAATTGTGATGACACACCTTTGTACCATCATAAAATCATTAAATGTGCTCATTCTAGCAAGTGGAAATGCAATTGATGCAGTAAAACTTTGGTCCAAATAAGAAGGATCATTTCATGCCACATTATGTAACTTATCATTTTGGGGTATTACTGACATGAGAATAATTAAAATCAGCCTGTCTTGTAGTATACAAGCAAAGCTCAGTTGTTTGATAATAGCCAACTTTATATACTGAGATGAAATCAAATATCTTCTGCCTTCATAGTATGTTGCTGTCTTGACCCACGCACAAGTACCTATTGCACTCTTTGATATAATGTTTCTGTAACTGAAGAAAGAAATTATTTTAACAAGGTGATGCATATTTTGCCTTTTTTGATTACAGATCTCTCCATCAGAGCTCCTGCTTCTAAGTAAATGAGATTACATTTGTCTTTGTTGAACTACTTTCACTAGGCACATATTTATACTGCTGATGACAAATGTCACCATCTTGTACAGTTTAAAGTATTTTGTTATAATTATATGATCACATGCACATTAATCTGTTACAGGTAGCAGCGGCTGTCACTGCAACTCTTGGTGTAATTGTGTACAGACTGTCTGTTGTAACAGCAATTTATGCTGCTGGTGGTTACATAAAAAAATACTCAAAACTGATTACTTCTGCTACAGCCTCCCTTATAAATTTGGTTGTCATAATGCTTTTGACACAGGTAAGAATGAGAAACATTTAAGTGTGAATTGCAAAGTAATCATGCAGGTGTAGATGTAAACTACTACAGTGTATTAAACTGATTGCAATTATTGCATGAGTGTAAGCTAGGTGCTTAACTTAATGTTGTTTTGTTGTTGTTGTATGTGTGTTGCATAATGCTGTTTTGTTGTTGTTGTTGTGGTGGTGGTGGTGGTGGTGATGGTGGTATGGTGATGGTGGTGGTGGCAGCGGCAGTGGTGGTGGTCTTCAGACTGTTTAGGTGCAGCCCTCTGTGCTAGTATATCCTCTGCAAAACTCTTATCTCTCAATAACTACTCAAACCTACATCCATTTGAACCTGCTTACTGTATTCATACCTAAGTCTCCCTCTAGAATTGTAATCTCCACACTTCCCTCAATTAACAAATTGACTGTTCCTTGATGCCTCAGAATGCATCCTGTAAAATAGTCCTTTTTTCTAGTCATGTTGTGCCATAAATTTCTTTTCTTCCCAGTTTGATTCAGTACCTCCTCATCAGCTATCTGATGTAATCCTCTAATCTTCAATACTGAATTCTTCTGTAGCACCACATTTCATAACCTTCTATTCTCTTCTTGTCTTAACTGCTTATCATACACTTTTAACTTCCATAAAAGGCCACACTTCACATAAATACCCTCATAAAAGACTTCCTAATATTTAAATTTATATTAGATGTTAACAAATTCCACTTTCTCAGAAATGCTTTTTGTTATGTCAGCCTGCATTTTATGTTGTCTCCAAATTGGCCATCATCAGTTACCTTACTGCCCAAAATTCATTTATTTCTTTTTGTAACTCACTTCCTAATCTGAATCCCTCAGCATCGCCTGATTTAATTCTACTACATTCCATTACTGTTGTGTTATATTTGTTGCTGTTCATCTTATAGCCTGTTTTTAAGATGCTATCCATGCTGTTCAACTGCTCTTCCAAGCCCTTTGCCATCTCTGATAGAATTACAATGTCATTAGCAAACTTGTCTCACTACCTTCTCAGGTACTCTTTTCATGTCATGTTCTGTGACTCTTATAACTGCAGATCACTTTATATACAAGTTGCAAATAACCTTTCACTCCCTGTATTTTGTTCTTGCTATCTTTAAAATGTTGAAGACCACAGTCCAGTCAACATTGTCAGAAGCTTTCTCTAAATGTACAAATGCTATAAATATAGGTCAGCTTTTCTTCAACCTGTCTCTTAAGATAAGACATAAAGTCAGTATTGCCTTTCATGTTCCTATATTTCTTTTGAAGCCAAACTCATCTTCTCCTACATCAACAGGTTCCATCCTTGCAAGAGTAATATAACTAGTCCTGACCAAAAAGTTGTGTTACCAGAACTCTCACCAGAGATCAGTTTGTCAGGTTTTGTGAGACTTTCACTGACAGAGACTGGTTTGGCCAATGCTATGGTGATACACATTTTACTTTTAAGTCAAGATTTGTCAGAAAAAAATGATAGGTTCTTTTAAAGCATTTTGTATATGAATTTGATGAAATAAATTCAAAATATTCGACAAAGGCTTCAAAACTCAGTACACCAACACACAAAAATCCATGATATACTAAAACTCCATCTGAACAGGCCTTGAAGACCCAATGGTACTAACTGTCTGCCTTGCCATCCTCAGCCCATAATGAAAGGAAACTATATTTTCACTGTTCATGCAGTAAAACTTCAGCATCAGACAAGACGTTTTACTTTATTACTTCTTTACTACTAACTCTAGTCATGACACATTATGCCAGTGGCAGATACAGAAAAACCTCAAGGAGGGGGTGCTAAAGATATCTTGAGCTACCTTTACTTTTACCGTAATAAAAAAATAAGCAAATCACTTGCAAAATTTAAGAAAGTTTTATTTAAACTGATTATACACATATGCAAGACAATGCCATCTTCTGATATAGAAAAAGTTACAATTGTGGTTCTCTTCCTTAAAATGAATAATTTTATGTGCCTATTCTTCCTGGCAAATTGGTTAATTACATCGCTAACAGGACAATCAATATCAGGGTGAGTGTTCAACAGAGCTAAGCCATTAAGTAGATCCTCCTTCATTGTCAACCTCAGCCATGTCTTTGTATGCTGCAATGTTGAAAAACTTCTTTCAGCTGTAGCAATAGATGCAGGTAGACAAGCAAATATTTTGTACAGAATGTGAAAAGTAGGATAGTCAGGTCTAGGACAGTAATAGATTCACGATCATTAAAGGCCTTTATGCTCATATTATGAGTTAGATATGGGAAACTGTTGTTACATTATTAGTAAAAATATTGTTAGGAGTCTCATAACAATATTTTTACTGAGAAGTTACTGTTGTTGTTGTTGTTGTTGTTGTTGTTGTTGTGGTCTTCAGTCCCGAGACTGGTTTGTTGCAGCTCTCCATGCTACTCTATCCTGTGCAAGCTTCATCATCTCCCAGTACATATTGCAACCTACATCCTTCTGAATCTGCTTAGTGTATTCGTCTCTTGGTCTCCCTCTACGATTATTACCCTCCATGCTACCCTCCAATACTAAATTGGTGATTCCTCGATGTCTCAGAACATGTCCTACCAACCGATCCCTTCTTCTAGTCAAGTTGTGTCACAAGCTCCTCTTCTCCCCAATTCTATTCAATACCTCCTCATTAGTTATGTGATCTACCCATCTAATCTTCAGCATTCTTCTGTCTATTTATCATCCACGTTTCACTTCCATACATGGCTACACTCCATACAAATACTTTCAGAAATCACTTCCTGACACTTAAATCTATACTCGACATTAACAAATTTCTCTTCTTCAGAAACACTTCCCCTGCCATTGCCAGTCTACATTTTATATCCTCTCTACTTCGACCATCATCAGTTATTTTGCCCCCCAAATATCAAAACTCATTTACTACTTTAAGTGTCTCATTTCCTAATCTAATTCCCTCAGCATCACTCGACTTAATTCGACTACATTCCATTATCCTCATTTTGCTTTTGTTGATGTTCATCTTATATCCTCCTTTCAAGACACTGTCCATTCTGTTCAACTGCTCTTCCAAGACCTTTGCTGTCTCTGACAGAATTACAATGTCATCGGCGAACCTCAAAGTTTTTATTTCTTCTCCATGGATTTTAATACCTACTCTGAATTTTTCTTTTGTTTCGTTTACTGCTTGCTCAATATACATATTGAATAACATTGGGGAGAGGCTACAACCTTGTCTCACTCCCTTCCCAATCACTACTTCCATTTCATGTCCCTCGACTCTTATAACTGCCATCTGGTTTCTGTACAAATTGTAAATAGCCTTTTGCTCCCTGTATTTTACCCCTGCCAACTTGAGACTTTGAAAGAGAGTATTGCCGTCAACATTGTTGAAAGCTTTCCCTAAGTCTGTAAATGCTAGAAACGTAGGATTGCCTTTCCTTAATCTATTTTCTAAGATAAGTCATAGGGTCAGTATTGCCTCACGTGTTCCAATTTTTCTGCGGAATCCAAACTGATCTTTCCCGAGGTTGGCTTCTACCAGTTTTTCCATTCGTCTGTAAAGAATTCGCATTAATATTTTGCAGCTGTGACTTATTAAACTGATAGTTTGGTAATTTTCACATCTGTCAACATCTGCTTTCTTTGGGATTGGAATCATTATATTCTTCTTGAAGTCTGAGGGTATTTCGCCTGTCTCATACATCTTGCTCACCAGATGGTAGAGTTTTGTCACGACTGGCTCTCCCAAGGCTGTCAGTAGTTCTAATGGAATGTTGTCTGCTCCAGGGGCCTTGTTTCGACTCAGGTCTTTCAGTGCTCTGTCAAACTCTTCACGCAATATCATATCTCCCATTTTATCTTCATCTACATCCTCTTCCATTTCCATAATATTGTCCTCAAGTACATCGCCATTGTATAGACCCTCTATATACTCCTTCCGCCTTTCTGCTTTTCCTTCCTTGCTTAGAACTGGGTTTCCATCTGAGCTCTTGATAGTCATACAAGTGGTTCTCTTTTCTCCAAAAGTCTCTTTAATTTTCCTGTAGGCAGTATCTATCTTACCCCTCATGAGATAAGCCTCTACATCCTTACATTTGTCCTCTAGCCATCCCTGCTTAACCATTTTGCACTTCCTGTCGATCTCATTTTTGAGACGTTTGTATGCCTTTTTGCCTGCATCATTTACTGCACTTTTGTTACTATGAATTACTATTATTAATACGTCACAATCAACTGGTCACACTCATCCTTCATTAATCTTCACACTTGCACTTGCTACAACTAGGACTTTTTACTTATTCATTCTTCAGTCTTAATATTTCTGCTTCTGAATGTAAACTGGCTTCCTATTCTGTGAATAGTCCATATGTATAACGCTGTGTATCAAAGGTTCTCTGTACAAGAAAACAGTAGAATATTCAGTAATTTTCTCAAACAATTGCCAGAGAGAATAACGTATCGAGATCACTAGAATGGCCACAACTTTTATCATAGGTATGTGTTAGCTTTCTATGTGTCAGACAGAAATGTATAAAATATGATGATGTGGATGTGCATGCTACATAGGAAAATGCAACTACCCGATAACTCGATTCAGTCGAGTCGACTGATGAAAGAATTGAATAAATAGCATGCAGGCTGACTGGCGGGAGCGGCACGGGCAGCAATGCAGGTGGCCCTGCAAGGCAGGGGGTGGGGGTGGGGGTGGCATGTGCCCACCCCTGATATGTATCCACCACTGCATTATGCATCATATAGTATCCACATATACTACTGAACGTGATTGCAAAAGTACAGGATGGAGCAGAGGAAACACATGTTTTTAAACTCAGCAACCATTGGCAGACAACTCAGACAATGCAAGTTCAGTCGCTATGGAGTGTTGGAGCATAGACGATTATGTGTTCATGGTCAGACAGTTCAGAAACAAAGATTCTGTGGTCACAGTTTGATGTCTTTTCTGTCAAAAGTTTAGTGTTGGACATTGAGATACAGTCTCACATCGAAACACTGTTCTCTGAGGGGTGGCAGCATTTAGGTGTACTGTAACTCTATGAAAAACAAACCATCTGGTATTCCTCATTCAGTTTGAACTCCAGGAAATGTAGATAGAGTGAGAACATTATCTGTTAGGTGACAGGCTGTATTGCTGTGTGTGCCACATTGTTTGCTTCATCATATGTTACATAATGATCTGAGATTTCACCCATACAAAATAATGATTGTCGAGCAGCTAAGTGAGATAGATTTTGTGCAGTGCAGAAAACTTTTTGGCATAATGGATGCTATTCTTAATGGAAAATGCAGATGTCTCACTCTTATGAGTGATGAAGCTGATTTTGGAGTGGCCGAGCGGTTCTAGGCGCTACAGTCTGGAACCGCGCGACTGCTACGGTCGCAGGTTCGAATCCTGCCTCGGGCATGGATGTGTGTGATGTCCTTAGGTTAGTTAGGTTTAAGTAGTTCTAAGTTCTAGGGGACTTATGACCTCAGATGTTGAGTCCCATAGTGCTCAGAGCCATTTGAACCATTTGATGAAGCTGATTTCCATCTGAATCGGTATGTTAATGTACAGAAATGTTGGCACTAGGCATCTGATAACCCACATGCACTACACCAGAAACTTCTCCAGAGCTCAAAAGTAAAATGTGGTGTGGTATCTTCAAGATAGGGATTGTTTGACCTTACTTTCTTGAAGACAGAGAAACCACAGTTACTATGACATTAGCATGCTACATCAAAATGTTAAACAACTTTCTTCATCCAGGATTTGAAATGCATCAAGTGAACATGAGAGAAATGTGGTTTCAACAGGATGGTGCTGCAGCTCACAGGGCGAGAGCATCCATGGAAAGAATTCAACAAATGTTCACAGGACGTCATTTCACAATATGGTTATGTTCCTTTGGCACCACACTCACCCAGTCTATAAATGTGTCTCTTTTTTTTGTGGGCTCTTTGAAATTGTGAGTGTACATGAAAAAGCTCTGCACAATCAATATTCTAAATATTTCCATTTATCAGGGAATTGAAGCTGTACTGAATGAAATGTTGGAGAGATCCGTGTGTAACTTTCAGGAGAGGATCCAAACTTGTGTCTGGCTAGAAGAACATCATCTCAACAACATTATTTTCTGAACCTAATTAAGATATTTAGATTTCAGAAATGCAATAAAAGTACTACAGGGTGGGACAAGTAAAACTGGCATGGTGAACAGAGATCCAGAGTACAAAGAAGCATAGTAAACAAAAGGAAATATATTACTAACCTGACTATACCAGATATTGAAAGTTACCACCATTCATCTCTGTGCACTTTTGGGCCCTAGTCAGCAAGTTGCTGAAGATAGATCGAGGCTGGACTGCTGGGATTGCTGCAGTCTTGTCCGAAAAATTGTGCTGCAGTTCTTGTTGCAATACACCTTAGACTTGAGGGCTCCCCACACAAAGTAATTGCACACTGACAGATCATGTGACCTGGGTGGCCTGAAGATTGTGTAAATGTGCTCCAAGGTTCGGCTGACTGTATGGGAAGTTGCTCCAGCCTGTTGGAAGACAGTTAGTTTTTGAACATCTACTATAGTCAGATTATTTCTGTATTTATTTTCATCTGCTGTGTTTCTTTGTACCTTGGAACTCTGTTCTCTGAGTCACTTTCATTTGCCCCACCCTGTATTTTTGAATGCAAGATTTAAAAAAAAAATAAAACCATGTTTCAGTTATTCAGTAATGAAAAACATGGACTTCCTGTCCTCCACCCTGTATATCATCGTACGTTCAGGAGGTATGATGTCACAAACATTGAGGTGTGTAGAAAACTAGGTTTTATTATATATATTATATATTTTATATTATGAAATTATGCACTGTTTTTTGTGTCACAAGAACTCACCACCAAACACCAACCCAAAATTCTTAAACTATTGCCAGTTAAAGAATTAAAATAGGTAGAAAAGGCCCATCCCTACAATAACTACAAGGCTCAAAGAAATTTAAAAATAGGTCTAAGCATAATGAACTATAATTGGCTGCACTGTCACAATATTTGTTGCAGTTTGCTCATATGACATTTCTGCCATGATCGGTACTTGCACCTGAAGACAACCCCACCAAGTGACACGGTTGCTGAATTTGAGGTGTCACCTAATGGGAGCATGTTCCCATACTGTCTGTTGGGCTGCCCAAATCACTGTCAAGCCATTATTCAAGAGTTAATACAGTACAAAAATGTGGAAGTTATTAACTTAATTTTTATTTTGCTTTTACATCTTTTTATTTCTTATTTTAAATATTTATGTTGCAGGTGTACACATCGTTATCAAGAGTCCTCACTAACTTGGAAAACCCCAGAACAGCTGGAGAGTATGAGAAGAGCATTACATTTAAAATATTTGTCTTCCAATCAATCAACTTCTATGCTTCTCTCATATACATAGCATTTTTTAAGGTACAGAATATTATAATTCTATGTGTCACCAATTTTACACGAAAGAATTGAAAAATCATTAATAATAGGTCATTAAATCATATGAGTAAAATTGCCATAGCCACATAATAACCATAGCATAGTAACTCCATTGAAAATGCTACATGCAATTTATTTCATTTATTGCTGTCATGTGCACCATCTTTATTTTTCCTTTGTTTAAGGAAGTTCTGTAGTAGATAGTAAATGTAAGATGTAAACTCAAATAATGCTGTCATAAACCAAGAGTTTGGTTTTGACACTGCAGTATGTTTAAGCATGATTCTATTGGAGTTGGTATGTCCTTTCTTTTCTCTGTTTTGGAAATTCATTCATCCATTGTGTTGTAGAGTGCCCTTCAGCATAACAAAGAATTAAAAATTTTGTGTTGGTTAATTTTTTCACTTAGCAAAGAATTCACAGATAAACACACATCAAGTTGTTGAAAACATCCTGTAAGTTTGTATTAACCTTTAAAATATTGCCACTCTTACAAATACCTGGATGTAACACTTTGTAGGGACTTGAAACTGAGCAATCACAAAGTCTCAGTTGTAAGTAAAGCAGCTGACAGACTGCAGTTCATTGTTAGAATACTGGGGTAATGCAATGAGTCTGGATATAAAATGTGCATGTGACCCATGATAGAATGTTGCTTAAGTGGAAGAGACTTGTACCAAACAGGTCTAACAAAGGATGGCTGCACAAATGGTCATAGGTTTGTTGGACCCAAGGAGGACGTTGAATGAAGTGAACTGGCAGATCTTTCCTACACAAACTATCCTGTGGAAACCTACATAGAAAGTCCTGAATCTAGAACTATACTACAACCCCAGTGTTTCACTCCCATAGCAATTGCGAAGACAACATTAGACTAATTACAGCACTTTCAGAGACATTTAAGCAAAACAATAATTGTGGCAAGGCTGACACAATATGTATACTGCTGTGGATTCCTGTATTGATTCCCACAATTCCAAAGCTACATTATGCCTCGTTTAAACTTAAGTTAATTGAATTTTCAGTGACGATTTCAATGCTTTTGCAAAACTGGTAATGGAATTTGGCCATACAAAATCACTGCAAGTTTTCTGAAAGAGTTAGCATGTTGAGGTTTCACAGTTTTCACTTTAAAGTGAAATGTAAATCAGTAACAACGTCTTAATTATTTATGTTCATTATTTTACAAATACAGTGTGACTTTTGTTCCTAAGATAAATTTCATGTCTTTACATTTGGATGTTTTGTAATTACTATCACTTTTTTATGTATAAATTCCGTAAATGAAGAATTAGGCTTTTTTTGTATTATTTTTGAAATATTTTTCAGTTTGTTGTTCAGTATACCTATAAATTAATTAGAACTCATCTTAATTGACCACAATGCATCTTAAGGCAACTTATTCTCATCAGTACAGTAATTCAACAACATTACAATTCAAGCTTTTGCATCTATGTAACTTCACGTAAACATCATGTTGTAGTGTTGCATTATTTGACATGTTTGGAATCATACTTTTCATTAAATATTTTCCTATTCCACTACACATGTAATATGGGCAAGATGTTTCTAAGGGCATGCATGCAACAGAATAGGAAGTTTGTTATGCAAAATGACTGCAGTGTCCATATCCATGACAAATTATATTCTGTTACTTACATTACATAGATATTAATGGAACCTTCTTGGTTTGCAACCCATGTCACTATAAACAAAACACTCGAGCTTTCAATAGCTGTCCCTGCCATCATTATCAGGAGTTGAAATCACTGACTGCTGGCACGGTTTAGAAAAGCTGCAGAAGAAAATATCAGATCTGTTGAGTTCTTTAGCATTTTTTCAACACTGCCAGAACAAGGAGCTAAGTCCTCTCTTTCCTGTAGTCAGGCACCATATTTGAACTGTTGCAGTGGACAGAATTTTGAAGAAGACTAATGGCAGGTGAAGTATGAGCTTGATATTAATGCCAGAACCCTACTTGATTGTCATTTACTTCTGGCATTAATCTTGTCACTATTCAAGTGGTAGATGTAACCACAGCAGCCAAAACAGCACATGAGTTTGTGCGAGATAATGTCTCAGCAGTGCTCCAAGTATTTTTTTTTTTAATTAAATAAAAAAATAGAAAAACACAGAACAGTTGTTAATCTTTCTATCCGAGAGCTTGGTGATGGATCTGTTGCAGCACTGAGTAAAGACCTTAATTTTTCTCCAGTCCCCTGATGTCTGCCAATGTTGGATGTTGTTAGAGGATCAGAGCACTGTATTAGGTATTCCTCGCATGATGAGGACATCAGACTAACTGCTAGCCATATCCCAGTGAAAGCTAAGCCACTGAAACCCAGTATTAGCCAGTACACATACTGGAAGCTTAGTCATGATCCAACACAGACCATCTTCAGAAAGACAAGGAATGTGAATGTATGCTTTCCCGGTGTATACAGCTGGTGAAGAGTTCTCGGGCTTCCAGCCAGGTGACGGTGTCTTCAAACTGCGACATTTCGACGAGGAAGTTAATCAGGAACTCAGGTATGTGAAAAGAAGTGACAAAAAAATTAATGCCACAAGTTGCCGGATCTCCAAGGTTTTAAGGATTTCTGAAGATACACAAAGAAGATGTTCCTCTGAGGCCTATATCTGATACAGTCAGTTCACTCACTCACTTGCAGACTGATAAAACATCTGGCAGGGTTATTAGCACCAAAACTGGTGCACTGTGGACATCATATTGTTAACTTGCAGTCATGTGTTGAAACCCACAGGGAAATAAAGATAGGCCAAAATGACGTAATGGTTAGCCTGGATGTTGTGTCTCTTTTTACAAGGGTGCCAGCAGAAGACACACTGGATCTTTTGGACCAGTGGATCTTTTGTCCCTTCAGTTTCCTCCTGAGATTGTCAAGCTGTTCTGCCGTACTTTAATGACAATGTACTACTTCTACCGCAACAAATATTATGAGATGACAGATGGCACAGCTTTGAAGAAAAAGCTCCAAACTTACAGTGGTCATTTTGCTTCCTACAGTATGTCAAATTTGCTTCCTACAGTATGTCAACGACACCTTCTTGATATGGCCTCATGGTGAAAAAGCAATGTGGTTCCTCAGCCACATGAATGGTGTGTGTCCCAACATTATATTTACTGATTTGAGGAGGAATGGCAAGCTTCTGTTCTGGATGTTTTAGTTGAGTGGAAAGCAGGAGCTTGGGCATTCAATTTACAGGAAATTTATGCATACTGGCGCATACTTGATACCAACAGTTTTCACCACCTTGTACACAAGAAAGCAGGTGTCACCAATGAAAAATGCCTCATGAAGCTGCAAAAGAGGTCAAGCCAATTGCATTCCTTCCATACTGCAGAGCAACAACTAGCAAGATAGGGTGCATGCTGAAGAGATGTGGACTAAGACCAATGTTCTGGCACCATATCCAAGATAGGAGATAGGTTACACCCTGTTAAATACAATATAGGCCTTCAAGTTCCTGATGTGTATTGTGTCCCGTGTGAATGTGATAGCATTTACATAGGTCAAACCATTTGTACTGTTGCTAAGCATTGTGTGGAACACTCGCAACATAATAAACAAAGGAAACTTGAGAAATTGCCTGTGTTGAACATTGCCTAGAAAATGGGAATAAAATACAATTTGAAAATATGAGAGCTTTGATTCAAACATCTTCATATTGGGATTCTGTTATGAAAGAAGCTGGAGATATTAGAATGAACAGCAACAATTTTAACATTGTTCAGGGGTGCACACTTAGTAGGGATGGTCATGGGTTTTGGACACTGAACAAAAGCAAGGATGGAGGCTTGGCACTTATAGGCAGTTTTGGACATAGCACTGGCCTCTGGCAGTGTCTGATCTCACTTGGACCTGTGTAAGGATGGAGCTGCTATCAGTTGCCCAACTTGGCTTCCATGCATGCGTCACTTGGGCCCTCTTTGGAAGATTTCAGACATTGCCATTGCATTATATAAGAAGAATGTCATGCCATCCCCAGCAGTTATTAGTTTTAACTGTTTATAATGATGGTGGAGACAACTGTTGAAAACTCAAGTATTTTACTCAGAGTGACACGGTTTGTAAACCAAGAAGATTTTATTGAAGCATGCCACTGTGAAAGACTTCAAGGACACATTACATAGATATTTTATACAAAGAGTTGGTGTAATATGTATGTATCATTAGATAAATTATTAACATACATTTCTTTATCTGAATGACTTCTCAATGATCTCTCCCTATTTCCTGAACTTGCAAGCACTGTAAGCGCACCTCTCAGTGTCCCACTTCTCCTCAGTTTCATTCAGATGCTTTGTCTTTCTCTGAAATAACATCCGGAAAGGTAAAGTATTGAGTTGCTGATAGGCATACACAAAAAGAAAGAAAACTTGCTATCTTTTGGAGCTACACTTTTACAAGATAGAGTAAAACTCTCTCTCTCTCTCTCTCTCTCTCTCTCTCTCTCTCTCTCTCTCTATGCCCATGCTGGATACTGTCTTGGCTAACAGTTCCAGTGATGTATTTTGGCAGGTGGACTGGTTGCGTTGGGGTTAGTGTTGGATGGGGTGGGTAGAGGGACATGGAAATGGGAGGCGGGTAGAGGTATCAGGGATGGGTGGTTAGTGGTTTGGCAGGAGGCATCTGGTTTTCCAGATAGGAATGTGGGAGGGAGGGTGGCAAGTATACAGACTAGGCATGTGATGCACAATCATAGGGGCAGGTGGGGAATGGTGCACATTTGACGTGGCTGCTTTCATAGGTGTATTGGCTTCTATCAGAGTAGCATAAGCTTGTGACATGACTGGAGTAAGAAGTGCTGGGTGGGTGGACTAAGCAGGTCTTGCATTTGGATCTTCCACAGAGATATGATCCCTGTGGCAAGGAGTGAGGGTGAGCATATGGACAGATGCATGCAATTTCACAGGTTTCCCCCATCAGGTTGCCATTTAATTGGTACTTACGTATCTTAACAATCAAAAAGAGATAAAAAGATTTTTGTTAAAAATGGGAATTACATTGCAGATTAGTCAGTTATATCAGCACAGGCACTGGGGCACTTTCCACCGAATTGAAAAATGGTCTCAAAAACAAATCAGAAACAAATTTAAGATTGGCAGTGTCCTCAAAACTTTTAGAAAACTACCCTTCTAATTGTTTTAAGGTCACAATAAATTCTTCAAACCTTGTGTTTTCTAGTAAGCTTAGTCAGGTCTGAGATGTTGGCGTTGGATGTGGAAAACCAACAGGAGTGTGTCAGAATTTGTCTCTTCTACAATGTGATTTTCTTTTTAAATGCATCCCCATCAAATGAGAAATATGTAATTTCTCACCTTGCAGTGCTTATAGTGTGTAGTGTGCAGAAAAGTCCACTTAAAATGTGTGGACTGATATCCATTCCAGATGTTCTAATTTTTGTTCCTGCACTTTTTTTTCCTTCATAAATTCAGCAATAGCAATTAAAAAATAAATCGTTCAGGCCATGTCCCTTGACTTAGCCAGCATACTTTGCTGTAATATATAAAGTCTCCATACTCGTCATTTATTTCTTTTGAAAACTGTTAAAACTGACAATGGAATAATGTGTGTGACTTCAGAAATGTTGCTATTTGTACCACCAATTTCTTCATGTGTTCCATACCAGCTAGTTTAGCACAAAGTGGTTCTTGTTGTGCAGAACATAGAATCTCGCCTGTCAATTGTTGCTGTTTTTTGTTCTTTCATTGTCAATTAAATTTTTAAATTCTTTCTGCATAATTTTGTAATGTCGTTTCATAGCAGATCTTCAGTAACTGTTGATAACGCCACTGTATAATAGATAATAAGAAATCTTATCCCTCTCTCCTGTCATTCAGATCATTTTTAAGGGCTTGTTATGATACATTGCTAGACTGCCTCTTTTTGTGGAAACATACCATTGGATCTGTGAATGTCCTTCATACCATGAACAAATAGCAGAAGGTAAACTGACACCACAATTCTGCCAAACTGAAGAGAGTTATGCTGAACAAAAAATTCCACACCTCAATACTAAATGAAAAGTTGCGCTATACTGGGTACTTCCGAGCAACCTGAGACAGGCTGAGCCTCGTCCCACATATGGCCCACACATCTAACTAGCATGCAGTTTGGCACACTATGGCCAGTTCTGTTTTAGAGTGTGTTAACAGTATGAAACGTAAAGCCACTATGGCCAGTTCTGTTTTAGAGTGTGTTAACAGTATGAAAGGTAAAGAAATGTGAAGAAGTTTGCCTCTACAGAAAAACAATTTCTCATTGGGTCTGATATATGGGCATAGATGTGGAAAACTAACTGAGGAGAAACATCAGAATTTTGATGCTTATTCATTAAAACTTGATGAAACAATCAGTGTAACAAAGTATACACAGCTTGCAATATTTGTGCTGCTTGTTCACTTGGAAGTATAAGTTTTGAATGAACTATTAGATGTTATGCCTATGGATTATACAATCACAGGTTGTGATATATTTTAGATGGTACATGAACCACTGAAAACATGTTTGCCACAGGACAGGCTCTGTTCTATGGGAACAGATGGAGCACCATAGAAGTCTGGAGGTCAGAAAGGTTTTGTTTCTCATATGAAAGAAAAAACCAAAACCAAATTTGGGAAAAGTGTATTAAGTTTACACTGTTTTATCCCCTAGGATGCACTTTGTGCAGAAAGTATGTGTTATGGCAGTGTGATGAAGGTGATGGTACAATGTGTAAATTTTATAAGGCATCATGGCCAAATCAAAATTTTGTTGCAAGACCTGGAAGCAACGTATGGTGATGTACCCTATCATTGTGCAGCATGAAGCCTTAGTAGAAACAAAGCTCTCACCACATTTTTTGCTACTTGGAAGGAAATTGCCCTATTTATGGAAATGAAAGGAGAGATGCAACCAGCACTCAGTGATGACAAATGGATTTCAAACCTGGTCTTTCTCACTGCTATCACAGTACTCATAAATCAATTAAATTTTTCACCCAAAGAAATTGACACATATGATAGAATCAGTGAATTCTTGAAAAAACTAAATCTCTTTGACGGGCAGATTGCTACAGGAAACCTAAATTTTTGAAGACCTTTCATTGCTACAATTATTTTCAGACTCATGCTTTGGAGCTTATCAACAAAATATTGTGAAACTCTGTCAATCTTTTCAGACCAGGTGTAAAGACCTGTAGAATTAAAACTACTTAGCATGCCCAATTTCTGCTGCACCATATACTGTGCCTTTGGAAATGCAATTAGAACTGATTCATCTACAAAACTGCTTTTCATCTGCAGAATTGCACTCTGCTCAAGGGCAGATATTACAACACAACCAGTTTGTTAAGTTAGTAGTTGATGATGCTCATGCTGAAGCATTTCTGAAGCTGCACAGGAATGCAATACTATATATGTTTGGCTCCAGTGGTGGCTGCTGTGTAAGAGCACAAGAGCATGTGATCACCATAATTTTCGACACATTGCAAATTTATTGGTTATATTTGTTTGAATGCTGTTAAATGTAACATAGATGCTGCAGTCTGACAGATAGTGGCACTTAAATCCACCATGTTACTACTTCTCTAGACTCCATGAAACTTGGCATTAGAATCATGAGCACACCTTCAGTTGTGCATGATTTAAGGAGCTCTTGCACATGCGCATCTCACCTGACATAATTACCTTATGGGCGAAATTGATAAACAGTGTGCATGGTTCATGGTGTGTGCAGCTAGCCCTTGCCACGCAACTAGAAGTTGACCTTAGTGCCACCAGGTGGTAGCTCAAGGTGGCAGACTTTTATCCCCATTTGCTCAGCATAAATCCTGCTGGATGATACCACTCTCCTCAGATATACTAACTCACTCACTATATACTGCAGTGAAATTAGATTGGACATGAGGGTATTTTAAAGTTGTACAGTAAACCTGTTTTATGTGTTTCTGTATGAGTTATATAGTATATTAAGTTGTGAGTTTTATCTGTGCTGATGAATCATAAGGGCCTAAAGCACATCACCATCGATTGTGAGATTGTAGCATTTATTCATACTTCTGAAATCTGTTGATCTTAATGGTGAGTCAGATTTATATGTGCTGTAGGCCAACATTGTATGTATGAAAATTCATGAAAAGCTGTTTCATTGGTTTCTCTGATTTTCACTTAAATGTGGGATTGATGGTGATGTGCTTTAGGCCCTTATGGATCTGAGTGTCTCATTTGTATTCTAGCCAAGTGACCATGTCTGTAGTCATTACTACTTGAGTTTAATCATTTCCACATTTGTGTTTGGAGTTGGTTGTTTACCGTGCAGGAATCGGCTTTCGTGTGCAATGTAAACATGGGCTATGTTGAATCTATTTTAAAGGCTAACAGGAAAGTAAAGCTATGAGGATGGGTCACAAAAGACAAAGGTCCTGAGCTCGAGTTCTGATCCAGCACACATCTGTAATCTTCCAGGAAGGTTTATAATAGCGCTCACTCCACTGCAGAGTGAAAATCTCTTTCTGGGAACAGAAAAGTAAATTATCAGGAAAAGTTAGCTGCGAAGGAACTAGGGCCTCCAAGAACAGATCCTTTGTCTGTGAGCATGACAAAATCAAATAAGCATGACTACAAGTGAACATTTAACAAGGAAGTGTACAGTTAGCCCAAGTTGTTATGTCACTGCAGTGTAAGAATATCTGATTTTCAGCCCAGAAGTAAATTTGTGAACTAATATATCTGTTGGGATCTTGTATGTTTGTCCAAAAAAATGGGAAAGCATGAAAACTCCCACTTATACAAAAATCCAAAATGGAGAGTTGCAAAAACTTACACATTATTTCATCCTAAACTGTACTTAATTATGTACAAAACAATAAAATTCCACAAAAACAATTACTTCTTTTGTCAGATAAGTTATGCATCATCATCATCTTCTTCTTCTTCTTCTTCTTCTTCTTCTTATTATTATTATTTCTTTCCTTTCTCAGACCTTAGGTCTGGTTCGAAATGAAAGTGACGCGGACCTTGATCAAGCGTGACTTCCTTTTAACTGTACGGTATATGTTATATTGCGTTTAGGAACTTTCGGGTAATTGAACATGTATCAATAATTACGGATTTCTGTAGTTGTATATATGTGTTTGGATGTAGCTGTATTGCATTGATGTACTGGTGGATATTGTGTGGTATGACTCCTGTAGATGATACTATAATTGGTATGATGTCAACTTTATCCTGATGCCACATGTCTTTGACTTCCTCAGCCAGTTGGATGTATTTTTCAATTTTTTCTCCTGTTTTCTTTTGTATATTTGTTGTATTGGGTATGGATATGTCGATTAGTTGTGTTAATTTCTTCTTTTTATTGGTGAGTATGATGTCAGGTTTGTTATGTGGCGTTGTTTTATCTGTTATAATGGTTCTGTTCCAGTATAATTTGTATTCATCATTCTCCAGTACATTTTGTGGTGCATACTTGTATGTAGGAACTTGTTGTTTTATAAGTTTATGTTGTAAGGCAAGCTGTTGATGTATTATTTTTGCGACATTGTCATGTCTTCTGGGGTATTCTGTATTTGCTAGTATTGTACATCCGCTTGTGATGTGATCTACTGTTTCTATTTGTTGTTTACAAAGTCTGCATTTATCTGTTGTGGTATTGGGATCTTTAATAATATGCTTGCTGTAATACCTGGTGTTTATTGTTTGATCCTGTATTGCAATCATGAATCCTTCTGTCTCACTGTATATATTGCCTTTTCGCAGCCATGTGTTGGATGCGTCTTGATCGATGTGTGGCTGTGTTAGATGATACGGGTGCTTGCCATGAAGTGTTTTCTTTTTCCAATTTACTTTCTTCGTATCTGTTGATGTTATGTGGTCTAAAGGGTTGTAGAGGTGGTTATGAAATTGTAGTGGTGTAGCCGATGTATTTATATGAGTGATTGCTTTGTGTATTTTGCTAGTTTCTGCGCGTTCTATAAAGAATTTTCTTAAATTGTCTACCTGTCCATAATGTAGGTTTTTTATATCGATAAATCCCCTTCCTCCTTCCTTTCTGCTTAATGTGAATCTTTCTGTTGCTGAATGTATGTGATGTATTCTATATTTGTGGCATTGTGAGCGTGTAAGTGTATTGAGTGCTTCTAGGTCTGTGTTACTCCATTTCACTACTCCAAATGAGTAGGTCAATATTGGTATGGCATAAGTATTTATAGCTTTTGTCTTGTTTCTTGCTGTCAATTCTGTTTTCAGTATTTTTGTTAGTCTTTGTCTATATTTTTCTTTTAGTTCTTCTTTAATATTTGTATTATCTATTCCTATTTTTTGTCTGTATCCTAGATATTTATAGGCATCCGTTTTTTCCATCGCTTCTATGCAGTCGCTGTGGTTATCCAATATGTAATCTTCTTGTTTAGTGTGTTTTCCCTTGACTATGCTATTTTTCTTACATTTGTCTGTTCCAAAAGCCATACTTATGTCATTGCTGAATACTTCTGTTATCTTTAGTAATTGGTTGAGTTGTTGATTGGTTGCTGCCAGTAGTTTTAGATCATCCATGTATAGCAAATGTGTGATTTTGTGTGGGTATGTTCCAGTAATATTGTATCCATAATTTGTATTATTTAGCATGTTGGATAGTGGGTTCAGAGCAAGGCAGAACCAGAAAGGACTTAATGAGTCTCCTTGGTATATTCCACGCTTAATCTGTATTGGCTGTGATGTGATATTATTTGAATTTATTTGGATATTAAGTGTGGTTTTCCAATTTTTCATTACTATGTTTAGGAACTGTATCAATTTAGGATCTATTTTGTATATTTCCAATATTTGTAGTAACCATGAGTGGGGTACACTATCAAAAGCTTTTTGGTAATCAATGTATGCGTAGTGTAGCGACCTTTGTTTAGTTTTAGCTTGATATGTCACCTCTGCATCTATTATCAGTTGCTCTTTACATCCTCGTGCTCCTTTGCAACAGCCTTTTTGTTCTTCATTTATAATTTTGTTCTGTGTTGTATGTGTCATTAATTTCTGTTTAATGATTGAAGTTAATATTTTGTATATTGTTGGTAGGCATGTTATGGGGCGATATTTAGCTGGGTTCGCTGTGTCTGCTTGATCTTTAGGTTTCAGATAAGTTATTCCATGTGTAAGTGTATCAGGGAATGTGTATGGGTCTGCAATGTAACTGTTAAATAATTTAGTTAGATGTGAATGTGTTGAGGTGAACTTCTTTAACCAGAAATTTGCTATTTTATCATTTCCAGGGGCTTTCCAATTGTGAGTAGAATTAATTGCTTGGGTGACTTCATGTTGCAAAATTATTATTATTATTATTATTATTACTGTTGTTATTATTATTGGCAGTGGCTTTAGCTGTATAAACTTGTTGATAAGCATAACCCTTATACAGCAGATGCTATTAAGTTCACACTCTCAGATTTATCTTACAAGCCACTTTGGCTCAACATATTGTTGTCAGGAACCGTTTTCTATAATGTAGAAGAAAACATTGAAAAGTCCCATTTCCACAACCCAACATTGAATAATATTCTCATCTTATGACAGCAAGGTGTGTCTCACTCCTTATTTTTAGTCTCTTGTAATCAAAATGAAATGTCTTGTGTCACAAACATAATAAAATATAAGTATTTTCACTTGGATTAAATTTTTCTGTTAAACACATCCTGTTACAATGCATTTGCTTTGGTCATGGTCTCCTCACTACCTGATATTGTTGTGTGTCGTGTTGACTATTCACACATGACCTGTTAGTCCACCCTGTCTGCTTACAGCAGTTTTCCTGACTGCCCCCACATGTGAGGTTTGCACACCATTGCCTGGCTGTGTCTGTGAGCAGCCAGCTGCCCACCTGTGGGCATGCCCACTGGGATAGTGTAATCTGTGGTGTTCTTCCGGAATGTATCAGGCAGTTCCTCCACAATTACTGTGATTCTGAAATGAGATGGAGAATGGTGATTAATATTTCTATGTATTCAGAGGAACCTGCAATTTTCCCCTCAGCCTTTTAACTATCCCAGAGAGAACCTATGACACCTCACTGACCCATTTCGCTGAAACACGGTTCATACACTTTAGACAAACACTTATGCAATACTAGTGAATAGCTCCCTTGCTGTAATGTATATACCAGGCCCATTGTACCACAGAGAAAGCCAACTGTGACACAATGTCATTGTACACCAGATTACACTAATCTCTCATGATGTCTATATCTTACTTGCTTCTTTTAATTTTACCTCTATTCCTCTCATTCTTCTATTAAACTTTCATCTGATTTCCATTATTCTAGCTATAACTTTCTTCCACTCTACACTTTACTCATTTGCCCATTTCTTTATGTTGTGTTTTACAAACATTTGTGATTTTTTTTAAAAAAAGTTCACTCCTAGTGTTCCTCTCTACTGTTCCCTTTACCTATCTTTTCTCTTGTTTTTTCTTCATCTCTGTTCATCTATGTCTTCTCGCATTACTTTCTTCACTTATCTCTGACTTGTGAACAGCCTTCCATACCACGTACCATGTCTCAGATTTTTCAGATTTTATTTGATTTGTCTATAGCTGATTTCACTCTTTGTTATGTTGCATTGATGGTCTTGCAATGAGTTGAGAGAGATGTACTTGTGTAAACTTTTAAAACATCTAAATAACTTGTTATGTTTTACCGTCTTTATATCTTCGTTGATTGTCCTTTTTGTCAACATACTGCGTTGCTACACTGGCTGAAAAATGAAGTTTGTAATTCCGACACTGAATACTGTAAATAATGTAGCCAACAGCTGCACAGTTGTGTTTCACAGTACTTTAATTTCACTGTTTACAACCCCCAATAATACGCAGTATTATGGCCAGTGCACTATTTTTAACTTACGATAAGCCTCATTAACAGTTTTCAGGCAAACCTCCATATACTGGTACAATAGTTTACTATTGAACATCTACGAACAATAAAAACCTTACCACAAAGTTCACAGTTCTTGAAGAATAGAAAGGTACATATGGAGCAGAACTGTCATTGTTTTAACACATGGCCTAATTGTGTAACACTTATTTCACAGTTAAGTAGAAGCATTGTTGGTGTTCTAACCAACACAGGTTTCTCGTCTGAAACTCGGCCATGGACTGACTGTCTCATGACCAAAAATTGGGTCCTTATACATCCTCACAATAATAAGTACTTAAACTACACATTGTTTGAAGTTAAATTTACAGAAATTACAATTAAAACTTAACTCATTAAATTAACTGAATACATTGAAAAATTCGTTCCTTTCAACAGTTTCTTCTACTACAATGTTTAGGCCAAATTATTTGTTTATATCATGAAATTAACAAATATCATTATGCAAAAAGTACTTTGTAATTAATTAAGGGCTGACTTTGCTAACATGTTTTTGAATGGAGCCAAATGGATCCTTTAAGAATACAATTATTTGTTCGGCCAAATTATAATAATTAGTACAGAATTTATATTTGTTTATATGCCAACAATAGAATTTAAGTTACAAAACAATTACTGATTTCACCCTATAATGAAAGATACTAACTAGGAAGAGTCAAAATAAATTAGAAAATCAATTAAATACATAAAACTAAGCACAAAATTAGATATGGTGTTATATTCTTTAAAACTGAGGGCCAATCTCTCTTTTTTCTGAAAATGCAGATTATACTCACGTATGTTAATGGTAATTGGTTAAAATAAAGAAAATTAATTTAAGGAGACAGATGAAAAAACAAGAGGGGAAGTCAAAATATCCCAGCTTGCTTCGTCACAAACTGTCATCTATGTTCTTTCTAGTATTCCTCTAAACAAAGTAAATTCTTGATTCCAGTGTCCATTGCTTCCCATCATTCACTTTTATTTGATTTTATCTCTTGCTTCATGTCTCTTGGCTACCAATTTTGGTATTATTTTTGTATTTTCATTTAAAATGCATACATTTCTTTACCATTGTTCTGTATTCACTCTTTTCTCACGGAAGTTGTCTCCATTGGTAATGTCATGATCCGTGTACAACTACAAACCTGCATTCATTTATTTTCACTTTGTCTAAAATATACTCTCTCTGTCAAACCTGTCTTAATTTTATTTGTAATTTTTTTTTCTTGGATGAATGAATAGTATTTGAGACACTATTTATTACAGTGAATGTTTGTAAATCTTACAGGGACGATTTTACACTTACCCAGGAGATGAGGAAATGTGGGAGTCACCAATCAAAAGTATGAGTGCTGATGTCTGTGGACCAGCAGGCTGCATGTCAGATCTGCTTATCCAGCTAGCAATTATAATGGTTGGCAAACAAGTGTACGGAAACATCATAGAAGTTCTAACGCCGTAAGTAATTACTGCTTAAAATTCATACTGTCTAAAAAGTGAAGTAAAAACTGAAAGTTATGAAGATAAATTGAAGAAAATGACACAAGAGAGATGAAATTGGTGAAAATTATGTAATGTAAACTGAAATCTATCTCTGGTTGGTAATTATAACAGTAGTGTGAATCATTGAAATGCAAAAGATGAAAATACAATATGACTACTCAACATGATTGAAAGGGGAGGGAAGCTAAGAGATATGAAGCACATAGATGAGACAGACAGGATGTGTGAATCTGGGATTGCAGAATAGTAGTAATTTGTGGAGGAACCAAAGACAATTCATGGATGTGTGTGTTTGTGTGATATGGTATTGCAGACTAGGTTGGTGAAGGTTATGAACTGATGGAATTCAAGCAGATGCAGGCCCTCATGGCAGTTAAGGTTGCATCTCTAAATAAGACATTTGGGAGTGATGAAATTGGAAGAGGAAAGGAGAGGGAAATGCTGGGAGCTGTATTGTTTATGTGCCTATCACCAGTATTAAATATTTGACTTCCCAAAATTAAGTTCTGACTAGCAATTTTGTCTTATTTTTAAAAATAAAAAAATATAAAATAATAGTAGTATAGAATAAAATTAGTGATAAAAACTTGAGCTGTTAAAGTTTGTTCTGTGACTGGTGAAAAGATTAAATTTGTGGTAAAAAATAAAAGCCACATAGCTTAAGAACTATGCATCGAGTGTGAACACAGCATTGAGGGACAGGAGGTTGAGATGGATATGTGCGGAGGTAAATCACACTCTGGAGAAGTATATGCTGAGTAAATGGATGAATGGAAAAGACCCACTGTTGTTTAATAGCAAAATTTGAGAAAAGCTGAGGAAGCAGGGACTGTTGTAACCTCAGACAGAAAAGGGTATAAAAGTACCCACAGGGAAAAGTTAGTACAAATTCATCCATTAAAAAAAATTAAAAATCTACACACACAACATACAATTTCCACCATCATATGTTAGCAAAATATCTTTCTGAGAACCTCAGAAAATTTTGGTCCTATGTAAAATCACCAAGTGGGCTGAAGGTCTCTATACAATCACTTGTCAACTAGTCTGGTGCGGAAATATAAAGTAGCGAAAGAGAAGCTGCTTTTTTTTCTGCATTTAAAAAGTCATTCGTGCTGGAGCAACATACAGACATACCATTGTTTCAAAATCACACGGACTGCTGTATGGAGAACATAGAAATAGGCATCCCTACCATGGAGAAGCAACTGAAAGTGTTGAAAAACAGTAAGTCACCGCTCTGGATGGAATCCCCATTCAGCTTTACAGAGCATACTCTACAGCATTGGCCCCTTACATACCGGGCTGGTTTAAGGCCCAAGCAATACAAGTCACCACTTGTGGTGCGAAGCTGAGAGGGGCACCAGATAAACCACACTTAAATTTCTACATAGTTGGATGACAGCTAGTAGTGGCTGCATGGAATCCCAAGCTGAGATTTGTATAGAGTGTGTATCAAAGTTAGTAGCAAAAAGTGATAGGTGTGAAAGTGTATGCCAGAAAAGAGGCAGAGGCGAGAGTAAATGTTTGTGACAAGTATTCACCTAGACAGTCTCAATACGTAGAATTCATAATCCAGTTCATGACAATCATTCACTGTGTAAAAGGTGCCAAAAATTTAGTGGCTAACTACATGTCATCCAACTACATTTCTTGTATTCTCGGGTTAGCAGAGTTTATAAACTACAAAGAACTCACTGCAGAGCAAGGCATGGACCTGGAGTTATGACAGCTCTTAAAATAATTGCCTACAGGATTAAATCTTGAACAAATTTCTGTGCCCAACTCTAAGCTGAAATTGATGTGTGAAGTTTCCCGGGCAAGGCCCGATCATATGTTTTGAAGAAGTTCAGAAAGACAGCCTTCGACAGTGTCCATAACTTACCTCACATGGGGGACAAAATTACAATCAGATTACTTACATACTACTTTGTGAGATCTTGTACGAGGCAAGAAACACATGTGTGGGCATGTTCATGCATTCCATGTCAACAAAGTAAACTGGGCCATCATGTACACACCAATATGGGCAGCTTTCAAGGGGCACCAGCTAGATTCACACACATTCACATTGACTCGACCGGTCCTGTTCCACCATCAGAGGAGATATGTACTTACTCACAGCAGCAGGTAGATGTACACAATGAGTGCAAGCAATCTTGATTACTGATGTATCATGTGAAACTAATGTGAAAACTATTATGTGTAATCCATTGCAAATTTTGGGTGCCCTCTCCCCATTACAACCAATCAAAGCCAACAGTTTGAGTCCAATTTGTTCCAGGAACTAGCCAAACTGTGCAATTTTCAACAGCACCACACATCCAGCTATCACCCGGCTGGTAATGGTATGATAGAAAATTCACACAGGATCTTAAAGATGCTAACATGTCACAAAGGAAAGTGGACAGACTCCCCTTAGTTCTGTTAACCCTTTGAATGGCATATGTAGTAACCAAGTAATACACGAAACTGATCCAAGTAACACAAATATGGTTTGATTGATAAACTTCTGAACAATAATGGAAATAAGCCTCTTGTGACCCTACATCTAATACGACATCAGGAACATACAGAAGATGCAACATAAGCAATACACAGAACAACTAATGTGAGCATTGTAAACTAAAAGAACATAGTGAGTGTGAGTGAGCACTGCTCTGCTTGTATGTAGGCATGTATGGCCAGTAGACAGCATGACAGAGACCATGCCATGTGCACGCTTCTTACAGGCAGCCTCCATTGGCTGGCCCTTACTGATACAGTGGGCAATTGATTTAAGTACACATGCATGGTGATACTACACTTGGTGCACTCACACTCACATGCACTAGTAACAAGATACCTCTCCCTCACACAAAGAGGATGTCCAGGCAACGAGAGACACATCCATTGGATCCAGAGTGGTGGCAGCCAGTGCCAAAAGCAGTGCAGACGATATGCCAAGAGGACACTGAAGCATAAAGATGAAATGCGTGGAGACATAGGCAAGCATGAGGGCAGTGGGCCAACACGGTGCCTGATGACAACATGGTAAGGAGGGTGCCATTGCCATATCTGCATCATCATCAGCAGGCAAGTCCCAGTGCAGAGGAGACGGGGCTGGACACGTTGGTAAAGATGGCTGAGGTGATGGTGAGGGACCCACTGGAGGTGGCCCTACTTGAACAGCTGGCAGCAGCAATGGATCCAAGACCAGAGATGGACTTGTACCCAGTTCGGGGAAGCTGGAACCCCAGGGTGCTGCACCTGGAGGAGGCAGCCAATGGATGTGGGCACCTGCAAAGCATGCGAAGACAGACTTTAGGCAGAGGGCGGCAGGATGGGCTATGGTGACAAGGGCCACATTCACAAACTGGTAGCTTTCAGTGGATAGTGAGGGTGCAGCTGATCGAAGTGGCATGCCACCAGGCCATCGGCAGTATTGACATCATAAAGATGGCATCACCAGTGATGGATAACAGTGTGTGATATTCGTTTGGGCTGGTGACCAAACCCTTGTACCCAACTGGCAATCCAGGCATGAAGTGGTGTATGAATCTGACCGTGGCAGGTGTGGCACAGGCCACAGAAGGTGGAGGAGCATGCACGGCTCTTGGCTGTGCAGCAACTCAGCTGGGGTCCCCACTCCCCATAGGCATGAACTGATGGTGCTAAAGAAATGGAGAAGGGTGTCATCCGGTGAACTATCCACAACATACCTTCCCTCATTTGGAACTTGAACATACACACTAGTTGTTCCATCTCACCATTTGATTGAGGGTGGAATGGTGGAGCCATAACATGATGAATGTTGTGACAGGAACAAAACAATTGAAAGGTGTGAGAAATGTACTGGGGCTCATTATAAGAAATTAAGGTACACGGCAACCACTCAGTAGAAAAAAACCCTCAAAAGCATATGAATTGTGATCTCACCACCATTGACGCATACCCAAGAATGTAAGGAAAGTGGGAAAATGCATCCACAACCAAGAGTCAATAGGAATTTAATAAGAGACCCACAAACTTTACAGGAATGCATTCACGTGGCTGACGTGCAGTGGGGCATGGGACAGAGACACCTGGGAGCTGCTTATTGTTGGGCACACTGCTCAAAAGCTGCAACAAAATGGACAACTTTGCCATCAATACCTGGCTGAAAAACATGTCTTTTAGCCAATAGTTTACTGCATGTATCTCCCCAGTGCCTCTGGTAAAGAAGGCATAGAATATCATGCCATATCACGGCAGGAATGATTATTTTGGGAGAGAGGTCTTTCAGGGACAACAGCAAAACACCATCAAAAACAGAGATGACACTGTAAAAAAACAGAGGTGACACTGTAAGAAAAAATAGTTGCACATGGGATCCAACTGACCCAGTGATTTATTTGGCCAGACATTAAACAAACCGAATCACCAGGTGGAGAACCAGTGTGAAGTCAACAGAAGCTACTACGTGCGAGCTTTTAATTGGAAAACCCTCGACTACAGGCTGCATTTTGGAATCAAGATGGAAGCAAAGTAATTTTTCATGATCAAAGTCAAGATCAGGACCCACAGGAAGGCAGACAAGGTGCCTGCATTGGCATGTTTAGACATAGGTTAAAAATGGATTTCTTAATTGCAACAAGACAAGAACAGCACCCTTGCATTATAGGCATTGTGCTACCTTGTCAGGCTAGGAAGTGTAAGGGTTAAACAAGTGAACCATGGGTTTATGGTCAGTGAAAAGGTGAGACTTGGAGGGAAAAAAATCTAGAGAGCATCGATTATGGCAAGAGCCTCTTTTTCCACCTGAGAGTAATGGCTGGGCTGGCATTAGAGATTTAGAGGCAAAAACAACAGGTTGTTCAGAGCCATCAGCTAGGACCACACTAAGACCATATTGTGAGGCATCAGTCACCAAAACTAGGTTCTGGTCTGGAGAGAATGTAGCTAAACAAGGGGCTGAGAGTAGTTTGTATTCAACATTGGAAAAGCATGTTTGCAATCTGGACTCCAGCAAAAAGGTACATTTTTGTGTACCAAGGCATGCAATGGATGGGGCAATGTAGCCACCACTGAAGGGATTTATGGTAGTAGGCTATCTTTCCTAAGAAGTCCTGAAGCTCCTTCGAGGGGTGAGGCATAGATGTAACAGGGGAGGTGTGGTCTGGCAGATGGCAAACCCCATCCCGCAAGACCTTGAACCCCAGATAGACAATAGAAAGTTGAAAAAACTACCCACTCGCATATGAAACATCCATATATGGTGTAGCCTTGCTGCTTGTCTAATATTATGACTACAATTTTGACGTCACCACATGTTTTCCATTCATATTCATTATATTTCAGACATGCGAGCGTGTACTCCAAAATTTTATCTGGCTCTTTAGCCCTATTTGGCATAGGCAACTGGGACAGAAGGAATCACATTCCCATTGCAGAGTAGAATTGCTTTTATACTAGTTTTGGAGGCATCTGTAAAGAGTTTCCATTCCTGTGCACTGGAAGGAAAGTTCTTTCTTTATTCCTGTAAAAAGTTACATTTGTATATCACTTTAGAATATGACGCTCTTTTAACCTAGATACTAGCAGTTCAGCCTTTTCAGCCTTTTTTTTCTTTCTTTTTTTCTCCCAAATCATGGACTAGATCATTTAGGTATGCCTGAGTTAAGAAACATGGGTCTTGATCACTTATATTGCATCACTTCTTTCAGGAGAAGATGTCAAATCCTGACCAACATTTTCTTCTTCGCTATCTGTGTTCAAAACATTAGGTGGTCTTGAAGGCACTGGATCGCTGTCAGAGGGTGGCACTAATCTGATTGCAGAAAGCAAATTTGGGTAAACTATGTGTCTGACTTCCTTCTTGTAAAGCCTAAAACATTTGTGAGACCAAAGAAAGAGTCTGTTACATGATCTTGTTGCTGTCTCCAAGACATGGGTGCTGCAAACAACATGGAATTTTTACCCTTCCAACAACTTGTTAGTTATACAGAACAACTAGCACAAAACATATGTGGTGCCCATCTTTGTCCTGGTGTCCAAGTTCCATTCTGAAGTAATACATGTTGGGCAAAATTTTTTCCTATGCATTTCAAATGTGTACCCCCTGCAGACATAACAGAAAGAGTCTGGATTATCCTGGCACATTTCTTCCTAGATAGAAAAAAATTGTATGAATGTGATATGGTAAAAATAAACACTAAGTTATTTTTAAGTACAAAAGATGATGGGACTTTTCATTTGTGCCAAGAAGGAAAAAAAACATACTTGATATGACAGAGGACTCTGTAAAGTAATAATTGCTTCTCCAAAACTGGAAGCTGTCTGGTTCTGCTTTAGTATGTCAATGATTTTTTTTGTAGAAAAAGGGAAAGATTCCTTTCAGCAAGTTTTGTCAATGCCAACCAGATTAATAGATGCATTTCTGTGGATAGAGAAATACATATTCACATGAGAGAGAAAACATTTTAATTGATCTATCACAAACTCAATTCTCAACCCCTAACAATGATTTGTGCATTACAAAATGTGGCGGAGATCCAGATCAGTGATGCCAACTGCAGGTTCATGATAACGGCAAAGACATAACCTAAAAGCAGCCAACTCATACTTTTGCAATTAAATTACAATTGCTAAATCACTATGTCAGCAATGTTAAATGTATAATTTCTTGTGGTGACGCTAACACTGAAAAAGGCTAAAATTAGCCTAACAAGACAATACCGTGCAGAGATAGATACCAATGTTTGGATATTGAAGTGAGTAGAAGTTGATGTTGCCAACTACCCTTGTTTGGAAACAATATTATTTCTGGAAGTTAAATTATATATATTTTCATATAACTAAAAAACTGTGTCTTGACAAGGAAGTCCTGATTTCAGTTTTAAATTCTTCATGCAAAATTGCTTTACGAACACTTATTTCCAATTTGAAAATTTTCCTTTGTAGAACAGTGAAACCCAGCAACCAACCAACACAGGTACAACTAATTCCTTTGGAAAGTTTAACACACTGTAGAAAAACAAGCATATAGAGGACAGAGAACAACGTATCATTGTGTTTCCACTGTGGGTGTCCTGGACACATTATATGCTATTGCAGAGGAAGAAGGCAATTTTTGACAACCGCCACACTGTCAGACATTCAATTAATGCCAGTCAACTGCAGATGATTATAGTTGATCTGTGGGACTAAGCCCATTGCTGTACATTGGATGGGGCTGCTTCCAGAATCTGTCAAAGTCTTTCCTTGTCCTATACAGAGGTGCCAGCTGTTCTCCTAGCTGCCAAATTCAGGAGAACTAAGCAAAGTGACCCTCTGTGGAGGTGTGACTGACAAACATGCAAATCCTCCATGGGCAACAGTCACCAAGATGTCAGAAAATCTCATTGATATCATCAACAGCCAGGGACCGATGACCGTCGCAGTCTGGTCCCTTTAATCCCCCAAACCAACCAACCAATCATCAACAGCCAACCTGTCTGGGTGCTTGTTGACTCTGTGGCTTCCTTCTGTGTAATGTCAGATGCTTATTGTCATCTGCTGAAGAAGGGTATATTTATAATATGAAAGTGATTGCGCTGAAAGCCACACATGGAAAATACATTCAGATAAAAGAAATATGAATAACTACCAATACCAGAGCACATCCCTTCAAATTTGTCATTTGAGCAAAATGTAATAATTTTGTTTTCTTGGATGGGACTTCTTACAAGCTTCTCATGCAGTCATAGACTGTGGAAGATCAGAGCTACAGACTAATGGAACTATTACAATGAGTACACTTAACAAAGATTGCTCTGGACAGTTTGTGTTATTGAAGTTGTTGTTTTTCCACCATCATCAGTGTTATGAGCTCCAGTCATCAGTTGAGATGCTCACTTAAACTGTGAAGCTTTAGTTAGTTGCAATAATCTGTTAAGGATCACAAAAGAAATCTAAATCCCCATGACAATCATGAGCACTGTAGGTGGTCAAGGAGAACTTTGTGTCACTAATTGTCACAAGTAGCTGCAACTCACCTCTAAAGGTATGTTCATAGGAACAGCTGAACCAGTCCAAAAAGCGGAGATTAGTACCAACAATGAAGAATCGTGCTTCTCTATCCCTGTGGACAATGCAATGGAGGAAGCTACTATTGAGCTACCAGCGGGATCTGATCTGATCGAGAAATAATGCTGGCAAGAGATAGCCATTTTGCAACAGTTTTCATATGCTTTCACACTGAGGTGGAGAAAAGATAGACCAAGGAGCCAATTGTAAAACACACATCATCCACCAAGGTGAATAACACATAGTACATGAGGCACTGGAGAAGATACTGTAGGATGACATTATTGAATCTTCTGAAAGTTCTTTCTCCAGCAGTCCTTGTGAAAAAACAGTAGGCACAAGACATTACTACATCAAGTATCGATGAGTGAACAAAATCCTGAAGAAAAATGTCTATCCATTGCCATGCATTGAGGCCACCTTCGATTGCTTGAAAGAGAGAAAGTATTTCTCAGCTATGGACATGAAGAGAGGCTGCTAGCAAATCAAGGTTGACAAGACTGAGTGGGAAATGACTAGCTTCATAACTCCCGACACTGTATGGTGGACAACCTGTTGGGCATCTTAAATAGATAACATGTCTCTGTGACATTGAAGTTTTGTGTGTGTGTGTGTGTGTGTGTGTGTGTGTGTGTGTGTGTGTGTGTGTGTGATCATCTATGCTGAACTACAACTTTGTTGAAATGTGTTCAGACTTCAGGCATCCTCCTGAGTCCAAAATTTAATAAAAGTTCCTCTTCCCCATCCAAGAAATATCATTCAGTGGCATTATTTAATGAATGCCAGTGGAGTCTCTCCTGATTCATAAAAATTAGAGTAGTTACAAACTCCTCAGGAAATACACAAGGTAAGATATTTTCTTGGAATATGTTCACACTACTGGTGATTTATAAAGGACTTATGTTCTAAGGCTTGTCCCTTGCGAGAATTACTGCAACGAGAAATGCAGTAGGATCTGCAGCGAATTGACGCATGGTACAGGGAATGGCAATTGAATCTCAATGTAGACAAGTGTAATGTGCTGCGAATACATAGAAAGATAGATCCCTTATCATTTAGCTACAAAATAGCAGGTCAGCAACTGGAAGCAGTTAATTCCATGAATTATCTGGGAGTACGCATTAGGAGTGATTTAAAATGGAATGATCATATAAAGTTGATCATCAGTAAAGCAGATGCCAGACTGAGATTCATTGGAAGAATCCTAAGGAAATGCAATTTGAAAACAAAAGAAGTAGGTTACAGTACGCTTGTTCGCCCACTGCTTGAATACTGATCAGCAGTGTGGGATTCGTACCAGATAGGGTTGATAGAAGAGATAGAGAAGATCCAACGGAGAGCAGCGCACTTCATTACAGGATCATTTAGTAATCGCGAAAGCGTTATGGATATGATAGATAAACTCCAGTGGAAGACTCTGCAGGAGAGACGCTCAGTAGCTCGGTACGGGCTTCTGTTGAAGTTTCGAGAACATACCTTCACCGAGGAGTCAAGCAGTATATTGCTCTCTCCTACATATATCTCGCAAAGAGACCATGAGGTTAAAATCAGAGAGATTAGAGCCCACACAGAAGCATACCGACAATCCTTCTTTCCACAAACAATACGAGACTGTAATAGAAGGGAGAACTGATAGAGGTACTCAAGGTACCCTCCGCCACACACCGTCAGGTGGCTTGCGGAGTATGGATGTAGTTGTAGATGTAGAGGTACCAAATTTTCCTGGAACTTGGTGCAAAAAAGATTTTTTATTGTCTTTAAGGAGGTGCTGATGTCATCTCTGTTGTTAGTGTTCTGTGATGGGTATGCTGGGACAGGACATAGCCATCGTGGGATAATTAAAGTCTGAGTGCAATTCAGGAAGGTGCCTCCAGAGAACTCTTCAAGTCCAAGATGAACTACTCTGCAACTGAGAAAGTGTGTCTTGAGCCATCAACAAGTTTTGGCCATATTTATTTCGCAAATCATTCACCACTGTCATGGACCTTGATTCTCTATGCTGTCTTATTAACCTGAAGGCTCAGTGGGGTGAACTGGTGAGATGGGCACTGAGGCGTCAGGAATACAATGTCATAGTGGAATACAAAAGTGGACTTAAATGCAAAGATGTCAAAAGCATTTCAAGGAATCTTTTGGTGTAACACAGCAACATGGATGAAATCTCAGCATCACAGCATTAAATTATATTTCTACTGAATGGAGGAAAGATCATATGAGATGAACTATAATCTTAGGGGGCAGAAAGGGTTGCTCAGCATCCCAACTATCCTGAAGTTTCCCCACAATGCTCCAACATCTGGACACCAGGAATTCATGAAGACTCTAGACAGAATCATATGCAGGCATCACTGACCAGTCCATTACATACTGTGTTAGCCACTTTAAGGGATGCCAATGATGGAAACGCAAGGCAATTACACCCAGGGTATTTCATACCATGCCTGCCTGCAGTAAGTCCACCAAATTGGAATTGACCTCTTTGGGAGGTTCACAAATTCAACAGATGGAGATTGATGGGTAGTAGTCTTCACTGACTGTCACCCACTATATTGTTACCCAAGCTACACTGGCTGCCAAAGCCCAGAAAATTGTAAGTTTCTTGTAGAAGACATCATTTGAAAGCATGCTGCAGCCCATGAGATGATCTCTGATCATGGAAAAGATTTCCAGTTGAGATTTGTATCAGAGGTAATTTCTTTTGTGACTTCATCCACATGATGACAACTGCCTACCACCCACAGATGAAAGACCCCACAGTGTGCTTTAGTAAGACATTGGCAAATACACTTTTGATGTACGCTGATGTTGAACGGAAAGTTTGGGATACTTTATTGCCCATTGTGGCATTTATGTACAAGGCAGCAAAGCAGGACATTACAGGTTTCACTTCATCTTTTTTGCTCTGCAGTCATGAGGCAAAAATGACAATGAAATGCAACAAGCGAAAATGAGTAAATTACTCTTACTGTCATTCTCTTTATATTGCTCAAAATATGAAATTAAAAGAATTTAAATTTCGCTATTTAAAAAAATCTGAAATAGTTAACTGTTTTTATCTCTGTGTAAGAGCAGTGAGCTCTACCAGTCTCTCCACAGTATACAAAGCATCAAATGCTTAATCATCACCTGACACTCTACCAATATCCTGCCTCAAAATGTTAATAGCCTCCATAGCTTCTCTAGTGCTTGGCACTACTGGTTCTTGGTCATCACCTTCATCATCCTATCCACAATTAACTCTCTCTTCCCTTCTTCAGAAGACTTGGTACTGATGCTATCTACTGTTGGCACTTCTGGAGTGATGACTGAAGCATAAACACCAGTATACTCTTAAAACATAAACAATATGCCTATCACAGAAAAATCGGTAGACTCAGACAAATCTTCTTCTTGTGGTTTCTGTGCATTTTCTGTGAACTTAAATCCTGCTTTCATGAAGCAGTTATAAATAGTTAAAGAAATCACATCCATGCTTTGGCTACATAATGCATAGCATCCGGAAGTGATATGGTCATACATCTTGTGTCCATGCCATAATTGTGCATAAATACAGCCTTCTAGACAAGCAGTTTTATATATTTCAATTTGAATGAATGGATAATTCCCAGATCTAACAGATAAAGCTGACTTGTACAATTAAGAGACAGGAACACTAACTAAACTCAACTATAGATCATCAGGGTGTGCTGTCATCGGTCAAGTAACAGCATTATTTTCCTATTATTTACCCACATTTTAGCATCCAGTGCATGCGTGGTGAATGAGGAGATGGAATTGGTCATCCATCCACTGCTGTTGGATTCAAAATTAGTGGGTAGACTTCTCACATTTTTAAGGTATCTTCACTTTTTAAATTAGCCAATTACCAAAGGAGGTAATTTTTCTGACCCATTACCATTGGCTGTAAGTAAAACGGTTATATCCTGCTTGCTCAGTTTCCCATCATGGCATTTCTCACCTTTAAAACATAAGGTCTTACTTGGTAATACATTAGCAGTTTCATCAACATTAAAAATATTTTTTGGATCATAATCTTTAAAAATATCTTGCAGTCCATTTATCCATTGATTCACAGTTCCACTGTCAAGACTTATGCTTTCACCACACAGTTGGTTGTAAACACTGTTATGATGAGTTTTAAATCAGTTGATCCAACCATTTGATGCTGTGAATTTGGTGATCCTCATTTTTATAGCAAACTGAAGCGCCTTTTCCCTCAATCTGTTGCAAACAAGTGGAATTCCCGATATTCTCATCCTAACAAACCACTCTGAAATGAGTTTATCCAAACACTCACATGCTGATGGCCAAATGCCACTGATTCACGTTACTACAGAAAATGACTTTTACACTAGTGTTTGTTTCCTTATTATTATCAGTATGGTACTGTTTTTTTGGGATTATTGTCAAGATTGCAGTTCCTTTGTTGCATTCAAAGAATATAAGTTTTGCTGACTGCTGTTAGTGAAGTTTAATCCGAGTGCACATTTAGTTTCAGAATTCTTAATTAAATATGCAGTAATCATTTTATTTTTGAGTGACAAGAAGACTTCTTGCATAGTTCTTTTGGTGACATGTTGGCATGATTCAGAATATCTTCTGTTGACTGCCTTCTGTTTTCAGTTGTGGCAACTGACAGTAATAACTCTAACAGCAACCTTCATTCTTCTCATTGTGTTGTGTTACAACAGAATTAATTTAATTTTGCAATCATTTACACAGACAAACACAACTTTTGAAGATGGCTGTTTCTATGATGGGCTTTCACAAATCATTGTTACTTCTGCAGGAAATACATTAATCCATACTAGGTGTGCAGTCTTTGGTTGGTATGACCTAATGTCAGATGTAAACATTCCTCTTCGAGGTGCTCCATAACATGATGACAGTTTCTGCTCTCTTCTCATCAAGGATGTCTCTGACTTGAGTGATGTGTGTTTGTGTGTGTTAGCACTCAGCCACTGCCTTAAGGATAATCACAAAGACAGTGGCTGAGTGCTGACACACAGGTTTCCCTCTTCATTCCGATCATGTCCAATGGTGTAAATAAAACATGGGAGCAAAAGTCTTTCATGAAACCACATTAAAAATATATTTGTGTTCTAATGTAAGACTATTGATAACCATTATAAAATTATGGTACAGAATATTTGCAACAAAATTTTGGTTAAAACATTAATGTCAAAAGGGAACAATGTTAAAGATAAACGGGGAACAATAAGCACAAAATCTACGGCCTGTTACTGAGAAGGTCACTCAGTTCAGGGATGCCCTGGGTGACAAATAGGACAAAAATTGTTGTGGTGTCACAGAGCATCTTGAGGAGGAATGTTTATATCTGACATCAGGTGGTAACAACCTAAGATGTGCGCCTACTACAGATTCGTGTATTTCACATGGAAGTAACAATGATTCATGAAAGCCCATTATAGAGACAGCCATCTTCAAAGGTGGTGTTTATTTGTACAAACAATGTGAAATTAAATTAAAGCTGTTGTAACACAAGACAATGAGTAGAAAGAATGTTGCTACTAGTCACTGTCATCATATCGTGGTTGTCATTAAGGTACTGCCTCAGCATACTTTCCAAACACTGGGAACCTATAATACAGGCAGCTGTGACACAATAAGCTGTCAATGAAAATCTTGCTTACCCCATTAATGCTACATTACATGATCAGTAACTTCGCATATAGTCTGTGTTTTATGTTTTGTTTCAAGGCTGACTTTGAGCAAGAATACAATGTACCTCTTGCAGAAATCTGTATGAAAATCAATGTTAAAGGTTGTGAAAACATCTAAGAAAATTTAAAATGTTGTAACCCAGAATTGATAATGATGGGGAATCATTGTATTGAGAGAACTAGACTTCTTTTGGGACTGACACAAAGGAACATAAAAAGTGAGAAAACGTAAAATGCAGGAATGTAAAAACAGGGTTTTACTGTGGATACCCATTGTTCCATAGAAAATCCAGTGTGGTGATGTAGACATTAGCCTAGCAATGAGAGATAAACAGCAGCTCTTGAAAAAACAGCTTTGCTGATAATTTCACTATTTTAATCTTATCATGAATGAACATCACTAGCTTTCAGGAGTTCAATTATAGTTAATTACAATTCTAACAATAGAAACTCCAGCTTGGAGTACCAACAATATAAGATAAAGGGTAGATTGCTACTCACCATAAAGATGACACATTGAGCTACAGACAGACTGAACGAAAAGACTGTTACGCATTTACCATTCAGCTAAAGCCTTCTTGAGAAATGTAAACACACACATATTCATTCACACAGGCAGGTACACCTCATGCACACATGACTGCCATCTCCAATCCCAGGTGTCGGAGATGGCGGTCATATGTGGGTGAGGTGTGCTTGCTTGTGTGAATGAATGTATGTGTGTGTTTCCTTTTCTGAAGAAGGCTTTGGCCAAAAGTGAAATGTATGGCAGTCTTTTTGTTGTGCCTCTGCAACTCAAGATGTCATCTTTATGGTGAGTAGCAATCTATCCTTTTCATTATATTGTTAATTGCAATTCTGTTTTTGACAGCTACATCACTTAAATAGTTCCATTTTCCTGAAAAGTCACCTTCAGTGTAAGATCTATGGGATAAAGGATGAATGAATGAATGAAGCAAAGAAATTTATAGAAGTGGTGTTACAAACAATATTTATTGTAAATAAGGCACCTTTCATATATAATAACTGTTTACATATTGGCTGGTGGCTTTTATCTTGGGATGTTTGACCGACATTTGTTTAATGATGTTTCAGATGTTTTGCCAGCAGAATTGACTGGTATTGTCAAATAGTCACCCTCAATTAGTGATGAAAGTCATTAGGAACATGGAAAATTACCTGCAATTATATTTACACCTGCCTGCAAGTGACAATATTTATCTACTGCTAATGGTGACAGATCTGCATTTCACTCCTTTTCACATATTTGGGATTCATAAGGATGAAATGATGTTTACTGCTGAAAATCAATTGTATCAAAGTTTAGAGACTGTTCAACAAGAATGTCTGGTTTTTGTATAGGACTTTAAAAGCATTTTCAACATTTGGAAGTGTTACATTTCTATGGTTAATATTGAGTTTCTACACAGAAGAGTACAGAACAAAGATATAACCCACTCAACAAAGTACATGCAGTATCTTCCATTGGCATTTGTACTGTACTATTGGTTTAATTTCTCATGCTTCATAGTCATTTATCATACTGTTAAAGCTTCATTTGCAGTTTTCATGTACTTCAGAGTACTAGTTCAAGTTATTGAACAAAAACAAAAAACTGGTGTACATGACTTGTCAGTTTAGATTCAGATTCATGGTTCCTGTTCTGGTAGTATAAATACTGTCCTTTACCAAGGTTGGATTAAACTGTTACTATACTCTCATTCAGTAAACTGTTAAATTCATTCAAAGGTAGAATGCAGTGCATTTAATTGCTATGCACTCATTCATATATTTGATCTGTTTGCATAATGTCTGTGGTATAGGTGTTTACTGGAGGAAACAGGAAACAAGAAGAAGCAAATTTATTTTGCTTTGTTAGTCACTGCATTGTCTTCTTTGTATACGATGGTGTACTTTATAATCACTAACTGAAACAAAACTAGTTTTCTAAAACAGACCTCCAGCAATGGAAAATGAGCCTTGACAGTGCCAACATGACAACAACACGTCTGTTGTTCAGTATCATCCATCTGTATATTTGCATAACTATCAAGTGCACAGCCATAGATGAAAATGAGATTAAGCATGTAACTGAAAAAAATAGCTTTCTTGTAACTATCGTACATTTGTCATATAGCTCTGTTACTGGAAAGTGTTAAATATCAGGCTTCAGCATACGAGGATAGTCTTCCTCAATATTTTGGTTCACTGAAATACTACATATGAATACTGTGTATAGAGGAAGTCCACCCACATAGATGATTACTTAAATATCTCTGCCACAACTATTTGGCACCAAAGTGAACAGTTTTGAAGACACTGCTCCATAAACCTGCCAAGTGAGGTAAATATTTTACAAAATACATTGTAGAAAAGTAGATATGTTATGAATACATGAGACTTCAATAATTTTATCCTTCTGAAGCCATGGTGGCAGAGGACTGTAGGAATTATTTATTACATGTTAGAAGGAAAACTATGTTTGCAGAAAATTGGAAAAAAATGTATTTTTTTAAAACTGTAAGTAAACAGTGGATCTATTGCAGGGATAACAATTTCTGATTGAAAATTTTAATGTCAGTTCACATCTTTAAGTGTTAGTGAAAAGTAAGCTTCAGGAATAAAACAGAATATATGACATAAAGCCCATGCGAAATGATAGAAAGACAAGGACTGAAGAAAGGGAAATTAAATAGTGCAATGTGGGATATGACTTACAATGAATTTGAGCAAAGTAAACAAGTAAAATTATGAAAAAGGAATTACTGAATGATACCAACAAATAAATAAATCAGTATGAAAATGTGAAGAGAAATTTGTCACTTGATCCCATTAATGCTTTGTACATAATGAACCAGTCTTCATTCTATGCAATTTAGGCTTCCTTTTGTAAACTTTAAAGACTATTTCACATCTGCTATCTCCTCTAAGATTACTGTAGAAAGAACAACAGTCAGTACTTGCATAAGAGAGTTTCCATGTAAGTTTTCCAAATTTTATTGATCAGAATATGTGACATTAAAGTGTATTAATGATATGAGATATAAATCATAAATAAGAGGAACTGAAAAAAAAAGTACTTTGGAAACAAAATGGAAGAACCATCACATTAACTTTCATGAAGAATATTCTGTAGTTTTCCACCAATTGGTGAAGCATTTATGTGATTTTGTTTCTATAAAGCATGACAAAACTTATTTGGAGAATACAACTTAAAAATCAATTAATCATGTAAAATTGATAAGAAAGAGTTTTTTATGAAGACTGGTACAATAAAACAAGGTTATAAAAATTTACAGAGCCATAATAAAGGAATAATGAATAACAATAAATCAACATTCATTTGGTGAAATACTTGTGTCATCTTCAAACTTACTGTCCATGTTCAACTGAACTGACATCTTAACACAGTGGTAAATGCTCAAATAACTATGAAGAAATAGACAGTGGAATTATAAAATTGACTTCTCTTGTTTCTAGGTCACTGAAAAACTGGTGGAGAAAACGGTCAGCCAGGAAAGGTGCTGTTCAATTAACATCTCCCTGGGTAAGGGATTATACACTTGTACCTTTTGATTCACTTACACTCTTCAGGGAGTATTTGGAAATGGGTAAGGTTCCTAAAATTCCTAAATAAAATAAATCACCAAAAAAATCAATTTTTGACAGTATAATGTGATTGGATACATAAAAGTTCTCCTCACCAAGTGGTGGCAGGAGAACACACATATATATTAAAAAAAGTGTTTTACATATGCAAGCTTTTGGAGCAGTATCTTTTTCTTCTGGCTTAAGGGTTGAAGGGAAAGGAAGAGGGGTGAAAGAAAATGACTGTAGAGGTTCAGGAAAAGGGATAGAGTTTAGAAAAGTCACCCAAAACCCCAGGTCAGGGAAAACTTACTAGATGGAATGAGACAAATAGACTGATTGTTGGGGACTGCACTGGATTGGATTTGAAAATCTGAAAGCTTAAAGATGGAAGACGGGGTAATATGCAAGACAGAGATTACTGCTAAAATATTGTGCACAAGTTAATAAGAGTGAAAAGCTAAGTGCATTTTGGGAGGGGAATGGTGAAAAATAGACAAGTCAGAAAATGAAAGATGCTGAAAGCTAAAGTGGAGTTAAGAAAGTAGTAGTTACTGTGGAGAACAGCTGAGATGGAAGAAATTAACGTAAATTAAGGCCATGTGGTTGGTGAGAACCAAAGACATGTTGCAGCATTTGTTCCAACCTACTGGTATTTGGGGGAAGAATGCAGATGGCACCTGTGGTGAAACGGGCATCGAGATTACAACTGTCATGTTGCAGAGCATGCTCTGCAACAGGATATTATGCCCATTCATCTTAACTGATAACTTGGTGGTAGTCATGCTAATGTAAAAGGCCACTCAGTGTTTACATAAACTGATGGTATATGAGATGTGTTGTTTCACAGGTGGCTCTCCCTTTGATAGTATATGTTTTGCCAGTTACTGGGCTGGTGTAGGTGGTGGTAGGAGGGTGCATGGGGCAAGTCTTGCAGTGGGGACTGTCACAGGGTATGAGCCATAGAGTATGGAGGTTAGTGCAGAAGGAGCATAGGGCCTGACAAGGATATTGTGGAGATTGAGAGGACAATAAAAAGCTATTCTGGGTGTGGTGGGCAAAATCTCAGGCAGGATGGACCTCCTTTGAGAGCAAGACCTTAGGAAGTCATAGCCTTGTCAAAGTAGTTGATTAATACATTTAAGACCAAGATAATACTGAGTGACAAGTGGCATGCTCTGAAGTTGTTTTTTGGAGGCATTGGCAGTACCAGGATTGGATGTGATGGCCCAGGAAATCTATTTTTGAACTAAGTTGGTGAGGTAATTACATCCAACTTAGTTCCAAAACAGATTTCCCAGGCCATCACATCCTATCTTGGTACCACTTATGCCTTCAAAAAACAACTTCAGAGCACACCACTTGTCACTCAGTATTATCTTGGTCTTATTGTATTAATCAGCTACATCGACAAAGCCATGACTTCCTAGAGTCTTGCTTTGAAATGAGGTCCATCCCATCTGAGATTTTGTCCACAACACCTATAATAGCTTTCCATTGCCTTCTCAATCTCTGCAATATCCTTGTCAGACCCTATGCTCCTTTTGCTCTCACCTCCATACCCAATGTCTCATACCCTGTGATAGTCCCACTGCAAGGCTTGCCCTATGCATCCCCCTACCACCACCTTTACCAGCCCTGTATCGGGCAAAACATATACTATCAAAGGGAGATCTTCCTGTGAAATGACACATTTTATATACCAGCTCTAATGTAAACACTATCTGGCCTTTTACGTCAGTATGACTACTCGCAAGTTATCAGTTAGGATGAATGGGTATAGGCAGAGTATCTATACTGGCAACACACAATATCCTGTTGCAGAGATGCTCTACAACATGACAGTCATGACCTTGGTGCCTGTTTCACCACACATACCATTTCGATTCTTCCCTCAGACGCCAGTTTCTCAGAACTCCATAGGTTGGAAGGAGCACTACCACATACCCACAGTTCTCGCCACCCACCTGGCTTAAATTTACAGTAATTTCTTCTCTCTCAGCATTTCTCCACAGTAACTACTCCTTTCTTCTCTTTGTTTTAGTTTTCTACAGCTTTCATTTTCTGACCCATTTATTTTTTGCTGTCCTCCTCAATCTCTATCAAATACAATGCTTTTAGCTTTTCACCCTTATTAACTTGTGTACAATATTTTAGTAGTAATCTGTGTCTTGCATATTACCCTGTCTCCCACCTTTAAACTCTCAGGTTTTCAAATCTCATCCAGTGAAGTCCCCAACAATCAGTCTTGTCCCATCCAGTAAGTCTCCCCTGACCCAGGTTCTGGGTGACTTTTCTGAATGCTAAGCCTTTTTCTAAATTTCTCCAGTCCTTTTCCTTCATCTCTCTTCCTTCACCTTCAACCTTCTGCTGGAAGAAAGAGCCACTGGCTCCAAAAGCTTTCATACATAAAAACCATTTTTTTTTTTTTAGATGTGTGTTCTCCTAAATAAAATAAATCCATAAAATACATAACATGCCACTTGTTGTCTTCAGTATCTTAACTTTAACAGTCATTGATTTTATGCCTTTTTTTAATCACTCTAATATACTTTTTAATTTTGATTCCATGTTTTCTCTGGTCATTCTAATACACATTTTTTTTTTAATTTTTTTTATCTCTGTTGTTCTGTTTATTTATCTTAATGTATGTTCTATCCATTTCAGTGATTCAGTATGGATTTGTGACATTATTTGTGGCAGCATTTCCTCTAGCTCCACTCTTTGCTCTTCTAAATAACATTGCAGAAATTAGAATTGATGCAATCAAACTGACTACTCAGTTGCGACGCCCACTTCCGAGAAGAGTGAAAGATATTGAACCATGGTATGGAATTCTGTCAGCAATAACAAGTGTTGCTGTTGCAGTAAATGTAAGCAATGACTTTATAACAACAATTATGGAAATTAATTATTTGTTTTTGAGTGGTGTTATCATCATCTGAGTGAGAATTTAATTATTCATTTACATGTCACTCATTATTGATACAATTTACATGTAGTTTACTTGAGCAAGGTTGACAAATTAGCATAAAGATTAATTACTTCTGCCCTTGAATACTGTACAGTAGATACCCAACTAAAACAACAAACTTTGACCCCCAGATTTTCTAAGATTTAGATTCTGTGATATAACAGCAATAATGATTATCCGATACACATTGTACTAAATTAACTTTCAAACATTTTCTGGTAGTGTAATAATACAGACCATTTCATAACATAAGGCCAGGGCAGTTTTATTTATCAAAAGAAAAGCAAAAAAATGAATACTAATTATATTAAGCAGTGGAATCTCCAGGTTGGAATATCAACAATATTAGGAAAAGGAAAGATAGCTACTCACCATAAGGTGACCTGTTGAGTTGTGGACAGGCACAATGAGTAGAGTATTACACATGGTAGCTTTCAGCCAAAGCTTTCTTCAGCAAAGAAAACACACACACACACATTCACACAAGCAAGCAGACCTCATGCACACATGACTGTTCTGACCAGTGGTGAATGAGATGTTCTTGCTAATATGAATGTGTGTGTGTGTTTTCTTTGCTGAAGAAGGCTTTGGCCAAAAGCTATAATGTGTAACAGTTTTTTTATTGTGCCTGTTTACAACTCAGTGGATCATCTTTATAGCGAGAAGCAATCTTTCCTTTTCCTAATACCAATAATTTTTATTGAAAGGCAGATACTGAAACAAAAACCATTCAAACAGAGTTGGAAATTCAAATTTATAGATCCAAATGCATCACCATCCATCCATCCATTCCAGCACCCTATATCCAACCAATGTCAGGTTGGGTCTACTGTGGTGCGTATATTGTTTTGTGGAGAAGCATTCCCATGTATTGGGTATTATTACAGTGATGTTGCTGCTCCCAAATGCATTTAAAAGCTACTGCCAGCTTCCTCCTGAGGAGAAATCTGTGTACCCCTTTTGTCTACATCTAGTGTATATCATGTGGTCAAATGTGACATTGAGAACCAGCCAAGTAATTATGTAAGATGATGTGGAAAATGCCTAAAAAATACATCCAGGCTGGCTGACACACTAGTGCCTATTGGTATGTGTGAGCAGATTCAATCTGGGGCCTCTGCTGGTGCCTTGCCTGTGATAGGTGGTCCTCAGTAGCTCACCATTGAATATCTGTTGTCTGGTTGCTGGCTGTAATCTAGTTTTGTACCAAGTTTTGTAATGAAACTGACATGATACGACCTGAAACATAAATCAGTTACCACTGGTTACATACGTGCATACAAAATAATGGCCCCCACCAGGGCGAACTCAGTGACAACCTTGTAACACGAACAGTTGACACAAACAAATGACCAGTCACAAAATAGTGGAACTAATGGTGCCCAACAAAGGCAGAAGCAATTACAATTTTGCAAGATAAACAATTAAAACACACAGATGGGCAAGTGCTCAATAATAAAGTTACTCAACTTCATGTGGAGTTATCCAGTACTCATGTGTAAATGCAACCACGGCACAGAGACATTATAGTGATGGCTGTACAGACCTCCAACCATTGCTGTAACTGCTTATCATCTTCAGGCAACACTAATATTGTGCAACCAAAGCACTCTTGCATGCAAAAGGGAAGCTCCTTTCCAAATTACAGCTTTCCAAAAAATGGCTCTCGACTACAACTAGGCCGCACTATCACTCCAGATGTGGCCGAGTCATTTTCCGGCACACACACAGGCTGCTCCCAGCACTAGGCCCCACTCGCCACCTTCCTTGTGCCACTGCTGACTCCAGACTCCCATTGCTGCCCATCACACACCACTTCGTGGACCACATTTGCACCACAAGCCTCTCTGGCAAAGAGATTCTACACAACCAGCGATTCTACCAGAGTGCACAAAATTGAAAAATACCAAAACTTTGCAGAAGATTTCGATGCAGAAATAAATGAAGAGTACAGGAGTGGGATTAAAATTGAGTGTGAAAGGATATCAGTATTTGCTGATAAGATTGCTGTTTTCAGTGAAAGTGAACAAGAAATGCAAGACCTCTTCAGTGGAGTGAACAGTCTGATGAGCAGGCACTGTGGCTCTGAGAGTAACCCTAAGAAGACAAAAATAATGAGGAGTAGTAGAAGTGAGATTAGAAATAAATTTTATATTGAATTTGGTGATAATGAAGTAAATAAAGTTAAGGAATTTTGCTACCTTAGAAGTAAAATAAAACATGATTGACAAAGCAAGGAGGACATAAAAAATAGGCTAGCACAGGTGAAGTGGGCATTCATAGCTAAAATAAGTTCACTAGTATCAAACATGTAGGGTGTGGACAGCTGGGAATGTATGTCTCACGGGAAGCTTGCAAGGGATAAGTCCCTGCAGTCGCGCTACCCTCTGTGCCCTCAGTGGCTCAGATGGATAGAGCATCTGCCATGTAAGCAGGAGATCCCGGGTTCGAGTCCCAGTTGGGGCACACATTTTCACCTGACCCCATTAAGGTATATCTACCACACCTGTTGGCAGCTGAGGGTTTCGATTAATTATCATTTCTTTCTAGAGAAGCTGCATGGTCATCATTGGTATCTGTTCTTTTGGAACAGTTACTATCTTCATAATGCCACTTTCATTTTGCTGTTGTACATTTTTCTCCATTTTTCTTCAAATAGCGTATAGATAATAATTTTTGTGCCTCTTGCATCATTAACACAGGATAAAAGTTTTTTATTATTTAGGGAAAATCGTGTAACAATATACTATTACAGTAATTATTGAATAATTTAATTGGATAGATTTTATCTATACAATTAAATTATTTGGGTTAGACAGAGCAGCAATCAGTCATAGAATTAAGTTGCTTTAATATGACATTTATAGTCACAACGCAGATAAAATTTCAACCTGTGTCAGGTCATTATCAATGCTAAAACAAATACAAGAGTTATATCTATTAATGTTAACATTACATACCAGTGCGGAATAGTAGCAGTTCTTCGTGCTCAAGTGAATGCTTACACAGTTCAACCATTTCTGTCGTAAAATTATATGTTGGTTTCACAGTACACATCGGTTTTGCTTATGGCGCCCTCTATGAGCTGCACCTGAAGTTTACAGTTTTGACGACATTTTTTGTAATATTTATGCTGTATAGTAACTAAGTAGTAACATGAAACTATTATGAGTAAAACTATGTAAAATTACAATTCTTACTTTTTCTCATGTCTGTAATGTGTTAGATGTTTAAAATTACTATAGCACGTAACAGTGACAGTTTATGCCTCATGGGCTAAAATTAACTATAAAACTGATATGGCTACGTAAAGTACGTTATAGGAAGTATTGCATATTTTGTCGTGTTGGGACCTGTGTTAACTTAATTAGTTGTTACTTGACAAAAGATATAACGTGAACTTTATTTACAAAATGCACTTAGTAGCCGAAAAATAAGAACAATATGATAAAGCGTGATCTTTTGAACACTTATTTTAGAAAAATGACAGTTTTACGTATTAATTGTTGCTAATAGTTACCCTCATGGGTTTGTGTGTTATTCTAATGCAATAAGTTATGTAAATATAGTGTTATGAAAGTGGTACTCGTTTAGATCTTATGCAAGTGGCTGCTACACAATGGCGTGAGGTTGCGACTGATCTTTGAGACCCCCTGAGAATTGACTGTGGGGTTTGTAGTTGGTTTTAAGAAACCACAGACACTTTTTCGCGACCTTATAAAATGGACTGTCCCTGCTGTCTACCATTGGACATACTGGGTAACCAGGTTTGTGTACTTTTACAAATGGCATAGCAAAAAACAACAGCACGAATTTAATAAAAGGTTTAAGAAGCACATTACCAAGTATCACATCGAAAAAAGCGTTTGTTGTCGATGTTCCATTTAGATATGATGTTGCAAAACAATCCTGCATAAATCACGAGGTATTGGAAGTAAACAAATGGCTATATCACCTGTGTTCAAAATCCAAAAATACCACAATCATTAAAGCTAGCAAGTTTGACAGGGAGTGCGATACACGACAAGGATTCCATCTCAACAACCAAGGAAGAAGATTAATCTTGAAACTGATTACCAAAACAGTGAGTAAAGTAATCGCCACCTTTACAGTAATACCGCTGGACCAGGGAAACCTGTAAAGCCTGCTGGTCTGTCTGGTAAAATATTAAAAGATATGTTCCAGCAGGATCAAAATAATCTTCAAACCATTCACTCTGAGCCCAGAAAACTAGATGTATGCGAACGTTGTCAAAATGGGGCCTGGTTACCAGCAGTAGACTTACGAGACACCACGCATCTTCCCTCTTGCTGTGAAAAATCAATATTATTCATGCACATAAATGTTAGATCTCTTAAATGTAAAGCTGATGAACTTGGTGTTGCATTGAATGGAAACAATAGAATAGTATTATGTATTAATGAACACTGGTTAAGAGAAGAAGAGATAAAACTATATGTACCATCATGTTTTGATTTAATTACAAGTTACTGCAGACCCAATAAAGGTTATGGGGGTTCCTTAATATATGTAAGTGACAACCTAGGGTTAAGATATACTGTGCTTGGTGTTAGGGACATATGTGTTAAAGGCATTCTTGAAGTGGCTGTCATGCTACTACCAATATTAAAACTCACAGTTATTTCAATATACCATTCTCCTGATAGTGATGCCGATCAATTTGTAGAGTGTTTATGTAAACTTATTCACCGTACAGAAAAATATACCAAACGCAAGACAGTAATTTTAGGAAATTTAAATTTTGATGTAAGGAAAAAAAAACACAAAAATACTAATTTTCTTAACATGCTAAGATCCCATAATCTCTTCTGTGGAAATTATAGTCCCACAAGACAACTTTCTTTTCTCGACAATTTTATCACAAATATACATAAAGATGATTTTTAGTTGGGACTCCTTAATGTCGACCATCTGACAGATCACAAAGGTATATGGGTAAAACTAACAGTTACTGAAACAATGGGGCATTGTGAATCAACCTGGTATATCAGGTTATTAAATGATAAAAGCATAAATAGCTTCAGGGATAAGCTGAAGGCACTAAACTGGAATAATATAATATATGCTTCCAACAATGTTGAGGAGGCTTGTAGCAGGTTTGTTAGTACTCTATCTGAAATTTTCAATACCTCCTGTCCAATGGTTACCAAACGAAACAAAACTATGGCAAGAAAGCATGGTCAAACTACTCCACGTAGGTGGTTCACACCATATTTACAGAAGCTAAGATTAATGGTTTTGATATGCTATGATAAGGTAAAAAATGGTAGTGTTGACAATGCAATATATGTTAGCCTCAAGAGACACTATAGATCACAAATCAGATTAGCAAAATGTAGAGCAAATGAGAACTTCATCAAAAACTCCAATAATAAGTGTAAGGCTGTGTGGAGGGTCATTAAAGCAGAATTAGGTACAGGTAGTCATAGTGTAAAAGTTACAACTGATGTTAATGCCACCCCAGATGAATTTAACCTCTTTTTTATCAATGCAGCAAACCCTAATCCCTCATCTCCTTATAAGAAGAGTTCAAAATCAAATTCACAATCTACTTACATAAACCAGTTTTTACAAAACTTTGCTGATACTGTGCCAACCTGTAATTGGGGACATGTGGAAATAAGAGATGTAATTAAATCATTGGCAAAGTTAAGTGACTCCAGATCAGAAGATATTTATGACTTCTCAAATTTTGTGATTAAAAAAATAATCGACTTGATATCATTCCCTCTCTGCACACGCATAAATTGGGATATTTGACAGTGGTATTTTTCCAGAATGTCTAAAGAAGACAGTAGTAATTCCATTACACAAAAAGGGTGATAAATCCTGCACTAATAATTATCGTCCAATTTCTCTGATACCTATTTTTTCAAAAATAATCGAATATTGTATACAAAAGCAAATTAACATGCATTTGTCAAAAAAACAATATACTGACTAAGTCTCAATATGGTTTTAGGGCCCAGTTATCAACAATTAATGCTGTTGAAAATGTTGTTTCTGTTGTGCAATGTTCTTTTGAATCCAAATTATCTGCTGAAGCCACACTAGTGAACTTAAGCAAAGCAGTTGATTCTGTAAACCACACAATACTGCTGGAAAAACTATGGTGTTATGGCATTAGGGATCTGGAACTGTCCCTCATTAAATCATATCTCAGCAACAGAAAGAAAACTGTAAGCTACAACAGTCAAAAGTCACAGTTACTGAATGTCACTAGAGGTGTTCCCCAAGGATCAGTGCTTGGGCCATTACTGTTTATAATATTTATAAATGACCTGACCAGCAATATGCCATGCAAATCTGTGCTTTATGCAGGTGATATAACTTTCATCAATTCAGGGAAGTACATAAATAAACTGAAGGAGCAAAGTAAAAATTTTCTCAGATTATCCAATATGTGGTTCGAAGCCAATGAGTTAGCTACGAGGGAAGTTCAATAAGTAATGCAACACATTTTTTTTCTGAAACAGGGGTTGTTTTATTCAGCATTGAAATACACCGGGTTATTCCCCAATCTTTTAGCTACACAACACTATTTTTCAACGTAATCTCCATTCAATGCTACGGCCTTACGCCACCTTGAAATGAGGGCCGGTATGCCTGCACGGTACCATTCCACTGGTCGATGTCGGAGCCAACGTCGTACTGCATCAATAACTTCTTCATCATCCGCGTAGTGCGTCCCACGGATTGCACCCTTCATTGGGCCAAACATATGGAAATCCGATGGTGTGAGATCGGGGCTGTAGGGTGCATGAGGAGGAACAGTCCAAAGTTTTGTGAGTTCCTCTCGGGTGTGAAGACTTGTGTGAGGTCTTGCGTTGTCACGAAGAAGGAGAAGTTCGTTCTGATTTTTGTGCCTACGAACACGCTGAAGTCGTTTCTTCAATTTCTGAAGAGTAGCACAATACACTTCAGAGTTGATCGTTTGACCATGGGGAAGGACATCGAACAGAATAACCCCTTCAGCGTCCCAGAAGACTGTAACCATGACTTTACCGGCTGAGGGTATGGCTTTAAACTTTTTCTTGGTAGGGGAGTGGGTGTGGCGCCACTCCATTGATTGCCATTTTGTTTCAGGTTCGAAGTGATGAACCCATGTTTCATCGCCTGTAACAATCTTTGACAAGAAATTGTCACCCTCAGCCACATGATGAGCAAGCAATTCCGCACAGATGGTTCTCCTTTGCTCTTTATGGTGTTTGGTTAGACAATGAGGGACCCAGCGGGAACAAACCTTTGAATATCCCAACTAGTGAACAATTGTGACAGCACTATCAACAGAGATGTCAAGTTGAGCACTGAGTTGTTTGATGGTGATCCGTCGATCATCTCGAACGAGTGTGTTCGCACGCTCCGCCATTGCAGGAGTCACAGCTGTGCACGGCCGGCCCGCACGCAGGAGATCAGACAGTCTTGCTTGACCTTGCGGCGATGATGACACACGCTTTGCCCAACGACTCACCGTGCTTTTGTCCACTGCCAGATCACCGTAGACATTCTGCAGGCGCCTATGAATATCTGAGATGCCCTGGTTTTCCGCCAAAAGAAACTCGATCACTGCCCGTTGTTTGCAACGCACATCCGTTACAGACGCCATTTTAACAGCTCCGTACAGCGCTGCCACCTGTCGGAAGTCAATGAAACTGTACGAGACGAAGTGGGAATGTTTGAAAATATTCCACAAGAAATTTCCGGTTTTTTCAACCAAAATTGGCCGAGAAAAAAAAATGTGTTGCATTACTTATTGAACTGCCCTCATATTAACTACGGAAAGACTGTAAATATATCCTTCAGCTTATCCAATACTGATATTGAGTACACGTCTACCAAACTTCTTGGCATATACTTAGATACAATATTAAGCTGGCAGAGTCACATAGACAACATATCTTGAAAGCTTTCGTGAGTTATCTATCTACTGAAAAAATTGTGCACCTGTGTTTCTGAAAGCCTGCTGATTAATTCCTATTATGCATTCTTTCATTGCCATATTAGCTATGGTATTCTTCTATGGGGAAATTCTCCATGGTCCAGGAAAATTTTTATTTGGCAGAAGAAAGCCATCAGGAGCATCTCTGTGATTACCAAAAACAACATATCATGTAGGTTATACTCAGATAATGACAGTCCCTTCTCTTTTTATATACAGCTGCCTTTTGTACATAAAAGAAAACTTTAACAGTTACAACCTTAGGCAGTCCATTCATAATCATAACATTCGTCAAACATTTAAGATAGACATACCAACAACTCGACTCAAGAAAACACAAGACAGTTGTGAATACATGGGAATAAGACTTTTCAACACATGACCTGTGAAGGCACATTGTGTCTCTCTTAATATATTTTAAAGTAAGACTAAAAAATGGCTGAAAGACAAAGCTTTTTTACAGTATTAAAGAATTTGAAAACTCTTCAGAAATAGACCTGACTTATGAAACAACTTACAACTCTGTTTGTTCCTCTTCCTAAGATTTTTTTGTCTCTGTAGTTCCACATTTAACTGTTAAGCATGTGGAGAAATCCTTATGTACGAAACGTATTGTTTTATTATGCACTTTCTTTAAAATGCACACTTTAGTTATGTTGGATATCTTTATGTATCAAATATATTCCTTTATTATGTATGTTCTTTTAAAATGTATACTTTAGCTTTGTGTGATACCTCACAATAGTTATATTTCTTAATATGTAAATTGTACATTACTCATGACGACATCGATTGCATGTAAATGCTTTAAGATGGATAAATAAATAAATAATTGTGAGGGAGTAGATTTGCCCTCCATGCCTCCTAATCAGTTGATCAATGTCTCTTTAGCACAGTCATTGGGAATCATTCAGTTCATTAACATTGTGAAGTAAGTTATGTTATGAGTAATATCTTTTGTAAAAGTACTTTGAGTCTGCAGGATTAATTCACTTTGACAAAATCATATATTCACTGTACTTTATGTGTGTTGATAAACTCAGGACCCATTTGTGAAAGTGCACTCTAGAAATATTGCCACTGTGAAAATACTGTGTAGTCCAGTGGAAGTGTGTAACTGTGATCAATATTCTATATGAAACTTTATGGACAATCTGATCTTTATATTATTTTGAGTGACAATAGATGTGAAGTTGATGCTGTATTGCATACATCATTACAAAACCTGGTATAAAACTAAATTACAGCCAGAAACCAGACACTGGACATTCAATGATGAGCTACTGAGATCCACCTATCACAAATGACATATGTTACAAATGGTGCCCCTATAGTGAACCAAGATTTAGGCCAGTTAGACAAAAGTGAATCATTCAATATCATCCACATCTAAATCTGCACTTTGAAAACCATTGTCAGATGCATGGCAGAGGGTTCACCTCATTGCACCAGTTTATAGGGTTTCTTTCAGTGCCATTCACATGTTGCGCATGGAAGAATGATTGTTTGAATGCCTCTGTGCATGTAGTAATTATTCTAATCTTATCCAACAATCCCTATGTGAGCAACATGTAGGGGGTTGTAGTATATTTTTAGAGTAATCCTTTAAATCTGGTTCTTGAAACTTTGCTAACAGACTTTCTTGGAACAGTTTACATTTATCTTCAAGAGTCTTTCAGCTCAGTTCCTTCAGTATCTCTGTGACACTCTTCCACAGATTAAACAGACCTGTGCCCATTTGTGCTGCCCTTCTCTGTATATGTTCAATACCCCCTGTTAGTGTTATCTGGTATGGGTCCCACACACTTGAGCAGTATTCTAGAACCAGTTGCACAAATGATTTGTAAGCAATCTCTTTTGTAGACTGTTTGCACTTCTCCAGAATTATACCAACAAACCAAAGTCTACCATCTTCTCCACATATGACTAAATCTATATGATCATTCCATTTCATGTCCCTACAACCCTAGAAAGTGTTAGATATTTGTATGAGTTTTCCGATTCCAACAGTGACTCATTGATATTATAGTCATAGGATGCTACTTCCTTTCTTTCTTTCTTTTCAGTTTTAAAATACACATTGCTCCATGGGGTCATTCTTTTCACGGAAGCATTTGATACATTGGAGCATTTTCCGTCTTACCTTTCTCTTATTTGTATGAAATTAACAAGGATGTTTTCATAAGTTACAACTCATAAATTTGAAATCCCAGAAAGAAGGTCATCCTATCAATTTCTTCTTTTTGCTGATGATACAAGTATAGTAATAACACCCAAAAACCAAGAACTACGTGATGTAATTGTAAATGATGCTTTTCACAAAATTATTCAGTGGTCCTCAGCAAATGGACTCTCTTTAAATTTTGATAAAACACAGTATATACAGTTCCGTACAGTAAATGGCACAACTCCAGTAATAAATATGGACTTTGAATAGAAGTCTGTAGCTAAGGTAGAATTTTCAAAATTTTTAGGTGTGTCCATTGATGAGAGGTTAAACTGGAAGCAACACATTGATGGTCTGCTGAAACGTCTGAGTTCAGCTACGTATGCTATTAGGGTTATTGCAAATTTTGGTGATAAGAATCTCACTAAATTAGCTTAATATGTCTACTTTCATTCACTGCTTTCATATGGCATCATATTCTTGGGTAATTCATCCTTGAGTAGAAAAGTATTCATTGCTCAAAAACGTGTAATCAGAATAATTGCTGGAGCCCACCCACGGTCATCCTGCAGGCATCTATTTAAGGATCTAGGGATCCTCACAGTAACCTCACAGTATATATATTCACTTATGAAATTTTTTGTTAATAATCCAGCCCAGTTCAAAAGTAATAGCAGTGTGCATAGCTATAACACCAGGAGAAAGGATGATCTTAACTATGCAGGGTTAAATCTGACTTTGGCACAGAAAGGGGTAAATTATGCTGCCACAAAAGTCTTTGGTCACCTACCAAACAGCATCAAAAGCCTGACAGATAGCCAACTAACATTTAAAAATAAGTTAAAAGAATTTCTAGATGACAACTCCTTCTACTCATTGGCTGAATTTTTAGATATAAATTAAGGGGGGCAAAACAAAAACTTAAACATTTGTGTCATGCAATATTTTGTGTAATGTAATATCTTGTATAGACATCTTTTATTAACTGACACGTTCCACATCATTACGAAGTGTCGTATTCATGATCTATGGAACAAGTATTAATCTAATCTTTTACTTTAAAATTGAAAAGTGTGAGTGGGAGCATTGTTTTGAAGATAAATACTTTCTTAAAATAATGGAACTTTCCATCAGTTAATTTGCTTGAAACATAGCACAGGTTACACAAATCATGAAGTTTGTTTAGGATGTTCCCCACTACAATTATTATTCATTGTCTAATCAATATTTTTTTTACCCACAAAAAATGTATTTGACTTAACAAAGAGCCATTTTTTTGTAACGAGAAACATCTTACTTACAAAATGTAAGCAATATTTTACACAATCTTTTAAGTATCGAGATGTTTACCTCCACACTAAAGCTGACACTTGCCTGTTATCTCTTCTTCTTCATTAGTTGGTGCCTCTGTAATGTGACATTGCTATGCTTCTGTCCTCTCTTAAATTTCTGTAAGTTCATCTGCATATTACTGTTTGCTCATTGTAATCCTTCTTTCCCTTTCTTCTTATTGTTCTGACAAAATCCCAATCATGTCCTCTTTTATATTTTTCTCACTTGGCTTTGCTTGTTTATGCACCAAAGTAGTAGAAATTAAAAAATGAAGGCACATAACTTGTTGTTGTATTTAAGGCTTTAGAAGACAATGACTAAATAGAGAATGAGAGAAATAAACAAAATAATTCAAATGGTCTTGAATGTTTATGATAGTTGAATAGGCTTTTTAAATCCTTAAACCCACTGTCTTTAAAATTAAGCTTCTGATACTTCTGAAATGTGACTTACTTAGGCTCAGTTCTTCCAATGCTTAGTACCATATCAGGCAACAAGTTTCCTTTAGAGAACTTTATCAGCTACTTTGATCAGCTATCAAGTATTCAGTTTCCTCTCACTTTATATCAATGCATTGAAAAGCCTCTGCAAAAGTTCATTTCCAGGTATTATGTGGATTTCATTTGTGTGAAGACTCCAGAAGCTTTTGCAGACGTGCTGCTGATGTCTACATGTATGTCCCACTATTACAGATAACGGTGCCAAGATATGGAAATTTGTCAACCTCTTGTGATACTTTCTATTGCACTATAATTTGAGTAGCTACTTTTCCACTTATTATGCACGTTGTGTTTTCTTATAACCTACAGAACTAGTCATTTCATCCAGCTTGATAGTCACTAACTGTAAACTGTATGGTGTTTCAGCTTGAAGAAAAATGTCATGAGCAAAATCAAGACCCATAAAACTTGCTTGCTCATTCAAAAGCATGCTTATTTTGGAGCTGGCCATATTTTTTTCTGATCATAAAATCTATAACTAATATGAGAAGGAATAGTGACAAAATGCATCCTTGTCTGACACTTGTCAGAATTCTAAAAGATGAGGTGTTCACACCTTTTATTTTTACACAGCAACCGGAGTCTAGATTCCTGTTTCTAAAAACATCAGTGAGATGTTCAGGAAGTTCACATAAGCAAACAGTATTCCACAATGATTCTTGGTGTATATGGTCAGAAACTTGTTTAAAATCAACAAAGTTTATGTGCATGGACAGTCGAATTCCATCATTGTTCTATTATGTTTTCCTGAACAAGTATTTGTTCAGGGCAGAATATCCCACTTCAAAAGGTACCCTTTTTAGAAAAAAGGTGTTTTAACTGGACAAGGCTTGGGACCCAGTGATCTATTTAATTTGTTCTGAGGGAAAACATTTTATTCATAATGATATGTGTGGCCAAACCTGACATTTGTTTTTGGCAATACGAGCATGCATTCCAACAGACGGTGGACATGCTGTTTCACCTTTATGCAGGTGCCTGTGTGCCACAGATGGAACAGTATTTTCAGAGGGCACTGATTTTGATAAGGATGCTCCTGTGTGGCGACCACCAATGTGTATGCATCTCTGCATCAGTTTTCGCTATAAAGAAGACAGTGTGAACTATCAGTCTCCAGTGGTGGACACTCACCTGAAAATGGCTGGATGGTTGCCAGCCAAAGTTCTGTGGCAAGAAGTCAACATGATCTGGCTGAAATCCTGAAACCTTATAGAATATTCAGTATTCTGGGAAAATTTCAAGAATTCCTAGGGACTTCTTTGTTTATTTAGAAAGAACGCAGTAACCTCAGTTGTATTTGGGTTTCCATTTATTAAGTAATCACTCAATTTTGTTGGATCTCTCATGTGCATAATATCTTTACTCTGGAAGACTAATGCTAGGTTGCCTACATACTGGATATTCGTGGAGTCTGTGCCTGGCACGTCATGGATATACATGTTAAATTGAATGGGGGCCAGAGCTGATCACTGAGGTAAGCCATTGTTTAGAGTCTTCCATCTGCTGGCTTGTCTATTCAGGATCTTAAAGTGGCTGTCAGGGAGTATATTTTTTACTATAAATGCCAGCTTTTGACATGGGATGATTTCAATAAACTTTGACATCAATCCCTCCCTCCACACAGTGTCATAAGCTGCCATAAGATCCACAGAAACTGCAGCTGATTTAAGACCCCAATGAAACCTCACTTTCACAAGAGTTATCAGTGTTAAGACCTGGTTGTAGCAGCTCCATTTCCTAAAGCCACCCTGTTCAACAGGACTGAATTGATCAATGACAATGTTATGTAGAAAAAGCCTTTCTACTAGCTCATACGTCACATTTTATCTTAGCCTGTTTGAAAAGCTTTGGTGTTCCCAGTTCTCAGAATCTCACTGAAAAATTCAGTGAACAACATTTTTTTAAAAATCTGATGGCCTTAGGAAGCTGTGGATATGTGCCAACAAAGCCAGCAGATTTATTTACCTTTTGTGTGTTCAAGACTATGTCAGGTTCCTCAGTGCAGAGATCAGATGAATAGTCTGGATATAGTTTTAGATGGGACTTCTTTATGTACAATTCATTTTTCACAGTTTGTGTGTGTGCCTTGTCTATTTTAGTTCTCAAAATCTTATTAGTCTGGCTGCAGTAGAACCAGTGTGCGATTTGCAGGGGGGGATGGGGGGGGGGGGAATTTACCCCTCCTCTGCATCAGACCATCCCCTCCTCTGATTTTAGTTTATGCATCCCAACCTGGGATGTTTATTTTCCATGCACTGGGGCAAAACTTTACATATAATTTAAATTTGTGGAGCCGAACACTGAAAGTTTTTAATAAGTGTTACTAATAATATTATTAATATGTTTCAGTTGTCTATCATCAGAATAAGTACAGCTTTTCACAAATGTGCTTCTACTTTTTGAATTCCCCTCGTATACCTGTATATAGATGATTTTGTAAATAAGCTTTACGTATAATGTACTTTTAAAGATATAACAAGGGATGGTTTTTCTGATAGTGCATACGCGTGAATAGTGAGTTTCGGCATTAACATCTATTTATAAGTAGCTGTTTAACCATGTGTAATGCCACAGTCCAAGCTAGTAACATATATAATTCTACTAACCCCCTAAGACATCCCCCCCACTGGTAAAAGCACAAATCGCACCCTGTAGAACTGGCGTTCTCCTATGTGACTGTGCTTGATAGCCTTGGATCTGTACCAGGTTTTCTCATAAGGTTCCATGCTTTCTAACTAGAATGTGTAAATTTGAGCCCTGCCATTGTTTTATGCCTTTTTTCTGTTCTTATTGAGAGCTCTCAAGAGGTCATCAACTGTCGTGTATTTGCAAGATTCTTGATATTTAGCATGTAGCTCATTGCATTCTTGAGACCACCCAGGAATGTACGCTTTCTGGAATCCATGTGAAATATATTTCCTGTTATGAACTTTAGTTGCACCCATAAATAATTCATAATTGGATGGAATGTGGAGGTGAGGGGGAGGGGGAATCCACTGAAAAGTATTATCAAGACATTTCTGAAACAGTTCCAAGTAAGTTCACAAGTTGAAGATTCCAATGAGGTTGAGGGATGGACATATCCTGTAAACTGAATCATTACACATAATTTCGATAAAAGAATCATTCAGATAATCTATGGAACATGTAACTAACTAACAGCATCTGATGGAACCAGAATTAATCATCAACAATCAAGTTTCAGACCTGGAAAGAATTATAGATCTCAGGTTCTTAATCTAATCCAGTATATAGAAGATGCATTCAAAGCACACAATATTACAGGTACAGCTTCATTGATGTGACAGCTGCTTATGATACTGTCAGTCACAGTTTATAGGTAAAAGAGATCAATGGGCTTACCGAGAACTATGGTTTCACCATAGTCATTGAAAAATTACTTAAGGTTCTATGTGGACTTTCAGGGACAACACTGACACTGGCAAAAAAAGTGGGTGGGTGGGAAAGGTGGTTGTTATGAAGATGTGTATTGTCCCTTGCTCTTGTTAACATCTGTGCTGATCATTGTCAGTTCTAGTCCACACCAGGAGTTTTCCTTACAAATGTGGAAACTCAAGTTAATTTCACTTGAAAGATACTTTGAAAAAGGTGAAGTATCAATTACTATAATAATCAACTTCACTGTAACCAAATCATAACCCTGTGCTTTCCACCTTAAAGACAGACAGACACATCATAAACTTAGTATCTCATGGTAAGGAGTAGAATTGGATGCTCTATTATATCCAAAATTTTGTATGTCCCATTTGGTTGCACCCTGAGGTGCAACTGGCATTGCCATAACTTGAGTCTGAATGTGGAAGCCAGAAGTGACGTACTTACAAGGGAACCTCCCCATCACACCCCCCTCAGATTTAGTTATAAGTTAGCACAGTGGATAGGCCTTGGAAAACTGAACACAGATCAATCGAGAAAACAGGAAGAAGTTGTGTGGAACTATGAAAAAAGAAGCAAAAATATACAATCTGAGTAGTCTATCCACAAGAAAGGCAATATCAAAGACAATCCTTCAAGAGCGCCGTGGTCCCGTGGTTAGCGTGAGCAGCTGCAGAACGTCAAGTCCTAGGTTCAAATCTTGCTTCGAGCGAAAATTTTACTTTATTTATTTTCTCAAAGTTATGATCTGTACGTTTGTTCATTGACGTCTCTGTTCACTGTAATAAGTTTAGTGTCTGTGTTTTGCGACCACACCGCAAAACCGTGCGATTAGTAGACGAAAGGATGTGCCTCTCCAATGGGAACCGAAAACATTTGATCACAAGGTCATAGGTCAACCGATTCCTCCACAGGAAAACACGTCTGATATATTCTATATGACACTGGTGACAGCATGTGCGTCACATGACAGGAATATGTTGTCGACCCACCTAACTTGTACACTTGGCAAATGGGTAAAAAGATTCTTCTACCTTGCCCAATTTAGGTTTTCTCGTGGATGTGATAATCATTCCCAAAAAAGTGATGAAAACATAAGAGTTTGTCACATAAACTGCAACAAATGAATGCAACAGTTTCACAGTCGCACAGTTTTCCTTGAGCTCTGTCAAAACATATGTTTTTAACGTTTTCAAAATTTCTGTGTGTAGACCGTCAAATCCTGCATATGTCCAAGCAAATCTGAACATGTCATGGAATTTTGTAGAGTGAAGTTGATTATATAAAAAATTAAACTTTGTACTCTAGGGAAGTCTTGAACCAAGGACCTCTCGTTCTGCAGCCGCTCACGCTAACCATGGGACCACGGCACTCCGAAGCTTACACTTGTCATAGATGTTGCCTATGTTGGACATGGACTACTCAGTTTCTATATTTTGGTTATTTTTTTCATAGTTCCACACAACTTCTTCCTGTTTTCGATTGATCTGTGTTCAGTTTTTCAAGGCCTATCCACCGTGCCAACTTATAACTAAATGTGAGGGGGGTGCGATGGGGAGGTTCCCTTGTTAGGAAGATAAACTAGCAACAAACGCATAAGACTCTTGCCCATAAGCTTTAAGAACAATGTCATTACCAATCTCTTTGTTAATATATGCTTGCCCTGTGTGCTACAAGTCTGGCCATACCAAAGAAGTTGACAAGGCACCAAATGAGATGTACAGGCTTGTTACTGGATATTTATTTCCTGCATAACTTACCAAAACCTGCTCACCAAGCCTAGCCACCAATTACACAATTAAGTTCAAACTTTCCAAAGATTGAAGTCCAGGCTTTATGAAAAGCAGCATCTTCTTGCAATTGATTCCATCCAAAATAAGAATGAAAATGTGGAAGAACAACCTGGAAGCAACGTTCATTGGCCTCAACCATCTGAAAATCTCCCTGCTAGCCACCAAAATAAGTGGACTATTTGGCTTACTCTCAATCACTTATGCTGTGGAATCACAAGAACCAGATGTTATCCCCAAAAATAGGGATTTCCAGTCATCACTACCAGCTGTGGAGAAGTACAAACAATGAATCATTTGATCGCCTGCCAGATCTATTCCATGTCCTGAAACAAGGAAAATTTATTTTAGGTGACTCCAACAAGTGCTCTTGATGTTACTTGCTTTTGGTCATCAATGTTGTAATCTTCTATGGCTCCTATTGCTGAACTTGTTTACTTTTGTAACTTGCATTATGAAACCTGTTTTTTAAATTAACATTATAACAACAAAGAAAAGCAAATGTAAGTTTTAATTTCTTTGTGACCAATAGTACTGTTATAAATAAAACGTGAAGTGAACTGAAATACCTCAATGAGAAGTATATCTAACTGCTATTTTATTGTATTTCCCAGGGCTTTGTTATAGCATACACATCCGACTTTATTCCTCGACTGGTGTACAAATATGCATATTCGCCAGATGGTTCCCTAAAAGGTTACGTTGATTTCAGTCTTTCAGGTAGAGTACAAGCTATTGTTGTAGCATGCCTATAACTTGATATTGTTTTTGTACTTCCATATCTAGCATATCATGTAATTATGCGCACTATTTTAATATTTCAGCATTCAATACATCTGACTATGGAGCAGGTATGGGGCCAGATACAAGTCCTGGAGATTATTATCCTGAAGTGTGCTATTACCAGGGTTTTAGAACTCCCCCTGGCCATCCACATCAATATGAGTACTCACCAGTTTACTGGCATGTCTTTGCTGCACGCATGACTTTTGTTGTTGCATTTGAGGTAAGATTTGCAGGGAATGTATTCGTCTTTGTTGGAGAACTGTTACTGCCTAGAAGTCAGTTTCATTAAGGGAAAGTGTTGTACCATGAGGATAGAGACATAAAAACATACGTTGTTCCCTATTCAATGATTCAATTTAGTGACTGATTTTAGCACTCTATGAAGAAATGTGCACAAGAGACTATCACAAAAAGTTTCTGGCATTTCATACTGTTTCTGTTGTGAGATATGAGGTTGTATTTTGTGCAGCATCTATAAATATTTGTAGTTCTACCACTGAAACCCTGCACAATATATTGATGTTGTTTGGAAGTTATTGATAATTCTTCAGTTACAGGAGATTATGATGAGTAAAATCCTATATATTTTTAAAACTGGTAATATAAGATGTGGACATTTAAGTTTTTTTTCATCAGTAATGCACCATCTTATAACCTGAAATGGAAAAAGGTCTTCTACCATGGAATATGTGAAATTTGCAAATGAACTGAGTTCCTGTAATGTCTTAACAATTTTACTAGAAAATTTTACTTGAAAATGGAAATTTGTGTCAGTTTCGAATAGCTTCTATTTCAGATTTTATTTAACATGATACTGGTTTTCGATAATACTTATACTTAATCTGCTTTCACTTTCTGATTATTGGTGTGTAGTAGAGTAATAAATTAATAGATAGAGTCATTGCAGTGTTGACACTCTTTTCTTGTTTGCAATACTTTTAAATTTCAAATGAATATTTGTTTCTAGGTACATGAGCATGTTTGCACTATTGCATAAATAATTTTCCATCTCCAGGAAAACCTTTTCCAGACTGCTTATTATTAAACTTAGTATTAAAGAAACTTTTTGAATGAGCCCCTTCTTGCAATTGCTCGATCTGATTTGAACATGAACAAAATTTGTGTGCAAAATAGACATGTTACTATCAGTTACTTTCCTGATTGTTTCATTATTTTCATTTAAAGTATTAACATGAACAATCTTTTTGCAATTGACAGCTTCATGTTCATCCTACTACTTAATTTGTACAATAGAAATTTCATGTCTGAGCCCTGACTCGACTTAATCCAGTTTCAGTTTTATTGTTCCCAATCCGGATTCTGTATTGGTTACCCTGTCATCTATCTTACCCATTTTTTATCTCAACTTTTCTTTTTTTTTCGCTTATAGCCATTTCTTTGACATCTAGTTCATTTCTGACCTCAACAATTGGAGTATTCATTCAGTAACTATTTCAAGTTTTTTTGTTAAAATATACCTATTTTTTTCTGAAATCTTGGTCTTTTTAAATCCTCTAATTTAGTTTTGAACTTTTGGTATCTATTTCCCTAATTTCTTTCAAAATTTTGGTATCCATGTGGGTAAATTCTTTGCAAATCTGAACATGTTTCAGAAATTTTTCTATGCCTTTGAACATTTATTGCAGTATATTTTGAAAGTGTACTGAAGTCATGCTTGCATTTTGTACTAGACCAACCTGATCTAGCCCTGTTTATTCTAGACCTGACTGACTGAGTGGTACTGTGTCTACAGATGGTTCAACTATTCATACCTCATTCTCCTCCTCTTGTTCCTGTTTAATGTCATCTACTGACACTGCTAGATACATCATGTTGAAATATTTGTGCAACACTGTTAGCAAAAATAACTTACGAGGTAAATGTATGTAGCCATTACCAATATTCTGCTCACTTTCATAGAAAGCTATATGACACTGAAATGTAAATTAACTTTAGGAACTTACTTATTTGGTGTCATGAATAAACAGATGTCCAGTGTTCAGGTTCCATATATGCTAACAACTTTTCATAGTTGCCATGTTAACCCGCTTTCAAAGTTGTCAAAAGTGATGGCAGCATCCATCATGACTTTGGTTTACACAAAAGATCTTTTAAAATTCTTGTGCAACAGAACAGAATATATTATTTACTGTGCATTAGAATGCTATGGTATGGCACTAATTGAAATGTGACTCACAGTTTTCAGCTCAGATCTATGACAGCTATTACGCATGAAATGATATTAGCGCAACAATCTCCAAATCTCAGAGGAAAGCATGCATTTTCAAAATATAATGCTGTTGACTTCTGTCACATTGAGCTTGTAGGCAATTAAAGTACTTTGTTGATTACTCCAGGATCCAATTCCATATTGTGCAGTTATTTTTTTAAAAGGTTCTTGTGGAATTTCAAATAAAAACAATCACTGTGTTATTCACTGATGTAATCACTTCCATTTATTCACTGGTAGAGCAACCCCAGTTCAAAGTAACAGATTATTTCACAATGGCTGTCATAATTGCATAGTACTTGACACAGGAGAGCACATCAAAATATATATTTACTCATATAATAGAGGGAAACATTCCACGTGGGAAAAATATATCTAAAAACAAAGATGATGTGACTTACCAAACGAAAGTGCTGGCAGGTCGATAGACACACAAACAAACACAAACATACACACAAAATTCAAGCTTTCGCAACAAACTGTTGCCTCATCAAGAAAGAGGGAAGGAGAGGGAAAGACAAAAGGATGTGGGTTTTAAGGGAGAGGGTAAGGAGTCATTCCAATCCCGGGAGCGGAAAGACTTACCTTAGGGGGAAAAAAGGACGGGTTACACTCGCACACACACACATATCCATCCACACATATACAGACACAAGCAGACATATTTAAATATGTCTGCTTGTGTCTGTATATGTGTGGATGGATATGTGTGTGTGTGCGGGTGTAACCCGTCCTTTTTTCCCCCTAAGGTAAGTCTTTCCGCTCCCGGGATTGGAATGACTCCTTACCCTCTCCCTTAAAACCCACATCCTTTCGTCTTTCCCTCTCCTTCCCTCTTTCTTGATGAGGCAACAGTTTGTTGCGAAAGCTTGAATTTTGTGTGTATGTTTGTGTTTGTTTGTGTGTCTATTGACCTGCCAGCGCTTTTGGTAAGTCACATCATCTTTGTTTTTAGATATATATATTTACTCAGCATCACAACAGAAAACCAACTCTATTTTTCATGCTTCAATACCCAAAATAGCTGACTTACTTGTGGTACCACAGGAATGATTATATGTTGCCCTTTAAACAGACAATAGACAGAGAACAATATTTGCAATGAAGTGGATCAGGGTATCAGAAATTTTCGTCAACAAATTCTGTATTTATGTGGTGGCCATTATTTATCAAAATACTGTAACAGGTGTGGTAGAGAAATTGGCAGTTTTGAAACCTCCACCTGCGATACAGATTTGTTCACAGTGATATAAAAGAAATATAGCATGAATTTACAATGCTTTCTTTTTAAAATACTATCTCTTGAAAATGATATCATGTAGATGGCCACCATTTTCCTTCATACACTTTTCAAGTATTTTATGGAAGTTAGACATCATATTTTGCAGCACTAGCACCAGAATTAGATTAAATTGGATAACCGTCAGTTCATGGATGGTGTGTCGTGGGCCACACCAGAAGATTTGATATTTTAAATGACCCCAAAGAAAGATACCACATGCCGAAAAGTTAGCGGATCTTGGTGACCAGGAAATGTCCCTGTTCTTGAAGAGGAGATGACCAGTAAACGTGTTCTATAGAGAAATAATGGAATGCCTTGAAGTGTGACATGAAAATCATCAAACTGTTGGACTAGAAAATGGTTCAACATGTGAACATAATACCTGCCAGGTTAGCCAAGAGTGCTAATGCGCTACTTCTGGACTCAGGTAGGTGTGCTGGCCCCGGATCGAATCCGCCCAGTGTGCTGGCCAGCCTGGATGTGGTTTTTAGGTGGTTTTCTACATCCCACTAGGTGAATACCGTGCTGGTCCCCATGTCCCGCCTCAGTTACACTGCTCGCACACATCTGAACACATTCGCACTATTCCATAGATTACACTAGTCGCAGACAGTTGGGGCACACTCTGGGGGGGCACGGCCCTCTGAAAAAATGTACAGTGAATATTAGTAGTAATTACAAGAAAAGGAAAACGAAGGAATGGTATACTCCACAGTTAGGGCAACTGAAAAATACTGTTATGCTGTATTCTAGTCTGTACAAAACCAGTAAATCAGAACTGTATAAAGACCTGTATGCTAAAGCTAAATGCAAGTATAGGAAGGCAATAAATGAAGCAAAGAAACTGCATAACATAGTAAACATTGAAAAATCTAACAATAAATGCAAGAAGGCCTGGAGTGTAATAAACTCCATTGCACACACTAAACACAAAGAGGAAATTGCCATTACCCCAGAAGAATTTAATAAATATTGCATTCAGTCCATTGAAGAAATTAGTAGTTCAATAATTAAACCACCTGAAAATGCACTTAGTATTATGGACAGCTGCTTTGAAAAGCTTCCCCCAAGCACCTTCACTTTCACAGAAGTGAGCCCAAATAATATTTTAAAAATAGTGAAAAATTTCAAACCTGCAGTTAGTGTTGATTACTATGATATTTCATGTAATTTGTTGAAATATGTTATTGATTGTGTGATTTATCCTTTAACCTTTTGTGTTAACAGATGCCTAGTTGAAAGTAAGTTCCCCGACACACTAAAAATTTCTAGAGTTGTGCCCATATACAAAAAAGGGGAAAAGAACTGTCCCGCTAGTTACAGACCTATATCCATAACCCCAGTTTTTTCAAAAATTTTAGAAACGATTATGGATGAGCAAGTTAGTGCCTACTTGGGTAAACTAAATATAATTAGTGATAAACAGTTCGGATTTAGGAAAGGTAAATCCACAACGGATGCAATAGACTCCCTCGTAAAATTAGTCCTAGATGTGTTCGAGGCTAGGGACTATGCCCAGGCTACATTTTGTGACCTGAGCAGAGCCTTTGACTATGTAGAGCATGACACTGTGCTGAATAAGCTAGTTTACTATGGTTTTGATGACAACAGTATAAATATGTTCAGGTCTTTTCTAGAGAACCGTCAACAAGTTGTGTGCATTGGTAGGGAGATATCAAATTTGGTTAATGTTAGGTACGGAGTGCCTCAAGGGTCGGTGCTTGGTCCTTTACTGTTTATACTAATGATTAATGACCTGCCCTTATTCATAAATTCTCATACAATTTTGTATGCTGATGACACAACTTTTCTACATAAAAGCTCTGATCTAGGTACACTGAAAACACTGACCGAAAATACCGTTGCTCAGTCCTCATTATGGTTCAAAGCTAATGGCTTCTTGCTAAATGAAAACAAAACCCAGACACTTTACTTTAGCCTCAAAGAGATTCCTAACTACCAGGAATTAGAAACTGTTAAATTTTTAGATGTTACTATTGACAATAAATTGACGTGGGAACCACACATTAAAAATATATTGGCTAAGCTTTCAAGAGTTATTTATCTAATTATAAATTTAAAAAGACATGTTCCCAATGACTATGTGAGATCAGCATATTTTGCCTTCTTCCAAAGCATCATCTCTTATGGAATTTTAACTGTGGGGTAGTAGCTGTCATGTAAATGACATTTTACTTTTACAGAAGAAAGTAATAAGAATAATAACGGATTCTGATGAAACAGAACATTGTAAACCTCTGTTTATTAAATTGCAGTGTCTTACAGTAGTAAACTTATTCATCTACAATGTTTTAATGTACATTAGAAACAATGTGTCTAATTTTGTGTTGAGAAGTGATATTCATAGCCATAATACTAGAAACAGAACATCTGTAGACGTACCATATCATAGATTATCAAAATCGCATAACCCTTACCTAGTTCTTGGACTAAGGATGTTTAATAGACTAAGTGCTGACTTTAAAGAACTGCCTGTAAATATCTTTAAAGCTAAATTATACAAGCTACTAGTGAACAATCCGTTTTACACCACTGACGAATTCTTTGAAGATGAAAATACCGTATTCTAACGTGTACCTATTTTATGTAAACCAATTTACATCGATATAGTAGTTTATGTAGAAATATATGCTGTTGACTTTGTCTATTGCTGTAATCAGCTGAACGACTGTAAAATTATTATTATTATTATAGCAGGAAGGGCATCCGGCCACCCCGTAAATCAGGGACGGCCAAGAACGCGTCACGCGTGCACGCAAGCGTGCCGAGGTTTCACACTCGTGTGGATCGCTCCCTTCTGACGTCACACGTCCCCCACTACCACACCAGCTGACCGCGTGCATGCGCGGAACTACGAACACGCAGCACGCGACAGTGCATTCGCTTAAGAAACACCGCCCTGGTAGCCTGTGGCTTAGTTTCATATTACGACATTTTATAATATTAAGCTCTGTACAACACATCATGTTGAGCATACTGAATCTTTGTTGGCTGTTCGTACACCTACAGAAAAATAACAATAACGCTGGGTTTGAAACTGCATTACACCAATAATATGGTGCTTCTCACATCGTCACTCGTAAAATTCTTACAACATTTAAGCTGAGATATAGAAACGACTTGAAAGTAGTCTACAGCATGCAGTATGATGTGGAATAAGTGATTCCAACTACATGTGAAACAATCAAATTTTATATTCTGGAACTACTGTACAAAATTTGCGATAACTACAATTCTCAGCAAAACATATGACAAATACAACAAAATTATCACCTATAATTTAATTATTTTTGGTTCACTGTAGACATAATAAAGTACATATCCGGCACAAACTGACGGTACATGGACAAACGCAGACAGTTTCTCATATTTTCGTCACTCAGATTGCCACGTAATCCTGACTTATTTAGTTTCATAATCGAAATAAACCTTTCGCACACGTATGTCGATCCAAACATTGATATAACTTTTGCAGCCCCATTGTGGAGACGGGGAAACTCTTCCCGAGGAAAACCTTCGTAAAATTCCTGGACAGTTTTTACGTAAAAAAATTTGTCCTTTGAACGGGAATTACACTGCAGATCGATCAATTCCATTTGCAAATGCACTGGAGTACTTTCAACTGAAACGGCAAAGGGTCTAGAAAATAGTTCAAAAACAGATGTCAGACTAGCAGTGTCCTGAAAACGTTTAGAAAATTGTGCCTGTAGTTCCTCCAACACAGAAACGAATTCGTCAGAAGTTGCATTCTCTCTGACTTTAGAGAGCGCAGGGCAATGGGCGGTATTCATTTTCATGAGTTGTTCCTTCCACAATGCGGGTTTCTTATTAAACGCATCCACTTTTTTCATCAGATCAGAAATAAGCTCCTACTCACCTTGCAAAGTCTTATTGAGAGCGTTCAAGTGTGCAGTCAGATCAACTAAAAAGGCGAGGTCTGCAATCCATTTTGGATCTTCTAATTTTGGCTCCGCCTTTCCTTTTTCCTTCAGGAACTCAACAATAGGGAGTCTTAAATTGAAAAATCTTTCGAGGCATGATCCTCGACTTAACCAACGTATTTCCCAGTGGTAAATAACATCTCCGGACTCTTCGTTCAGTTCCATGAGAAACTGTTGAAACTGACGGTGTACTAAGCCATGCAACTTCAAAAAATGCACTATGGTGACTACCAACTTCATCACGTGCTCCAAATTTGCATACTTAGCGCATTGAGCTTCTTGGTGTACAAAACAATGAATTCCGTACAAATCTTCTGTCAGTCGTCATAGTTTTTTACGCAACAATGCTACAAGCCCATTTTGAGCACCTCGAATTGCTGGCGCTCCATCCGTGGTGACTGAAACTAACATTTTCCAATTCAGGCCAACGGCTTCAACTGCCTCTTCAACTGCTTTTAGTATGTCGGTACCCCTCTTTGTGTGTTTCATTGTTACTAAATCTAACAGTTCTTCCGTCACGTGCAAATTTGTGTCGACTCCACCAACGTAAATTGCTGTGTCTGAAATGTCGGTCGACTCGTCCAAAGCAATCGAGAATGCAACAAACTTGCAGGCACTATCAGTTAACTGCCTGTAGACATCCGCTACCATACCAGCTATGCGGCGAGCTATTGTCTGTCTGGAAAGATTAATTTCACTAAACTTCTTTACTTCCAGTGGCGTCAAGAGTTCCGCCGCCTCAACAATACACTCCTTGATGAAATCACCATCACTGAAAGGCTTATTCGCTCTTGCAATTTTGAGCGCAATTTTTTAGCTTGCTCTTAAAGACAGGTCGCTACAGTTGGTTGCAGGCTAAAAAAAGGAAACAAAAATTGAGAACTCTAAATTCGAATTGTAACGACAAATATGTACAAATACAAACATCAGAAACACAAAGATTTGTAAGTGGTACTCGAGTTCGGTCCGTCTCGCTGCATAACACTACGTCTTCTTAATTCCGCCAACTTGTTTGATCTATCAAACCAACTAAATCATTAAGTCCTTTGCGTGTGGTGTTATAATGCCGTTCTATTGCAAATTTGTGGTGCCCAGCGAGTATGCAACTGCATAATAGACATTGAGAATTTTCATCCTTCTCTTCGAAAAAATATTGCAATTCCCATTCAGCTCTGAAGGTTCGTGACGTTGTGTCACTACCCCGCCTCTTTGTGAGCGTGTGTTCCATTGCAACAACCACTGTACAGTACTTATAAACTTCCTACGAATCGCTAACAAATAGTGAGGAATAAACATGGCTGCCACTACGAATCAACTAATGCACCCTATGCCGGATGAAAAGATGTCGCATCGTACAGCTAGTCTAAGGCTAGGCGCAAATTGAGAAGCGTATAGCGCGTGTGACGTGACACGACACTACAGCGCGACACGCACGTGCCGCACGGGTCGCGCGGGTCCAGCGCATATTGCGACGCGTACATCATACTTCGCACGCGCCGACTGGCGTCGCTCTGCGCTGACTGAACCGAAGCGCGCGCAACCTCTTATCTTTCTCAAACGATTTTACAGAAACTATTGTCCGAAAATATATGATTTTTGCCTTATTTGTAGCGTTACATGTCAGCTTCATGAAGTGCCCATCACCTCGTTAATGACCATTCTTATTGTGATGTACACATTTTAGTAAGACACTACGCAAAACTCAAAAAGTTTGCAACGAAAATTAGGGGTCGCTATGATTTTGCGTTTGGTGCGTATTACACCATATGTTGCTGCGTGTGAAACTTAGCTAACATGCTGAATTTTTGTTTAGACTTGGGAGTAGATCTCTAATTCTCGCAACATCTCTCGTATCTTCTAAACCGCTCGAGACATCGAAACGAAAGTTTGGCGAGTGATAGCACACAAGGAGGAGAGTGTTTTGCCAATTATTAAACACACGGGACTTTCTTATCTATGGCGATATATCACTACTTATACTTCTTTTTTTATTTATTTCACTCCAGTGACTGTAATTTTTTAAGAGTTATCGACAGCTAGCGAAACAAGAGCTTCCTAGTATGAAAATAAACATGAAATTTCTTCTTTTATGTTACTGCAAACCGATACTATGAGGTTTTTCGTAAGCTATTGAGCTCTGTCATTGCCAGTTACTTGTTTAATGAGGCATTCCGCTTCGGAATTCTGTCCAATAGCTGCCGTGAGATGAGTTTGGCAAATTACATTGTGACAAAGGAAGTACAATTAAACCAGTCACCAAGAGAAATGTGGGCTTTACTCATAAATGGTAATGCTTCTTCGAATGAGAAAAGGTTAAGGGGAGTTGGAATGCCCTATCTCGCCAATGTTAAATTTGCTAACTTTGTGTACCTTTTTCTTTGGAACTATTATCTTCAGAACTTTGAAATTCTGGCAGAGGTTTTCAGCATATATTGTGAGCCCACTGAACTAGAACCAATGTTTTCTTTTTGTTGGTATAGTATTTATGAATTTTTTACCATTAAGCCATTTTTTATTGGAAAAAGTATAACATAAACTTCCCTAGTTCAGAGAATAAGCCAGTTCTTGTCATGATTCTAGTTCAGTGGCCTCTTTGAACTGTTTTGCAGCATTTCTGAAAATTTGAATGTTGTTGGTTGAGTGGTTTATGAGATAAAGGTACATGTAACACTAAAAATGTCAAATGCCAGAAAATGCGATTAAAGTAATTTATTATGAAAATTCACAAATACCTTTTATTCTATTATCAAAAGTGTCCAGCAGAGTAATCAGGGTCATCTTCTAGTTCTTCTTCTTCACCTAGAAGCTTTCTTCTCCTTGCTGCCCTTGCTTTTTTTGTATTAAATTCAGCTGCATACTGAGCCTTCCTTACTCGCACGCTGTCCAGAAGCTGAAGACCTCTGATGGTGTTGATACCAGGAGCAATGCCGAGCCTTGCCATGACCTTTAGCCTACCCATATGACCATCATTGAATGAAATAACAGCATCACTGACTCCCCATTTCAATGTTTTTATCCCAACAAATACATTCTTAGGTACACGAGTCCAAATGAGGTTGTTGAACGACTCGTTTTGATTCTGGGTACAACCATGAAGACATTTTCGCAGAAGATCAGGATGCCCCAAGTCTCTATATATTGGTTTAATTACTTCCATAACAGCCAATGGAATATAATTTTTATGGTGATAAGGATCCCCAGTAGCTTGAGATTTTCTATAATTGCACCATGACTGAGGACCATCTGGACAAGCAAAATGTTGAGGATTATCATCAGTTGATGATCGATGTAAATATGTGGCCCATACAGCTTGTCTCATTTCCTGCAAATTATTTGCATTATTTCTTATTGCCATACCATAGTATTGTTGTAATTCATTTATAATTTTATCTGACAGGCGACCTCTAATGGTTTTACCATCTGACAAAATTTTGTCCTTCAGATTCTGTTTCAGTTTCCTTAGACGAGTGCCCATTCGTTTCTGAACATGACCGACACATTCTAGTTTAGTTATTGTCTTATTGACATATGGCATGGATTCTGTAACACTTTTGTATGCCTTGGAGTCCCCATCTCCAAGGAATTTTGTGTAAAATACTCCCCGTTCTTTTTCTGATCTGCTAAACATTTTCACAGCAGCGGCAGCCTCCATGCCTCCACTCGTACCTTCATAATTCTTGCTACATATGTGAGCTGCTTCTATCTTACCAGATGCACAATGGTAACAATGTTTAGTGAGCACTTCATAGTCCAAAACTTTACCGCTGTCCACACTAGTAACAGTAGCAACAGCATTTTTGGATGTGTGACCCCTTTTCTGCCAGGTTCCATCAAAAGCAACAGGGATATCTGGGTTTCCTTCATTTATATATTTTGCTTCACTGGCAGCAGCTTTCATTGATAAATCTGCTACAGACTGAACAGCATCTCCTATCACTTCAGTGTAATTGTCAATTTTAGCAGGTGGAGGTGGAAGATTCATTATGGCACAAAATGTTTGAGCAGCAGTATGTCCTTTACCAATTGCTCTCATTGCATACATTAGCCTGATATTACTCTCAAACAAATTGCTACTGCATGTTTTAGAGCTCCAAAAACAGGTCTCATTTTCACAACTGGCACAAACTATAGCAATTTTGCAGGAAAGTCCTATAGATTTTGTTATGTTCATATCAAAAGAACCTCCACAAAGATTACAACACAAACATTTCTTCATAAACTCAGTAAAAACAGGAAAGTCGACTAAAACATATTGTTCATTAGAAGCTTCATCTGTAATTTCACTTGCACAGTTTGATAACTTCTTTTTTGATGCACTGGTGGGCGTGTCTCCTTCACACATCTCAGCTGTACAAACGTCAGAACTTTCACCAGCATCAACAGGTGCTGAAGCAGAATCACTTGAACAAACGTTATTTGTAAATCTATTACCGCGAAACTTTCGCTTTTTAAATAATGATGCACTCCTAGGCATCGTAGAAACTACGCACTCACCACTGAAAGTCAAAACAAGACAGATAACAAACTCCAAATGAGCGACAAACTAAACTCGAGGCTCAAAACAAACACTCACAGATCAAAAACTGAACAATAAACACAGCTAGTCGTAAAAACAATGGTACCTATGGAAGGATCAAAGATTCTACAACTGAAGAGTGAAATCCACAGCCTTCTATATGTAATGTTTTCGGAAATGCGAAGATTTAAATGTGTACAAATCACAAGATGGGTAACTTTGCTGGGCGCACATGTAATTTTGAAAAATTAAATAAAAATACTTCCAATTGGAATTTCTTAACAAATTTTGCACCATTTTAAGCAGAAAATTTCAAATTAAGTTATAAGGTTAAAAACTGAAAATGTGAATTTTTTCCATTTTCCGGCATTCCAACTCCCCTTAACAACTCACACAAAAAGATTGGCATTCTGTTGGAATTTTGGTGGAATCCCCGTAACCCATCGTATTTTTAACACTGAGCGACTGGAATGGAAAGTTACCAAAGGATTTTATTCCTTCTCTTGATCTGAGCAGTATTAAAATAATGACGAGCGTTCCTTCAGGCGGAATGATAGGCACATGCCAGATACTGTTTACCCACCAAGGCTTGCCAAACTGACAATGCGTGATCGCGAATAAAATAGTTGTTATTGAGAAAAATAAACAATTGATCTGTCGCACAACACAATGGTCAGTGTATTGTTAACAGCGAAGAATAATGCGCGCGACAGGAATGCACAAGCTAGCAAAGTGTTCCTTGTGTTTAGACTTTAGACATTGTAATGAAAGTAGATCTGCCTTTGTCAGCAGCACATTTCAACAAATTAAATATATCTAATCATAACATTCTTTTAGGATATTCCTACTTTCGTAATAATACCGACCATTTTCTTCATTTGTGTAGCCTGTTGTTGTATAATTAGTTTAATCATGCTGATAATTTCCATGCAACAATTGAAATGCTTTTTCTCATCACGGCGAACCAATTAAAACATTGTTATTTGTGACTGCTTTTCGACTGTTTCTAGCTTGCAGTGGAAAAATGTCGTTCACATGCATGTAGTACAGTGTGTCGTATTACATTATTACATCCATATCAGAGTAATCACAGTGAAACTTCTATACTTCAGATCTTGGACGCTTTTTACCACAAGCAGAAAGGGATCACACCTGTGGAGATTATCCCTTTCTAAATTTTTGTAACAGATCGTACAGATACGCTAGCTTACTAGGCAGCGACAATATAACCTTGCTTTACTTTCCTGCCTTGATTCTTAATCACATGATTTTATAATATTCCTTGCTTCCTTATTCACTACCCTCTGTCCCTTCTTGCGATCTGAAAACATCGCGGAGGCATATGGTGCAATTCCAGCGGCCAATGGCTCGCCAGTTACTGAAGTATACATTTTTCTTGACAGGAGAAAAACAAAACAATACTATGCAGATATAAATAACAGAAAAGTATAACGTGCTAACGAAGAAAGCTGGAGCGTTTAAATGGCGAAAAACGAAACACTACCCAAAGGCAATAAAATTCAGTACACAGTAAGGCAAAATTTATCGTATTGACAATACTACCACTGCTGATATGCGCCGTTCCGATGTGAGCACATGGCCGGGCTACTTTTCCGCTCCACGCCTCAAATTTCCCACGGTGTTAGCGAGGCAAGCGCGACGCGCGGCGCGAGAAACTTTGTCGCGCCGTGCCGAGCAGTGCCGCGAAAGACCGAGGAAAGCCGAGTAGTGGCGAGGCGGCCCGAGCCCTGGACGGCACGCGTGCAGCACATCTGTACACGCGTGCAGTTTGGCACGCCATGGCCGTCCCTGCCGTAAACTAACCTTGCCAAATCCGATTAACCATGCCGACCCTGCGTAACCATGGTAAAAGGCACGTGCGATAGATGCCCGAGCCCTGGACGGCACGCGTGCAGCACATCTGTACACGCGTGCAGTTTGGCACGCCATGGCCGTCCCTGCCGTAAACTAACCTTGCCAAATCCGATTAACCATGCCGACCCTGCGTAACCATGGTAAAAGGCACATGCGATAGATAGATGTGAACATAACACTCTGTATTCCCAGTAAGAGCTTTGCCATGAATGTCTTCAAAACAGTAAGTCCCTATGATTCCAAACCGTGGTAGCTGAGTAGTCAGCACGACGGAATGTCATACCTAATGGCCCAGGTTCAATTCCTGGCTGGGTCGGAGATTTTCGCCTCAGGGACTGGGTATTGTGTTGTCCTTATCATCATAATTTCATCCCCATTGACACGCAAGTTGCCGAAGTGGCGTCAACTCAAAAGACTTGCACGAGGCGAACGGTCTACACGACGGGAGGCCCTAGCCACATGGCATTTTTTTTTTATTATTCAAACAATGATACACCACACCACACTACCACTCTCCAACTGTGAATTGGCATTTTATGTAGCATTCCAGTATTTTCAAGTGACCAGTATGTAAAGTTTTGCTTATTAACAAATCCTGACACACAAAAATTGGCCTCATTGCTCATGATCAGATTGTCGCACAGGCTTGGATTGTTGTTCATGTGTTCCAACAGTTCCCATCAAAAGTGTCATCTCTTTGCAATGTTGCTGTGTTCAGTTTTTGCACTATTTGAATTTTGTATGGGTGGTATTGCCATTCCTTGTTGTGCATTTTTTGATTCCGAACATAACGTACAATCTCCAGGGTTGCCAAATTGGCCCGTTAGCCTGGCACACCTATTAAAATTTTTTAGTTTCTGCATTTATAGTACAGGTAGTTTGAACATACTAGTTATTTGCATTTAATAGTTGTAATTTTCTCAACACAAATGTACTTTAAGGATAGTTTTCCAGGGAATGTTACTTCCCAGTGTTGTGTATTATGTTGACAGCAAAAAAACTCAAACAGAATTCTGGTGTTAAAGGTATTTCAAACCAGGTGTGTTTTGAAATTTTAAATTGTGATACAATTTAAATATTACTTATTTCAATAACTCAGTAGGAATTTGGTAAGAAATGAACTGCATTCCACATACTCTGGTTCCTAAGCTTCCTTATGAGCTTGAAATTCTTAAGAAGATAATTACTTTTTGTAATGAGCAAATTTGCAAGTTATAAATTTCATTAATTAATGTTTCAATAATATCCTCTAATAATTCATGTGGCTTTTTAGTCTCTTACAAACACTGTAGCTGTTATCAAACTAAATTGAGTGCCACTGTTAATTAAATTGCACTGCAATCTATTGATTTTGGGTATTTGCGAATTTCAAACATGAGTGCAATTATGGCTTGTGAGAAAACTTTGTCCTCTTTGCTACATACGTATCATAGATGGTATGTGAAGACTTGTTATTTCAGTTACAAGAATTATTGGTTGTCAGCTGTGTATAGAAGCTTTTAGTGGTGAACCCAGTATTGAGCACCATGTAATGCAGTGTTCAATACCATACCAATTTCCTTACTGAATCAACCGATACATGGTATACCATGCTCATAAAATTTACTCAAGGAAGAAGGGTATTTACACATGGATGTGACTGATGTACATCTTGTCACATGGCCACATTATCCATGGTATGGCTTACATATCACCACATGTTGTCTGTCTTCCACTGTAAGGTGGCAATCATAGTCACTAGTTGGTGACAAGTGAGCTTGAGTTCTGCCTCCTGCAATTATTCATCATTCAATATCTATCATTTCTGGAAGGTTATTTATTATTTATGGAATGCTGGAATTTGACAGAACATTGTACAGGGTGGGGCAAATACAAGTGGCCCAGAGAACAATGTCTCAGGGTACCAAGAAACACAGCGGAAGAAAGGAAATACAGGAGATGTTGAAAGTGGATGCCATCCATCTCTTGGCACTTTTGGACCCTGGTCAGAAAGTTGCTGAAGGTGGAATGAAGCTGGACTGATGGAATTGCTGCAATCTCATCCGAAATGCTCTGCTGCAGTTCTTGAAGACTAGTTGAGATGCTGTGACACACCTTAGACTTGAGGGCTCCCCACACAAAGTAATTGCACACTGACAGATCAGGTGACATGGGTGGCCACCTAGGTCTGCAACAGATTGGCTTCTGCTAACATCTCTGACAGGTGTGAAAATCATGTAAATGTATTCTAAGGTTTGGGCTCCTGTATGGGCATGTGCAGTTGTTCCATCTTGTTGGAAGTAAATGTTAGTCTTTTCCTCCTCTGTTATATGCATACATTCATGTCGAATCATATCCACTTGTCTGGGCCACTTTTGTTTGCCCCAGCCTATACTTTTATGTATGTATAAATAGGAGCATTCCCAGCAGAGGCAATTCAGCTCCATGTGTACTCAATACACCAGTCTGTGTGAAGTGTTGGTTCTCATTGGTGACCATGATGTCATAACTGATACTTGATTCTGGATTGCACATGATATACTGCAGTTTGATGGAGGCACTGGGTATCTCAGGCATTGACATCACCATGGCTCCAACAAGGCTATGCAGAAACAATCTCTTCACGAACAGGAATCTCAGTACAAATAGTAAATTTCTCCTACGGTCTGTATTATCAAGATACCTATGGGCACATAAGCATTGGTGAGTCAGACACACAACAGGCATTCAGCAGTATTTTCAGGAAATACTGACCAGGAACTAATGAAATGGCTAAAGGGATTAGGGCATGATATGGACACTAGATTCAAGGAGTGGATTGAGAATGGAGGAAAGCTGAGACACGGGAACAAATTTTAAGTAGCAGTTAAGAAAACATTTGGCAACTACTAGCAGCAAATCCACAGAACAGAAGAACAACTGAAGAGCAGAGGGAAATTACACTGTCATATTTACTGAATGTTTTGGTGATGTGTCGTACAGTAAATCTTAAAATGGTGGAAGCTGACAGTGTTGTACCCTCAATAAAGAGCGTGACAAAGGCTAGCTGTCAAGCACTTGTTTTGACGGAAGTCACCACAACAGAAGACTTCATCACTGTTGCACCTATAACACTCTCACCCTTACTAAAAAAAATCCCATGATGAAAAATGCTGTTGTTCATTCTGTCTTCTTCTTCTCTCTCTCTTTCTCTCTCTCTCTCTTGTATTAAACCAACCTGGTTAGTATGCTAGACTGATGGGCAATACCTGAGAATCTGTTAAACAACGAATTATGTGCTTCCAGGTTTTCTTCTGAGAATTCTTTTTATGCACAGTATTTTAATGAACAACAAAGTTGTCTTCTTCAAGTGCTGTGAGTTCTGGTATATGTGTACTCACTGCCTGGACACCAACCGGACTGAACTACTGTAGTTCTTGTGCTGCTATTTACAGCTGAGTTCAACTCATAATGCTTTCAATGTCCTTTGATGCTTTGTTATTTTTCTGAGCCCACAAGGATATTTCATGATACACACAATCTCTCAGCATTTCCCCTGTGCTGGATGTAATGGCTAGCAAGATCTTAATGCTTTGAGTGCTGGACCCCAAGGTTTTCTTATATTGAAACTACTGTCTCTGTCAGATTTTCCAACACCTTTCCTTTGATAAACTCCATAATTACCCTGTTACAGAAACTTGGCATTTGCACCACAATACTCACATTGTATTCCATTTCTGTGACAACTGATTTGCATCTCTCCTTGACTGTTCTAGTAATCTGGCCTTGTGTAAGATATGTCACATTCACAAGGAATGTGGTACACACCCAGTTGTCTGGGACCTGTATTGTCTTTAAATTTACAAAGAAGACTTTTTATTTTTGTCAACAGGAGAAAAATACCCTGGATGCTATGTTTCTGTAGGAGTCCACTGACCTTTATGGGTACTGGAACAGCATAAGACAGATGAGTGATTCTTGGTTTCTCTGCTCAGTCTCATTTCTGACCCCTTATTCTCGATTCTGACTGCAACACGCCCTCAACTGGACAGTCTGAGTACCTATTCCTTCAGAACACTATTCATACATGTAGTAATTCTCTCCTTGTCTCTAAGTGTATGAGTCCTACGGATCAGAGAGCTCATCCTGATCAAAAGTAGGATCCAGCCCCATTGGAAGTTGGGACAGTGCATCGGCATTGGCACAACTTGCTTTAGGGCAAAAATGTATTTCATTTTTGTATCAAGGCCCAATGCTGGAGGCAAACTGCTGCTTTATCAGAAACTGTAGCAGAAGGATTAAACATTCAAACCAAGTGTATAATGAAGTGGAACTGAGACCTATAAAAGAATACATGAAACTTTTTGAGGCTGTAGATGATGGCAAGCCCTCCCTTCTCAATATGGGAATAGCACTGCTGAGCAGAGTTGAGTGTTTCTGATGCATAAGGTATTGGACATTAGAAACCATCCTCGTAGTGATGCCAGGTGGTTGCCAGGATGGAAGATAGGAAAACAAGGAGCAGAATGTAATTTAGATTTCTAAAGTGTGAATGCACACTTGCAGGCCTGCATCCACCAAAAGGGAACATCCTTGTGGAGCAATTTGTGGAGAGGATGAGCCAATGTGGCCATACCCAGAAAGAATTTCTGAACATAAACCATTTTCTCTAAACATTTTGAGTTCTTTCTCATTGGAATGGTGAGGCAGGGTTGTGATAGCAGTGACATGATAATGTAAAGTCTTTACACCATTCCGAGAAACCTGAAACCCCAAATCTACAATGGATGCCTTAATAAAAGTGGTAAACAGTAGGTGTCAGTGATGGACTAAGCATTAACAGAAACTCCAAAGTCATCACAAAGGCAAAACTGATCACTTGGTTTTTTAACAATCAGGAGAGGGATTTAGACCACCAATTGGACATATCGGGTTGTATGACGCTCAGCAGTGTCAGTCTGCTCAATTCTGATTTCACTTGATCATGAAAGGCCACTGGAATAGGATGTGCATGGAAAAATTCGGCCACACCATAGGTTTCAAGAAAATGTGGGCCATAAAATTAGTGGCACTGCCCAACCCATCCAAAGAAATGAGACAAGAACTCAAAACATACAACTCTAATTACGATAAGGGACCTGGTTGGAAATGAGGTGCACCATGTCTGCAATGGAAAAGCCAAAAGCATTGAAAGCATCAAAACTGAACAAACTGTTGGTACCAGCATCATCCACTACCAGAAAAGTGAAGGAACAAACTGCAGATTTATACACAGTGGGATCTGTAAAAATGGGGATAAGGTGCTTGTTGTAACTCACTAAACACCAGAGATCCAAGTCTGTCTAAGTTTGTGAGTTTGTGAGTACTTGCACACCAGCCAGTATGAAGTGTTAGTCCTCACTGATGATCAAAACTCATACTTGATTCTGTATTCTACATGACATAGTGTGAGTGAGGCTCTGGGCATCTGGGACACTGACAGTCACCATGGTTCCAATAAGGCTATGCAGAACCAGTCCCCTCATGAGCAGGACCCTCAGTACAAACAGTACATTTCTCCTACAGTCTGCATCATCAAGGTATCTGTGGACACATAAGCATTGGTGGACCAGAGACACAACAGGTATTCAGCAGTATTTTCAGGAAATGCTGGCCAGGGTTTAGTGAAATGGCTAAAGGAATTAGAGGTGACACTTGATAGAAAAACTGGGACAACATTATGTGATTTGTCAGTTTCTGCTTTTAGTTGGACACTAGATTCAAAGACTGGTTTGAGGATGAGGAAAAGCTAAGATACTGGAATAAATTTTAGATAGCAGTTAAGAAAACATTTGGTAACTACTAGCAGCAAGTCCATAAAACCAAAGAACAATTGAAGATCAGAGCCTAATAGTTGGAAATGACACTGTCACATATACTGATTGTTTTGGTAATGTGGCATACAATAAATATGAACACAATGGAAACTGACACTGCTTTACACTCATTTAAGGGCACGGAAAAGGGCAGCTATCAAGCAATCCTTTTGAAGGAATTTGCCACAGCAGTGGCTTCTTATAGACGTCTCATCTTCAGCCACATCTTCGTAAGGGAGAGAAGCTGACAAGTATGCTGACAGGGTAGTAGCCTGCACAGTCAAGGTTGCCTACAAAGTTTTGGTAGCAACCACTCAAGAACATATTTGAGCTCTGCCTCCATGGAAAAGAGAAATGACAAAACAACCAAATAGTCTCAGCGTACAGAAGTTAACACCACACTCGTCCCCAGTTGTGTTGTAATGCTAGATGCAACCAATAGTGTGGCCATTAAGAACAAAAGTTTATTTATTTATCCACATTCAAGTAAACAACAAACATAGAAACAGTACATTAAGCAGTAGAACACAATCTGAGAAGGAGTACCAGCTATGACATCTTTATACACACATCGAAAAAAGTTTTGCATCACCTCGGTTCTGAGAGTTCTGGAACCTGTACAGAAAACTGGAATATAGATCAACATAAACATCATTTCTGCCCTTTTTATTGCTCACAAAAACCATGCATTTCCTTTTTTACCTCCATACAGTGTGACCTTCAGAGGTGGTGGTAAAGATTGCTGTACACATCAGTACCTCTAATATCCAGTAGAACATTCTCTTGCTTTTATGCATACCTGTATTTGTTGTGGTATACTGTCCACAAGTTCATCAAGGCACTGTTGGTCAAGATTGTTCATCTCCTCAACGGCAATGTGGTGTAGATCCCTCAGAGTGGTCGGTGTGTCATGTCATCCATAAACAGCCCTTTTCAATCCATCCCAGCCATGTTCGATAGGGTTCATGTCTAGAGAACATGCTGGCCGCTCTAGTTGAGCGATATTGTTATCCTGAAGGAAGTCATTCATAAGATGTGCATGATGGGAGTGCGAAATATCATCCATGAAGACGAATGCTTCGCCAATATGCTGCTGATATGGTTTGCACTATCGGTCAGAGGGGGATTCATGTATCATACAGCCGTTACGGCACCTTCCGTGACCACCAGCAGTGTATGTCAGCCTTAAATAATGCCAACCTGAAACAGCATGCAACCTCCACCTTTCTGCACTCACTGGACAGTGTGTCTAAGGTATTCAGCCTGACTGGGTTGCCTCAAAAAACGTCTCTGACGATTGTCTGGTTGATGGCATATGTGACACTCATCGGTGAAGAAAACGTGATGCCAATCCTGAGCAGTCCATTCGGCATGTTGCTGGGTCCATCTGTACCATGCTGCATGGTGTCATGGTTGCAGAGATGGACCTCACCATGGATGTCAGAAGTGAAATTGCTCATCGTGCAGCCTATTGCTCACAGTTGAGTCATAACAGGACGTCCTGTGGCTGCACGAAAAACAATATTCAACATGGTGGCATTGCTGTCAGGGTTCCTCTGAGCCATAATCTGTAGATTGCAGTCATACACTGCAGTAGTAGCCCTTGGGTGGCCTGAGCGATGTATGTCATTGACAGTTGCTTTCTCTCTGTATCTCCTCCATAGGACATCATCACTTCGGTTCACTCCGAGACACCTGGACACTTCCCCTGTTGTGAGCCCTTCCTGGCACAAAGTAACAATGCAGACATGATCACACCATGGTATTGACCATCTAGGCACGGTTGAACTACCGACAACACAAGCCATGTACCTGCTTCCTGGTGGAATGACTGGAAATGATTGGCCATCAGACCCCCTCCGTCTAATAGGCGATGTTCATGCATGGTCGTTTACATCTTTGTGCGGGTTTAGTGGCATCTCTGAACAGTCAAAGGGACTGTGTTTGTGATACAATATCCACAGTCAATGTGTATCTTCAGGTGTTCTGGGATCTGGGTTGAGGCAGAATTTTTTTTTTTTTAATGTGTGTATAATGGGGAGGTGGCGCAGTGGATTTCGTGCTGTGTGCTTTGGTCTTGTGATACACCGCAGGCGGCCTCTCTTGGCCAGTCTGCACAGCTGCTGTTGGTGGACTATTTGACATGCAGTGCACTGGCAGCCTGGTATATGGTTCCTATCCAGGTGTTGCCTAGACGGTTACAGCAATAACACATTGAGGCACTGGTATATGGACTGCCATCTGTTACTTTTAATTTTGTTCTTTGTCTATAATAAACTTGTTTTTTGTGTTGGGGTTTACAACATTTGAGTGTGTCACCCTGATGTCTTACAAAGAGCATAGTACTATGGCTTAAAACAAGAAAAACTGTCTAATAAGCACTGGCTCCAAAATACATACCTTAAGGGCTGTGAGCACTTTTTCAGTATAAGAGATGTGTTTTCACAGTAGCAAAGAAGATCAAGTCATCATAGCTCTGTCTATACTGTCACCTCTCAAAAATTTGGAGAGCAAGGAGCTTGCAGTAGAAGGTATTTGTTCGCAGTATCTAAGATGAAGCAGTGCTCATAGATCAAAACATATGCATTTTAGAGCCCTTGTTTACAAGATTTTTATTACTTTAAATGATTGCTCCTGTCATATTTCTGAATATTGGTCATTCCTCCTGGGACAGCCTGTATACTAGGTGAATCACCTAAAGCTTGCACTGCAAATATTGTGGAAATGGTAAGTGCTATTGAAGTGCAGTTTTCAAAGAATTGATTGGTAGTCAAGAGCTCATATTGTTAGCCAGTAAACATAATAATACTTAAAAAGTGTGTTTTTGTGTAAATATACACATTTTTAAACGGAACAGTGCCTATTGACATTAACAAACTGAAAGAGGGGTAAATTAGAATTTTAGTGGTGTTTGTTGCAGGATTCTAATGCAAGCCATTTACAAGATACCATATTTTAAGCAGTTTCCACACTGACACTTTATTGTGCCATTCAACCTGTGTAGTTGCTATGTATGATGTTGTTATGTTTGCTTACAGTGTGGTTGTGTGTTCTTTGAGTGCACTGTGACTTACTAGTCGGTTAGTGTGTGATAATCCAAGCAGTAGGTTGCAAGTGAACAACAGGATTTGCCAATGCAGAAAAAGCGGACATGCTCATTGAGTATGGAGACTGTAGGAAAACTGCAGTTCATTCTCATGCAGTGTATGCAGCAAGATATCCTAATGGATGTCATCCATCTCAACAATTATTTATCAGTTTCTTCAAACAGTTATGTGAAAGTGGTAGTGCAGCATGTAGACAATGTAACAGAAGGATACAAGTGAAGGCAGAAGATGGGGAAATTAATGTTCTTGCTGCTTTTACAGCTGACCTGCTCCCACTCAATCACATGAAGAAGTGGCATGAGTCAGGGAAGTATTCGATGCATTGTTCATTGACATAGGTTCTGTCCCTATCCCATCTCTCTCCACCAAGAGCTGCAGGGACATGATTATGAGAATCGTGTTAACTTCTGTACATGTACGTTAAGACAGGATACTCCAGATGTGTCACATATCTCATTTAGTGATGAAGCCAAATTTACCAATCATGGTTAGATAAATGAACAAAACACTCACTGTTGGGCTGTTGACAATCCCTGTTGGCTTCATTAAGTGGAACGGCAGCATCTATGGAGTGTAAACGTGTGGCATGGGATAATGAACCTGTTTTTCATAGGCAGAACACTGAACACGCACAAGTATCGCATTCTCCTAATAGATCATCTTCCACGGAAGCTATAAGACATTCTTCTGCAGACTAGGAGGAACCTGTGGTATCAACATGATGGCTATCCAGCCCGTAGTGTACAAAGTACTACAGCGTGTCTTCACGAATTGTTTTCAAATCATTGGATTGGATGCAGAAGACGTGTCTTAGCTGGTCATTCCCTGGATTTGACGCCTGTAGACTTTTTTCTGTAGGGAAAGCTGAAAGACACTCTCTACAAGGTCATACCAACTACACCGAGTGATATGTAATGGCGTATTACTGCAACCTGCTTGGACATCTCTGCTGATATGCTAGCATGTGTGCAGCAGTCTTTCCATACCAGACAGGAAGAGTGTATCACTTCTGGTAATTTTGAACACAACCTGTTATGGTTAGTTATCTAGTTACTGGTGAGACTCCATATAACTGGTGTAATTACTTGTGCTCCTCTTTAATGTGTGCCACAACAGGTATTATATAAGTGTTGGTGTGGGACCTTTTTAAAATACAATATCTCGTGGATGATTCACAATAGAATCCTGCAGCAAACACCACTGACATTCTGATTTACTCCACTTTTAGTCTGTTAATGTCAATAGGCATTGTTCCATTTTTTAATAAAGTGAATGTTTGCAAGAAATACACTTTCTGTTTATTATTACAACCTGTTTATTGGCTCACAATATGAGCCCCTGCCTACCAATCTATCCTGTGAAAGTCACACATCAATAGCACTTTTCATTTCTGCAATATTTGTGGTGCAAGTTTTTGGTGATTCACCATGCATACACTCTAAGACAAAAAATAAATAAATAAATAGTAATGCACCATGAAGGAATTTTTTGAATGGGATGGAAGTTGGTAGATGTTATGTATGTCGACAGACAAGCAAATGATTGCAACTTCAGAAAAATTGGATGATTAATTCAACAGAAAGAGCTTCACCTCTGACCAGCACTCTCATTTGCCAGATCATATGGCAGATGACAGTCAGGTTGGTATTCCACTGTTGTGTGGGATGTCTCCAGACACCTCTTCAGCCTGTAATCTCATTGACTGGGGGATAATTGCCTTCAGCGATGAGTCCTCTTTGAATTGAATCCTGACGAGCAATGAAGATGTGTCTGAAGTAACCCAGGACAGCGGTAGGATAGCAACCTGAGTGTTGCCTGCCATATAGCCCTACAACCAGTAGTGATCATCTGGGGTACTAAAAAAAAAAGAGACAGAGGGCTGGTACATGGTCCGGAATACAGAGAGACCTGATGTGATGTTCTTATCAAAAATAAATATCTCACTGTATGCTCTTTTCGCACTCTAAGACAAGAAAAGGACACACTATGAAGGAATTCTACCCCCACGAACCATGGACCTTGCCGTTGGTGGGGAGGCTAGGTGCCTCAGCAATACAGATGGCCATACCGTAGGTGCAACCACAACGGAGGGGTACCTGTTGAGAGGCCGGACAAACAAGTGGTTCCTGAAGAGAGGCAGCAGCCTTTTCATTAGTTGCAGGGGCAACAGTCTGGATGATTGACTGATCTGGCCGTGTAACACTAGCCAAAACGGCCTTGCTGTGCTGGTACTGCGAATGACTGAAACCAAGGGGAAACTACAGCCGTAATTTTTCCCGAGGGCATGAAGCTTTACTGTATGGTTAAATGATGATGGCGTCCTCTTGGGTAAAACATTCCGGAGGTAAAATAGTCCCCCATTTGGATCTCCGGGCGGGGACTACTCAAGAGGATATCGTTATCAGGAGAAAGAAAACTGGTGTTCTACGGATCGGAGCGTGGAATGTCAGATCCCTTAATCGGGCGGGTAGGTTAGAAAATTTAAAAAGGGAAATGGATAGGTTGAAGTTAGATATAGTTGGAATTAGTGAAGTTCGGTGGCAGGAGGAACAATACTTTTGGTCTGGTGAATACAGGGTTATAAATACAAAATCAAATAGGGGTAATGCAGGAGTAGGATTAATAATGAATAAAAAAAATAGGAGTGCGGGTAAGCTACTACCAACAGCATAGTGAACGCATTATTGTGGCCAAGATAGACACGAAGCCCACACCTACTACAGTAGTACAAGTTTATATGCCAACTAGCTCTGCAGATGATGAAGAAATTGATGAAATGTATGATGAGATAAAAGAAATTATTCAGGTAGTGAAGGGAGACGAAAATTTAATAGTCATGGGTGACTGGAATTCGAGAGTAGGAAAAGGGAGAGAAGGAAGCATAGTGGGTGAATATGGATTGGGGGAGAGAAATGAAAGAGGAAGCCATCTGGTAGAATTTTGCACAGAGCACAACTTAATCATAGCTAATACTTGGTTCAAGAATCATAAAAGAAGGTTGTATACATGGAAGAATCCTGGAGATACTAGAAGGTATCAGATAGATTATATAATGGTAAGACAGAGATTTAGGAACCAGGTTTTAAATTGTAAGACATTTCCAGGGGCAGATGTGGACTCTGACCACAATCTATTGGTTATGAACTGTAGATTAAAACTGCAGAAACTGCAAAAAGGTGGGAATTCAAGGAGATGGGACCTGGATAAACTGAAAGAACCAGAGGTTGTACTGAGTTTCAGGGAGAGCATAAGCGAACAATTGACAGGAATGGGGGAAAGAAATACAATAGAAGGAGAATGGGTAGCTTTGAGGAATGAAATAGTGAAGGCAGCAGAGGATCAAGTAGGTAAAAAGACGAGGGCTAGTAGAAATCCTTGGGTAACAGAAGAGAGACTGAATTTAATTGATGAAAGGAGAAAATACAAAAACGCAGTAAGTGAAGCAGGCAAAAAGGAATACAAATGTCTCACAAATGAGATCAACTGGAAGTGCAAAATGGCTCACGGATGGCTAGCGGACAAATGTAAGGATGTAGAGGCTTGTCTCACGAGGGGTAAGATAGATACTGCCTACAGGAAAATTAAAGAGACCTTTGGAGAAAAGAGAGCCACTTGTATGAATATGAAGAGCTCAGATGGAAACCCAGTTCTAAGCAAAGAAGGGAAAGCAGAAAGGTGGAAGGAGTATATAGAGGGTCCATACAAGGGCGATGTACTTGAGGACAATATTATGGAAATGGAAGAGGATGTAGATGAAGATGAAATGGGAGATATGATACTGCGTGAAGAGTTTGACAGAGCACTGAAAGACCTGAGTCGAAACAAGGCCCCGGGAGTAGACAACATTCCATTGGAACTACTGGTGGCCTTGGGAGAGCCAGTCCTCACAAACCTCTACCATCTGGTGAGCAAGATGTATGAGACAGGCGAAATACCCTCAGACTTCAAGAAGAATATAATGATTCCAATCCCAAAGAAAGCAGGTGTTGACAGATGTGACAATTACCAATCTATCAGTTTAATAAGTCATGGCTGCAAAATACTAACGCGAATTCTTTACAGATGAATGGAAAAACTGGTAGAAGCCGACCTCGGGGAAGATCAGTTTGGATTCCGCAGAAATGTTGGAACACGTGAGGCAATACTGACCCTACAACTTATCTTAGAAAATAGATTAAGGAAAGGCAAACCTACATTTGTAGCATTTGTAGACTTAGAGAAAGCTTTTGACAATGTTGACTGGAATACTGTATTTCAAATTCTAAAGGTGGCAGGGGTAAAATACAGGGAGCGAAAGGCTATTTACAATTTGTACAGAAACCAGATGGCAATTATAAGAGTTGAGGGGCATGAAAGGGAAGCAGCGGTTGGGAAGGGAGTGAGACAGGGATGTAGCCTGTCCCCGATGTTATTCACTCTGTATATTGAGCAAGCAGTAAAGGAAACAAAAGAAAAATTCAGAGTAAGTATTAAAGTCCTTGGAGAAGAAATAAAAACGTTGAGATTCGCTGATGACATTGTAATTCTGTCAGAGACAGCAAATGACTTGGAAGAGCAGTTGAACGGAATGGACAGTGTCTTGAAAGGAGGATATAAGGTGAACATCAAGAGAAGCAAAACGATGATAATGAAATGTAGTCGAATTAAGTCGGGTGATGCTGAGGGAATTAGATTAGGAAATGAGACACTTAAAGTAGTAAAGGAGTTTTGCTATTTGGGGAGTAAAATAACTGATGATGGTCAAAGTAGAGAGGATATAAAATGTAGACTGCCAATGGCAAGGAAAGCATTTCTGAAGAAGAGAAATTTGTTAACATCGAGTCTAGATTTAAGTGTCAGGAAGTCGTTTCTGAAAGTATTTGTATGAAGTGTAGCCATGTATGGAAGTGAAACACGGACGATAAATAGTGTGGACAAGAAGAGAATAGAAGCTTTTGAAATGTGGTGCTACAGAAGAATGCTGAAGATTAGATGGGTAGATCACATAAGTAATGAGAAGGTATTGAATAGAATTGGGGAGAAGAGGAGTTTGTGGCACAACTTGACAAGAAGAAGGGACCGGTTGGTAGGACATGTTCTGAGGCATCAAGGGATCACAAATTTAGCATTTGCGGGCAGCGTGGAGGGTAAAAATCGTAGAGGGAGACTAAGAAATGAATACACTAAGCAGATTCAGAAGGATGTATGTTGCAGTAAGTACTGGGAGATGAAGCAGCTTGCACAGGATAGAGTAGCATGGAGAGCTGCATCAAACCAGTCTCGGGACTGAAGACAACAACAACAACAACATGAAGAAATTATCTGAATGGGAAAGAAATAAGTAGATCATAGCAGGACCCCTTTGATTGCCATCCCTGGCACTCATAGAGCACAATGTTACATATCAGTAATACTCTACAACCTGTTTTGTTTTCCTTCATGGTGAGCTATCCAGAGCTTACATTTGAGCAAGACAATGCCCACTCACCCATGGTGAGAGTTACTATTGCTTGTCTTCATGCTTGCCATATGAACCTACCTTGGCCAGATCGCTCGCCAATTGAGAACATTTGGAGGGTTATGGGCAGGTCCCTCCAAGCAGCTAAGAATTTTGATGATTTAATGCACCAGTTGGAAAGGATTTTGTGCAATACCCCTGGGAGGACATCCAACAAATCCATCAATCAGTGCCAAGCTGAATAACTGCTTGCATTGGAGGTAGAGGTGGACCAACATATCATTGCCTTGCCCAGATTATGAAGCTATTTCTCATGAATAAATCATCCAGTTCTTTTTTTCTGAAATTGTAATCATCTATTTGTCTGTGCATGTGTATCACATCTACTGACATCTGTCCCATTTGGATAGCTCCTTCATTTTTTTATTTTATTTTATTTTACCATGTCTCAGCCTACCAGCTCTCTTTTAACATCAGTATTCTGTTCAAGTACACACCAATGGTACACACCTACAGCTCTATCCTATAACTTTTAAATGGAAAAATTGTCCCATAGCAATCTGTTCATAGCATATTATTATATGCAGTTTTGGACAGTTGGCTAAACAAGAACAATGCACTGCTTATTTTTATGTGTACAAAGTTAACATGGTTTTCCCATTAAAAGTTGCCTGCTTTGAAGCCCAGTAACTGTAATTTTGTAGTACTGACTTTTAGGCCTGGTTACTAAAATATTTAGTCATTTCTGATGTCCAGTGTGTTGAAAAATATATCCTCTTCATTGTAACCATAAAACAGTAGAGAGATGTTATTAGTATAAATTATTGTATGGGAATTTGAAGGTTGTACAATATAATTTACATATAAGAGAAAAAGAAATAGTACCAGTATTGACCCCTGTACTGAGTCCTGCTTTACTGTTTCAACCATACACTGAATGTTGATTTATCTCACCCTATTTTGGGAATTTATGTTTGTGCATTGATTATGGCCATTTAGGTATGTTGACAGGGGCTCAACAAATGCATGTGTGATGTTGCATGCAGTTTCTGCAAGAGAAGTGAAGGGCTGACTAGATTGAAAGCCTTTTTGAGACCTAAAATATACTTATAGCATTCTTTCTGCCATCCAGATAACTTAAGACTTTGTGTAAAAATTCTGTGACAGCTGTTGTGGTGTTGTGATATTTTCAGAATCCATGTTGGGTTTCTGTGAGAAAGTTGTTTTGTGTGAAAAATGCACCAAACTTTTCCCAAAATGCGGACTCAAACATATTACTAAATGTAAGAATCAGTGATACTGGGCTGTAGTTTGATGCTCCTTTCAAGTGCAGTGATGAACATAGCTTCTTTGATGCTGCCATTGATGAGCTATGTAATTAGCTTTAACCACAACATTTGTGCATTTTTTAATTATTGTGCTGGAGATATATTTTGCTTGTCTCTTTTTCTTTTACTTATTCAAATTTAAAGTTGTTATCTGTTATGTAGCAGTGAACTGTGTTGTGTAGTGGAGCTATGTCTGCCATTGTGGTCATGGTTGGGGAGATGAAATGTTTGTTAAGAAGTTTACAAACAATTTTTTAGTCTTCAGCTGATCTTTGTGTATGATGTTCATTGCTTCTCTTTCTGTGTTTCTACACATGTTATGGTATTTCTTAAAGAGATTCCAGGGAGCACAGCTTACATTTGCTGACTGTGCTATTGATTCACTGCAGACCTGTTTCCTTTGATATAGAAGTACTAATATGAAAACTATGTTTTTCTTTGAAAGTGTGCAACCCAGATGATTTTTATGGTACAGAGGGCTTCAGTATTCTGTTTGGGCATGACTAATTTAGCTGGTAATTTTAAGTGAACTCTTTTTTTTCTCCAGATTGGGAATTGTTTTTGTTTTAACTGGCCACCCAAGAGTCAAAATCCCTGAGTAGAATTGAGTAAACATCATCTCATTTAATGTCTCAGTTCCCTCTAGCTAGTGTATTTTTGAATGTGGTTATATTTGTAGCAGTTTGGCTTCATTTCTGCTGAATAAATTTTGCAATTCATTGAGTATCTACATTTCAATTTGCTGGCAATAATGATCAGAGAAGTTGGCTACTGAATTTAATACTTCCTCAGGTTGGTGATTATTCTGGAAAACCTGGAATTGTCAAGGAATTACATTTTACCTGGAGAAATCAGGGGAATCCCAGGGAATTTCATAAAATCTAAGGCAATTCCACATTTTTAGCTAACATTGAGTTTTATAAATCACAAATTTTAAAATATTTAATATTTCAAAATGTGTTAATTATACACTCCTGGAAATTGAAATAAGAACACCGTGAATTCATTGTCCCAGGAAGGGGAAACTTTATTGACACATTCCTGGGGTCAGATACATCACATGATCACACTGACAGAACCACAGGCACATAGACACAGGCAACAGAGCATGCACAATGTCGGCACTAGTACAGTGTATATCCACCTTTCGCAGCAATGCAGGCTGCTATTCTCCCATGGAGAAGATCGTAGAGATGCTGGATGTAGTCCTGTGGAACGGCTTGCCATGCCATTTCCACCTGGCGCCTCAGTTGGACCAGCGTTCGTGCTGGACGTGCAGACCGCGTGAGACGACGCTTCATCCAGTCCCAAACATGCTCAATGGGGGACAGATCTGGAGATCTTGCTGGCCAGGGTAGTTGACTTACACCTTCTAGAGCACGTTGGGTGGCACGGGATACATGCGGACGTGCATTGTCCTGTTGGAACAGCAAGTTCCCTGGCCGGTCTAGGAATGGTAGAACGATGGGTTCGATGACGGTTTGGATGTACCGTGCACTATTCAGTGTCCCCTCGACGATCACCAGTGGTGTACGGCCAGTGTAGGAGATCGCTCCCCACACCATGATGCCGGGTGTTGGCCCTGTGTGCCTCGGTCGTATGCAGTCCTGATTGTGGTGCTCACCTGCACGGCGCCAAACACGCATACGACCATCATTGGCACCAAGGCAGAAGCGACTCTCATCGCTGAAGACGACACGTCTCCATTCGTCCCTCCATTCACGCCTGTCGCGACACCACTGGAGGCGGGCTGCACGATGTTGGGGCGTGAGCGGAAGACGGCCTAACGGTGTGCGGGACCGTAGCCCAGCTTCATGGAGACGGTTGCGAATGGTCCTCGCCGATACCCCAGGAGCAACAGTGTCCCTAATTTGCTGGGAAGTGGCGGTGCGGTCCCCTACGGCACTGTGTAGGATCCTACGGTCTTGGCGTGCATCCGTGCGTCGCTGCGGTCCGGTCCCAGGTCGACAGGCACGTGCACCTTCCGCCGACCACTGGCGACAACATCGATGTACTGTGGAGACCTCACGCCCCACGTGTTCAGCAATTCGGGGGTACGTCCACCCGGCCTCCCGCATGCCCACTATACGCCCTCGCTCAAAGTCCGTCAACTGCACATACGGTTCACGTCCACGCTGTCGCGGCATGCTACCAGCGTTAAAGACTGCGATGGAGCTCCGTATGCTACGGCAAACTGGCTGACACTGACGGCGGCGGTGTACAAATGCTGCGCAGCTAGCGCCATTCGACGGCCAACACCGCGGTTCCTGGTGTGTCCGCTGTGCCGTGCGTGTGATCATTGCTTGTACAGCCCTCTCGCAGTGTCCGGAGCAAGTATGGTGGGTCTGACACACTAGTGTCAATGTGTTCTTTTTTCCATTTCCAGGAGTGTATAAATATTATTCCACATATTATCGATGTTTAAAAATGTGGCTAAACTACTGCTAATGGCTGTTATAAATCTCAGCTGAGAGGGAAACAAAAGTCATTATTGAGGCTCCCCCCCCCTCCCCCCTTTCTCACTCACCATTAATTTATCAGGACCATCTTGACACTATCTTCCTTCTCACGGCTGGAATTCTTACAGATCCCCCACCTCCTTCACTTCAAGTTTGAGTAGTCATCCTGTTTCTTCATCATGTTTGCTAATTATTGCAGTGTCTGTCCTACTGACAGTTAAATCTGTTATTTTGATGTTTGAACTTACTACATTTGCAAGATTATGTGAGTTCAATATATTTGATAATTTTAAATTACTAATATTATAAGAATGTGCATCAGTATTTAAATCACCCAGTATTGTGAGGTCATCTGGCCCAACTTGGTATATCTTATTGAAGCTGTTAAGAAATGATCTACTCTCCATTTCTCGGGTGATAAACACCCACAACTTTTTGTTTCAGTTGCTGCTTGTGAAACCTTCATAATGTATCATAGTAGCAGGTAATTCAAGTGAACTTATTCTGCAGTACTGTTCACGAAATAACAGTTTCTTTTAACTTTAGTACGTTGATTAACATGAAGAGCTAACCCAACCTCTTTCTAATGCCAGCTACAGTAGCTACTAACTTGGAAATAGCCATCTGATTTAAAGTAACTTGTTTTATCCTGCTTTAAGCCATGATATGCTATTGCCAGGACATGTGGATTATGTTCATCCATGAAAGCCTGAACAAGTGCAATTTATTTTCTCACTTTTGTGTGTTTAAACACATCAGATGGAATGGCCCTTTCTACTCAGTTTTTGTACAGTTTGTTATAGCAGGAAGACTTATTTCCATGGAACACAGGGAAAGTTTGAGACTTCTTGATATTTCCATTAAAACATTAGTTTGGTACAAGAGGAACTTCTTAAACTATGTGAGTTGTCAGTTCTGCTTAGGGCACTGGTGGTGCTTTCTGTATTCAAGAGAGAGATGATTCACCTGGCTTGGACTGTTTTTCTCTTGTGTGACTCACAGTTATTGGTTCTAGTGCTGATGGCACTATTGTTATTGATGAGACTGCTGTTTTTGATACTAATGACATTGTTCCCACACATGGGATTATGCTGTTTTCTTCCTCTCTGTTTGCAATGATTTCATTTACCTCTTTATGTATAAAGTACAAGGTGTACATAATTAAGGTTCCAGCTTCCAAAAACACTGTAGAAAGAGAACCATTGCTCAGAATAATGTCAAATTTGGACAACATATTATTGACACAGGAGGAAACTTTGTGAAATAAAAAAATTTAATGGGAGTTTTGTGAATAGATGGCATGGCACTGTAAGCATTGGGATATGCACACCTACAGACATCCAGCACATGGCTGTTCCTCAGTTTGCATCTGTGATGCTCAACATGACTGTCTCCATGAAGGATTACATAGTGCTGGTAAGGTACTTTTACAAGAACAGTAACTGTGCACCACTTGCCCTGCAGAAGTGCCAGACACTAATGGATGTGAGAAAGGCATTGGTCTGATGTCTGCTAAGGTTCTGTAGAAAATGATTACAATATTTGAAAAGACGGGTATACTTGCAGACAGGCACAATTAAAAGACACTTATGTAAAGCTTTTAGCCACAGCCTTGATCAGTAAAAGATACACACACCCACACCCACACACCATTCACATGCACAAGCAAGCACACCTCACACACACACTATCACTAGCTCCAGCATCTCGGGTCGGAATGGTGAGATGCTGGAGTTGGTGGTCATGTGTGCATGAGGTGTGCTTGCTTGCTTGCGTGAATGGTGTGTGTGTCTCATTTACTAATGAAGGCTGTGGCCAAAAGCTTTATGTAATCGTCTTTTAATTGTGCCTGTCTGCAACTGGACGTGTCTTCTTTATGGTAAGGAGTAATTTGTCTTTTCCTACTTGTTGATATTCCTACCTGGAGTTTCGACTGTTTGAAAAGACAGGTTTTTTTGAAGTGCAATATGGCAAAGGGAGGAAAGCAGTTGATCTGACATTTGTTGAAGATGTGGCCACAGCATTGCAGGGAGGGTTGAGCAGTGGTGTGCAAACATGCAGTGCACAAGGAATTGCCCGAACAATGGATGTGCCTATGAGTACAATGCATAAAATCGTCCAAAATGTCCTGCACTGATATACATACAAAACCATCCATGTTCCGGAGTTGCTTCCTGCCAAACTGCTAGCAAGACAAATGTTTGTTATAGAATTTCTTGCTCACATGGAAGTGGACAATGAAGAGCCATGGAACATACTGTGGACAGATGAAGCCCAATTACATCTCCAAGGACATGTCAGTACGCAGAATTTCAGAATATGGGAAACAGAAAATCCACACACCCGTCAACCGGTATCACTTCATTCTGCAAAGCTGGCCACATGGTGCGAGTTGACGGCATCATTTATTGTAGGGCTGTATTTTTTTGAGGAGGTATGTCTTGCAGGTCTTGTTACCTGTAACGTCACTGGTAAATGCTAAGGGAGTATTTTGTGCAGCAACGTCATTCCAACCATTCAACAGCATGGATGTGTGGGTAGGTTCATTTTTATGCAGGATGGCACTCGTCTACACATTGCACAGTTACTCAAGTGGCAGCTGCAGAGGCACTCCAGGAGTGACAGAATTATCAGCCATCATTTATCTATGGCCTGGCCATCCCGATTACCTGGTCTTAATCTGTGTGACTTCTGGCTGTGGGGTTATCCGAAAGATGTTGTGTTCAGCACTCCAATAATGAGTGTAGCTGACTTGAAGGTATGCATTGCACAATGCTGTCTCAGTGTGAGCCCCAAGACATTCTGAATTGTTGTGGAACATGCCGTTTCTTGAATTCAGCTTGTCGTTGAAAACGATGGACAGCAAACTGAACATGTCTTGCACCAGTCTCATGACAATTAGAAACCAATTTCATTTTGGTTTATATGCAGTTCTTGTCCCATAACAATTAAAAATTGATGTCATTTTGCTTCTTAAGTAGTTTTTGGACAGTTAAAAGTTGTATTCACTGACTACAAAAACAGGATTTATTCATCAGAATCATAGGAAATACAGCATTCTAATTGTTAGTGTGCCATATGGAAGTAGGATATCTTGACGTGTTTCACAATTTGAAGTTTTTATCCATGCTGAGATTTGTAAGAATTGGTATGTGTAAGACTTAATCAAAATTTGTGTGTAATATCCAAAATATAAATGGCCAGTCTTGATACTTATTTGAGAAATTAGAAAGAAGATTATTTATTTTATTTTACGAAATGTAAATTTTTGCTCATGAGAAATAGAGTTTTTTTGTCATAATTTCTACTAATGTTTTTATTTCCTCTGTCATGTACATCCTATATTTGTGTATCCATTATTTAAAAGTGTCTTCAGAGTCTGAATCTGCATATGTTTCACAAAATTTCTATTTTACATGTTTTTTATCTTTGTACCTTCCACATAATAATAAACTGGGAATTTGAATTTGTTTGATCATGGAAGTAAACCTTCCAGCATCAGGTGTGTATAAAGTGTATACAGCAATATATAGTAAGTAGTAATAGTTCCAACATAGAAAACAAGTTGCTATGACGACACTGCTGTAAATTTGGCATCATTACTGCGTGAATGAATGTCACTGGTAAAATTAAAAACATATGTCATTAACCCTTTATTCTACAAATTATCTGATTATCATGATGGAAGGGCTGAAAATTCCTACTTAGGAAGCAGAAGCATCCATTGTAAAGCTGCCTGACAAGTAGTAACACTGTATATCGACACATGCATCTCCAGACATACTGTGCAAATCACTGAAGTGGATGAAGAGGGCATTTCCCACTACACCACCTACAAGAGGTAGACAAAAATATGCAAACATTAAAAACACAACATATTGCTGTGCTTATTATGATGTAGGAAAGCAGCCTGCATTCAAAACAGCTTCCAGATATCTCAGAATTGATAAATACAGGTCATTTATATTTATCAAGGGAATCTTATACCATTCTTCCTGAAAAACAGTAGCAAGTTCAGGTAATGATGATGGAGGTGGATACCATAGTTATCAGACACCCTTCTCTCCAAAGTAGCACAAAGGCTCAGTAATATTGGTATCTGGTGACTGTGGTGGTCAGTGGAGTTACAACAACTCTTCCTTGTGCTCTGACAATTCTTCCTTGTGCTCATAAATTAGTCTTGGAGGATGCAAGCTGTATGAACAGGGGTGCTTCTGTCTTCGAGCACAGCATCACCATTGGTGAACAGTTATTGAATCATTGGAAGAACTTAATCAGCCAAAATGGCCTCATAAGCCTTGGCAATGATGCAACCTTGCAGAGAAACAATGGTGCCCGTGGAATACCACAATATGGCTACCCCCATCAACGCCAAATCCCTGCCACATTCACTGCTGGCAGACAGATGTAAGCTCAGCAAGAATTTGGAAACCTGACCAAATAAATGACTTCCTTCCATTGTGTCATAGTCCAGGTTAAATGGCTTTGGCACTACATTTTCCGGTTACAGGCGTTTACATCCCTGATATGTGATTCTGTAATTTCAGATCACCCTACAGTTCCCCCAGTTGGTGGAGCTCCCTTTGTGTTGTTTTTTTGCTGACAGTGTTAATGAGTTCTACAATGACTTTTGCAGCTGTCGTCCTCTTGTTTTTCATCACAATCGCCTTCAGTGACCATCTGTCATTATCACTCGATACACAATTTCATCTGCATTATAACTTAGTGAATGATGTTTTTCCAATTTCCCCATATGCAGCACAAATCTTTCACATGGTGTCTCTTCAAACACCAAACACTTCAGCTACCTTGGTTGTGGAAGTACCCACCATGTGAGCGCCAACAAATTGCCCACGTTTAAATTTATTTACCTGTGACATAATGCACTCACAACAACACAGAACACTGTTCTGACCACAACTGACACTTGCAATGTTCTGAGGCCATTGCACAGGTGCTGTTCATAGTCATATACGACAACGCCACCTGCAGGCTTCACTAGCATCTGCATCTGCATTTGTGTTGTTCAAGCATGCATTTCTTGCGATGTTTCAAGGTTCTCCTTCTTCTTGACATCCATGGAACAGGATGAGTGAATGAATGAATTACAATGGCCCCCAAATATGTCATGCATACACAATCAACATTTATAAAATATCTAGACATCTAAAATGCTGTGCATGCAAATATTAAGAAAGTGGTTTATACTGCTGTACTAACATGGTTGAAGGGTAATTTACCTTTTAAATCACCTCTTGGGTATTCTATTGAAATGTAGACAACAAACTATTGTGCCTTGTTATAAATTAATTGCTTGATAAGTGATTCAGAAAACAAAAAAATGTTTTTATGTAATTGACATATTGGCTGCCCATACCAGCAGTACAGAATATTGCTGAAATAAACTAATATTCATATTTCAGCTGTTTACATGTATATGGAAAACAGTTCTCAATGTTGGTCATAAATAAGTGCAACTAAAAGGGATTTTATTATTAATTAATGCAATATTGTACCTTATTATTACAGCCACTTCATCCTCTCTTTTCATTTTGGTGATACTCCATATGTGATCTATATTTGCTAGTTCAAAACTAGTTTCCTTATGAATTATGTATAATTTCTCTTCATATTCAGTGATTATGTCTCTGCTTAACTGAAGTACACTGGAGAGACCTCAAAAGCATGTATATTATGTAATTGAATATAACAGAGGGAAACATTCCACGTGGAAAAAATATATCTAAAAAGAAAGAAAGTGATGAGACTTACCAAACAAAAGCGCTGGCAGGTCGATAGACACACAAACAAACACAAACATACACACAAAATTCTAGCTTTCGCAACAAACGGTTGCTTCATCAGGAAAGAGGGAAGGAGAGGGAAAGATGAAAGGAAGTGGGTTTTAAGGGAGAGGGTAAGGAGTCATTCCAATCCCGGGAGCGGAAAGACTTACCTTAGGGGGAAAAAAGGACGGGTATACACTCGCACACACACACATATCCATCCGCATATACACAGACACAAGCAGACATGTCTGCTTGTGTCTGTGTATATGCGGATGGATATGTGTGTGTGTGCGAGTGTATACCCGTCCTTTTTTCCCCCTAAGGTAAGTCTTTCCGCTCCCGGGATTGGAATGACTCCTTACCCTCTCCCTTAAAACCCACTTCCTTTCATCTTTCCCTCTCCTTCCCTCTTTCCTGATGAAGCAACCGTTTGTTGCGAAAGCTAGAATTTTGTGTGTATGTTTGTGTTTGTTTGTGTGTCTATCGACCTGCCAGCGCTTTTGTTTGGTAAGTCTCATCACTTTCTTTCTTTTTAGATATATATTATGTAATTGGATAGAGAAAAATTCCACTCGCCAAGTGGCAGCAGAAAACACACATATAAAGGTATTAAAATTTGCACATTAAAATTTGCACATTTTTGGAGCCGGTGGCTCCTCCTTCTGGCAGGTGGGTTGAGGGGAAGGAAGAGGGATGAAGGAAAAGGAGTGGTGATCTTTAGGAAACGGAGAGAGTTCGGAAAAGTCACTCAGTATGACAGGTCAAGGGGGACTTACCAGTTGGGATGAGAAAGAAAGACTGAGTGTTGTGGACTGTACTGTTTGCGATTTGAAAACCTGAGAGCTTAATGGTGCAAGATAGGATAATATGCAAGACAGAGATCATTCCCTAAGCCCCATGCACTGGATAATAATGGCAGAAAGCCCTTATGTGTGTTCTGCTGCTGCCGCTGTGTGAGTAGATTTTTATCTATACAGTTACATTCTATTTTCAAAAATTGATTCTCTACCACCAAAGCTTGTATGATTTTCATAGTTTTTGCTTAACTTGATTTACACGTAAGATACAAAACAAATTCTTCACTATAGGTACTGAATTACATTATCTTTGCTACATGTTTCAGCATATTGTGTTCATACTAACAGGATTGCTAGCTTATATCATTCCTGACACATCACGGACAGTGAGGCAACTACAGCAAAGAGAGAGAATAGTAATAATGGAAAGACTTGCTAGTATCTCTAGACAAGGGAGAGAAGAAAACAACACACAGTCATAGCAGCAGAAACTATTACGTGAGTGATATAAAATTTTCAGTGTTCATGTCTTACCAAATCTAAAGAAACTTAATGAAGTTAACTACAGTCTATCCGTTGTTACTTTTCAGATCACTAAATCTTTATGATCTCTGAATTTTGCCTCTAGGTATAATACAGATAAAAGTATATTATATTATTAATTTTATTAAGCAGTTTCAAAAAGTGTTTTGATCTCTCTTCTTCTAAACACACAAAGAATATTTTCAGAATTAATATTTGTCTCTGCAGCAGAGTGTGCCTGTTTTGAAACTTCCTGACAGATTAAAAATGTGTGCCTGGCCACAATTCAAACTCAAAATTTAGTCTTTTTGTGTGAAACTGAGCACACAATTTTAATTTGTTAGCAAGTCCCAGAACAGCACATGCTCTACTACAGAGTGAAAGATTCTTTCTGGTAACAAAGCCAAAAGCTGTGGCTAGGCCAACTGTGTGTAATATCCTTTCTTCCATGAGTGCTGATCTACGTCTACTGTTAAGGTATGCAGGAGAGCTTCATATATGAATGAGTGTATGTGGAATTGGGGATGTAGCATATTGGAATGAGTAGAATTCCAATTGTGAGAAAGGTACATGAACTGAGTGCTCAGAAGTGCTTGTTAAAAGAATGACAGAAATTATCTTGAGGAAGACCTTTTAAAAGCACAACTGAAATTATCTTGAGGAATACTTGCAACTGTTTCCTCTAATGTAATAAAACACCAACAAGCTAATGAAATAGATTATATAAAAAAATGACTGCAGTTGGCAAGTGAAAAAAGTATGTATGAACACATTTCATGTTCCTTGAGTATTAGAAATTTCTTAAATAAAAAAAAAACTTTTATCATCATAATAAAATGACGGAGAAATGGATCTCATGTAAATTTTTGTACAAAATAGAACATAACTGGAAAATAATAGATATTGAACAAATATAAGTGGGGACACGGAAGCTGCTACCACACGAATTTGGAAATAGTGCAAACATGCAAAGTAATTTTATGTCAGTGTAGATGATACAAATTAGTCAACTTCTAATCTTGACCAATAGTGGAATAATGTATGTGTAATAGCACCATAAACATTGATTCGCTCTGAATATTTTGAGACACATTGGAGGAAGAAATTACACAGGAGGTGCATAAGTGGACCATTTAGATTCACAAATTAATTTCTCTCCTAAATATTATGTAGCATTTCTGTCCTTCATTGCCCTAAATTTAAAAAGAAATGACGTGGGTGAGTGGAGATTCAGTTGGAAGATGTGCAGGTGGTGGGAGGATATTGTTGATAAGTGGGGTAAAAATGTTATGTGAGAAAGAGGATCAGTAATGAAAAATTTCAATTATTATCACAAAATATTATTCATGTATGAAAATAAAGATTGAGAACTGCCAAAAATGAAGAAAATAATGAACAACAGAAGAGTCTAAGAATAGGAAAGAAGAAATAATAGACAACAGAGAGAAAAACACTTCATCATTGAGCTTGATTGGTGAATGTGGTGTTGTAGATCATGTTGAGAAAAAAGTATTTTATGTTTTCTTTTTTTTTTCCAAGGATATTCAGTCGTACGGCAAGTTTATGGTTGACACTCTGGTACTGAAAGCTGAACACACTAAATTTGGTGTATCCCAAGTGACGTATCAGTGAGGCCAATGTTTCCAGTGATGGGATTGTTGATGATTGAGAGATTCACTTCATTTAGATTTGTATGTAGCTATAGTACTCAGCTGGTCTCAAAAATGACATTTGGGCTATTATAACAACACAAAAGAATTCTCTATAGTTTAATTGAATATGAAAGGCTGTTCCAAGAGTATGAAGAAAATTGTAAGCATGGTAAACACTATCTCAGGAATGACATCAGAGAAACATTATTTTTTTAGCAGTTTGTTGTATGCTGTCTATGATACAATAGTAGTCTTATAACTGTGTAGAACTTGCTGTTTATGCATGTAATGAATGATTTGCTAAGATATTAAAGCTCACTCCATCTTTCTGAAATTGTAAGGTAATCCTATATACCAACTGATTAGGTCCGAAAGAACTAACAAAGCGAGGGACCGTAAATTTGCAGTAAAAACTCACATAGGTGTAAACTTTGCCAACAGTTTAATAGATACTGTAAATTCTTTAGTCAGTAAAAATAACTTCATAATGCACTTAAACATAGGTGATGTGACGGGAGAAATGAACAAACTATATGATTTATAAATACTCTTAGGACAAATTAACTCTGTAAAAGTCATATGTTTGAATGAACATCGGCTTAAATGGGACAATGTCAAGCTACTAAATTCACTCTCAGGATACAAGTTAGCATCGAGTTTTTGCAGAAAAAAGAGGTATGGGGGATCACGTATATTAATTGAACAGACACAAAACTTTGAAGCCAAAATGACTTTCGATTGTTTAAATGAGGAACAGGTATTCGAAAGCTGCTGCATTGAGCTGGCTGAATAAGGTTTACTAATCATAATCATATATCATGTCCTGGAATATTGGGCTACTAGGGCATTTCTAGAGAAATTTGAAACTCTGCTAAGTAGGTTGCAGGTAGGGAAACCATATAAAAAGATTGTAATTTGTTCTGATTTTAATATAGATATAAGAGACGAAAACAGATTTGTTACCACCCTGAAGTATTTGTTGGCTACAAACAGCTTAACACTAAATTTTACTGAGTACACCAGGGTAACAGCCACTTCTGCCACAAGCATTGATAATATAGTGAGCAGCAAAAATTATGGGAATACAGAAAAACATGTATTAGACTTAGGAATATCTGATCACTCAGCACTTTTTCTGTCATTGCCATACATAGACAAAACATATAGGCCCACAGTGAAATTGGTCAGAAATTTCAGCCAGCCAAATATAAACACATTTATCCTGAAATTAAAGGAAACCCACTGGACCTTCAGCAACCAGTGTTCAGTAAACAATAATTACAACACTTTCATATCTGAATTCAAGAACATTTTCAATGAATGCTTTCCCCTCGTATCAACACGTGATAAATACGATAAAAGTAAGACATGGATTACGGAAGGTATCAGGATCTCTAGTATTAGAAAGAGGGAAATGCATAAGGAAGCAAAAACCAACCATGATGCTGAATTTATTAGGTACGAAATCAAATACAAAAAAATATTTGATCGGGTAGTTAAACAAGCAAAACAATTGGCAAACAGTAAATATATAGCTAATGCCTCAAATAAATCAAAAGCAGTATGGCAGGTTGTCAAGAAAGAAACAGGTAATGAAGAAACAAAACATTTTAATTACAAACTAGAAATTGGTGGGAATACTGTTACTAACACTCGGCACATCTGTGAAGAATTTAATAAGTACTTCATAACCACAAACAAAATTCATAACTTCTTACTTCCACAAATAAGACCTGATGCAGTACTGCAGGAATCAAGAGAGTTTAAATTTACTGCAGTATCATGTCATGAAGTAGCTAACATCATACAATCCCTAAAATATCTTGAATCTGTGGGCTGGGATGAAATTCCAACAAATATCATAAAGGCAGGAAGTGACAGCATTGCACCTCAACTCTGTAAAATAATAAACCAATCATTTGATGAGGGCTGCTTTCCAGACAGATTGAAATATGCTGAAGTCTGTCCAGTCTACAAAAAGGGAAAACAAGATGATTTAGTAAATTTCTGCCCAGTGTCTATACTTCCAGTTTTCTCTAAAATAGTTGAACGAATAGTATGTAATCAATTAGAAAAGTACAATAAGGAAGGTAATGTTATTCTCAATAACCAATGTGGGTTTAGGAAGGGACGAAACACTTTACAAGCTGTAAATGAACTAATCCCTAAAGTAAGTAAATGCCTTGACAACAAACAAAGTGTATCTGGTATTTTTTGTGACCTCTCAAAGGTGTTTGACACAGTAAACCATAAGCTACTGCTCCAAAAATTGGGTACCTATGGCTTCCATGGAAAATCTATAAGATGGTTTTCATCTTATCTCAAAAACAGATACCAAAGGGTGGTGATACATCAAAAGAGAGAGAAAACTTGCTCTAGCTGGAAAGAAATTCAAGCAGGCGTGCCCCAGGGCTCGATATTAGGACCACTTCTGTTCTTATATTACATAAATGACATGCCTAGCAAAGTAAATACAGATACAAGACTTTACGCAGATGACTCAACTGCTGTAGTCTGCAGCAAAAACGCTGATGAATTAGTAAGGACCACGAAACAAACTCTACAAGAACTTGAACAATGGATAAAAGATAATGCTATGATATTAGATCTTGAAAAAACCCAAATAATGCACTTGAGGACCAAACAAACTACTGAATGTATATCACAAATAGAATATTCAGGTAAAGAACTGACCACAGTTAATTCTGTAAAATTTCTTGGGATAACTTTAAATAAAAACATGCAATGGACCGACAATGTGGACAGTTTACTGAAGAGATTAAATAGTTTAGTTTATGCAATGAGGGTACTGCACAAAGTAATGGATTTAACGGTGACGAAAACTGTATACCACACGTATTTCATAACACTTATAAGATATGGAATAATATTTTGGGGTGCTGAAAAGACAAACCTCCTTCGAATCTTCAAACTGCAAAAAAAAAATAATCAGAGCAATGACAGGAACCAATAGTAGACATTCATGCAAACCACTATTTGAAAGCCTGGACTTCATGACAATCCCCTCCATCTTCATATATGAAATACTTCTCTCTGAACAAAAGAACTCGCATCTGTTTGAAGGAAATACATTCACACATGCCTATGAAACTAGACATAAATTGAAATATATGCTACCTTGTCACCAACTCACAGTATATGATAATACTCCAAATTACATGGCTCTGAAGATCAGAAATAAGATAAGGTCAATATTTGGGGAACCCACATTGGAGACCATTGGCACATACCTAAAAAGCAAATGTTATTATAGTCTAGAAGAATTTCTAAATGAATAAAAAGCAATGTTATAGTTTAGAAGAATTTATAAATAGGAATAGGGAGTAAAGATACAAGTACAAATGGTATACTTTCGAAGCCATATAGATACAAAGTATACACGTTCAATGTATATTCATGTTCATATATAGAATTATAGTTTGAATGGCAGTTTGTATCCCGTTCAGTACATCCATACTTCATATAGGTGTGTGAAGCCTATGCTAATGATTTGATGAGTTACGAAAAGATTTTAAATATAATGTTGTATTTTTATTATAATAAGCAATGTATGTACTACATATTTCCTGCAGTATATAAAACACTGTAACAACTTAGGTTAAAGACTGATGAGTCACCAATGTTCTCAATCGAATGATTGTGTAAAAACGTTGTTATGTGACAATAAAGTATCTTATCTTATAGCACAAAGTGCAGCTAAAGAAGAAATGCTGTTTTAATTATGAAGATTCAAACATCTGTGGAAAAAAATAGGAAATTTGACAAAGGAGACCACAATATGCTGAAGGGATGGGAAATTTAAACACAGAAAAATACAATTTCAGTTTAGATTACTGGTAGGTCTTCACTCTGGAGTGAGTATTCATCTGCCACCCACTCTGAAACTGTCAAGAATTTCAAGTGTAGTAGCATCACAGGAAGTGTCTTATCTACATCTACTTAAAGGTTGCTTAAATCCAACTCCATGCAATTGAAGGAAAAAAATTGACTCTGTGAGAAAGGAGGCAGTTGATAGAATAAAAGTATTAGCTGTAGTGACTCACTCTCTTGGTTATTGTTTCAAGCATATACCTAGTAAGAGAAAATTGAGAAATGAAAAATTTACAAATCCATGAATCTAAGTAAATGATGTTATTAAACTTCACATTATAAAAAAGAAAATTTTACAATTTTTGTGTACTTACTTATTTCATATTCTGGTGATCCATGTTGTGAATATATGACAGGATATGTAACAAATCAGTTTAGAATCTGTTGTGGTTATTACAAAACTATGATGTTAAGTGTGTAGTACTAACCAATTTCATATTAAAGTATGTACAACTTAGGTTAATAGTGTAGAAAAATACAGTATTTATATAGGCTTCCAATAACAAATAAATGTGCACACAGATAAGGCTGTGGGACTGTATACGAGTATTACAGATACATGGTTATTATACGTTATGGTTCAGGAACTTATCTATGATGCAGAACGACCCTTGCATTATGAACTGCCTCGAGTTTTTTTTAAGATAAGAGGGAGATAGCTCATCATCCACTAGACACTTAATTCTGAAGAGAGGGTATTAGAAATTGTACAGCCAGTGAAATGGATTCCCTTCTGTGCCATATTCAGGTTTGTATGCTAATAGAACCAGTATAGAGAAGGAGATTAGTGATCAAGATGTCATTATAGCAACTGGTTACAAAGTTAATAAATCAGTTAAGAAGGCTGGGAGAGTGTTTCTGGTAGGAAGAGCAGATAAGCAGTTGTTAGTCCCCCATTTTGACAGTGAACTGACATCTCTTAGTTCCAGTAAGATAGACATAAAGAAATTACAAGCAAAGTTTAAACGGGTTGTAAATTTTGGTCAAGAGAACTATATACTTAGTGAGTGGATTAAGGATGGAAAAGATCCACCATAGTGTAACAATAGAAATTTGGGAAATGATGAGGAAGCAAGGACTGTCACAGTCTCAGTACAAATGAGGAGGCACAAATCGAAACAAGCAAAGGTTAATAGAGATTCATGTGTCTGTGACAGGATATATGTGTGGAGCATACAACAACTATCATATCATACCTTAGCAAAAGATCTGGCTGAGAATCCAAGAAAATTTTGGTCATGTGTAAAATTGCTAAGTGGGCCTAAGGCTTCCATCCAGTCATTCATTGAACAGTCTGGTGTGGCAGTTGAAGATTGCAAAATAAAAGCCAATGTTTTAAATCTCACATTTAAGAAATCGTTCACATAGGAGCATCATACAAATATACTGTTGTTTGGCCATCAAGCAGACTCCTGTATGGACAGTATAGCAATAAACAAGCTGGCATAGTGAAACAACTGAAAGAGTTGAAAACAAATAAGTTACCAGGTGTGGATAGACTCGCATTTTGGTTACACAAAGAGTACTCTGTGGCATTATCCCCTAACTGGCTTGCATTTGTCATGAATCTCTTGCCGAGAGCCAAGTTCCAAGTGACGAAATAATCACAGGTACAGGTACCACCTGTGTATAAGAAGGGTAAAAGAACAGACCCCAAAAATACAGACCAATACCCTTAACACTGGTTTTCTGAAGAACCCTTGAACATATTCTCAGTTCAAATATAATAAATTTTTTTGCGACCAAGAAGCTTATATTGATGAAAGCAAAGCTCATGCAAAATTTAGCTTGTCCTTTTCTCACAAGATGAACTGTGAAATATGGATAAAGGGCAATGGGTAGATTCCATATTTCTAGATTTCCGGAAAGCATTTGACACAGTGCCCCATTGCAGACTGTTAATTAAGATATGAGCATATGGAGTGGGGCACCAGATACATGAGTGGCTCAAAGACTTCTTAAGTAATAGAACCCACATGTTGTCTTCGATGGTGAGTGTTCATCAGAGACAAGGGTATAGTCAGGAGTGCCCCAAGCAAGTATGATAGGACCACTATTATTTCCTGTACACATAAATGATCTGGCAGGGTGGGCAGCAACTTGCTGTTGTTTGCTGATGATGCTGTGGTGTACGGTGGTGTATGTCAAAGTTGAGTGACTGTAGGAGGCCACAGTATGACTTAGACAAAATTTCTAGTTGATGTAATGAATGGCACTTAGTTTTAATTGTAGACAACTGTAAGTTAAAGTGGGTGAGTAGGAAAAACAAACCCATAATTTTCAGATACTGCATTACTAGTGTCCTGCTTGACACATTCACATCGTTTAAATATGTGGTCATACTGTTGCTGAACAATATGAAATGGAACAAGCATATGAGGATTGTGGTAGGGAAGGCAAATGGTCAACTTCAGTTTATTTGTATGATTTTGGGAGAGCATAGTTGATCTGTAAAGGAGAAAACATGTAGGATGCTAGTGTGACCTATTCTTGATCTGTACAAGGTCGGATTAGAGGAAGCTGTTCAGAGGCATAAGTGTTACAGAGATGCTTTAAGAACTCAGATGGGAATCCTTGGAGGAAATGTGACATTCTTTTCAAGGTACACTATTGAGAAAATTGAGAGAACTGGCACTTGAAGCTGACTGCAGAATAATTCTACTGCTGCCAGTACACATTTAGTGTAAGGACCATGTAGGTAAGATATGAGAAACTATGACATAAGTTTTTGGGGCAAAACCAGGTCAAGATTAAAAGAAATTTTTATTATACGAGAAAAGAGTATTTGTACCATGACTCACAGCACACCACAAACACACTGCAGACCATTGAATATATTTTAAAATTCCTGGAAATGATCAGTAAAAATCACTGTAATTTTGAAACCAGCTCTAGCTACAATAATCACAATACAAGGCATTATAAACATTCCCACATTCCCATGTAGCAAAAACCAGGAGTCAGACTATGTGAGCCATTTAGGAATAAGGCTTTTAAATGCACTTTGATCCCAGATTAAATAGTTGGAAGACAAAAGTAAGTAAAAAAAGTAAGTAAAAAAATACCTTTGGATAAATGCTTCTACAGTGTCAAAGAATATCAGGCTCAGACAATAAGTTGAAACTTTTACTTGCTTTCAACAATTTTAATGATTTTAAATTTATTTTTAAATTATAAAATACATACAAAAAATTCTGTTAAATGCCCCCAACACATTCTTTGTATAAGGTCTAGTTAATGCTCTACATATGTTTGTGATGAGTATGTATTTTTTGTGTACTAAATGTTTGTTCTCTATTTATGTACTGTGGGTATGTAATTTGCTTTGCTTATTTGTTATGTTATGCATTGTTATCATGTGTTAAATGTGAACAGTCAAATGAGAAATCCTATATCATATGTGTGGTATTTTGGATGATCAATAAAAAAAACACAAGACTTTTTTTGGGGTAAATGATCATCAGAATGGAAGTTCCAGCAGCTGGGATAAAAGGTGAAATAAAAAATTTAGATACAAATATAAATGTTCCTAAATGTTTGTACTGTAAGAATATCACAGCAAAATGTACAGTATGTATCAAGTAAAGTAGACATGGCAGAAATACTTGAAGCAGCAGAACCACCACATATATTTATTATGACAGAACGTGAGCTACAACAAAATAAAATTGGTTTTTACAACATACAGGAATATGGAAAAGTGGTTTACTTCTGCAAATGTCAACATAAAGGTGGAGGAGTTGCAGTTTATGTACACAATGAAATGAGGGATTGAATTCTGTGGAGAGTGGATAACTACACAAAAATGCCATTTGAAGTATCAGCAATACAAACAATGGTCAAAGGGGAACAAAAGTGTTTGATATTAAGGATATTCTGATCACCAAACAATCACTTAAATGGTTTTCTAAAGGAGCTAGAAGTTCTGTTAGACCGGGCTGTCAGACAATTCACATACATGATAGTAGCAGCTAATCTAAATATTAACACAATGAAAGAAAGCTGTTTTAGAAGGAATTATGATCTAAATTTAGTAGTAAATAGTTGCACAAGATACAGTAAAGATACAGAGATGTTAATAGATCATGTAAATACCAACATTCCATAATACATACAAGAAGTGCAGGTCATAAACACAGCCATTTCTTACCACCTTGGGATATTATTCTAACTACCAGATAAGATAATAATGCCAGAAAAAATCTTTAAAGGGCTGTGGCAAACAAAGCAAGTAAACCTACAAAGACTATAAAGATTAATGTGATCTAAGACAGGAGTGGTCAATACCTTACAGCATATGTAAGTAAGGGATGGGAGTAATTCCCCAAAACATTGTCCTGTTACATAGATCTTACATGTTCATTAGCATGTAGTAATACAAATGATAAGTGCAATAAAAACTGGGTCACAGCAGATGTAAAAATGAAGAAGGAAGAGCTAAAACTATCTATAAACAATCTCGGGTATATCCAACACAAGCTGACAGTGATGTCTACAGTGACCAGAAGAGACCATACAAGAAATAGATAAAAGAACCCAAATCTAAATTACTACATAAACGAAATTGCAGCTTCTAATAATATCACAAAGTCCATATGGCACTGAGGGTATAAACATGAAAAACAGTGGGAACATAACTATAAAAAAAATGGGAAGGAAACCAGCATACTAGAGAAGCCAGCAATATTTGAAATCAACATTATGTTCATGTAGTGGACAAAATAATAAAGCAAAATTCTCCTGTCACAAAACACATACAAAGTACTGCTCATGAGACAAAATGTTTGTTCCTTCTCCCAACAAATGAACTTGAACTAGTAAAAATAATACTCTGGTTAAAAAGAAAAAAACAGTAAGGAACTAGATGGTATCCCTACTAAACTAATGAAATGCTGTTTGCACTGGGTGGTAAAGACTCTGACTTTGCTTATAAACTTAGCAGTGGAGAAAGAATATTCCTGACATGTTTAAAAAAGCATAAAGTGATCCCTATTTTCAAAGGAGGCAGGAAGGAAGATCTAGGAAATACTGACAAATAACTATTACAGGTGCCTGATATAAATTAATAGAAAGTGTAATTAAAGACAGAACACTACATTTTATAGAAAAATGCAGTACTTTGAATGGTGTGGAACATGGATTTAGGAAAGGTAGATCCACCAATACAACAACTGCTGAATTTATAGCGTTTGTAACTAAGGCACTAGACAAAAAAGAAAGTTTGTGGTTCATTTCTTGATGTTTCAACAGCTTTGTACTGCCTGTGTCACGACATATTATTAGAAAACCTTAAATGTTGTGGTATAAGGGGGAAAGCAGCTGTTATCATAACATCACTCATGTAAAATGGTGAACAGTGTGTAGAAATAAAACAGAATGCGAACAGTACTGTCACAAATATCTATTCAGATTTTGAGTTTGTTAAATATAGAGTGCCTCAAGGATCAATGCTTGGCCACTGTTTCTTATTTTCTATGTAAATGATATGCCTGAAATAGTTGGTGGAGACACTGCCATGTATTGTGATGACACTTCATTTGATATAAGTGGCATTTCACAGATGACCTACTAAAGCAAGCTCTTCTAAATAGGGAAACCATAAACAATTATTACAAAGGAAATAATTGTCTTATAAATGTAAACAAAACCACATACATACAAATAATTACAAACAAAATAGATAATTGAATAATATTGCTGTCAAGCTTGGAGACTTGGATCTAAAAGAGGCAGAAACTTATAAATTCCTGATTGTGACAGCAGATAGGTACTTGACATTGGAGAACATGGAAATAATATTTGGAATAAGTGAGTTCAGGTAAATTTATAGTGATACAAATCTCAATGACAATAAACACACAAACACTACTATCAATATACTATGGCCTAGTTCATTCAAAAATTTCATATGCTGTCCTGGTATGGGAAAATTGTGCAAATGTGTACATATAATGAGTAGTGAGGCTACAAAAGAAGGTTATAACATTCATAACAAAATTATCTTCTAAAAATTCCTGCAGAAATAAATTCAGAGAACTAAACATATTAACAATATCATCACTAACACTGGGTGGTTATAATTAAACTTTACCTGTTTAACATGTTATAACATGGAAACTAATTATCATACAAGTACCAATCTTGGTAAATTAATGTCGAGAATATGGAATACATGATTTCCATGTGTCACAGTGCCAACGTACAGTTCCAACGATGGCCACGAGGTGCAGTGATCAGTCATTGTGATTCACAGTCTCACACATATGACCAGTTGCAGTGCACTGGTATATGTATCAACATGAGCTTGGACAAAAGGAGCGGGGCATTATTGGTGAAGCCCTATTGTCAAAACAACAGTAATGCAGCAGCTGCACTATGAGAATATTACTGGCTGAAAGGATTATGGAAGGGCCTTCTTTCTCCACCTGCTGTGCAGAGGATGATGATGAAGTTTGAATCAACTGGAGAACTGGGCATCGCTCTGGGAAGAGACCAATGACCGGTAACACCACAGGTGTTGTTACGGTAGACAATACTGGGCACAATTCACAATCATCAGGCAGTGTGTGAGCTGTGTCAAAACAGTTGAACACCCCGTAGCCCACTGTATGGAAGCTGCTTCGAACCATCCTCAAATGGTATTCGTACAAGATCCATATTGTACAGCAGCTTGCACCACAGGATGGACGACAATGTGTTGACTTCACTCTCCACTTTCTCACAAGGATCGATGTTGATGAGGGCTGGCCCTGGACCATCCTATGGACAGATGAAGCTCATTTTTCTCTGACAGCTAAGCTGAACACACACATAGCTGAGTGTGGGAATCTTCACCTCCAGTCACCATGTATGAAGTTCCTCTGTATGGTAAATGTGCCACTGTGTGCCATAGCTTCACAGATATGTTCATCACTGGCCCATTCTTTTTTGAACAGGTTGGCACTCGAGGACCAAAGGTGTGCAGTGTGACTGGCCAGTGTTACTGCGATATGCTTTGCCAGAATGTCATACCCACCCTACAGGAGGGAGATGCATTGAGCTCAACAGTTTTCATGCAGCATGGGGCCCCACCACACATTGCTCATGCAGTTCAATGCTTCTCAAAAACACACTTGGAAATGATCGAATTATCAGTTGATTAGAGATGCATTGAGCTCAATAGTTTTCATGCAAGATGGGGCCCCACCACACATTGCTCATGAAATTCAATGCTTCTCCACAACACATTTGGAAGTGATCGAATTATCAGCTGATCGTTTCCAAATGCTTGGTCGGTGTGATCACCTGATCTCTCTCCCTGTGATTTCTGGTTGTGGGCTACCTGAAGGACAGGGTTTACCAGGGGAACATTCACACAAATGCTGATTTGAAATGCAGCGTATCAAGAGAGGTAGCCAGCCTACCTACGGACGTGCTTCGTTCTACTGTGCAGAATGCAATCCTGCACTTTCAGGCTCTTCTGGACACTGATCAGCACCATATTGACCCCTTTTGTAGCAGTAATGGTGTAATGTACCATAGCATAACATTAAAAGTGTTTCAGTTGAACTGATTCTGCATTATTTCTCTTCCTCATGTCCTTGATACTAATGCTACCAAGTTTGGTACTAGTAAGGTAACTAGTTTCCATGTTACAACACATTAAATAGGGAAAGAATGATAATAATCACCAGGTATATGAAACAGTTATTTATGTAAAAAGTAACCATGCTGCATTGTTAAACAGAGGTATCCATAACTATAACACAATAAATAAAAATGATTGTCATATTGAAGGAGACTGGCTCAAATTAACTGACAAAGAGCCTTTAGAAGCAGGATGGCTTCTATAAAACAATTTGCCTAAAAGATAATACAAATATGTCCGTTTTCAAAAATAAATGTCACTTGATTAAAACTTGTCCATACAGTGTTACAGAATACCTTGAAGCCAAAAATTAACATAAATTTTCATATGTAACCATGCAAATATATAAAAATGTTCTGAATGTATAACCTGAAGTTAAACTTTGATAATTATGTGTGTATATATATATATATATATATCAATGTTTTTTTTAGATGCTTGTGTGTTAGTGGCTATTTTTGAAGAAATCAGCCATTTTACTGATATAAGCATGTAGTTGTGTAATTTTAAGAGTTGTAATTTTTCATACTTCATGTAAACACGGCGTTTCCAATACCATTGTACAGAATGGTCTATGGACATAAATAAATAAAATAAAAAATAAATAAATGTATGTAGATGTAAATGTAGTGGATGTCTTCTTTTTTGTAGTATCATGACTTTCATACACACCATTGGGTTTAAAAAGGGGCCTTTTTATTCTTAGGAAATACTTCAGAGAGAATATATATATTGTGCAGTAGATTTAAATTCCTTAATGTGCATAAGCACAAATGAATAAGAGATATTAGTAGCTTTGTATAAAAGAACGACAGAGTTGAGAAACAAAGTAAGTTAGTAGAAAAATGCAGCATATGTGATTAGTGACTTAAATTATCTAAGAAAGGTATATAACATACAGAAGAAATTTATGGCAGCTAACTTATTATGTTATTAAGATCATTAAATAGTTCCACACACTTACACAAATTTGCACTGGTTTCTCTATCACATATGAGCTCTTTAGTTTTTGCACTTACATCCACTAATACATACCTCTTTTTTCAGATCTGCTGATGTGATGGACATTCACTGTATCCTGCTACAAACTATGTCTCAGTTTACTCATGAGAAAATATTGCATTTTAAAGGACATTTTTAAAAAAGACAATTATTTACTTGTATTGATTTGTACCAGAGAATAAGAAATAACAAGGAGATTCGAGAGAATGAATATCCTTCATTGTGGCTAAATATGTTGTTGCTGATTGTATCCAGCCACACAGGGACTTCTGCAAAACTAAAAGTTGTCATAGACATAGGATCTATTAATTTGAACCCAAATCCAGTGGTCTCATGTTGCAGTTATGGAATCTAATCTACCTGTTTTTTTCCGAAGTTTTCATGAAGTAACTCCTCAGCACCCACCGATTGTATTTTGTGGTAGAATCACTAAGAAAACATGTATTTATTTTCATATTATTGAGGAAGTAATTATATATGTGATATTACCTTGATATTTCTTCGTGTTCATTTCTTAAGTATGTTAAAACTTACAGAACACTTGTCAGAATTAAATGTTGCCAGACTTCTTCCTTATAATAAGAAATAGTAAGATATGTTACTTGACTAGGCACCATAATAAATACAGACATCTGTTGTCTGTAATAATTTTATTCCCGTGGAAGAAAGACAGTAAACATATTTATAATGTATTGTTGCTATCAGAGGATGGGATGCATTCCAGTGTACCATTATATTTGAAACAGAAGATGAAAGTTTACTTACTTGTTACTAATGCAAAAGAAATGAAATGTTACGGCTAGAAAAAAAAATTAAAATGTGCTGTTGGATATCTGGCACTTACTTAAAGTGTTTTTACCTGAATAAAGGGAAATTAAAATGTGAGGAAAAGGATAAGATCTTCAGTTACAGAATAAACATTGATACGTAGTACAATACAGTACATGTATTAATGAGTTGTTGATACTCAATAGGTTAAAAATAAAGGCACAAAGTGAAAGTTCCTTCGTAAAGAAAATGATACAAAACAAAAAAGATAGAGAGATTGTGAGAAAAGGGTGGGTAGTGTGCACCAGGGGAAGTTGCAGTGGCAAAACATTGACTGATAAGTAAGTATTTCTCTTCTGTTCCACATATATTCATACTAATTTTTCATTTGGAATTAACTATTTAATTATGTGGTTTTATTTCATATTGCTTACCAACTTTGTGAATATTTATGAGAAACATGTACATACAAATGAAGGCCTGCTGTGTAGATTACTCAATTTTTTTTGCAAGTTATGTCTCAAATATACTTATACCATAATTACAGCATCAAGCTTCTTTTTGATTTATAATCTTTTATATTCAGTCTCAAACTTTTTTAAGAGTTAGATAAACATCATGATAAAAAGGTGTTTGCTGTGAAATATGTTACACTGCTGGTAGACATGTAAAAATAAAAATTATTAACCTCACTTTTTGAACTGTTAGCTCCTTCCCCATAGGGTAAATGGTTTCCTGGAACTCAGCCTTCTCAGTGATTATTGGGAGAGTCCTTAAGCACTGTCAGTTCTGCTTCACTTTCAATTCTCTTCAATTGATGGATCAAGAACCCTTTCCCACCAATATGGCTAACTGCAGGTAACCATTGTAGGGCTGTAATTTTGATGCATCCACTGATGATAGGGATTACATTGTATAGTTTGGCATTAGTTTCTTCACAAGGGGATACTGAACCACACAGTGAAGCAGTATTCCATGACAGAATATAGTAGTCCTAGGGCAGGACCTCTCACTGTGTAAACACATTCTCCCCATCTGCTGCCAAGCAGTTTGTGTGGGTTATTGTTGTGTGTGTAGACTTTAGCTACTGTTGATTCTAGATGTTTTCTAAGAGACAAGGAGCAGTCCTTATGAGGCCAAAGTACATAGGAAACCAACATGGGGCAGCACTTCATTTTTGTTGTGAAAAGCAAGGTCCCTTGCAATATTATGTCTTAGAGAAGATCCCATTGTTGACTATACATTTAAAAAAAAAAATACTGTACCAGAAATGAGAACACAATTGGAATGATGAATCAAGTGATTAAGTTATTAAGAGATATCTCTCTTACAAGGAACACCTAGAGTGTGATGTTGTAATTTCAATCTTTATTTAAAGCTCATTTGAAACTGTTGTGTTAACAATTATCACAAGAAAAATATTAGATACTATTTATTCGTCATGTGCATCAGGAGAGTGATGGAAAATGAGTGTTCAGGAGGCGTAGAGATCAACCTTCTATGGGGTATATGTATTACACTGCTCAAAATGGACATTGCTGACGTTCAAGAAATGTTCAAAACAAACCATTATCTTGCACTATGAACACCAAGTGAAAAATGGTGCACCACAATAATCACAAAGGTTCACACTATCAATATCGAAGGCAAACTCCTAGCAAATTACAAACCATGCAGGGCGTTCAGATGGCATCACTCTTAAAGAATGCATGTAGGATGAAATGGATGTAAGGGGCTGATGAGAACTGATGGCATGCAACAGAATGCAAGACAGTCTGCTGTGAAGCTTAACATGAAATGGACTATTCTTCAAGGCAGAGCTGCACATAGTGTAATAATGTTTTATAGACATGCAAAAAGCACACATGTAGAGGCTGAATTTGTCCAGTGGTTCTAGATCTTATGAATTGCAATGTCACACAGTCTTCAAGAGGGATAGTTTTCTTAAGGAAGTATGATTTTTATACGCAGACCATCTACTGGCCAAAAGCAGTGCTTGTACCATAGTCATAGTTGTCTGATGCTGATTTTTCCACTGTTGCTTGTTATGACGTAAATATTCCTTACTGCTCCTGCTGGATCATGCACATCAATGAAGAAGCATAGGGGGCAGAGCACCTCCAATTTCTCACAGCACAATAAATAACTTTCCAGCCAAGATGATGCTGTCATTTACCATCTTTTTAAAGTCATCAGATGATCAAAACCAATTGCAAAATGATTTATACGATATCTGTGTGGTGTGAAAAGTGCCAATTGACTCTAAATAACGAAAAGTGTACTAAAATGAAAATGTGCTAAAATGAAAAGTGTACTAAATTTTGGTTACATGATAATTCACACAAATTGAAAGAATGTAAATTAATTAAATATTTAGGGATTACATTTATGAATAACATTATAGATAATGTTCTGGGAAAGCAAACCGAAGACTTTGATTTGTCAGCAGAACACTTAGAAAATGCAACAGGTGTACTAAAGAAACTGCTTATGCTATGGTCATTTGCCCACTTCTGGAGTATTTGTGTGCAGAGTGGGATTCACAACAGATAGAATTGGTGGAAGACATTGAAAAAGTTCAAAGAAGCGGAAATAGAAGAGAGATTGTCATGGATATGATACACGAATTTGTGGTGTCAATCATTAAAAAAAAGACTTTTTTGTTGCAGAAGAATATTTTCATGAAATTCCAATTTCTCCTCAGAGTACAAAGATATTTTATTGGTATTCACCTACTTAGAAAGAAATGATCATCATCATAAAATAAGATAAATTACAAATTGCATTGCAAAATTCAAGTGTTCATTTTTCTCACATACTGTTCAAGAGTGCAATGGTAGTAAAATAGCTTGAAGGTGGTTCAATGAACATTCTACCAGGAACTTAACTGTCTGTGGATTTTGATTTGTATTCTGTGCACCAAGACAGTAAAGAAACTTTATGAGATTTTGCAAGATTGCAGTTTGGAATCAGAAGACTAATTGACTGAAATTTTAAAGGAAGCAAAATATACATGACTTTTCTGGAAACTGGCTTCCCTTGCTTTTAATACTCGCAAATATAAAATAAAAATCTCTACATTGGCTGCCCCACTTTGTTGATGCACAGTTGGTCTTTTACTCTTTTGATTATAAACAATATTATGAACAGGGTAGATTGCTACTCACCATAAAGATGACATGTTGAGTTGCAGACAAGCATAATGAAAAGACTGGTACACATTGAAGTTTTGGCCAAAGCCTTCTTCAGAGAAGAAAACACGCACACATTCACACAAGCAAGCACACCTCATGCACACATGACTGTTATCTCTCACTGCTCCCATCAGAATGCAATGGTGTCATGCTGAATGAAAGCATCTGTCTGGAGTGGGGCAGGATAGTTGGAAGGTTAGCAAAGTACATGTGGTGGGGAAAGGAGTCAGCACTGCCTAGCGGAGCATGCAGGGACTGACGGCAGTAGAGCAAGGCTGTCACACACAGCATCAGGTGACTGTGGATGAAGAGGAATGGTAAACAGAAAAGGAGAGGAGCAGAGAAGGTAAAAAGACTAGTGGATACATTGGCAAAGAGTGGAATTGGAAGCTGAAGAGGAGAGAAGTAGAGAAGGAAAAAAAGACCAGTGGGTGCACTGGCAGAGAGTGCACTGGCTGAGAGTACGTGGACATCAATTGAGAGGAAGTGATACGACAGAAGGGGTAGAAACTCTTGGGTGGAGGACAGTACATTACTGTAGGTTGAGGCTGGGATGACTGGGAGCAGAGAATGTGTTGTAAGAGTAATGGCTATGTGCCCAGTTCATAAAAGCTGGTGATAGAGGGGATGATACAGATGCCCCGGGTTGTGAAGCAGCCTTTGAAATCAAGCATGTTACATTCAGCTGCATGTTGTGGCCAAAGGGTGGCTCACTTTGCTCTTGGCCTTAGCTTGGCTGTGACTATTCATGCTGGTGGGCAGCTAGTTGGTGGTCATACAATATATAAAAACCTGTGCAATGACTGCAGCAGAGCTGGTATATGACATAGCTGCTTGCACATGTGGCCTTGTTTCCAACGGGGTAGAAAAGCCTGTGACAGAACTGAAGTAGGAAGTGCTGGGTGGATGGATTAGACAGATCTTGTATGTGGGACTTATATACTCTGATCCCTATGGCAAGGAGTTGCAATTGGGAGTGACATTGGGATGGATTAGGATGTTGTGAAGGTTCAGTGGGTGATGTAAAACCACTTTAGGAGGGGAAGGAAAATTTTTGAGTAGGCTGTCCCTCATTCCAGGACATGATAATAAATAATCAAAGCCCTGACCAAGGATGTGGTTTAGTTGTTCCAGTATGGGGTAGTATAGGGTGACAAAGGAGGTGCCTCCCTTTTAGCTGGTTCTTGAGGGATGAGAGGATTGGACGTGTGGGAATATGGCACAGGAGATCTGTTTGCAGACTAAGGTTGGGGTAGTTCCTGTTTGTGAAGGCCTTTGTGAGACCTTCAGCATTCTGGGCAAGGGAGTTCTTATCACTATGGATACATCATCAATAGGTGACCAGGTTGTATTGGCGGGATTTCGGTGTGGAAGAGGTGATAGCTGTTGAAATGCAGGTCCTGTTATGGTTGGTGGGTTTAATGTGGATGGAGGTGTGGATGAAGCCATCAGAGAGGAGGAGATCAATGTCCAGGAAGGTGGCATGCTGAGGTGAGGTGGACCACATGAAGCAGATGAGAGAGAAGGTGTTGAGATTAAGAAGGAATTGAGGATATAGTGTCTAGCCCAGATCATGAAGGTATCATCAGTGAACCTGAACTAGACCAGAAGGTTGTTGTTTTGGGAGGCTAGATAGGTTTTGTCTAAATGGCCCATAAACAGGATGGCATAGGTGGGTGCCATGTGGATGTCTATGGCTGTGCCATAGTTTTGTTTGTATACCTTTCCTTGAAAGGAGAAGTAGTTGTGTGTTAGGATAAAGTTAATTAGGTGTCTGAGGTAATGTGTTTGAAGCATGAATGATATTGGAAGAGGTACTGCTCAATAGAGGGTATTCTATGGGCATGAGGGATGTTGGTGCATAGGGAAGTGTGTCAACAGTATCGAGTAGAGATCTAGGAGGTAAAGGGTTGGGGATGGTGGAGAGTTGGTAAAGTAATTGGTTGATATCTTCAACATGCAAGGCTAGATATTGGGCAACTGGTTGGGGTTGTTGCTCAATGAGGGCCAAAATTCTTTCATTGGGAGCACAATAACCAGCTACAATGCTGCATTGAGAATTGTAGGGTTGGTGGGTTTTAAAGAGCATGTAGAAGATCGGTGTGTGGCATATCAGTGGGGTGAGGAGGGGATTCAGGTGGGAGGTTCCAGGAAGGGCACAAGGCTTTAAGCAGGGATTGGAGATTATGTAGGACTTCTGGAATGGGATCTCTCTGTAGAGTTTATAGGTGAGAGTCAGACAATTGATGAAGGCCCTCCAGCAGGTGGTTACTGTGATGACAGTAGTAGAACCTTTGTCTGCTGGTAGGATGATGAGGCAAGGATCTGTTTTGAGGCTGTGTACGACTGTCGTTTCTTCTGCTTAATGGTTTGTTTTCTGAGAAATGGACCTGTGGAAGGACGGTGAGGCCAAGTTTGAGGTAAAGAATTCCTGGAAGGTGACTGGAGGGCTATTAGATTGTGGGGGAGGAGGGGGATAATCACAGTTGGATGGTCATATGAACTGGGAGATGCAGGGTTTTGATGTTGGGAATTAGGTTGCATTTTGTTGGAGAGACTGGCAGCAAAGAAGATTTTCCACTGTGGGAGAACCAGCACACTTAAATTTGGATGTAGGATTAAAGGTGAGGCCTTTAGAGAGGACTGAACCTTCTGTGGGGCTCAGGGGTTTGGTAGAAAGGTGAACAACAGTGTTCTGGGATTGTTTTGACTCCAGATTTAGTGGTATGTTGACAGGGTGTACTGCGGGATGTGGCAAATTGAAAAGATCGGCCAGGCAGCACCCAGGTGTTATGAGAGGTCAACGAGGAGGAGCATTATGGGTGTGATACGGATTGGATGCATGCCAAGAGTGTCCAGTGGAATAGGGCACCAAGAGACCTAGACTGGCACTTGGTCACACATATGCTAAAGAATTCCACTTAATTTGAAAAATGGAAAGCAAGCAAGCAGCCACCAGCACTGCCATTATAGCATAGAGTTTGGTTCATTGTTGAATTGGTCACTGCTGCCCTCAGTTTATGTTTTGCATTTATTCAAGTTCAAGTTGGTATTGGGTTGATTTTTAGTTGTCATAACAGCATGTCTTAGCTATTATTATTCAATAAAAAAGGTGAATTCTGTAAAAATGGGAAATGAACTATTGCACGAGAAAAGCAGCTGCTTGTGCTAAAAGATTTGGTAACTATTTTTCTAAGCATGATAATGCAAATCTGAACTGCCCTCCTACGACAAAGAAGTTTGTGATGATCCAAAGAGCATTTCATTTTATCTGTCATCTCTTAAGTAAAGCACTTGCACTGAACATAAGATGCTTCTTCAGGTTTTTACCTATATGAGACATTTGTGGTAGCTTTGTTTATAATGGACGGACATAATTATAGTCCATTTGATTCTCTTGTATGAAAATGTCACTATTTATCCTATAGCAAAATAGCTGTATTTGTCCTACACACTTTGGTAGATTATATGATTCTTTATGATCCTTCAGTATGTAGATGAGATGTGCAGATGCAGATGTAGTGCATGGAGTGAGTTTTGTGACATGGGCCTGACCACAGATTACAACCTATGGGCTGAACAGGCTGGCTGGGCTAAATGGGCCAGCCCAATGACAGCATAAGCTGCCGAGACTGAGATGAGTTGGCTGACTAGCATGAGGTCAGACAGCCCAAGATGGGCCAGCCCATTGATGGTTGGATTCACTAAGCTAGAACATTTCTGATTCTGTTGCTACCACAGACCGCAGGAGACAAAGGTCTGTGACCATTTAGACTGGCTCACTGTGCACAGATCTGGGACTATTTCATTGGTGAACTGTAGCTGGCAACTCGTCAACAGGCTATTGCCATCCTTCCAACGAATATATTTCAGGCATTGCCTTCTGGTTGTAATAAGGCACAGCCAGTGGACCTTCTCTCTCTTGCTCAAGCAGCGGTCATCCCTTTGTTGATATTAGGGCAGCCATAGATGTGAAAGGAAGGGCTACTAGTTGTGGGCAGTCAGAAATCTAAGAGGCTGATCATCACAGGAAGACAATAAATCAAATCTGCAGGTGGTGTCTCCTGAGAGAAATAGTCCATGTGGTGGGAGAGACCTTCCTGGGAGCAACTGAGAACACAGTTGCAATTAGCCGAAGACTGTCACTCACAGCTGAAGACTGTCACTCATATAGGTACCAGTGAAGTCTGTCATCTACGATCTCCAGCTATTTGCAGTTCTTTTCTGAGGCTGATGAAAATGGTGAAGACAGCAAGTCTCATTTATGGGGTGTCATGGGGTGTCAGCACAGCTGTTCATTTGGAGGATTGTTCCACTGTTTGGTTTTGTGCTTGCCAAACCCTATCTTGGTCAGCAAGGTTGCTGGATCTCTCCTCAATTGAGAACATTTGGAGTATTATAGGAAAGGCTATCCAACCAGCACATAATTTTGATGATTAGTGCCCCAATTGACATAATTTGGCATGATATACCTCAGCAGGACATCCAACAACTCTGGCAATCAATGCCAAGCCACATAACTGCTTGTATAAAGGCCAAAGGCGGATCAACATATTATTGACTTGCTCAATTTCAGAAGTTCTTTCTCTATAATAAATCATCCAATTTTTCTGAAATACTAATAATTTGTTTGTCTGTACATGTACATCACATCTACTGATTTCCATCCCATTTCTTTAATTTCCTCATGGTCCACCATTTTGTTGTCTTAGAGTGTATCTATAGAGTAAGCATTCATATGTGTAGAACAGAATTGTGCTGCCAACATACACTGCCTTCAAAGTCAGATGACTCTGTTGCACTTACTATGAGAACTAGCTGTTCCTCTTCCATGTATTTCAGTTTACATCAATAGCAGCAATAATTATTCATCATGCTGTTATTAATATATAAATCTGTACAAATAGTACAAATACATGAAAAATAAAGTTTTGATCTTTCACTTTAAATGTAAACAGCATTTTACCAAAATTTACATGACGTTTACTCTCTGATACTGACCAACTTGAGCAGTATAGTCTGTTATCTCTAAATCGACTGGTTGCCAGAGGATGTTGCAGGGAGGGGGTGTAGCCAGCCCAGCCTCCACACAGGCCACTGCAGTGTGAGGAGCCATGAGGGGGTAACAAGGCATGCTTGCTTATAACAGAGCAGGAACCTTAATCTGTGCTTCATGCTTCCACAAAAGCCAAAGTGGTAACTGAAAATGGAATCCTCTTATGAATTGACACATTTAATAAAAATTGTGACTACAACAATTATGTACACTTAACATAAGTAGACAGTATGAAATAGAGTGAAGTACAAAATAGTAGCCGGCCGCTGTGGCTGAGTGGTTCTAGGTGCTTCAGTCCAGAACCGCGCTGTTAGTACGGTCGCAGGTTCGAATCCTGCCTCGGGCATGGATGTGTGTGATGTCCTTAGGTTAGTTCTAAGTCTAGGGGACTGATGACCTCAGATGTTAAGTCCCATAGTGGTTAGAGCCATTTGAACAAAACAGTAACACAACAGACAACAATGTCTGCCTCACAAAGTACTGTCCACTAAAGAACAAAAATAAATTACTATTGACTGAAGCCTTCTGTCTTCTAGTGATTCAGGTCTATGGAGACAGTCAGCCAACTTACATCTAACACAGAGGATACTATGCTCACCTCACAGATATTGCTTGCACTACAGGGTACAGAGTTCTAAAGTTGTTCTAGATGGGTCGGGTATGCACTATACACAAGAAGTGGCCATTCAGGTGGCAGAGTACATGCATAATAGTACTGTTCTTCTCAGATCAGTTGAAGTTTAGAGATCCCCAAACAACAGAAACTAATTATCAGATATGATTTGATAACAAAATTTGGAGACTCTTGCTGCAGGAACATTCACAATAACATTTCAGAAAACACATCTATCTGTTAATGGAATCATCCACATGCCGTATTAAGGACTGATAGTTGGCTAAACCCCAAGGCAGAGCATAGGGAAATATATAATAATATGAGCAATGCATAAGGGGAAAGAAAGATAAGGCTCCCCAGAAGGTGGGGTGTTTGTAGCAACAGCAACTAAATTTTGCTCCATAATTAATCCATCCACAAATTCATATGAACAAACATAACCAGCATCAGTAGACTTACACCTAACAATTGGATATTTCTATAGACAAGCAGATTCAGACACATCAGTCATAAGGTTATTAAAATACTGCCTGAACTCATACAGAACTTGTTTGAGAATACAGTAGTAGTTTTGTGTGACTTTAAAGTACCTAATGATAACTGGGAAAAGGAATACTTTTGTTCTGGCTACAAACATCTATCTTCTACCATCCAGGACTGCCATCTGACTGAATGCCACTCCCCACTGCCCAAGGCTACCACCTCACTGGACCTAGACAGCTGGTCGTCCTTGATTTTTTTTAGGAATGGAACTGGCAGTTTTCTAATACAGTAGATATACATAAAATTTTCAGTAATGATTTCAGGTTAATAAAACAATCATAGAATGTATGTTGAGGCAATGTCCAATATCATACTGTTCCAAGAGAAAGGTCTGTGGGATACCATGTTGAACTCGCTGCATAGAATGTCCTATGTTAGGGGCAGATGGGATGTTCAATGGCTAGTGTTCCTTCCTCACACCTAGCCAAAGCAAACAAAGGGAAATATTTGAGTTACCGGTACTACTATATAAAAGAAAAACTCTGAAGATGAACAATAACTAGGATCAGAAACCATGTGGCATTTTGTGAGCCATGTTGTCAAGAGCGCAGCTGAGAGATGTTGCCTTGCTGGATTTGGAACAAACACTGGTCATGATTGTTAACCAAATGTGTCTCCCAGGAACCACAGAGGCCAATGAGCTACCTGCAGTGGAAGTTAAAACGAGTGCTGGAGAGAAGCAGTGGTACACTAGCTGGCAGGAGCTTCTCTGGCCATTGGTGTCTGGCAAGAGCATGACATTGTATGCTGCTGTCAATGAACACGAATGATGTCCCTTATCAATAAAGCAACACCACTACCAACAGAGTAGGCAGGTGCTTGAAGCTGTTTGAGGATGCTTGTTGGAGGACTCAACATGATCTGGGCAGGGCAGCAGTGGGGGTTTGCACCATCTGTATCTGACAGGTACTGTGAAGGGTTCCGCATGTGGTGTAATGGTGATGACTGGCCGGGTGCACCTTCATGGTGGTGGCACTCTTAGGAGTGCATCAAACAGGCAGTGTGGGTCCTGGAACATGTACTAAGAGGTGCCCGCAGTGCTAGGGTCAGTACGGTTGTCTCATGAGAGGATGAACATGGGCTGCTCCTCTGCATACCACTGTCAGTGCATAAAATAGTGTTGCTGCTCCAACACTGCAGATGCTAGCATCAGCGGTGGCTCTATGTTGGGGGCATTGGGTGTCTGTGGAACTGGGATGGTGTGTGTGTGTGTGTGTGTGTGTGTGTGTGTGTGTGTGTGTGTGTGTGTGTGTTGGTCAGGGGCTGTGAGAAGCACAGTGCAGCTGGTTGACAGCTGGTAGTAAAATGTGTAATAGAGCCACAGGTGTCAACTATAGTGGAGAAAAGCATAGAATGGAAGGTTGTCACAGGGGCATGTACATCCTAGCCAACCTTGGCACTCTGACATGGAATTCAGGTTTGTGCCCAGTTGCTAGTCACACTGCATGTCTGCTCAGACAAAAAGCTGTTTCATAAGGGTGACAGATATGCAGATGCCAGGCTGTGCAAGACTGTGAACTTGGTTGAAGGCCAGTTTTCAGAAAATTGGTGGAAGGGAAAGGTGGGAAAAACTACCAGACCTTTCAGGCTGTGATGGATCGGTGAGCACACTGCTCTACATTTTACAGTCAGAGCCAAATATAGGTATTAATTCGAGACTCCTAAAGGGATGGGTTGAAGTCCAGGTCACCCTCTTGGGTGGCAGCTAGTGCCTTGTAATCCAGTGGTTGGGTGATGGCACAGAACAGCTAAGGCAATCTGCCACATTACTGATACAAGTGACATGCCAGATGTCTTTAGTGAATTGTAGCCTAAACTGTCAGGGAGATATCTGATCTAAAGCTTTCCTACAAAAACCAGTAGTATGAGGTTGGTGGCCTTTAATGACCATAAAGACGTGCCCCATGATCAAAGTCTGAAATATTCAATGGCTTTGTACACTGCAATGTGCTTGCAGTTATATGCACACCAGGCATTGTGGATTGGAAAGCGCCGGCCGGGGTGGCCGAGCGGTTCTAGGTGCTACAGTCTGGAACCGCGCGACCGCTACAGTCGCAGGTTCGAATCCTGCCTCAGGCATGGATGTATGTGATGTCCTTAGGTTAGTTAGGTTTAAGTAGGGGACTGATGACCTCAGCAGTTAAGTCCCATAGTGCTCAGAGCCATTTTTGATTGGAAAGCTTGGAAGAACAAAAAGTGAATGGCTTTTACACTTTGCCCATGTGTTAGTGGAGGATGGCTCCATACTGATTTGTCCTATACCTGCAACAATTATGAGATGTTGGCAGGTGAGCCAAAAGAATTGTGCTGGTGAGGTCCCATTTTAACTTTCCAGTGCTCTTGATCATGGCCTGGGTCTAAGAGCCCAGTTTGTTGGCTTTCTTCTTATCCTCACGAAATGCTGTGGCTAGATGCTCTTGAGTAGCATCAGTCTCCTTGAGATGGCATCATAAAAAGTTGATAATGCTATTTTTAAGTAACACCTGAAGCCTTTGGAAGTGATAAGATGTGAAAAAGTTTGCTATTCCCATACTTTCTCAGTGAGGGGACAGGAGCTATCAGCAGAGACTAAATGTCCAAGGAATTTAAGCTCGATTACCACAAAGACACATTTTGTAGTGCTGAAAATCACTCCTGCTTTCTGTAGGAGGGGGAAACCTTCTCAGAGATGTTGGCAGTGTTCACCCCAGAATACATTGTCTAAACATCGCTGCTAGGTTTTTGTAGTACTGCAGAGGCCAAACATCATAAAAACGCTTTTGAACAGGCCGAAAGGCATGATGGCAATTTTTTGACACCCTATGGGATGACCAGGGTTTGGATATGGGTTTTTGCACACTCTGCCTTGCAGAGAATGGTTATTCCTGAGATGGCTTCACTGTAGGTGCATAGGACAGGGACAGGGTAATGGTTGAGCATGGTGCAGCCATTGGGTTCATGGTAATTGCTGTAGGGGTGCCAGAAACTATTCTCCTTACGGGCAAGGTGAAAAGCTGAGGGCAAGGAGCTTTTTAGAGGGTGAAGTATGCTGTCAGTGAACAGCTCTTCAAACTCATTCTGCATGATTTTGCGCTTGTTAGGTGTGCCACAGGGGAGTGTTATGGGACCATTGCTTTTCACAATATATATAAATGACCTAGTAGATAGTGTCGGAAGTTCCATGCAGCTTTTTGCAGATGATGCTGTAGTATACAGAGAAGTTGCAGCATTAGAAAATGGCAGCGAAATGCAGGAAGATCTGCAGCGGATAGGCAGACCTGTTGTGGCACTGGCAAACTGAGGTGGTTGTCAGAGAGGTGGCCAAATTCAAGCTGGCAGAGGCAGCTGTTTTTATCTGGGCCAGGCTCCTGTATGTGGGGGTAGTCAGTGCCTGGTGGTGAGTGGGGAAGGTATAGGTGTGCTATGCTGGCAGTCAGTGCTGCCATTTTAGAACTCAGATGTGTCAGAGAGAGGTTGAGGGTCTGTGCACTGGGCGGAAGGTCACTAGCGGTGGAAGGTGCAGATAACGTCGCTTCTGGGAGTCAAGGGCAAAGAGCCATCTTACCAGTGGCCAACGACTGGCGATGCGCAAATGGTTCACAGGAGAATGATTGTCGGTAGGCCTCATCTGAGCACAATCTAATTTTACCTTCACGTTATTTTCATGAGACATATATAGGAAGAAGCAACATTTTGGCTGACTGCTCTAGGAATGTACACTCTGAAAACTTTAATTGTAAACTACATTGTGATGCAGAACATTTCTATTGCAGCATCTGCAATTAGAATTGTCTGAGCATCTCCGTGAAGCTTTTGCAATTACTAAATGAATGTGTAATGAAATATGCACTTCTTCTGATCGTCTGTCAATCATAGATTGCACAGATCTCCTCATTGACAGTCAATATCAAAGTACTTATCAAGCAAAGGTTTTGTAAACTACCTCCTTTGTGTATGGACTACACATGTTCAGATTTAGAAATTCCTTTATAACATGGAGAGGAAGTTAGTACAGCTGATAATAGGAATAAAACTGCAGCAGCCACCTCACCAGCTGGTTTTATGCTGTGAAGTCATTTATTTCTGCAAAGAAAAACTGCACGAAGTGAATGAAAAATGGATTGCAAGAAGGCAATGTTCCAGTCATATAGGTCTGATTCAGCCTGAGATACAGAGCCTAACAACAGCAGAAACTTGTAAGGAATGAGTCAATAGAATTCTGATGCACTTTTAGGTGAGTACATTTCATTTTTATTTTTTTTTTTTTTTTTGGCACTCTACAGTTGATGTAGAGCATCTGGTGCAGAAAATTGTCTTTTAAGATTAATGGAGTGCTTCTGCGTTATTTGCTGACCTTTTCTTTTTGTACACAAAGTTTCGATGCTCGACCCGGTCTTCTTCTTCAGGCATTGCAAGTATTGCTATTATGTATACTCGCTGCCTGGCAGGCATCATGCTACAGAAACAAGGCACAGTAATGAGCAAAGGCTTTGCTTTCAGATTCATTGGCAGTCTTCCAAGAATCATGAAGCCTTGATATGTCAGGAGGAGGGTGTTGTTGATCCATTGTATTGAAAAGTAAATGTTAATGCCTGTAAAATAATGGACATAAAACAGTAACGTGTAATACAGTAATAAACACAGTACAAGTAACTTTTCATTGGTTTATACAAGTCATCTTTTCCTTTTTCCACTTCCATCAGAGACCTCTACCTTTCTGAGCTCTTTTCTGAAATTTGATCTCAAAATTTGTAGTTTAGTTTGTAGTACACCATGGTCCACATTTGGAATACCATCTCAGTCACCTCTTCATACACCCTATTTTTTATATTCTTATTTGCGTGGTGTATGTTGCTAATTTTCCACAAACAAGATTTTTGCATTACAATTTTATGAGTTATTCAGTGTGCAACTAGAACACGTTTCCACATGAAACCAACACCAGGAAAACTCACAGATGGATTTCCTGACTGCGGCCCATCACAGAAATCCCCATGTGTGCCCACTAGAGGAGGCTGGATTGCCAGTTCTGAGAACTGCGGGCAATGGTCTGAAGGTTATGTCTCCACTAATGCACAAGCAGGGACTGTAAGAGCTCAAGAATCCATGGGAAATATCCATGACCCACTGCTAAAATCTGCTCACATGTGGCCTGCTAATAGGCTGTTTTTATTGCCAGTAATGCAGCAGTGATGAGGTTTATTGTACTCTGTTTCATCTGTGCCTTTTCTGAGTGCATTCAATTCCTACTGTGACTCCTGTCTGGTATGGGTCCCACACATTTGAGCATTATTCTAGAATAGATTGCATGAGTGTTTGTTTGCAGTCTTCTTTGTAGACTGCTTACATTTCCCTAGTATGCTACAAAGGAATCACAAAGTACCACCTTCCTTACCTATGACTGACCTTATGTGATCATTGTATTTCAAATCTGTGCAAATTGTTACACCAAGATATTAGAGGGAGACATTGAAATAACAATGTAAAATCACTACTTACCTGATAATACACACACCAAAAAAAGTTTTGCTTCACCCCGGTTCCCAGAACTCCTGAAGATAGACATTGACTGTGGATATTGTATCACAGATACAGTCCCTATGACTGTTCAGAGATGTCACTAAACCTACCCAAAAATGTAAACAACCATGTAAATTGTAATCAGCGAATTTACTATACGCAAAAAAGAACATCAAGTAATAATTTTTCAAAACATTACTGGAAAATATCAGCAATCAAGACTGATTACTATTTTCAATACATCAACTGCTAGCAAGAGTCTATAGGACATGTAAGAAATCGTGGAGGGAGACTCAGACTGATGTGACATCTTGAGCAGCCCTCTATGACTACTAAATTGTACACCTGATACAATAATTGAATTTCCACGTTATATGAGAACCATGGTCTTCTCTCGCCTGTTTTCACTTACTTACAGGAAACAGCAACTGCAGCAAAGCAATGAAATGAAGATAAGTTCAGGTCAAAGTGTCCCGTCTGTAATGAACTTGTCGTCGAAGGGGAATTAAACACAAAGAAACTTTTTATGAATCAACAGACTGGTGTTAACCCTATACCTTTCTCTCTTGCTATAAGTTTTCAATGGCTTGTTATTGGAGTCAAGACACGCCATAAGAATGAGAGAACTTAGCTTTCCATTCATAAAGTATAAGAAAAGTTGAGCAGTGCCTCAAAGGGCATGTTTCATGATAAAACTGGAAAGTTTTATTTGCGGATCGTTACAGATCTGTTTGGTGTTACTTCCAAGTTTCCCAATCTACTGAAACGGATCTTAGGAAATCTGAGATGTGAACTTCGGCCTGCTGTTCTTGCTGGCTTCAAACGGCTAAGTAAACAGTCAAACATTTCACTCCAGGAGGGATTTAAAACTCGCTGCTAATTCATGTCCTATTAGGAAGGTTGAAACAACTATCTTCCAAACACTCTGTGGTGAAAATTTTGGACGTAACCATGATATTTAACACTAAACAAAACTGCCACAATCGAAAAGGAAGAAGCCTGTTGCGGGGGTGAACATAAAGTTGTACAAACTGATTTCACATATTATTGACAGAAAGTCAGGTTTTTAAAAGAAACAGGAACATGAAATTGGATTCTTTCACAGCCGGACCGAGACACTTTCTGTTTGCTGTCGTGAAGATGATTTACTTATTGTTTATTTAGTCTGATGATGATGATGATGGTGGCTTTGTATTTAGGAATTTATCAGCACCCTTATTTGGGACCAATCTCGTGGTTGGAACGACGCCTGTTCTCACCATATAGCATGAGTTTTTCTAACGTTAAGAATTGAACTGTTGGCTTTCTACGAGCTGTCGGTCTAATCCTATTCCATTATGCTCCTGGCTGTGTCTGTGTTCGGGCTCTTCATCAACATATATGTTTTATCAGCAAACATTACAACACATCATTCACCATGTCTACACCCTTGCATTTCACATTGTATCGGAAGAAAAACTATTTCGGAAGCATTTTCTTCAGCTATAAGTACCATTAATCAGCCACATCTAGAATCAGCAGGCCTGCAAGTAACAGAGGCAACATCTAAAGGTACACTGAAGTGCAAAACTTATGGGTGAAAGTAAGTTTCATATGATGTGTTACTGCCAAGTAACATGATTCGATGAAACTTGGACCATACATACATACATACATACATAGGAAGACTTGTTGTAATACAGTACAGAAGTGGATAAAACACACAATGAGAGGAACAGAAAGAGCACATCTATACAAACACATCAATTACATTGAAGTCATGGCGATTAATGTTGGTCCCTGGACATTGCAAAAAATGAGACATGGGTCTTAATAGGGTGTATGAATACTACAGACAGCCGTGCATGCTCTGCAACATGCTTCAATGCTGGCCACGAGGTTGGTAACGAGTTCTTGAGGTAGAGCGTTCCAGTCCTTCACCAGAGCGGTTGTCCGCCTCAATAGCTGAGTGGTCAGTGTGACGGATTGCCGTCCTACGGGCCCAGGTTCAATTCCCGGTTGGGTCGGGGATTTTCTCCGTTCAGGGACTGGGTGTTGTGTTGTCTTCATCATCATTTCATCCCCATCCGGTCGCCCAACGTGGCGTTGAATGTAATAAGACCTGCACCTAGGCGGCCGGACGGCCAATGACCCCAAACGCTCATTTCCATGGTCGTTGGTGCTGGTGGTCATGTGGCAGCACACCTCCCCAACGCATCCCACACTTGCTCATTGGGAATTGGCAGACTGGTCCATTCTTTCTTTCCAAGAGTTCCTCCACCTGTGCACTTCGATACGGTCACGGATTGTCATCCATAAATATGAAGTCTGGGCAGAGTGCACCCTTGAAAAACCACACATGGGAAAGAGTATAGTGTCACAATACCGTTGACAGGTGAGTGTGCCGTGTTCAAGGATTTAGAGGTCAGTACACCCATGCAATATAATGCTTCCTCACACCATAATACCAAATAACCGGGTTTGACATTGTTCTGGGGTGCATTACTCCTTCTCACCTCTCGCCATATGAAGGTACAACCATCAGTATCGAACACGATCATTTTGGTGGTCTAGGTGCTATGGGGTGGGGAGGTATGGTGCATGGACATACTGACCTCAAGATCTTTGAAAAAGGTGCACTCACGAGCCAACGTTATTGTGGCACTGTATTCCATCATGTGTGTCATTTCAGGGATGCATTCGAATCTTACTTCATTCTTATGGATGACAGTGCACGACTGAATCGAACAGTACAATTTTTTTTTTTTTTTTTTTTTTTTTTTTTTTTTTTTTTTTTTTTTTTACTGTAGCTGCATCTCAGAAAATACCATTTTCGTTTATGAGGTGATACAGTTTCTCATAAGAAGCGACTTATTTTAAATTTCGTCTGTGCTCTTTAGTTTAAATTCGTTAATTTCGTGCGTGTTTGTTTATTTATCAGGCACACCTCCGCTTTTATTAATTGCCTAAAGTATATTTTCGCCTTTTCAAGGAACTGAAATTGCTGTGTTCAGATGCGAACTATATTGGTGACCCTTCACTCACAGCTCCAGGCGGTGTTGGCTTGTGATGCAGCACGAAGCTACTGCCAGTGGCATCATTGTGTGGGGTCAGAGATCTGGAAGATGTCCAGGACATCCCACGTGTCCCCCAATCGATCCACTGCAGTGGCACCCCAAGTACAACCTGCACTGAGGGTGACCCCTCACCAGTTATCAAGTGAGAAGTCTTTCCAAGGTGTGGCAGACAACTAAATACTTTCTGAGGAGCCGATCAGAGGGCCTCCACAGTTAGCTGACAAACAGGTTTTGGGCGCCATCTGAGGCTGACGAAGTCCCTTGGCCAGATGCAATCACTCATCATGATCCAGAGCAAGCTTCTCAGCCCGCAGGTGGAATTAATGGTAGCTGGGAGCTCCAACGTTAGGCGTGCAGTCAGGCTCCTTAGGGATATGGCTGCCAAGGAGCGGAAGGAATCCTGAGTTCACACTGTGTGCATATTGGGAGGAGTCATTCCAGATGTGGAAAGGATGTTTTCAGGTGTCATGAAAACCACAGGGTGCAGCCAGCTATGGGTGGTGGCTAATGTCAGTACCAACGATTTGTTTTGCTTCGGTTTTGGCTGCCTAGCTGAAGTGGTAAAGAATACTAGTCTTGCTTGAGAGATGAATGCGGAGCTCACCATCTACAGGGTGTTACAAAAAGGTACGGCCAAACTTTCAGGAAACATTCCTCACACACAAATAAAGAAAAGATGTTATGTGGACATGTGTCCGGAAACGCTTAATATCCATGTTAGAGCTCATTTTAGTTTAGTCAGTATGTTCTGTACTTCCTCGATTCACCGCCAGTTGGCCCAATTGAAGGAAGATAATGTTGACTTCGGCGCTTGTGTTGACATGCGACTCATTGCTCTACAGTACTAGCATCAAGCACATCAGTACGTAGCATCAACAGGTTAGTGTTCATCACGAACGTGGTTTTGCAGGCAGTGCAATGTTTACAAATGCGGAGTTGGCAGATGCCCATTTGATGTATGGATTAGCACGGGGCAATAGCCGTGGCGCGGTACGTTTGTATCGAGACAGATTTCCAGAACGAAGGTGTCCCGACAGGAAGACGTTCGAAGCAATTGATCGGCGTCTTAGGGAGCACGGAACATTCCAGCCTATGACTCGCGACTGGGAAAGACCTAGAACGACGAGGACACCTGCAATGGACGAGGCAACACTTCGTGCAGTTGACGATAACCCTAATGTTAGCGTCAGAGAAGTTGCTGCTGTACAAGGTAACGTTGACCACGTCACTGTATGGAGAGTGCTACGGGAGAAACAGTTGTTTCCGTACCATGTACAGCGTGTGCAGGCACTATCAGCAGCTGATTGGCCTCCACGGGTACACTTCTGCGAATGGTTCATCCAACAATGTGTCAATCCTCATTTCAGTGCAGATGTTCTCTTTACGGATGAGGCTTCATTCCAACGTGATCAAATTGTAAATTTTCACAATCAACATGTGTGGGCTGACGAGAATCCGCACGCAATTGTGCAATCACGTCATCAACACAGATTTTCTGTGAACGCTTGGGCAGGCATTGTTGGTGATGTCTTGATTGGGCCCCATGTTCTTCCATCTACGCTTAATGGAGCACGTTTTCATGATTTCATGCGGGATACTCTACCTGTGCTGCTAGAACATGTGCCTTTACAAGTACGACACAAATGTGGTTCATGCACGATGGAGCTCCTGCACATTTCAGTCGAAGTGTTCGTACGCTTCTCAACAACAGATTCGGTGACTGATGGATTGGTGGAGGCGGACCAATTCCATGGCCTCCACGCTCTCCTGACCTCAACCCTCTTGACTTTCATTTATGGGGGCGTTTGAAAGCTCTTGTCTACGCAATCCCGGTACCAAATGTAGAGACTCTTCGTGCTCGTATTGTGGACGGCTGTGATACAATACGCTATTCTCCAGGGCTGCATCAGTGCATCAGGAATCCCATGCGATGGAGAGTGGATGCATGTATCCTCGCTAACGGAGGACATTTTGAACATTTCCTGTAACAAAGTGTTTGAAGTCACGCTGGTACGTTCTGTTGCTGTGTGTTTCGATTCCACGATTAATGTGATTTGAAGAAAAGTAATAAAATGAGCTCTAACATGGAAAGTAAGCGTTTCCGGACACATGTCCACATAACATATTTTCTTTCTTTGTGTGTGAGGAATGTTTCCTGAAAGTTTGGCCGTACCTTTTTGTAACACCCTGTATAGCATTGTCGACAGAACCGACTGCGATCCATTGGTACAGAGCCGAATGGAGGATCTGAATCAGAGGCTCAGACGGTTCTGCGACCGAGTAGGCTGCAGAATCCTTGACTTGCGCCATCGGGTGATGCGTTTGCGGGTTCTGATAAATAGTACATGAGTCCACTACACACAGGAAGCGGCTACACCGGTAGTGGGGCTGTGTGGAAGGGACTGGGTGGGTTTTTTAGGTTAGAGATCTTGGGAAAGTACAGAAAGGGCGTCAGTCTGAAAGGATGCAGGGCAAACACAGGAAGATAGACCTAGCAGCTATGGGTATTGTAGTTGTAAATTATTGTAGCTGTGTTAGGAAAAAACCAGAGCTCCAAGCGCTAACAGAAAGCACTGAAGCTCAAATCGTTATACGGACAGAAAGTTGGCTAAAGCCGGAAATAAGTTCAGCCTAAACTTTTACAAAGGACCTGACCACGTTCAGACTGGATAGGTTAAATCCAGTTCGTGGTGGTTTGTTGCTGTCAGAAGTAACTTGTAGTGAAAGAGTTTCTTGTAGTGAGAGAGTTTCTGTGTATTTGTATGAGTAGAGATTTTACTTGACAACCGGAATAGATTAATAACTGGTCCCTTTTACCGGCCCAGTGACTCAGATGACACAGTCGCTGAACAATTCAAAGAAAATTTGAGTCTTATTTCAAACAGGTACTCCACACAAACAGTTATATGGTATTTGGTGGTAATTTCCATCTATCCTTCATATTTTGACAATAATATGTGTTTAACGCCAGCGATAACATAAGACATCGTCCAAAATTGCACTGAATGCTTTCTCAGAAATTAAGTCAGGAGCTCACCCGAAGTGTAAATGGTTGCGAAAACTTACTTCACCTCTCAGCAACAAATAATCCTGAGCATCATGACAGAGACAGGGATTCTAGACCACAAGGTTGTTGTAGCGAGACAATGTCGTAGCATCCAAACCCACCAAAAATAAACGCAAAATGTATGTATGTAAAAAAGTATACAAAAATTTGCTTGACTCCTTTTTAAGAGACAGTCCCTCCTTCCAATCTATGTACTGTAGACAATATGGTTTGAATAAAAAGAAACAGCACGGACGGCAGTTGAGAGATGTATACCAAATGAATTAGAGATAGTACTGATCCCTTATGATACACAGAATAGGTCAGAACACTGTTGCAAAAGCAACGAAAAAAGCATGCCAAATTTAAACGAACGCAAAACCCCACAGTTGGTGGAGTTTTTCCGAAGCTCGAAATTCAACGCGAACTTCAGTGCGAGACACTTCCAATAGTTTCCATAACGAAACTGTCTCGAAATCTGTCAGAAAACCCAAAGAGATCCTGGTCATACGTAAAGCACGCCACCCGCAGGACGCAATGAATAATACCTTCACTCTGTGATAACAATGATCTTCCTGATGATTTTACCACTAAAGCAGCGTTACTAAACACGGTTTTGTGAAACTCCTTCACTACAGAAGACGAAGTAAGTATTCCAGAATTCGAATCAAGAACAACTGCCGACATGTGTAACTTAGAAGTTGATATCCTTGGTGTAGCGAAGCAGCTTAAACCACCCAGTAAAGGTAAAGTCTCCGTTCTAGATTGTAGCCTATACCACTCAGTTTTCTTTCGAGTATGCTGATACAGAAGCTCCATACTTAATAATCACATACATCTGCGAGTCGGTATGTGTTTCCTGAAGGAGTACCACATCGATGCTATTGTCCAATAGGAACTTTGAAAGATATTCAGATTTGGATCGACTAATTCCCTCAATATTTAGCTGGCAGATCCGGACTGATGGTCCCAATCTTCTAGTCGGATGATTCCCGAAGGAATCGTTCGTTTGGTCGCTTCGTTGCATGTTTGAATTACCAGGAGATCCCAAAGGATAATCTGATAGCCAGGTTTGTAGACTATTTAGCCGCGATATAATCACGTTGCCCGGGGTGCACCACGTGGAGGCTAGTCTACTACGCACTGACTACCAGAGACAAGTATCTATTCAATACAGAGGAAGTCCTTAATAATGACGTTGAAATACTATACAATTATTTCAAGAAATGGAGACTCAAGCCAAACCCTAACAAAACTGAAGTATCTACATTCCATCTTAATAACAAAATGACAAATGAAATTATTAATATAAAACTCGGAAACACCAACCTCAAACATAATAAGTTTCCAAAGTACTTAGGTATAACATTGGATCGCACTCTTTCTTACCGAAAACATCTGGAGAACACCACTGCAAAAATTGGAACACGGAATAACATCATTCAAAAACTTAGCGGTACTACTTGGGGAGCTAACGCAAAAACATTACGCACCTCATCTATCGCCTTAGTGTTCTCTGTGGCTGAGTACTGCGCTCCAGTCTGGATTGACAGGCAATTAAATAACACAATGAGGTTGATTTCTGGAACTGTTAAATCAACTCCCACGTACTGGTTACCGGTGCTATGTAATATCCTGCCCCCGGACCTGCGTAGAAAAGCGGCCCTACTGCACGAATTCAGAAAGATTGAGACAAAACCAGAACTACCAATTAAAGAAGAATTCTCACAACTGCGACACACACGATTGAAATCAAGAAAGCCACCCATACGCACAGCTGAGCAGCTTCAAAATAATAACTATGACCACATGAAACAATGGAGACTAGATTGGAACCAAAAGACAAATGACCAACTACAGACCTGGTTTGAGAGCTATAACTGCAACATCTCTGGAATGGAACTAACACGGAAAACATGGTCCGCATTAAATCGAATACGTACTGGACATGGCAGGTGTGCGGATTCACTGCACAAATGGGGAAGAGCGATGTCACCAGAATGCGACTGCGGTGCCCCTAGACAGACGATCCAACACATCCATGGTGAATGCTCCTTGCGAGCATATGCAGGGAACTGGTCCGACTTCCTGGAGGCATCCCCATCGGCGCTAGAATGGATCTCAAACCTCGATATAACCTTTTAACTGACTAATATAAACATAAATCATATTCATGATTGTTATAAGATTTTAATGTCTAACACTTGATGTATTAATGTTGCATGTATAGCCATACGCTAAATAAATAAATAAACATACATCTGCTCGCTCTTCGAAAGATTCGTGCCTAAAGACTAAGGAGTTGCACAAGTCACGCGAATACCGAAGAAATACAATAGGGGTAACCCAATTACAGATCCATATCGCTAACGTCGATTTGCAGTAAGATATTGGTACATATACTATATTCGAACAATGTGGTTTACCTCGAATATTTATTGATAAATAGCACAGATTCAGAAAATATGCTTCTTGTAAACCACAACTTGCTATTTATTCTCATGAAATAATGAATGCTGTCGACAGCAGATATCAGATTGATTCGACGTTTTTAGATTTCCAGAAGGGCTTTCGACGCTGTTCCTCACAAGCTTTTTCTATTGCCTATTGGGGTGTCGCCTCAGTTGTGCAACTGGGTTTGTGAGTTTCTGTCAGAAAGGTCACAGCTCATAGTAACTGATGGAAAGGCATCGAGTAAAACCGAAGTAATATCTGGTGTTCCATAAGGAAGTGTTAGAGGCCCTCTGCTGTTCCTGATTTGTATAAACGACACAGGAGACGATCTGAGCAGCCCTCTTAAACAGTTTGCAGATGATGTTGTCATTTACTGTCTTGTAAAGTCATTGCAAAATGATTTAGACACGACGTCTATATGGTGCGAAATGTAGCAATTGACTGTAAATAACGAAAAGTGTGAAGTCATCCGCACGAGTACTAGAAGAAATTTCTGTTACACTGTAAATCATACAAATCTGAATGCTGTAAATTCAACTAAATACTTAGGGATTACAATTACGAATTACTTAAATTGGAACGATGACATAGATAATGTTTTGGGAAAAGCAAACCAAAGACTGTGACTTATTGACAGAACTCTTAGAAAGTGCAACATGTCTACTACAGAGACTGATTACACAACGCTTGTCCGCCCATATCTCGAGTATTGCTGTGCGGTGTGGGATCCGCATCAGATGGGACTGCCGGAGGACATCGAAAAAGTTCAAAGAAGAGCAGCTGGTTTTGTATTATGGCGAAATAGGAGAGAGTGTGCCACGGACATGATATGTGAAATGGGATGGCACTCTTTAAAACAAAAGCGTTTCTCGATGTGGCAGGATCTTCTCGTGAAATTTCAGTCACCAACTTTATCCTCCGAATGCGAAAATATTCTATAGGCGCCCACGTACATAGGAAGAAATGAGCATCATGCTACAGTAAGAGAAATCAGAGCTCGCATGGTAGGATGTGAGTGCTCGTTTCTCCCGAGCGCCGTTCGAGAGTAGAAATCGCTTGAATGTGGTACGTCTGATACTAAAGTTTTACTGCATGGACACTACCGAAAATATAGCAAGGGAAAAACATTTTTCCTTTCCTCACTTCGTGGGAGATGTCTACGAGAAAAACTTTTGTAAGTGTTTGAAATTATGCGTACGCCGGCCGCGGTGGTCTAGCGGTTCTAGGCGCTCAGTCCGGAACCGCGCGACTGCTACGGTCGCAGGTTCGAATCCTGCCTCGGGCATGGATGTGTGTGATGTCCTTAGGTTAGTTAGGTTTAAGTAGTTCTAAGTTCTAGGGGACTGATGGCCACAGATGTTAAGTCCCATAGTGCTCAGAGCCATTTGAACCATTTTTTTGAAATTATGCGTGATGTTCGTTGCAAGTCGCTAAGTACTCTCACGCTCAATACTGCATGAATGGAGTCTGGATATTTGCGTGCCGTCAGTTATGCTGCCTCAAGACAAAAACACAGTTTCTGATTGTAATACGAGGGGAGTTTAAAAGGTAAAGGCACTTTTGAGAAAAGGAATATTTATTCTAATGATAGAAAACTGAAACATACATTAGTTTTCTGTAGAACCTCCCTGCACTTCAATGCACTTTGTCCAACTTTTCACAAGTTTTTTGGTTGCACATGTAACTAATTTTCCGGTTCGTGATGATGCACTCACGTTTCGTCTACGGTAATGATTTACTGTAAAAATCAATCTCCCTCGTGATGATAATGGGCCAAAGTTTACGAGAGATGTCCATCCTTTGCGTCTTCTTGCACACATTTTCTGAAAATTTAATCTGTCGTGTAAGATGGAATACGCTGAACCACGACTGATATGTAAAGTACTGGCGATTTCATCCACTGTGATTCGTCTGTTTCCCCTCACCATACCCTCAACGACTTCCAAATTGTCTTCAGTTGTTGACGTCGATAGTCTGGCTGATCTTTCCTCGTCACGTAGACAAATTCTTCCCTGTTTGAAGCGCTCTATCCATACGAAGATAGTGCTTCGCGATAAACTACTGTCACAGTACTGCACTTGCATTCGACGAATAATTTCCGCAGGTTTAGCACCTTACGCAAGCAAATAGTGAATCACTGTCCACATTTTCTCCTTGTTGGAGTCGACAATGGAGCTGCCATGTCTCATGGTCTGCTACAATACAACGACTAACGCGGGAACAAGAGTGACGCGTTGTATAGAATTGTTGCAGATGACAATACTTCAGCTCTAGCTACCACCAGCGTTACCGACCCCTACGGAGAGAAATTGCCAAAGTCCCTTTACTTTTTGACTTCCCGTGGTACTTGTCTCAAACTTTTAAGGTACCTCTTAATAAGTGGATAGTGACTTATTTTATATTATTAAATTCGGTCAATAATTAGTCGAAATACTGAAATACTACGTTGGATAGGCACCCTGCAAGTGGTATGGATTCCGGGTTTCGGCACAATCGCTTAATTATACACTGTAGTTCAAGTCTTCAGTAGATGACATGAATGTGTTGTAAGAAGTTTCCTTTCTAGACTGAGTGTACTACCCCAGTATCCTGACAATGAACCGAAGTTTGGCATCTACCTCATTTACGACTGAGCGTATGTGGTCAGTCCATTTCATATCCATACACACTGTTTCAGAGAGGTATTTGTATGAGTTGACTGAATCCCGTTTGCAGTATTGACTAAGTTAAAGCCCAGAATCAATGGTGTTATGAAGGATTAAGAAACAGAAACACACATTTAAATACAAAAACTCGTTATATTTTACAAAGTCTATTTCAAAATACATTGAGTTGCTAGGAATACCTATATCAAATTTAACTTAACGCTGTTATTAATCTCAGTTAACCTACTTAAATGCTACTTTCCTGGCTTTGATTTTCGCAAAATTATCAATTAATTCCTCTAAGTTAAGTTTCGCTACCTCTTCATATTCAATCGATAAAATGGCTAAATTTGAGAAACTTTCCTGTCCCATGGATGATCTTAAATAATTCTTGATGAGCTTTATTTTACTGAAGCTTCGCTCACAAGAGGCCACCGTAACAGGAAGTGTTAAGTAAATTCTAAGAGTTATTTGGATATGCGGATATATATCTTCTAAAGAAAGCTCTTGAATCTTTTTAAGAATGTCAAGTGGTGTTGCTTTTTCAACATCGTTAATGAGTTCTTTAGCTTGCATTCGAAACATTTCCAATTCTTGTGACAGCTCAACTACATCTACGTCATGTGAATATTTAATCCCAAAATCTGCAACATGTTTAAGAAGAACATCAATTGGCTGGTTTTTTAGAACTTCTCCCGTTAGAAAATAAAATTCTGAAGATATTGAAGCCATTGCCTTATACCTCTTAGTGAGTTCTGTCAGAATTTGATCATAAACCAAATTTATTTCCCTCTGAAACTCCTGTTTTGAGTCGAGATAGTCATCATGCCTTTGTTTGTTTGAATCTGAAAGACGTTAGCTTATGATTTTCCGTCTTTTTTCAGCAAAATTATCGATACCGATTTCTTGCGGTTGCTTTGTTACATAGTCGATTGCTGGACCAATACCTTCATCTCGGATTTCCTGAATCTTATTTGACAATCCCTTTATCATTTTGCTAGCCTTGTCGACTGCAACAGTTTCTTTCTGAAGTGACTTGCTGATTTTTTCAATCGAGACTAGCATCCTTTCCCACAGATGCAAAAGACATAGGAATTTGAAGTCGATTTGCTTGAAGGGTCCTTGAGCCCCCACTGACGTTTCCAGTTTCCATTTGTCTTGGTTAATATCAGCCATTTCCTCTAGACTTGCATACAGTTCGTTCAGTGTTCTTTTTAAAGCGGTGACTGCTCTCCGTTAGGCTGACCACCTAGTGTCACAATGACCCTTCAACGTAATGTCGAAGTTACTTAACACAGCTTTCCACCTTTAGAGCCACTGAAGAAAGTAAATATCTTTTGAACTGTTCCAAAAAAGTAATGAATTGAGGCGAAACAGCGGCAGCATGCGATCCGATTAGGTTTAAACTATGTGCAGCACATGGTACAAACCGAGCACTATCATTTTGTTTGAGGATCTGAGCTTGCACACCGATATATTTTCCAGCCATATTGCTGCCATTATCATAACCCTGACCTCTACAATTATCAATACTTAGCCCACCTTCTTTAAGTTTTTTAAGAATGTCTACTGAAATACCTTCACCTGTTTTTTCATTAGTGTTGATAAAGTCAATGAAACTTTCTTTAACTTGACACTTGCCATCTGACAAGTCAATAAATCTAATAACTTGGCTCATTTGCTCAATGTGAGCACTGTCTGGTGTGCAGTCAAAGATGATCGAAAAGTATTTTCCATTTTTTTATTTGATTCAAGATTTTCTGCCTCACGGTACTTCCGATTGAAGTTATGAGCTCATTTTGGACTTTAGGATAAAAGTAACTGAGTGCCATTTTATTTGATTTAACGTATGCCATATGTTCTGCTAGTTTAGGATGATAGTGACTTACTAGTTCTAATGTGCTTAAAAAAACTCCAATACTTGACTCGCCAATGATTTCTTTCTTTGCTGTTCCTCGAAGTGGTAGATTATTCTTAGCACAAAATGTAATTACATCTATGACTACTTTCAGCATGTTCCTCCACTTCTCTACCTCCTTCTGAATACTTTCTTGAATTTCACCATCTACAGTTTTCTTTTGTTTTAGTCGGTTTTGCAAATCTTTCCAGTGCATGCAACACAACCTGTGGCTGGACGAGTTTTCGTGACTGTAAATGAGAGGGTTTAAGTGTTTCCAGTCATTGAAGCCTTTATTAAAATGTGAAAATGAAGATGACTTTCCACGATGATCCTTCCCGAAGAGGAGACAGGGAAAACAAAATAGAGAATCCTCCGACTGGCTATAAAGTAACCATTGTCTTCACACACGTTCGCCATTTGTGTGCTTTTTGTAAAACCACTTGCCATCGAAACGTCTATCTCCATCTGACACGGGAAACTAGAAGGTTGATACGTCAACTATTTGAGGTCCACGTTCCACAAGCACAATTCGAATACTGTCAGTAATCAATGGATAGCTAGGCCATTGTTTGGGTCATGAAAAACTATTTCACCTATTTATGGTGAACAGTCTTCAAGTGGAGGTAAATCATGGCAACCAACTGCTGATCCTTCCTCATCTAAAGAACTATGTGTGGAAGATTCGTACTCTTCATAGTTGTTTTCTGAAACTGGTGGGGCTATATGATTGGAAGTTGATAGTTGTGCTTAGTTGTCATCATTTGTATGTGGATGTGTTTCCGTATCATCAGATTCAAGATCGGCATTACTCTCATCTTGATCTGTTGCAGTGTTACGTGTGTCCACCTCCCTGTTGGGTTTTAGCCAATTTTCCAAGTCTCCTGAAAGGAGTACTGCAGTTCTTTCCTTTTCTTTTCTTAATTTTTTAAAATGCACTTCCAGATATTTTTTTAGGTCCCATCTCTTTGTTGTATGAAAGGAAATGTTTTAACCTGGAATGAAATATAAATGAAAATAAAATGAACCTATACACATAATAATAACATAGCATATGAATAATTTATAATGAGCCACACAAAAAAGAACCCTCTGGGCTCAAGTTCACCAATTGGCTCAAGTACTCTCCCCAGGTCAGGCCGAATCTAGACGAGATAATCAGACTTGTCATGTCGAAACTTGCCTTGATTTCCGCCACATGAAGTTGGCGTTACTTAAACCCACATGCCAAATTTCAACTGCTGAGACACTGTGGAAGTTACCGAAAAGAAATTACGAAAGCATTTATTTAGTGTGTTGGCGCTTACAAGGAAAGGCCGGTCCACACGTTACGACTTGTCTGCACAGATATCTGCGCAAATGTGTGTGCATGCAAAAGATCGTCGCAAATCAGATAGATTGTAGAGCGTACTCAGGAGCCGATATAGACTCAGATCACAATTTAGTAATGATGAAGAGTAGGCTTAAGTTTAAGAGAACCACCGAAAGAACCAGTCGGGAATTAAATGGGATACCAAAGCTCTGAGGAATGCTGAGACGCATTTGAAGATCGCGAAGGGTGTCGATACTGCGGTCGTGAATACCAGAATGGGAAGTTCAAGTGTAGAAGAGTGGACATCTCTAAAAACAGCAATCACAGATGTTGGGATGATAAACATAGGAACAAGGAAGGTAAATACGAAGAAGCCATGGGTAACAGAGGAAATACTTCATCTGATCGATGAATGATGGAAGTATAAAAATGTTCAGGGAAATCCAGGAATAAAAAAATAAAATTCACGAATGAAATAAATAGGCAATGCAGGGAAGCTATGGCAAAATGGCTGCAGGAAAAATGTGAAGAAACTGAAAATGAAATGATCGTCGGTAAGACTGATTCAGCAAATAGAAAAGTGAAAACAACATTCGGGGAAATTAACCCGGCAGTAAACTCAGCTGGTCTGTCAGACCACGGAGAAATCTTCACATTAATACAATGTCTGAAAATTGGTTAAAAGAAGCCATCTTCTCGGCACATATAAAAGATAACAATAAGAGTCGTCTGATGGTATTTAAAAATCGATGTAATCTGTAAGGGTCTGAAAGAACAGCTACGTGTTTGACGTTTGTGCGTCCCGTATCCAGGCGCGTGCACTGCCGGATTAAAAGCAACGATGGTAACATTAAAGAGTGCAGTGGGAATTCCACTGCTGAGCACAAAGGAGAGGGCGGATGGATGGGAAGAATACATTGAAGGACTCTATTAGGGGGAAGGCGTGTCGGATGGAGTGCTAGAAGAAGAGACGAGTGTCGGCATGGAAGACATAGGGGATCCAGTATTAGAGGCAGAATTTAAGAGGGCTTTGGAGGACTTGAAATCAAATAAGGCTGAGAGGATAGGTAATATTCCATCGGAATTTCTGAAGTCATTGGGAGAAGCAGCAACCAAACGACTGTTCAACTAGGTGAGTAGAATCTATGAGACTGACGACGTACCATCAGACTTTCGGAAAAATATCATGCGCACAATTCCGAAGGTAGCAAAGGTAGACAGATGTGAGAACTAGCGGACAATGAGGTTAACATCTCATGCATCGAAGATATTGACAAGAATGACATACATAAGAATGGAAAAGAAAATTGAGGATCTGTTAGGTGACGATCAGTTTGGCTTTAAGCAAGGTAAAGGCACCAGAGAGGCAGTCACGACACTGCGACTGATAATGGATGCAAAAATGAAGAAAAATCAAGACACTTTCATAGGCTTTGTCGACCTAGAAAAAGCATACGACAATGTAAAATGGTGCAAGATGTTCGAAATATTGAAGAGAATAGGAGTAAGCTATAGAGAAAGCTTATCCATCGACTCTTTGATTTGGTCTGAATGTCAAATATCAAGGTAAAAAACCAAAGCAGAAAAACAATGTAGACGTACACTCCTGGAAATGGAAAAAAGAACACATTGACACCGGTGTGTCAGACCCACCATACTTGCTCCGGACACTGCGAGAGGGCTGTACAAGCAATGATCATACGCACGGCACAGCGGACACACCAGGAACCGCGGTGTTGGCCGTCGAATGGCGCTAGCTGCGCAGCATTTGTGCACCGCCGCCGTCAGTGTCAGCCAGTTTGCCGTGGCATACGGAGCTCCATCGCAGTCTTTAACACTGGTAGCATGCCGCGACAGCGTGGACGTGAACCGTATGTGCAGTTGACGGACTTTGAGCGAGGGCGTATAGTGGGCATGCGGGAGGCCGGGTGGACGTACCGCCGAATTGCTCAACACGTGGGGCGTGAGGTCTCCACAGTACATCGATGTTGTCGCCAGTGGTCGGCGGAAGGTGCACGTGCCCGTCGACCTGGGACCGGACCGCAGCGGCGAACGGATGCACGCCAAGACCGTAGGATCCTACGCAGTGCCGTAGGGGACCGCACCGCCACTTCCCAGCAAATTAGGGACACTGTTGCTCCTCGGGTATCGGCGAGGACCATTCGCAACCGTCTCCATGAAGCTGGGCTACGGTCCCGCACACCGTTAGGCCGTCTTCCGCTCACGCAACAACATCGTGCAGCCCGCCTCCAGTGCTGTCGCGACAGGCGTAATGGAGGGACGAATGGAGACGTGTCGTCTTCAGCGATGAGAGTCGCTTCTGCCTTGGTGCCAATGATGGTCGTATGCGTGTTTGGCGCCGTGCAGGTGAGCGCCACAATCAGGACTGCATACGACCGAGGCACACAGGGCCAACACCCGGCATCATGGTGTGGGGAGGGATCTCCTACACTGGCCGTACACCACTGGTGATCGTCGAGGGGACACTGAATAGTGCACGGTACATCCAAACCGTCATCGAACCCATCGTTCTACCATTCCTAGACCGGCAAGGGAACTTGCTGTTCCAACAGGACAATGCACGTCCGCATGTATCCCGTGCCACCCAACGTGCTCTAGAAGGTGTAAGTCAACTACCCTGGCCAGCAAGATCTCCGGATCTGTCCCCCATTGAGCATGTTTGGGACTGGATGAAGCGTCGTCTCACGCGGTCTGCACGTCCAGCACGAACGCTGGTCCAACTGAGGCGCCAGATGGAAATGGCATGGCAAGCCGTTCCACAGGACTACATCCAGCATCTCTACGATCGTCTCCATGGGAGAATAGCAGCCGGGATTGCTGTGAAAGGTGGATATACACTGTACTAGTGCCGACATTGTGCATGCTCTGTTGCCTGTGTCTATGTGCCTGTGGTTCTGTCAGTGTGATCATGTGATGTATCTGACCCCAGGAATGTGTCAATAAAGTTTCCCCTTCCTGGGACAATGAATTCACGGTGTTCTTATTTCAATTTCCAGTAGTGTATATCAGAAATAACAGTGATAATAAATGCGTGACTTTTTAGTATTTCTTTGAATTCAAACAAATTTTATTGCCAGGGAAACCACATTGCGGACACGATGTTGCTTTAGAGTAGACAATACTAACTATGTAAGAGCAGGAGAATTGAGAGTTAGCGTATTTGTTTCAAAAAAGTCCCATAGAGAGATAAAATGCGTATCGAGAAACATATCGCAACCAGATATGACTGAAACTGAAGTGCTCAGAGCTTATTTTACGAATGCAAATTGACTAGTGCGGTATCGCCAGTTTTAGTGAACCTTGAATGCAGAATGCACGTAGATCTGATATTAAAAAGGGAATGAGCGTTAGAAGGGCACTTTCAATCAAAGGTGAAAAAATACAAAGGCGACTTTGCATTCAACGTCTGCTATTGACACTTTTTTACACAATAATGCCCGTTATTAATCTGGATGGTTCATTGTTACCTGTGTGAATGGACCAGAAACTTTGGTTCACGTCTGATAATACCAGCTTTACGCACAGAAAAAATTCTGAAGGGATCATCGATGTCTGGAGGGAAAAAAAAGAATAACTGAGAAGAAAGGGAGAAATAAACATCCAGCATTTTTCACATGTCAGGCTTTACTTCCACTTTAAAGAAAGACGTTCTGTGTTCTATATTCCATACAAACGCTTTGAGAAATGCAAGAAGATTCTGCTGGATTTCATTACCCCGGAGAGTCTCAGTGGAATGCACGAAGGGACACTTCGTGCATGTGGCAAAACCATAGAGTAAATATCTCTGGAGTGAGTATTGCGTTCTGCGCATGTTGTCAACATTAAACCCATAGACTTACTAAATAAAAACTAGACCGCGCATTGGCGCTAGTGTCGCGTCCCCCCACTGAACGTGACAGAAGCCGCCATTTGCAGGGAAACAGTGCGTAAACATGGTTCATTCGTGTGCTGCTTTTAATTGCAACAGTAAGAATGGAAGCAAAGACCAAAAAATGGTCCAAATGGCTCTGAGCACTATGGGACTTAACATCTATGGTCATCAGTCCCCTAGAACTTAGAACTACTTAAACCTAACTAACCTAAGGACATCACACAACACCCAGCCATAACGAGGCAGAGAAAATCCCTGACCCCGCCGGGAATCGAACCCGGGAACCCGGGCGTGGGAAGCGAGAACGCTACCGCACGACCACGAGATGCGGGCTGGAAGCAAAGACGAAGACGAAAACAATGTGACATTTCACAGTCAGTCATTTCTGGTTGTTTGTTACTTTCTATTACTTATATATAGTGTTTTCATGGAGAAATAATACATCATGAGCGTTTGTTTTTATTTGGGTTTCCCCTTACAAATGATTTTCTAAATCGGAAATAGATGGTTGCTACTCGGAAAGAGAACTTCTAACTGACAGCAAATCATTTGCTGTGCTCTCTTCATTTTGAAGGGAATTGTTACATGGAAAATTATGTAAATAGACGTCAACTGAAGGACGATGCTATACCACAGTATTTGGATTTCCAACTCATTTGAAAAAGGCGTAGTGTCCTGGAAATCGTGCATTATAGGCCTAGGTTAAATAGTGTGGAAATACTGTCAGTGTGTATAATTTTGAATGTTCCTTTTCCAAGTTACCAAAGGCAAGGAAACCTCCAAAGCCAAGAAATGTTGAGACAGCAGAAAACGTGTGTGTGGATGTGCACGTTTCTGGTTACACTGGAGACCACAATTATTCATTCCATCAAGTCCCTGTAAGCTGAAGGAAAAGTTCGAAAAAATTGTGCAATATAAGACTAAGTTGAATACAATGAAAAAAAAGTGCAAAAGACAGACGCAGAACATTTGCAAATTAGCAAATATTTTAGAAGAACTAAAACCTAAAAACTTAGTAAACGATAAAGTAATCTCGCTTATTAACGCTACTCACAGTAACATGTTATTGGAGGTCCTAGATAGAAGCAAAAACAGATCACAGCAATATTCGGATAGGTTAAAAGCTTTTGCTGTAACTTTAGACAATACTGTGCTAAACAAAAGTAAGCGAGCAAAATGTACACAGTAGTCGGCAAATAGCAAACAGGACCTGACAGGAAAATTATGTGAATTAAATAATAAACGTACTGGCTACTACTTTAAAAGTTTCATGTAATTTTTTAATGCAAATAACTCGATGTAAACTCCTCCACCTTGTCAGGAAAGAGTCTTACATTCTTAAATTTCGCGTCTCTATGCAGACGTATTTCGGAAATTAGGAAACTTCATTCATTTAAGTATACTTTTAAAATAGACTCGTATACTCAGTATTTTTTTAAACAGACATGTGTTTAATTTGTGCTTCAGTTTGCTCTTGTTGCGTCGCATACACTTCAAATCACAACCCCAGTACTAGGATTCATCCCTGCAAATGGCGGCGATCAGCTGCTTCAATTGGGGACAGTTGCCTCGCTTCTCCGCTACGGCGTGCTAGGGGCTTGATTAAACCAGGATTGTCACGTGTTTTCGGGACTTCGCTGTGCGTGTGTGCTTTCTGCAGCGTTTGAAGTTTATAATACCAAGAGTTTTTGTTGTGTTTCGCCGTTTGTTGATAGTGTAATAGCGAGGGTGAATTACTGTTGTTGCTACGGATGCAAAGAAAAATATGTGAAAGGAGGGATAGTAACTTTTCATGGATACATACCATGTAGCTCTAATTATAGTTATCATATTACTAAGAGACACTGTACAAGTATAAAAATTTCGAGACGCCTTATAATTAAGGCTTGATTCTGTAGACCTATTTTTCTACGAATTTATGACTATATAACAGATATTACGGCTCGTACAAAACCTTAAAAACAATCGCTTCCTCTCGTAAATTTGCTAGTGGAACAGGAAAGGGAATGGTTAGTTGTTTCAGTAAATACTATTCGCCATGCATTTATCAGTGACTTGTCGATTATGTATATAGATTACTCAGTCTACTATTTATTTAATACACTGGGAGCAAGTACTTACAATGCGTTAAATAAGTACCTCAAAGTGCCACCAGTAAGAAAAATTGTGCTTCAGGTCACAAAAACGAGAAAATAAATACGCAGAAATACAAGAAAAAAGACGAATTAGCAGGGGTATAATCGCTAATGTGTGGCAAATTCGGTGTTTTTCGGACGCTTGCAAAAGTACTAGCGTACTGTCAAGTCGTTTTGCAAGACCATCACTGCAAAAATGTACGTCAGGCTCTGTAATACTATAAAGTGCCGTATCATACCTAAAACTACCAATAATCGAGTGCATCTGAACTGTGACACCTATCGCAAAGAAGCAGAATGTAATATCACTTGCCCATAAAAGTTACGTAGCTGGTTTATTCCCGGTATCAAATTGATACTGTTAAAATGTCTGCGCAACATATATAAATAATCCACGACACGTACGAAAAGAATCCGTCTGTAATAGGGATGTAGTGACATTCTAAATATATAGGGTGCTATGCGGACAAACACACGACGTCCCGAGATCACGTGACCAGGCCGGCAACATATGTTGACAACACAAAATCTGTTCTGGGCATGTGAATGCTCACTCGACAGATATTTACTCTGTGGGCAAAACAGCAGATAGTAGCACAGTGGAAAAAATTCAGAGATACTATCAATATCTCGCTTCTACTTGGCACGTACACTCCTGGAAATGGAAAAAAGAACACATTGACACCGGTGTGTCAGACCCACCATACTTGCTCCGGACACTGCGAGAGGGCTGTACAAGCAATGATCACACGCACGGCACAGCGGACACACCAGGAACCGCGGTGTTGGCCGTCGAATGGCGCTAGCTGCGCAGCATTTGTGCACCGCCGCCGTCAGTGTCAGCCAGTTTGCCGTGGCATACGGAGCTCCATCGCAGTCTTTAACACTGGTAGCATGCCGCGACAGCGTGGACGTGAACCGTATGTGCAGTTGACGGACTTTGAGCGAGGGCGTATAGTGGGCATGCGGGAGGCCGGGTGGACGTACCGCCGAATTGCTCAACACGTGGGGCGTGAGGTCTCCACAGTACATCGATGTTGTCGCCAGTGGTCGGCGGAAGGTGCACGTGCCCGTCGACCTGGGACCGGACCGCAGCGACGCACGGATGCACGCCAAGACCGTAGGATCCTACGCAGTGCCGTAGGGGACCGCACCGCCACTTCCCAGCAAATTAGGGACACTGTTGCTCCTGGGGTATCGGCGAGGACCATTCGCAACCGTCTCCATGAAGCTGGGCTACGGTCCCGCACACCGTTAGGCCGTCTTCCGCTCACGCCCCAACATCGTGCAGCCCGCCTCCAGTGGTGTCGCGACAGGCGTGAATGGAGGGACGAATGGAGACGTGTCGTCTTCAGCGATGAGAGTCGCTTCTGCCTTGGTGCCAATGATGGTCGTATGCGTGTTTGGCGCCGTGCAGGTGAGCGCCACAATCAGGACTGCATACGACCGAGGCACACAGGGCCAACACCCGGCATCATGGTGTGGGGAGCGATCTCCTGCACTGGCCGTACACCACTGGTGATCGTCGAGGGGACACTGAATAGTGCACGGTACATCCAAACCGTCATCGAACCCATCGTTCTACCATTCCTAGACCGGCAAGGGAACTTGCTGTTCCAACAGGACAATGCACGTCCGCATGTATCCCGTGCCACCCAACGTGCTCTAGAAGGTGTAAGTCAACTACCCTGGCCAGCAAGATCTCCGGATCTGTCCCCCATTGAGCATGTTTGGGACTGGATGAAGCGTCGTCTCACGCGGTCTGCACGTCCAGCACGAACGCTGGTCCAACTGAGGCGCCAGGTGGAAATGGCATGGCAAGCCGTTCCACAGGACTACATCCAGCATCTCTACGATCGTCTCCATGGGAGAATAGCAGCCGGCATTGCTGCGAAAGGTGGATATACACTGTACTAGTGCCGACATTGTGCATGCTCTGTTGCCTGTGTCTATGTGCCTGTGATTCTGTCAGTGTGATCATGTGATGTATCTGACCCCAGGAATGTGTCAATAAAGTTTCCCCTTCCTGGGACAATGAATTCACGGTGTTCTTATTTCAATTTCCAGGAGTGTACATCAAAGTTGCTTCTTTAACACTGCGTGCTTTTATCAAAAACATTCATCTGAGATTATAATGAAATTAGCGTCACTTTGATATTTATCGAATGTGATGACATTTAGGATAAAACAACTGATTTCATCGTCAATACTTTTAAATCTTATGTGTAATTTTAAGTGGTACGTCTGTTATAAACAATATGGCAAAGAGCCAAATCCCCTTAGATAGCATATCAAATGTTACTGAAATAAACAATAAAGGTGCTACAATTATCAAACACGAGTATGTTCATATTTATTAATTGTAGTAAATGAGCCGGCCGGTTTGGCCGAGCGGTTCTAGGCGCTACAGTCTGGAACCGCGCGACCGCTACGGTCACAGGTTCGAATCCTGCCTCGGGCATGGATGTGTGTGATGTCCTTAGGTTAATCAGGCTTAAGTAGTTCTAGGGGACTGATGACCTTAGCAGTTAAGTCCCATAGTGCTTAGAGCCATTTGAACCATTTACTAAATGAAATGTAGTTGTGACAAAGAAAAATTATATGACTGGCATTGCAGATGAACGAGTTCATATTATTTTGAACAATAAAAAGTTAAACTCTGGTTTTTTATGTATTCGTTAACAACAAGACTGATAATTTTAGTATTTTCCCTAGGGACGCTTTTGGCAACACCTATGTCGATTGAAAATTACAGTGACATATGCATGACTTTCCACAGATTTTGATATGTATATATTGTTATAAAGTAGTTTTACCTACTGCTACGAATTTCAAATCAAAAAAATTGACCGCGAAAAAAAGACCAGTCCATAAATTAAGCAGATATACGTAAGAAGCGTCAAATCATAAATAGTGCGATTCCACTGCGAGAAAAGCGGGGAAAATGTTTAACTGACTGATAAAACAAAATAAGAGTTTCATGAATGAATCGTAGCTGCTTGTGAACCATGAGCATGAGCACAGGAAACATATTGCTATTACAGAACACATGACTCACCTTCCTTGATGTACGACCGAGCGCTTCCTCCTGCTACACAGCCACAGATGAACTGGTAACTGTTGAGTTTTGCAGGGCCGTGTAACTGTGAATGCCTTTGAAGGGGCAGTCAGCCTCACGGTCGACAGGATTAGTGTCGGCACCGAGGTCCTTATGCGAATTGGCGACAGACAACAGCGGGGTGCGTGTCCGGTCTGGGTTACTTCCGCTCGCCAGCTAACACAAACACCTACCACTACGAAGGTGGGTGGCGATTTTGAAACCTGATGGAAAGCCGACCAGGACGGGGAAGTAGGCGAGTCGTCACTGCCAATGAACTTTTAAGTGCTAAATTATTTCTCAGTATGAAGGTGTACATGATGCGTTCAGCATGACTTGTTCTACGTAGCTTTCGTAAGGCCTCGTGGTTCAAAATCCTCACCCCCAAACGTTTGGGCAAGTCGTAATTGCCCTGACCTGGCGAGAGTACAATTAAGCCAAAAGGATGTATGTTCCTTTAAAACCTCAAATCTGCTAATAAATTGTCGAGTCAGCGGAGATAAAAGAATAAGGTAAAAACATTTGATATGGCAATTACCGTAGCAAAATTAATGAGACCAGTAACATTAACGGCGAATCTTGTTTATAGGTGTATGTGATAATTGTTATTAAATAGGTCTAATATGAATTTCTGGGTACTTGGTTAAGGTAATATTTTGCAACTATTTCCATAAGCTAATATAGCAAGTAAATAATACAGGGTGTTTCAAAAATGACCGGTATATTTGAAACGGCAATAAAAACTAAACGAGCAGCGATAGAAATACGCCGTTTGTTGCAATATGCTTGGGACAACAGTACATTTTCAGGCAGACAAACTTTCGAAATTACAGTAGTTACAATTTTCAACAACAGATGGCGCTGCAAGTGATGTGAAAGATATAGAAGACAACGCAGTCTGTGGGTGCGCCATTCTGTACGTCGTCTTTCTGCTGTAGGCGTGTGCTGTTCACAATGTGCAAGTGTGCTGTAGACAACATGGTTTATTCCTTAGAAAAGAGGATTTTTCTGGTGTTGGAATTCCACCGCCTAGAAACAGTGTTGTTGCAACAAGACGAAGTTTTCAACGGAGGTTTAATGTAACCAAAGGACCGAAAAGCGATACAATAAAGGATCTGTTTGAAAAATTTCAACGGACTGGGAACGTGACAGATGAACGTGCTGGAAAGGTAGGGCGACCGCGTACGGCAACCACAGAGGGCAACGCGCAGCTAGTGCAGCAGGTGATCCAACAGCGGCCACGGGTTTCCGTTCGCCGTGTTGCAGCTGCGGTCCAAATGACGCCAACGTCCACATATCGTCTCATGCGCCAGAGTTTACACCTCTATCCATACAAAATTCAAACGCGGCAACCCCTCAGCGCCGCTACCATTGCTGCACGAGAGACATTCGCTAACGATATAGTGCACAGGATTGATGACGGCGATATGCATGTGGGCAGCATTTGGTTTACTGACGAAGCATATTTTTACCTGGACGGCTTCGTCAATAAACAGAACTGGCGCATATGGGGAACCGAAAAGCCCCATGTTGCAGTCCCATCGTCCCTGCATCCTCAAAAAGTACTGGTCTGGGCCGCCATGTCTCCCAAAGGAATCATTGGCCCATTTTTCAGATCCGAAACGATTACTGCATCACGCTATCTGGACATTCTTCGTGAATTTGTGGCGGTACAAACTGCCTTAGACGACACTGCGAACACCTCGTGGTTTATGCAAGATGGTGCCCGGCCACATCGCACGGCCGACGTCTTTAATTTCCTGAATGAATATTTCGATGATCGTGTGATTGCTTTGGGCTATCCGAAACATACAGGAGGCGGCGTGGATTGGCCTCCCTATTCGCCAGACATGAACCCCTGTGACTTCTTTCTGTGGGGAGACTTGAAAGACCAGGTGTACCACCAGAATCCAGAAACAATTGAACAGCTGAAGCAGTACATCTCATCTGCATGTGAAGCCATTCCGCCAGACACGTTGTCAAAGGTTTCGGGTAATTTCATTCAGAGACTACGCCATATTATTGGTACGCATGGTTGATATGTGGAAAATATCGTACTATAGAGTTTCCCAGACCGCAGCGCCATCTGTTGTTGAAAATTGTAACTACTGTAATTTCGAAAGTTTGTCTGCCTGAAAATGTACTGTTGTCCCAAGCATATTGCAACAAACGGTGTATTTCTATCGCTGCTCGTTTAGTTTTTATTGCCGTTTCAAATATACCGGTCATTTTTGAAACACCCTGTATTTACTTACCGTGAATATAGAGTATACGTTTACTTGCCCAATTAAACAAGAAATGTGTCAACTGGATCTGACCACAATCGCACTTTATGCATTTGCAGGAAGATGAAGATGTCAAAACTGGTTTGCAATGTTATGTGCTCTCGTGCTCTGATAAAAAAGTTCATGGAGTAAGGAGGTTCAGCTTGGGTAATATATATTAGCTGAGCACTGCCAAAAAAATAAAGAATAAATTAGTAGTAGTAGTAGTAGTAGTAGTAGTAGTAGTAGTAGTAGTATTTACAAAAGTTTATCTTTATCATTCTGTTTCGAGCAGACTGCACATCTACGCCACAGTCTGCTTTTCTTGGACTGGTCACTTGGAGTGACATGAGGAAAGTGCCTCCCAGTAAAGCGAAGAGGATTATCCTCATCAGAGCGCCTTCCTTTACTATCTTTTCTCCGTTCTGTAGCAAATTTTTCCACAATTTCTGGTACCAGACTGGCCGGGGCGCAGCGTTATTGTTTCAGAGGGCGGTGCGGCGCTCCGTCACATCATCGTCGGCGGCCTTTGGTATTTGCGCCTCCCTTGCTCTTGCGCCCCTGGCGGGAGCTACTCCTGCCAACCCCTAGGTACACCCCTGGTTGATTGGTATTCTAGTCATTGGACTCGCTTTTCTCCTTACAGTTATTCAGCGATGGTAATTTTCTGGTACATAACACCACTGCTAGTGAACTACTGACCCTATCTGATAAATCGTTTTTGTTTTTAGGACATCAACTACAGTCTAAAAACAATTCAAGCGTATTGCATAATTATGAAGATAATCAGTATATTGTTAACTTGGTTGTCATTTGGTAATGTGCTAAGTATTGATTGCCCATCGGAAATGGAGGAACACGGAATCAGCGTGTTCATCGCCGGGAGGAATAGTCAATATTGAGGAATGTGACAGGAACGATGACTCGAAGCAAAAAAATTCAAATGGAAATAGCTACATTGTAGGTTGCGCAGAGTTTGTCAACTACATCAGCTCCAGATTTGGTGTCATTATAGTGTAGAATAATTGCTGGTTTTTTCTCTAAACCTTCCGAAACCTCACTTGACGATACATGCATACTCGAAAGGAGGACTACAGTTTTCCCTTTTTTCGGGACATACGACACAAGGGTTTCATTCTTGCTGTAGCCAAATACGCTATCATATTGCTGTCTACTTTTTAGTGCTACGAAATTCGATGGCAGTTACTTCTTGTTTTTTCTAATTGTGCCTACAAACGACAGTCTCCTTTTATGCAGTTCTCTTACTAACTCCAAACTAGTGAACCAGTTATCTGCTGTAATGTTTCTACCCGTCCCACATATTGGTTCGGCAAGTCTCAGAACTACTTCTTTGGCGGAGTTGTTATTCTGAAAGGGTCCTTCTTGTTGTAATCCACAATATATTTCCATGTTGTAAGTATAATAAAGCTTGGCATCACATAGGCAGAAAATTTTGATGCCATATTTAGATGGTTTGGATGGTATGAACTGGCGAAATCCACACCGGCCTCGAAATGCTGGTAGGTGCTCATCAGCTGTGACGTTCTGACCGACGGAGTAATGTGTCTTGCAGTTATTCAAACACATGGTGAACATTTCCCTCACGGCTGCTAATTTGTCTGTCTTGCGCCGTTCTTGTCTTGTGGCTCCATCATCAAAACGAACACATCTTATTAGGAACAGGAAACTTTTTTCGGACATGGTCATTCTAAAAATATTCAGACCAAGGTCATCTGCTGTCCAGAAGTCGTGAACATTCTGTCGCCCACCACGGAACACACCAGCAAGGTATAACAAGCCAAGAAAGGCTTTTATTTCGATTGCGTCTGTGTCCCTGCAGTCACTCTCGCGAGCAAAGTTTCCTTTTAGATCAGCTATACGCCTGTTAGTGTTGACCACAATTAGATCTAGGATATCATTACTGATGAATAGGCTCCAGCAGTCAATTTCAGTTACCATTTTCTTTGCGTCTCCGACTACCCCCCGGCAGTTTGGTTAGTATATTATGAAGCCGTGTCTGTGTTGCTTTCCAAGGCACTTTCCTCCATTTAGTTCCATCCTTACCGAAAATTAAAAAAAATAAATACGTTACACCATTATTAGATATTGTTATTATTACATCTGAAAGCATATTTATTGTCTTTTCTACTCACCAAAATAGTAATGTTCATCAGTTTCCTGCGCTTCATTATTTTCCTCTTCATCAAATTCATGATCTGTGTCTGAGTCTACAGATCGTGTTTCGAGTATATATTCTGTTTCTGAATCAGTTTCTGCAAGATCATCTTCATCTCCAATGGATACCTCGTCGTCGAGAAGAAGGCGATGTACTTCTTCCAAATCCTTAGGATTTTCTAGATCATATCGTTTACTCAATTTGAAAGAGAGTACACGTAGCTACAACGAAACGTTGCTTCATTTAGAAGAAAACAACGCAACTGCCGACTTGCGTACGCTGAAAACAATGCATCAGCTGCAGTCATTAGCGGCGACAAAGCGTTACCCGAGTAGGCGCGCTGTATCTGAGAGACACAGGCTGTACACGTTCCCACACCTGACTCATTTATGACCTTGTCAGTATCGGGATAAGACTGAAAGTCCTGTGAAGCAATAAGAAAGGTATGACACAAGATGTCGTGGGCCAGCAAACCGTTACCACTGTTCATTGCGGTAATATTAGAGAAAAAGTAGGTCATGTATCTCACAGATACATGCGCGACTGTCGGAGGGTTAACACATTCACCTGTAAGCATCATGGTACACGTCATATTACAGCTGTTGTACAGTTCACAATAAATATGCGAATATCGCATCATTAACGTCAGTGTATTTATGCACTTTAGGGAGAGTATGTCGTGCCGCTTGTCTGAATGCCTCTGCACATTCCCTAGTGAGGGTAGCAGCGTCCATGATGCGACCAAGCAGTTCGCGTATTCACCTTTCGTTTGCACATCTCAAACTTCATCCAGTCGAATAAAGAAAAATGTTATGGTGTAAGGTCTGTCGATCTTGGTGGTCTGTTAGTGGTACTACCACGACCAATCCAGCGATTAGGTAAGTGCGGCTGAGGTGTTCCGTGACGCGTCTGTTAAAATAGGGAGGGGCTTCTGCGCGCCCAAAGGAACGTCCTCATGTTCATCAACAAACGAATTATAAAAAAAAGGGAGTAATTCTGTCCCTTCACTTGCTGTTCTCTCTTCGCGCCACTAGCCCAGAAACAAATCCACATTCAATGTTTTCCATCTCCTACAACATTCGGAATAGGGCATATGAAGTTTTTTGCTTCAAATGGGCATTCCTCTCACATCCCCGAGTATTGACCATTCCTCCGGGGTTACCCTGCATAGTTTCTTTTGATTAGTTGTTTTCAACTAAGGAGCGATTTTGAACGTATTTAACACGTTTTTCTTTTTCTTCTTTTCCTCCAGTCTCACTACATTTATTCACTGTGTTTATTTTTAAGTTCTCTTATCCTGAATTGCGTCTGGTAGGCTTCTTATGTTTATGAATTAGGATTCTAAATTTCGTTCCCTCTTGTATAATTTCTTCATGAATGCCAAATTTTAAATTACAGAGGTAATTAGTGAAAATAATTTATTTATTTATTTATACGTCAAGTTCCGTAGGACCAAACTGAGGAGCAAATCTCCACATAAATGTTCATGAACCTGAAAAAAGTCAAGGAACTCCTCGACAGAATAGAAGGAGTGACCCATGAGGAAACTCTTTAGTTTCGATTTGAAAGTGCTTGGATTACTGCTAGGATTTTTGAATTCGAGTGGCAGCTCATTGAAAATGGATGCAGCAGTATACTGCACACCTTTTTGCACAAGAGGTAAGGAAGTCCGATCCAAATATAGGTCTGATTTCTGCCGAGTATTAACCGAGTGAAAGCTGCTTATTCTTGGGAATAAACTAATATTGGGAACAAGAAACGACAATAAGGAATATACATATTGAAAGACCAATGTCAAAATACCCAGACTCGTGAACAGAGGTCGACAAGAGGTCGTGAACTCACACCACTTATTGTCCTAACCGCCCGTTTCTGAGCCAAAAATATCCTTGTAGAATGGGAAGAGTTACCCCAAAATATAATACCATACGACATGAGTGAATGAAAATAAGCAAAGTAGACTAATTTTCGTGTCGAAGTATCACTCACTTTTGATACCGTTCGAATAGTAAACATGGCAGTGTTAAGTCTTTGAACAAGATCCTGAACGTGGGCTTTCCACGACAGCTTACTATCAATCCGAACACCTAGAAATTTGAAATGTTCAGTTTCACTAATTATACGAGGGCGGTTCAGAAAGTAACCTCCGATTGGTCACAGTGCGGGTTGTGGGGGGAGTAGCGACGCCATCTGTGCGTTCACGCACTCAACAGGTCAGTCGGCATCAAGCCGTGGTCGAGTGAACGTCGTACCTGCGCTAGTTTAGTTTTTGTGGCAGTTTGAAATGTGTGCTGCAATAGAAAACCGCGCCAAATGTGAAGTGCGTGCTGTCATAAGGTTTTTTACAGCCAAAGGATATTCTGCAGCAGCTATTCATCGTGAGCTTTGTGCCGTGTACGGACCAAGAGTTATGAGTGAAGGAGTTGTCCGTGAATGGGTACGTTTATTTAAAAGTGGACGAGAAAACGTTCATGATGAAGAGAGGAGTGGTAGACCATCATTGGTGACTGACGAACTCGTTCAGACAGTTGATGCAAAAGTTCGTGAAAATCGACGTTTCTCAATGTCGGAGTTGTCTACTGGTTTTCCACAGATTTCTAAGACTCTCTTGTACGAGATAGTGACAGCAAGATTGGGTTACCGTAAGTTCTGTGCACGATGGGTGCCCAAAATTCTTACCGACCACCACAAAACTCAAAGAATGGCCTCTGCATTAGACTTTCTGTCACGTTATGAGGACGAAGGAGAACCATTGTTAAACAGGATCGTGACTGGTGACGAAACCTGGATTAAGTACGTGAACCCTGAGACAAAAGAACAATCAAAGATGTGGGCACATTCAAATTCGCCTACCAAACCAAGAAAAGCCTCGCAAGATTTTTCCGCCAGAAAACTGATGGCAACGGTGTTTTGGGATGCCAAAGGGGTGTTGTTGGTTGAATTCATGGAACGTGGTACGACCATTAATCAAGACGTGTACTGTGAAACAATAAAAAAGTTACGACGGGCTATACAGAACAAACGCCGTGGTATGCTGACTTCCGGTATCGTTTTTTTGCACGATAACGCCCGTCCTCACTCTGCTCGCAGAACAACGGCGCTTCTTGAGTCCTTCAAGTGGGACGTTATCAACCATCCACCTTACAGCCCAGACCTGGCGCCAAGTGATTATCACCTCTTCATGCATTTGAAGAAATGGCTCGGGTCACAGCGGTTTGATGACGACGAAGAGCTCAAAGATGCGGTCACAGGCTGGCTCCAGGCACAAGCGGGTGATTTTTATGCAGAAGTAATTTCAAAGCTTGTGAAGAGATACGATAAGTGCCTCAATCGCTATGGAGACTATGTAGAAAAATAGTGCAAAGATGTAGTTGTAAGATGTATATATTAAAATATTTTTATTTAACTTGGTGTATTTTTTTAAATCAACCGGAGGTTACTTTCTGAACGGCCCTCGTAGATTAAAACGTCAGGTTTGGTTGAATTGTGTGTTAGAAATTGTAAAAACTGAGTCTTACAGTGATTTAACGTTAGTTTATTTTCTACAAGCTATGAACTGAGGTCATGTACTGCACTATTTGAAACCGAGTCAATGTTGCACACAACACACCTCTGCGTATGTGGACTGCTGCCAGCGCCACCGAGCGATGACCGCAGGTCAAATGAACCGAATGGTCATACTCTGAGGTGATTTAAACCCACAAACCACCCATCAGAGCGTTATTTCACCATGTAACAACATTATCCTTAATTTATGAGCATGAGTGTAGTTGCAGCATTTTTGGTCCCTACTTTTGCATATCCGAAGATGGCAACAGAGAATTGTTGAAACCGGTAATCTATATGAATAAATGATTTTAGCGAGCTTGGCACTTGAAAATTTATTTAATCATCATTATATTACAGATCGCCTCCATGATGCCGATGTCAGAAGTATGTATTTCATTTGAAAGTTTAAAACAGGGTACTAGCACTAACAAGCAACCTGGGTGGCTGACTAGGGAAATAAGGATATGATTAAACAAAATGGGAATTATATTGGAACGTTAGAAACAGTCACAATAGAGTTGCAATATTTCAGTACAAACAGCGTTATTAGGAAGGCAAGAAGCATGTAATACGCAAATGGAATAGATAATTCTCATGATAAAATTGAAACCATATGGTCGGTGATAAAGGAAGTGTCTGGCAAGCCAGCACAAGTTGAAGCATATTAAGTCGGTACACAGCAAAAATGTATTTGATACTGCTAAGTCAAATATACGAACAGTATTTAACAATCACTTTCTCAATATAGCAGCTGAATTAAATAAAAACTTGTTTTATACAGGGAATAATTCAACTCTCTTAGAAAATCGTTTTCCAAGACTGCTATCTGAAATACACATCCGTGATAGTGACAAAGAGGAGGCTGAGTCAGTAATTACATCGCTGAAGACTCTCAAGGATATGATGGGGTATCTAGCAGAATACTAAAGCACTGTGTTACATATGTTAGCCTAGTACTTAGTCACGTTTGTACTTTTTCCTTTAGGGGTGATCAGTTTTCCAAACGATTAAAGTCCTCACTAGTGAAACTAGTTGTAAAAGAAGGAGAAAGGGATAACGCAGACAATTGTAGACCTATTTCTATGCCATCAGTATTTGAACAAGATATTGAAAAGGCTGTATTACGAGTATTAGGGTAGCAGATGACCTTTATAATTTCATGGTCAAAGGTACAGTTTGGTATAAGAAGTGGTTTAACAACTGAAAATCCTGCATTCCCTTTCCTTTGTCAGGCACTGTACGGATTAAACAATAAGTTCCCAACATTAGACGTCTTCTTTGATTTAACAAAGGCATTTAATTGTATTGATCACTAGTTGGACCATTATGGAATAAGGGGAATAGCTCATAATTGATTCCTCTCATACTTTAAGGACAGACAGCAAAGCGTCATTTTCCACAGTAATGAGAATGGCTATGACTTGGAGTCTGGCTAATAGATGTGAAAATGGTGATCAACATCACCAGAGACAGTCTACAGGGTGGGGCCACGTCCCCACTACTGTGGAATCTTGTGATAAATGAATTCATTAAGGAGATAAATGCTAGCAGTTACTTTCGTAGAGTGTACGCAGACGATTTAGTCATAGTAATTCTTGGCAAATTTTCAAGTACGGACAAAACAATTGCTCAGTGCACTCTGAACATTGTACAAAACTGATGCCGGAAACAGGATCTAAAGGTTAGTCCCAGGAAAGCTGTCGTAGTACAGGTCACGAGGAAGGATATCCAGAATACGTACTGGAATCTTAAGCTCTCCGACAAAATTGTGCTAGTAGAGGAGATGGTGAAGTACCTAAGGGTAACCCTGGGTGCGAAACTAACATGTACCCCTCACATAACGAGTATACACTGGTGAGAAAAGTCGTGGGTACCTGCTAATATCGCGTCGGAGCTCCTTTTGCCTGCATAGTGCAGCATCTCAAGGTGACATGAAATCAACAAGTCGGAAGTCCTATGCACAAATGTTGAGCTATGCTGTCTATAGACGTCCACAATTGTGAAAATGTTGCTGGTGCAGAAGATAGTGCACGAACTGGCCTCTAGATTATATCTCATAAATGTTCGATGGTATTCATGACGAACGATCTGGGTGGCCAAATCAATCGCTCGAACTGTCCAGAATGTTCTTCAAACCAATCGCGAACAACTATGGCCCTGTGACGTGGCGAGTTATCATCCATAAAAATACCGTCGTTATTTGGCTGTAGTTGGTCTCCATGTAGCCGAACATGTTGCTGTTGTTGTTGTGGTCTTCAGTCCTGAGACTGGTTTGATGCAGCTCTCCATGCTACTCTATCCTGTGCAAGCTTCTTCATCTCCCAGTACCTACTGCAACCTACATCCTTCTGAATCTGCTTAGTGTATTCATCTTTTGGTCTCCCTCTACGATTTTTATCCTCCACACTGTCCTCCAATACTAAATTGGTGATCCCTTGATGTCTCAGAATGTGTCCTACCAACCGATCCCTTCTTCTAGTCAAGCTATGCCACAAACTTCTCTCCAATTCTATTCAATACCTCCTCATTAGTTATGTGATCTACCCTTCTAGTCTTCATCATTCTTCTGTACCACCACATTTCGAAAGATTCTATTCTCTTCCTATCCAAACTATTTATCGTCCATGTTTCACTTCCATACATGGCTACACTCCATACAAATACTTCCAGAAACGACTTCCTGACACTTAAATCTATACTCGATGTTAACAAATTTCTCTTCTTCAGAAACGCTTTCCTTGCCATTGCCAGTCTGCATTTTATATCCTCTTTACTTCGACCATCATCAGTTATTTTGCTCCCCAAATAGCAAAACTCCTTTACCACTTTATGTGTCTCATTTCCTAATCTATTTCCCTCAGCATCACCCGACTTAATTCGACTACATTCCATTATCCTCGTTTTGCTTTTGTTCATCTTATATCGTCGTTTCAAGACACTGTCCATTCCGTTCAACTGGTCTTCCGAGTTCTTTACAGTCTCTGGAAGAATTACAATGTCATCGGCGAACCTTAAAGTTTTTTTTTCTTCATATTAACAGAATCTTCCGTTAATGTCTGAAGATGGCCTTGTAAGCCGAAAACCGGTTAGCAATAAAAATAATATTGTAACACAAAAGAAAACTGGTGCTTTTCATTTATTTTTATTTCTTCTCCATGTATTTTAATACCAACTCCGAACTTTTCTTTTGTTTCCTTTACTGCTTGCTCAATATACAGATTGAATAACATCGGGGAGAGGATACAACCCTGTCTCACTCCCTTCCCAACCACTGCTTCCCTTTCATCCTTTCATGCCCCTCGACTCTTATAACTGCCATCTGGTTTCTGTACAAATTGTAAATAGCCCTTCGCTCCCTGTATTTTACCCCTGCCACCCTCAGAATTTGAAAGAGAGTATTCCAGTCTACGTTGTCAAAAGCTTTCTTCAAGTCTACAAATGCTAGAAACGTAGGTTTACCTTTTCTTAATCTAGCTTCTAAGATAAGTCGTAGGGTCAGTATTGCCTCACGTGTTCCAATATTTCTGCGGAATCCAAACTGATCTTCCCCAAGGTCGACTTCTATCAGTTTTTCCATTCGTCTGTAAAGAATTCGTGTTAGTATTTTGCAGCCGTGACTTATTAAACTGATAGTTCGGTAATTTTCACATATGTCAACACCTGCTTTCTTTGGGATTGGAATTATTATATTTTTCTTCAAATCTGAGGGTGTTTCACCTATCTCATACATTTTGCTCACCAGGTGGTAGAGTTCTGTCAGGACTGGCTCTCCCAGGGCTGTCAGTAGTTCTAATGGAAAGTTGTCTACTCCCGGGGCCTTGTTTCGACTTAGGTCTTTCAGTGCTCTGTCAAACTCTTCACGCAGTATCATACCTCCCATTTCATTCTCGTCTACATCCTCTTCCATTTCCATAATATTGCCCTCAAGTACATCGCCATTGTATAGACCCTCTATATACTCCTTCCACCTTTCTGATTTCGCCGGCCGCGGTGGCCGTGCGGTTCTAGGCGCTTCAGTCCGGAACCGCGGGACTGCTACGTTCGCAGGTTCGAATCCTGCCTCGGGCATGGATGTGTGTGATGTCCTTAGGTTAGTAAGGTTTAAGTAGTTCTAAGTTCTAGGGGACTGATGACCTAAGATGTTAAGTCCCATAGTGCTCAGAGCCATTTGAACCATTTTTTCTGATTTCCCTTCTTTGCTTAGAACTGGATTTCCATCTGAGCTCTTGATATTCATACAAGTGGTTCTCTTTTCTCCAAAGATCCTTTCTATTTTCCTGTAGGCAGTATCTCCTATCTTACCTCTCGTGAGATAAGCCTCTACATCCTTACATTTGTCCTCTAGTCATGCCTGCTTAGCCATTTTGCACTTCCTGTCGATCTCATTTTTGAGACGTTAGTATTCCTTTTTGCCTGCGTCATTTAATGTAATTTTATGTCTTCTCCGTTCATTAATTAAATTCAATATCTCTTCTGTTACCCAAGAAGTTCTGCTAGCTCTCGTATTTTTACCTACTTGATCCTCTGCTGCCTTCACTACTTCATCCCTCAGAGCTACCCACTCTTCTTCTACTGTATTTCTTACCCCTGTTCTTGTTAATCGTTCCTTAATGCTCTCTGTGAAACCAATAGGTTGTGGTCAGAGTCCACATCTGCCCCTGGAAATGTCTTACAATTTAAAACCTGGTTCCTAAATCTCTGTCTTACCATTATATAATCTACCTGAGACCTTCCACTATCTTCAGGCTTCTTCCATGTATACAACCTTCTTTTATGATTCTTGAACCAAGAGTTAGCTATGATTAAGTTATGCTCTGTGCAAAATTCTACCAGGCGGCTTCCTCTTTCATTTCTTCCCCCTCAATCCATATTCACCTACTACGTTTCCTTCTCTCCCTTTTCCTACTATCGAATTCCAGTCACCCATGACTTTTAAATTTTCGTCTCCCTTCACTATCTGATTAATTTCTTTTATCTCATCATACATTTCTTCAATTTCTTCGTCAACTGCAGAGCTAGTTGGCATATAAACTTGTACTACTGTAGTAGGCGTGGGCTTTGTGTCTATCTTGGCCACAATAATGCGTTCACTATGCTGTTTGTAGTAGCTTACCCGAACTCTTATTTTTTTATTCATTATTAAACCTACTCCTGCACTACCCCTATTTGATTTTGTATTTATAACCCTGTATTCACCCGACCAGAAGTCTTGTTCATCCTGCCACCGAACTTTACTAATTCCCACTATATCTAACTTTAACCTATCCATTTCCCTTTTTAAATTTTCTAATCTACCTGCCCGATTAAGGAATCTGACATTCCACACTCCGATCCGTAGAACGACAGTTTTCTTTCTCCTGATAATGACGTCCTCTTGAGTAGTCCCCGCCTGGAGATCCGAATGGGGGACTATTTTACCTCTGGAATATTTTACCCAAGAGGACACCATCATCATTTAATCATACAGTAAAGCTGCATGCCCTCGGGAAATATTACGTCTGTATTTTCCCCTTGCTTACAGCCGTTCGCAGTACCAGCACAGCAAGGCCGTTTTGGTTAGTGTTACAAGGCCAGATCACTCAATCATCCTGAATGTTGCCGCTGCAACTACTGAAAAGGCTGCTGCCCCTTTTCAGGAACCACACGTTTGTCTGGCTACTCAACAGATACCCCTCCGTTTTGGTTTCACCTATGGTACGACTATCTGTATCGCTGAGGCACGCAAACCTCCCCACCAACGGCAAGGTATATGGTTCATAGGGGGGGGGGGGGGGGAATCACCCATAACCATTTCCAATCAATGATCGGTTCAGTTGGACCATGGAAACCAGCCCATTCCATGTAATCAAAGCCCACACCTTTATGGAGCCACCACCAGCTTGCACAGTGCCTTGTTGACAACTTGGGTCGTCACACTCCCCTACCATCAATTATTACTAACCGAAATCGGAGCTCATCTCACAAGCCGCGGTTCTCGAGTCGTCTAGGGTTCAACAGGTACGGTGACGACCCCGGGAGAGGCGCTGCAGGCGATGTCGTGCTGTTAGCAAAGCCACTCGCGTCGGTCGTCTGCTTCCACTGCCCATCGATGCCAAATTTCGCATTACAGATACGTTCGTCGCACATCTCATATTGATTTCTGTTGTTGATCAACGCAGTGTTGCTTGGCACAGACAACTTTGCGCTGCCGTCGATCGTCGTGTGAAGGCCGTCGGCCACTGCGTTGTCCGTGGTGAGAGGCAGTGACTGACATTGTATTCTCGGCACGGTGTTGATATTGTGGACCTCGCAATATTGAATTCCCTAACGGTTTCCGAAGTGGAATATCCCATGCGTCTAGCTCCAACTACCATTCTACATTCAAAGTCTGTTTATTCCCGTCGTGCAGCCATAATCACATCGGAAATCTTTTCATATGAATCACCTAAGTAGGCCGGCCGAAGTGGCCGTGCGGTTAAAGGCGCTGCAGTCTGGAACCGCAAGACCGCTACGGTCGCAGGTTCGAATCCTGCCTCGGGCATGGATGTTTGTGATGTCCTTAGGTTAGTTAGGTTTAACTAGTTCTAAGTTCTAGGGGACTAATGACCTCAGCAGTTGAGTCCCATAGTGCTCAGAGCCATTTGAACCCATTTGAACCATCACCTAAGTACAAATGCCAGATCCGCCAATGCAGTGCCGTTTTATCTTTGTGTACACGATACTAACACCATCTGTGTATGTGCAAATAGCTACCCGATGATTTTGTCACCTCAGTATATGTTCAAGGCAAGAGGTGTTCTATTGAGCATGAGAAGCGTCTGTGCTAAAAAACTTGTGCCTTCGTCGCAGAAGCGTGTAGTGGACATACAAGACAGCAGTAAGACCTATGATAATTTGTGGGGCTACACTATGGTGGAATAAAGTAGAAGAGAAGGTGTCTGTTAAAGAGGGTGGAAAGGTGCAGAGCTTGGCCTGCCTAGTCATAACAGGCGGTATTAGCAGCTCACCCACTAGCGGAATGGAGGCCATGCTGGACGTATCCCCATTACACCTCTGTTTTGAAATGGAGGCAGAGACAAAGGCACACAAGTTAAACAGCAAAAACCTGCAAACCTTTAAGATATCCAGAATCCCACACTAATGTAATGATTGCAGTAAATATAGGATATGCCGGCTGAGTTTACAGCAGCTGTTTCAGCAAATCTTGAACTGTAACAGGTTGGTTGGTTGGTTGGTTTGGGGAAGGAGACCAGACAGCGTGGTCATCGGTCTCATCGGATTAGGGAAGGATTGGGAAGGAAGTCGGCCGTGCCCTTTCAGAGGAACCATCCCGGCATTTGCCTGGAGTGATTTAGGGAAATCACGGAAAACCTAAATCAGAATGGCCGGACGCGGGATTGAACCGTCGTCCTCCCGAATGCGAGTCCAGTGTCTAACCACTGCGCCACCCCGCTCGGTTTAACTGTAACAATTCGAAGTAGGGAGCAGTGGAAGAATGAAGCAAGATACCGTGTAGAAGACATAGTGTGTTTTACTGACGTTTCATAAACATATGGAGACGTTCGGACCGGTGCATACTGGGTAAAGCCTAGGCTAGAGGGCGCAATCTCTCTATGGAAGCTGGTTACGGTATTCCAGGAGTAGATGTTCGGTATCAGAATATGAGCGGAGGAGAATCTGCGTAGGTGTTACAATGACCGTAGGATCTGTACTCATTCAGACAGCCAACCTGCTTTGAAATCCCTATAAGGCCCTATAACGAAATCGAAGTTCGTCGTAAATGACATGAGTACCTTCTACGTGAAGGCACCAGGGTAAACCTGCTGTTGGTCTCTGGTTACTCAGAAATTGCCATTAATCAACTAGCCGATAGACTGAAGGACCGGAGCCTGTCTTAACCATCATTATGGCAACGGTAAATCTTAACTGCGTAGCTACACCGAGAGGCAACAAGTAAAATATTGGACTAAGATCCAAAAGCAAAAATACCGAAATCAAATTTTAAGAGAAATTGTGCAATCCTGGGCTTGAACAGGTTAAACTCATGGCGGGTCTAGTGGATGACCACGGAAACTTCAGGAAATACCTGCAGACTATTGCTATTGAGAAAGAAACACGTAAGTGAAAACTATATTGTGCTGTAGATGAAACCGAAACATGTTTAATTTTCCAGAACGAAGCACTGGGGGCCTAAAATACAAAGTATTTAGATCATTAATTTCTGAGGAGATTGTGTCCAACAAATACGTAGTATAAGATTTTTTAGTACTGTTCGGAGATGCTGATTGGTTTCACTATAATAATAACGGAGAGGAACCGCACAATAAATTTAGTTTCGCCACGAGCAGCAGGAGGCTAAGACCACTGTTGTTTTGTCTCCCTGATTAAAATTTAATCAGAATGGTAGATCAAGTAACTTTTATTGGCTCGTACACTACACTTCAAAGTGACACAAATACGTGAAAATACTTTTGAACATAGTCACCAAGTCTCTGTAAAAAATTCAGAATGTTCTACCAATGATTCTATTCGCAACACACTTTGCGGACAGTATCCACACGTACCCTGAATGTACCAGGAGTTAGAGAAATATGGAAAAGTTGCTTTTAATTAAAATGGAGGGCAAATTTCCCCAACTTCATTCATGCTATGTTTGATAATGAGTGCACTAGCGAATTACAGCAAACTTTAATCCTACATTACGAAACCTTCGTAAAATTTACGATTGCAGCTGGCATCTCTTCGCAGGTGACGTCAATATGGACACATGAGCAATATGTGCTCTTCAGTACCTTCATGGCAAACATTGTTGCTAACAGTGGTTGAATTGCGAGTATTTATTGACTGAATTCAGCGGTTTGCTGACACTAGTGCTCTTTTCGTAAATGTTATGAATGCTTAGTAATGATGTACCTATTTTCTAATAGTTGGCATATTTGTTTTAACGCTTAGAATTGATCTTAGTGTGGAATTATGAAATAGCCACAGTTAGAAGAGTGTTAGTTTGTATCACATTGGCCCTCTTCAGTGCTAATCTCATTTCTTCACTGTTGAAATTAGCACAAAATGGATGGTATGGTACTGAGTTTGATTTTGACACTAATATAATGGGAGACTTGCTTGAAGATGGTAATAAAGGCACAGACAACGAAGAAACGGAAGAATTTCTTGAAGAAGATAATGTTGTGTACAGATGAGAATGACGTAGGTGATGATTTTGAAACAGCAAATTAGGAAAACGAAAATCAAAAGAAGAACCCCTGGGCGACCTCGGAAGAAACATCCGGCTAAGTTTTGGTTAGAGTGCATTAATAGTATCTAAAGCAGAACGCTCTACTCATTTTGTGTGTAAAATTATTTTTGAGTTATAAGAATTTGTAACGAGCGCGTTACAAGTTATTACTTTTTCCAGTAATATTTTAAGGAGTTAAACTGTGATTATAGGGTTTAAAAAGGACATTATTTACTTATTTTAAATGTAAAATACCACTTCAGATCTAATAAGTAGTGAATTACCCATAAATTATGGCTTTATTTGAATAAAATTTGGAGTTGTAAAATTTACGATAGTTTGGTAGCAATGCAACGTTTTCTCCTCTTTAGTGCTCAAGGGTTAAGCGTAATTTCGTACATTTCCTAAACTTTTTGTGTCACTACTTGCTTTAAGTCAAATATTCAATACATTAACATTCGTAATCAGACGTTTGAACCTGGTTTCTACATCGGATTGATTCTTTAAAGAAGCGGGTGTTTACAAGTTATGTACTAAATCGTTCTTTGGGGCGAATAAGGAATAGTCAATCAAAATCAACCAATAAATCAATGTTAGTCCTTGCCTTCTTACACGTTTTCTGTACAACTGTTTAGCCTCCGTAGACTCACAGTTTGAATATGTGAGGCTCAGACCGAGCGGGCAGATCAGAGAAGTGTCGCTTTGCTGTCGGTGAACAGTACGTATGACCTTCAGGGAGCGGTGTGTGTCCGGACATGGGTTGTTCACATGCGCGGCGCGCTCCGTCCTGCCGAAGCTTACGTGAGCGCCCGTCTGTGATGCGGCAGCTGCCTCTTGCCTTCTGCACGGCTGCCGCTGCCTTGCCGGATGTGCAGCCAGCCCTTGTACAGCCTGCTGGCCACCGTTCCTGAGTACTGTACGCATGGTCGCTCGCCTTAGACACATATCTGCAACGAGGTACGTCCATCATCATCATGTCGTTACCCACCTCCACAGCTGTCGTGGACGTTCGAAGTCAAAACTAGAAAAACAGGCATGTAAATGTACGTCTGAAAAGAAATACTTTTGGAGATACGGATCGTTCTGTCAATACGCCTTAGACAAGTACTGAAATGGCAGGGAGAATGGATCTGGGAATCGTAATGCGCTGACGGGACCACGGCAAGTGCCATAACTGGATTCCCCAGAAACTTCGCTCATGGAAGAGGGGTCAAAATAAGCGAACACGTGTCTTGGCTTATCCGTAGATACTCGACCGTTTCCGAAAGAAAAACACGCTAGAAGTTTTCTACGTAATTTACGTGCCTTTTAGCGCGCGACAACCTCAGTCGGAATGGTGGCGCATTGGCTAGCGTCGAGGCTCCCCACTTTTGTGCCCCATGTTCGAAATCCGATTATTGTTTTAATTATTTCGCTTTATTTTCATTTTTTTCCTTTATCTACCCATGTTCGTAGAAGGTTGCTAGGCGAATTTTATCAAGTTCGGGGATACAAGGGCGTTATACACTGACCAGCCAGAACCTAACAGCCGGTATGTCCACTTGTGCCTCGGATAGCAATGGCGACGCGTCATGACATGGAAGCAATGAGACCTTGGTAGGTCGCTGGTGGGAGTTGGCACCATATCTGCACATACACAAGTCTCATAAATTAAGGATAATTGCAGAATGTGGTGACACAAAACGTGGCACTACACAAAACTGGCGCTAATGGCATAGGCACATAGGGAACACACACGACACACATCTGTAAGTCCACGGTATTGGTGATAAGTTGGGAAAACCGTTCCGAAAACCACGTGCTACAAAACGCCACTGTTTTCTGCGCATGTACCCCTACACCAATATTGGATATGATCACCATGCACATGTACACATGCCGGACAACAGGTTGGCATACTCTGGATCAGGTGGCCGTGCAGATGCTGGGGTATAGCCTCCCATTCTTCCACCAGTGCCAGTCGGAGCTCCTGAAGTGTCGTAGAGGTTTGAAGACGTGCAGCGATACGTCGACCGAGAGCATCCCAGACGTGCTCGATGGGGTTTAGGTCTGGAGAACAGGTAGGCCACTCCATTCGCCTGATATCTTCTGTTTCAAGGTACCCATCCATGATGGCAGCTCGGTGGGGCCGTGCATTACCATCCATCAGGAGGAAGGTGGGACTCACTACACCCCTGGTGCAAAATGACGTCCCGATACACCTGATCTGTTACAGTTCCTCTGTCAAAGACATGTAGGGGTGTACGTGCACCAACCATAATCCCACCCACACCATCAAACCACGACCTCCATACTCCATACAGGTCCCTTTCAAGGACATTAAGGGGTTGGTATCTGGTTCCTGATTCACGCCAGATGAAAACTTATCAGACTATACCCGGACACGTCCGTGAACATAAGCTGGGACCACTGTTCCAATGACCATGTACTGTGTTCTTGACACCAGGCTCTACGGGCTCTCGTGTGACCAGGAGTCAGTGGAATGCACTTTGCAGGTCTCCGAGCAAATAAGCCATGTCTGTTCAGTCGTCTGTAGACCGTGTGTCTGGAGACAACTGTTCCAGTGGCTGCAGTCAGGTCCCGAGCAAGGCTATCTGCAGTACTCCCTGGCCGTCTGCGGGCACTGATGGTGAGATATCGGTCTTCTTGTGGTGTTGTACACTGTGGACGTCCCGTACTGTAGCGCCTGGACACTTTTCCTGTCTGCTGGAATCGTTGCCATAATCTTGAGATCACATTTTGTGGCACACGGAGGACCCGTGCTACGACCTGCTCTGTTAGACCAGCCTCCAGTCGCCCTTCTACCCTCATAACGTTATCAGTATGTGTTCTTTGAGCCATTTTCCGCACACATTCACCATTAGCACCTCTGAAAACGTCTGCACACTTATTCTTTGCACCGCACTCTGACATACACCAACACACCTATGCGTGTGTGGACTGCTGCCAGCGCCACCGTGCGACGACCGCAGGTCAAATGCAGCGCATGGTTATACCGCGAGCTGATATAAAGCCGCAAACCGCCCACCAGAGAGTTGTTTCATCATGTATTAGCATTATCCTTAATTTATGGGCATGAGTGTAGAAACCGCCACTGAGTTCCTCGAACCACTCCATCAACCTCCTGGCCTTGTGACATGGCGCATTATCATGTTGAAAAATGCCACTGCTGCCGGGAAACCGTCATGAAGCGGTGTGCGTGGTCTACAACCACTGTACGATGATCCTTGGCTGTCATGGTGCCTTGCACGACCACCAATAGACCCAATCAGCATTCATCACATAATGCAGCGCTCTGACACTGAGCCAACATTCAGTGGCGACGGTCACGGGCCCATTTCAGTCGTAGTTGCCGATGTGGTGTTAGCATTGGCACATGCGTGGGTCGTCAGCTGCGGAGCCCCATAGTTAGGAGTGTTATGTGGACTGTGTGTTCAGACACACTTGTACTCTGCCAGCATTTAAGTGTGATATTAGTTCCACCACAGTTCGCCCCTTGTCTTGTTTTACCAGTCTGCACAGCCTACGACATTCGACATCTGTAACGAAGGATAGCCGCTCAGCCACAAGATGTCTGCACGTGGTTTCACCTTTGTTTCGCCACGTTTTGAAGACACTGAGCGCAGTACTCCTCGAATAACCAACAAGTCGCGCAGTTTTCGAAACGCCCGTGCAGAGGCTTCGGGCCATCACAGTCCACCCCGGTCAAACTCAGATAGATCCCACGCCTTCCCCATTCTACACACGGACAGCACGCTCACTGATACTGCATGTGCCCTGCGTGTGACTGACCAGCAGTCATTCCCCGCCAGGTGACGCTGCTATCGCCTGGTCGGGTTCATCTAGAGAGTAGGTCAGCGGTTAAAATGTTCTGGCTGACCAGTGTGTGAATTATAAAATTGCAATTGCTTTTCACAATAACTATCATACTTTTATTTTATAATATATGCACGTTGTTTTCAGAGTGTTACAACCTTTTTAAATTCTCTTGTTCTTATATTTCATTCTCATATCAATTCTTATACTAATTCTTATATTTTATTCTTATGTCCTCAGGAAGATTTGGTGCATTCCCATGGATGATATCTATCGCAGAAACATTCGAAACACAGAAATTCAGAACACCTTGAGCATCGCACAAAGACAGCTTTGCCACAGTGACATTTTCCTCGTATGAATCTCTCTAGGAAAAAAATGGTTCAAATGGCTCTGAGCACTATGGGACTCAACTGCTGAGGTCATTAGTCCCCTAGAACGTAGAACTAGTTAAACCTAACTAACCTAAGGACATCACAAACATCCATGCCCGAGGCAGGATTCGAACCTGCGACCGTAGCGGTCTTGCGGTTCCAGACTGCAGCGCCTTTAACCGCACGGCCACTTCGGCCGGCTCTCTAGGAAAAGAAACATCGTTATCGCGCTGGAGACTTCACACGCGGACAATAATTTCGCCACAAACCACGCACAACGGATCACTTTTCCGTAAACTGGAGCTTGTAGATGATAATAAATAAAGGTACATTACAGGAATTACATCGAAAACAATTTCAAATAATTTTAGCATTCATATATATATTTTCTTTTCTTGGTTCATTCACCTTGTTGTGTCGATTCCCTAAGGTCTCGACACAATGAGTGGCTAGGTGCACGCGAAACTAACGCAGACGGGCGTAAATTCTGAAACAGGAGACTGGATGAAAAACTATAAAGAAAAGAAGAGAGATGGTCATCTACTTAACTTTTAATGATGTTCTTCTTGTTGAAATACATCTCTTGCATAGTAGTAAGCAATTAGCAATGATACACATGGCGCCTTGCTAGGTAGTAGCGATGGACTAGCTGAAGGCTATTTAATCTGTCTCTCGGCAAATGAGAGGAATACTTGGTAGGTCTAGTCGCAAGCTATGTCGTCCGTACAACTGGGGCGAGGTCATGTTCGTGTCTTGTGACCTGCCATGTGGTGGCGCTAGGATTGCGATTACACAGTGGCGACACGCGGGTCCGACATGTACTACAGGACCGCGGCCGATTTAAGTTACCACCTAGCAAGTGTGGTGTCTAGCGGTGACACCACATTCCTCCCCCGCAAATCGGCGAACGGTCGTGAGATAAGGCTTCCGCCCGCCGTGGGGAGGACCCCATGTTGACGTATGCGATGAGGTGGGGAGCCTAACAACAGGCGAGGCTGTGCCACCCGCACCCGGCCATTCGGTCCGAGGGGAGCTAGGAAACGCCTGCAAACCTAGTCCAGGGTGCACGTCAACATGAGGTGTATGCGCACGTAATGATAGAGGGTCCGCAGGGTCGACCTCCATGTGGTCGGAGCACCCGACGGGCGAAGACGACATCTGGTCCGGAGCGGGCAAGAGGTCCATGGCGGAGGACGGCTGGTCACGGGAAGCGAGCGGCGGCGCGTGACCCAGGGAGGCGCGAGGCGGCTGCAGCGAAGCGTCCGCTGCTGGCGGCGCCGGCGGCGGCTGCGGCGGCGCGACGCCATGAGGCAAAATGGAAGGCATCGTCGGTAACACCTGGGGATGAGGCGAGCCAGTAGATGGGTCCCCAGGGCGCTGACCTGACGGCTCCGTCGCTGAAAGCAGACGGGGAGCGGCAGAACCCAGGCGACGACAGAGGCGCAGCTGACTGAGATGCCGACGCACCTCACCAGAGGCCCCCAAAACCAAATACATCGCGCGGCCGAGGCAGCGAAGAATGCGCCCTGCGAGCCAACGCTGTGAACCGCGATAGTTGCGATAATAGACAACGTCGCCAGGAGCAAAAGCAGGAGTCTGCCGCTGCACAGGAACCTGATGTGGCGGATGCAACAAAGACATCAGAGTTCGATGAGGACGACCATGGAGCAATTCAGCCGGCGAGCGACCATCGCGAGGCTGAGAGCGATATGAGGACAAAAAGAGCAACAAAGCGTCCTCCCAAGAATGCGACTCTTTCAACTTCAACATCTGCGACTTGAAAGTCCGGACCAATCGTTCCGCGGCACCGTTTGACTGAGGCGAAAACGGCGCGGATGTCAGATGTTGAATACCATTGGCCTGGCAGAATGACTGAAATTCTGCGGACATGAATTGTGGGCCATTGTCGGAAACAATAGTCTGCGGAAGACCTTCAATGCAAAAGATAGCGGATAAGGCTTGGATTGTGGCAGAAGACGTCGTGGAAGACATCCGGACAACAAAAGGAAAATTACTGAAAGCATCGACCACAACCAACCATCGAGCATTCCAGAATGGACCAGCAAAATCGATGTGCAAGCGTTGCCAAGGGGAAGTGGCTTTCGGCCATGCAAAGAATTTCCGCGGCGGTGCGGATTGTTGTGCGGCACACGCCACGCAAGAGGAGCACATATTCGCAATCGCAGCATCGATTCCGAACCAAGTACAGTGCTGACGAGCAAGTTGTTTAGTTCGCACTATACCCCAATGTCCTTGGTGAAGAAGCTTTAAGACAGAGGACTGTAACGAACGTGGGACTACGACTCTGGATTGATCATTATCAGAACGCAACAACAAAACACCACGTCGGACAAAAAGTCTCTCCTTGTGAGCAAAAAAACGGCGAACCAAAGGATCCTCGATCCGTGACTTTGACAAGGGCCATTGCGTAGCAACAAAACGCAAAACGGGAGCAAGGACAGGGTCAGCAGCTGTGGCAGTAGCTACACGACGAAAATCAATCGGAAACGATGCGACCACGTCATCGGCTTCCGAATCAATGAACATGCAAGCAAGTTCGGAAGAATCGAATGCTTTATCCTGAGCAAAGTCAAGTGTGTCTTGCCTGTCCAATATGTCTATCACTTGTTGCAGGGAGGGATTAACTAGCTTCAAAATCTGTTCCCTTATGCGAACATCAGAAACGTTCTGTGCAATTGCATCACGCACCATAGTATCTGAATATGGGAGGCCACATTCACAGGCAAACGCGCAGTCTCTAGTAAGTCCTTGCAAAGTTGCTACCCACTCCCTGTTAGTCTGACCGGCCGTACGTTTTGTACGAAAAAACGTATACCGTTTTGCAACAACATTTACTGTTTCTTTGAAATAGGCATCTAAAGCCGACAAAATTTCCTCGTAGGACAGAGTTGCTACGTCGCGTCGGGGAAACAATTTCACTATCACACGGTAGGTAGACACACCGACACAAGAAAGCAAAAACGGCTGCCGCTCTTTACCTTGAATTCCATAAGCTGTGAGGTGGAACCGGAACTGATCGGCCCACTCAGTCCAGCTTTCGTTATGGGCCTCAAAGGGCCTAAATGGCGGTGCGACAGCGTTGTGTGGCTGCGGTAGCGATGAAGCGGCTGCCGCCGCATCGGTTTGCAGCGCACGTTGACCCTGGACGAGCTGTCCAAGGGCTTCCAATAACGCCTGCGTCTGCTGATTCTGCAAGCGAAAAAATTCGGACAGTACATCTGGAGAATGCGGCGAAGCCATGACACAAGCAAATTAGAGCAAGTATAATACAAAGACTGCAACGTGGGCGCGGCAGCACACCTCGGCGCCAAAATATTGTTGTGTCGATTCCCTAAGGTCTCGACACAATGAGTGGCTAGGTGCACGCGAAACTAACGCAGACGGGCGTAAATTCTGAAACAGGAGACTGGATGAAAAACTATAAAGAAAAGAAGAGAGATGGTCATCTACTTAACTTTTAATGATGTTCTTCTTGTTGAAATACATCTCTTGCATAGTAGTAAGCAATTAGCAATGATACACATGGCGCCTTGCTAGGTAGTAGCGATGGACTAGCTGAAGGCTATTTAATCTGTCTCTCGGCAAATGAGAGGAATACTTGGTAGGTCTAGTCGCAAGCTATGTCGTCCGTACAACTGGGGCGAGGTCATGTTCGTGTCTTGTGACCTGCCATGTGGTGGCGCTAGGATTGCGATTACACAGTGGCGACACGCGGGTCCGACATGTACTACAGGACCGCGGCCGATTTAAGTTACCACCTAGCAAGTGTGGTGTCTAGCGGTGACACCACACACCTGATATACAATTAGTAAATGAATTAAAACACATTTGAGCAGTAATCTTCTACAGGCATGGATAGATAAACGAAAAACAAAAAAATATAAATAATAATAACAGTCGAATTTCGAAAACGGGGCTCGAAAGTACGAAGTCACGACGCCAGTCACTGTGCCAGCTCTTCGGTTGAACAGTTTATTCGCTAAAAGGCACATTACGAACACTTTGACCGTCGTTTTCTCAGAAACGTTCGAGTATCTGCATATATACTGAGACGCGTGATCGCTTGTTCTGACTCCTCTGATCGAAGTTTCTGGGGAATTGGGTTATGGCGGTTGCCCTGTTCTCCTTGTGAGTACACAAAAAATACGAACTTTTACTCTCTTTATTTTGCTTCAATCGCATTAAATTGTATAAACAATAATAAAAAATTAAGTTCCAGAAAATTTCAGTAATTAAATTAACGTTCTCTGCCTCGTGATGACTGGGTGTTGTGTGCTGTCCTTAGGTTAGTTAGGTTTAAGTAGTTCTAAGTTCTAGGGGACTGATGACCATAGTCATCATTTACTAATTGTATATCAGGTGAATGAACCAAGAAAAGAAAATATATATATGAATGCTAAAATTATTTGAAATTGTTTTCGATGTAATTCCTGTAATGTACCTTTATTTATTATCATCTACAAGCTCCAGTTTACGGAAAAGTGATCCGTTGTGCGTGGTTTGTGGCGAAATTATTGTCCGCGTGTGAAGTCTCCAGCGCGATAACGATGTTTCTTTTCCTAGAGAGCCGGCCGAAGTGGCCGTGCGGTTAAAGGCGCTGCAGTCTGGAACCGCAAGACCGCTACGGTCGCAGGTTCGAATCCTGCCTCGGGCATAGTCCCATAGTGCTCAGAGCCATTTGAACCATTTGAACAATTTTAAATTAACGATTGTCATTTAATCACAGTTGGGCTTTTTTAAGATTTTAAAATCATATGAGTACTTAAAACTTCGCGTCACAGGTACTCAGAAACTACTAACAAGTGTTCTATCTGCTTGAAAAGACAGGCGCTAGAATAGCCGCCATGTGATTGACACTTTAAACGTTTTAGAAAAATTTTTAAATTCCATAAACATTTAACTCAGGAAGTTTTAAAAATTCATTAAGAAAATGAATGTTAGCAAAGTACTCAAGTTTTAAAGGGATAAATCATCAAAGAGAAAAAAGAACACTAATGTATCTGATTAACAGATTCAGAGCAGAATGAAAAGCGAGGTGAAAATGAATGCATTAGCCAACAAAAGATTAACAGCTTGAGCTGAGCTCACGCATCACACAGTCGTTTAGTTTATATCAGACGCTAAGACACTCACAAGATACACATCACAATTATGTAACAGAAAGAAAATACGGATCGCACACTGGTCTTTGGTCTCGACATAATAAACCTGAAGCAAGAGAAACTGTGCCCCTTTAAGACACAAGTGCTTTAAGGTAAACACTCAAATGGACATACAAATGTTTTATAACAGTTTCAATGCTTGGACACTCATAGCCAAATGCATAGAGAATTTTAAGGAATCCACGCACGAGTGCTTTATAGTTAGCAGTCAATTGGAAATACAAATGTGTTATTACAGTTTTGACACCAGAGCTTCAAAATAAAGACACATACGAATCTGACGAACCAGTCTTCAACGTTAGTAAGGTAAGAACTATCACTGGGCAAAATGTCTGCCATTTTATATTTGTCGTAAGAATAACTCGGGCATGATGTTAAGTTCCTATGGGACGAAACTGCTGAGGTAATCGGTCACTAAGCATACACACTACTTAATCTAAATTAAACTAACTTATGCTAAGGGCAACACGCACACCCATGCCCGAGGGAGGACTCGAATCTCCGACGAGGAGCCGCAAGAACCGTGTCGAGGCGCCTAAGACCACGCGGCTACCCCGCGCGACCCTCAGGCATGTTCTATCAGCACTGTTGATCCACATTACAACACAGGCCAAAACAACGGCCACTAGCAACACCTACACAAAGCTACACGCAAGAACACAAAACAAACCTCAGTGACAAGAGCTCAGTAAAGAACAGGGATTTTCGCGAATCATATCCAACACTTAATCACACACAAGACGAGGTCCACACCATTTATTTCGATGGTGGATCTTGGTGAACAAGAAATGTTAGCAAGGTCACATCCACCAAACAAGAAAGCCGATATGGGAAGACGCAACTGACGACCACGACACCAGAGAGAGTGACGTCGGTACAGTCGCCGCGTTAAACGACCGCCAACCGCAACACTGCCACAGCTCCTCCGTTCACCTGTCCCTTCTAGCATGTAGAACAGCCAGTAATACAAGACCTTGCAGAGAGCGGTGCGTCAGGTTAAATGATTAAATGACATGAAAAAGCGGCAAGCATGCCCCTTCGCGAGACGCCAGGGAAGCTGCCGTTAAAAGACGAAGACAAGAGAAGTTCAACGAGCGTCCAGAATCGGTTTGAGGGCACCCATGGCTCAAGTGTTTTCCGAGCAACTTTTCAAGGGGGGGGGGGGGGGGGGGGAAGAGTTCCATCGTGGTTTAATGGTCGTGTTAGAAAATTTTTACAAAAGCGAAGACAGCTTTCTCACAGCATTTAAACGAAAGCCTAGCTCAAATCAAAAGCAGAACGAAGTGAAAATGAGCATAAGAAGAGCAATGAGAGAAGCGTCCAATGAATTTGAGACTGTAATTGTGCCAGTCGACCTGACTAAAAACCCTACAAGTTTTCGTCCTACCTAAAATCAGTGAGCGAGATGAAATCATCTATTTAGACACTCATTGGCAGTACTGCCACCGAAACGGAAGATGACACAGCGAAGACATAAATGCGGAATGCTGTCTTATGAAACTATCTCAACACGGAATATCGTAATACGATTCCTCCTCTCAGTCATCAAACGAATGGCGAAATGGCAGGTACTGAGATAAGTGGTCGCGGAATAGAAAAGTAAGTGCTTTTCATCCGGACCAAATGAGATACTTGTAAAATTCTAGCAGTAATTTATTGTAGGTGTATGGAGCAACGAAGGATACCTAGTGACTGAAAAAAGAAAAAAAAACACCGTTTTCAAGAAGAGTCGTAGGACAGATGGTGAGAATTATAGGCATATCATTGACTTCAATCTGTTGAATTATGGAACATGTTTCATACTTACGTATTTTGACGTTTTTCAAAAAAAAAATTTCCTCTGTAAAAATGAACATACATTCCGCAAACAGAGATTTTGCGAAATTCATCCCTCTCTGTTCGTTCGTAATAACTACAGTGGTATAGAAATCAGCGCCCGGGTTGTTACCATATTCCCTGATTCCAGGAAGATATTTGATGCACTTCGATTCCGCCGTTTAATGAAAAAAATCTGATTTTACCGAGTATCAAACCAGGATTGGATACAGGAGTTCCTTGAAGACATAATTCAACACGTCGTTCTTAAAGGAAATAAATCGACAGATGTAGGAGCAATTTTAGAGTTACCCGAAAGGAGTGTGACAAGACCATTACTTTTCACAGTACATGCAGGGTGTTACGGATATAATTGCAAATATTTCTATTGGTGACTGAGGAAGGTGTACTAAAGAACATTACATCAGTATTTACTTTCATGTGCAGACTAATAATTATATCTCTTACAATTCATATGTTTTTAGATTGGTTGTTACCTCAAAGAACATGTGCAAGAGCAAACTATTAATGAAACTTCCTGGCAATTTAAAAATGTATACAAGTGCTCTACACAGTAGATCACTTTCCCGCAAAAGGCGAAGATTTCGAGTTCGAGTCTCGGTCCGGCAGACAATTTTAATCTGCCAAGAAGTTTCATAACTGTGTACATTCCGCTGCAGAGTGAAAATTTCATACTGGAAGCTATTAATGCTTATTTTCCTGTGGGAAGCAGGTCAGGCGATGAAATGTGGACGCATAGACGCAAAACCATTAGTCTTCACTGACAAGCGTAGTCCACTTTCGTTAGTGATGCAGTATGACCATGTAGAAGAGATCAGGTGGTAAAGTTATTGACGTATTTGTGGGAAGACTGTTCGACACAGAGAAAAAAAAGTAACCAACACACTGACGTGTGTGCGTGTTAAGGTACCACTCAAAAATATGTGCACTTATACGCATTACGCCCTGCATAAATGATCTAGTGAAAACATCGGAGGCTCCCGGAGACTATTCGCAGATGGTGCGGTTATCTGTAAGAAGGTAGCAACGCCAGCTGCAGGGAGACATGCAGGGAGGACTGGTGGTTGATGCAGGGACTGCCAGTTGACGCTAAATATAACTAAATATAGCATACTGCGTGTAAATAGGCGAGAATCCACTACCTATCAATGATGCTATTTGTGAAAACTGACTGAGAACGCCGGCTGGGTGGCCGAGCGGTTCTAGGCGCCACAGTCTGGAACCGCGCGACCGCCACGGTCGCAGGTTCGAATCCTGCCTCGGGCATGGATGTGTGTGATGTCCTTAGATTAGTTAGGATTAAGTAGTTCTGAGTGCTAGGGGACTGATGATCTCTGATGTTAAGTCCCATAGTGCTTAGAGACATTTTTTGCTATACAACAATTCAAGCAAATAACATTAGTAGTTTTGTGTCAATAAAGTAAATTGACAATACTTAACTTTGTAGTTACATCGGTGTCGCAAGTAAAATGTTGATCGCTATAGACAAACTCCAGACTAGCAACTGCTAAGGATCACAACTACCTGTTCTTGTAGCACTAATGTTCGTATGCTGAACACTAAAGTTCGACCGAGGCTGGCAGGAGGGGCGCTTATAGTCACTTCTTGCAGAGGTTGCTCCTGGCGTGATGAGATCCTTGTCAGCGGGCCATTGGCTGACGTTTCCTCACCGCCTTCTCTGGTCTAGCGTTCTTCATCATCGTTCCGGCGCTTGTTGTTACGAACATTCCTCACCCCCCCCCCCCCCCCCTCTCTCAAAGCGAAGGACCGTAGTCGTGTCGGGAGTGCCACAACGGCGGGGGATATGCAGGAGTGTGGGCGCAACGTAGGACCGGAAGCTGTGGCTGCAGGGGACGTCAAGCTTCAGGCCGTACCGCGCCATCCGGCCTGCGCTCTGGCGGATACGTCTACCGGAAGGGTACGCGTCCACCTCCTGCTGCGATGGACCCGGTGCAGAAGGAGGTGACAGTTGCAGTGTGGGCGGGTCCAACTCCATGGGTAGGACGAGAAGAGGCGGAGGAGGCAAAGGCTCTGTCTCCGTGGGGTCGTCCCGCGATGTCGTGATGATACCGTCTGGCAGCTGCTGTGGTCGCGCTGTCCTCTGGACCCGTGAATCTGGGGGAAGAGAGACTGGAAGATCGTCGTGTACGTGACAGAGGCAACTTTGGTTTTGGTGACGGCGCTGCGATCCATCTGGACCTGAAAGAACATACATGCAAGCGCCAAGTCGACGGACGATCTCGCCTCGCGCCCACCGTCTGCTGTCGCTAAAAACCGTGTAAAAGACAATATCATGCGCGCGAAGCGATACTTGCGACCTTCCTTCGGCGCCGGATGCTGAAGAAGATGGAGCAGTGTCCGATGGCGGCGACCGTGAAACAATTCCGCCGGCAATGGTCCATCTCGTGGGTGCGAACGATATGAGGCGAGAAACAGTTGTAGTGCTTGATCCCTGGTGTGTTTGACTGTGGATGGAACGGTGCACTAGTTATATGCTGTATGCCATTTCGTTCACAAAATGTTTCACATTCATTTTACGTGTACTGAGGTCCGTTGTCTGACACTATTACTTCCGGTAAACCTTCTATGCAAAAGATCGATGACAGCACCTGAATTGTGCTTCGTGACGTTGTCGAGTTCATTGGCACAGCAAAAGGAAACTTGCTATACGAGTCAAGCACAATCAACCAACGGGAGTTCCAAAAAGGTGCCGCAAAGTCGATGTGCACACGTTGCCATGGTGACTACGTCTTAGGCCAAGCAGAGAATTTCTGTGGCGGAGCGGACCGATTTGCCGCACATGCGTGACAATGTGACGTCATCTGTTCTATTTGGGTGTCCATACGCTACCAAGTACATTGTCGACGCGCTAACTGTTTCGTACGAACAAACTCCCAGTGTCCTTGGTGAAGTAACTGCAACACTTCTTTTTGCAAAGCTTTAAGGATCAACATACGTGACTGTTCACTATCATTCTGAACAAGAATTACACCTTTCTGTACAGCGAGGCTATGCCGACATGCAAAGTTTCTTTATGCTATGCAAGGAACGAGGCCAATGCTCAAATCTGGATCAGCGTCCGTGGTCTGAGCAATTTTCCTGTAGTTCAGCGGAAAAGATTGAAGCAATTCAGAATCCTGAACATCGATGTGACAACAAGATGCTGCAGAAGCGTCAAAGTCTGTATCAGGGCCAATCGGAAGACATGAAAGCGCGTCTGCATTACCATGTTGAGCTGTCGGACGATACACAATCTCGTACTGGTATTGAGGCAACATCAAAGCCCACCGTTGCAATTTTTGGACAGCTGGTACAGGAACCGGTTTCGTCGGATGAAACAAGGAATGCAAAGGCTTGTGATCCGTTACTAAGTAGAATTTTGTGCCATAAAAATAGTGGTGGAATTTGGTGACACCATACACAACAGCCAAAGCCTCTTTCTCAATTTGTCAATAGTTACACTGAGCTCTGGACAACACTTTTGATGCGAAAGCAATAGGTCTGTCTTTACCACCAATTCTGTGCGAAAGCACTGCACCGATTCCGTAAGAGGAAGCGTCAGTTTGCATTATAACTGGTTTGTCTGGATGAAAATGAACTAAGCATCGATCACTGAGAAATGCGTCCTTAAGTTTTTGAAAAGGTACTTGCACTCATCTGTCCAAACATAGGGAACATTTTTGCGACGCAAACGATGCAATGGAGCTGCGATTTGTGCAGCATTCTGTATGAACCGAATATAATAGTTCATTTTCCCTGACTGCGATTCTGTGAGATTGCTAGGAACTGGCAAATCTCATATGGCTAACAAATGTGACTGAAGAGGAGGTACACCTTGATTGTTTATGATATGACCAAAATACTGCAATTCAGGTTTAAAAAAAATCAGACTTGTCCAGTCTACACTTTAGTCCTGCATCAGATAACATACGAAACAGAGCAAGCAAATTTGCAATATGTTATTCAGGTGTACGACCTACTACTACAATATCGTCCAAATAGTTTGAACAGTTTGGCACTCGTGCAGTCAGCTGTTCCAAATACCGTTGAAAAATGGCGGGCGCGGAAGCACTGCCAAAAGGCAAACGCAAATATTTGAACAAGCCCAAATGAGTATTTACTAGACACACTGAGATTCTTCATCGAGCGGTGTTTGAAGATACGCGTCACGCAAATCAATTTTTGAAAATAGCGTCCAGCGCCTAATTTGTCCGTGTGAACCTCGGCGCGTGGCAGTGGATAAGTATCAATGTGGGTTGACTGTACACTTAAAGTTAACACAGAGGCGAATGCGACCTGAAGGTTTGGGGAGCAAAACCAGTGGACTTGCCCATTGACTAGCTGATACGGGCGAAATAGCTCCGTTATCTTGAAATTCTTTAACACTTTCACTGCGGCATCGGTGCAGGCGCGCAACTCTCCAGTGCTGGCCGGTAACGCTCGAGTGCGGGCCGGTAACACTCTGAAACGGCAGGTACCGCTGGGAGCCGACGCTCTTAAGCACACCTGAGCTACAGGCTGACGTCAAGACCTTGTAAGACCTGTAGGATCATGTTCTATACTGACTTAATGATGACACCTTAGATGCATTACTTCAAATAAGTTTCGACTGTATTGTGGTAATGTTTTAAAGTCTGTTTGCTGTCTGACACCTATAGGGGTCACAGGCGTCATTCAATTGTTAGTGATTTGTTGATAATGTAACAAAAAATACAATTCAAACAAGCAACAAATCCACTGCATTCAGGAAAAAATTTGGATTCCATGTATATCTTAATGCCATATTTATTACGTTTGCTTTTTATATATTGTCTAAATGACAATCTTCCCCTCCAAAGAATCATTGATTCATCTATTGATAAACCTCTTCCCAGGTAATACACTTGAGACATTCTCGTGTTAAAATAATCCAATACAGGTCGTATCTTATGTAAACGGTCGTCTGGTTTCGGGTTTCCTGGAAGTGGATATTTTGCAAAATGCAGAGAGCGTAATACGTATGATCAAATACCGGTCTCTGCTTATACTCATTGCTATTCCTTTATTGTCAAACAGCGGTTCTTTCTTCCAGTAGTCTTGTAATCGCGGATATTTAACGTTACCCATATGTAACGAAACACCCAGGAAAACTAGTAAGGGGAGGCCGCCAATTGTGAAATTCAGATTCGATTCATACTGCGCATAATAAAAACTCATGGCCAGAGGTGTAATGTGGCAAAACACCAAGATGCACTTCTCAGCCGTTGTCGAGAAAATCGACAGTTAAAAGAAACCGTTGCGGTGAAATACTCTCTACGATTAATAATTTTCTACAGCGTCGTGGTGCAGCGGTAAGCGCTCGGGTTCGTAATCCGAAGGTTGCCGGATCGAATCTCGCGCAATGCAACCTTTTTTTTAGTATTTGTTTTTTGTATATAATTCCCGGCAATCAGTTGCAACAATTATGCATATAATAAGCTGTTGAAAGTCGTTTGTCGTGGAAAAACTGGCGACTTCGAACACCATTATGTTTTCCGCAAACAAAGTTGTATTTCACAAATGTTATTAATTGTCTTCATAATGTTAACCACGCATAGTTAACGGAAGACGTAGAAACGGTATTCCTAAACGAATACGTATAGCGTAAGTCAAACGTTCGAATTAGAATAGAGACCCCACGAACACAAATTTGCTGCGGCAGGTATGAAATATAAACTCCGTTACTCGCTCGTTACACTTCAAGGACATATGTTACATGGGCCGAAACGAGCCGCCGCATAACAGCGTAGTTGCCTGCTAACTTCGAAAGAAGGTATATGCGCTCCCTAGCGCAACTTATAACATCGTCGAAAATCAGTGCGGACGGGAGAGCTTTGGTACACCCTGTTAAAAAAACGGAAGAATGGAGGCGGTACAGTTGGAGAGCGATCCTTCACCAACATGCATAAGCAATTCATTAATAGTATATATATATATATATATATATATATATATATATATATATATATATATATATATGAATTACAAAAAACTAATAACTAAAAAAAATAAAAAAAATTGCATGGCGCGAGATTCGTACCGGCGACCTTCGGATTACGAACACGAGCGCTTACCGCTGCGCCACGACGCTGTAGAAAATTAATAATCGTAGAGAGTATTTCACCGCAACAGTTTCTTTTAACTGTCGATTTTCTCGACAACGGCTGAGAAGTGCATCTTGGTGTTTTGCCACATTACACCTCTGGCCATGAGCTTTTATTATGCGCAGTATGAATTGAATCTGAATTTCACAATTGGCGGCCTCCCCTTGTTAGAGGTTTCCGTTTACAGACCCTAGATCCCTCTTTTGTATTTTAGCTCATCAATATGTTGACTGCGTTATCGCTCGTTTCGTCACCTAAAAGTTGCAACACTTCGTCTGTTACCAATAATCTGAAGAAATCCATCGGAGAATTGCCAGCAGGATGAATTTGCAAAACCTCTTCCTTCGTAAATGGGTGATATTGCATATTATGTGGTTCTTTATGCCAGGACTCACCTGGATTATCTCCGTGTGACGGGTCGGGCTCTTTTTCGTAGTCGATTTCCACACAATCGTCGTGATCCGTATCGTCAGATTCGAAACTGTCACGAAACAGATTCGAAACTGTCACGAAACAGATTCGAAAGCTGTGCTTCCACGCTATCATCACTCTGCAATTCTTCTGCAGCCTCTAAATAACAATCTCCGTGGTATGCCTCGTCCTCACTACACAGAAAGTCGGTGCCGTCTAGTACACTAAGTAACTGTTCTTTTGTCAATTTAACAGTTTTCCTGCTCCTTTTCACATAGGAAGATCCAGGTGTCGGTTCATTAGCCGCCATTACGAACAATATACGTTCGATAACTGACCACACAAAACAAAAGTTTGCACCCTTTGATGCTAGCTTAGACTGTGCAACTAGACTGAGTAATCCGACAATGAGCGCGGACGCTTATAAGCGTCAGCCGCAGCGAAAGTGTTACGTTCAGCAGCGACTTCGTCCCGTAATGCAATGGGAACAGTTCTGGCCTTCCATAATTTCGCTTGAGCATTGTCTTTCAGAGTAACATGTGCAAAAAAAGTGCTAGCCTTGCCTAAATCTTCAGAAAAGAGTTCCGGGAATTCTTTTAGCAAGCAAGCTACAATGTCTTTTGCACTGAGTGCAGAAATTGACAACACACTGTTCTGAAAGTTAAAGCCGAACAAATCAATAGAATCAAGACCAAATATGTTCTCAGACTCTCCTGATTTTAGCACTGTTAAGTCACTGTTCGCGCATGCGAGCGATACAAGGCACGCAAAGTACGTTGTAATGTTGATGCATTAATTTGTTCTGAAAGCGGTGCTGATATTCAAGACAATAAAAGCGGGTTAAAAGCTGCGAGCTATCTGGGGAAGTTAACCTTGCATTACTGAGCAACTGGTATCCAGTCTAGCTTACCAAATTCCCAACCAGACTAACATTAATTATAATCTTTTAGTAGTCATCTTACGATAACCGGTGATATATATATAAAAAGACAATTAAAATAAAAAGAAATAAACCAGTTTATATTTGGACATTTATTTTAACATTGATCATTGTTCCGTTAAAATTTCAGCATATTAAACTTGATTCATAACTAAACTGGTGCCTTATTTAGGATTGTGAAAATGTTTGTAATCTTACGGAACACATCAAATGTGGAGCCAAGATTGGGAGACTGTATACAACACTGCATTCATAAAATAACAAACGAAGAACGTTGAAACATATGAAAGAGGAAATTAACCACAACCAGCCGATTCAATTTTCACCCAAAGAAGTTACGTTCATAGCGCCATCCTGTCCGTCATGAAATTACCACACACTGGTATACTAAATTCATACTAACTCTCTGTAAAATCTTCCCGAAAAGAATAGCTGAGGGCTACTTTGATGATTACACTACATGCTTCACGAGGTCAACTTTGTTTACACAAAGAGTGTAACTCCACAATAATTTTGATAATTAAAATAAATTACATCGAAACACAAATTACAAAAGAAAAACCTTGAACTGGTTACTATCGTTTTACTATTAACCTGATGGTTCAAACAATTGTATAAGCGCATGGTACTGGTCTCACAAAGTACACCCCACGTGGGTTTAACATAAAGAAAAGTTGCTATATTGAAAAATATTGTCAAGACGAGACGTTATAATCTCACGCTCATTCGCATTTAAGATTGATGATCTTAGTTAGAGTTACGGATCATCTACACGTGGTTCCACTTTACTCACAAAGTAGTGACAAAGCAACTACTGGAAGATATTCTGAACTTCACACTCGAATTACACTGCGTTGCAATTTAAGATAACATTAGATTTTTAGATTTAAACCTGAAATAAAGGTGATTAAATTCTCATTTAGGCTGAACGTAAGAAATCCATTGTCCTACGGACTTATCAGAGACGCGCTTAGCCGGAGATCTTACCACTTCAGACGCTCGCCGCAGACAGACTGCCGTGGGCCCCTACCGAGGGTGCCTCCAGATACAAAACGGAAGTGACCAGAGAGGCAGCTTCCTATACCAACATGACAAGGGACAGACAGGACCATACTAAGAATAGAAACCTCTTTGCTTTTAGAAAGCGTAGCTACCTGTTCCGACGTTGGTCCTACTGTTCTCTAGCAGACAGGCTTGTCAGCTACCGTCAAGCATGCAACTAGAAATACATTTGCTCATTCATCCTTTACACAGAAGGGAAGGGGGATGACAGTATCTTATCATACACTCCTGGAAATGGAAAAAAGAACACATTGACACCGGTGTGTCAGACCCACCATACTTGCTCCGGACACTGCGAGAGGGCTGTACAAGCAATGATCACACGCACGGCACAGCGGACACACCAGAAACCTCGGTGTTGGCCGTCGAATGGCGCTAGCTGCGCAGCATTTGTGCACCGCCACCGTCAGTGTCAGCCAGTTTGCCGTGGCATACGGAGCTCCATCGCAGTCTTTACCACTGGTAGCATGCCGCGACAGCGTGGACGTGAACCGTATGTGCAGTTGACGGACTTTGAGCGAGGGCGTATAGTGGGCATGCGGGAGGCCGGGTGGACATACCGCCGAATTGCTCAACACGTGGGGCGTGAGGTCTCCACAGTACATCGATGTTGTCGCCAGTGGTCGGCGGAAGGTGCACGTGCCCGTCGACCTGGGACCGGACCGCAGCGACGCACGGATGCACGCCAAGACCGTAGGATCCTACGCAGTGCCGTAGGGGACCGCACCGCCACTTCCCAGCAAATTAGGGACACTGTTGCTCCTGGGGTATAGGCGAGGACCATTCGCAACCGTCTCCATGAAGCTGGGCTACGGTCCCGCACACCGTTAGGCCGTCTTCCGCTCACGCCCCAACATCGTGCAGCCCGCCTCCAGTGGTGTCGCGACAGGCGTGAATGGAGGGACGAATGGAGACGTGTCGTCTTCAGCGATGAGAGTCGCTTCTACCTTGGTGCCAATGATGGTCGTATGCGTGTTTGGCGCCGTGCAGGTGAGCGCCACAATCAGGACTGCATACGACCGAGGCACACAGGGCCAACATCCGGCATCATGGTGTGGGGAGCGATCTCCTACACTGGCCGTACACCACTGGTGATCGTCGAGGGGACACTGAATAGTGCACGGTACATCCAAACCGTCATCGAACCCATCGTTCTACCATTCCTAGACCGGCAAGGGAACTTGCTGTTCCAACAGGACAATGCACGTCCGCATGTATCCCGTGCCACCCAACGTGCTCTAGAAGGTGTAAGTCAACTACCCTGGCCAGCAAGATCTCCGGATCTGTCCCCCATTGAGCATGTTTGGGACTGGATGAAGCGTCGTCTCACGCGGTCTGCACGTCCAGCACGAACGCTGGTCCAACTGAGGCACCAGGTGGAAATGGCATGGCAAGCCGTTCCACAGGACTACATCCAGCATCTCTACGATCGTCTCCATGGGAGAATAGCAGCCTGCATTGCTGCGAAAGGTGGATATACACTGTACTAGTGCCGACATTGTGCATGCTCTGTTGCCTGTGTCTATGTGCCTGTGGTTCTGTCAGTGTGATCATGTGATGTATCTGACCCCAGGAATGTGTCAATAAAGTTTCACCTTCCTGGGACAATGAATTCACGGTGTTCTTATTTCAATTTCCAGGAGTGTATATAGTATATAAAAGAAAGCGAATGTAGGTTCCGTATGAGACTGTGTGACATGAATTACATATAAACTGTGTTTTAAAGTGTAGTAGTGTGACAGATCGTTCTTGATTATGTGTAAAAGTAACACGTTCAACTGCTCAGTCTCCTCCCAGATAGTCAGAAACACCACAGTAAATTTAGAAGTGGAATGTATGCCGTAAATGAGAACAGTTTTAAAAAATTAACATGAAAGGAATCCAATAGAGACCTTTCAACGTGTTCCGAGAATGGGAATGTCTTACCCATTATAAGCCGTCAATTGCGTGCTAGTTGTAGACAGGCGAGGGGAGCCTAACAGTTCATACGTGTGAGGATTTAGCAATGAGACAGAGGCACCCGTGTCCAACTGAAATTTCTCACGTTTCCCACAAATAAGAAAATGAACAAAAAGCTTGTTTGACTGACGTATCACCGACGAAACTGCACGCTTGCCAGTGGCAGACTGAATATATTGCATTAATGACATTGGTCTTGTGACTAGATTTTTGTGAGTGGGCCGAATTCTTATGTTTGTTCCATTGCAAACAGTCATAGTACATGTCCTTTCCTACCACAAGCGTAACACTGAGCTTGTCGGGAGTGGCAGTCTTAGCGTTTGTGCCGTGATTAACACCTAGGGCAGGACGTAATTCTGTTCACCTGTGTAGCCGCCTGTTTAGCGAACTGCTTAAGCAGCGTGGAACGTTGTTTACTCGGGTTAACTAATGGTTCAAATGGCTCTGAGCACTATGGGACTCAACATCTGTGGTCATAAGTCCCCTAGAACTTAGAACTACTTAAACCTAACTAACCTAATATCACACACATCCATGCCCGAGGCAGGATTCGAACCTGCGTCCGTAGCAGTCGCGCGGCTTAACTAGCTCACGCCGTCGGTGCGGAATGGGGCGATCACAAACAAGGGACTCCACCCGGCAAATGGCTGGCTGCTCAAATGTATGAGCCGACAAGGCACCGGAATCGTACTGCTCTAGTATTTGCACTACCTGCTGAAATGATGGATCGGACTGTTTCAAAATTTATTCTCTGAGTTTGACATCAGGTACATTGTACACGATCGCGTCGCGCAACATAATATCTGAATATAAAGCATCGAAAGCACATTTGAATTTGCATTACATCTGTGGTCATAAGTCCCCTAGAACTTAGAACTACTTAAACCTAACCAACCTAATGACATCACACACATCCATGCCCGAGGCAGGATTCGAACCTGCGTCCGTAGCAGTCGCGCGGCTTAACTAGCTCACGCCGTCGGTGCGGAATGGGGCGATCACAAACAAGGGACTCTACCCGGCAAATGGCTGGCTGCTCAAATGTATGAGCCGACAAGGCACCGGAATCGTACTGCTCTAGTATTTGCACTACCTGCTGAAATGATGGATCGGACTGTTTCAAAATTTATTCTCTGAGTTTGACATCAGGTACATTGTACACGATCGCGTCGCGCAACATAATATCTGAATATAAAGCACCGAAAGCACATTTGAATTTGCATTTCCTTGTCATACCCTGCATATCTGTTACCCATTCGCGATAAGTTTCTTCCGACCGTTTTTTGCAATTAAAGAATCGATACCTAGTTGCTACCACATTCATTTTCTGTTCATAGTAGTTTGTTAGAGCCTGTACCACCTGTTCATAACTAACTTCACTCGGAGTGGCTTTAGGAAATAGTTTTTGAATGAGGCGGAACACTGCACTTCCTACTGTCGATAACAGGTATGGAAGTTTCACAATACCTGGCACACTGTGGTCGATGAGATGCGATTCGAACTGGGCTAACGACTCGAGCCATTCCTCTTCTTGATCAAATGGTTCAAATGGCTCTAAGCACTATGGGACTTAACATCTGGGTTATCAGTCCCCTAGACTGGTATACAGCTGTAGTCGGCGGTGCTTGATCCGTCGGGCGCGCAGCGTTCGCCAGTAGCTGCAGCACCGTGTTGAGCAGGGCGGAGAGTTGCTGCGTCTGAAACTGAAACATCTGCATTAGCTGTGTGGCATCGAACGCTTGCAGCTGTGGCGCCTGAGCAGGGGGCGGGACAGGTTGGGTGGGCATGTTGGAAGACACAAATGCAACAAATAGACAAGGCAATCAATCTAAATAAGTACAAAAGCGAAGAAAATTCCTGTAACGCCCACGTGAAAACACTGATTAGCGAAAATGACAAGAAACCGTTAAAGCAATATGCGCCCTCGCAAAGTAAAGACAAGAGAGAATTAAGGCGCCTGCAAACAAATGTCCGTGGCCGTCGGCACGGAGTTCGTTTGTAATGTAAGTATGCTGTTTAGGGTTTTATGTTGGTAACGCCACGTAGTGGTCTGTATGAAAATCACTGACTGCGCTGTGTGCAGTCTGTGGCTGGTTGGACTCACTGTTGGAATATTGGCTTGTGTAGTGTCGGGCTGTTGGATGTGAACAGCGCGTAGCATATATATATATATATATATATATATATATATATATATATATATATATATATATATATATATATACTCCTGGAAATTGAAATAAGAACACCGTGAATTCATTGTCCCAGGAAGGGGAAACTTTATTGACACATTCCTGGGGTCAGATACATCACATGATCACACTGACAGAACCACAGGCACATAGACACAGGCAACAGAGCATGCACAATGTCGGCACTAGTACAGTGTATATCCACCTTTCGCAGCAATGCAGGCTGCTATTCTCCCATGGAGACGATCGTAGAGATGCTGGATGTAGTCCTGTGGAACGGCTTGCCATGCCATTTCCACCTGGCGCCTCAGTTGGACCAGCGTTCGTGCTGGACGTGCAGACCGCGTGAGACGACGCTTCATCCAGTCCCAAACATGCTCAATGGGGGACAGATCCGGAGATCTTGCTGGCCAGGATAGTTGACTTACACCTTCTAGAGCACGTTGGGTGGCACGGGATACATGCGGACGTGCATTGTCCTGTTGGAACAGCAAGTTCCCTTGCCGGTCTAGGAATGGTAGAACGATGGGTTCGATGACGGTTTGGATGTACCGTGCACTATTCAGTGTCCCCTCGACGATCACCAGTGGTGTACGGCCAGTGTAGGAGATCGCTCCCCACACCATGATGCCGGATGTTGGCCCTGTGTGCCTCGGTCTTATGCAGTCCTGATTGTGGCGCTCACCTGCACGGCGCCAAACACGCATACGACCATCACTGGCACCAAGGTAGAAGCGACTCTCATCGCTGAAGACGACACGTCTCCATTCGTCCCTCCATTCACGCCTGTCGCGACACCACTGGAGGCGGGCTGCACGATGTTGGGGCGTGAGCGGAAGACGGCCTAACGGTGTGCGGGACCGTAGCCCAGCTTCATGGAGACGGTTGCGAATGGTCCTCGCCGATACCCCAGGAGCAACAGTGTCCCTAATTTGCTGGGAAGTGGCGGTGCGGTCCCCTACGGCACTGCGTAGGATCCTACGGTCTTGGCGTGCATCCGTGCGTCGCTGCGGTCCGGTCCCAGGTCGACGGGCACGTGCACTTTCCGCCGACCACTGGCGACAACATCGATGTACTGTGGAGACCTCACGCCCCACGTGTTGAGCAATTCGGCGGTACGTCCACCCGGCCTCCTGCATGCCCACTATATGCCCTCGCTCAAAGTCCGTCAACTGCACATACGGTTCACGTCCACGCTGTCGCGGCATGCTACCAGTGTTAAAGACTGCGATGGAGCTCCGTATGCCACGGCAAACTGGCTGACACTGACGGCGGCGGTGCACAAATGCTGCGCAGCTAGCGCCATTCGACGGCCAACACCGCAGTTCCTTGTGTGTCGGCTGTGCTGTGCGTGTGATCATTGCTTGTACAGCCCTCTCGCAGTGTCCGGAGCAAGTATGGTGGATCTGACACACCGGTGTCAATGTGTTCTTTTTTCCATTTCCAGGAATATATATATATATATATATATATATATATATATGGTGACTTTTGAACATTATTTGGGTAAATACATTGTTTGTTCTCTATCAAAATTTTTCATTTGCTAACTGTGCCTATCAGCTGTTAGTGCCTTCAGTAATTAGAATCTTTTATTTAGCTGGCAGTGTTGGCGCTCGCTGCATTGCAGTAGTTCGAGTAACGAAGAGTTTTACGAGGTAAGTGATTCATGAAAGGTATAGGTTATTGTTAGTCAGGGCCATTCTTTTGTAGGGATTATTGAAAGTCAGATTGAGTTGCGCTAAAAATATTGTCTGTCAGTTTAGTGATGGTCAGAATAAGTGAAGAGAAAACTGTCTGAGTACGTTCAGTTTTGCTCAGTTGTTTGAAAATCAAATAACGTAGAAGTTTGCAAGCACAGTCATTCTTAATTTTTCTAAGGGGACGTTTCAGTAACACCTCGTCGCCAGTTGTTGCTCTTCGTCTTGTTCACTTCATCTTCGTTCCGGCGCTTGTGGTTACACCAGAACAAAACCAAATGTAGGAAAAGCAGAAGCCAGACTGAGATTCATGGGACGAGTCTTGAGGAAATGTAAATCATCCACGAAAGAAGCGGCTTACGAAACAATTGTCCAACCGATTCTTGAGTATTGCTCATCAGTTTTGGATTCTTACCAGGTTGAATTAACACGAGACATAGACAACGTGTAACGAAGAGTGGATCGTTTCGTCACGGGGTCGATCGATTGGCGCGAGAGTGTTGCACCAATGCTCAACAGACTCCAGCCGCAGATACCACAAGAGAAGTGATGTGAGTCACGGAGTGGTTTACTACTGAAATTTGGAGACAATACGTTCCGTGAAGGGGAGCGCAACAGATCATTTCGTCCCACACACGTCCCACCAAATAAACACGTGGATATTACAGAAATTAGAGCTAATACGGAAGGTTTACCAACTATCGTTCTTCCAACGCTCCATTCGCGACCGAAACAGGGAAGGGGGAACACAGTACCCTCCGCAACACACCGCAAGGTGGCAAGACGGCTTGCGAAGTATAGATGTAGATATAGATGACAGCCATCTATCTGTTGACACTACAGGAGAAATTCACTTCATTTTTACACTACCAGCCCACCTCGGGTAGCTAACATGCTTGCCACACATCTTCCCACACCATCCGCACGTCGTCAAAGGCTATGGAATACACCCCACCATTAAAAGTCTTCATAGCCAGAAATCTAAGGGATTAAAGTCAGGCGAACGTGGAGGCCATGATACCGCCCCTCGCCGACCAATCTACTGCCCATTAAACGTGTGCGTTAGGTACGACGCGTAGAACATACGGCGGTGTCCCTGTATTGCATAAACCATTTCCGTTGTCTTTCTGCAACAGTAGCGTTCTCAATTAGCACGGGTAATTTGTCGTGCAGAAACTGGTGATAAATAGTGCTTGGTAATTATATATATCAGTGGTTTCTGTTCCGTCCGACACGTTCGACATCGGACATCTGTCCGAAAGAACCAGTGGCATGCATTCAGGGGAGGCACTGCCACGGTAACAATAACTGAAATGATACATTATGTAATTATAACCATACAATTCCTCAACAATATCTAGATATGATCCTTATATTTCTTTGAAGCACATAGAAATAATACGATCATTATGCCACGTTATTGATAGTACATTCTGAGCCGAACCGAAGCAGTGTCCGGATAAGTTAACCGAGCAGCGAGAGACTTACGCACGCACCTTTACTGGCCCACAGGCCGCCTGCGTTTTTTTCGGCCACATGCGATGACAGCTTTGGATGGACTTATAATACGGAGTAACGGAGTGTAGCAATAATAGCACAGTATTGTAATGCCTAGGTTGCGAGTTTTCCAAGTCTGTACGAAAGCGTGTAAGTAGGCTGTTTCTGTTTTCTTATTGGCAACGTTACGTAGCGCTCTGTACGAAAATCATTGGCTGTGCTGTGTGCAGTCTGTGGCTAGTTTGCATTGTTGTCTGCCATTGTAGTGTTGGGCAGCGGCAGCTGGATGTGAACAGCGCGTAGCGTTGCGCAGTTGGAGGTGAGCCGCCAGCAGTGGTGGATGTGGGGAGAGAGATGGCGGAGTTTGGAAATTTATAAGACTGGATGTCATGATCCGTTATATATATTATGATTTTGCAACACTACTAAGGTAAATACATTGTTTGTTCTCTACTAAAATCTTTCATTTCCTAACTATGCCTATCAGTAGTTAGTGCCTTCCGTAGTTTGAATCTTTTATTTAGCTGGCAGTAGTGGCGCTCGCTGTTTTACAGTAGTTGGAGTAACGAAGATTTTTGGTGAGGTAAGTGATTTGTGAAAGGTATAGGTTAATGTTACTCAGGGCCATTCTTTTGTAGGAATTTTTGAAAGTCAGATTGCGTTGCGCTAAAAACATTGTGTGTCAGGTTTAAGGACAGTCCTGTATAATTGTTCAAAAGGGGACGTTTCATATGGCGACCCTGCCAGGATACCTCACTGGAATCTTCTGATTTTTTTCTTGTAGTTTGTGTAATTAGTGTAGCTATTGTTTATTGCTAGCGCGTAATTGTAGAGAGAATCTCCTTTGTAGTTGCAGTCTTTCATTGTTGTACAGTAAAACAGTTGTGGCATGCATGTAGATTTGCAGCAAGTATTTCGCAGCTGTTCTTGCAATTAACTAGATATTATTTTCAATGCTATGTTAATGTGTTTTGTTATTTTGCTCTTCAAATTGTGCTGTTCTGTGTTATCGTGTGAAATATTGTGACAATAATGGCGTGTGAAAAACGTAACACTAGGTTTCAAAGTAAACTGAGAAATAATAGTGACGACGAGCATAGCTTATCAGCGCCGCCGAGTAATGAATTTACTAATGTTCAAAGTATTAGTTTGGTAACTGTGCATAGGGAAATGGAGTGGGCGTCTAATAATGGTGTAGACAGTGAAACAGGTAGTGAACAGGGAAGCATTATCGATCGATCGGTCGGCAACAGCTCGCCTCAGGAATCCGAAATGACAGGAAACAATCTTGCAAATACTGTAGATTCAGGTTTTGCGTCCTCACCATTTTCTCAAATAAATCAAGACACATTTTCTGCTTTTCAAAATGCGAATATTGCCGGTTCAAATGCACTGCCGAACAGCACTGAGGAACATGTTTCAGACACAAGTGCATCGTTATTACAATTAATGCAAGAAATGGGACAAAAGCTTCAAAAGTTAGACACAGTGGAACAAAATCGTAAAAAGTTAGACACAATGGAACAAAATCTTCAAAAGTTAGACACAATGGAACAATACCAGAGACAAACACAGCAACAGTTAGACTCAATGGAACAATACCAGAGACAAACACAGCAACAGTTAGACGCAATGGAACAAAATCTTCACACCACGCTTGAACAAACACGTGAAGATTTAACTACTGAGTTACATAACATTGAATCGAAATGTCAAAAAGTCTGTAATGACGTAAAAACACAAATTTGTGAGCATTTTCAACCTATTTTTTCGCGGCATGAAAATGCATTACAGAATCACGAAGCAGCCATAAAAGAACTGCAAACTATTGTTCATGAAAATCACGACACCTTGCAAGCTAAAATTGACTCAGTTGCATCTACCGATTTGGTTACGCCAATTGCAAAAACTCAAGAAAACTTAAAGGACACAGTAGATTCGATTTTAACACAAATGGACACTCTGAAACTTGGTTCAGAAAAACACACTGAGGAAATGTGTTCACTATCGGAGAAAGTAGCCGAACTTTCGGATCAGGTCACTAACTTATCTACAAAGGTAGATGATGATCTGAATGACACAAGACCCATAGCCTTCACTGACACAGAAGAGTATGAACAAATTAGAAAATTCATCAAAATCAAATCAATACACAGTACAAAACAGAAATCCGGGAAGTACAAGATCAGTTGACGCAGGTAATACAAGAATTACGTATTTCAGAGGACACTCGCGCCCCAATACGGGAAGAGGGACATAGAAATACGGAACAGCCACAAAATAATAACACAGGGCACTTCGGAAATTATGAAAGAAATTGGCAAGGTACACCGAATTTTGAGATGGAACCGCCGAAACGACGTAACAATGACCGACATGCGACTTGACGACATGATGATTTTGACTATAAGCTCTTCATTACTACACGTAAATTCAAAACATTTAAGAATTCTGGCAACGACATTCATCCTAAAGCGTGGCTCCATCAATTCTCTCATTGTTTTCCTCCCAACTGGTCATTAGAGCATATATTAGAATTTATGTGTGGCTATTTGGAGAATGAACCAGCTGTAAGAATGCGATCGGTCATTCACGATTGCCACAGTGAAGGAGAATTTTATCATGCCTTCCTCTCAGCGTATTGGTCTCAAGCTACACAAGACCGAGTAAAACATAGCATCATAATGATGAAACGTTTCGAACAATCTGAATTTTCCAGTCTTATGAAATATTTTGAAAACATGTTGCATAAGAATCAGTATCTTTCAAACCCGTACAGCCCCTCAGAACTCATCCGCATTTGCTTAATCAAATTACCTGAACATTTACGACACATTATTTTGGCAGGACGTTGCAAAGACGACATTGAAGCTTTTCAGGGACTCTTACAAGAATTAGAAATTGACACTGACAATCGCGGAATGCGAAAACATGAAAACAACAATTACAGGTCACATCCGCCACATTTCCGTGATGACAGAAATAATAAATGGACACGACAAGGCTATTCTCACAACACAAATCGTGACCAAAACAGACACCACCCTTATGACAACAGCTGGCAGAATAATAGTTACAGAGAAAGATCGCATTTCCGTAGTAATGAATATGACAGAGATAACCATAGATACAGACAATATGGTAACCAGAACTATTATTATCAAGGGAGGCAGAATAACTTCAGACGCAACAGTTCGGCGCACAGTTACGATTCAGGGAGAAATTCTCCACCACGTGACGGACACGGAAGAAACAACGGAATCTACCGACATGACGACAGACGATATATTCGTAACGACAGACCTGAATTTCATCAGAACTGGCGGGATTCAAACAGAGCAGGGCACTTTCGACAACGTGAATTTGTAGAAGCTAGGTCTCCTAATCCCAATAACGACGCGCGCCAATAAAGGAACAGGCAATGACTCGCACCGCAGGCAGCCACCTGCGCCGGCTGGCTCAGAGAAAAATAACACAGACGCTAACCTTGAGAAAAGATTTAGCATTCCTTACCGACGTATAAAACATGACAATTGCTTTACAGTTGAAAGTCTGCGTACTAGGAAGAATAAAGGTTTACACCACATTTCACATGTAAAACCGTTTATTGAAAGATAATCTGTTTTTTAAATTTGTCTTTGCCATAAAACTTTTCACTTCACATTTCTAGTATGCTTTGTCAGACTTAAGAAACTGTTAACATGCAACAATGTTTGAAGTTAAATATCCAGTCTAGAACCTAGGGAACATTTTTAAACAGAAATTACGAATGCATTGTTATAGTGAACAGACGACACAGTGTTGTATTTGTACATTCTTGCTTGTTAGTTGCACGATTATGTAACGACTATCAGGCTTACATACTTAGGACACATACGGGTACTGCTAATGAGATTTTAATGCAACATTTTGGTTTACTCGAAAATACATTCTGGATTTAAAGTACTTTCAGTGAGATACCAGATGACATAGTGGTTAGTTTATGTGACAGCTACACGATTTTATCACGACGCTACTAATGAGTGACAATTTACGATGTTGCTTTTGCAGTGTTTCTGTTTTATATCTGCACAGTTTTCTGTTTTATTCTGGAAAGTAAAACATGTTTTAGTAGTAACTTTTGTGGTATAGCTACAATGAGACAGCCTTTTCCGTAGCACAACAATACGTTACAGTACAGTACTTTCTTCATCACAACAATAAGCGTAATTACTACGATATCTATACACAAAGCATTTCACTTTTGTTTATCATGAGGTAAGTACATTGACTTCTGTAGAACTTAGCTTTCGGAGGACGATAACTACAAGACTTCCACAGAGATTATCTTACAACATTACGCACAGTTTAGCGCTACAGTACACGTATTTGAGTGATTAATTTCGCACTTAAAACATTTATTTTTTTAAGATACTTGAAGTACAATGATACAAGGGTTTTCCGTGATATATTTCATTCCATTGCTGTAATCTGTAACACCTGAGGGTATAATTACATTAATCCTCAGGGGGGTACACGCTTACTTTGTGTACCATGTGTTTGGCAAGCACAAGGAGCCCTAGCTAATATGGTATTTGCTTACACAACTTTACACATCGGTACCATATTTCTCTAACACAGAATTACACAGCTATCTGATCATTTAACAGAGAAAGAAAATTTTTTTTTTTACTACATCAGTGACAGATATTTACGTAATTACACAGTTGGATAACTTCACACTTATGAAATTGTATTTTGTCTGTACTTTGTGAAATGCTCATATTTTTCCGGAACCATTGTGATACTATGAGAGCTTTGAATGATATATTTGATATGGGATCATGATTTTTATAGTACGTTTGAGGTGGATGACACTATTTAAATGAGCAGAGAATTTTTTTAGATTTTGAAGTTATTGCAGAAAGCTACGACGTTTTTGAGATTTGACTGAGGTGTTATGATGTTATTTTTACGACGACGATGTGTATTATGCTGCTGAGGTATGTTTATGGTCAATAAGCTGATGCTATATGAGGAATTTGATTATGCTACATATCTGTTATGATGAAGTATTGAAGTGTCGACGAATATTTATATGTGTAATAAGGTAAGGAGTAATGAATAGTGGTTAGGGACTCTGACTTGTGAAAAAGGATGTTGGAAACCAAGAATCGTACTTTAAGAGTTGTGAAATGTGTGTAAATGCGTGAATGTATCGCAATGCCGGCGAAAATTTTTTGGACACTGTTATATTCATAGGATTTTGTTTCTACAGATTTGCAACGCAAATTCTCGAACTGTGAAACTTTTTTATATGAGACTGTCACTGTAGTGCAAACTGCTGTCGTAAATATTTCAGTAAGAAAGGTAAGTGACTTTGACGTAATGCGTTTTGACGCCCAGCTGAGAGGTAGTCGTCTGACAAAAGAAAGCCATTAGGTGCAAAAAAAAAAAAAAAAAAAAAAAAAAAGGAGGCCATTATCCTCGCTATTGACATTTCTTTGTCAAAAGCATCGCAAATACGACACGCTCAAACTTGAAAACATATGATAACACTGTGGTGCTCTTAATTTATTACATTTACTGAAAAGTCTAATGAAATGACGAGAAATATTTTATGTCTATACACCTGATTATGACTACTGACTTTCTAGTTGAGTGATTTTCTGTACTACCTTATGAAATGCCATATGGCTAATGAATGATGTTTCATTCCGTCCTTGGTACATATTTGCTCATTTTCTTTAATATCCAGTTTCTAGCTGCACTGCAGCATTGGTTAAAATAAAATTTAATATATGTACTAATATAGTTATTTTATGCCTACAGATCCATTCAGTAAGAAATTTATGATCTACTTACAAGAAAACGAGGGCACATAAATAGACATTTCCCTTCACAGGAATTGCATAAATAATTTCTTTACGATTTGGTAACTTATCTGCTAGTGTAAGTTCTCGTGATGCATCACTCTGGTGTTAAGATGTGACATAGGTATTAGACATTGCCATTTTTAGTGTAATATTTTTTCTGCTTGAGCTATGTCATGTTTAGATATAAGTTTTTGCAGTGCTGCTGCTGTTTGCCAGGCATAGTGTTACTGAATTTGACTTTGTGTTACTCTGCTAAGCCAGTTTACTACTGATTTAATTTCTTGTTTGCTGCTCATTGCCTTATATTAGATGCTGCTTGCTTCGCCATTTGTATTTTTGATCATTGCTGTTTGTGTTAATTGTTTTGTGCTGCTGCATTGCCTCGTCCTTTAGTTTAGCATCTGAACTCAGTAGATTTAAGTTAGCTTAAGAGGGGGTAGCCTATAAGAAAATGAGTTGCGATGAATTTGAAGAAATGCACTGAGAGGTTATACGAGAAAAGTACAGAAAGCAGGTATAGATAGGACTTTTTGGAAATAATGAAGAACGAAGGGAGATCTCCGAGAAGTAAAGAAAGTTTTCTTTGCAAAATACTGCAGTACAACAAACACTGTCCTTTCCTTTTGTGTTATCCCCCTATGTGTTTGTGTACCCTTGTGTATTTGTGTTCTTCATGTCTTTATGTGTTTAGTTAATAAGATTTATGTTGCAGAATTTTTCTAGTACTAAGCTACATTCACTATGATAAGGAATACTGTTATCGTCAAATATAATTTGCATTAATAATATGTTATTTACTTCGTATAGATGTTTAGACATTATTTATTGTTTTGTTTTAATGCTCATGTGTGAAGTTGATGTTTCGAAAGTTATTCTGATCTTTTATGTATGTACTTATGTCATAATTCCTGTAACACTGATGTATATGTTATTTCGATTCTTCTGCAAAGCCTGCATTACCACAAATGTTATCTGTATTGTTATGTTTTTAATGATGTATTTTGCACCTTTGTTATTGTTTTCTTATGTTATAAAATTGTAATTGACATCAGTTCTTCAAATTAAGTTACATTTCACTGCACACATTTCTGTTGGTCATAGTATATGGACAATATGTGAGAAGTAGGGACTGATAGTGTTTGCACGTGTGTTAATAATACAGCAAGGGACTGGATAACAGCATTGCTGGTATTAAGGACATTTCAAAAAAATTGTTCTGTGCGTGCACAAGTGGTGGTTTATGGACTTGCCATATTCTCCGCAAGAATCTTCGATGGTGATTGTGCACCTGCACAGTCGCAACGGATGGCTGCCAGCCATCTCTACAAGGACTATAGTGGGTCTGCATCTTTGATGGCCCACCAATACCATTATCTCTACAAGGACTGCAGTGGGTCTGCGCCTCTGGTGGCCCACCAATACCGTAATCTCTACCAGGACTACAGTGGGTCTACTCCGTGATGACCTACCTACCAGTATTCTTCAAAACTTCGACTGACTCTGCGGTGAGTTTGCTCTGTTGTGGCCCATTACCTGTCTGCATGTCAAGAGTCAGCACTGTCTTTCCGTTGGAAGGACAACACTACTGATTCAAGACTGCGTGGAAGTCCACTACTTCCATGTGCATCTTCTTTTACTGCTCAGACTTTGAGAAAAACACTGCAATTGTACTGTGATGAATGATCAGGACTGTCTTTATGGACTGTGAGAAAATTTTAGCTTTTGACCAACATTGTATCAATAAGTGTGTACATTTGATATCTTTGTTATTGTAATTATGAAAAATTTTATCAAATCATTATTGGCCATTGCCCAAAACAATTTGTAAACTTTTTGTGGGGAGCATGGGGGCTATGTAAGTAGGCTGTTTCTGTTTTCTTATTGGCAACGTTACGTAGCGCTCTGTACGAAAATCACTGGCTGTGCTGTGTGCAGTCTGTGGCTAGTTTGCATTGTTGTCTGCCATTGTAGTGTTGGGCAGCGGCAGCTGGATGTGAACAGCGCGTAGCGTTGCGCAGTTGGAGGTGAGCCGCCATCAGTGGTGGATGTGGGGAGAGAAATGGCGGAGTTTGGAAATTTATAAGACTGGATGTCATGATCTGTTATGTATATTATGATTTTGCAACACTATTAAGGTAAATACATTGTTTGTTCTCTACTAAAATCTTTCATTTCCTAACTATGCCTATCAGTAGTTAGTGCCTTCCGTAGTTTGAATCTTTTATTTAGCTGGCAGTAGTGGCGCTCGCTGTTTTACAGTAGTTGGAGTAACGAAGATTTTTGGTGAGGTAAGTGATTTGTGAAAGGTATAGGTTAATGTTACTCAGGGCCATTCTTTTGTAGGAATTTTTGAAAGTCAGATTGCGTTGCGCTAAAAACATTGTGTGTCAGGTTTAAGGACAGTCCTGTATAATTGTTCAAAAGGGGACATTTCAAGCGTGTCGACGTATCAGGGTGCTAGGTAGTATCTAGTAATATAATATACACTGAAGAGCCAAAGAAACAGTTACACCTGCCTAACATCGTGTAGGGCCCCGGCGAGCACGCGGAAGCGCCGCAACACAAGGTGGCATGAACTCGACTAGTGTCTGAAGTACTGCTGGAGGGAACTGACATCATGAATGATACAGGGCTGTACATGAATCCGCAAGTGTACGAGGGATTGGAGATCTCTTCTGAACAACACGTTGCAAGGCATCCCAGAAATGTCCAATAATGTTCATGTCCCACACGATTACAGAGCCGCCACCAGTCTCTATCAGTGAGCCGTGGTAAAAATTGCTGTTTTGAAGAGCGCGCCGCAGCGCGTTCTGTGAAGCAGTCGCCCTACGTTTCTGGCGGTGGCGCCACTGTGGCAATCGCAGCTTTGGTGTCTCCCTCTGGTGGGAAAGCGGAAAGGTTGCCTGTTCACGTGAATTTAAGGGGCGCTACCAGCTCGGCAGCGGTGCAGTCCGAGTGAGGCTGGTTCAGTCTGTCAGTCTCGGCGAGCCTGGTCAGTTGGTCAGCAGGGTCAGTGTGGGGCAGTGAGTGTCTGCCTATCGTTCGGAGTGCTAGTATGTGTTAGGCCGCCAGTCTGCTCGATTTGGTTCAGGCAATCGCCATTGGCGGTTGGATCGATCGGTTGGTCGGTCGCGCACTGAGACACAAGATGACTTGTCCGTCTTGAGCGTCGGCGCATGTGAGGTCGCTTCGTCAGTCCAGTCGGCCGCGCCGTATAGCGAGGGGTAGTGGCTTCGCGGCCGACACGAGCGCAACAGGAGTTAACCCACGACATCGGTCTGGCCGGTGCGAGCTGCGACGCTGTGAGACGAGAGATCGGCGCGCCTTCCTGCGTCCGTTGAAGCGGCTGGCAGCGGGTGGTTCGGGAGAGCGTTTTGGGGGTGTTGCGCCAGGTCTTCGGAAGACATCGCAGTTTATTAGAAGTTAAGTGATTCGTGATATGTTGTTTCATTACTTGTTAAATTCTGCTTGTTTTCTTGGTCAGTCTCTCGTAGCCAGCTTGCTCGACTGTCTCTCCTCCGCATTTGTTAGGCAGTGTCTGTCTGTCTGTCTGTCTGTCGGACTGCCATACGTTAGTAGCTGCCTCTGTCATGTTTGACGGATTCGGTGTTAACGAATTTATTGCTTAAGGTGTAAGGGCCGAATTCCTGAAATATGTTTTTATCTTGCCTATCATCTTGCGACGTGGTATATGTGTAATGTAGAGCCCGCATCTCGTGGTCGTGCGGTAGCGTTCTCGCTTCCCGCGCCCAGGTTCCCGGGTTCGATTCCCGGCGGGGTCAGGGATTTTCTCTGCCTCGTGATGGCTGGGTGTTGTGTGATGTCCTTAGGTTAGTTAGGTTTAAGTAGTTCTAAGTTCTAGGGGACTGATGACCATAGATGTTAAGTCCCATAGTGCTCAGAGCCATTTGAACCATTTGTAATGTAGAGCATGTTGGTACATTTTATGTAAACTTGTGTTTCATGGATTTTTATTTAAATGGTCATTTTAGTATATAAAGTTGCCACCCTTCCACCGTTTAATATTTATTGCACAAGAACCGAACACTGTACAGATATCATACATATGTCATTTTCATGAGAAACCCTGAAAGTTTTTCTCGTGTATACCGCCACAGCGTAGTTTGGTAATTTTCCGATAATCAGCGCTAGTCGCAAACATAGCGAGTATAGGTGCACAGCAAGCTTTTCTGTTTGTTGGAGTTCGACAAAAACAAGTATGCTACAGCTATGCAACGGATGTTTGGAACCAAGTACGGTAAGAAGCCACTGGCACAACAAATTCGTTACGATGGGTTGCTTGCGCCTGGCAAAGAGAAGCAGACGTCCCAGTATGAGTGAAATGAACGTCGAACGCGTACGAGAGACATTCATAAGGAGTACAAAGAAATCGGTGCGTCGTGCATCCCGTGAACTTCACATTGGAGCTAGCGCAGAAGCTCAATGACGGCGACAAAGACAAGCGTATTGAGTTTTGTTCGCAATTGCAACAATTGAATGAGGATGGGGATGGCATTGTTTATCGCTTAATTTTTAGCGACGAAGCCACTTTTCATACTAATGGGAAAGTGAACAGGCATAATTGTCGAACTGGGGTACAAAGCATCAACATGAATGCATTGAATCCCAAAAGTAAATGTTTCTTGTTCCCTGTCACGTCGAAACTTGTATGGGCCATTCTTCTTCGCCGAGAGCACTGTCTCTGGATATTCCCGTATATAACACTTAGTGATATGCCCTGAATTCGTATATGGTTCAGAATCCTGGAGCATGACTAATCGAGAAAAGAATAAACTATTAATATTTTAAAGTAGAGTAATGAGAATAGAGAAGGGGAAAGAATGAGGATATCTACTTCTTGACACAACGACCCACAATCCTACAGAAGCTGAAGAACAAAAGAATCCATTGTGTGGGTCATGTAGCCCACATGCCAGAAGAAAGACAGGCGGAGAAAGCAGTTGCTGGTAAACGAAACAGCAGACGCTCTATAGGACGACCAAGTCAGCGGTGGATGGACGACCTGGCGAAGGACTTGGCTCCCCTGGTGTTTGAAGACTCCTGGAGGAGCCAAGCGCAATACAGAAAGGGACGGAGGCAGTTTGTGGAAGCAGTGCGTGGTCTGCACGGCCTATGAACGCTGGATATGTTAAGTAATTTGTTGCTGCCCTTCCTGCGCCAGGTTAAATATGTTTGGACGTCGTAGCATAGTCTCATTGACCGGCTCCTTCTTCTGATAATCTCCCATAGAGTTAGTCGCTCACCTACTCCTTTTGGTACTTCATATCCGACTTTATCTATTCACGTAATTTCAAATACTTCCAGTTTCTCTTTCCCCTGGTATCCGAAGGTCCAAGATTCACTTTCACACAATGCTGTTCTTCAGACGAGACTCCCATATCATTATATAATACCAGTTGCTAAACTTTCTGTGGATACCCTCTTTGCTTCAATCATTGTGTGTAATCCTTCTTCCTAGATATATTCTATCCCTCCTTACACTACTGCAACATTCCCAGCTTATGTTGCTTTATTTTATTGTATTGTATTTTAGTTGTTTAATTGACATGTGAGCAGGACTCGTATAGCCACCATCGTTCATACAAGGTTTCATACATCGCAGAACAATGAACACTTAGGAACATTAATGCCCCACGGAGTGGTCGCGCGGTTTGAGGCGCCATGTCAGTGATTCCGCGGCCCCACCCGCCGGAGGTTCGAGTCCTCCCTCGGGCATGGGTGTGTGTGTTGTTCTTAGCGTAAGTTAGTTTAAGTAGTGTGTAAGTCTAGGGACCGATGACCTCAGCAGTTTGGTCCCTTAGGAATTCACACACATTTGAACATTAGGAACATTGTTCATCAACATGAAATTACAGTAGAGTCATATTAAACAATAACCTACTCTTCTAACGAAAAGATACAAAAAAACGACATACTATGTAGTGTCTAAAACATAGCAGTACAGTAAAACATGTAGCCAAACAGCAACCTATGGTGATCAGACGTTGCATTAGTTGACTCGTCCCATTGCATTTGATACGGCAGCCAGAAAATATTTGACTAACATCCTCCTTTACACCGCAATCTCATATTGAGGACATGACCAGACGAACAAGATGTATTTGCTTCCTGCAAGAACCGTAGTTGAACGTGAGACGTCTTCAGGTCCTCTTTGGCATACTCTTTGCCTTTGTATTTTGGAGATCTATTGCTGTAGTGTCGTCCGCAGAACGAGATATCATGACAAAGTCTGTACATCACGACGGGAACACTAGTATGCATAGTCGCTACCAGAAGCAGCGGCGAACGAGAGACTCCGCCGTTGACAATTGTTTCCACACGCGACCGCTGCGGAACGCTTATTTACGCACCCCACTCTGCGATCATCGCCGAAGATGACATCGTCTCTCTACAGAGCCAGCTGTGAGAAAGTTGTAATGGACCGAATCATGCAGCAAAGTTTATAGACAATTTTACTTTGAGGGAAGAGACTATTATCTTGTACTGTATCAACTGATAAGTTAATTTTCAGTGACAGTAACAAATACACACGATACTCATACACGTGGAATGTTTTAAAGTATTTCTTCTTGTTCAAGTTATAATAAAGCGATCTAATATTTTGTGTGTGCTGTAACAAATCTAAGAACCTACCACTGAGCCGACGAGAATTATTTAGTTAGGCACAACCAATACCAACGAGCCTGGTCCTTTGCACAGATACTCCTCAGCTCTTTACAAAATCGGTGATGTCATGTGCACGTTGCTCCACTGAATAGTCCGACCTGGTTTGCCTCGTTGTTCTTTTTAGAGTTCTGTTAGTCAGCGGCCTTACTATTGATAGTGTTCCTTCTGTGTGTCCTATTGCGTGTTTACCCAAATATGAGTTGCCACGGGAATTGACTCAAAAACAAGTTGTTCAGTTTCAGGAGCAGGAGATAGAACGACTGCTGCTCTGCGTCCAACAGGAGAGTATGTTGCTAACAAGACAAACAGCAACACAGTCGGTTCCTGCCCACAAGTTTCACCATTGCAATAGGTACGAAGAGGATCGGCCAAAATATCACGCTTACAACATTATAATTACGGTGTTCTCTCTCTCTCGCTCTCTCTCTCTCTCTCTCTCTCTCTTTCTCTCTCTCTCTCTTTCTCTCTCTCTCGCTACTGACGAGTACCATGTACACTACTGACCATTAAAATTGCTACACCAAGAAGAAACGCATGTGGTAAACGGGTATTCATTTGACAAATATATTATACTAGAACTGACATGTGATTACATTTTCACGCAATTTGGGTGCATAGATCCTGAGAAATCAGTACCCAGAACAACCACCACTGGCCGTAATAACGGCCTTGATACGCCTGGACATTGAGTCAAACAGAGCTTTTGGATGGCGTGTACAGGTACAGCTGCCCATGCAGTTTCAACACGATACCACAGTACATCAAGAGTAGTGACTGGCGTATTGTGACGAGCCAGTTGCTCGGCCACCATTGACCAGACGTTTTCAATTGGTGAGAGATCTGGAGAATGTGCTGGCCAGAGCAGCAGTCGAACATTTTCTGTATGCAGAAAGGCCCGTACAGTACCTGCCACATGCGGTCGTGCATTGTCCTGCGGAAATGTAGGGTTTCGCAGGGATCGAATGAAGCGTAGAGCCACGGGTCGTAACAAATGTGAAATGTAACGTCCACTGTTCAAAGTGTCGTCAATGCGAACAAGAGGTGACCGAGACGTGTAACCAATGGCACCCCATACCATCACGCCGGGTGATACGCCAGTATGACGATGACGAATACACGCTTCCAGTATGCGTTCACCGCGATGTCGCCAAACACGGATGCGACCATCATGATGCCGTAAACAGAACCTGAATTCATCCGAAAAGATGACGTTTTGCCATTCGTGCGACCAGGTTCGTCGTTGGGTACACAATCGCAGGCGCTCCTGTCTGTGATGCAGCGTCAAGGGTAACCGCAGCCATGGTCTCCGAGCTGATAGTCCGTGCTGCTGCAAACGTCGTCGAACTGTTCGTGCAGATGGTTGTTGTTTTGCAAACGTCCCCATCTGTTGACTCGAGGACCGAGACGTGGCTGCACGATTCGTTACAGCCATGCGGATAAGATGCCTGTCACCTCGACTGCTAGTGATACGAGGCCGTTGGGATCCAGCACGGCGTCCCGTATTACCCTCCTGAACCCACAGATTCCATATTCTGCTAACAGTCATTGGATCTCGACCAACGCGAACAGCAATGTTGCGATGTGATAAACCGCAATCACGGTCGGCTCCAATCCGACCTTTATCAAAGTCGGAAACGTGATGGTACGCATTTCTCCTCCTTACACGATGTATCACAACAACGTTTAACCAGGCAACGCAGGTCAACTGCAGTTTGTGTATGAGAAATCGATTGTTGTAGGTGTCGAAGTTGTAGGTGTCGCCACCGGCGCCAACCTTGTGTGAATGCTCTGAAAAGCTAATCATCTGCATATCACCGCATTTTCTTCGTGTCGGTTAAATTTCGCGTCTGTAGCAAGTCACCCTCGTGGTGTAGCAATTTTAATGGCCTGTAGTGTATATTTACAGCTGTGTCCTGAGTCTCCTCCAGAAGATGTTAGTTACGGTTTTTGACACTCAGGTTCATGTCGCTTTAGCAACATCTAAATTTTTTGTCTCAAGAAGCAGTCTGCACACACTTTAAAACAGCGTATTTAAGTGTTCTTGTGGAGTCAGTTGCAGTATGTATTATATGAAGCAATCACACAAAATGTGTCAGACACACGCATTCACGCTGCTGTTCTAAAATTGCCATATTCCTATCTTAAAACATTTTTGTCTATTGTGGAGTCTCAAAGTATTTTAGACACAACTAAAATTGATTTTGAAGCCCCGTCTATTTCTCTTGTTAAAAGTGCGCAATATACTCAGTTTAAAGTTCATGTTAATGTTAGAGTGAATAAAAACAGGGCTCAGATGAACAGCAAACGTACACGTAAAAACTTTGTCTCGTGGTACACGAGGTGTACCACAGCATACATTGAGAAAGTCTTGTCCTCAGTGCTTTTCAAATCACGACAAAAAAGCTTGTCCTTGTCGGAATGTGAAATGTTTCCAGCGTGGTAGTCAAGGTCATATCCAAATAGTGTGTTTACAAGACAGCCAGGGCATGCGCCAGACTGGTTCAAATGGCTCTGAGCACTATGGGACTTACTGCTGAGATCATCAGTCCGCTAGAACTTAGAACTACTTAAAGCTAACTAACCGAAGGACATCACAAACTTCCATGCCCGAGGCAGGATTCGAACCTGCACCGTAGCGATCGCACGGTTCCAGACTGTAGCGCCTAGAACCGCTCGGCCACACAGGCCGGCGCGCCAGACTGGCACACGGCTTCAGCGACGCTTACAGTACGTGCATGGTGTGTCGACAATGTCATTAGAGCCAGCACAAGTGCAGTCTCGCATTTCCGCACTGCGAAAAACTTTTGCTGTAGTACGCAGATGGAAGAACAAACTTTTTTCCAATTAACAGTGGCTCAAAAGTCTGTTAAATTTCAGTTAGACACAGCTGCATCCGTTTCCCATATAAATGGTGACACATAAGAAAAGGATCTGTAGCCTGCCGCTACAGATGTCTGCTTCTGTTTTGTCTGCATATAACTGACACGAAATACCAACTTTTCGTCGTGTTACAAAATGTGTTTGATTTCAGGTACTCAGTTCCAGGAACTGTGCCAAAAATTCTTTAAGACTTGTCTGATTTGTTTAACGTGTGCGTACGAGAGTGCTACAAATCAATGTTTCAGTGCCTCATATAAAGTTTGTATCTTATGTAATAATTACAGTTAACTGTTTGAATGAGGTTTAGGAAGGGCTAAGGATTATGGAGGGCACACTACTATTTTTTTGCATTAGGCCTGTCTCCCATCCAATAAGCGGGAGAATTGCTCTGGAACTGCAACCATGGAAAGGTGATGCGTTTGTAGGACCCATTTCTGCAAGACAGTGGCAAGACAGTGGCCATCCCCCTTGGTCATTATAAAAAAGCCATCAGAAAATTTAGGTCTGCGTGCTGATTTTAAAGCCATAGTAAACCCACAAACTGTCATGGATTCATTTCCTCTCCCTCTGTCGGAGGAATTAATGGACAGAGTGGCACAGGGCAGATTCTTTCCAAGATTGATTTACTTGAGGCATACTTTCAGTTACCGCTGGAGGATTTTATGATCAAAACTCGCCTAGATTCGCTCTAGTTTCAAAGACTACTGTTTGGGAGTGCTTTAGCTTCTGCTATTTTTCAACGGTTCCTGGAACAATCAACAGCAAAAGTCCCTTCTTGTACAAACTATCTGTGTTACATTGTTGTCGTGGGTCATACGCCTGTCGAACATTTGACTAATTTAGACTGCTTATTTCAAGTTCTTTCTGTGGCTGTCTTAAAGTTCAACAAGGTTAAGTGCTCTTTCGTCCACGAAGAACTTGCATATTTAGAACGTGTTATAATAGACGGATAATCATTCAGCTAATTTACACTTGTCTACGGTTAAAGAATTGCCGCCACCCCGTAACATTAAGGAGCTACAAGCTGCTTTGGGTAATCTCGCCTACTACATTAAATTCGTTGCAAGCGCTGCGTAAATTGCTGCTCCGCTGAACCGACTGCGGCGGGAAAGTATTCGCCTTTTGTGGTGCCAAGAATGTCAGGATGCATTTCACCAGTTAAAGGACGCATTATTAAGTCACCGATGTTTGGTGGAATTACATTTTCCTGGGGACATGTTGAGTCTCACCTTTACCTCGGAACAGGATAGCAACTGAAGAAATTAATTAAAATTTGTGTCACGGTCAGGGATTGAATCCACATCTTCTGCTTACTGGGCAGATGTCTTATTCACTACACCACCCTGACATCGTGGCTAACAATGACGATTTAAGAACGGAAAAAAGGGCTGGAGCGAGAATTTAAGCTTGTGTTAGTGAGGGCACTGGACTAGGGTAGTCCATGGAACAGTGTAAGTCACAATGCCAGGGTGATGTAGTGGATAACACATCTGCCTAGTAAGCAGGAGACATTGGTTCAAGTCCCGGCCTTAGCAAAAAAAATTTAATTCGTTTATTCAGCGCATATCCTTATTGAAGATGAGACTCAGTATATCTCCAGGAAAATGTATTTCTTTCAGATCAATAGATCAACTATGCCTCACCTATTGGAGAGCCTCGGCAACGCTGATTGAACTGCGAATTTACTTTCAAAACCTTTTCTTAAAGAATTTACTTTATTTACTAACGGTTCATCAAGAACATTAACACATTTAATCACGCTATGTGAGCATGGAAGTAGTTGCCAGTGGGTAATTGATAGAAACAAATCAAATTTCTTTCAAAAAAATCGAAATTTTATTCCTAAAAACCCTTTCTTTAAAAAAAAAAACAGATTTAAAAATTATAATCAGAAAGCACCCCCTAAATATCAAGTTACAATTTATTCAGGGGCAGAAATAACAATTTTTTTTATAGTATGAGCTTTCGGGCTGAGAAGCTTACCGCTCCCTTTTAACACGGCCGTATCACGACATCACGACCGCTCACAACAACCTCTGAAAGACTATACTGGTGCAAATCTGCAACACACCAGATTACTTTAACCTAAAAATTTTAACAACTCACACAAACACATAAACTAGGCACCCCGTAAGAGGGATGGAAATGGTACGAAACACTCACATTAAAATTATTTGCCACCGAAAGTGCAACTTGTTTTTAAAAGAACTCTTACGGTGGAAGGTTGTTGTTGTTGTTGTTGTCTTCAGTCTTGAGACTGGTTTGATGCAGCTCTCCATGCTACTCTATCCTGTGCAAGCTTCTTCATCTCCCAGTTCTTACTGCAACCTACATCCTTCTGAATCTGTGTAGTGTATTCATCTCTTGGTCTCCCTCTACGATTTTTATTACCCTCCACGCTGCCCTGCAATGCTAAATTGGTGATCCCTTGATGCCTCAGAACATGTCCTACCAACCGATCCCTTCTTCTAGACAAGTTGTGCTACAAACTCCTCTTCTCCCCAATTCTATTCAATACCTCCTCATTAGTTATGGACTTCTATTCTCTTCTTGTCCAAACTATTTATCGTCCATGTTTCACTTCCATATATGGCTACACTCCATACAAATACTTTCAGAAACGACTTCCTGACACTTAAATCTATACTCGATGTTAACAAATTTCTCTTCTTCAGAAATGCTTTCCTTGCCATTGCCAGTCTACATTTTATATCCACTCTACTTCGACCATCATCAGTTATTTTGCTCCCCAAATACCAAAACTCCTTTACTACTTTAAGTGTCTCATTTCCCAATCTAATTCCCTCAGCACCACCCGAGTTAATTCGACTACATTCCATTATCCTCGTTTTGCTTTTGTTGATGTTCATCTTATATCCTCCTTTCAAGACACTGTCCATTCCGTTCAACTGCTCTTCCAAGTCCTTTGCTGTCCCTGACAGAATTACAATGTCATCGGCGAACCTCAAAGTTTTTATTTCTTCTCCATGGATTTTAATACCTACTCCGAATTTTTCTTTCGTTTCCTTTACTGCTTGCTCAATAGACACATTGAATAACATCGGGGATAGGCGAAGCCCTGTCTCACTCTTCTCTCAACCACTGCTTCCCTTTCATGTTGTGCGCGTTTTGCCGGCCGCGGTGGTCTCGCGGTTCTAGGCGCGCAGTCCGGAGCCGTGCGACTGCTACGGTCGCAGGTTCGAATCCTGCCTCGGGCATGGATGTGTGTGATGTCCTTAGGTTAGTTAGGTTTAAGTAGTTCTAAGTTCTAGGGGACTGATAACCACAGCAGTTGAGTCCCATAGTGCTCAGAGCCATTTGAACCATTTGAACCTTTCATGTCCCTCGACTCTTATAACTGCCATCTGGTTTCTGTACAAATTGTAAATAGCCTTTCGCTCCCTGTATTTTACCCCTGCCACCTTTAGAATTTGAAAGAGAGTATTCCAGTCAACATTGTCAAAAGCTTTCTCTAAGTCTACAAATGCTAGAAACGTAGGTTTGCCTTTCCTTAATCTATTTTATAATATAATCCATAGGGTCAGTATTGCCTCACGTGTTCCAACATTTCTGCGGAATCCAAACTGATCTTCGCCGAGGTGGCACATAACAGTGCCATAATATTTGAAAGTGTTCCCAGATCTTATGTACACCTTATATTGAGGCCTACACTACGCTGGTACACATACGAGATACAGATGGTGCAGCAACTGAAACCTCATGATCCTAAACAACGCTGTGAACGTGCTCTTCGGTTTCTAGCACGGATCGAAGTTGATGGCTAGTGACTGGGCAATATTCTGCGATGAAGCACATTTCATAGTAGAGGGTGCAGTGGATATACATAACTGCTTAATCTGGGATACTGTTAAACTGCACAGTGTGCGCAAAGAGTCATTACACCCACCATATGTGACTGTGTGGTGTGGATTCACAAGCACCTCTATTGTCGGTCCGTTTTTCTTTGAAGAGAATACGTCGACCGGGAGGGACTCTCAGGCGTAACGTTTGCACGTAAAACATCTGATTCCTGCTTTGGATGAGCGCAACTTTGTAGAAACCATTGTTTTCATGCAATATGGGGCAAAGCCTCATGTCCCTTGCCCAGTGAAAGATCTGCTAAATACAGCCTCCCACGAATGTGCTATCTCAGTAGTTTTCCAGACGCATGGTCTGCAAGATCACCTGATCTGAATTCAGGAGAGTTTTGGCTCTGGGGATATTTAAAGAATGCGTTTATCAAGTCTCTCTGACCTTAGGGCCAGTATACAGGAACAAGTTGCTCAGATTCCTCGGGAACTGCTGCGAGTCGTCTTGTGGCTGCAACATCTCTGGTGCTCATACTTAACAAACTGTGTAAGTGGGCCGCGTGGTCAGAAGCGCTTCGTCACGGATTGCGCAGCCCGTCCCGCCGGAGGTTCGAGTCCTTCCTCGGGCATGTGTGTGTGTGTGTGTTGTTCTTAGCATAAGTTAGTTGTGTGTAAGTCTCGGGACCAATGACCTCAGCAGTTTGGTCCCCTACACCTTGGGTTTAAGTGGTGGTTAATAATAAAATCAACGTTATGCCTTTCTCAGTTGTTTAAACTTCTCTGCCCATGTCCCATTCCTAATCCATTACATAGGGAGTGATTTCTATACGTATTTCTTGCATTCACAGTGCCAGATTTGCCCTGGTGGCCAAAATTGGAACTAATATTTTTCCAGCATAAATTGGTCTCGGATTAGCACATTAAAATACACTCCTGGAAATGGAAAAAAGAACACATTGACACCGGTGTGTCAGACCCACCATACTTGCTCCGGACACTGCGAGAGGGCTGTACAAGCAATGATCACACGCACGGCACAGCGGACACACCAGGAACCGCGGTGTTGGTCGTCGAATGGCGCTAGCTGCGCAGCATTTGTGCACCGCCGCCGTCAGTGTCAGCCAGTTTGCCGTGGCATACGGAGCTCCATCGCAGTCTTTAACACTGGTAGCATGCCGCGACAGCATGGACGTGAACCGTATGTGCAGTTGACGGACTTTGAGCGAGGGCGTATAGTGGGCATGCGGGAGGCCGGGTGGACGTACCGCCGAATTGCTCAACACGTGGGGCGTGAGGTCTCCACAGTACATCGATGTTGTCGCCAGTGGTCGGCGGAAGGTGCACGTGCCCGTCGACCTGGGACCGGACCGCAGCGACGCACGGATGCACGCCAAGACCGTAGGATCCTACGCAGTGCCGTAGGGGACCGCACCGCCACTTCCCAGCAAATTAGGGACACTGTTGCTCCTGGGGTATCGGCGAGGACCATTCGCAACCGTCTCCATGAAGCTGGGCTACGGCCCCGCACACCGTTAGGCCGTCTTCCGCTCACGCCCCAACATCGTGCAGCCCGCCTCCAGTGGTGTCGCGACAGGCGTGAATGGAGGGACGAATGGAGACGTGTCGTCTTCAGCGATGAGAGTCGCTTCTACCTTGGTGCCAATGATGGTCGTATGCGTGTTTGGCGCCGTGCAGGTGAGCGCCACAATCAGGACTGCATACGACCGAGGCACACAGGGCCAACACCCGGCATCATGGTGTGGGGAGCGATCTCCTACACTGGCCGTACACCACTGGTGATCGTCGAGGGGACACTGAATAGTGCACGGTACATCCAAACCGTCATCGAACCCATCGTTCTACCATTCCTAGACCGGCAAGGGAACTTGCTGTTCCAACAAGACAATGCACGTCCGCATGTATCCCGTGCCACCCAACGTGCTCTAGAAGGTGTAAGTCAACTACCCTGGCCAGCAAGATCTCCGGATCTGTCCCCCATTGAGCATGTTTGGGACTGGATGAAGCGTCGTCTCACGCGGTCTGCACGTCCAGCACGAACGCTGGTCCAACTGAGGCGCCAGGTGGAAATGGCATGGCAAGCCGTTCCACAGGACTACATCCAGCATCTCTACGATCGTCTCCATGGGAGAATAGCAGCCTGCATTGCTGCGAAAGGTGGATATACACTGTACTAGTGCCGACATTGTGCATGCTCTGTTGCCTGTGTCTATGTGCCTGTGGTTCTGTCAGTGTGATCATGTGATGTATCTGACCCCAAGAATGTGTCAATAAAGTTTCCCCTTCCTGGGACAATGAATTCACGGTGTTCTTATTTCAATTTCCAGGAGTGTATTTACCTAGTTTCGCTGCCATGCGATAATTAAAGCCCAGACTGGATCTTCGTGGGTAGCTGCACTTTAATTACAATCACACGGTGTTTGTTCTGAGCGCGAATCGTGTGGTCGCTAGTCCACTGGCATCTAGCCTTCCCTGAAGCAACGCAGGCTGTACAGTGCAGCCTAATCTCCAGGCGGAGCGAGACCGCTTATTAATTTGAGCGGCCTGCTATAGAGGTCACCAGCATAATAGGAACTATGTTGCAGGTCAGCAGTCACGTGGAACAAGTAGTGCACAGTTTCATGACACACGGCAAACCAGCAAAGAAGGTGATCTCCGCGGCTTAACTGAGACTAACAAGTCCACTGCGCCCAGCAGTTACATTGCAGATTACCTGTCGAGGACCATCGACCCGTTTTCTGAAGGAATCGTGACGCTCACTGACGACGAGTATGACCTGAAAACAGCAGCCCTGCAACCACGCAAGTCATTACCAAAGAACGTGTTTACTCCGGCAAGGAGACAGTTATATTCACTGATTTGGAGTCGGTCTCTGAACAGGACACTGACACAGGCTAGAAGTATTTGTACAATGCTGACATCAAAGATGAGTATTTGAGTTACTAAACACATTAGTGTTTTTGACATAGAAATTTTCGGTAATGCCAGCAGTTGTAATGTTTATGTATATATGTGTGTTATGGTCTGGCACAACTACAATCGTCTGGTCATAACTGTGGTTTCTTTGATTGCAATGGAAGATGACTGAATGGAACATTGCTCCATTTTATTACCACAATGATAAAAGGATCCGCTTAACTTAAGACAATCCATTGCCACCGGAGTCTACATCTACATCTACATCCATACTCCGCAAGCCACCTGACGGTGTGTGGCGGAGGGTACCTTGAGTACCTCTATCGGTTCTTCCTTCTATTCCAGTCTGGTATTGCTCGTGGAAAGAAGGATTGTCGGTATGCCTCTGTGTTGGCTCTAATCTCTCTGATTTTATCCTCATGGTCTCTTCGCGAGATAGACGTAGGAGGGAGCAATATACTGCTTGACTCCTCGGTGAAGGTATGTTCTCGAAACTTCAACAGAAGCCCGTACCGTAGCGTCTCTCCTGCAGAGTCTTCCACTGGAGTTTATCTATCATATCCATAACGCTTTCGCGATTACTAAATGATCCTGTAACGAAGCGCGCTGCTCTCCGTTGGATCTTCTCTATCTCTTCTATCAACCCTATCTGGTACGGATCCCACACTGCTGATCAGTATTCAAGCAGTGGGCGAACAAGCGTACTGTAACCTACTTCCTCTGTTTTCGGATTGCATTTCCGTAGGATTCTTCCAATGAATCTCAGTCTGGCATCTGCTTTACCGACGATCAACTTTATATTATCATTCCATTTTAAATCACTCCTAATGCGTACTCCCAGATAATTTATGGAATTAACTGCTTCCTGTTGCTGACCTGCTATATTGTAGCTAAATAATAACGGATCTTTCTTTCTATGTATTCGCAGCACATTACACTTGTCTACATTGAGATTCAATTACCAGTCCCTGCACCATGCGTCAATTCGCTGCAGATCGTCCTGCATTTCAGTACAATTTTCCGTTGTTACAACCTCTCGATATAGTACAGCATCATCCGCAAAAAGCCTCAGTGAAGTTCCGATGTCATCCACAAGGTCATTTATGTATATTGTGAATAGCAATGTGTGTCTAATATCTACAGCTCTTTTTTAACAGTACAGCAACACTTGATGCACACAATTACAAACTCTTCTCTTGAAGTACAAGGTCAACATTTACAAAAGTACAGTTCCAAAAATGCTTAAAATGGCTCTGAGGACTATGGGACTTAACATCTGAGGTCATCAGTCCCCTAGAACCTAGAACTACTTAAACCTCACTATCCTAAGGACATCACACACATCCATGCCCGAAGCAGGATTCGAACCTGCGACCGTAGCGGTCGTGCGGCTCCAGACTGAAGCGCCTAGAACCGCTCGGCCACACCCGCTGGCAGTGCAATTCAAGCTGAAACTCTAATAGCACTGGTGTCCTTACTAGACGACGCTGACTGCTTCATCGGAGGTCACGATCTGGGCTGGGCGAGTCCATGCCCGGCTCTATGCCGGCCTCCTTGCGACGGCGCTGTGGGTCTGAGAGAGAGGGCGCTTTTTTTTTTTTTTTTTTTTTTCAGGAGTGCCTCCCAGTCGTCGTACGGATTGCAGTGAGACATCGCTAATGTCTGTAGTATCGATACGCAATGCCGACTGAGATGTCGCACCACGAATTATGGACGACACCACAGCGTACCTCATATTGTTTGCTTAGAGTAGCGCCCCTGTCTGCACAGGCCTATCAGTGACATATCATAGGCAGTTGTCAACGTACAGAAGTCACAGTATTGAAGACAAAGTGAAGTTGCGACAATATGTCATGTTCTGTACTACCCAATATTTACTTATTTTCTGTTGTACGTTTGTTACTGTTGCACAGGCGTTTCATTACAGAACAGCAACGTACCAGACAAATCCCTAGCCGCTGATGACAGTTGCTTCTGTTTTTAGAGTCACAATGCTGCCCAGGTATGTGCAAATCGACAGACAGGAGGAGAGAGCGGGTGCTGCATAGGTAGCAGGTAAGTTCAAGGTAGGTGTCTACAGGGTGTTTCAGAAATGACCGGTATATTTGAAACGGCAATAAAAACTAAACGAGCAGCGATAGAAATACACCGTTTGTTGCAATATGCTTGGGACAACAGTACATTTTCAGGCGGACAAACTTTCGAAATTACAGTAGTTACAATTTTCAACAACAGATGGCGCTGCAAGTGATGGGAAAGATATAGAAGACAACGCAGTCTGTGGGTGCGCCATTCTGTACGTCGTCTTTCTGTTGTAAGCGTGTGCTGTTCACAACGTGCAAGTGTGCTGTAGACAACATGGTTTATTCCTTAGAACAGAAGATTTTTCTGGTGTTCGAATTCCACCGCCTAGAACACAGTGTTGTTGCAACAAGACGAAGTTTTCAACGGAGGTTTAATGTAACCAAAGGACCGAAAAGCGATACAATAAAGGATCTGTTTGAAAAATTTTAACGGACTGGGAACGTGACGGAAAGGTAGGGCGACCGCGTACGGCAACCACAGAGGGCAACGCGCAGCTAGTGCAGCAGGTGATCCAACAGCGGCCTCGGGTTTCCGTTCGCCGTGTTGCAGCTGCGGTCCAAATGACGCCAACGTCCACGTATCGTCTCATGCGCCAGAGTTTACACCTCTATCCATACAAAATTCAAACGCGGCAACCCCTCAGCGCCGCTACCATTGCTGCACGAGAGACATCCGCTAACGATATAGTGCACAGGATTGATGACGGCGATATGCATGTGGGCAGCATTTGGTTTACTGACGAAGCTTATTTTTACCTGGACGGCTTCGTCAATAAACAGAACTGGCGCATATGGGGAACCGAAAAGCCCCATGTTGCAGTCCCATCGTCCCTGCATCCTCAAAAAGTACTGGTCTGGGCCGCCATTTCTTCCAAAGGAATCATTGGCCCCTTTTTCAGATCCGAAACGATTACTGCATCACGCTATCTGGACATTCTTCGTGAATTTGTGGCGGTACAAACTGCCTTAGACGACACTGCGAACACCTCGTGGTTTATGCAAGATGGTGCCCGGCCACATCGCACGGCCGACGTCTTTAATTTCCTGAATGAATATTTCGATGATCGTGTGATTGCTTTGGGCTATCCGAAACATACAGGAGGCGGCGTGGATTGGCCTCCCTATTCGCCAGACATGAACCCCTGTGACTTCTTTCTGTGGGGACACTTGAAAGACCAGGTGTACCGCCAGAATCCAGAAACAATTGAACAGCTGAAGCAGTACATCTCATCTGCATGTGAAGCCATTCCGCCAGACACGTTGTCAAAGGTTTCGGGTAATTTCATTCAGAGACTACGCCATATTATTGCTACGCATGGTGGATATGTGGAAAATATCGTACTATAGAGTTTCCCAGACCGCAGCGCCATCTGTTGTTGAAAATTGTAACTACTGTAATTTCGAAAGTTTGTCTGCCTGAAAATGTACTGTTGTCCCAAGCATATTGCAACAAACGGTGTATTTCTATCGCTGCTCATTTAGTTTTTACTGCCGTTTCAAATATACCGGTCATTTTTGAAACACCCTGTATTAACGTAGTAGTGCTGTTGACTTCATTAAAGCACATATAGTCCATTAATCAATCCCAGTAATCATTATCATCATCGTCATCGTCACCATTGTCATCATCATCCTTATCCCAAACAGTCCTTTCCACACTTTGTGATCAAAAGTATCCCGACACCTGGCTGAAAAGACTTACAAATTCGTGGCGCCCTCCATCGGTAATGCTCGAATGCAATATGGTGCTGGCCCACCCTTAGCCTTGATGACAGCTTCCATTCTCACAGGAATACGTACAATCAGTGCTGGAAGGTTTCTTGTGGAGTGGCAACCTATTCTTCACGGAGTGCTGCACTGAGGACAGGCATCGATGTCGGTCGGTGAGGGCTGGCACAAAGTCGGCGTTCCAAAACATCCCAAAGGTGTTCTGTAGGATTCAGGCTAGGACCCTGTGCAGGCCAGTCCATTACAGGGATGCTATTGTCGTGTAACTACTCCGCCACCGTACATTATGGACAGGTGCTTGATCGTGTTGAAAGATGCAATCGCCATCCAGTAATTGCTCTTCAACAGTGGGAAACAAGAAGCTTCTTTAAACATCAATGTAGGCCTGTGCTGTACTAGTACCACGCAAAACAACAAGGGGTGCAAGCCCCCTCCATGAAAACACGACCTTACCGTAATACCACATCCTCCAAATTTTACTGTTGGCACTACACACGATGGCAGATGACGTTCGCCGGGTACTCGCCGCACCCACACCCTGCCATCGCATCGCCACATTGTGTACCGTGATTCGTCACTCTACACAACGTTTTTCCACGGTTCAGTCGTCCAATGTTTACGCTCCTTACACCAAGCGAGGCGTCGTTTGGCATTTACCGGCGTGATGTGTGCCTTATGAGCAGCCAATCCACCATGAAATACAAGTTTTCTCACCTCCCGCCTATAGAGTCATAGTACTTGCAGTGGATCCTGATGCAGTTTGGAATTCCCATGTGATGGTCTGGATAGATGTCTGCCTATTATACATTACGACCCTCTTCAAGCGTCGGCGGTCTCTGTCAGTTAACAGCCAAGGTTGACCTGTACGCTTTTTTGCTGTACGTGTCCCTTCACGTTTCCACTTCAGTATTTCATCGGAAACATGGACCTAGGAATGTTTAGGAGTGTGGAAATCTCACGTACAGACGTGTGACATACCCAGTCATCTGACCACGTTCGAAGTCCGTGAGTTCCGCGGAGCACCCCATTCTTCTCTCTCACGATGTTTAACGGCTACTGAGGTGGCTGATATGGAGTACCTGGCAGTAGGTGGCAGCACAATGCACCTAATATGAAAAAAGTATGTTTTTGGGGATGTCCGGATACTTTTTGTCACATTGTGTATCATTAAATGATGTGGCCTCTCCAAGGAATGAGCTCAGGTATGTCTGCAACTCCTTCTGGCATGGGGAACGTTTCAGTGTGGTATACAATATTGCCTCTTAGGTTATTTTACAAAGATATGATTTTTACTGATATTCATCGCATACACAAACTACTCAACAACCTTTAACAATCTTCATCCAGGTCCTTAAACATACGATAATGTTTATCTACATCCACATCTACATTTACACTCCGCAAGCCACCCAACGGTGTGTGGCGGAGGGCACTTTACGTGTCACTGTCATACCTTTCCTGTTCCAGTCACGTATGGTTCGCGGGAAGGACGACTACCGAAAGCCTGCGTGCGCGCTCGAATATCTCTAATTTTACGTTCATGATCTCCTCGGGAGGTATAAGTAGGGGGAAGCAATATATTCGATACATCCAGAAACGCACCCTCTCGAAACCTGGACAGCAAGCTACACCGCGATGCAGAGCACCTCTCTTGCAGAGTCTGCCACTTGAGTTTGCTAAGCATCTCCGTAACGCTATCACGCTTACCAAATAACCCTGTGACGAAACGCGCCGCTCTTCTTTGGATCTTCTCTATCTCCTCCGTCAATCCGATCTGGTACGGATCCCACACTGATGAGCAATACTCAAGTATAGGTCGAACGAGTGTTTTGTAAGCCACCTCCTTTGTTGATGGACTACATTTTCGAAGGACTCTCCCAATGAATCTCAACCTGGCACCCGCCTTACAAACAATTAATTTTATATTATCATTCCACTTCAAATCGTTCCGTACGCATACTCCCAGATATTTTACAGAAGTAACTGCTACCAGTGTTTGTTCCGCTATCATATAATCATACAATAAAGGATCCTTCTTTCTATGTATTCGCAATACATTACATTTGTCTATGTTAAGGGTCAGTTGCCCCTCCCTGCACCAAGTGCCTAACCGCTGCACATCTTCTTGCATTTCGCTGCAATTTTCTAATGCTGCAACTTCTCTGTGTATTACAGCATCATCCGCGAAAAGCCGCATGGAACTTCCGACACTATCTACCTTTTTTTGTTTTTGTTTTTTTATTACACTGCTAACAAAATTAAAGGTTCACTTTTTCGATACCCCCTAATCCTCACCCATTGCAAGGTTAAGTTTGAAAATAGCCTGAAAAGCACATACAATGTTCCTCTCTATCGGTGCAAAAGGGTGGTGCACTGCGACGTCAGCCTTGGGCTCAACGACTCTTGAAACAGCAAAGTGTCGAGACATTCGAAAGAAAGTACACTGCTCAGAAGTTCTTGAGAAGCGTAAGGTGGATTAATGACGTCGCAATGGCACTATGGACACGTAACACTATGGGAGGGTCGCCACTCCCCCTATTCTTTTGAGATCCCTGCGGTGGACGTCAGTAGCTCGACGCCCAGCGTTGAAATCGTGCGGTTTTTTTATGAGTGCCCGACACACTGCCGCTCAGAATCTGCACCAAACAGCCGCAGGGGATGGCATAAAGGGCGTCAGTGAAACCTCCTCTTTCCCTGCGGCGCTGATTCCCACACATTTCGCAGTCGAAAACGAGAGTTTGTAGTGCGATGAGCGAAAGGACACTCTCTGCTGACACTCTCCGCCGTTTTAGGCCTTCTATAAGTACACTGTGAGGCTGCATTGAACTTGATCGCACCCGTTTGGAGCGTAGCGCGACCGCAATTTTTGCGACGAAATGTGAACGTGAACCGAAGTAGCAAAAAGGTGCTTATGTTTTGCAGCGCTCATTTTGAGCACTCCTATAGTGTGATTATGGGGGGCTGGGGAATGCGACATCGACAAATACTTGAATAGAACTGCAAAGTATCCATCTAAGACTCCCCAGCTCGGCAACGCCCTTGGAGGCAGCCACCCTCCTTTATTTCGAATTTCAAAAATGCACCTGTACAGACAGAACCCATGATGAAGGCTTCAGCGATGGCAGAACGGCAACCCCTTCAACAATTCAGTACCTTCTCTTGCTGACAGGACGGGTAATGTAACGGATGATGATAAACAAAAGGCCGAAATTCTAAACCTAGCTTTCAAAAACTCGTTTACGGTAGAGGACTGCAGCACCATTCCCCCTTTCAATTATCGAACAAACGCAAGGATGTCTGACATTGTGTATTGTGTATCTGGGATTATAAAACAGTTAAGATCCTTAGACGCCAGCAAAGCATCTGGCCCAGACGGCATCCACGTAAGATTTGGCGTGAATTGTGCCCTCCGCCACACACCGATTGGTGGCTAGCGGAGTATACATGTAGATGTAGAATCTCTGATTCCGGATGGCCTGTTATCAGGCGCAAGAGCAGCATTCTGGCGGCGAAAGAACAGCAGCGAAGCCTGCCTGCAGGTTCTTGGGATTCACGTCATGGAGTCTGTCTTTACAGGTACGTTTTTAAAATTCTAAATAAGGTGAGAAGGTTCCACCGAGGGTTTTGCCGAGCTGGCAGGTCGTTGAGGGACCCTTTAATTCACGCATTTGTCAATGTCGCATCCGTCCGTCGTCACGCTATAGGATGACACAGAGGAGGAGCTCTGAAAAAGCGTAAGTCCACTTTTCTGTTCCGAACCACTTTCAGATTTCGCCGAATGTTTTTGAACGGTCTCTAATAGTTCCAGTCTTTACATGAGGACAAAATCTGTGGTCGCGCTGTGAGATAACGTTCGGTGGCGATGCAGACCCACAATGTCCTTGGAGAAGGGCTTAAACTCCCAGGGATGTCAGCAGGATTACCAAGAACGGACCGTCAGCACGCCCCCATTGTTGTGGATTCAGCAGAGAGAGGCGCTTCGACAGCGATGCGAGATCGACAACTCAGGGATGATGAGCGGCACCACGTCGTCTTTCCAGACGAGTTCAGTTTCTGTGTAGGGCATCACGATCGATGTATCGCTGTGCGGAGACTACGAGGAGAACGTACGTTGCCAGATCGCATTCGACATCACTAAACTAGCCCAGCACTATGCCTGGTGGTGTGTGTTATAGGTCACACAGTACTATAACTTCTTGTTCGAATAGCTGGCAATTCAAATAGCAGTCGCTGACCTGTTAATGCCGGTTTCTGTGGCTTATCTCCAAAATCTCCGTGATGTTATCTTTCAACATGACAACGCAAGACCGCTTGTTGCCCATGCATTCCTGACCTACTTCAACACAGAGGATTTTCGACTGTTGGCCTGACCAGCACTATCTCCCGCGCAGTGAAACATTTTGGTTGGAGAGAGACTGGCAAGCCATCCCTCTCCAGCCACTACGATTTTAAACTATGGCACATAGTTGAAACAGCAGGATGACATACCTATATAGGTCCGCAGCTCGTGGTCGTGCGGTAGCGTTCTCGCTTCCCACGCCCGGGTTCCCGGGTTCGATTCCCGGCGGGGTCAGGGATTTTCTCTGCCTCGTGATGACTGGGTGTTGTGTGATGTCCTTAGGTTAGTTAGGTTTAAGTAGTTCTAAGTTCTAGGGGACTCATGACCATAGATGTTAAGTCCCATAGTGCTCAGAGCCATACCTATATAGGTCAACCAACCAGACTGGATGTCCGGCTGGATAAGAACAGAAGTGACAGCCCTATGTAATATATTTTGCACCCTGAATATCGTCACATCACCTACAAATGCAATCACGAATTGTTGCTTGTATGCAGTACACACACAACAAATAAAACTCAGTTGTTTGCCAGCCTTCCTGAAGTTGCAGTTTTGGTGGGCGGTAGTGTATTTTGGAGAACACTTTAGCCGGGGGAGCATCAGACCTTGTCCTATTGATCGACGAGAGAGGCGAATGCAAGATGGATATGACGTGTGATATCTGATTCTTGTGCATCCAGACTGTGTGCGTCCGAGACATGATGGGACTTTCAAAAGTCGCGATCGTGCATGCATTCGGATTTCTCGTTGCACCATTCTTACTTTAGTATTACTGACGCTGCCGATACCAGAGTGTGTTACAGTCAGAATTGTATTAATGGCATGCAGGTTTTGCACAAACGTACGGAAATACGGTGAGAAATGCTTGAACACAAACGCAGATATTAGCCAAGCCTGAAGATTGCGCAGTAGAATTTGAGCACGAACGGCACCTGTGCAATATCCTCAATAAGTTGGAAGTATCAATATTGTCCACGACAGTGTTCTGAGCATTTGTGAGTGCATATGAAGATAATAACTGTTCTCCAAAGAACAGATACCACTGATGACCGTGCAGCTTCTCTAGAATAAATGATAATTAGTTGAAACCGTCAGCCGCCGACAGATGTTGTTGACATACCTTGATGGGGACAGCTAAAAGTGACTGCCCCGACCGGGACTCGAACCCGGGATCTCCTGCTTACATGGCAGACGCTCTATCCATCTTTTTGTTTTTCCTAATCTCATTTTGTTCTACATTGTTCGTTGAATTTGTTCGTGGTGGACGTCCGATGATACTCGTTCAGGTTGTTCGTTGATCCGTTCACTCAGTTTTTTTTTTTTATTACAGAAGGTAGCGAAACCGTCTGACCGAACACGCTGAGCTACTGTGACGGCCCATTTGAGCCACCGAGGACACAGATAAATAACGTGACTGCAGGGACTTATCCCTCGCACGCTTCCCGTGAGACCCTGTTGGCAGCTGAGGATTTCAATTAATTATCATTTATTCTAGAGAAGCTGCACGGTCATCAGTGGTATCTGTTCTTTCGAGAAACAGTTATTATCTTCATATATAGTTAAATGGGTACCCGGCCATTGACCTTCGTCTGTGTGAATGCGCACAGGTTGCCCGAACTCTTACGGGAATCGTCGCCCTAGTGGGCGTGATTAATGAGTGGATGGGCAAGTATCTACACTCCTGGAAATTGAAATAAGAACACCGTGAATTCATTGTCCCAGGAAGGGGAAACTTATTTGACGCATTCCTGGGGTCAGATACATCACATGATCACACTGACAGAACCACAGGCACATAGACACAGGCAACAGAGCATGCACAATGTCGGCACTAGTACAGTGTATATCCACCTTTCGCAGCAATGCAGGCTGCTATTCTCCCATGGAGACGATCGTAGAGATGCTGGATGTAGTCCTGTGGAACGGCTTGCCATGCCATTTCCACCTGGCGCCTCAGTTGGACCAGCGTTCGTGCTGGACGTGCAGACCGCGTGAGACGACGCTTCATCCAGTCCCAAACATGCTCAATGGGGGACAGATCCGGAGATCTTGCTGGCCAGGGTAGTTGACTTACACCTTCTAGAGCACGTTGGGTGGCACGGGATACATGCGGACGTGCATTGTCCTGTTGGAACAGCAAGTTCCCTTGCCGGTCTAGGAATGGTAGAACGATGGGTTCGATGACGGTTTGGATGTACCGTGCACTATTCAGTGTCCCCTCGACGATCACCAGTGGTGTACGGCCAGTGTAGGAGATCGCTCCCCACACCATGATGCCGGGTGTTGGCCCTGTGTGCCTCGGTCGTATGCACTCCTGATTGTGGCGCTCACCTGCACGGCGCCAAACACGCATACGACCATCATTGGCACCAAGGCAGAAGCGACTCTCATCGCTGAAGACGACACGTCTCCATTCGTCCCTCCATTCACGCCTGTCGCGACACCACTGGAGGCGGGCTGCACGATGTTGGGGCGTGAGCGGAAGACGGCCTAACGGTGTGCGGGACCGTAGCCCAGCTTCATGGAGACGGTTGCGAATGGTCCTCGCCGATACCCCAGGAGCAACAGTGTCCCTAATTTGCTGGGACGTGGCGGTGCGGTCCCCTACGGCACTGCGTAGGATCCTACGGTCTTGGCGTGCATCCGTGCGTCGCTGCGGTCCGGTCCCAGGTCGACGGGCACGTGCACCTTCCGCCGACCACTGGCGACAACATCGATGTACTGTGGAGACCTCACGCCCCACGTGTTGAGCAATTCGGCGGTACGTCCACCCGGCCTCCCGCATGCCCACTATACGCCCTCGCTCAAAGTCCGTCAACTGCACATACGGTTCACGTCCACGCTGTCGCGGCATGCTACCAGTGTTAAAGACTGCGATGGAGCTCCACGGCAAACTGGCTGACACTGACGGCGGCGGTGCACAAATGCTGCGCAGCTAGCGCCATTCGACGGCCAACACCGCGGGTCCTGGTGTGTCCGCTGTGCCGTGCGTGTGATCATTGCTTGTACAGCCCTCTCGCAGTGTCCGGAGCAAGTATGGTGGGTCTGGCACACCGGTGTCAATGTGTTCTTTTTTCTATTTCCAGGAGTGTATTAGGAACATTACGTATGTAGATTGTGGGCAGTTGGGAATGTGGGTCTCGCGGGAAACGTTCAAGCGATAAGTCCCTGCAGTAGCGCTTTTCATCTGTGTCCTCGGTGACTCAGATGGATAGTGGTCTGCCATGTAAGCAGGAGACCCCGGGTTCGAGTCCCGGTCGGGGGACACATTTTCAGCTGTCCCCATAAAGGTCAACAACACCTGTCGGTAGCTGAGGGTTTCAATTAATCATTTCACAGCGGGGAAATTGTTTGTGCCCTATGGTGAGTGATTCCGTAATCAAGGTAGCTGATTAAAAGAGTAAACCACCGTTTGAGTGCGTATTATTATACTAGAATTTATTTTTTGTACCATGCAGATTTTGCCATTCATGTCATTATCAAGTACAGCGCTAAAAGTTGTTAGACCATTATGAAGTCATGTCTGTTAAGGCAGGGTAATGACGAAAAATGAGAGGACGGCAACTGCAAAAGTCACTGCAGAACTGAATGTCGCATTCACGAACCCTGTATCACGGTATAATATAATTATGGGGGGTCAATTATCACGCGATAATTATATATTTTTTATAATAATATTTCATGATTTTGGTTGGAGTGTCTTTAAATATTGTGGGCTAGCATGAGACTTTTAATTAACTTGTACGGACATCGGCTGCCCCGAAGTATGTACGATATAATATTTTTTTAAACGCAACGCGCGACTCACCGCCTTCTAATAAATAGTCTGCGTGAGCGCTGCTATTTAGAAAAGAAAATATACGTATTCTTACGCAAAGTGCAATTATTAATATGGGTCTCAGGGGCTAATGGTTATTTATGTAGCAAATTTCACAAAGATTAACTGAGATATTGTGGAGCTTATTGAATGGAATGATTTTCAATATTTCTTGTTCATTATTTGCAAGACAAAACTGGAGAGAATCTCATCTGCCGTTAGGCGGCCGAAATGAAACATACTGAACTCATTCAGTGCTGTGAATTTTGGTAAATGAAATCTAGCACTATTCTTTTTCACTTTGAAATTAGTGGAAGATCAAAACTGAGAAGTCTCTCGCATTTACATTTAATATTATAACATAAATTATTACTTATAAAAGCTCGTCAGAGTAATGGCCGACAAAATGCTGCTAGGGAATAAGAGCTCTCCGAAACTCGAACTTCTGAAAAAACTTGGTTAATGGTGATTAATGGTTGCGACCAGGAAAGGTGACAACTAAGTCAATAACACACACTTTCTAATAACAATTTCTATTATATTTTGCTACAATACAGAAAAAACTTACATTAAATATCAGACAGCACTACAATGGCTGCCTATCTCTAGACGAAACAAAAACAGGAGAGAGAGTTCAATCCAAGCATTGTCTCTGATCTTCATGGCCTATGTTACACAGAGATTATACAAAAAGCGGTTCGTTGTTATTACATCGATATTTGATAATAATAATTTACATTCTTTACTATATGTTATACATCGCGCAGACGTACTTCGTCTTTAGATAATTTATGGTTCACACATCGCATAACAAAAACTTCTTTTTCCTTTCTCCAAATGTCCATTTATGTAACGTACCGTCACACCTGTTAGCACCTAAACAGCACGGAGACACCTTCATAGGCGGGGAATTGAAGGGCGCGATGGAATTCCAAAACCACAGTTTAATGATGCGAATCTTCATAACATGAAACCGTGGTGCCGAAGCCATAAAACCTGGATTATAGAGCAATGTAAGAACGCCATTTAGTCGGACGAGTCTTGTTGCACATTGTTTTCAACTTCTGACTGACTAAGTCCCAAAAGTGAAACGTGTCGGGGGCAATCACATCGTGGTGCTCCAGGGTCTCCGTGGTTACTCAACAAGGTAGCATTGCTGCCAACGAACCTGTGACCATTCTGGCTAATCATGTCCATACCATGGTAGAATATCTGTTCTCCAGTGGTGATGCTATATTCTAAGAACCCCTGTTCACACAGTTCGCGTCGTCCAGGACTGGTTTTGTAAGCTCGAGGATGAATTGCCTCAATTCCCCTACCATCACAGTCACCAGGATAATGACCTGCTTTGGAGAAAAGGCTGTGTGATCGCTGTTCACCTCTATCATCATTATCTGAACTTGCCAGGACCTGTATTTATCCATTCCGAGACCATTGGAAGCTGTTTTGAATACCAACCGTTTCCCTACGCCGTGTTGGTGATGCAAATCATCAAGAACAATCTTTTCGGTTTGGAGAACAGAAAAGACAATTCCCCACATGTATTACTGGTCCACTCACGTCACTCAAAGTCAAGAACACATGTGCTAATATGACATCAATGGACGTCTATGAAGGCATTCTCGTGTGGGGGACGGATATTTACACGGGATGAAATCGGGTACCTGATACGTCTTCTATCATTTCCCATCGTCAAAGTACCCAGAAACCTACTAATAATGTGCATTACGTTTATAAATCTACAATATACCACAGGTTATCTGTACTTTCTGGTTTGGTGGAGCGGCTTTGAGACGGTGCGTAGAGCACTGGACTCGAATTCAGTAAGACTGAAATCCTTTGTCTGGCCATCCATCGATAGTTTTTATCTACATCTACATACATACTGTGCAAGCCACCATATGGAGCATGGAGAGGGATTCGTTGTGCTCAGCTAATTATTCCATTTCTCGTTCCACTCACCAATGCAACGAGGAAAAAACGACTGCTTATATGCTTCCGCAAGTGCCCTGATTTCTCTTTTTTTGTCTTCGCGGTATTTACGCGAGATATTGATGCCAGTAAAATCGTTCTGCAGTCCGTCGCAAATGCCGGTTCGCTAAAATTTTTCAACAGTGTTTTGCGAAAAGAACGTCTTCTTTCCTTCAGGTATTCTCATTTGAGTTCAAGGAGCATTTCCGTAATATGCACATGCTGAGTGAACCAACGGGTAACAACTCTAGCAACTCATCTCTGAATTCCTTCGAGATCTTCTTTTAACCTGACCTGGAGGGTGTATCAAAGACTAGAGCAGCATTCAAGAACTGGCTGACAGCTACACTTTCCTAGAATTCTCCCGATAAATTGACGTTGACCATTTGCCTTCAATACAATGGACCTTAAGTACTCGTTCCTTTTCATGTTGCTTTCCACTTATCTGCACATCCTATTTAGTTAATTCGTAATTGACTTATGTTCCTGTATTTCTATCCTTTCCTAAACATTTTTGTATTTCATTTTTTCAGTGGTCAGCTGAAGTATTTCTTTTGTTATTCAAGGTTTCTTAAAACGTACACTCCTGGAAATTGAAATAAGAACACCGTGAATTCATTGTCCCAGGAAGGGGAAACTTTATTGACACATTCCTGGGGTCAGATACATCACATGATCACACTGACAGAACCACAGGCACATAAAAACAGGCAACAGAGCATGCACAATGTCGGCACTAGTACAGTGTATATCCACCTTTCGCAGCAATGCAGGCTGCTATTCTCCCATGGAGACGATCGTAGAGATGCTGGATGTAGTCCTGTGGAACGGCTTGCCATGCCATTTCCACCTGGCGCCTCAGTTGGACCAGCGTTCGTGCTGGACGTGCAGACCGCGTGAGACGACGCTTCATCCAGTCCCAAACATGCTCAATGGGGGACAGATCCGGAGATCTTGCTGGCCAGGGTAGTTGACTTACACCTTCTAGAGCACGTTGGGTGGCACGGGATACATGCGGACGTGCATTGTCCTGTTGGAACAGCAAGTTCCCTTGCCGGTCTAGGAATGGTAGAACGATGGGTTCGATGACGGTTTGGATGTACCGTGCACTATTCAGTGTCCCCTCGACGATCACCAATGGTGTACGGCCAGTGTAGGAGATCGCTCCCCACACCATGATGCCGGGTGTTGGCCCTGTGTGCCTCGGTCGTATGCACTCCTGATTGTGGCGCTCACCTGCACGGCGCCAAACACGCATACGACCATCATTGGCACCAAGGCAGAAGCGACTCTCATCGCTGAAGACGACACGTCTCCATTCGTCCCTCCATTCACGCCTGTCGCGACACCACTGGAGGCGGGCTGCACGATGTTGGGGCGTGAGCGGAAGACGGCCTAACGGTGTGCGGGACCGTAGCCCAGCTTCATGGAGACGGTTGCGAATGGTCCTCGCCGATACCCCAGGAGCAACAGTGTCCCTAATTTGCTGGGAAGTGGCGGTGCGGTCCCCTACGGCACTGCGTAGGATCCTACGGTCTTGGCGTGCATCCGTGCGTCGCTGCGGTCCGGTCCCAGGTCGACGGGCACGTGCACCTTCCGCCGACCACTGGCGACAACATCGATGTACTGTGGAGACCTCACGCCCCACGTGTTGAGCAATTCGGCGGTACGTCCACCCGGCCTCCCGCATGCCCACTATACGCCCTCGCTCAAAGTCCGTCAACTGCACATACGGTTCACGTCCACGCTATCGCGGCACGCTACCAGTGTTAAAGACTGCGATGGAGCTCCACGGCAAACTGGCTGACACTGACGGCGGCGGTGCACAAATGCTGCGCAGCTAGCGCCATTCGACGGCCAACACCGCGGTTCCTGGTGTGTCCGCTGTGCCGTGCGTGTGATCATTGCTTGTACAGCCCTCTCGCAGTGTCCGGAGCAAGTATGGTGGGTCTGACACACCGGTGTCAATGTGTTCTTTTTTCCATTTCCAGGAGTGTATATTTGTCTGTCCAGCTTCTGGAACTGCGCCTTCTAGAGATAATGTTCCGTTCTAGCTGAATTGTCTACTGTGGTTTTCATTATCTCAGTATTTACGGCTCTAGAGAACGTCAAACGCACCTAATCCTTCCTCAATATTTCAGCACCCAACTTCTTTCCGCATTGATTCGTTCAGCGATTCTCTAAACCTTCAATCTACTCTTCATCATTACTAAATTGTGCTCTTGGGTACGCCTCACAATTTAATATGTAGTTTTAGGATCTCTGACTGACCATGATATAATCGGCTGAAATCTGCCCATGTCCCTCGGCTTTTCCAAAGATATCTTCTCCTCTTATGATTTCCGTACAGTATATTTGCTGTTACTTGTATACTTTATTGCAGAACTCTAGCAGTCTTTCTCCTCTCTCATTTTAGCTACAAAACATTTAGTCCCCTGAAGCTTTGTCTTATCTTTCCTCCCCCATTACATCGTTCCAATTCCCCACGGTTCTTATATTTTCATCTCTCTTTACACACTGAATTACACGTTGTACATCCTCATATATTTTCTCTACCTGTAAACGATCTATTGACGCACTTTCAGCACAGATTCAGGAAATATCATTTTTGCTCTTTAGTCACACAGCTTGCTCTTTAGTCACACAAAGTAATGAGTTATGCCGACAGGGACATCAAGTTGATTCGATATTTACAGATTTCTAGAAGGCTTTGGAAACTGTTTCTCACAAGCGATTTCTTATCAAATGGTGTGGCTCAGGTGTACAGTTCGTAATAATTGACGGGAATCATCTAGTGAAATAGAAGTGATACCTGGAATTCCCCAAGGAAACATTATGAGTTCTCCGCTGTTCTTAAACTGTATAAATGATTGAGGCGTGCGCGGCTCGTGTTCATGCCGTTTATTGCTTGCCATCTTGTTTTTACATTACTGTCGCATCGCTTCTTATTCAATTTACTGTCGTCACAGAGTTGCTGATTTGCTTGCCCGTGAGTGTCAGCAGCAGCGCTTATCGATAAGTACACTATCGTACTGTCCCTGGAGCGACCGCTAGTGTTACCGGGTCATCCACTGTCGTTTTTCAGTTGGGACGGTTTCAGATGGGACGGAGCGCCAGTGAGGTGCGGGCAGCCAGTACTCGGCGACCGCTGGCGACAGACATTTACTGTCCGACGGAAGGAGACAAGAGCGGGAACGACCGCTGGTTGGTCGTTCGGTCGGTCGGTAGGGACAGAGAAGCGAGGAAGTCTCCCCGGCGAGATCATTAGCGTAGGTTTCCGGCAATGTGTTTCCCTCGCCGTGTTGATGCTGTCCGGCACGGCGTGTAGTTAGACAGCCCTTGGTGTTTGTTCATATTTTTGAGTGGTTATTGTGCCAATTTTGTAAGACCTAGTGATGCTGGTATCTTCGTCCTCGGCCGATATTTTCCGTTGTCGTGCCGTTGGTCGGCGGAAGGGAATTGATTAGGTTGTGGTCGGTCCTTCAGCCATCCCTGGGTCTGGATGCCATCCGGTTATCCAGTCTTACTTTTGGCTGCCTGTCTCACCTAAACTGTTGTTACAATATCCTCCCCAAGCCGACCCTTCGAACCCTTCTGAGCACTACTGTTCTGTTGTTTTTAGATTGTGATTTTGTGATTTTCTTTTGTCTCTAGTACTGTGCGAGGTCTTCAGCCGTCTATTAATTTAGCTTGTTTTAATTTCAAAATAAAGCCTTCAGCCGATTTAAATTGAGGTTTCAAGATTCAATTGTTTAAAACTTATTTTAAAAAAAGGAGATTTTGCTCTACTTTAAATCTTTCTTATTCAGGCCTTAAGCCTTCTTCAATGTTCAGTATGTCGCATTCAGCCGAGCTTTTATGTAATTTTTTTTTCTTTTGGTCAACTAAGGCCTTCAGCCGTGTGTATTCCTTGAGGCAATTTTAATAACTTGTGTTCGGGCCTTCAGCTGTATTGTTTTTGAATCCTTTTAAGGGTATGTGTGATTAAGTGTCTTTAGGAAAATAAAGTTTGTGGGTTTTGTGCAACTAACAGTAACTGATGTTGGCCCCTTTCCACCACTACCACCTGATCCGCTCTGTCCTGCGAACCCAGATTTCAATGATATAGAAGACCATTTGAGCAGCTCTCTTAGATTCTTTGCAGATGGTATATACATCTACAAATATACTTCACAAGCCACCGTTTGGTGCGTGGCGGACGGTATCTTTTACCACTACTAGGCTGTTCCACTCGCCAATAGAGAGAGGGAAAAACACTGTCTATGTAGCTTTTTACGAGCCCTAATTTCTCGTATCTTTGTGGTCCTTACGCGCAACGTACCTTGGCTATAGTAGAATCGTCCTGCAGTCAACCTCAAACGCCGGTTCTCTAAATTTTTTCAATGGTGTTCTTCGAAAAGAACGTCACATTTGCTGCAGCGATTCCTATTTGAGTTCGGATGGCAGCTCCGTAATACTTGCGAGTTGATCGAATCCACCGGTAACAAATCTATGGGCCGCTTATGAATTACTCCGATGTCTTCCCTCATTCCGACCTGGTTCGATCCCAAACACTCGAGCATTACTCAAGAGTGGGTCGCATTAGTGATCTATACGTGATCTCCTTTACAGATGATTCACACTTCCCTAACAGTATCCCAACAAACCGAAGTTGATCATTTGCCTTCCATGCTCATCCCATTTCATATCATTCTGCAACATTACACTTAGATATTTGATCGACGTGACAGTGACATCGACTTGATCCTTCAGTATTTGTACCATCATATCTCTTGAACTATGGGTTGTGCAATTATATAATTGTGCAGATTCATTCACTGACCTATGCTGTCCAGTCTCACTAATACGACTACTGCCAAAAGCCTGAATAACCACCTTCCGCAGTGCAGATCGCTGCGAGATGTGCAGGAAGAGAATTAGTGAGGTTCAGGAAGGTATCGAAAGTGATATGGAGCCATACCGACGTGCTGTTGCCAGCTGCTCTAAGTTTCTCGGTTGGGGATCGGTGACTTGAAGAGCACGATTGAGGTGGCTGCACAGATTCTCGATTGCGTTTGAATCCGGGGAGTTTAGTAGCCAGAGAAATATGATATCTCATCCTGGTGCTCTTCGAGCCACGCACGTGAGTTGCTAGCTCTGCGATATGTTGCATTGTCCTGCTGGTGGATGCCATCGTACCGAGGAAAAACGAACTGCATGTAGGGGTGCACATGGTCCCCTAGGATAGATGTATATTTGTGACGAAATCACCCAGAGAATGTCCTCCAACCTGGACTCTTATGGCGATTGTTGCAGGGTCTATGCTTTCAGACGTTCCACGCTGTGCTCACCAATGGCCATCTCCGATGGAACATAAAACTTGGTTCATCTGAAAAACTGCCTGTCGCCACTCAGTTGACGTTCAGTTATGGTACTGGCGAGCAAATTTCAGGCCTCGTCGTTGACGAACCGTAGTCATCGTGTGTGCGTGAACCAGGTGCCTGCTGCGGAAGCCCATATGGCAGCAACATTTGCTGAATGGTCGTTGAGGAGACACTGTTGATAGCCCCTTGGTTCATATGGGCGGCCAGTTGCTCAGTAGTTCACGTTTATTCGCCCGTACCCATCTCCAGAGAAATCGTTCACACCTGTCACCTATGGACCATGATGCACCAAAATCTCCTTGACGTCTGTTTTGGATAGCGCTATTTTGCTATGCACAGTATACTTTAACCATGGCAGCACGCGAATAGTTTATGAACGTCGGATAATGATTCCACTCTTTGCCCGGAAGCCAACGGTCATACTCTTTTGAACGACAGATAAACCGCTCCATTTCTGCACTACGACAACAAATGTACTGTTTTCCGCATCCCCCCCAAAACGCTCTATACAGGGTGATTCAGCTGCCCCTTCCCCTGGATTTTATGCAGCCCGCAATGCCTTCAAATACCATTCACAAGATTGCCATATTCTCTCGCCTGCTACACATAAACTGCTAGTCCTACAGAAAAAAAATCAACAGGACTTTTTTGTGGGAAATTTGATGCAGTTAAATTCTGTACTGGGATACGTTTACGTTGGAGGTCTCAGTGTTTTAGTTATTCAAGAAAAACGCGTTTGAAGGTCACATTTGTACGTTTTTCTTGAAAATTCGTAAAGCATGGCCTCTAGCGAAAACGCATCATAGTAAAAACTTCAATTACATTAAATTTCCTACAAAAAGGTCCTGTTCGTTTTTCTGCAGGAATAATGGTTTGTACTTAGCAAGGTAGAGTATATAGAAATCTTGCTTGTGATATTTGAAGACGCTGCAGGTAGCATAAAGCCCAGTGGTAGGAGCAGCTGAGTCACTCTGTATACCCTCTAATTTTAGTGCTGCCATCTGCTGTCTGTGAGTGGTCATCGTACGTTGACCCAGAACGTAGCTCGTGATCCCATTAGTGTGATTAGACTATGTATAAATTTTTTATGTTATGTACTTTGCAAGAGTTTTTAAATAACCATAAAAATTCTGGTGACATTTACATGACAGGTTTGTTCTCAGGACAGTGTCCCTTGATTTTGCCATCGACTGGACATATTTCCCATTGTTTTAGTAATTCTGAACATGTAATATAATGAAATTTCTCAGTAGAGAGTTCAAATTATTAATTTTAAGAGTGTATAAAGATAAAGCTGATTGCAGGGCCTCTCCCATAATGCTGCAAACGTTCTCAGTTGGGAAGACATAAACACTAAAAACTCTTGCTGTGTGCAGCTGGCATTATCTTGCTGAAATGTATGCCCGGGATGGCACATAGCAGGAGCCCCTACTGCTTGTCTTCGTGCTTGTGAAACCCCACCTTGGACAACAAGGTCAGCTCATCTCTGGGAAAGTATTATGGGCAGGGCTCCCCAACTAGCTCGGGAGTTCATGGATATAACGTACCAACAGAACAGCATTTGGCACGATATCCCTTAGGAGGACATCCAACAACTGTATCAATCAATACCAAGCCGAATAACGGCTTGCAAAAGGGCCAGAGGTCGACCAACGCATTATTAAGTTGCTCAATTTTTGAAGCTTTTTCTTTTGAATAACTCAATTTCCCTGCAACTATAATGCTTTGTTTGTCTGTACATGTCCATTTTATCTGCCGATTTCCGTCTTATTCAGAGAATTCGTTGTTGGTGCGTCATATTTTTTGTGTGAGTGTATTAAGTATATTGTAAGAGTTTTCAGATAACCTTACACAGATTCTGGTGACCGTGACAGGGCAGATTTACACTCAGGGTAGTGTCTGTGGATTTTGCAGTCTAGTGGAGACTTTTGCCAATGTTTTCGTAATTCTGAACATACGCAGTGTAATTAAACTCCTGAGTAGACAGTTCAGATTCTTGATTATAATAGGACATAAAAAATTAATGTATGATCCAGAGATGTACCACATCCGCATATAAATGCATAACAACCAAACTGCCGCAGCAAAGCGAGCAGGAACAATGTTTGGCCTTGTCCAACGTACATCTTACACGCAGGAGCCGGAGGAAGTAAGGTGGGTTGCCTACGTTTAAGCGCGCTAAATACACTACTTACCATTAAAATTGCTACACCAAGAAGAAATGCAGACGACAAACGGGTATTCATTGGACAAATATATTATACTAGAACTGACATGTGATTACATTTTCACGCAAGTTGGGTGCATACAGCCTGAGAAATCAGTATCCAGAACAACAACCCCTGGCCGTAATAACGGCCTTGATACGCCCGGGCATTAAGTCAAACAGAGCTTGGATGGCGTGTACAGGTACAGCCGGCCATGCAGCTTCAACACGATACCACAGATCCTCAAGAGTAGTGAGTGGCGTATTGTGAAGAGCCAGTTGCTCGGCCATCATTGACCAGACGTTTTCAATTGGTGAGAGATCTGGAGAATGTACTGGCCAGGGCCCGTACAAGACCTGCAATGGTGCATTATTCTGCTGAAATGTATGGTTTCGCAGGGATCGAATGACGGGTAGAGCCACGGGTCGTAACACATCTGAAATGTAACGTCCACTGTTCAAAGTGCCCGTCAATGCGAACAAGAGGTGACCGAGACGTATAACCAATGGCACCCCATACGGGTGATACGCCAATATGGCGATGACGAATACAAGCTTCCAATATGCGTTCACCGCGATGTCGCCAAACAAGGATGCGACGATCATGATGCTGTAAACAGAACCTGGATTCATCCGAATAAATGACGTTTTGCCATTCTTGCACCCAGATTCGTCTTTGAGTACACCATCGCAGGTACTCCTGTCTGTGATGCAGTATCAAGTGTAACCGCAGCCATGGCCTCCGAGCTCATAGTCCATGCTGCTGCACACGTCGTCGAACTGTTCGTCCAGATTGTTGTTGCCTTGCAAATGTCCCCATCTGTTGAGCCAGGAGCCGGCCGAAGTGGCCGTGCGGTTAAAGGCGCTGCAGTCTGGAACCGCAAGACCGCTACGGTCGCAGGTTCGAATCCTGCCTCGGGCATGGATGTTTGTGATGTCCTTAGGTTAGTTAGGTTTAACTAGTTCTAAGTTCTAGGGGACTAATGACCTCAGCAGTTGAGTCCCATAGTGCTCAGAGCCATTTGAATTTGTTGAGCCAGGGATCGAGACATGGCTGCACGATCCGTTACAGCCACGCGGATAAGATGACTGTCATCTCGACTGCTAGTGATACGAGGCCGTTGGGATCCAGCACGGCGTTCCTTATTACCCTCGTGAACCCACCGATTCCATATTCTGCAACAGTCATTGGATGTCGACCAACGCGAGCAGCAATGTCGCGATACGATAAACCGCAATCGCGATAGGCTACAATCCGACCTTTATCAAAGTCGGAAACGTGATGGTACGCGTTTCTCCTCCTTACACGAGGCATCACAACAACGTTTCACCAGGCAACGCCGGTCAACTGCTGTTTGTGTATGAGAAATCTGTTGGAAACTTTACGCGTGTCAGCACGTTGTAGGAGTCGCCACCGGCGCCAACCTTGTGTGAATGCTCTGAAAAGCTAATCATTTGCATATCACAGCATCTTCTTCCTGTCGGTTAAATTTCAATGGCCAACAGTGTATATTGCAAGGATTTTTAGATAACCTTACACATATTCTCGCGATCGTGACAGGACAGATTTATACTCAGCGTAGTGTCTGTGTATTTCGTAGTCTAGAGGAGACTTTTGCCAATGTTTTCGTAATTTTGAACATACCCAGTGTAATGAAACTCCTGAATAGAGAGTTCAGATTCTTGATTATAATAGGATATAAAAATAAACTGTAATGTATGATCCAGAGATATACCACATGCATAACAACCAAACTGCCGCTGCAAAGCGAGCAGTTAAGTAGATAGCGTATGTATGTTCAAGCACAGCCACGGCCGGGGGCCCTCGAACTCTTATCAGTGATGTCAGAAAGACGTCATATGATGTTATTGATAAGTGCTGAAGTGTCTTATCGGTGACGTCAGGGATGACGTCATGTGATAAGGGTCCTGACATGTCTTATCGGTAACGTCATCAGATGACGTCATGCAATAAGGGTCCTGACATGTCTTATCAGTGACGTCATCAGATGACATTATGTGATAAGGGTGCTGAAGTGTCTTATTGGTGATGTCATCAGGTGACGCCGTGTGATAACAGTGTTGATGTACGTTACCTGTAACGTCATTGAATGTCGTCGTGTTTTTACTTGGCGTTGCAAGTTCTAACATGTTTTTTCCTGCAGCTTCTGGACTAACGTTTCAATTTCTGTTAAGAGTAAAAAATTAGTAATTTTCAGTTATGTGACGTTATAGCCCTATGGTTTGTACCATTGATAACATCCATTGTTGTTTTGCTGTATGCATTCTAGCCTTGAGGCTAAGATTTTAATATTTTGATTTTGTTTTAGAGAGGTCATTGTCTTCAAACTCTCTCTCTGTTCCTCTCTCTAACGCGCCCCACACACACACACACACACAATGATAAGGTAATAAAGAAGTAACTTTTTCACTTTGTTAGCGGTGTTTACTGTAGTAAAAAGTGTAGATACAATATATTGACAGATTATTTTAATCATGTTCATCATATGACTTTATTTCATGTATTATTTTGTCTTTAAGCCGTAAGTACTTGCAATGAGGATACCAGAATGTGTGCTGCTGCCATGGATCATCGCCCACCTCCCAATCATGTAGTCCTCCACCACAATAGAAGCAGATTGTAGAATCACCAGTGCCAGTATAGAAGAAACCAGCCTCTACTAACTTTTCTGGTCGTACTGTTAGATATTTTGACCAATTTTTGAAAGATTCTTCACGTGCTATCCGAGAACAGTACTGAGGCCATGCAGGTAGTCTGATATGTGCCAGCTTCTGTTCATTAAACATGAATTGCTTACATAAATCAATAGCTGCAGACCATACAAAGGGACATTTTGGAGAGTGACATAAATGTCTCACTAGTGGATCTTTACCCAATTGCCACTCACTCTGGTCAGTTTCACAATAGATACATTTGACGGTATCATCATCATCATCATGTTGGCGATTAGGTCTGTACAAACCAGCATGTGCTAGCTCCTCAGACTGCAAAAATTCTTTGAGCCAATTTCCGTTTTGAAACGTTTCCAACCACTCAAGAAATGTGAGGTACATCATGAAGCTTGCTCTCTGTAGTCAGTTAGCAGACACTATGCAGCTGCTAGTTTGATGTTCATGACTTATATTTTACATGTATCAAGAATCCCTACCCAAGTATCTGGTAACTCATAAAGTTACATAATTATTCCAGCTTCTCTCAACTCTTCTTTGATAGAAATAATTTCATTGTCATGAGATGTATTGCCTGCAGCTCTTGAACCATGTAAGAAGAAAAGTCGTTCAACAAGTTCATTTGGATTATCCCAATACACGTAATCTACAGGTAAATTGTTATTGTATATTTTCCACTGCTTTACAACAGGGAATTTTTCTCTTCTTTTTACTGTGATACCTTTACCACTCTGAACATTAGGTTCACTTTCTGAAGTATCATCACTCAGTTGACGATGTTCTTCTAATAATTGTGCTCTAGATTCTTTGCGAATTAGTCTTATATCTGGTTCCATATACGTCTGCAGACCTTTTATAATTGTCTGGTACTTGACACTCTTATTAGCAATAACAGGTTTATAACTAGCATAATTTATCCTATGTTCATTAGTAGCTTTCAAAATTTTCCAATCGTTGAAAGATCAGCTTTTGTATATGTTTTCTTGGAGGGTCTCTTTCTAAACAGTAAATGGTACAGTCCTTTTGTTCCATTATACGTTATACCATTAATAACTAAATCGTCCCCATCAATTATCACTTCCTATCATCCACCCATTATCAGGATCATATCTCATTCCATACACTTCATCATGTTCTCTAATAGGAATTTTGTTTAAAATTGATGAAGCTAAAGATTCTTCAGGTAAGTCAAGTTCGGGTTTAACATCAGTACTTTGTACCTTAGTGATATCTGTTTGTACAGATACAGGATTTGAAACCTCTTTCCTTCTGCTGATTGATAGAAGTTCTCTCAGAGGCTCAGAAACTGGTCGTAATTTTTCTTCCATTTCTACTTTCCTCTTATTTTCTTTTACCTTAAGGGATAGAAACTTTTTTCGTATATTTTTTCTAGAAGATATAATTTGTTTTTTCGACTTCATGTTGTGACTGACAATTCGTTGAAACATCTTATATCAAGTGAGACAGTTTATGAGGTTAGGTCTCATCTGGCTCAGATATCTGCAATGTTAAGGTTTTATACTAGTTCACTACTTCATACTCAAACTCTAAATGTAAGCCATAATTTCCTAGTTGGATAGGATATGGTTTATTGAAACTAAATGTATCTCCTTCCTTCACACTTATAGGTATCTGTAATTGAAGATTGGCTTTGATTCCATTATGTTCAAATGTTATTACTTCTATGTCAGGCGTTACAGAGGCAGTATCATGTGACCAGTGTATGGTAGATTATATTCATATTTTCCGTTATGTAGCAAATACCGTGTATCACTTGGATTTGTGGAAGGTATGCTATCTATTCGTAAAATGAATTTCTGTTTTGAAAATTTCTTATCTACATATGCTTTGTTTACTGCATCAGTATCTAATACTGGTTCTTGTATATGTATTAGACGTTTATTTTGTATATCAAACACTCGATCTGTTACACTGAAAAGATCTAACATATTTAAAGTCGTTTGTAACATTTTTCTGCGAATATCGTTGCTATTGTTTACCAGAGATGATATTTTATGATCAATTTTCTTTATAATGTCTTCAATATATTTCTTATTAACAGCATCATGCATATGAATAGGATCAGAAACATTTTCAATGCGCAGATTTCTTACATCAAACTCTTCATCCTTTATAGCAACGTGTTTCAAAAACTGATGTAAACGATCAAAATCATGCAGAAGAGGTGTTATTTTTTGATTCTAATTGGTTCCAAATACCATCTACATATTTTTTAGTAACAGCATCACTCATAGTTAATGGATCTGCAACCCCACTTAATCGCTTACTTTTGAGCTGTATTACATTAGTTCCACTATCTGAACCTAATACATTTTTGTGATTTAAATCCATTTTTTGCTCCAACTGTTTCTTAAGTTGTAGGCAAGTATCATCCACATATTTTTTGTGCTAGCATCATTATTTTCTGATGGTGTAGAAGGATTACTAATCCGTTTTGAATTAAGCCTGATAGTATCAGCATGTATTTCGAATACTTTTAAAATTACATTAAGTTTGTTCCATGACACAACATTGTCAATTAACCTTCTAACAGTAGCCACAGAACTATCAACATATCTCTTAGTAGATGTATTATTATTATTTAATGTATCTTTCAAACCAGAAACTCATTTGTTACCAAAATCTATTGCTTTAGGAGAGACGTGTAGAACACTTAGAAATGAGTTTAAAAAAATGGTTCAAATGGCTCTGAGCACTATGGGACTCAACTGCTGAGGTCATTAGTCCCCTAGAACTTAGAACTAGTTAAACCTAACTAACCTAAGGACATCACAAACATCCATGCCCGAGGCAGGATTCGAACCTGCGACCGTAGCGGTCTTGCGGTTCCAGACTGCAGCGCCTTTAACCGCACGGCCACTTCGGCCGGCGAAATGAGTTTAGTTGAGGTATCCAGTTACTAATAGAACCTAAAGACTTATCAACATATTGTTTTGTAGCAATATCGCTTACAGCTTCTGGTTCAGAGAGGACGAGATGAACGTTTCTTGAAGAAGCCATCATGCTAACTAAGTGTAGAAGGTTATGACATCCTTCATATACAAATGTACTCATCGAATGTTTTACGATATCGACCATTGTTTATGTTATCATCTTTACTGATAACTAAGAAGTTATGTGGTCCACTTTCCCAAACCTGCTTACACATGCTTTGAAAATCTGCATAATCCATATCTGTATTCACATAATCATTGTACACATGTCTCAGATTACGCTCATCTTGTTTGAAAAGTATAACCAAGTTAGCATTATCTCGAATTAGTTGCTTTGGAATTCGACTATATGTTTTAGACAAATAGAAGCAATCTACATCATAATGTCGTCCCATGCAAAAGTAAACCCTAATGTTATCCTGTTTATCACACACAACGTCATTAAACATAAAAATGGAACAGGGTAAAACTTTCTCAGGTAAAATAATATCTTCATTATTAGAAAATGTGAAAACTGGATTCCTTCAAGACCAGATAATATATATGAAAGGAGTTTATACTTATCTTGATGTAATGATTTCGAATATATATAAAGATTTTGAAATTTTAGACCATTTTCATGGATCAGAAGATTTATAACAACATTAGTTTTTCCACAGTTTGAAGGACTACAAATAATGCAACAAACAGAGTCCGGTAACAATACTCCATGTTTTTTCCTCCTGTCTAAATCGTTTGCAAATGTAATATTCTTAACAGGTAGCTGAAGAGCTTGTTTCTTCAAATGCATTCTGATGAAAAGTGCTGTTGTTAACACATGTTCAATTGTATATAAGGCTCTTTCTTCCTATACAGTTAATCATTCAATGGATGGACGCTGACAGAGGAAGACCGGGTGAGGTCTTATAAACAAGGCTATTAACAAACTGCCTATAGAGTTTGCACTTACCTGGCTACAATTATTGTGGTCCTGGTACCAAACTTCAGAAGAGACTCCAGCATGGGGATCGTGGAATAAATCCCTTAGATGAAGCATGTAAAGAACATGATATAGCGTACGAGAAATTTCCAGATAACATTTCAGAGAGACATAAAGCAGATAAAATACTAGCAAAAAGAGCTTGGGAGCGCGTAACAGCCAAAAACGCAAAAATTGGAGAGAAACTGGCTGCATTAGGTGTAGCTGGTTCAATGAAAGCGAAAATTAAATTTGGAATGGGTGTTAAGAAGCAAGCAGGTAATGACACAGATACATTGAAAAAAGTAATTACAAAAGTAGGTAGAGCAGCTCATAAATTGGCTCTAAACAGTGTTCAAAAGAAAGGAGTAAGTGGACTGAAAACTAAAACTCGCTTTATCCCTATTCCAAAAACCGGTGGTGCCCTACCTCTTATACCAATATTTGCCGCTTTATCAGCTATTGGTAGTCTTGCAGGAGGAGCATCAGGAATAAGCAAAAGCAGTAAATGATGCAAAGAATGCACGCAAACGGTTAGCAGAGATGCAACGCCATAATCAAATGACTGAATCTATAGCACTGCAGAAGGGTAAAGGGCGTTATTTAGCACCATATAAAAAAAATGGTATGGGTCTCTATTTAACAAATAATTCTAAAAAGAAATTTCGATGAGTTTACCACATCGAACTCTTATTAACATTGATTTACACTATTATGCAACAAAGATGAAAATACCTCATTTTAGAGGAGATTTTATGCGAGATGCTTTACCCAAAAGACCTAGAAAATTTGAAACCGCAATTGTAAACCTTAATACATCCAATGAACCTGGATCACACTGGGTGGCTTACAAAAAGGATGATGATGCTGTATATTACTTTGATAGCTTAGGTAATCTACCACCACCCACTGAAATTGTGAACTATATGAAAAACTGTAATTTTAAATACAATTATGACAATTTTCAAGCAATTAATAGTTACAACTGTGGTCATCTATGTGTAAGAAATGAAAAGATTGGTTCACACTTCAACATAAGCATTTGCATGATGGAACCTGGAGAAGGTGCAACATTAATTGTTAGTGGAAAGACATCAGTTTTGGTATCTAAATTTAATCCTGCATTAGATTCGTCTAATGGTGTGTATGAAGTAGCACTTCTGAACTACTTTTCATGCAATTCAATACCTAATGTCACACCATCAAACTGCAACTTTTATTTTTCTAAATATGAAAATATATATCAAATATTTAGTCTCCAACAGGTTCTTATGAATTGCAAGATATTTTTCTTGAAATTTTGAGACTGAAGGGTCAATATAATAGTAACCTTCCACAAAATGCTAAAGAGTTATTTCTAGATTTTGATTATGACAAAAAATACACCATTGCAAAATTAAGCACAATGTTGATATAAACTTTTCTTTGGAAAACAATATTGGCTCAATTCTTGGGTTTGAGAGGCGTTTGATAAAAGTTCCTACTAATGATAATGGTAGAAATACAGTAGTAGCAGAGCATCCTGTAAATATTCAGACTATAAATGTTTTAAATGTAGAGTGTAATATATCAGGAGGTTCCTACATTAATGGTGAGCCAACTCACATTATACATCACTTTTGGCCAACAGTAGCCCCTGGATATAAGATAGTGGAAACGCCAAATTCTCCCATTTATATGGCAGTAATTGCACGACATGTAACAGATTTAATAATATCCATCTGTGATCAAGACAGACATCTTGTACCATTAAATGAGGAAGAAGTAACTGTTAGACGCCACTTATGACGAATACTATAATGGGAATCGTTTGTACTGAAAACGTTAATTTTAGAGCTGGAAGTGGAAGTGTCACCAAAAACGTAAGGAAAAATAAAAAGAAACTGCTAATGACACATAGTAAGCAGTTGTTGAAGTACTTAGGTTACAAATTAAAATAAATACAGGAGCATCCTAAACAACACCAGCACTCCTGCATGAAATGTTAAACAGTGCAAAAGGAGACGTGAGCAGCATTTTGAACGTTCGTGAAAATATTGTATTTGATGATTCAGTTCATCGCATTGAGAATCAAGTGTATAAACCTTATGGTCAGTCAGTATTTGGATACAATGATTCAGTGTCAATTGTAATACAAAATGAAAACAGTTATTTGCACCCTTCCGAGAGTAGATTATTCATTGAAGGAAAAATGATAAATTCTGAGAAAAAGAAACCTACTGATGTTGATCTGAGTATGAACTGTATGCTTTTCTTATTTTCTGAACTTCAATACCGTATTAATAATGAAGTTATTGATCATGTTCGTAATCAAGGAATAACAACACTTCTGAAAGGGATTCCGTCTTTCACACCAGATCATTTTAATATACTCCTCAATGCTGGATGGGGTACAACTGAAAATTTAAAAAAATTGGTGGATGAAAATGGACATTTTAACTTTTGTGTACCTTTAAAAATGATATTCGGCTTTTGTGAAGACTACAAGGAGATAATACTTAATGCTCGCCATGAGTTAGTTTTAATTCGTAACAGGAATGATGTATCATCATTGATATCTAGTAAACCAGAGACTGAAGCACAATTAATATTGGAAAAGGTATGGTGGGAAATGCCTCATGTACATGTGTCAGATAAAATGCAAATTCCACTATGGAACATCCTGAAAAATGATACAAGTCTAACACTTGCTTTTCGTCACTGGGTTTTAGTAGAAAGTGTAGCACCTGAGGTCAATTTTTGGTCATGGCAAATTAAATTTACCACATCTCTTGAGACAGCTAGATATGTCATTTTAGGATTTCAGGCTGATAGGAACAAGTATGAAAAAGATTCGAGTTCATTTGATTTAACAGATATTACTAATCTGAAAGTGTATCTAAACTCTACTCGATTTCCAGAAGAGAAGTTTCTTTGCGATTTTGAAACAAAGACTTTGGCTCAAGCATATGACTTATATTCTAGATTTCAAACCTCATATTACATGCACCATGGATTAAGTAAACCGCTGTTGAGCCCTATTGAATTCCATAGGAATCCAATATTTTTGTTATTGACTGTTCACATCAAAATGAATCTTTAAAATCATCAATACTAGATATGAAGATTGAAATAGAAACAAAGAAACCTTTTAAGAGTAACACATTAGCTTACTGTCTTGTGATACATGATGTTATTATTGATATGAACCCCACTACTAACTGTGTGATGAAACGTTCAAAGATATAAGCTCACAACTTTCCATCATTTCTTTAGTGTTGATCAAGGACTTCAGTGTGTCAGAATGAATAAGGTGATACTCATCGAATCAACAGACAATATTGTAACTTGTGTCGTTGCGGATCTGACTAAGGATAGTGAGAAAATATTAAGTGTTCATATTATTCTGTATTCAGCTAGTGACCTAGAAAATCTTATTAAAACACTATTTATAGCTCACAATGAGTGTAAAACGATTGTATACTCAAAACATCAAGTGAAGCTGGAGGTTTTGCAATGTTTAAGGAATGTTATTCCTAAAACTACACATCTTTTACAGCTAGAAGATTATCGTTTACAAAAAGATGATTGTAGTGTTTTTTAATTATTTATCTGGTTAAAATCGAGAAATGTATTTAGAACATTATTAAATATTTACCAACAGTTGGATGAACCTCAAAATTTAAATGCTTTAGATCATTATATGTTTCCTGTACAACTGTTACCTAAATTAATGTCTATACCAGATGTATTGAACTCATTACCATTATGTATGCAAAATGATTCGTTCTTAAAACTTTATAAGAATTGTAGTCAACATCGTAGTGACTGTTACGATGAAGTAGATAACTGAAATGTAAGGATGTTTATATTTTATAAATTTTATAAATAAAATTTTATAAATAAAAAAAATGTATAAATGAAATGTAAGGAGGTTTATATTTTATAAATAAAAACAATGTATCTAATAGATTTTTATTTTGTTCACCTTAAATACAATTAGACATATACAGTTACACATGTTTCAGCTTTGTATTGATGCTTAGTTCACAGAAAGTGAATTTGTTTCTATTCTATAATGCCTCATGGTAATGTATTTATACCATTTTCTTCCACATAACGTTTATCATCATCATATGATAATGCTACTTTTCTTTGTTTTACTGTACGGACTACATGAAAATTTGATTGAATACTGAACTGTGTGCTCACGTTAAGCACATTATCCAACAAACATGTACGATAGTCATTACTATTCATCTCTCTTAGAGATGAACGTTTCACGCCTTTTGCCTTTTGCAATACACAGTGAGAATCAGTCTGAACAGCATACATTTTAGCTCTTAAACCAATAAATTCTGTTATAATTTCTCCATTAAATTCATCTTTCATTAGACCTATTACTCGTTTATCACATAGAGGGATATTGTACCTATTATTAAACATATATCCAGATGTATCAAACATTTTGCTGATATCAGTTTTAATATCCTCATATAGATCCTTTGTAGATATATGGTAAACAAAGCTATCAGTACCTGTGTAACACATTTTCACCATTTCTGGTAAATACTTTTTTAGCATGTAATTATAGTGAAAGTTGTACATACATGTTTTAGAAATGCCTAGAATTGCCATGCCTACAGCAATTGGGTTGTCAAACAATACTGATGTCTTAGCCAATTCTATAGCTACTAGTGATTCATCAAAGATGATTCTCTTCTTAAAATTTGGTTGGGCTATTAATGAACCTGCACCCTTCCTGCCACGCCATGAGGTTGTCAATCGAACATCACGCATTTTTCGTACATTTTGCATCGTTTTACCAAATTTACTGTTATTCATCAGCTTAAAAAAGTTTTTTTCAAAATCGTTTATAGCCTTTGCCCTCTTCATTGTATTAATCTCAATGTATGGTTTCACCCAAGTCTTTTGTGTAAATGAAAGAATCCTATGAATTTTGATCACTTTAAGACCTAAACTCAAGCACTGCTTCAGGTTCCTGTAGTGAATAACATATCGGCTTTTATTATACAGAGTACACATAAGCCTAGGTGGTGCTTTGCTGTTACTCTTTGGAGTTTTCATTTTCTCAGGACAAAGGGGTAAATCTTGATACAAAGCATGATAATCCTTAGGATATTCCAGATCAACGTCTAAGATATAGCCAACATCTGCCTCATCAGATACATTTGTTACATCAAATGTATGTACCTGATCTTCATTTAACCAATTAAATTTACCAAGTGGTAGATGCTGCATCATAGCCCAACCATACAAATTATTTACATCAAAGTATGCTGTAAAGGTGTCTTCTATAGAACAATCATAATTTTTCATATACTTATTATTTGCCACAGCATGTCTATGCGAACAGTGAACAATTCCTCCTCTGATCCCTCTTTCAATGAACTGTAACTGTGTAACATCAGTTATTAATTCCAAACTTTCACCAGTAGATTTAAGTAAAGCATCCCAAGCTAATCCTGGTGATGTGATATAATGTGCAGGATCTAATTTGTAAGTGTCAAGACACAACATCCTGATATTCTCAAATACATCAGCTAATAAAAGAACATCTGATTTCAAGTATATATCTGAATAATCTCCAATAGTCTTACACTTAAAAACTCTCCATACATCACAAGCATGTCTATACTCTACATCAGTTACAGTTTCACCAGTAAGCAAACTTCTGAAATTTTCTCTTGGAGGTAACTGTGTTTCTAATAATTTTCCTTCTTCAGTTATATATTCATAAGGAAAGATACCTTTCTGACAGACTAAATTAAATTCAGTTCCATCATTAAAGAATTTTTTTGTAATTTCTAAACTGTCTTGAGCCATATAAGAAACACACTTTTCTAACGAACATGCTAAAAAATTTAGTGAATGTATAAAGCGATATTTTATAAAACCTGTTGAGTTATTTCCAAGAGCAAATTTCAAGTATTTTGTAAATGATTTGTATTTTTCAGTATTACTTGCTATTAAACTGACATATCCTTCATTCTTCGTAATTTCTCTATCACCTTCCAACAATTTGTACTCACACAAATCTTTTATTATGAAGTGACCATCATAATTAGTCAAATTATGAAATACTACAGGTATAGTGAAACTAAATCTATAGTTTAAATTACATGCTTGATGTGGTGCTCCACGAAACTGTCCAGTAAAGTGACAATGATCTCTTACTCTAATATCAGTCTCTAAAAACTGCTTTTTACATATCTGACATATTTTGGTTTTTTCAAAAAATTCTCTATCTTCATCATTTATATACATCTGCTTATTTTCTTGTAAGCACTGTACTAACTCATGTGAAACTGAAGTAAGTTTCTCAACAAACCACTTCATACAGTCTTTTCCTCTATATGAATAAAAATGTGAATGCTGTTCATTATAAGTGCAATGAATATACATTGCTGCACTGTAAGGAATGTGAATATGAACAGATTCTGAATGTGATTTCTCATTAGTTTTAGCACAACTTGTAACTGGTTGCAGGATACATTCTATATCTCCATAAATAATAAATGGCGCCTTTTCCTTATTTCTATAATTCTCAAATTTTATTATTTTATTTTCCTCACTTGGCATTATCATTCTCACAGCTTTAAATCTGTTACAATCTTCTAAATGAATCTTTAGTTTCTTTTCAGTATAAAAGTAACACAAGCATCTTTCACAAAAGTGAGTTGACTAAGTATGTTTTGTAAGTGAAGATCTTACTAGACGAGATAAACTAGTGATGCAAAAGAAATGAAAACTGTTTGACAAACCAGACTGGAGGATTAATAGGTTTGCATGTTTTTCACATCTTTTTTTACTTACATAAACAGGTACAAAATTAAATTCTCTATTAGGATCAACCTCCTTTCCAACTATCATCCAGTCACCATTATCATATTGAATACCATACACATTTACAGACACCCTCGGATTTTTACTCTCAAATACAGTAATGTGTTTCAGCTCAATTGGAAATGTAATACCTGAGAAATTAAGTTTATCCTCATGTTTCTTTTAGCTAGACACTCTGCATTTATACCATTCCTCAGGATAGAGCGCACATAATACAGCCCATTTGAAACATTTCTTGTCATTAGACTCTGTGTTAACTACCGCTTTTTTCTTTTTAATAAATTCAAAAAATGGTTCAAATGGCTCTGAGCACTATGGGACTTAACATCTATGGTCATCAGTCCCCTAGAACTTAGAACTACTTAAACCTAACTAACCTAAGGACAGCACACAACACCCAGCCATCACGAGGCAGAGAAAATCCCTGACCCCGCCGGGAATCGAACCCGGGAACCCGGGCGTGGAAAGCGAGAACGCTACTGCACGGCCACGAGATGCGGGCTAATAAATTCAGGCAACTCACCATCATCTCCTACATGAAAACCTCTATTCTCATTTAGGTTTACACAGAGTTTCACAATGTCCTTTAGAGCTAGCCCTGAACCAAGCTTCTGCAATGCATCAAATTTTTTCATAATTTTTTCTACAACATTTTCTATATACCATGCTTCTGTATCACTTAAAATAGTCTTTGTTCTGACAGTTAAGATGAATAGTATGTTCTTCACCAGAGGTTGGTTTTATAAATGAACATTCAAGACTACAATTGATTTTTAGAGGACGATTCTGTGCTTCAACTTTTGCTCTAAATAAATTAAAACATCTTTCAAGGAATTCTCGTGGGTCTTGAATATTATGATTATATATTTCACCTGTACATAGACGTCTTTGGAATGCTGATTCTTTGTCAGCCCACTCTAAGTCAATATCACCACCATCACTTCCTCTTCTTCTCCTTAACTGGTTGTCATCCATTAAATTACACTTTCATGTATCTGATCAATACCAAGAAGTATCTGAATACAGTTTGAGTAAATGCACTTTATATCCCCATTTTGAAAATCAGATCTTAATTTACTCTCTAATTCCGAATAATCACAAAATATAGATGCAGCTTTTGCACATGTTTGTAAAATGTACAGTATTTGCCGGCCGAAGTGGCCGTGCGGTTATAGGCGCTGCAGTCTGGAACAGCGAGACCGCTACGGTCGCAGGTTCGAATCCTGCCTCGGGCATGGATGTGTTTGTGGTCCTTACGTTGGTTAGGTTTAACTAGTTCTAAGTTCTAGGGGACTAATGACCTCAGCAGTTGAGTTCCATAGTGCTCAGAGCCATTTGAACCATTTTTTTGTTCAGTATTTCCTTGAAATAATATACATGACTCTCCTCGTCGTTAAATATATAGAGCTCTGTCACATACTCACATTCAGTTTTGTCATATCTTTGATATGCTAAATAATGTTCACCTTTTACAAACACACCATTAAGCAATTTCATGACCTTTTTGTAAATTTCACTGTTTTCATAATTCCCATTAATTTTAAAAGTGAAATTAAGCGTATTTTCCTTCTTAAAATATTCCATGCAACTATCATTTTTCTTACTGTAAAGATCAGCTACTTTAATGTTTCCATGCCTGCAGACTTTGTAATACTCTACAGACATTTCGATATAATAACAGGACTTAAGTGATGGTTAGTATTCTCTATAAAGTTTTAAACTTTTGTGAATATAATTCAAAAACTCTTCACATAAATATAGTACATTTATTTATAATTATTAATAAAAATTAATGTTAAGTCACACTATAACTTTACAAAACTTTTACTACATGAATGAGATTATGTGCTGAAAGAAAGTGTATCCATTTCATTAACTCTACCGTTGTAAGATAGTCGAACTTTTCCCTTATTGAGAAACGTTAAGTCTTCTTCAAAAATGTCAGAGAACCGAGCTCGTAAAAAGAGTTTTTCTTTTTCACGTTCTATTAATACTGATGGGCCAAATGATGTGTTGACCCGCTTTGCTCCCACCACAAGAAATTCTTCATTTAATGGAAGAGCGGATGCTCGTATAATCGGTTTCTGACGACCAGCTCCACTGGAAAGATCATTTAATTTCTGCAAAAAAGGGTTCCTGTCTTGAAATATAAATGATGTTCACTTACTGTAATGCTAATGCTTTACTGTATGTGATACAGTTGCAAGTACTTACATTTTGTCTTCTTCTGTAGCAGATGTCTTCTTCCAAACTGGCGTCCTGTCTCTACACACAACACAGAACACAGCCACAAGCTTGGCAACTTCAGATTCCTCTGTCTGCTGATGAGCTTATATAGTCAAATGAGCTGATAACGATTTGAATATCTAAAAATTCTATGGAGTCAAAGACCCGATATCAACTGAAACTTCCACTCACATGCTCCTACACTGTTTGCAATGTGTATAAGGTTATCCATGTGGGTCAGCTGATAAAGAGGTTACCATACTGGGATCATTTACATCAGAAAAATAGCATGCTCCACTGGCGTGAGAGGAGTGACGGACCTTAGAATTTTATCTGTAGAGGTCAGACTCTAAAGGAGTTGTTATACTTAGATCATTTATCTTAGCCAAATACAGCTTTCATGACTTGCATGAGGTTATCTTAATAGGTCAGCTAGTGTATTAATGAACTGTGTTTGTTTTATCACATGTATAAAGTTATCCGAATATGTCAGCTAATGTACTAATTAACAGCGACTGTTTCATCTCATGCATGTGGTTATCTGAATAGGCCAGTCAATGTACTAATCAACTGCGTCTGTTTTATCACATGTTCGAGGTTATCCGAAGAGGTCGGTCAATGTACTGCTTCAGAGTACCTGTTTCATCATAGATCATCACTTCCAACAAGTTTGGAGCGTATTTATACAGCGAATTCACAGAGCAGTTTCAGTTTGCTTCACTTCGTGCCAGCAAAATATATTAGTCAGAATGTATACTGTAATCTTTGACTGTCAGGGCTTCAAAACGACGAGCAATGTCTTTATGTTTAAATAAATTGCTTTTAGTTTACTGTGTGATAAGAGTGTAGTTGCCACAGGATACTACATAATAAACTGCACTGTACCCTATGAAGAGCTGGATACGAAAACAGCAGCATGCTCACCAGTCATCATCACCAGCTGGAGGTATATTCACCTGGTGTGCCGCTGGAATATGTGATTCAGACAATTCATTCTATTATTCCGCCTCAAACATCAGTACTTGTTAAAGGTACAGAAAAAGTGCTTTGGGTAAGAACCTGCTACCTACATTTACGATCATCAACATTGAAGATAAGGGATGTCCATCACTGCATGCACTGCGCATGATAATGGGTATTAGCAGAACACAACCCACAACAGCAAAATTAAATGTTGACTTGCTTAAAAAATGGTGGATCTATTCTACTCTTAGCAGCTTCCCTCAAGAAAAGAGTCGTCTGTAATTGGCTTACTGTTGATGGGATGATTAACCTGCCTTCCTTCTACAAGAAAGAAGAGAGACGACTTCTCACCATCTCTACTTCATCACTCTTCCAAGTGCGTCATTACAATCATATTTTGTGTCGTGAACGTAGTGACTAAGCTGAACATTCCACTGTGATAGTGACTGTTAGTTCAGTAGTTCAGTGTGTGAGCATTTAGTAAAACATGCCAGTGAGAACAGATTTCTGCAGATATTAACTCAAGGTATCTGTTACTGTTCTATGTTAATGAATGGTATGTGATGTGAACCTCACAAGTCCTGCAGTCGTCGTTTTATAAAGAACTGAATAGTGTTTATTACTTGTATTACATTGTACAGCAATGTAATAAATTTCGTTTTATTTTATAGTAATCCAACTGTTATGTTTTTTATCAAACCCTAACCAATTCACAGATGCCTTCTTTCCCTTCTTCCTCAACACTTTTTCTACAAGATACGTATGTGGAGAGTCAGTTTTCTGTAACTCATATCCATAAAATGAGCCAGTAATATTACGTGATTGATTGTCTTGTATTATATATGTTCTTGGATTTGTTTCTTAAACTTTAACTATCTTAAATATTCCAGTTGACCAATTTGGAGTGTAACCTTTATCAAATATTGCTTTATGCTTGCTGATTCTCACATAATCACCTATCTTAAATTTCATTTTGGACTTATCCACAGTCTGTATTTTATTATATACTGTAGATAGAAGGCTGTTATCTTTAACATCACATGGCCTCATCTTAATAGTAGAATGCTTTGTTTTATTATATTTATCAATTAAATGTGGAAGCAGGCCAATCCATCGTATAGAACCTAGAGCTGTAAACTCTTTGAACATCAGTCCTTTTAATGTTCTGTTAAATCTTTCAACAACAGAAGCCTTCAGATTAGAATAAATAGAATAATGATGGATACTAAAACGCTTCATTAAAGATCTAACTTTAGAATTACAGAATTCCTTAGCCAAGTCCGTTTGTAGTAATGCAGGAACTCTCTTACTATTTTTGTATAGCTTTTCAAAAACTCTCGATAGTTCAGCCCCAGTTTTTGTCCTTAAAGGTACTGCCCAAGCGTATTTAAAATATACATCTATGCCTGTTAGTATGTACTTATATCCTGAATTGTATTTAGAATAATCTCTCATTTTTACCAAATCAGTTTGATGTAAATCATCGAGTCCTTTTGTAATGACTGATCGTCTAGGAAATACTCGTCTAGCACTGCGATGCAGTTCATTAGGAATACCACGCTGAGCCATATTCAGTGACATACTTGTACGAAAATGAGGTGATATTTATGTATTAGCTTTGTCTTATACAAAGATATCATAGACTCTGATCATAACAGCTACACAAGTTTCAACATGTCTCTTACCTTGTGTGTGTGTGTGTGTGTGTGTGTGTGTGTGTGCGCGCGTTAGAGAGGGGAGCAGAGAGAGAGAGTTTGAAGGCAATGACCTCTCTAAAACAAAATCAAAATATTAAAATCTTAGCCTCAAGGCTAGAATGCATACAGCAAAACAACAATGGATGTTATCAATGGTACAAACCATAGGGCTATAACGTCACATAACTGAAAATTACTAATTTTTTACTCTTAACAGAAATTGAAACGTAAGTCCATAAGCTACAGGAAAAAACATGTTAGAACTTACAACGCCAAGTAAAAACACGACGACATTCAATGACGTTACAGATAACATAAATCAATACTGTTATCACATGGCGTCACCTGACGACATCACCAATAAGACACTTCATCTGATGACGTCACTGATAAGACATGTCAGGACCCTTATCGCATGACATCTGATGACGTTACCGATAAGACGTCAGGACCCTTATCACATGACGTCATCCGATGACGTCACCGATAAGACACTTCAGCACTCTTATCAATAACGTCATCATATGACGTCATTCTGACATCACTGATAAGAGCTCGAGGGCCCCCGTGACTATCTACTCAGGTACTATGTTTGGCCTTACCCTACGTAAATCTTCCATTCAGGAGCCGGATGAAGTAAGGTGGGTTGCCTAGTTTAGGCGCGCTAAACACTTTCCGGGCCAGGTTTATTTTTCCGGCCTGTAGATATAGAGGCATCAGCCAATCACTATCGCCGTGTGCCACCTCTGTGGAAGCGGTGGAGTGTCGATGGGCTGGAGTGTCCGGGCCGTATCGACAAGTGAGATGAAGAGTCGGAGCTCGGCGCGGGGCGTGCCAGGGCCAGCCTCGGGCGCCGGCGCACAGCGGCCGCGGCGCCGCCGACCTGTGGGGGCGTCGCGAGGTCGCCGGGACGGCGCGCTGGAGGCGGCGGCGGCGGCGGCGGCGGACGTCGATACTGCGGTGCGAGCCGGCCAGCCGCGCCAGTCCACACGACGCAGCGCAGCGCAGCGCGCCCACCATGAAGGTAAGCCGGAGCCGCGCCTACCTGTTACACGCTCCCGTCGCAGCACGCCCACCGCCCGCGCGACACTTGTTAGAGCGCCTGCTTATAGTCTCGTCTGGCACCTTGAAACGTATCGTTTGACACACTTTAGTTTGCTCTTTTCTACATCTATCGTCCGCCTCCGTAGCTAGTGCGACAGAATGCCATGCGAGGATCCTGAGTTCAGTTCCCGGCTGGTTTGGAGATTTTCTCCGTTCGGAGTCTAGGAGTTGTGTTGCCTTTATCTTTTCATCCTTATCGACGTACAAGTCGCCGAAGTCTTGTTAACCAGACCGACTTGCATCAGGCGACATATTAACCCGACAGGAGGCCCTACTCACACGACATTTCATTTCATCTACATCTATAGTCCGCAAGCCTCTTTACGGTGTGTGGCGGAGCGTACTTAGTGTGACACTGTAACTTCCTCTCTGCCCACTCTCCTTTTCCTGTTCCAGTCGCGAATGATCAGCAGGAAAAACTGTTGTTGGTTACATTCTGAGTGAGCTTGAATCTCTAATTATACCTTCATAATCTATTCTCTAGGTAACGGTAACAATCAACCCCCCGATTCTTTAAATAACGGAACTCCAGTGTGTAAAACTGCTCCCTTTTAAGAAAAGCTGGTTTTTCTCGCATCTCAATATTTTTAACGTCGTCCCTAACTACTTGTCGTACAGTGATATAATTTTGCAGGTAAATTCGGTGGTCTTTGAGTACACAGTCTGCAAAATATGTTATGAATAGTTTTAGTATTAAAGAAGTAATAAATTCAAACATCGTGGAAAACATTTTATAACCAAGATCCGATTAATTGATACTTATTATTGGTGACTGGTTTCTAATCTTAAAAAAAAACTTTTTGGTTATAAATCGTCGTGACTTAACATCTCCATGCCGGCACTATAGTGGAGAATGTACAGTACATTATACATAGGATTTATCGAAAGTAAAACCATACACAAATGAATAGCACCTTATGCACTGGGCAAGTTAACACACGTAGTACTCCACAGATGCTTGTTAGTCAATAAAATGCACGATATATATTGAAATGCACATTTGTACAAATGTTTAGCAATAATATATACTATCTAATGCGATCTTAGCTATAAATGTGTTTTCTAGTTAAATACAGATTACTCCTTCCATTTTCTCAAAATGAGAAATTTCAATCGAACGTCATGGGTGATGCTGAAGTCTTACTGTGTGAACAGGGAACATTTGATACGCGATAAAGTTTTATCCTTTAATTTTTTCTTTGTAGTGTAATTTTTTTGGGGGAGGGGGGAGGGGAGGGGCGTCTCAGTGAGAAAAAGTTTCGAAAATATTTGAAATTATGTCTAAAGTTAATTCGAAATCGCAAAGTGCTCTCATTCTTAAACACCAGATGAATGTAGTCTGGGCAATTTGCGGGCCATAAGCTACCCTGTCTAAAAGACATATGCACAGTTTCTAACTTAAATGCTTGGCTTATTGCATTAAATCTTTTGCGTGAGATTATGTTAATGAGTTGATTATGAGCTCATTATAAATTTTTAGCTTCTGCCAATAATGGGATGACATGCCGTAAATCAAATTTTTGTTGACCATGGAAACCATTAGGTGGAAAGACGAGGTGATCATTTTGGCCATTTAGAACCATAAATACTTAGCAGGAATCAATATATTGGCTGATTCTTCTAGGAACGTACGAGCCAGGCATTTTAACAGTTGATGATGCAGAACGCCTCTATTGGTGCTTTCGCCACTGAAGATAGCTTTACATCTCCGTGATCCTTTCGCGCTTGCTAAATGAACTTGTAACGAAAGGCGCTACTCTTCTTTGGATCTTCTCTATTTTCCCTATCAATCCTATCTAGTACGTGTTCCAGACTGACATGCAATATTCCAATTTTGGTCGAACGATTGTTTTGCAAGCTACTTCTTTTATTGATGAAGTACATTTCCTCAGGAGTCTTTCATCGGATCTCAGCGTGGCATCTGTCTTACCAGCATTTAAATTTATGTGATAGTTCCATTTCAAATATCACTGTACGAATACTTATAAACATTTCAGGGAAGTAACGACTTCTAGTCATTGTTCTGCAATCGTTTAGTCATACAATAGAGGGTCTTTCTTTCTACGTTATTTATTTATGATGCGGCTCAATTTCCACTTCCTGCACGAAGCGTCGATCTCCTGCAAGTCTTCCTGTGTTTCGGTACTGTTTTCAATCCGCGAATGCCTCATAGAACTTCCGACCTTATCCAATATATTTATATACAGGGTTATCCAGGAAGTACCTATAGTTTGAAAAGTATGAATAACGGTCGTACAACGCTCCTTTGTAGTACGCAGATGTTAGTTTCACGTCCGAAGATGTCCTACGAAAGTGACAGGATAAGTTCTGTTTGCTCGGAATTCTTTAACTCAGTCACATTGCTGATCTGATATTCCGTACCCTCTAGTTTTGTTCATTAGGCGGCAGTACAGAACTGTACCGAATGCCTTCTCGAAGTGAAGGAACTCGTCAACCTGGCCGCCTGTTTCTACTGCTTTCTGAGTCTCGTGGACGGACAGAGCGAGCTGGATTCCACACGGTCGTTGTTTTCAGAACCCATGATGATCCCTACTGAGGAAGCTAATGGATACGCAGAACCACGCAGATGTTATCCTGCACCTGTCACAACTATGACCCCCTCCCCCCTACCTCACGTAAAACTATCTTTTCATAATTTTTCCTACGCTCGGATAATCACATGCGTTCGGCACCTTCGTATGAGTACGATTAGCAGGCACAGCGAAGACGAGTCACGAACAAGATTTCAGTCTTCAGACTTACCGATGCTTTAGCGTGTGTCAGTTTCGCTCGTGCTAGAAGAACATAAAAAATGCTTGCGCGTAAGGGAGGCTATTTATAGTTGTTTTTAATTTATTTTTTTACTACATCAGATCAAAATGATGAAACAAAATATCTCGCGTATAAAACAATTAAGTGACAAGCTACATCGCATAAAAACTGTGTAGTTTCAATGGCATCTGTGCGTCCCAGAAAACTTGCATTAAAACACTCACATTCGGCAGTTGATCAGAGTACCGTTTCCCTACCCCAACGCCGGCCGGAGCGGTCGAGCGGTTCTAGGGGCATCAGTCTGGAACCGCGCTGCCGCTACGGTCCCAGGTTCGAATCCTGCCTCGGGCATGGATGTGTGTGATGTCCTTAGGTTAGTTAGGTTTAAGTAGTTCTAAGTTCTAGGGGACTGATGACCTCAGATGTTAAGTCTCATAGTGCTCAGAGCCATTTGAACCTACCATCATCATCTTGGACAGTTTCCAGCCACTGGCTGGGTCTGTCGGGAACACAAGCCTCTCCATCGTGTTCTGTCTTTCCACCATTCCCCCTCTTCCACCTTCGTCCAGTTCTCTCCTCTTCTCGTCACACATTCCTTCACTCCCTTCACCCATCTACCTCTTGGTCTTCCTCTGGGCCTCTTCCCCTCCAGTTGCAGATCAAACATCCTCTTTGGAATTCTTCCCTCATCCATTCTCTTCATGTGTCCATACCACTGCAGTCTTGATTTTTCTATCCTGTCCTGTACTGGTTCCTCCTTTAGTCTTTCCCTCACATACACATTTCGCAATCTGTCTCGTCTTGTTACACTCAACCTGCTCCTCTGGAACTTCATTTCACTAGCCTGTATTCTGGTGAAGCTGCGATAGTCCTAGCAAGCCAGTAGTGGATAAATCAACTGCTTTTAAAAAGGGAACATGCCTCGGATCACGGAACGGATTTAAAGGAAACCGACCAAGCTATGGAAAAGGATTACGAGATGGTTTACGACTGGGCACCTTAAACGTAAGGACTCTAACTGGGAAGTTAGAAGAAATTGTAGAAATGATGGAAAGGAGGAAATTGGACATCTTGGGACTTGCTGAGACTAGGTGGAGAGGAGTTGGCGAAAAACCACTAAGTAAATGATGTAAACTGTACTGGATTTGAACCTACCCCAACATTGAAAACGTGGTCCTACCTTTTATGTGCTTTTTTCGTTTTTGATACTTCCTGTTCTGATTCTGGTTGAGAAGTCTTGACAATATAAAGTTTTAAATAAATAACTACATACAGGCTGTTTGCTTTACATTGGGACGACTTAATATCTCGAAAATGACGCATCGTACGAAAAAAATATTCTAGGTCAAAAGTTAATATTAGTAAAAGGGACCTCAGTCTGTGTGCAATTGTCCACTTCTTAACCTTCCCTCCTGTGTGGGATCTCGCCCACGCTGGATGGATGGTCAGACTGTGGGCAATTGTAGCATGGACCGAGGTCCCCTTTAATAATATTAACTTTTCACCAAGAAAAATTTTTTTCGTGCGATGCGGTCGTTTTCGAGATATTTAGTTTTCTCACGTTAACACAAACACCTTACATAGTAGGGTGGAACACATCTTTGCTATGGCTATTTTTTACATTCACTATGTTTCCATAAGCACCGTATATTTCATACCACGAGCCTCTGTGCTAAGGATTTCTACTCTTTCAGCGTTTTAGTTGTTGACTTGATATTTGTGCGAAAGTTCGCACTGTCGATGATCCGGAAACCATGATACGTAACATACTGCCAAATGTTGTTTTGTGGTTACTTCTTCCTGTTCTACTTCTTCCTATTATCCGCCAAAATTCGAACTCTGTATAGAATAAATACCCAGCACGTGGATATTCTCGATTTTTGATGACATATGTGATAGTCTGCCCCAGAATCAAAAGGGTAGCATTATGTTTCATACGTTGGTATCACACTCGTTCGGGCCGAAGCTGGTCCCTTACGTTGAGAAAGCGTGGATTCATACGGTCGATGACAATACTTGACGTACCCTTATACGGCAAGAGAAGGGAACACGTAATGCCCCAAAATGCTGTTCAAGGTTTTATGGTGTCAGGAGGTATAAAGTTGCATGGGCGTACTGGCCTTCGAATCTTCGAACACAGTATACTCGCCGGTCAATGTTATTGTCCTTCCCCCTGTGCGTCTTTTCACGGGCGCATTCAGCCTTGATTTTATTTTTGTGGGTGACAATGCGTGACTGCGTCGAATGCTTTTGGAACTACAGGATGTTCGGCAAATGGACTGACCTGTCTGTCCCCTCGGCTTAAATCCCTTCGGGCACGCCCAGAATGCGGCGGAGAGACGATCTTGCAGTAATTGTCAACAGCGCTGCTGGAAGAATACAACGCCCTGCTGCAAGAACTCCTCGTCAATACTGAAGTATGTTTCAGAGCGTGAACTGGTGTCCATGGTGATCACATATCACGTTGTCCGCCGCCGGTAGCTGAGTGATGCCGGCACGGTAGCTCAGCGTGTTCGGCCAGATGGCTGCGTGCTCTCTGTAATAAAAAAACTGAGTCAAGGAATCAACGATCAACTTGAACGAATGTCTTGTGACGTCTGCCCAGACCAAACGCCACGAACTATAGCGAACAAAATGAAAATGGAAAAAAAAGTGGCCGTTCGGGATTAGCCGAGCGGTTTAAGGCGCCACAGTCATGAACTGTGCGGCTGGTCCCGGCGGAAGTTCTAGTCCTCCCTCGGGCGTGGGTGTGTGTGTCTGTCCTTAAGATAATTTAGGTTAAGTAGTGTGTAAGCTTAGGGACTGATGACCTTAGCAGTTAAGTTCCATAAGATTTCACACACACACACACACACACAAAGTGGTCAGCGCGACAGAATGTCAATCCTAAGGGCGCGGGTTCGATTCCCGGCTGGGTCGGAGATTTTCTCCACTCAGGGACTGGGTGTTGTGTTGTCCTAATCATCATAATTTCATCCCCATCGACGCGCAAGTCGCCGAAGTGGCGTCAGATCGAAAGAGTTGCACACGGCGAACGGTCTACCCGACGGGAGACCCTAGTCATACGACATTCATTCATTCACACATCCTGTTAAGAACCATATCTCGCCTTTTGTTATGCCCAGAGAACCATCATGACTTCTGTGTAATTACTGTCCTTGAATAAAAGTGTTCTTTTTGTTCGTCTCATTGCACATTTCTTTCAGTTACCTTCTGAACAAAGCTGTAGCAATTGTTTCTATGTCTGGTCCAAGTTTCAGCGGGCGATGTAACTTCGCAGTGACACATCATGCGAAAGTAAATGTCGTCCTTAAGTTTTGCACACCAGTATTCTAGTTATTGCTCTGATTATGTGCACCTCCGTTTTTCAGGGCCTAATGGAGCTTAATTTGGCACAAATTATAAGACATGTCGGCACGTTAGTGTCCGGCGCGGCTCAAGTTCTCAAGTAGGAAACTTTCCATCGTGCGAAAATTTCGGCTTTATCAAGAAAAAAACGTAACTCCAACGTTAAATAAAATTGAGATCAGCTGTAGAGACAGTTATTACAACGCCTTCTTATAGTACGAATTAAAATAGCAGGAAATCGCCCACTAGCGGTTTGGACTGCTCACGCCAGCGATGGGAGCTATACCGGCAATGTGAGCTGCGAATGTGTTGCTTCCACTGCACAAAGCCTTGTGTCGGAAAGTTATCGAATAAGTAACTTTTCGAGACGCAAAATTTTCGCCTGTACCAACAAGATACGTGTCTCCAGTTTTCGTTAAAACTGAGAACAGGCTTTTGGCCTGCTTAAAGAAACTTTCAGAATTTTTAAGCGATTTTTTAAGGAGACAGAGACTTTATTCATAATTGTCACCAGATAAATAGAAGACGCTCCCAATTTCCGGGGTAACGCGAATCAGAGTGTGCACGAATAACCGAAATGCACGGATAATCAAAATCACACATTTTTAGCGTTCAGTACCTCAGTCGGTAAAAACGGAACACTTACAGGATCACTTCGTTTTTCTATCAGAAATGAGTTGACGTATCACATTGGAATTTATGTCGCACATTAGGGTCTACGGTCTCTTGGTGATGTAAAAAAATGAAGTTCCTAAGTCATTGTAATAAATGATGCGGTAATTTACGTCTCATTTTTGAGTCTCCCAAAGTCACTTACCAAAACCTGCAGCGTATTCCTTGTTGACGTAGAATCATTTATCTCTCTCTCTCTCCTTTTTTTGTCAGTGCATCTGTTGAGACACCTTTTTCTCAGGAACTGATAAACGTATCAAGTTGAAGTGTATGTCGCATAGTAAGATCTATGGTCCCCTGGTGGTATAACAAACGCTTGCTTCTAAGTCAATGCAGTCAAAAGATACTGCCATTTATGTCTCATATTTTAAATCTCGCAAATTCACTCATCAAAACCTACAGGGTACTTCCCGTCAATCTAAAATCATCAAATTGGGCGAGAAGCAAGATTCCACATTACCACCGAAGGTAAAAATTCAACAATCTATCACTCGCAAGATATGTTGCTTTGTCATTTGTTATCCGAGTCCAAACTTGGAATTAAAACATTCTTGAAAGACGTGGTGTCGCTGGGACCTATACTTTGCCAGTATCAATGCCGATACCAGGCACAAATTATGGAAATGCTCGATTCCCGGAATGGATGAACTGCCGATATACATAATTTAGTTTGTACGGGACCCTCAGTGTGTGAGTCCTACCTGCACCTGACCACTTTTTTTTACCGGAAACAGATATACAGGGCTCATAAAAAGTTGTCGTATATTCCTACAGGAGGTAGTACTGATCAAAAATAAAAGAAAAGTCCCGATAATTGCATGTCCGGAAACCGAACCTGTTGGTATGTGATTCATTTATCTTGTGACGAGTAATGTATAGTATTTCTCACAAGAGACGGCATAGTAAATTACTATAACACCAGGTGTGGGCAGATGCATAATCTACAGCAATGATAGAGATGAGGTATCAGAATCGCTTCATTATCAGTGTACGGGTATGAATCGTTTGTGGTAGACTTATAGAGCCGTACACTTTACGATACAGATTAATAGAAACCGTGTATCACCGATTACTGCGTGATGAATTACCAGCGCTATTGGAGAACGTTACCACTGCAGAAAGACAACGACAACAGCCCACGCACGGCGGGACACCACCCCATTTTCTGCAGATTGTGCGACAGAACCTCACTGTAACGTTCCATGGTCGATGGTTTGGTCAAGGATGCCCAGTAGCATGGTATTCCAGTTCACCGGACCTGAATCTGTTGGATTTCTATCTATGGGGACATTTAAAGCCATTGGTCTATCTCCAATCAATCGACATTGTGCTGACTTCATATGAGCATGTAACCAGTACTGCGAAGCATTCCGAATAGAACCAGATGTATTTGAAAGAGTACATGATGCACTGCAAACAAGGGCTGAAGGAATTACAGTTAAAACTCATTGTATTTCGTATCACTTGGTATCAATTCAGTTTTGGAAAATAATGTTGCACTTTTCCATGCCCATGTTCTTCATTCATTTCAATGCCTTGATGTGCAGAATAACGAATTCCTTGATCGCCTCGTCTTCGATGTTTTCCTCTACCGAATCGACTTTGTTCACTTTACCCGTGTCACTTTGCTTCTGAAATACTGGTTTATACATAATCGTTACCTAAACAAACGCAGGTGTTTTCGTAATCTATGTCTAAAAACCAGAAATTTATACTCCGTGCGATAGATGCCGTATTAACTGATTCTTCTGTCGCTTCTTGGTATAATAAATTTATGATTGCCAGGTATACAGTAACAGCTCAAAACTCTGGATTTTCTGCAGCAGAGCATCCGTTACCCGTGCAGAGTACGGCGATTTGCCGACTTTGTAGAGTAATACTGTAGAATATCCGTAATTTTGTGCTTATAATTTATAATGATAAAGTTCGATCCGATTATAACAAGATGCATACGGCTTAATTTGTCTTTTAACAGATCGTCGAACTATGTCCGTTTAGTCCACAAGCTGGATAATTCACACAACAGCAATCAGGAGCTTGCTGTATTGACAAAACTGCAAAAAAAGATTGCCGTTTTCCGATTCTTGTACGTGGCAAACGTGATGTGCAAGTGTGGAAAAACTTGTCGTGCAGTGAGATATCTTAATAATCAATGGAAAACATTTCAGTGAGTTAAGTAGTTACCGAGCATAAGTTTGAAGTTGTTCCCAGCATGGGAATATTTCACTCGGTTAAAAAAGCCCTTGTTCTGGCCCTAAATAAAATTAAGAACAGATTTTTGACAATTTTAGATGCGTTTTACATATCTATGGCCCCCGTTGATTTCAGAGTTTTGCGTGAACTTTATTGAACATGTTGTCGTTGTGGTCTTCAGTCCTGAGACTGGTTTGATGCAGCTCTCCATGCTACTCTATCCTGTGCAAGCTTCTTCATCTCCCAGTACGTACTGCAGCCTACATCCTTCTGAATCTGCTTAGTGTATTCATCTCTTGGTCTCCCTCTACGATTTTTACCCTCCATGCTGCCCTCCAGTACTAAATTGGTGATCCCTTGATACCTCAGAACATGTCCTACCAACCGATCCCTTCTTCTGGTCAAGTTGTGCCACAAACTCCTCTTCTCCCCAATACTATTCAATACTTCCTCATTAGTTATGTGATCTACCCATCTAATCTTCAGCATTCTTCAGTAGCACCACATTTCGAAAGCTTCTATTCTCTTCTTGTCCAAACTATTTATCGTCCATGTTTCACTTCCATACATGGCTACACTCGATACAAATACTTTCAGAAACGACTCCCTGACACTTAAATCTATACTCGAAGTTAAAAAATTTCTCTTCTTCAGAAACGCCTTCCTTGCGATTGCCAGTCTACATTTTATATCCTCTCTTCTTCAATCATCATCAGTTATTTTGCTCCCCAAATAGCAAAACTCCTTTACTACTTTAAGTGTCTCATTTGCTAATCTAATTCCCTCAGCATCACCCGACTTAATTAGACTACATTCCATTATCCTCGTTTTGCTTTTGTTGATGTCCATCTTATATCCTCCTTTCAAGACACTGTCCATTCCATTCAACTGCTCTTCCAAGTCCTTTGCTGTCTCTGACAGAATTACAATGGCATCGGCGAACCTCAAAGTTTTTATTTCTTCTCCATGCATTTTAATACCTACTCCAAATTTTTCTTTTGTTTCCTTTACTGCTTGCTCAATATACAGATTGAATAACATCGGGGACAGGCTACAACCCTGTCTCACTCCCTTCCCAACCGCTGCTTCCCTTTCATGTCCCTCGACTCTTATAACTGCCATCTGGTTTCTGTACAAATTGTAAATAGCCTTTCGCTCCCTGTATTTTACCCCTGCCACCTTCAGAATTTGAAAGAGAGTATTCCAGTCAACATTGTCAAAAACTTTCTCTAAGTCTACAAATGCTAGAAAGGTAGGTTTGCCTTTCCTTAATCTTTCTTCTAAGATAAGTCGTAGGGTCAGTATTGCCTCACGTGTTCCACTATTTCTACGGAATCCAAACTGATCTTCCCCGAGGTCCGCTTCTACCAGTTTTTCCATTCGTCTGTAAAGAATTCGCGTTAGTATTTTGCAGCTGTGACTTATTAAACTGATAGTTCGGTAATTTTCACATCTGTCAACACCTGCTTTCTTTGGAATTGGAATTATTATATTCTTCTTGAAGTCTGTGGAAATTTCGCCTGTCTCATACATCTTGCTCACCAGATGGTAAAGTTTTGTCTGGACTGGCTCTCCCAAGGCTGTCAGTTGTTCTAATGGAATGTTGTCTACTACTATGGCTGTGACGGTAGACGCTACTTGTCGAAACAATGTCGTACAATTGGAGCTTTATAAACGTCAGCTGCTAAATAAATCAAACGGGAGTAGACCTGTTCACTCTTGAGTCAACGGCAGTTGCACTTATTGCAACTTCCATTTAATAGCGACCGCTTTCTCACGTAAACATGGTGTTTACTTGTTTTGAGTAAGGCAATTGTTCGCTGTTGGTCACAGGTGGTTTTGCTACGTCTCACATAGGAGGTGATGAGTGCCACGTCGACAATGAGTACAGCTATCGTAACTAGTAGAACCATTTACATGTGTGGGTTGTGTACTAGTGGAAAAACGGAAATTACACTTCCTTGTTCAAAGATGTCCAGATACCGCTATGTAATGTTGAATTGACCACTAGATGTCACTAGAGGCGGACCCACCAATATGAAAGGAGGCGGAGACTACTGTATTGCCAGCAGAGAATCAGTAACAGCGGAATGGGTCGTGTAAGACAGCGGTGAGACACCGAACGTGGGCTACTCATTGCGTGTCACCTGAGTAACAAATCCATCAGGGACGTTTCAGCCGTTCTAAAGCTGCCCTTTTCGACTCTTGGTGATGTGACTGCGAAGTGGAACGTGAAGGAAGAACCACAAGTAAACCAATACCTGACAGACCTCATGTACTGACCGGCAGCAACCGTCGAGCGTTGCGGAGGCTGATTCTATATAATCGTTTCAAATCAGCGGACGGAATCACTTGTCAGTTCGAATGTGCCCCCAGCGGCGCATCTAGCACAATGGCTGAGTGTAGGGAGTTAAAAAGAATGGCGTAGAATCGTCGAAAAGCTCTTCATAAGCCACACATTATGCGACGCTTGAGGTGGTGTAAAAAACGACGTCAGTGGTCAGTGGATGACCAGAAACTAGAGATTTGGAGGGCTGAATCACGCTATACTCTGTGGCTGTCACATCGAAGGGTTTGAGGTTGGTGAATACATGTCTTCCATCATGTGTTATGCTAATAGTGAAATGCGGGAGAGGCATTTTTACGGTATGGGGATATTTTTCATGATTACGATATGATTCTCTCATTGCACTTTGGGAGACGATGATGCAGAACGATATGATTTTACAGCAGTGCGTACTTTGCATAGTAGGAGAACAGCTCGGAGACGATGACTGTATCAGCCGACAATGCCCCTCGCACAATCCACCCTTCCCGAATTCATCAGTGGTTCAAATGGTTCAAATGGCTCTGAGCACTATGGGACTCAACTGCTGTGGTCCCCTAGAACTTAGAACTACTTAAACCTAACTAACCTAAGGACAGCACACAACACCCAGAATTCATGGTTTATGAACAATAAGATTCCTGAAATGGGCTGGTCAGCCCACAGTTCCGACCTGAGCTCAATGGAACACCTTTGGGTTGAGATAGAAAGTCGACTTCGCTCCAGACCCGTCCAATATTACTACCACCTGTGGTTTCGGTTCATGCACTTCCACTTCCCCACAGACATGTTTTCCCAGAAGAGCTCAATTCGTCATAAAGGCAAATGATGGGCGCACCCCATATTAATTTTCACTAATAGGTATTCGGATACTTCGGATCATATAGCGTATGTAGTAAATGACACTTTCGAAACGCTACTGTGTTGATATATGGCTAAGTTATTAAATTCCGTTTTACATCAAAAAATTTTTTTCTTGATTCTCCCATCCATAGGATATGCTTATTCAGAGATGTAAGAATTATTGAATTGGTGCTTCTTTACATATATTTCGTTTTACTGCATACGTGATTCATATTTATATACGTACTCCACAGAAAATATCCGCGTAACATACCGAATGTCGCCGGTATGCCACATGTGCTCGTTAGGGAACAAACTTGTTCCATTTCTCACGATATTTGCTGTTACTACAGTAATTACACACTACACTGTCGGGACTGTATGGAGGATGATCAATGACAGTCAACCGAAGTTGTCGGATTGTTGCAGATGTCACAGCGCTTGTGTAAGGTTTGGCATTTTCAAGCTGAAAGAGACCTTTTCGGATACGTGCTTTCAGTTTTCTGATGGTCTCGTGGTGTCGCAGTATCGAGCAGAGCCTATTGTGCTGCCTTTAGGCACGAATTCCAAATGCACCACACATTGAACGCCCCAGAACACTGTGAGCATGACTTTACCTGCTGATGGCGTGATCTTGACCTTTTCTTGGCATCGATGATCCTTTGAGGCGGAACTCCATTGATGCTCTCTTGATCTCAGTGTCAAAATGGTGACCCATCTTTCATCACAAGTCACAATGCTTTTAAGGAACCCAACACCGTCACGCTCAAAACGCAACATAAGTTGTTGACGTATGTCCAGTCTCCTCCGTTTCATGTCAAGAATGAGCATTCGAGGCATCCACAGTGGACACAGTTTCCTGTGCCGCAGTTCCACTGTGATGGCCTGTACCCGATCTCGTGATATGCCACACTTACTTGAAAGCTGTGCCTGTGTTATCCGACGATTTTCTCAGATGAGTTCATCAACTCGCTTCCTATGAGTTTCCTCGGTTGTCGTATGCGGCCGTCCACTTCAAGCTCTGTCACACATGTTGAGGTTAGCACTACTCTTTTCTTCATTACGAGCACGAACAGCCAGAAGTCGCACATTACTGATGTCGGTGCTATCATCACCGAACAAAGCTTTCATTCTTCTATGGATTTCAAATGGAGGCACGTTTCCTGCGGCTAACTCGACTACAGCACGCTGGTTCTCACTCAGTGACATAGTTACTTTACGCACCGCCACGTTACATGCTACAATTCGGAGCCTTCTAGCGCCAGAGGTTGCAACTTGCGTCAGTGAAACGGGAAAATCGACAGAGTGATATGCACGGCATGTAATACCTCAACCGATATTGAGAACAGAATAAACAGTTTGGAGGCAATACTTTTCAGCGCGCCATCACAGATGGAGACAGATACTCTAAGAGTGCGGCTAGGTGGATTGATGAAGAGCGATGGTTCAATGACCGCAGTGGAAGAATGTCACAGTGACGCTATGTAGAGCTGCTTCCTCGCAGCGACAGGAATCACATCATAGGACTTCTGCACCTGACGTTTAGTGCATGGCTCTATTTTGTGTTGTACGCTTTGGCAACTGAATATTGCAGGTTTCTTCAGTGTTATGGAGGTATTTTCACAGAAACAAAGATAACTGGGCTGCCAAACGGAAAATATAATTACATTATTACTCTGCGACGAACCCCTGGGGAGCACGGTTTCATTACACTAAGGCAGGGCTTCACAACATCGTGCTCGCGGAGCAAGCTGTGAGCAGCAAGGCGCGAGCACGGAGCAGCGCGAGCACGCTACCCCCACTACCGGACCAGAGCGGAGAGTGGGGAGAGTCACGTGGGACTCACAACAGCTGCCGCCAGTCAATGTAAATCCGCGGGCACCTGCAGGGATATCACTCACGAATTATTACTGCGGCAAATGAAACAAATAAAGGAGAATGTACACGTGCCACATAATTTTATTAGCTTAGTGTATACCTCTGCATTCGTATTAATTTGTGAACTGTTACACAATAAAAGGTGTCACTGAAGTGTGGGATTCTCGGTTACCTTGTTTGCGTCTATGTTCGGAGTAATTGTTCTTGTGCATTTTAGGCGCAGCGTGCAGTTTAAATTTCGATCAGACAATGCGTTTCTCAGGCGCGTCTTGTTACATTTCATTGCAGAGAACAGTTGTTCACAAACATACGTGGAACCGAACATTAATATTGTTGTAGCCGCCAGTTTGTGCAAACGAGGAAATCTATCGTGAGGGAAGTGTCTGTAGAATTCCAAAATGTTTTTCTTGTTCTCAAATTTGTCTCTGTATTCCCTGTCACACTGCAGGTCAATAATTTCTTGCTGCAGCTCAGGACGAATCTCTTAAATATTCGCTGAATGTGGTGAGAACAGATCAAAATCACTGTCTAGTGCTGTCAGATCTTGAAAGCGCTGATCAACTAAACTATGTGAATAACGTTCAGTCTTTGTGAATATCTTGCATGGATGATAATTTAGGAAAATGAGCTAGGTTTCCTGTTTCCAGGTGACTCACCCGAAGTGTCAATTTCATTTTAAAAGCTCGTATTCGATCTATGAAATGAGTAATTAGCAGATCTTTACCTTGTAGTAAAATGTTCAAAGCATTCAGATGGCTAGTTAAATCTGCTAAGAACGCGAGATCACATTCAAACGTGCGCGCGCATTTCCCCTCCCTCCCCTCCCTCCCTACTCCGCGATCTTGCACCTGCTCACGAGTACGTGCCTGAGCAGTCGCGAGTACTCGCGCTCAAAACCGGCCAGTTGTTAAGCCCTGCACTAAGGTGACAAAAGTTATGGGATACCTCCTAATATTGTGTCGGATCACTTTTTTCCCTGCGTAACGCAGCAACTCGCCATGGCATGGACTCAACAAGTCGTTGGAAGTGCCCTACAGAAATAGTGAGCCATGCTGCCTCTATAGCCGTCCATAACTGAGAAAGTGTTTCCGGTGCAGGATTTTCTGCACGAACTGACGTCTCGGCTGTGTGAGATAAATGTTCGATGGGATTCATGTCAGGCCTTCTGAGTGGCCATATCATTCGCTCGAACAGTACAGGATGTTCCTCAAACCAATCGCAGAGAACAGTGGTCCGGTGACAGGCTGCGTTGTCAACTATCAAAATTCCGTCATTGTTTGAGAACATGAGGTCCACGACAGGCTGCAAATGGTCTCCAAGCAGCCAAACTTAACCGTTTCCAGTCAGTGATCGGTTCAGTTGGACCAGAGGACCTAGTCCACTCCATGTAAACACAGCCCACACTAGTGTACACACTGAGTTGTTGACAACTTGCGTCCGTGGCTTCGTGGTGTCACACTTGAACCAATCAGCTCTTACCAACTGAAATTGGGATTCATTTAAGCAGTCAACGATTTTCCAGTCGTCTAGGTCACGAGCCCAGGAGAGGCGCTGCAGATGCGTGGTTCATTTGCTGCCATAGCCCATTAAAGTCGGATATCGCCGCACTGTCCTAACGGATACGTTCGTCGCCCATCCCACATTCATTTCTGTGGTTATTTCACGCATTTCAAATGGTTCAAATGGCTCTGAGCGCTGTGGGACTTAACATCTATGGTCATCAGTCCCCTAGGACTACTTAAACCTAACTAACCTAAGGACATCACACACATCCATGCCCGAGGCAGGACTCGAACCTGCGACCGTAGCGGTCACGCGGTTCCAGACTGAAGCGCCTAGAACCGCACGGCCACACCGGCCGGCTTCACGCAGTACTGCTCGTGTGTTAGCACTGGTAACTCTACGCAAACGCCACTGTTCCCGGTCGTTAAGTGAAGGCCGTCGGCTACTGCGTTGTCCGTGGTGAGAGGCAACGCCTGAAATTTGCTATTCTCGGCACACTCTTGACACTGTGGATCTCGGAATATTGAATTCCCCAACGGTTTGGGAAACGGAATATCCCATGCGGCTAGCTGTAACTCCGCGTTCAAAGTCTATTAATACTCGTCGTCCGGCCATAATAACGTCCAAAATCTTTTCACATGAATCACCTGAGTACAGTTGATAATCCGCCAGTGCACTGCCCTTTTATACCTGGTATACGCGATATTACAGCCATCTGTATATGTTTTTTTTTTTCTTTTTTTGTCCTCCTCAGTGTATAACCTCCAAACAGGAGAGTAAGATCGTGCTGCTTTATTTACATGTCTTGGTCACTGAAGAACGACAGGGCTTTGCCCGTCTGACTTCTAGTACGGCTATGTGATGTGTGAAGATAGCTTTTGTTTATTCCTGTAAGTGATTGTTTGCATGCATGACTGTATGCATCTGTCTGTAATTACCTAAATTGTCTTTTTGTTGTGGATACTGGCCTATTATTCGAAGCGTCGGGGTACTGTGCGGCTAGCTGGTGGACTACAGTACAAACGACATACCAAAGCTGACAGGCAACGAACTGACGATACAAAGGTGCACAAATTCAGTTGCAACCTGAACTTTGTCGTCAGAAAGCTATAAGAACACCTGGATGAAATAGTCAACTGGTGCTACATCTGGAAAATTAAAAGAAATCCAGGCAAAACGGCAGGAGTCATGTTTACCAGAAAACTAACTCCCCCAAACAAGCAGATTTCGGCAGCAGGCAGAAATATCGAGTGGACCACCTCGACAGTCTACCTAAGCGCAGAACTAGATAAAAAGGTGCCATTCACCAATCAAGTAAAAAGGCGTCATATCAGAGGCTGTACTACATTTAATCTTCTATATCCGCTTCTCAAGGAGGAGGACTGACGATTGAAATAAAGTAGCGAGCTGTCATCCTCACTACTATACTGTATGGATCTGAAGTGCGGTCAATGGCGGCAGACAACCATCTGCACAAACTTCAAACACTATATAACAGAACCCTCCATACAATAGCGCAGAGGCAGATAGATTACGCCCAACACTCACATCAAAGAACTATTAAGAGAACGGTGTACCCTCACACACATAAAAAGAAAATCTGTAACTTTGTATGAGAAGACTCCAGCTTCGCTCTACCAACCAAGAGTAACATTAAACACATATATGTATTTTTATAAGGATCAATGACACACTAAATCTTTGAGCTAGTGTAGTGAAATCCCACTGATTCGTCTCTTTCACATTTCCGATACTACCAGCAGAAATCTATGAAGTTCCATTCGAAAAAACGAAACTGATACACACGGCTATATCTACATCTACATAAACAGGGTGAACCTGAATTCCACCAACAAACTTTATATGCTGTTCAGGAATACTTTCTCTCGTTAGAGAGATATTGCATTTCCGTTGGTTTCTTGCCCCAGTTAACTGTGTCTGTACTGCACAGGAAATAGTGCACAACAGCGGAACTGTCGATGGTATGCACAGTGTGCATTGTTGCCATTCGCGCAAAGTACCTGCTATTGGTCACAGGCGTCCCCACTTTACTCTTCCCCTCCAAGTTTGCATTCAGTACCGTTCGGTTACGTCTCGAGTTTGTTTATCCGGCATCGTCAGTTGTACGTTGACAACGATACACAACTGTTGCACGTCTGCCCGGTAGCTGCGCGAGCAACACGGCGTATTGCTAACCGAAGGGGCCCTGGTTAGTTTCCCGGGCGGGCCGGAGATTTTCTCCGCTCGGGGTCTGGGTGTTGCGTTGTCCCTACGCTCGTGTCGTCAGAAATGACATTCCAGTGGGCACGTCCCAAAGGCCAATAAATAAAATAAAATTAAGAAACAACTGTACGGGTTGGTTTACAGATGAAGAGGTGGCCGGCATGCGCCTCGTTTGCGGGTTCACCGAATGCAGTGGAAGAGCAGTACAGCGGCGCTATACAGAGTTGTTCCCGCGGCGACGACGACCACATCACAGCACAGTGTTTTGTTCAAAATGGTTCAAATGGCTCTGAGCACTATGGGACTTAACATCTAAGGTGATCAGTACCCTAGACTTAGAACTACTTAAACCTAACTAACCTAAGGACACCCCACACATCCATGCCCGAGGCAGGATTCGAACCTGCGACCGTAGGAGCCGCGTGGGTCTGGACTGTAGCGCCTAGAACGACTCGGCCACCCTGGCCGGAAACAATGTTTTGTCTGAGAATTGTTGCATTACTTTGCACTGCGTGTTGTACGTGTGTTGGATAATGCGAATTACAGGTTTACTTTGCTATTGTGTAGGTATTTACAGAAAAACAAGGGTGAAAACGGTAAGAAACCGAATTATATACATAGACTCTAAGAAAAGAAAGGCGCACACGAAGGAATTTTCCGAATGGGACGGGAATCGGTGAATGTGATGTACATGCACAGACAAATAAATGATTACAATACCAGAAAACTGGATGATTAGTTCCAGAAATAGAACTTCACAGCGCGTTGGTCTGCCTCTGGCCCTAATGCAAGCAATTATTCGGCTTGGCATTGATTGATAGAGTTATTGATTGTCCTTCTGAGAGATATCGTGTCAAACTCAGTCCAGTTGGCGCGTTAGATAATTAAAATCCCCTGGAGGGCCCTGCACATAACGCTCCAAATGTTTTCAGTTGTGGAGGGATCTAAGGATCTATCTGGCCGAGGTAGGGTTTTGCAAGCACGAAGACAACGAGTAGAAACTCTAGCAGTGTGTGGGAGGGCAATATCCTGCTAAAATGCAGGCCAGGATGGCTTTCCATGAAGGGTAACTTAACGAGGCGTAGAATATCGTCGATGTGTCGCTGTGCTGTAAGAGTGCCGCGGATGGCAACCAAAGAAGTCCGCTATGACGCCCCGTACAGCAGTGGCGTATCAACCTGCTTGTCGGCAGCATACGGGCCGACAACCAGTAGCCATACTCTGGGATGTCATTTCTTTCCATAGGCCCCCTCGCTTGTTATTCGCAGCGTCTTTGCAGCACAGCAGTGAATCGACGATATTCTACTCCCCGTTAAGTTACCCTTCATGGAAAGCCATCCTGGGCCAACATTTCAGCAAGATAATGCCTGCCCGCGCACGGCAGGAGTTTCTGCTACGTGTCTCTGTGCTTGCCAAACCCTGTCTTGGCTAGTAAGGTCGCCAATTCTCTTCCGAATTGATAACGCTCGAAACATTCTGTTTCCCAAGCTGCGACATGGTCGCCAATAAAACAGTGACCCGAATCTAGAATAAATTTCCTTTACCTTACGTCTATGGTCACAATTTTTTTTTGCCATCAGACTAAGGGATCTCGGTCTATAATGACCATCTTCAGATCTGTTTTATAAAAACTGATCTGACATTAGAATTAGTCAGATGAAAACAAAATTTTTGACCATAGACGTAAAGTAAAGGAAATCGGGATGTTGATGAGATAGCGCACCAATTGGAAAGAATATGGCATGATATCTCTCAAGAGGACATCCAGCAACTCTATAAATCAATTCCGAGCAGAATGACTACTAGCATGAGGGGCAAGGGGCCAACTCGTTATTGGCTTGCTCAGTTTGTAAAAGTCTTTGACATGAATAAATTTTCAATATGGAAATGCGTAAGCATAGCTGCTTTCTTGGATCTATCCGCCGCCTACGACACCGTATGGCGAGAAGGCCTTCTCTGAAAATTTGTGAGCATCATTCAGTGTCGGAAACTCACAAACCTACTTAACAACATCCCGATTTACTCTGATAACGACAGAAGCAAAGTCTTCAAAGTAAGTGACTGATTACCTCAAGGATCTGTATTGGCCCCTCTCCTTTTCAACTTATACATTTATGACCTGCCAACCACAAAATGGTTCAAATGGCTCTGAGCACTATGGGACTCAACTGCTGAGGTCATTAGTCCCCTAGAACTGAGAACTAGTTAAACCTAACTAACCTAAGGACATCACAAACATCCATGCCCGAGGCAGGATTCGAACCTGCGACTGTAGCGGTCTCGCGGTTCCAGACTGCAGCGCCTTTAACCGCACGGCCACTTCGGCCGGCTGCCAACCACAACCTCGAGGAAATTCATAATGCTGATGACATCTCATTGGTAACCCAGAGCTCCTGTTTCATCACTGCTGAAAGCACATTAACCGCCAACATGGAAATCCTGGACACATACTTCAGGAAATGGTGCCTCCGCCTAAACCCTCAGAAATTTACTTCAGCATTCCACCTACGGAACAGACACTCTGACTATAAACCAGAAGTTAAACTCCGAGGACAAACCTTGAAGTACTGCAGCACACCGAAGTACCTCGGAATAACACTCGATAGGTCCCTAACTTTCCGACAACATCTCTCCAACGTGGCCGCAAAAGTGAAGACCCGTAATAACATCATTCAGAAGCTTGCTGGTATCTCCTGGGGTTGCAGCGCTCAAACCCTAAGATCAACTATCATACTCTATCGCTGAATACTGTTGTCCAACTTGGATGAACAGTGCTCACTGTAGCAAGATGGATGTGCAAGTCAACCAGACAATGCGACTTATCACAGGGTGCATACGTAGCACTCAAACAGCATGGCTACTTGTTTTAATTAACATACAACCTCCAGCTCTACGAAAATCAGATATTCTCCTGGAGATCTGGAGAAACATCCAGAAGAACCACCAAGCTACCCGTACACAGCGATATATTAATAGCGGAACATCAGCGTCAGAAGTCAATCAAACCACCTTGGCGAACTGCACAACATCTTGAAGCCTCCGACTTTAACATCAACGAAGTATGGAGAAGTCAGTGGGAAGAATCGTCAGTGTTCAACGGTCATCTGGTTGAAAAGCCTTCCATGCGAGTTCCAGGTTTCACACTCTCCAGACGTCAGTGGAGAACCATCAAGCGCATCCGAACAGGACAAGGGAACTGGGGGTATCTAAACACAAATGGGGCTGGGTAACATCTCCAGATTGTGACTGTGGAGCTGCCCCACAAGCAATAAATCGCATTGTTGGTGAATGCCCGAAACGAGCATACGATAAATAAACTTGAATAAATCATCCAGTTTTTCTGAAATTGCAATCATTTATTCATCTGCACTTGTGCAACACATCTGCTGATTTCCGTCCCGTTCGGACAGTTGCTTCGTGGTGCATAACTTTTTTCGTCTTAGATTATATACGTGCTGAGATAGCGTTAACTCCCTACGCGCATATTATGCAGAGTTTATTCGTTCACTATCTGAGAATGAGAGCACTTGGCGACTTCCAACATACATTACACATAATTTCCAGACTTTTCGAAATTATTCTAGCTGATACCCTCCACAAAATAGTGAAACAAACAAAAATTTATGGCTTAGTACATTTTCGCTGTTCATGCAGGCTTTACCATCAGGCATAATGCTTTAATTTATTACTTATTTACGATTAACTCTATTCGCGCCTAATTTTGCACACGGTTTAGACATATATTACTGAGTGTATCTGCACTATTACACTCCTGGAAATGGAAAAAAGAACACATTGACACCGGTGTGTAAGACCCACCATACTTGCTCCGAACACTGCGAGAGGGCTGTACAAGCAATGATCACACGCACGGCACAGCGGACACACCAGGAACCGCGGTGTTGGCCGTCGAATGGCGCTAGCTGCGCAGCATTTGTGCACCGCCGCCGTCAGTGTCAGCCAGTTTGCCGTGGCATACGGAGCTCCATCGCAGTCTTTAACACTGGTAGCATGCCGCGACAGCGTGGACGTGAACCGTATGTGCAGTTGACGGACTTTGAGCGAGGGCGTATAGTGGGCATGCGGGAGGCCGGGTGGACGTACCGCCGAATTGCTCAACACGTGGGGCGTGAGGTCTCCACAGTACATCGATGTTGTCGCCAGTGGTCGGCGGAAGGTGCACGTGCCCGTCGACCTGGGACCGGACCGCAGCGACGCACGGATGCACGCCAAGACCGTAGGATCCTACGCAGTGCCGTAGGGGACCGCACCGCCACTTCCCAGCAAATTAGGGACACTGTTGCTCCTGGGGTATCGGCGAGGACCATTCGCAACCGTCTCCATGAAGTTGGGCTACGGTCCCGCACACCGTTAGGCCGTCGTCCGCTCACGCCCCAACATCGTGCAGCCCGCCTCCAGTGGTGTCGCGACAGGCGTGAATGGAGGGACGAATGGAGACGTGTCGTCTTCAGCGATGAGAGTCGCTTCTGCCTTGGTGCCAATGATGGTCGTATGCGTGTTTGGCGCCGTGCAGGTGAGCGCCACAATCAGGACTGCATACGACCGAGGCACACAGGGCCAACACCCGGCATCATGGTGTGGGGAGCGATCTCCTACACTGGCCATACACCACTGGTGATCGTCGAGGGGACACTGAATAGTGCACGGTACATCCAAACCGTCATCGAACCCATCGTTCTACCATTCCTAGACCGGCAAGGGAACTTGCTGTTCCAACAGGACAATGCACGTCCGCATGTATCCCGTGCCACCCAACGTGCTCTAGAAGGTGTAAGTCAACTACCCTGGCCAGCAAGATCTCCGGATCTGTCCCCCATTGAGCATGTTTGGGACTGGATGAAGCGTCGTCTCACGCGGTCTGCACGTCCAGCACGAACGCTGGTCCAACTGAGGCGCCAGGTGGAAATGGCATGGCAAGCCGTTCCACAGGACTACATCCAGCATCTCTACGATCGTCTCCATGGGAGAATAGCAGCCTGCATTGCTGCGAAAGGTGGATATACACTGTACTAGTGCCGACATTGTGCATGCTCTGTTGCCTGTGTCTATGTGCCTGTGGTTCTGTCAGTGTGATCATGTGATGTATCTGACCCCAGGAATGTGTCAATAAAGTTTCCCCTTCCTGGGACAATGAATTCACGGTGTTCTTATTTCAATTTCCAGGAGTGTATATTATTGTGTGATAAAGAGTTCAGGAGATGTGAAGCCTCCCTTGGTACATCATTAAATTCCGTTTCAAAATATAGTTATGGATTATCTGACAGACTTCAAACATATTAGCAAGTTTTTTTCAAAAAAATGGCTCTGAGCACTACATCTGAGGTCATCAGTCCCCTAGAACTAGAACTACTTAAACGTAACTAGCCTAAGGACATCACACACATCCATGCCCGAGGCAGGATTCGAAACTGCGACCGCAGCGGTCGCGCGGTTCTAGACTGAAGCGCCTAGAACCGCTCGGCCACCGCGGCCGGCGCAAGTTTTTCCTCCGTTATTTTAAGCAAGAGCAATCTTCGCTTTTTGCCCGTCATTTGTTAGGTGGAAAATTATTTTTCTGTACAGCAGATAGAGTCATTCTGTTTCGACAGTGATTTTAATCATAAAAAAGACAAACCACTCTCATTTTGAGAAATTTATCATCATGCTTAATAATAAATGTAGTATTAAAAAACTCCTCATAGAAGTCTGCCGTCAGACTTGTTAACCACTGCATCATCACTGTTTTGACATCGTCATCGTCTTGAAGACGCTGACCGCCCAGGTGTTTCCTCAAATGCAGGAACAGTTGGTAGTCACTGGGCGCAAGATCGGGGCTATACGGAGGATGATCTAAGGTTTCCCATCGAAAAGATGTGATGAGATCTTTGGTCTGATTCGCCACATGCGGACGGGCACTGTCTTGCAGCAAAACGATGCCCTTGCTCAACTTGCCACGTCCTTTGTTCTGAATTCAACGGCGCAGATTGCGCAATGTCTTACAGTAAGCTGCTGGATTGATTCTCTCATTACGAGGCAGAAATTCCACAAGCAATACTCCTTCAAGACGAAGACGAAGGCAAAACAGTGGTGATGCAGTGGTTAACAAGTCAAGCGGCAGACTTCTATGAGGAGGGTATTCAAAAACTGGTACAACGGTATGACACGTGCCTCAATATTGACGAAAATTATGTAGAAAAGTAGATAAAGGTACAGGCTTTCATATAAAAATAAAATTATTGAGATACCTTAGCACGTCTTTTTTAAATTTCAAAACGCTACTTACTTAAAAAACACGCCTCGTAGTTCAGTTTTTACACTGTAATAGTTTTATGCTGACAGCTTCGCTGGTGTTGGCATATGTCACATAAACATACTATGTGATCAAAAGTATCCGGACACACCAAAAAACATACGTTTTTCACATTAGATATTAGGTGCATTGTAATGCCACCTACTGCTAGGTACTCCATATCAGTGACCTCAATAGTCATTAGACGTCGTGAGATAGCAGAATGGGCCGCTCCGAGCAACTCAAGGACTTCGAAAGTGGTCAGGTGATTGCGTGTCGCTTGTATCATACGTCTGTAAGCGAGATTTCCACACTCCTAAACATCCCTAGGTCCACTGTGTCCGACGTGATAGTGAAGTGGAAACATGAAGGGACACGTATAGCACAAAAGCGTACAGGCCGACCTCGTCTCTTGACTGACAGAGACCGCCGACAGTTGAAGAGGGTCGTAATGTGTAATACGCAGACTTTTATCCAGACCATCACACAGGAATTCCGAACTGCGCTGCAAGCACTATGACAGTTAGACAGGAGGTGAGAAAACTTGGATTTTATAGTCGAACGGCTGCTCATAAGCCACACATCACACCAATAAATGCCAAACGATGTCTCGCTTCAATGGACGAAATGGTTCAAATGGGTCTGAGCACTATGGGACTTAACATCTATGGTCATCAGTCCCCTAGAACTTAGAACTACTTAAACCTAACTAACCTAAGGACATCACACAACACCCAGCCATCACGAGGCAGAGAAAATCCATGACCCCGCCGGGAATCGAACCCGGGAACCCGGGCGTGGGAAGCGAGAACGCTACCGCACGACCACGAGATGCGGGCGCTTCAATGGACGACTGAACAGTGGAAAGACGTTGTGTGGAGTGACGGTACACAATGTGGCAATCCAATGGCAGGGTGTGGGTAAAGCGAATGCCCTGCGAACGTCATCTGCCAGCGTGTGTAGTGCCAACAGTAAAATTCAGAGGCAGTGGTGTTATGGTGTGGTCTTGTTTTTCGTGGAGGAGGCTTGCACCCCTTGTTTTACGAGGCACTATCACAGCACAGGCCTACATTGATGTTTAGGCACCTTCTTGCTTCCCACTGTTGAATAGAAATTCGGGAATGGCGATTGCATCTTTGAACACGATCGAGCAGCTGTTCATAATGCACGGCCTGTGGCGGACTGGTAAAACGACAGTAATATCCGTGTAATGGACTGGCCTGCACAGAGTCCTAACCTGAATCCTATAGAACACTTTTGGGATGTTTTGGAACACCGACTTTCGTACCAGGCACCACCGACTGACATCGATAACTCTTCTCAGTGCAGCGCTCCGTGAAGAATCGGCTGTCATTCCTTAAGAAGCCTTCCTGCTTCATACCTGATTGAACGAATGCCTGGAAGAGTGGAAGCTGGCATCAAGGCCAAGGGTGAGCCAACGCCATACTGAATTCCAGCATTACCGATGGACGGCGCTATGAACTTGTAAGTCACTTTCAGCCAGGTGTCCGGATACGTTTGATCACTTAGTGTACATATACTTATTAATAAAACGTCCCGGGCTGTTATGATGTGGTCGAATTGATCTTCCCATCTGCGGAGGACATTTTCAAGGGGGTTCGTAGCTTCTCTGAATGTTCAATTCACACCCTTGAAAATGTCCTCCGCAGATGGGGAAGAAATGTTGGATTTTAAGGTGAAATCAATTCGGCCAATCTTAAAATCAATTCGGCCAATCTTAATAGCCGGGAACATTTTATTAACTGTGACATTTCCGGCCGTGAAAGTTTACATTTAACACATACATACAGTGCCTGATAAGACAAATGAAGCACGCTGAAGGGGAGGTGGAAGCTAAATGAAACTTCACGGTTAGAGAGGGTATGTAAGGTCATTTCGGTGACTACAGAATCGCGTCAAATTTACAAAGAAATTAGCCGTATGAGTCCAGTTATCAGTACGACGTTGCACCCTATCCGGCCTGGATGCATTCCCTGGTTATTTTATTTTATTTATTTATTTATTTATTTATTTTTGGGAAGGGTGTCGTAAAGACAATGTATTCTCTCCTGAAGGAAGATGTCCCACAACTGTTGTCACTTGTTCTTGATATCGTGGATACTGGCCTGGAGACAGAATTAATGTCCAAGTTGGTCCCACTTATATTCTATCGGGGACAGATTTGGCGAGATAGCTTTCCACGAGAGTTCCGCAACATCATACATACATTTCATAGTGACACGTGCCATTTGTGACTGAGTATTTTTCTGTTGAAAAATGGCACCATGATACTGTTGCATGGGAGGCAACACACGAAGACACAGGACGTGCCATTTTGTTCCCTCAACCACTACCCGCCGTGAGCTGAAGTTATGCCTATGACTCCTCCAACATGTCACCAAGAATTACATCGCTGTGCCTACCCAAAACATTGGAAGAGTGGCACCTCTGTCCAAGTCGCAGCCATATCAGTCGACTATGGTCGTCTGGGGTAGTAGACGATTCATCGCTGAAAACAATGCGATGCCATTCACCGGTAGTCAATGCTTGCCAGTCCGCCCCGATAGCTGAGTGGTCAGCACAGTGATTTGTCACGCCAAGGGGCCCGGGTTCGATTCCCGGCTGGGTCGGAGATTTCCTCCGCTCAGGGTGTGGGTGTTGTGTTGTCGTCATTATCATCAGTGGAAGACAACGGGAACCCACCACTGGAATCACTTCCCAAGATGCTCATTCGGTGAACCTCTCTGACGAGGCTCCCCCATGGCAACACCTGCCGTAAGTGACCGTTCATGTCGGTATACATAAACGCTATACCGTGTGGGTTGACTTGTCGAGTTTGCTTTGTGTTGTTTTGCTGTTCAATTTTGCGTATTTGACGAATTTTGCTCGTACGTGTTTTACGTATTTGGTTTGTGGATATTTATATGCCCCGTTTCAGCAATCAAATGTTTAAGAAAAGGCACAATGAGTAGAAGAAGAAATCTTTTGTTGTTTCGAAGGGAAATGCTGCTCAGACTGCTTCACCGACTACTCCAAATGAATGTGACAGAACTTCTTCCAGCAAGAAACTTTGTGACAGCAAAGAAAATTTGAAAACTATTAAAGTGACAGTAATGATGTGAATGAAATAATTAACATTTCCTTGGTCTCTGATATTTTGAAACATAACGTATTATATCAAGTTTGCAAAGAAAGAGGACTGGAATTGAAAATAACTTCATACATTGGTTTGGCATGTAAAATGTTACTGAAGTGTAACAAATGTGCTGCAGAAGTTTCGTTTTCTAATTCTAACAGTATTCCTCGTAGTGGTAGTAGTGGGAAATAGTATGCTGAAACGTTTAGGTTTCCAACCAGGACACAACACCATTTCCATAATGCGCCTAATTGATGAAGAAAGACTAAGAGGTGCAGAAAGAAGAGACAAAAGCCTACAACATGCAGCAAAAAGGAAGAAAAGACCAGTGAAAAGGAAACTAACACTAGAAAAAGAAGAGGATGCTGATTATCCATCATATGGGGCAGGAATGTATTAAAAAACTTTAGAAGCCACTTCCCGTAACTTTAAAATTTTCATTTTTGAGGAACATTTTCTCAAAAATTGCTAACAGTCTATCAATGAAATTTATACACAATATTGTTTACTTCTTTTCCTTGATTTTTATAACAAATTGTAAGCAAATTTTGTATAATTCAAGGGTTATAGAAGAAAAAGTGCACAATTTTAGAGAAAAAATAAGCATCTGTTCAAAAAAATTGCAAAACAAAAATCAATAAATACTGCTTAACATGGCATCATAACTTTGTAGAGAAATATTCACTGAACATGTATTCCTAATTTCATAGCAATTTGTTTAATGGTTTTTGAAAAAATATTTCTTCTATTTGCTAAAATTAACATGGAGGAGATGGATCGTTCCGGCAGAACACAAAGTGAGTTATGCTTGCCGGCCACGGTACCACTCCAAAGCAGCCGTCTGTGTAGTGGTTTTAACGGGAGGCTATGCATGGGACGGTAATTCCACAGTCCGGCTGCTTCCAGTCACCTACCAATGGCGCAGGACGACAAAGTATGTCGCCCGGATCCATGACTTGTTAATGGAATGCAGACAGAGGTGCGAAGGGGTCACCATGTTCTTGGGCAGAATGCGGCGATCGTCCCATGTGGCGGTCAGACGTGGTGAAAAACCGGAATCTTGGCGACGAGTATGTCAGCCCTCGCGTCCCTACGCAGTCCAGTATCGGACCACTGTCACATCTGAAGGCGTCACAGAGCTGGGTATCGCCAAATTCATCCAGATGTCCTAATGGATACTCATAGTGGGCCCCTTACAAACTGTCGATTGCTGATAAAGTTGTCCCGCATCAGCATGCAGCAACTTCGTGCTCTTTGTAGTGTTCACTCAATATCAGCCACTGTTCACACCGCTTGTATGACCTGTTAGGCCTGGTAATAACGCTATACACGAACAACAGTAATGTAATAGGATGCCCTTTCTACCTGTCGTTGAAAATTGCAATTCTAATCAGTTACATACCCGCCGATGGTGTGCATTGACATTCGATCATGTTTTCTGGTTGCTTCATTTTGTCAGGCAGAGTATATTTCACGTATATGTTACTTATTTCATACATATTTTTACACATATTTCGTCTGTATCTGTAGCGAATTTCGCCCTGCAGTTTCACCTGAATCTTGAGTAAATTTGTCATTTGCCTGGGTAAGAAGTGTGCAAAAAGTCGTGCACAATAGTCATAAAGAGGGCAAGAAACCAATCGAAATGCGATTCATCTCTAATAAGCCACGGGTACCACAAGTCCCTCATACTAAACTTCTCAGAAAATATCTCTGAACGACTTCAGAAACCTTGTCGGTAGAGCTCGAAATCACACTGTATACTGTGAATAGCAACATCCCTGTTACATTTTCTTCAGGTGCACAAACCACTGCTTTGACTTCCGCTGCTGTGCGTCCAACTATAATGACATTGTTGGTTGTGTCTGGTAACAGGTTTTTAGTTTAACTGCATACATATAGTGGTAATATGTTAATAAATTTGGAAAGGAAGTAAGAGGTTTTGATAATAATAATAATAATAATAATAATTATGATGATGATGACTGAGTGTGGCTCAATGGCGTCTTTCGATTTGGTGCCGCTTCGGCAACTTGCGTGATCTTGACCTACACCAGTTATCCAAGTATAGAAAGGGTCCTGCAGTTTAAAATGTACCGTTTTTGGCGAAAAACAGCGCTGTTTCATAAACCGACTCCATTAAACATATAAATACAATCATTCTAAAATAATTCCCAGCTAGAAATGAGAGTACAATTATGTTAAAGTTAATAGTTATTGCTGTAACTAACTACCAAATTTACATAGTAATTTCTTATTATGGAGGATTTTGTAAATGTGCAGCTGGGAATTTTATCGACAGCATGTTGAGCAGAGGCCAGCCCAACTGACGAGTTCTGAGTACGGCCGCAGTCCTCTTCAAAGGCCAACCACCGCCGCTAGTACATGTGGAGGATAAGCCGGATAGAAGCTGTGACCAGAATACTGCGTGCGGGCGAAGCTCCGCTGGTGAAGCACCGTCCGTTTTTGCGTTCTAAATGACAGAAAGCTATTGGTTCAAAATGGCTCTGAGCACTATGCGGCTTAACTTCTGAGGTCATCAGTCGCCTAGAACTTAGAACTAATTAAACCTAACTAACTTAAGGACATCACACACACCCATGCCCGAGGCAGGATTCGAACCTGCGACCGTAGCGATCGCTCGGTTCCAGACTGTAGCGCCTAGAACCGCACGGCCACAGAGAGCTATTATGTACAGCTTTAAACATGGGAAGTCCGCTGATGCCGAGGAGACGCCTTGCGAGCTAACAGTGACAGGCTGTGCAGTATAGGCATACGCTGCACCCTTGAGGAAGTCCCTTTGTGAGAACTGTAAGGCCCAGGAAGGAGTAAAGATAAGGTCTCCGAAATGGAGTGAGAATAGAGGCCATCCGGCTTTGTTGTGCTTAAGAACACGGAATCTGCAGCCATCGGCCCACGATAACTGAACTGTTGTTGACTCTGCTAAGAAACACTACAAGCAGCTTCCACAGGCTAATTACGTAAATTATGGAGCGGGAGAACCAAACTTGCTTGTGTGTATGTGAAGAAGATCTTGTTGGCTGAGACGCGAAATAGGACGTATACGAGTCATATATTCCTTGTTTCTGAACTCCAGCGCTAAAAACCTCCATGATTAATTACATATACATTGACGGAAAAACGTGGCAACACCAAGAAGGACTTGTGCGGCATAAACCAAAGTTGGTACACATGTTTCTACATCTGAAAGATGTCTATTCACATTTCGCGCCGGTCACATTTCGTACCAGACAATTTGACACTTAGCCAACTGTCATTCAGTCAAGATGGTGTACTCAGTAATGTTACACAGCAGTAGGCTCTGCCAGAAATATCGACTCTTAGACAATGTGTCTAATAGTGCCCGACAAGGGCAGCACACGTAAGACTGCTCGTTACTTATCAGATAATACTCACGACTGATCTGCTAAATCTTATATCAGTGGCATGAACCACGGAAACAGAACTGTGTGCTCTGCACCACACCACTTGGTTTGACCCATTTGTGCAAGAGCAAGGAGCTCCTGTCGGACGCACTTTTGATGCCGGGGCAGCATTTCACTAGAAACGACATGACCCATCATTCGCTGCTTTACGAGGATTTGTAAAGAATAGTACACAGAACTGCTTTCAGGATTCGCGTTGAATAATGATTATACATTACTGGACAGTCAATAAAATTGCAAAAACTTGAAGTATAGCAATAAGGAAATTTTACTATTGTTTGTATAAAGTATAGTAGGATGTATGCAGGGCTAAATCTGTGGGTGTTGGGTTACAACAGCAGTAAGTGGGCGTGCGTTATCCTGTTGGAAAACATCGCCTGGAATGCTGTTCATGAATAGCAGCTCAACAGGTCGAATCGCAAGAGTGCGAAAATCAGCACACAGTGCTACAACCTGTGGCAGCAACAGTAACTGACTGGGCATCGAGTGCAACTGAACTTGGATGATAGATACAGCTACGTCATTCCTTGCTGCTTCCACTCTACGATTGTCTGGCCGTAACTGTGAGTTCTTTGATAGCTCTGGGACGTGTCTCGCAATAAATATTAGTTCGTTTTATTACATGAATGAAAAAAAGTTTTATTTAACTTGATACAATCCCTTGCCACAGGAGTGCTTGATAATTTACAAGTGTCAGTGATTATTAATGTACTAATGAACAAACGCTTCATTTGAAGTGCAATGTTCCACATTTACAAGAGTAAATTTCCATCTGAGATTTGAATGACTCTTTAGTCCTACTCGATGATGTCGGCTGCTTCAGCTGAGGTCACTAACTGGGGTGAAGCGCTTCCAAGCTCGGCACTATATTGACCTCTGTGTGAGAGCGCTGCTGCACTGAGAGAGAGAAGGCGTGTCTTCTTCAGCCTTTCCCATTCCTCGCTGTGGATTGCAGCGAGACTTTGCTGTGGTATCAATGTGCGTTGCCGACTTTGGTGTGGTGCTGTGATCTTTGGGCAATACCACACTACGCTTCATCAGTCATAATGACTGGTGAGTGGTGGTATGTCACAATCTGGGTAACCCATGACCATTCAGAACTGTTCCAGAGATTCGACAAGTAGTAGAACGCTCCATTCGCACTATCAACAGAACAGGCTCTGCTAACGGTATACTACGCCTTTCACATAGCTGGCAACGGGTTCTATACAACGCTGGTGATTACTTTTAAGGACAGTAACAAGTGAAAACATGCAATTCTTTTGTATCGGTTGTGAATAGTTTCCACTATTTAAGTTCCAACCATCATAGCTACCCTCCACGCGTGCCTACTTTTAATCAGTCTCGCCGTCCGCTGGAAAACACTCGACTCAAAAACATTTCTGGCACTGCCCAAATACCTTTCGCAGCACACAGCAACCATATAGGCCCGTGTCTTCGGTTCAAAAAAATGGTTCAAATGGCTCTGAGCACTATGGGACTTAACATCTGAGGTCATCAGTCCCCTAGAAAGAACTACTTAAACCTAACTAACCTAAGGACGTCACACACATCCATGCCCGAGGCAGGATTCGAACCTGCGACCGTAGCGGTCACGCGGTTCCAGACTGAAGCGCCTAGAACCGCACGGTCACAACGGCCGGCCGTGTCTTCGGCGCTGGAGATCACACCGAACACTCTCCTCCATTATATGAAGTCATTATTCTTTGGGCAGACAGTGAAAGATGATAAACACTACATGAAGCATAAATAGCGGCAAGCAAGCTAACACAGATACCTCTCAGACAGATAGTTATACCCTAACGATAACAAATCGAAACATAAAAAAAAAAAAATAAAGAGTTGTGTGACATAAACGAAAGTTGGTAGGTGTGTTTCTGCATCTGTAATTTCGCGCCAAGCACATAAGAGTGGCGCTAGTAGTTTGAGATTGGACGTGGTGAGCTGATGTCGGTCAAGAACGCCTTATGGCGACAAATATGTCATTATCAGCACCTCCCTGATTTTTAACGAGGTCGTGTAATAGGGCTACCAGAAGTTGGATCTCTCTTCTCCGATACTGCAGAAGGACTTGGCAGGAGTGTAGCCACTGTACGTGATTGCTGGCAGCAGAGGTCATGAGTATGTATGGTCTCAAGAAGATCGGGTTCTGGACGGCCAGATGGTACTACCACGAGGGAAGACCATCGCTTTCGGCGTATTGCTCTGGCGCATCGTATTGCACATACAGCAGCAGTTAGAGCAGCTTTTGGTACCACAGTGACACAACGAACAGTAGCAAATCGGTTAGTTTAAGGACAGCTCCGAGCCAGATGCCGTGTTGCGTGAATTCCATTGACCCCACACCACCACCACCTGCAACTTCACTGGTGTCAAGCTAGAGTTCATTGGAGGACAGGCTGGAGGTCTGTTGTGTTTTCTGATGAAAGCTGGTTCTACGTAGGAACCCGTGATGGCCGTGTGTTGATTAGACGATGGTCAGTTGATGACCGGCAACCAACCTGTCTGCATTCTAGACACACTCGACATACACCTGGAGTTGTAAGTCTGTGGTGCGATTTCGTATGTCAGCAGGAGCACTCTCGTGGTTATCCCACGCGGCCTGACTGCTAATTTTTACGTCAAACCGGTGATTCGACCTTTTGTGCTGCCACTGATGAACAGCACTCCAGAGGGTGTTTTCCAACAGGATAACAGTCGCCGACATGCCTCTGTTGTAATCCAGCATGCTCTATGGAGTGTCGACATGTTGCCTTGGCCTGCTCGATCACCAGAACTGACTCCAAGCGACCAAATATGGAACATCAGCGGACGACAACTCAAGTGTCATCGACAAACAGCATTAACCGCCTCGTTATTGACCGACGAAGTGCAATATGCATGGAACACAATCCCACAAACTGCCACCTGGCACCTGTGAAACACGATCTATGCACTTTTGCATGCTTGCATTCAACATTCTGGCGGTTGCACTGGTTATTAATGTACCAGCACTCCTCATTTGCAATGACTTGTGTGTGTGTGTGTGTGTGTGTGTGTGTGATAGAGAGAGAGAGCGAGCGAGAGAGAGAGAGAGAGAGAGAGAGAGAGAGAGAGAGAGAGAGACCCCAAACTGCTGAGGTCATCGGTCCCTAGACTTACACAGTACTTAAACTAACTTATGTTAAGAACAACACACACACCCATGCTCGAGGGAGGACTCGAAGCTCCGGCGGGAGGGGCAGTACAGTCCGTGACATGGCGCCTCAAACCACGCTGCCACTCCGCGCTGCGCAATAACTTGTCTCGCGCTTACATTAACCTATGATGTTGCAAAGTTAATTACTTAAATATGTTACCTGGGTAAATGTGTTCCCGAAATTTCACTACTCTGTATTAACTATTTTTTGTTGCGATTTTTTCCGTCAGTGTCTTTAGGACCACATACATGTATGAATCATTATACTCAACACTCAAGTTAATTAAATCTATCCGTCCATACTAATTTGTGGAAATTTAAATGAAATTAGCGTAACTGTTTTGAATAGTTATCAGCCCTATTTCAGACATCTCAGCCGGCCGCGGTGGCCGAGCGGTTCTAGGCGCTTCAGTCCGGAACCGCGCGACCGCTACGGTCGCAGGTTCGACTCCTGCCTGAGACATGGATGTGTGTGATGTCCTTAGGTTCGTTAGGTTTAAGTAGTACTAAGTTCTAGGGAACTGATGACCTCAGATGTTAAGTGCCAAAGTGCTCAGAGCCAGACATCTCACAGTAGAAATGAGCTCCCGAGAAAGAGCACCACAAAGATAACTTCTTGTTTCTTGTGTAATTAATTGTATTAGTTATAACATTAGAAGAAACCTGATCGAGTAGGCATCGCATGCTTCCAATAGTGTGAACTGGTAAGGATACAGATTTAAACTTCCGGCAGCAATGTCCATCCTTACTGTCGAACTTTCAGAAATACTGGATGGAGTCAAAGGATGAGATAGTAACGTTGTCAGACACACGATCGGCACTGGTACTGTATAAAGCACCATAGCAAAAGCAACAAAAGCAATTATCTTGTGTGTCTGATTTCTTAGAAGAGGCTAAGGAGCTCTGAAGCTGGAACAACACCATCATGCTAAGGGGTAAGGATCACAGTGGAATGGAAGGAACTAAGAAAGTAGACAGAATAGATAATAAAACAATCCATTCCAAATGAATGAAATACGATACACTACCTCCTTATAATATTCTGAGAACCATAAAGACCTAAATTAAAAATCAGTGCAATGACATGTTCCACCAGTCAAAGAAATGCAATGAAAAATATTTGTCTGCAGTTCTCCCCAGTCTGCCAAAATATCCTTGTTATGGCAAAATTAATTGCAACTGAAATTGTCAACAGTATCACGTCTTGTCACATCTAATTACGAGAGGTTTCGCCAACCCCTATATCACATCGGGTCAATATGGTCCCATCTTCCTCCTGTGTCCATTGCCCCGAAAAAGTCTCAATCATATTTTCTTCAGCTGACCCCGAAGACAGTGTAAGACCACGAAATTGCTAATTAGTGTCATCGGCAAACTAGCTCCCAGAGAAAGCGAAACTCTTACTAGTGACCACGATATAACTGTATACAGACACCTATACAACTTCACTGTAAAAAGACAATAATTAAACCAAGTTCAGCCACATAAACTAAAAGTGACAAACGCGTAATAACAAATTGTCACAGACCATTATGCGTTTATTCAATAAGCAGCAACCATCCACCCTCGATTCTTTAAAGAATCGAACTTCCATGTTTTAAGAAAAAGCTACTTTTTCATGCATGTCAGTTTCTATGACTTCATATACCTTAAACAGAGTTGTAAGACTACGGTAGGCTATCGTAGAAAATCATAAGCAAGTATAGACTACGAGAGTTTTCCCAGAAGCTTTGGCCAGTTAAGGTCATACTTGCGTACCTGTACATTAGGTGTGTTGCATACCTATTGGGCGTTATCTCATAACGATCACTTTCTTTATGTACGCGATCAGTGTCTTACTAGATTCCCCAAAAAACCAGAAGCAGTTAAGCATCTAGAAAATGAGTGAGGATGTATAAGCGGCTGGGTAACCTTCTGAACATTTTTGTTCTACATAGTTATCCTCTTGTCTTTTGCATATAAATAAACAGTAAATAATAGTTTCAGCAATCAGTCGTCCTTTGGAATTTTTATTGGCAGATCTAGATTTCAGCTAGAAACTAGCCATTCTCAATGCACTATCATTTTTGGTCAATGCATGTAATGCCTGTTGGTCGGGTTTTATCCACAGTTCATTGAACTGTGGACCAACAGGCATCACATGCATTGACCAAAAATGATAGTGCATTGAGAATGGCTAGTTTCTTGCTGAAATCTAGATCTGCCAATAAAAATTCCAAAGGACGACTGATAGATGAAATCTATTATTTACAAGTAAAAATAACTGTCGCTGCGCGTAACAGCCTCTGAACAGAGGGTAACCTGATGAATGAACAGTATTTATAGCAAAACTGAAATTTTCGACGTTTAATTCAGATTTTATTCGAAAATTGTTACATGAAACAGATGGGTGTGCTAGTAAAAAATAAAGAAAACATCACAGATGTATCATATACTGCCAGAAAACCGAAAGGAAAAATCTACAAAGCACAAATATATCAAATATCGTTCAATACTTCGTCTAGCTTATTCATAAACAGGTTTCGCATGTATCAATAATAGCAGGAAACTCTTGCTTCGATGAAGAACGTTTTATTGTCTACAAAATAACAACATCAGTTATACACATATTTTTATGTTTGTGCAAGTAAACTTTTACTTTCATCAAAAGTAATAGCTTTGATTACATTAAAGCGCAGAAGCTATGCGCACAACTACTTTTTATTACTTATAAAATGCAACTTATAGTATGTAAGGATATAAAATACGCAATGGACCGAGTGATGTGCGGTTCTTATTACGAGTAAAACAAATAACCAGACAAAGAGAAGTCGTCGGCTGCCAGTTTTTCATTTATTTATGTTTTCCTACCATTGCTACCAACACTACTGGTAATACTTTCATTTACTACGTCATTTATGCTGCGTACTAAGACTACCGAACCGTAGATTTGGTGGAGCGCAATTCTACCCTTGAACTACGTGCAGTACAGTGATACAATTTTGCAGATGCTGTTTTCAGTATTTATTGCGAGTAGAGTTAACAGTAAAGAAGTAATAAATTGAAACGTAATGCCTGATGCCGAAGTTTTACTGCACGAACAGAGAAAATGTAGTAAGAGATAAACATTTTTCCTTTCATTATTTTGTGGCGGTGTGTCAGCGAAAAAAAGTTTACAAAACGTTTGAAATTGTGAGTGAAGGTTATTGGAAGACGCTAAATGCTCTCGTTATCAAATACTGGATGAATGGAGTATGGGGATTTTGAGCACAATGACTTATACTGCTTCAAGACAAAATTTTTAACTTTGATACTTGAATTATTGTGTTAAAACTTTAATGTAGGATTATAGCCATTTTTAGTAGATTATGACAGCATGTTACTTTTTTAAATTCGGTACGTAATTATATGAAATACTGAAAATAGAATTTTTATTTCCCAGGAAGCTGTTATTCAGACCACCTGCAACTGGGATTTGGGAAGGGGGAAGGGGACTGGGTCGCCATTTTATCTGTTTATTAATGTAGCTTTATTATGGGTAATTATGTACCATCTGAGGCAGACTACACGTGTACTTATATAAAACACATGGTGAATGGCTGTATGGGTTACGCCTGGAGACCGATAAATTAAAAAAAAGACTGTTTGTTCACTAATGAAATATAAATGTCAACTATTAGTCTCTAAAAAGTATGAAACTTTTTTTTCTTTTATTGTGATTTCATTCTCCTGCCCCATATGGGCAGAGGAGGGCTGTCAGCGGCACAATCCGCCACTCTTCAGCCAAGTGACATGACAGCTAATAAAAGGAGAAAATGATACATAGAAAGGCGATAAAAATGGGGGACATAAAAACACAGTAAGGGGAGACAATGGAGGAAAAAATTCACTGACATAGGGACGTTCATGGGGGAAACAATTAAAAAAGTCGACATAAAGAGAAAAAACACCGTTGGCGATTCGTCGAGCACAAAAAAGACAGTGTTGTCACACACACAGGTTTAAAGTTGGCCACAGTATTAAAAACACTCCAGAACAAGACACTTTAAACCCACTTGGGGAGATGAAGCACACACGACGAAAAATAAAACTGCCAGGAGGGACCTGCCGAGGGAGAGGCCCGAGAGGATGGAAAAGGGGGGAGAGCAAGGGGCAGCAGGGGAGGGGGCGTACGACTCTCTTCAAATTAGTTCCATAAGTTTGCGGTTCCCAAAAGGAATGCTGGTGGGTACTCCTGCCATAGGCTAATGCCATGATGGTTTCTTTGAAAAGGTCAATGCCGATCTTCTCCTTCTTTCTCCCCCCCCCCCTCCCCAACTCTTTTGTTCGGCCTCTAATTACTGACTAGATATAAGTGGGACGTTAAACCGCCACTACCTTCTCATCACGCCGTAGTTGATATTATTTTGTCAGCTAGCCATTAACTACGCCGCCTTTGCGCTCCTTTCACGCCTGCAGTTCGCAGCGCCCTCGTGATGGTGCTCTGCTTGAGCAAAGCTCGAACGGCGTTTAATGGATTTCTTTTAACCACACTCGAAGGCTGTAACGGTGCACAATACTCTGAAGCTGTGCATCGAACAACACACATTACCACCATCGTCATCATTGTAATTATCAGCATCATTGATGTGCAGTTTGGGTTACAGCTCGGGAAATCTCAAACTCTGCCTGAGCTTTCGACTGCCCTGCGATCTAGCGACGTCTGTCGGCACTGTCCCCAAGATGTGCCTTATGGTCGATTGTACCAATCACTTGATCTTAGATTAGCACCATAATTGAACTCGGATCAATCTGAACCCCGAAATCTGCTTTGTACAAACGTTAATCTCAGATGATATGGCTGTGGACTAGTATCATCTTCGACTGGCGAAATTTTTCAGATTCAGCTACAGTCATCAGTTCACAACCGAGCAACACTGCAAAACAATTCTTTTGTTTTGTGCAAGTACAAACTCAAAAGATGTAAATAATAAATTAGTTGTTATTGGCAAAAAAATATTAAGTACATGACAATACTACTCCCACGTTGCTGAAGCTCGAAAGATTGCTTTGATCTGTAAGGTTAGGTTAAGGAAATTATTTCCTACATAAATAATGAGTGCAGATAATAACTGATCTCTTAAAAATTCTGGAAGTCACCTCATAATGCATGTGATTAGTTTCAAGGCATTTTGTACACAGCAGCAAAATAAGAAAATGGCTTACAGGAAATACACTACTGGCCATTAAAATTGTTACACCACGAAGATGACGTGCTACAGACGCGAAATTTAACCGACAGGAATAATATTCTGTGATATGTAAATGATTAGCTTTTCAGAACATTCACACAAGGTTGGCGCCGGTGGCGACACCTACAACGTGCTGACATGAGGAAAGTTTCCAACCGATTTCTCATACACATACAGCAGTTGACCGCCGTTGCCTGGTCAAACGTTGTTGTGATGCCTCGTGTAAGGAGGAGAAATGCGTACCTTCACGTTTCCAACTTTGATAAAGGTCGGATATTAGCCTACCGCGATTGCGGTTTGTCGTATCGCGACATTGCTGCTGGCGTTGGTCGAGAGCCAATGACTGTTAGCAGAATATGGGATCGGTGGGTTCAGGAGGGTAATACGGAACGCCGTACTGGATCCCAACGGCCTCGTATCGCCAGTAGTCGAGATGACAGGCGTCTTATCCACATGGCTGTAACGGATCGTGCAGCCCTGTCTCGATCCCTGAGTCAACAGATGGGGACGTTTGCAAGATAACAACCATCTGCACGAACAGTGCGACGACGTTTGCAGCAGCATGGACTATCAGCTGCGGCTACCCTTGACGCTGCATCACAGACAGGAGCGCCTGCGATGGTGTACTCAACGTCGAACCTGGGTGCACGAATGGCAAAACGTCATTTTTTCGGATGAATCCAGGTTCTGTTTACAGAATTACGATGGTCTCATCCGGGTTTGGCGACATCGCGGTAAACGCACATTGGAAGCGTGTATTCGTCGTCGCCATACTGGCGCATCACCCGGCGTGATGGTATGGGGTGCCATTGGTTACACGTCTCGGTCACCTCTTGTTCGCATGGACGTTACGTTTCAGATGTGTTACGACCCGTGGCTCTACCCTTCATTCGATCCCTGCGAAACCCTACATTTCAACAGGATAATGCACGACCGCATGTTGCAGGACCTGTACGGGCCATTCTGGATACAGAAAATGTTCGACTGCTGCCCTGGCCAGCACATTCTCCAGATCTCTCACCAATTGAAAACGTCTGGTCAATGGTGGCCGAGCAACTGGCTCGTCACAATACGCCAGTCACTACTCTTGATGAACTATGGTATCGTGTTGAAGCTGCATGGGCAATTGTACCTGTACACGCCATCCAAGCTCTGTTTGACTCAATGCCCAGGCGTATTAAGGCCGTTATTACGGCCAGAGGTGGTTGTTCTGGGTACTGATTTCTCAGGATCTATGCACCAAAATTGTGTGAAAATGTAATAACATATCAGTTCTAGTATAATGTATTTGTCCAATGAGTACCCGTTTATCATCTGCATTTTTTCTTGGTGTAGCAATTTTAATGGCCAGTAGTGTATTTGCATTGAACAGTTAAGTATATGGCGTTTGATAGCAGGCATATTGATTAAGCACCTTTTAAAAAAATACATGAAATGTATTCGCAGTTGCAAATATGGAAAACCACCAGCTGTATAACGGAATGACGACCGAAAATTTGTGCCCGACTGGGACTCGAACCCGGATTTCCCGCTTACTGCGAGCGGTCGGCTTATTATTTTGTGTGTCCGCGCAGGACTCACGGTCAGACCCAAATTTTCGTATGTCGTCAACCGAAGTGTACAGCCTGTACTCGTACATCCATTATGTATATTCCCGTATAGGGGAGACATTTCACATGAAAGTCGCTTGTTCGGGGTCGGTGGATAAATACGGTACTGCACTACCTGAGTTGTTCTGAATTACGATGCAATGTTCCTTCGGACATGCCTTACGTCGTAATTCGGAATAACACAGGCACTGCAATATCGAATTTTACGGAAATGGTCTGTAGGCTCGAATAGTAGTAACTACATAATCTGCATTACATTTTTAATTACCGAGCACCTGCTTCAACTCCTACGGCAATTGCATTTGTGTTGATGAACAGAAATGGTAACACGTACATGTGAGTCAATTAGTAAAGTAGTATTTGTCAGTGAGAGCAAAAATGAAGATTGTTTTCGGTGGCTCAGTGGTTATGCCCTGGAGTGCCGATCCCAGATGAGTCACTTCTTTCGCTTGTGGCAATGTCTATCAATGTGAAAGTTTCCACGTTTTCAAATTTAGGTCTCACGGGCAGTGTAAAACTCAATCGCGCCGCACTTACCAGAGTCGCAGCTTTGTCTTGCACGTTATAGCCGCCAGTGCTGAGTGCATCTGACGAGGAGCCTGAAACGGAAGGACTTTTCTTTGTTATGATAATAGTCTATAAAGAAATACCGCTAACAACAGAATCCGAAACTAACAGAGCTCACAACGCCCCACGAGGGCGGCATTTATTAACAACGTATTTATATAAAAACAGCTAAAATATTGGAATAAATTTACACCGTTTTAGTTTGAAAAGCTGACATTCTTTTCTCTGTACCTGCTTTCAGTGCAACACTTCTTATTTCGTATTTTGCGAGGACAAACTGTACTTTTATGTTAGCGCTCGAGGCAGTCAAAACTTTCTTTGTAAAACCGATATTGGTAATCCTATTTCACATCGATAACCTTTTTGTTTTTGATGGGGTGGGGGCTAGGCTGACACTGTAGATTCAATAACAGTATTTTTACTAGTGTGCTGCACATGTGCCTGTAATTAGAAGTTCAAAACAAGCGATGTATTGCTGTCACTGTTAATTTACACTATGAACCATCTCAGCGTAAACATTGTCTATATTTTCACTGTCATCACTGCAACTTCTGATGTCATTTGAACGTTTATCAGACCAACAAATGAACATGAACGTCCCGAAGATTATTATAAACTACCCTCTATGCAGCAAATTCGTCTTAAAATTAATCTGAATGTATTAAAATATGTACAAACCACTGCATGTGACTGCATTGTAGCTGTTAATAATACTAATAAATATGGTTTCTGAGCTACAATTAGCTCATGTTGACTTCCTGCAACAGCCGGCTTGGGAGAATTACTGCCTCAAATTTTTAATTCAACGTGCGAAAGTTTTTACACTGTTTTTGCTGAAGTAATAAATGCGGTAATTGTAAGAAATGTGTCTTCAAGTTTTACCTAATTGCGCAGGTCCGTTCTTTACCACGAGAACACATCGCCCGGGAAATGCAAAAACATAACAAAATAATTTTTTTTACATGTGAAATTTTATCATTTTTTCACTTTTGCATTTGTTGTTGTAGGTGCACTTTTCTTCATAAGTAAGAGAGATTCTTCGATGAATTTTGAACAGCATACAAACTATACTTACAGGTGTATGAAAGTCTAGAATTTATTTAATTTATGAAAAAATGAATGAGCTGTTACACTTTAAACTTCATGTTTAGAAAAAACTCAAATTTTATTGTTAATTATCTCAATTTTTACCACAGTTTTTAATACATTTGGAAAATTTTCGAGTTTCATGCACGAGTAAGTGTGGTTTGTGTGCTGTGCAAAATTCATTGATGAATCTCTCATGCTTATAAAGAAAAGTGGACCTACAGCAACAAATGTAGCCGATAGTAAGCGAAAAATGATGAGATTTTACATGTAAAAACAATTATTCTGTTATGTTTTTCAGCTTTCACTGCTAGTAGTGTGAATCCTGAATCCTTCCTGGCCATGCTGAAAAAGTTTTATGAATTTATTTATGAAACTGTAGAAGTGTAAATTAAAACGTTCTGTGATGCCTCTCCTGCTCGAAGTCGGCCTATTTGACGTCCTACCTCCCTTAAGACAGCTGGGAGTAACTCGTATCGTACTACAGGGAGCTGTAGGAGGTAAAATTGTAGGGGAATACAGGGACTGGAATATATCCAACAAATAGTTAAGGATACCACGTGTAAGTGCTACTCTGAGGTGAAGAGGTTGGCACTGGGGAGGAAGATGCGACAGGCCGCATCAAACCAGCCAGAATACTGATTATTCTCCCAAGAAATGAGTCTGGCCTGCGTAAACAAGTGTGGCGTCGAGATGTATTACTGCAAACATTACCGGGCAACAGTGGCTGGCAATATTGCTGAAATGTCGCCCGCCAATTTTGCGAGCCTAAGTCAACGACTGTATGCAATTCCTTGTGGGCGGTGTAAGCGTGCCCCGACAGACGAGCGCGCGGCTCGAGTGCCTGGGACGGGCGCCGGGGGCGACCTCAGCAGCTGCTGGAAGGGGGCGGGGGCGCCCCTTGCTGACAGCGCTCTGCCGGCGCTCTCGGCCGCCGCCCCCCCCCCCCCTCCTCTTCCCATCCTCCCCCCCCTCCCCCCTCCGTGAACATCGACCGCGGCCACCCACGCGCGGCGCCGCTCAGAGGTCAGCCTGCAGGTGTGTGAGGCGCCGCGCCGCGGGACACGCCTTCTGTCCTCAGCTGCGACGCCCGGCTCTTATTCTCGCGGCTACCTCACTCAAAAGTGACCACGTTGAATGACTTCCCATCCGTATTACTGACCTGGCAGAAACGGCTCAGGAGCACTGCAGGTTGCCTATCTGTTCCTTGATATTCGGTATCTCATATAATTATCTCTGCACAGCTCTTGTAATAGTTCTTTTTTGGTGATGATATACCTTCTATATTCATCGATATGATGGTCAACTGTGGTCCTGAAAAGGACCAAGATGTTTCTGGTGTGAAAGTATCAGCCGCCAGAGAAACCTGAGGCCCAGGGTACGCCCGATTGCAAGTCTTATCTTGGTCGGAAATCATTGCAATCTTCGTGGAGGCTCCTTTCATGTACAGGGAAGCTAATCGTGAGCTACATATTGCATGGTCAAGCATCCAACTACAGCATCTTCACGCACCTAAATACTTGGGAGTCACTAATGACAGAACTCTGACATTCAAAACTCACTGCAAGAATACCAAAATGAAAAACTCCGCTCGAAACAACCTAATTCGCAAACTAGCGGGGACACAGTGGGGATCACATCCACAAACTACTCGCTGTTCTACAATGCCACTCGCTTCTCCAGTCTGGTACAGGTCATCTCATGCCAGACAAGTGGACATTGCTCTCAGCGAAACCTGCAGGTTGATGACAGGTTGCTTAAGGCCTACCCCAACTGATATGCTCTACTGCCTGGCTGGAATAGCGCCACCATGGGTACGCAGAACAGTGGCTGCCAACAAGGAGAGACTGAAAGTGGAACAGGACAGTGCCCATCCACTGCACGGACATAATCCACCACAGCAACGACTGAGATCGCGAAAGAGCATCCTGGGAACATCCGAGAAGCTCACCATTTCACCAGAGAAGGCAAGGCTGGAGTTATGGAAGGAGTCGACGCCTGACCTGCAGACGCCAGAAGCTGAAGAACTACCGCCTGGACACAACGACAGCTGGCTGGTGTGGAAATCTTTAAACAGATTACGATCAGGAGTTGGACGATCCAGTGACAACCTCAAGAGATGGGGCTTCATAACAGAAGATACGTCCTGTGATTGTGGACAAGAACAAACCACAAGCCACATGCTCCAGTGCCTTTTGTGCCCTACATCCTGCACGAAGATCGATCTCCTGCAAGCCACTCCAGCCGCCTTGGAGGTTGCAAAGTACTGGGCACATGTAATATAAATACAATTTGTATATATATATATATACCAGGTGATCAAAAAGTCAGTATAAATTTGAAAACTTAATAAACCACGGAGTAATATAGATAGAGAGGTAAAAATTGACATACATGCTTGGAATGACATGGGGTTTTATTAGAACCAAAAAAAACAAAGTTCACAAAATATACGCGTGAAAGATCTCTTGCGCGCTTCGTTTGGTGATGATAGTGTGCTCAGCCGCCACTTTCGTCATGCTTGGCCTCCCAGATCCCCAGACCTCAGTCCGTGCGATTATTGGCTTTGGGGTTACCTGAAGTCGCAAGTGTATCGTGATCGACCGACATCTCTAGGGATGCTGAAAGACAACATCCGACGCCAATGCCTCACCATAACTCCGGACATGCTTTACATCTTTTCTTTGTCTTACTTTGTTATGCTAATTATTGCTATTCTGATCAGATGAAGCGCCATCTGTCGGAAATTTTTTGAACTTTTGTATTTTTTTGGTTCTAATAAAACCCCACGTTATTCCAAGCATGTGTGTTAATTTGTACCTCTCTATCTACATTATTCCGTGATTTATTCAGTTTTCAATCACCCGGTATATGTACATATTTATTGATGTGTATGGCTACTGTATATTTGTATGTTGCTGACTCGAGAATAAATAAAATTAGTAGAGGTCGAAAATTTAAAATGTTATCATAATCCGCTTATTAAGAGGTACATTCTTACGCTATAGGTTTAACACAATAAGTCAAGTATTAAAGTTAGGATCAGTGTATGCAAGGTATAACAAAATTCCCTTACAGACGTTGACGACTTTAATGGTATAGATTGACTCTTACAGAGAAGACAACAGCAACTAGCCACTTTTACAATGCTATTTATTTATTAAAGTAACGCCGTTACCGGTTTCGAACCGAAAGGTTCATCTTCAGACGGCTAGTTCACGTTAAGCTACATTTTACATTAGCTTTCACTTTCCTGGGGGGGATGGTGTCCTATAACCAAAACAAGACGTGAGACAATGTCCTTTTTAATTGTAATTGTACCTCACAACGATGTTAAATTATGTAAACAAATTATTCTAGTGGAGATGTTTTGGTTAATTACGTTGAAAAAATAGCGCCATTGCGTTCCGGTGCTGACTGCCTGTGATCATGGAGCAGCGAAGACTCTATGATGCACTTTTTTTAAAATATGTTTATACACATAATATACTCCTGGAAATTGAAATAAGAACACCGTGAATTCATTGTCCCAGGAAGGGGAAACTTTATTGACACATTCCTGGGGTCAGATACATCACATGATCACACTGACAGAACCACAGGCACATAGACACAGGCAACAGAGCATGCACAATGTCGGCACTAGTACAGTGTATATCCACCTTTCGCAGCAATGCAGGCTGCTATTCTCCCATGGAGACGATCGTAGAGATGCTGGATGTAGTCCTGTGGAACGGCTTGCCATGCCATTTCCACCTGGCGCCTCAGTTGGACCAGCGTTCGTGCTGGACGTGCAGACCGCGTGAGACGACGCTTCATCCAGTCCCAAACATGCTCAATGGGGGACAGATCCGGAGATCTTGCTGGCCAGGGTAGTTGACTTACACCTTCTAGAGCACGTTGGGTGGCACGGGATACATGCGGACGTGCATTGTCCTGTTGGAACAGCAAGTTCCCTTGCCGGTCTAGGAATGGTAGAACGATGGGTTCGATGACGGTTTGGATGTACCGTGCACTATTCAGTGTCCCCTCGACGATCACCAGTGGTGTACGGCCAGTGTAGGAGATCGCTCCCCACACCATGATGCCGGGTGTTGGCCCTGTGTGCCTCGGTCGTATGCAGTCCTGATTGTGGCGCTCACCTGCACGGCGCCAAACACGCATACGACCATCATTGGCACCAAGGCAGAAGCGACTCTCATCGCTGAAGACGACACGTCTCCATTCGTCCCTCCATTCACGCCTGTCGCGACACCACTGGAGGCGGGCTGCACGATGTTGGGGCGTGAGCGGAAGACGGCCTAACGGTGTGCGGGACCGTAGTCCTGCTTCATGGAGACGGTTGCGAATGGTCCTCGCCGATACCCCAGGAGCAACAGTGTCCCTAATTTGCTGGGAAGTGGCGGTGCGGTCCCCTACGGCACTGCGTAGGATCCTACGGTCTTGGCGTGCATCCGTGCGTCGCTGCGGTCCGGTCCCAGGTCGACGGGCACGTGCACCTTCCGCCGACCACTGGCGACAACATCGATGTACTGTGGAGACCTCACGCCCCACGTGTTGAGCAATTCGGCGGTACGTCCACCCGGCCTCCCGCATGCCCACTATACGCCCTCGCTCAAAGTCCGTCAACTGCACATACGGTTCACGTCCACGCTGTCGCGGCATGCTACCAGTGTTAAAGACTGCGATGGAGCTCCGTATGCCACGGCAAACTGGCTGACACTGACGGCGGCGGTGCACAAATGCTGCGCAGCTAGCGCCATTCGACGGCCAACACCGCGGTTCCTGGTGTGTCCGCTGTGCCGTGCGTGTGATCATTGCTTGTACAGCCCTCTCGCAGTGTCCGGAGCAAGTATGGTGGGTCTGACACACCGGTGTCAATGTGTTCTTTTTTCCATTTCCAGGAGTATATATATATATATATATATATATATATATATATATATATATATTCCAGAGTAGAAATTAACAAATTGCTGGTGTTCCATTACTTATTGTTAATATTAAAAGAAACTGATTAAAATTAAGATAAGCCAATAAAGCAGCCAGTTTGTTATAAAGTGATGCAGTAATGATATTACGTAAATGGAAAATGGAATGGTATACATTGGAACCATTAATGATAAGGGATAGATGTACGTAAATAAATATTACAAATGTGGACATTTTATGTAAATGCTATGGCATACATTTGGATTATTTGGAATGGATGTACATAAATAAGTATTACAACAGTGGACATTACGATAGTTGAAGGTACTGTATGGCAGAGCAAGCGTTATATGTTATTCACTATTTCATTTTGGGTTAGTGTTGCATGTTGTTATTGTTAAAGGGAAAGGGAGTTAGCGGTCACCAAGATGGTTTAGCATGACTGGAACTGTACCCCTTTCCCGCTGCACGCAAAATACCACGACACAATTTGCCTCTGACTCGTGCTGCCTGTCGCCTGGCTAGATGTAGGGCTCGATGTGACGACTGCCGATGCCAACTCAGGTACCGTGCCGCGTGCCATGTTCCAATATACACGATCATCAGGCCCTGGCCCTCCAGCATGCCCCGCAGCCGTAACCCGCGCCAGAAGGTCTTCCACAGGTGACACAGCGGTCAAGTAAATCGAGGATTTCATGTGAACCCGCATGTAGCAGTGTAGGAGTTTCAAGTCGGTAGAACGTGCATGCCAAGCAGTCGTGGCCCAAATTGTTCGTCCAGATGATCTCGGATCACACGTGAAAAATGAGGTTGTGCTCCATCGTGCTGGAGGCACACGTTTTGACGCACACGCAGTGGCACATCTCTCGAGAGCCCTTGCAGTACTCTGTCAAAGGAATCGCAGGTACGCTGCACCCGTGAGATGGGATAAAAGAAAGTTTCTGGTACTTTCCGACTCGTACTCTCCACTGCATGGTGTACAGCCTCTTCAAAATCGGCCCTGCTGGTGGTGAATGTACTGTCTCCGAGACTCGCTAATGCACCATAGTAAGGAGGGAGTGCAAATTTGGCTGGAGGAGTGAAAAACGCTCCGCATACAACTGTCGAGCAGCACTCGCACTGCACTGAGCTTCGCTGTACAATAGTACCATATCGGCGTATTTCGTAAACCTGTAGTTCACCATCTTCGACAGAAGAACACTGAAAATTAAATGCATATGCAGCTTGCATTCTGTATTGTAGTGAATGTTTGCTACTGTTCAGTAGTGCAGTATGGAGAAAGACCATACGTCTGACTGGTGTGGCCGAGCGGTTCTAGGCCTTTCAGTCTGGAACCGCGCGACCGCTGCAGTCGCAGGTTCGAATCCTGCCTCGGGCATGAATGTGTGTGATGTCCTTAGGTTAGTTAGGTTTAAGTAGTTGGTTGGTTTGTGGGATTAAAGGGACCAGACTGCTACGGTCATCGGTCCCGTTTAAGTAGTGCTAAGTTCTAGGGGACTGATGACCTCAGAAGTTAAGTCCCATAGTGCTCAGAGGCATTTGAACCATTTTTTTCTCCCGAATGCGAGTCCTGTGTGCTGACCACTGTAGCACCTCGCTGGACTCACTCATTCCACTGCTGGCCATTCAAACTGCAACATAATCAAGCGGGCATGCAACAGTCGTCAACAGTGGTGACGAGATGTTTGACGCCCACGCCTCTCCATAGAACGTGGAGGGCGGGCTTGTCCGCTCAGTAAAGCAGGGTAGGCGGCAGTTTGTGGCAGATGTGACGAACGGAGTACAATTCTGGTGCAGACACAAGTGTTTCGGAGCAGAACGTTCAGTGTACGATTTTGAACATACAGCTCCATACAGCTCCGCAGAGACAATCCCAACGTTTTGCCATATTGACTCAACAACACCGTCAATTACGATTACGGAGGGCACAGGATAATCGAGATTGGACCGTGGAGCAACGAAAACGTCTCGCCCTGTGGAATGAATCACGCTCCTTGTTACATCAGACCGCCTGTCGTGTGCCGTTATACAGGTGAACGGCTGCTCGAAACATGCAACACGCTACGGGCGCACGCCGATGCGGGCAGTATTATGACACGAGAGGATATTAACGTCGCACAGTAAAACACGTTGTCGGGCCGTCTGGAAGAGTACGAGTACTGAAAGAAATGTACGGTCATTACTGAAATTAGTGCCGACTCATTACAATGCAAACGAGCTACAAGATATTAACGCTTACTTCCACAGGCTTCACTGCCCTAATTTGAAGATAACTGATTTAAGTAATTCGTTTATAAAAATATTCAACTGTTAAGATAAGTAGCAGATTTGCTTATGCGAGGAATGCTGCCGCGGGATGGTACGTCCGCTGCTGTTCAGTACTGACAAGGGAACCTCCCCATCGCACCCCCCTCAGATTTAGTTATAAGTTGGCACAGTGGATAGGCCTTGAAAAACAGAACACAGACCAATAGAGAAAACAGGAAGAAGTTGTGTGGAAGTATGAAAAAAATAAGCAAAATATACCAACTGAGTAGTTCATGCGCAAGATAGGCAACATCAAGGAGAGTCTGAGCTCAGGAGCGCCGTGGTCCCGTGGTTAGCGTGAGCAGCTGCGGAACGAGAGGTCCTTGGTTCAAGTATTCCCTCGAGTGAAAAGATTAATTTCTTTATTTTCGCAAAGTTATGATCTGTCCGTTCGTTGATTGACGTCTCTGTTCACTGTAATAAGTTTAGTGTCTGTGTCTTGCGACCGCACCGCAAAACCGTGCGATTAGTAGACGAAAGGACGTGCCTCCTCAATGGGAACCGAAAACATTTGATCGCAAGGTCATAGGTCAACCGATTCCTCCACAGGAAAACACGTCTGATACATTGTATACGACACTGGTGACGGCATGTGCGTCCCATGACAGGAATATGTTGTCGACCCACCTAACTTGTACACTTGGGGAATGGGTAAAAAGATTCTTCTACCTGGCCCGATTTAGCTTTTCTTGTGGATGTGATAATCACTCCCAAAAAAGTGATGAAAACGTAAGTCACATAAACTGCAACAAATGAATGCAACAGTTTCATAGTCGCACAGTTTTCCCTGTGCTCTGTCAAAACATATGTTTTTAACGTTTTCAAATTTTTCCGTGTGTAGAACGTTAAATCCTGCATATGTCAAAGCAAATTTGAACATGTCCTGGAAGTTTGGAGAGAGAAGTTGATTATGTGTGAGTGCCTAAACTTTGATAATCGTCTGAAAATGGAAAATTAAACGTTTCACTCGAGGGAAGACTTGAACCAAGGACCTCTCATTCCGCAGCTGCTCACGCTAACCACGGGACCACGGCGCTCATGAGCTCAAACTATCCTTGCTGTTGCCTATCTTGCGCATGAACTACTCAGTTTGTATATTTTGCTTATTTTTTTCATAGTTCCACACAACTTCTTCCTGTTTTCTCGATTGATCTGTGTTCAGTTTTTCAAGGCCTATCCACTGTGCCAACTTATAACTAAATCTGAGGGGGTGCGATGGGGAGGTTCCCTTGTGAGGAAATTTGATAATTTGTTTATTTCGCCGGTCTCAGTTGCACAGATATAAAATTCAGCTGTAGTGGTTACTGATTTCGGGCTGACATGCCTATTTTCAAGTCACACACCTTGCTATTAACGCTAATTATTCATACAGTATGGTGCCCAAAGGGCAAGAATAGCTTCTGTACAGCAAAGTATAAACTCGGGAAAAAGTACCCTCATTGATCATAGTCTATGAGGCGGTTGTTTGGTTATGTCAGTCAGTTGCAACAGACACATAGGCTAAGATCAATGAGGGTACTTGTTGCCCAGTGCATACTTCGCTGTGCAGAAGCTCATGGCACCATGTTGTTTGAATAATTAATCTTAACAGTAAGGTGGGTGGTTTGAAAATGGGCGTGTCAGCTCGAAACCGGTAACCACTACAGCTGAATTTTATATCAATGCAACTGAGCCGGACGTAAAATATTATCCAATCTCCTTAACACAGTAGATGAGACAACGGCAGAATGCTGGACTCAAAACCAACTCAGAGAGATATACTACAACTACACAATATCAATTACTTTATTAATTAGTATTTAGTTTAGTGGCACTTAATAATTGATATATTCTGTGTAATGAAGGTCTATTGTTGTTATCTACCCAAATATTTAAGGCAGAGTTACTTTACATAATTTAACAAAATTTCAAGTAGAAAATTTTTGATTCGTGCATTAATTATTTTTCACACTGTCTTTCAACGATTTACTGGACCCAATCAAGGAACAGGAACAGCCCTTAAACCTCAGTAACTATACAGTGTGTGTATTGAACCGGGGACCTAGAAACGATAGAGGGCTTGCGTCCCACCGTAGCTCTCAGTGGTTCACAACCCCACAACAGACCACAGCCGTCCACCCTACCCACCATCGCCCAACAGCGAGCCCAGGGTTATTCTGCGGTTCGGTCCCCAGTGGACCCCCCGGGAATGTCTCATACCAGAATAGTGTACCCCAAATGTTTGTGGTAGAGTAATTATGGTGTACACGTACGTGGAGACAGTGCTTGCGCAGCAATCGCCGAAATAAGGTAACTGAGGTGGAATAAGGGGAACCAGCCCGCATTCGCCAAGGCAAATGGAAAACCGCCTTAAAAACCATCCACAGGTTGACCGGCACACCGGACGTTGACACTAATCCGCCGGGCGGATTCGTGCCGGGGACCGGCAGGCCTTCCCGCTCGGGAAGCAGCTCGTTACGCTGCGCGGCTACCCGGGCGGACAACTTCACAGTAGTACCTATCACAAACTAAAGTTATATAAAATCAACTGAATCATCAAAGAAATCGTTCACGGAGAGTGCCGTACAGTCGTACAGTCTAAGTCGTTGTTTCTTACGCACAGAGTACTGAAAACAATTGCGTACAGCGGCTAAAGACGATAATGCACCAGTGGATTCGTACATTTTTTGACTTCTCTGACTGGGTCCAGTGCCACGCAATAATTTCTTAACAGTCTTTCCGTAACATCTATATCTGCATCCACTCTCTACTAAACACTGTGAAGTGCATGGCAGAAGGTAATTTGCACTGTATCAAATACTGGATCTTCAACCTGTTACATTTGGGCGTTGAGCTAGTTATATAGGGCCACTTAAATGCGTCGTGTGTTCTGTAATGAGCCTAATCTCTCTCTCTAAAACACACACACACACACACACACACACACACACACACACACACACACACATATACACACATGCAAACGCGCCCTCGTGGGGGCTCGCTGTATATTGTAAAACAGTCTTTCAAGTGATGCAGATATTTTGCATCCACGAATGAAAAGAACGCTTTGGTGCTCTTATAGTGGCAAGAAGAAAATTCATTCGATGTCGTAACAGAAGAGAAGGGGTAAGCATAAGGATGGCACAAATACAATCTTATAGATACGTATGATGGTCTACATCTACATTCTATACTCTGCAAGACACATTACGACCGAGGATACTCTTGATACCACAATCATTTCCTCCCTTCCCTGTTACAATCGCGAACGACTGTCATTAAACCTCCATAGGCTCCCTAATTTTTGTAATTTCCTCGAAGTGGTCATTTGGTTACACATACACTGAAGCGCTAAAGAAGGTTGGCCAAGCGGTTCTAGGTGCTTCGGCCCGGAACCGCGCTAGTGCTACGGTCGCAGGTTCGAATCCTGCCTCGGGCATGGATGTGTGTGATGTCCTCAGGTTAGTTAGGTTTAAGTAGTTCTAAGTCTAGGGGACTGATGACCTCAGATGTTAAGTCCCATAGTGCTTGGAGCCGTTTTTTTTTTTGCCAAAGAAGGTAGTATAGGCGTGCGTATTCAAATACAAAGATATGTAAACAGTCAGAATACGGCGCTGCGGTCAGCAACCCCTATATAAGATAACAAAGAGTCCGATGCACTTGTTAGGTCGGTTACTACTGCTACAATGACAAGTATCGAGATTTAAGTGAGTCTGACGTTGGGTTATAGTTGGCGCACGAGTGACGGGACACAACATCTCCAAGATAGCGATGAAGTGGGCATTTTCGCGTACGACCATTTCGCGAGTGTACCGTGAATATCACGAATCCAGTAAAACATCAAATCTGCGACATCTCTGCTGTCGAAAAAAGGCGGTGCAAGAACGGGACCATCGACGATTGAAGAGAATCATTCAACGCGACAGAAGAGCAACCCTTCCACAAATTGCTGCAGATTTCAATCTGGGCCATCAACAAGTGTCACCGTGCGAACCATTCAACAAAACATAATCGATATGGGCTTTCGGAGCCGAAGGCACACTCTTGCACTCTTGATGTCTGCGCAACAGAAAGCTTTACGCCTCACCTGGGCCTGTCAACGCCGAAAATGGCTCTAAGTACTATGGGACTTAACATCTGATGTCATCAGTCCCCTAGACTTAGAACTACTTAAACCTAACTAACCTGAGGACACCACACACATCCATGCCCGAGGCAGGATTCGAACCTGCGACCGTAGCAGCAGCGTGGTTCCGGACTGAAGCGCCTAGAACGCCCACAGCGGCCGGCGTCAACGCCGGCATTGGACTGTTTATGACTGTTAAGATGTTGCCTGGTCGGACGAGTCTCGTTTCAAATTGTATCGAGCGGATGGACGAGTACGAGTATGGAGACCGCATGAATCCATGGACCCCGGATGTCAACAGGGGACTGTTCAACTGGTGAAGCTCTGTAATGATGTGGGGCGTGTGCAGCTGGAGTGATATGGGACCCCTGATATGTCTAGATACGACGCTGACGGGTGACACATATGTAAACATCTTGTCTGTTCACCTGCAGCCATTCATGTCCCTTGCGCATTTCGACGGACTTGGGCAAGTCCAGCAGGACAATGTGACACCCCACACGTCCAGAGTGGCTCCAGGAGCACTTTTCTGAGTTTAAACACTTTTGCTTGAGCATGTCTGCGGTGCTGTGCAACGTGTTGTTCAGAAGAAATCTCCACCCCCCTCGTACTCTTACGGATTTATGGACAGCCCTGCAGGATTCATGGTGTCAATCCCCTCCAGCACTACTTCAGACATTAGTCGAGTACATGGCACGTAGTGTTGCGGCACTTCTGTGTGCTCGCGGGGGACCTATACGATATTAGACAGGTGTACCTGTTTCTTTGGCTCTTCAGTGTATGTGGAAGGAAGTATTATATTGTCGGACTCTTTCTGAAACGTTTGCGTTTGGAATGTCAACAGACGGCATCCAGTGGTGCAAAATGCTTCTCCTGTAGTGTCTGTGCACTGGAGTTTGTTATCTTTCCCGTCGGCTAAACATAGCAGTGAGCAAACGCACCCGTCTTCGTTTGAAAGTGGTAGTTCGCATTTGGGCCATTATATGGTGCTAGCCTGTTTGGTCTTTCGTGTGGATGTTTAGCAGGCGGAGGTTCCAGATCAGTTTTTGTACAATGTAGGCCAACGTATTTTAGAGTCTTAATTAGATGAAGCGAACAGTTGTGGACTGTGGGCAGAGGTCCTCCGAAGGGAACACTAGGATGACATTACCATCAATTATTGCCTAGATATATGTAGGATTTGTGGAGAGGTACCACTGATTACTCAGGCGCTGATGATTTAAGCCTGATCGCGTTGCGACCACGGAAACAGTGACTGGGGATAAGTACTATCAGAACGGCGAGATTCGTCGGAGGTTTGACTGCCATTGCCAAGTATATGAATAGTTTTTTAGTAAGGTGTAGTTCATTTATTGATTCTTGAATCATTGAGGAACGATGATGGTCATTAATAGAGTATTGCCTCAAGTAACTAAGTGTCCACACACTTGGGCTTCCGACGGCCTACGCCACATCCAAAGAACGTCTCACGAGAATGCCCTCTCCTCCCCTCCCACCCACACATACTCCCATTAATAGAGTATTGCCTCAAGTAACTAAGTGTCCACACACTGGGGGTTCCGACGGCCTACGCCACATCCAAAGAACGTCTCACGAGAATGCCCTCTCCTCCCCTCCCACCCACACATACTCCCATTAATAATTGCCTCAAGTAACTAAGTGTCCACACACTGGGGGTTCCGACGGCCTACGCCACATCCAAAGAACGTCTCACGATAATGCCCTCTCCTCCCCTCCCACCCACACATACTCCCATTAATAGAGTATTGCCTCAAGTAACTAAGTGTCCACACACTGGGGGTTCCGACAGCCTACGCCACATCCAAAGAACGTCTCACGAGAATACCCTCTCCTCCCCTCCCACCCACACATACTCCCATTAATAGAGTATTGCCTGAAGTAACTAAGTGTCCACACACTGGGGGTTCCGACGGCCTATGCCACATCCAAAGAACGTCTCACGAGAATGCCCTCTCCTCCCCTCCCACCCACACATACTCCCATTAATATATTGCCTCAAGTATCTAAGTGTCTACACACTGGGGGTTCCGACGGCCTACGCCACATCCAAAGAACGTCTCACGAGAATGCCCTCTCCTCCCCTCCCACCCACACATACTCCCATTAATAGAGTATTGCCTCAAGTAACTAAGTGTCCACACACTGGGGGTTCCGACGGCCTACGCCACATCCAAAGAACGTTTCACGAGAATGCCCTCTCCTCCCCTCCCACCCACACATACTCCCATTAATAGAGTATTGCCTCAAGTAACTAAGTGTCCACACACTGGGGGTTCCGACGGCCTACGCCACATCCAAAGAACGTCTCACGAGAATGCCCTCTCCTCCCCTCCCACCCACACATACTCCCATTAATAGAGTATTGCCTCAAGTAACTAAGTGTCCACACACTGGGGATTCCGACGGCCTACGCCACATCCAAAGAACGTCTCACGAGAATGCCCTCTCCCCCCCTCCCACCCACACATACTCCCATTAATAGAGTATTGCCTCAAGTAACTAAGTGTCCACACACTGTGGGTTCCACATCCAAAGAACGTCTCACGAGAATGCCCTCTCCTCCCCTCCCACCCACACATACTCCCATTAATAGAGTATTGCCTCAAGTAACTAAGTGTCCACACACTGGGGGTTCCGACGGCCTACGCCACAACCAAAGAACGTCTCACGAGAATACCCTCTCCTCCCCTCCCACCCACACATACTCCCATTAATAGAGTATTGCCTCAAGTAACTAAGTGTCCACACACTGGGGGTTCCGACGGCCTACGCCACAACCAAAGAACGTCTCACGAAAATGCCCTCTCCCCCCCTCCCACCCACACATACTTCCATTAATAGAGTATTGCCTCAAGTAACTAAGTGTCCACACACTGGGGGTTCCACATCCAAAGAACGTCTCACGAGAATGCCTTCTCCTCCCCTCCCACCCACACATACTCCCATTAATAGAGTATTGCCTCAAGTAACTAAGTGTCCACACACTGGGGGTTCCGACGGCCTACGCCACATCCAAAGAACGTCTCACGAGAATGCCCTCTCCTCCCCTCCCACCCACACATACTCCCATTAATAATTGCCTCAAGTAACTAAGTGTCCACACACTGGGGGTTCCGACGGCCTACGCCACATCCAAAGAACGTCTCACGAGAATGCCCTCTCCTCCCCTCCCACCCACACATACTCCCATTAACAGAGTATTACCTCAAGTAACTAAGTGTCTACACACTGGGGGTTCCGACGGCCTACGCCACATCCAAAGAACGTCTCACGAGAATGCCCTCTCCTCCCCTCCCACCCACACATACTCCCACCCACTTCCCTCGCCTCTCTTCACAGCCCACAGCCCTGTGATCAAAGATGCTTGATAAAAAGACTACCACTGAAAGATACTCGCCTTGTTACTTTGCACGTCGCCTCTGACCAACAACTCATTGCACTGACTTTCTCTGTAATCACTGAGAAGTATGGTCTCAAACTGGTCTCTCACTGTAAGATTCTGCTACTCAGTACTCAAGCATCGCGCAGGGCAGTCATTACTTATTTCCGTCAAAACCGCGACATTTCTAACACCGTGGGCCCTCAGCTGCCAGACAGAACTGATTGTAGTTCATTCCTGTGTTTTATGGTGGTCCAACCGAGCCTGGACTCGCGTGTGTAATTCAATCTCGTTTTCTTACCGTGTCCCACGTCTGGTTTAACACACACATTTTCCCATATTCGTACATCAAATAAGGCAGAAGAGTTCATTAGCTTAGTACTTATTGCAACGGTAGAATAATAAAGTGTAGTGAGCTCACGACAAGGACGAATTTTCGATAACTCGTCGTCGTTTCCTTTCTGAGTGACGGAGGACCCTCGAAGGTGGCGCCTCCTAATTGCGATCATACAAGATTGTCGCGGCCTTTGTTGTAGTCGGACGAAAACGATTGTGATGTCTTAATTAGAGCCAGGCGCACTCTTCTCAGTTCGTGTGTATATCGTGAAGCGCAAGATTTTAAAGTAATTAGGTCTTCAAACTTATTTTGTATCCAAAAGCTGCAATCCCAGACATTGATTCGTTATCAGAACTTTACCCGCAAAGTTCCATCTAAACCACTTGGAAGCGTGTAATAGGCATCGTGAAACACTCTGTATATACACACTGCCCGACAGAAACTAAAGCGACCAGGAATTATGGTCGGATGTCAATGTAATTTCGTGCATGTGCACACCATACGAGGAAGGGCGGGAGTATGTTCATGGTTTTTGAGTCATCAGTTTTATGATTTGTTTGATGCGGTCCACCGCGAATTCATCTACAGTGACAACCTCTTCATCTCTGAGTAGCACCTGCAACCCAGTCCTCAGTTATTTGCTGGATGTATTCCAGTCCCTGTCTTCCTCTAAAGGTTTAGCTCTCTACAGCTCCATCAAGTACCATGGAAGTTAATCCTTGAAGTCTTAACAGACGTGCTATCATCCTATCCCTTCTCCTTGTCAATGTTTTCCATATATTCCTTTCCTCCCCGATTCTGCGCAGCGTCTCCTCATTCCTTACGTTATCAGTCCACCTAATTTTCAACATTTGTATGCAGCATCACATGTCAAATGCTTCGATTCTCTTCTGGTTTTACTACAATCCATGTTTCACTAACATACAATGCTGTGCTCCGGACGTACATTGTCAGAAATTTCTTCCTCAAATTAAGGCCTGTGTTTTATACTAGTAGACTTCTCTTGGCCAGGAATGCCCTTTTTGACAGTGCTAGTCTGCTTTTGATATCCTCCTTGCTCCGTCCGTCATTGGTTATTTTGCTGCCTAGGTAGCAGAATTTATTAATTTCAACTACTTCGTGACCATCAATCCAGATGTTAATTTTCTCGCTGTTCTCATTTCTGCTACTTTTTATTACTTTCGTCTTTCTTCGATTTGCTCTCAATCCATATTCTGCGCTCATTAGACTGGCCATACAATTCAGCAGATACTGTAATTTTTCTCACTTTCATTGAGATTAGCAATGTCAGCAGGGAATCTTATCATTGATATCCTACCACCTTGAATTTTCGTTCCATTCTTGAATCTTTCTTTTACTTCCGTCACTGCTTCTTCAATATACAGATTGAACAGGAGGGCCGTAAGACTTTATCCCCGCCTTATACCCTTTTTAATCCGAGCACTTCATTCTTGGTCTTCCACTCTTGTTAATATGTCTTGGCTCTTGTACGTGTCGTATGTTACCCGTCTCTCCCTATAGCTTACCCCTATATTCCTCAGAATTTCGAACATTTTGCACCATTTTACAATGTGAACGCTTTTTGCAGGTCGACAGATCCCATGAACGTGAATTGATTTTTCTTTAGTCTTGCTTCCATTATCAACCTGTTCTCTACCCCCTCCCTTTTCTGCTTCCATCTATAGTCCACATTAAAGTCTTTTAAGAAGATTTGAGAGGCGCGAAGATTACAATAAATTTTCTAGTTTACTTAGCTTGTCATGTTGATTTGGCTCCAGTTCTTCTTGTCTAGGGGTCTGATGGCTGAAACTGAAAAATGTCACATCACGTCCTCGCCGTTGGTTTCAACTAAATAAATCTGTTGTTGCAGCTTGTTTTTCGCGTAAATATACACTCCTGGAAATTGAAATAAGAACACCGTGAATTCATTGTCCCAGGAAGGGGAAACTTTATTGACACATTCCTGGGGTCAGATACATCACATGATCACACTGACAGAACCACAGGCACATAGACACAGGCAACAGAGCATGCACAATGTCGGCACTAGTACAGTGTATATCCACCTTTCGCAGCAATGCAGGCTGCTATTCTCCCATGGAGACGATCGTAGAGATGCTGGATGTAGTCCTGTGGAACGGCTTGCCATGCCATTTCCACCTGGCGCCTCAGTTGGACCAGCGTTCGTGCTGGACGTGCAGACCGCGTGAGACGACGCTTCATCCAGTCCCAAACATGCTCAATGGGGGACAGATCCGGAGATCTTGCTTGCCAGGGTAGTTGACTTACACCTTCTAGAGCACGTTGGGTGGCACGGGATACATGCGGACGTGCATTGTCCTGTTGGAACAGCAAGTTCCCTTGCCGGTCTAGGAATGGTAGAACGATGGGTTCGATGACGGTTTGGATGTACCGTGCACTATTCAGTGTCCCCTCGACGATCACCAGTGGTGTACGGCCAGTGTAGGAGATCGTTCCCCACACCATGATGCCGGGTGTTGGCCCTGTGTGCCTCGGTCGTATGCAGTCCTGATTGTGGCGCTCACCTGCACGGCGCCAAACACGCATACGACCATCATTGGCACCAAGGCAGAAGCGACTCTCATCGCTGAAGACGACACGTCTCCATTCGTCCCTCCATTCACGCCCGTCGCGACACCACTGGAGGCGGGCTGCACGATGTTGGGGCGTGAGCGGAAGACGGCCTAACGGTGTGCGGGACCGTAGCCCAGCTTCATGGAGACGGTTGCGAATGGTCCTCGCCGATACCCCAGGAGCAACAGTGTCCCTAATTTGCTGGGAAGTGGCGGTGCGGTCCCCTACGGCACTGCGTAGGATCCTACGGTCTTGGCGTGCATCCGTGCGTCGCTGCGGTCCGGTCCCAGGTCGACGGGCACGTGCACCTTCCGCCGACCACTGGCGACAACATCGATGTACTGTGGAGACCTCACGCCCCACGTGTTGAGCAATTCGGCGGTACGTCCACCAGGCCTCCCGCATGCCCACTATACGCCCTCGCTCAAAGTCCGTCAACTGCACATACGGTTCACGTCCACGCTGTCGCGGCATGCTACCAGTGTTAAAGACTGCGATGGAGCTCCGTATGCCACGGCAAACAGGCTGACACTGACGGCGGCGGTGCACAAATGCTGCGCAGCTAGCGCCATTCGACGGCCAACACCGCGGTTCCTGGTGTGTCCGCTGTGCCGTGCGTGTGATCATTGCTTGTACAGCCCTCTCGCAGTGTCCGGAGCAAGTATGGTGGGTCTGACACACCGGTGTCAATGTGTTCTTTTTTCCATTTCCAGGAGTGTATTTTCTCATATTTTAGTATATAATACAGTATTTTGATTTTTCACATTAACAAAGCCGAAATTGCGTTGTTCGCACAAAAATACAAAAATACGTTTGATCACATCAGAGGCATGCTTACGACTCCCACACTCTGCGGAAATAACAATATTCCAAAAGGTTTACAATTTTTCTTGACAAATGAATTCCCACTAGTTTCTGTTACATTATTAATTTCTATTATTATTTCATAAATGAATCCAGAAAGCAACGTGGTAAACAATACAGGATTGCGTAATTAATAACAGAGATTTTAAGAGTGCCAATAATTCGTAATTTCAAATGTTTCTGAAGAAAATAATTTTAACTTTACAATCATAAATAGTACTTACCAACTATAATATCAAAACTAAAATATTTTTAAAAAGTAACTCCTTTTCATAAATTTTAGCTTCAATATAACATACCATTTATAAAATTATATAAAAGTTTTCAGAAAAGCAACTGAGATAATATTGACTTGTCGAAAATTCGAAAAATAATACTGGTATCGACACCTACTTTAGAGGAAAAGTAATGCTAGAGGAGGATGTCCCGTTGCAAACCGTAACGTCAGAACTGCCTCTCTGGTGCCTTTAGCTTTCCCAAAGCCAAGCTGATCGTCACCCAATACATCCTCAATTACAGACGCAGTTCTCTGTGACAGGAGCGGCATTAATGTTGTTCTGCTTTAGTGCTGTTAACCTGGCCTGGTACAGTATATAAGAGGTGGAACAGCGTCAGATGTTGAGTGATCACTGTGAATGACACGGGGTACTGTCACGTATTATGACATAACATTATCAGAACCCATCAGAATTTGTAAGTGGTCTCTTTGCTGGTCTCCATACGGTTGACAGGTCGAACTGTTCAGTATTGGGATTTGTGGAGCATTCTGATGTGACAGTGGCCCGAAGTTGGACTGAGTGTGAACTTGAGCGCAGCGATGCCCGTCATCAGAATCGTGGTCGACCAGGTAACGACCATAACGAAGGATCGCCGTATTGTTCAGCAAGCACATAGTAACCCTTTCACATCTCTTCCTGCCATTGAAGAACAACTGAAGAAGTTAATCACCTTTTTTTCTTGTTCAAAATAAAATTTGCTTTACACAATGTATAAATTTCACGTCTGCTTTCATTCTCTTGTCAAGCGGTAAAAAATATTTCAAGAAAGCAGACCGTTATCTGAACACAGATCTTGTACTACTTGGTCACCGTCTCAGAACGCAGTCTTCTTCGTCCTGCCGTATGTCTATAGCCAAAAGAAATCAGTATTTTTTTCATTTCACTAAAGGTACTAATTTGCGAGCCTGATACGTTTAAATATATTTTATTTATCTTCTGACTTTGTAACACTTCCACCTGGTCCTAAACGGATCACATGTCGTGACCATTGACCAGATTTTTTCTGGAAATGATAGTATAGTGACCTAAGCCATTCCACAAGAGTTAATCTCGACATATTCGTAAGCCAAAGATCGTCAAAAACTATAGGTAGCAGGGTATGACCTCTCCTTGTCAGTCTTATTATAATTAATTTTCAGACTATATAAAATCAAATGACTCTAAGCACTATGGGACTTAACATCTGAGGTCATCAGTCCCCTAGAACTACTTAAACCTAACTAACCTAAGGAGATCACACACATCCATGCCCGAGGCAGGATTCGAACCTGCGACCGTAGCGGTCGCGCGGTTCCAGACTGAAGGGCCTAGAACCGCTCGGCCACACCGGCCGGCTCAGACTATATAGCTTTGCTGAGTTACTCGGCTATTGGTCGAAATGTATTTGCGACAGAGGCAAACGGAACAGTGTCATTGGTAGAGCAACAGCGATTCAGATGTGTTCCAACAATGCATATGCTTTCCTCCTTTTCCCAGTTTCAGGATATTAAATCTTCCTCTTTAATTACTGATAGTAGTTGTTATGATACGTATTGTTCATGTCAGACTCCTCCTTTAATTCTCAATATATCACTATCCTGATAAAATGTCATAGTACCTGTAGCACTGACATAAACATTCATTACTATACTAAACAGCTGCAGTCTGTGTCTCACTAGCGTGTGTTATATTCTGTGAGAAGCGATAGTAGCGGTCCGGGGACTTCAAGGAAGCGAGATCAGACGCCTATTGATCACGATATATATAGAATATATAAGCGACCTGCAGGTACCTTTATAGCTGTATAGACTATTCACAGACGACCCGCTTGCGTGCAAGTGGGTCACGCCGCTATAAAATTGTCACGGAATGTAGGTACTGGCCAGCGAGTGATGTAAGGATCTTTAGCTGATCATCGACGTCAATAAATGTAATGTAGTACGCGTAAATAGACGAGAACACCCTGTATCAGACTAGACGATCAAACATTGCAGTTACTTATTGTGAAACATCAAGCATCTAGCAGTACAGGTCCGGAGTGATTTAAGGTAGGACAACCACACATACCTATTTTATGGTTACCTGACACGATCAATCAGTGCAGGACGCGACCTCACCACGCCTTTTTTTGTTCCATGCCACCCTCCGACGGTGGAAGTGCGACCTATAATTTCGTACTGTATTTTTCTTTTGAAAATCAATTTGTTTGCCAAGATCACTTTGTTAACAGAGTTACTGGATTACTGGTTTCGGCAATACATATTGCCATCCTCAGATCTATAAAAAGTAAATATGTAATCATATAAAAATTAACAGAAGGAATGTAATTCTAATGTTAAAAAAGTATGACGCTGTTCCATTAGTTATAATTGATACCGTGAAGTGCAGGCGGCCATCTGGCGCTACCTCTCTGTACTAGCGTACATTACACTCGAAATCCAGTGCTCAGTTACTCTGTTGAAGCCAACATGGCATTGTACCGTGAAGCGACAAGATGTGGCATATGTCTGACTTGTTCGTGCCATTCGTACTCAAAGTTGTACATACTTTATGTCAGCGCTCCTGGCATAGCTCTGTAATGTCTCACCTCTCTTATGGTATGTTATTCGGGGTTTCGTTATTGTATGTTTGTTCCGTCCATATGACCAAAATCTTATGCGACTCATTAGTTTTGTATAGTCCTCATATGACAGAGTGGAGTGAGCATTGTAAGATGTAACTGCCAATGCCTGGTTTTACGGGTATGTAATGTTTGTCATTGAATTGTAGTGTGTGCCCTACCACATTTTTAACGTGATTGTAAGCCTGTAATCTGGCATATTTTCTTTTTATAGATTGGTAATTCATACTGCCGAAGCTAGTAATCCAGTACTTGTGTTAACATACGTAGCTTGGAAAATAAATTGGTTTTCAAAAGAAGACTACAGTACATATCTATTTGTTAGCAAGTCAGATGCTGGATCTTGTCAAAAGAATCCTAAGCACATGTAATTTACCCATCAGTTGGCTCTTTTTCAGAATTTTTGTTCGGCCATGATTTTTATGGAAGATCTGGGACGCTTCAGAAGCTGGATTACTGGTCGAGAACGAGAAAGCTGAGCTTTTAAGGACTATGAGAATCTTCACGGTTTGTTTTGTCAGAGCAAATGCTCCAAAAAAATTTACAAAATTTTCAAATGGTAGGCGCTACTGGAAAATCACTGTGTGCCAGTTAAAGAGATGCTCTTTAAATTCCATACACACCACGCGCGTCTTTTGCAATGATCGTTACGATAAGATTAGAGAAATTCAGCTTTATATTGAGGCGAACTGAAACCAATTCTTCCAGTGAACCATCCAGGAGCCGAAGGGAAAGGTGGTTAAATTGTACTGATTCATTTTGTCTATCCCACCACCGAGTGTGAGGTGGCTTGTGAAGCACGCATGTGGTTGTAGAACTCAGAAGGAAAAGTGACAATAAATGATGGCTAATAAATAGATTTAGTACCGACAGGGGATGGAACCAGTTACTTCTGAATTCAGCGAAGGTGCATGCAGCGTGAGCATGCAGCACTGCGACGTGTTGTGCCTCGGAAAGAAAGAAAGTTGCTCACCCTCTTAAAGAGTGTCTAAAACGGTACACCTATTACCTATATTACTCTCCTTTATGGAGCAGTAAATTGTTAGTATACATTAGATAAATTGCACAAGTGTGATTTATCCACCAAGGGGGGTTCTCTTGCATGTAAAGTAGTTTCAAAATATACCGTTGAACTTGTAGCTTATGTTTTCATAAGTAGTAAAATAAGAAAACTATATTTGCTCAAGGCAGAATTACCTTTCATTATTACATATTAGGAAGTCTATAAAATTTTCCTGCCCTATTATGGAAGAATAGTGAAAAAGTTCTGTGTTTGGAGTGCACTGCGAAAGTGCAATGAACTTGTAAAACGATATTGAATACAATATGATAGTGCGGTAAGTTAGTAAGTGCTCTGTTCGTTTTTGAAATGTAGTTTACTACTGAATATAAAACATTCCTTGTATGTAATAAAGATGTGTGGTTCTGCCTTGAGCAAACACAATTTTTCTTGTTTTACAACCCGTACATGTTTTTTAGGAATTTGTCCAGCTTCAGTGCGTTTTATTCATTAGCTTTTTATTACGTTCTGGTGTTTACAAGTCTGTGGTAACTAGCCACCTTCCACACTGAGCACGTCCACATCTCATCACTGACTTCTAGTATCAACCGCACACAGTTGAAGTCAACAAGTGTATGGGCATGAAGTGTTGTTACAACGTTGAAACTAGTTGCCAAAATAAAATCGACACCTTAAATACAGCTGGAGGAATTTCTTCATTTTTAAAATAAACGAATGGAAAAGGTCGTAAAATCGCTAATACTGGTACGAAGTAGCCTCCACCACTCCCTGTACTGTGGTTTCTGGTGTAGGCCTATATATTTGGATTTAAATGTAGATAGAAGCAGCGTCTCATTGTACAAAGTATGCCCTCTGGTGGTATATAACTATACTTTAGGTTAAGCAATCAAGTACAGGGTGACCAACACAAAACCGGCCTGGAAAATATGTAACGCGTCTTGAGATAGGCAGCTCATAATATGTCATTCGCACCTGGGATGGCTGATGTAAGTTGTGTTGCCTGCCTTAGCGTGCGTTAAATATTTACCGGGTCAGTTTTATTTTTACATCGTACGTTCTCCGCGTAAGTTCCTTTATTCATTGTTATCACTAGTAAGTGTTCGGCCAAGTTCTGTATATTATGGCACCGCTTCATTAATTAATGGGCTATGAAGTATCGTCTCGGTTACGCGACAGGATTAATAATATCCTGCCACAGTATGTAGTAAGCAACGGGAAGTCATAGAATAAAACAGAAGTGATATCTGGCGTTCCCAAAGGAAGTGTTGTAGGCTCTCTGCTATTCCTAATCTACAAAAACGATTTAAGAGACAATCTGAGCATCCGTCCTAGATTGTTTGCACATGATATAAAGTCATCAGAAGATCAAAAACTATCACAAAGTGTCTCAGACAAGATTCTGTGTGGTGCGAAAAGTGGCGGATGACTCTAAATAAGGAAAAATGTAAGAAATCATTTAAATTTAGGTTACAAGATAAATTATACAAACCTGAAGGCAACAGTTCATCTAAATACCTAGGAATTAGAATTACAAACAACTTAAGCTGGAACGATCGCATAAATAATGTTGTGGGGAAGGCAAATCAAAAACTGCGTTTTATTGTCAGAAAACTTAGAAAATGAAATACGTCTACCAAAGAGACTGTCTACTCTACGCTCGTCCGTCCTCTGCGAGAGTTCTCCTGTGCAACAGATAGGACTGACGGAAGGCACTGAAGGAGGGTAGCTCCTTTTGTACTATTATGAAATAAGGGAGGGAATGTGGTGGATAAAATAAGCGAATTGGGGTGGCAATCATTAAAACAAATTTGTTTTTCCTTGCGGTGCGATCTTTTCACGACATTTCAATCACTAACTTTCTCCTCTAAATTCGTAAATATTTTATTGATGCCAGGCTGCATAGAGAGAAATGAGCATCGTAATAAAATAAGAGAAATCACAGATACGCAGGAAGATTAAAGTGTTCATTTTTCCCACACTCTGTTCGAGAGTAGAATGCAACAGAAATAGTATGAAGGTGTCTCGATGAACCCCCTGCCAGGAATTTAAATGTGAATTTCAGATTAGTCATGTAGATGTAGATAGCTGTCTGCTTGAAATGATTCAGTCCACCTACGATTCACAGAGTTTGCAGTAGGAAGTTCCTACAGGTTAATTCAAACTGTTTCAGAAACAGTCGAGGATAAACGAAGGAGCATTCCGCAAGTATCCTGTATACATGATCACAATTTATAATTTCTAAACACATTTGTCCCCCATGTGATAATCTCACGTTGGGAATAATTCCCCTGTTGAAACTGATGTACCCGTTTAGTCAGTGAAATAGAAGAGGAGCAATGAGTATACTGCTGTTGTCGCTTGGGACACTTCCAATGTCAGCTCTTACGGTCTACGGTCTACTATCCATCTTATATACGAGTTGTTGTTGTTGTGGTCTTCAGACTGGTTTGATGCAGATCTCCATGCTACTCTATCCTGTGCAAGCTTCTTCATCTCCCAGTACTTACTGCAACCTACGTCCTTCTGAATCTGCTTAGTGTATTCATCTCTTGGTCTCCCTCTATGATTTTTACCCTCCACATTGCCCTCCAATGCTAAATTTGTGATCCCTTGATGCCTCAGAACATGTCCTACCAACCGGTCCCTTCTTCTTGTCAAGTTGTGCCACAAACTCCTCTTCTCCCCAATTATATTCAATACCTTCTCATTAGTTATGTGATCTAACCATCTAATCTTCAGCATTCTTCTGTAGCACCACATTTCGAAAGCTTCTATTCCCTTCTTGTCCAAACTATTTATCGTCCTTGTTTCACTTCCATACATGGCTACACTAAATACAAATACTTCCAGAAACGACTTCCTGACACTTAAATCTATATTCGATGTTAACAAATTTCCCTTCTTCAGAAACGCTTTCTTTGCCGTTGCCAGTCTACATTTTATATCCTCTCTACTTCGACCATCTTCAGTTATTTTGCTCCACAAATAACAAAACTCCTTTACTACTTTAAGTGTCTCTTTCCTAATCTAATTCCCTCAGCATCACCCGACTTAATTAGACTACATTCCATTATCCTCGTTTTGCTTTTGTTGATGTCCATCTTGTATCCTCCTTTCAAGACACTGTCCATTCCATTCAACTGCTCTTCCAGGTCCTTTGCGGTCTCTGACAGAATTACAATGGCATCGGCGAACCTCAAAGTTTTTATTTCTTCTCCATGCATTTTAATACCTACTCTGAATTTTTCTTTTGTTTCCTTTACTGCTTGCTCAATATACAGGTTGAATAACATCGGGGACAGGCTACAACCCTGTCTCACTCCCTTCCCAACCGCTGCTTCCCTTTCATACCCCTCGACTCTTATAACTGCCATCTGGTTTCTGTACAAATTGTAAATAGCCTTTCGCTCCCTGTATTTTACCCCTGCCACCTTTAGAATTTGAAAGAGAGTATTCCAGTCAACATTGTCAAAAACTTTCTCTAAGTCTACAAATGCTAGAAACGTAGGTTTACCTTTCCTTAATCTTTCTTCTAAGATAAGTCGTAAGGTCAGTATTGCCTCACGTGTTCCAATATTTCCACGGAATCCAAACTGATCTTCCCCAAGGTTGGCTTCTACTAGCTTTTCCATTCGTCTGTAAAGAATTCCCGTTAGTATTTTGCAGCTGTGGCTTATTAAACTAATCGTTCGGTAATTTGCACATCTGTCAACACGTGCTTTCTTTGGGATTGGAATTATTATATTCTTCTTGAAGTCTGAGGGTATTTCGCCTGTTTCATACATCTTGCTCACCAGATGGTAGAGTTTTTTCAGGACTGGCTCTCCCAAGGCCGTCAGTAGTTGTAATGGAATGTTATCTACTCCCGGGGCCTTGTTTCGACTCAGGTCTTTCAGTGCTCTGTCAAACTCTTCACGCAGTATTGTATCTCCCATTTGGTCTTCATCTACATTCTCTTCCATTTCCAGAATATTGTCCTCAGGTACGTCACCCTTGTATAGACCCTCTATATACTCTTTCCACCTTTCTGCTTTCCCTTCTTTGCTTAGAAATGGGTTTCCATCAAAGCTCTTGATATTCATGCAAGTGGTTCTCTTTTCCCCAAAGGTCTCTAATTTTCCTGTAGGCAGTATCTATCTTACCCCTAGGGAGATAAGCCTGTACATTCTTACATTTGTCCTCTAGCCATCCCTTCTTAGCCATTTTGCACTTCCTGTCGATCTCATTTTTGAGACGTTTGTATTCCTTTTTGCCTGCTTCATTCACTGCATTTTTATATTTTCTCCTTTCATCAATTAAATTCAATATTTCTTCTGTTATCCAAGTATTTCTACTAGCCCTCGTCTTTTTACCTACTTGATCCTCTGCTGCATTCACTACTTCATCCCTGAAAGCTACCCATTCTTCTTCTACTGTATTTCTTTCCCCCATTTGTGACAACTGCTCCCTTATACTCTCCCTGAAACTCTGTACAACCTCTGGTTTAATCAATTTGTCCAGATCCCATCTTCTTAAATTCCCACCTTTTTTGCAGTTTCTTCAGTTTTAATCTACAGCTCATAACCAATAGATTGTGGTCAGAGTCCACATCTGCCCCTGGAAATGTCTTAGAATTTAATACCTGGTTCCTAAATCTCTGTCTTACCATTATATAATCTATCTGATACCTAGTATTTCCAGGATTCTTCCATTTGTACAACCTTCTTTTATGATTCTTGAACCAAGTGTTAGGTATGATTAAGTTATGCTCTGTGCAAAATTCTACCAGACGGCTTCCTCTTTCATTTCTTTCCCCCAATCCATATTCACCTACTATGTTTCCTTCTCTCCCTTTTCCTACACTCGAATTCCAGTCACCCATGACTATTAAATTTTCGTCTCCCTTCACTACCTGAATAATTTCTTTTATTTTATTCTATATACGAGGGTGTGTCAAATAAAAACCTTAAATTTGTAATAACAAATCGAAATTTCGCGCCGTTATCCTGTAAGTTGGTAAGCCTGCTACAAACACTGTGCAGAATGGCCTGTAGGTGGCAGCATAATGCAGATGCACACATACCGCCGCAGTATCAGTATAAAGATGGCCACCCCACTTGCGACTTGCAACAGGGAAGAACAGCGTTCTGTTATTCGGTTTTTGCGTAGTGAAGGTGTGAAACTTACTGATATTCATCGACGAATGAAGGTTCGGTACGATGATGCATGTTTGTCACAGCAGCAAGTCTACGAATGCAGTAGGAAGTTCGCAAATGATGTGACTTCAGTGGAAGATGCTCATAGTCCAGGTCAGGCACAACGAGTTGTGACTCCACAGAGCACTGCAGCAGTTGAAGCCACAGTGAAGGGAAACCGCCGAGTGACACTGAATGACATTGCAGCATGTTTACAGATTAGTCATAGGTCAGCACACCACATTGTGCATGATGTGCTCCAGTTCCACAAAGTGTCTGCAAGATGGGTGGCACGGCAGCTGACTCCTGAAATGAGAGAACGACGTGTTGATGCTTGTGAAGAACTTCTTCGGCGCTTTGAACGAGAAGGTGATGGCTTCCTTGCAAGAATAGTTACTGGGGACGAAACTTGGGTTCACTTTCACCAACCGGAAACGAAGAGAGCAAGGAATGGCGCCATTCCTCATCACCAAAACTAAAGAAGTTTCGAACAGAACCATCAGAAGGGAAGGTTATGCTGACTCTCTTTTGGGACGAAAAAGGTGTAATTTTGGATCACTACATGCCTAGAGGGACCACTGTCACCAGTGCATCATACACAGATCTCCTAAAAAATCATCTGCGGCCTGCATTCAAATGAAAGCGGTGTGGTCTGCAGTCAGCAGGTGTCCTTTTGCAACATGAAAATGCAAGGCCACACATTGCCCGTACAACAGTTGCAACAATCACAGACCTGCATTCTGAGCGTCTTCCTCATCCACCATACTCACCAGACCTTGCCCCAAGTGATTTCCATATGTTTGGACCACTCAAAGACGCAATGGGATGAAATAAGTTCCGTTCTGATGAAGAGGAACGCCACGCGGTGCATGAGTGGCTGCACGGACTACCAAAAGAATTTTTTCTAGAGGAATTTATGCACTTTGTAAGCGCTGGAGGACTTGCATTGAGCGTGGGGGAGATTATGTTGAAAAGTGATACAGCTTTTTACCACTTCTGCACAATAAGTAATATTTAAAAAATATTTGAGGGTTTTCATTTGGCTCACCCTCGTACCATATTCAGGTATTTTTCACAGTAAAACGTAATACGAGGGCATTTTCTTATTTTTTAATTTTTTAAGGTCCAGTTGGTCGCGAAATTAAAACTATAGTTAAAATTAGTTGAAGCTTTGCACAGTTGTGTTGCGAAATGTCTCTAGTTTGTCTTTCGAACGCGTCACGGTGTAGGGAAGCAGCCTACTCACGCCGTAGTAAATTCACATCAGTCTTTTCATTGTGTGCCAGCCCAGTCCGCTGTAACTAGCTCTGACGTCATAAATGTTGCGCAATACTTTAAAAATCAAGCAAATAACCTAAAACATTTCTAGCATGTCAGGAGTAATACTAAAACAACATGTGTTGAATATCTTCGATAACTTTAGCCATTTTCGAAATTTTGACGTTTTTCTGTAAAAATCATTGGCGCAACAGAAAAGAGCTAGAGAATTAAAAATTGATAATTAGATTCATTTTTCATAATTATTTAATAAAAACAGTCTTCTGGATCTCACAATTTAAGATTTTAGTGGAAATTCATGATTTTCTGGTTTTTGTCTTAAAACTTAAGGAAGCAAGATAGATTAAGTAGGCTAATAAATAAGGCTAGGATGTTTATATTTAAGTAGGTTGGAGATCCGCTATAACTATGAAGATGTGAGAAGTTTCATTTGAATACCTATAAAACTATAGCGATAGTGTATCTCCAAAGGGCCAGTTCAGAGCTCGTCTACTGCGTGCAGTGTAATTAAATTAATTCTCTCGCCCAAAATATTTAACTTAGCCACGTCAAAATTTTATTATCAATACTTACCTGCGTGCTGAATGCACATTTAAATTAAGAGCTTCATCGGCCATCAGCAAGAGAAGCTATGATTTATTCAATGACTTAAAGTGGTGCATTACTAGCCCAGCGGCTAGTCGGGAGAGCCGATTTGATCAGGCGTTCCCTTTAGCCGTCCGCACCGCGGCTTTATATATAAGAACGCTGCGAGAGGAAGCAAGGCCCCAGTTCTCTCCAGACGCTGAATAGCACGCCATCTGTGTCGGGAGTCGCGTCGCGTCGGTATCATTGCTACAAACAGCCTCGGATGCCGTATTAAGTTACTCGGGATACGCGTAACCATGAAATCATTTTTTCACGTGCCGTCGCGGGACAGACATTCTACCATTATTTAGCGTAGCGTTTGATGAACATTATCATCAAATTATGGCGAGCATTCATTTAAACAGTTAATTCGGACAATTATAGTGGCATCAGCGCATTAGACTCTGAACTGCTCTGTTAGTTAGATTGTGTGGATTCTTTTGTTTTCATTTGTGACTTTCAGAATACAGAACTTTTTTTTTTACGACCGTTTTTGATTATGAATCCCGGACAATCTCCTAATTCCTCAGAGCTATAAGCTGTAACTATAAGTGTATTCTCAGACAAAGTGGGCACTAGGAATTCTAATTACAGGCTTCACGTTTTGCTAATCACTTTCTGGTTGCCAATATTGTAGTTAGAGAGCCAGTGTTGAGAACGGCGAAAGACAGTATAATTAACATTCTAAATAATAGGAACATTTAACAACAATAATTCCACCCGCCGCCGCACATATGGTTAATCGGCCGGGAAAAGCAGTGTTTCTACATTCAAACAAATTATAATATAACAACGTACTATGCTACTCGCCGCCCCACAACGGCACGCTTTTCAGCTCTGAGTGCATAGTTGGCTCGTTTAGATGCCTATAACAACAGCGTCTCCCGCCAAGTGTGAAGTGCGTGCTGTCACTCGATTTCTTCATGAAGAGAGGTTCCGCCTGATTTTTATACGACCGACAATACGTAACTATCATGAGTGACAGCAAAGTGCGGGACTGGTGCAGGAACATTGAAGCAGGGTGGACAAATGCGCTTGATACAGGCGATCTGGGCAGGAAGCGAGTATCAACCGATGATCTTCATCAGCGGGTGGATCATGTGATTTGAGAAAATAGTCTACGAAGGGAAATTCAGAAGAAGCGAACAGGAGTGTTGTCATCAGTCATTATCCTTTATCGTGAGTATGCTTCGCCGCACACTGCAGTGGCAACAACGACACCTCCTGCAGCGTTTTCGATGGGACGCGTCTGATCATCCATCATACGACCCAGACTTGGCTCCTTCTGATTTTCATCTCTTTGCTCAAATAAAACGCTGGCTATAAGGGCACCATTTTGGCACAGACAACCAGCTGCAGACCAAGTGAAGCCTTCTACGGCGAGGGTATTGCAAAGTTCGTACCACGCTACGACAAATGTCTAAGTCGGAGAGGCTTCAGTGTAGAGAAGCAGCTGGAAGCTGTAGCTTGATTTTCACTATGGTTTCCATTTCGCGATCCATCGGAAGTTGGAAAATAAAATTTCCGTAGCAATAACAAGAATAAATGTCGTTTGATGTCGTGTATTATCGCTTTTGTTACCTTTCGAGCTTATAAACATCGGCAATCATTGAAAGAATGTGTAATAACTATTATTCCATTTCAAAATAGACTGGAATAGCTGAGTTGTAAGTCAAGTAGTTGTGACCTTGGTGAATTTTGTTTTTTGGTCATTAGCCCGCGATCCAAGGCTGGGGACGTCATCAGAGGCTGTAAAGACTCAGATGCCAGTTTTAAACTTGAACAAGCTTCTGACGATGTCACCATCTTTAGGGAACGTAACGGTATGCCTTAGACCGTCGCATAATGCCCATAAAACAAAATTCATATAGGACGCAAGAAGCTGCCATGAAAGCCTGTACTGCATGTAGAAACAAATCACGGCGTAGAAAGTACTTCATACTATTGAGCTTAAAAGCTAATATCCGATCATCAAGTCCAGCGATTTTTGCTGTGGTACCGGATGCTGTTCTGGCCTCCCGTGGCATTAAGTAAGCTACGTGGCTTTAAAACGGCGCGTCCTTGCTCTCTATGCGAGGAGTGGCTTCATAAATGATAAATTCAAAGACTGCATAAAATATTAAATCTGTTCTCTGCCTTATAAATATAAAACGTCCGATAATTACATGCCTTGACCTAGAAACAATTAGCTCAGTCGTTCTAGTATGAAGCGTTTACCCTAATTGTTGTGTCGTGAATCAGTGAATGCCGCTGCCGAACATGATTACTGGTATGCACGCACAAATATGGTCTCTCAAGGATAGTGTATCCCAGTTCCATTCATTCCTGATTGCTAAGTAATAACGTCAGCTGAATTTTCTGTCGATGCATGACAAAACATGTCATTAGTTTTTAAGTAGGAAATCCTTTCCTGGTGTTCTACGAGGTTTAACGATCGTGGGCTGGTACAGCTGTCAGCTTGAGTGTGGCTTTTGGTCGATTTCATGCGATCGTTTAGGTAAATACTGGGCTGGTCACCAAATTATAAACACGCAGAAAAATGCTAACAGGATTCGTAAGCAAACTGGATGGGGACACGACTTCCCTGCCTTAGGTTACGTTGACGACTGTTCTTCGGCAAGGACATCCGGTCACAAAGTTAGAAAAAAATAAAATAAAATTTGCTGTATCTTGAAAAAGCGGGCCCCTTATTAGACGGGTTAAAAACTAGAAAAAATAAGAAGTCAAAATTCGTCTACATTACCATTGTTTACTTTTCCTTTTGTTTTAGTATTATTGCCTGCATTTCTTGGCTGTTGTTACCCCATTTCATTAACCGACCCGAGCTAAGAATTTCCCAATCAGTTCAAAATGGTACAAATGGCTCTAAGCACTATGGGACTTAACTGCTAAGGTCATCAGTCCCCTAGAACTTAGAACTACTTAAACCTAACTAACATAAGGACATCACACACATCCATGCCCGAGGCAGGATTCGAACCTGCGACCGTAGCGGTCGCGCGGTTCCAGACTGTAGCGCCTAGAATCGCTCGGCCACTTCAGCCGGCCCCAATCAGTTCAACTACTCATTATTCCTCCGAAGATTGTATTCTTCTTTCCTTCCTTGTACTAACGATTATCTACATTACACTGCTATATATGCTGAGTTGCAAACAGAAAAGTCATGGGAGTGGAATATGCACACATAGATGGCGAAGTGTGATTATGGGCCGGCCGGTGTGGCCGTGCGGTTCTAGGCGCTTCAATCTGGCACCGCGTAACCGCTACGGTTGCAGGTTCGAATCCTGCCTCGGGCATGGATGTGTGTGGTGTCCTTAGGTTAGTTAGGTTTAAGTAGTTCTAAGTTCTAGGGGACTGATGACCACAGATGTTCCATAGTGCTCAGAGCCATTTGAACCTTTTTTTTTGTGATTATGGCCGCACGACGCGAATTAACAGACTTTGTACGCGGAATGGTAGTTGGACCTAGAAGCGTGGGACATTCCATTTCGAAGATCGTTAGGGAATTCAATATTCAGAGATCCACATTGTCAAGAGTGTGCCAAGAACACAAAATTTGAGGCATTATCTTTCACCACAAAGCAGTGGCCGCCGGACCTCACTTAACGACCGAGAGCAGCGGCGTTTGCATAGAGTTGGAAGTGCTAACACGCAAGCAACACTACGTGAAGTAACATCACAAATCAATGTGGAACCGACGACGAGCATATCCGTCAGGGCAGTGCGGCGAAATTTGCCGTTAATGGGCTATGGCAGCAGACGATCGACGCGAATGCCTTTGTTAACTGCCTGCAGCGCCTCTTCTGGGCTCGTGACCATATCAGTTGGACCCTAGAAAAATCGAAAAACATGGCCTGTTCAGATGAGTACCGATTTCAGCTGATAAGAGCTGATGGTAGTGTTCGAGTGTGGCGCAGACCCCACGAAACCGTTGACTCAAAATGTCAACGAGGCACTGTGCAAGCTGGTTCCATAATGTTGTGGGCTGTGTTTACATGGAATGGACTGAATCGTCTGGTCCAACTGAACCGATCATTGACTGGAAATCGTTATATTCGGCTACTTGGAGACTATTTGGAGCCAACAACGATGGTATTTTTATGGATGGCAATGCGCCATACCCGGCCACATTTGCTCGCGACTGGTTTGAGGAACATTCTGGCCCATTCGAGAGAATGATTTGGCCATCCGTGTCGCCCGACATGTTTTCCATCGAACATTTAGGTGGCGTAATCGAGATTTCCGTTCGTGCAGTCCGCAGCTCGTGGTCGTGCGGTAGCGTTCTCGCTTCCCACGCCCGGGTTCCCGGGTTCGATTCCCGGCGGGGTCAGGGATTTTCTCTGCCTCGTGATGACTGGGTGTTGTGTGATGTCCTTAGGTTAGTTAGGTTTAAGTAGTTCTACGTTCTAGGGGACTGGTGACCATAGATGTTAAGTCCCATAGTGCTCAGAGCCATTTGAACCATCCGTTCGTGCACAACATCCTGCACAGACAACACTTCCGCAGTTACGGACGGCTATAGAAGCGGCGATGCTCAATATTTATGAAGGGAACATCCAACCTCTTGTTGAGCCGATATCACATGGAGCTGCTTCACTGTGCCCGGCAAGAGGAGGTCCGAAACTATATTAGGAGGTATCCAATGACTTTTGGCACCTCAGTGTAAGAACAGTTCACACAGAAATTGCGTAACGCAAACGCCTGGTGGAGGCGTCGGGGCGCGAGCAATTCACATTGGCGTGCCACTGTCAGAGAGACCGGGCCGGTCGTGCTACGAATGGATCAGAATATGTCTTCATCAGGTGAAGATATTGATGCACTGGATCTTTTGCAACTCGTTGGGCAGCGAAGAAGATTTTGGGTCAATCCGTTATGGTTGAAAAAGGTAAGAAATATGGCACATTCGACGTAGCGAAAGAACTGTTCATCATTCCCGAACGTTTCTAACAATTAAAACTGTGTGCCCGACCGAGACTCCACTCCTTTCTTTCAGGAGTGCTAGTTCTGCAGGTTCGCAGGAGAGCTTCTGTAAAGTTTGGAAGTTGGGAGACGAGATACTGGCAGAAGTAAAGCTGTGAGTACCGGGCGTGAGTCGTGCTTCGGTAGCTCAGTTGGTAGAGCACTTGCCCGCGAAAGGCAAAGGTCCCGAGTTCGAGTCTCGGTCGGGCACACAGTTTTAATATGTCAGGAAGTTTCATATCAGCGCACACTCCGCTGCAGAGTGAAAATCTCATTCTGGAAACATCCCCCAGGCTGTGGCTAAGCCATGTCTCCACTACATCCTTTCTTTCAGGAGTGCTAGTTCTGCAGGTTCGCAGGAGAGCTTCTGTAAAGTTTGGAAGTTGGGAGACGATATACTGGCAGAAGTAAAGCTGTGAGTACCGGGCGTGAGTCGTGCTTCGGTAGCTCAGTTGGTAGAGTACTTGCCCGCGAAAGGCAAAGGTCCCGAGTTCGAGTCTCGGTCGGGCACACAGTTTTAATCTGCCAGGAAGTTTCATATCAGCGCACACTCCGCTGCAGAGTGAAAATCTCATTCTGGAAACATCCCCCAGGCTGTGGCTAAGCCATGTCTCCACTATATCCTTTCTTTCAGGAGTGCTAGTTCTGCAGGTTCGCAGGAGAGCTTCTGTAAAGTTTGGAAGGTGGGAGACGAGATACTGGCAGAAGTAAAGCTGTGAGTACCGGGCGTGAGTCGTGCTTCGGTAGCTCAGTTGGTAGAGCACTTGCCCGCGAAAGGCAAAGGTCCCGAGTTCGAGTCTCGGTCGGGCACACAGTTTTAATCTGCCAGGAAGTTTCATATCAGCGCACACTCCGCTGCAGAGTGAAAATCTCATTCTGGTTTCTAACAATTGTTGTAGAATGTTTCAAAAGTTGTTCTGTATTGCGCTAAACAGAGTGAAGAACAGCATTCAGAGAAAAGCAACGAAGCTGCAAAATTTTGATCATAATTTCTATTTTTCATATGATTTTCATATGAATGTAGACCTAAATATTGCTGATTTTCTGAGAGATGTTCGAAATATTACGACACTTTTCCCAAATCTGATTATCCGTAAATAGTTGACTCTTGCAGTCCAGAAATTCTTCGTAACAGGGCACAGTTTCCTACCATGAGATAGAGATTTTGCCTGAGACGTGCACGGCTCGCGTTTATCCCATTACGGTGCTGCCGCCTCGCTTTCTTATTCCATTTACCGGCGTCACTAACTTCCTGCCTTACATGCCCGTGAGCGGCAGCAGCAGCGCGTATCGATAAGTGCACTATCGTACCATCTCTGGAGCGACCGATAGTATTTCAGGGTCGTCGTGTGCCTGGCAGTCAGTTGGAGACGGACCAGCAGTGCAGTCGGGGACGGAGCGCTGGCGAGGCCCGACAGCCAGTGCTCACCGACCGCTGGCGTCACACGTGAACTGCCCGATGGAGGGAGATTGGAGCGGGACGACCGTTGGTTGGTTGTTCGGTTGGTCGTCTCGTCGGCCGACGTATATTTGGTCCTTGGACCGTTTCCGGGCCTCGTAAGTTGGTTGGTTGGCATGGAGCAGCGAGGAAATCTCCGCGGCGCGTAGTTTTGGCCGAGGCCGCTGGTGGCGTCCACGAGCGGTCGGAGTGTGTGGTGCTGTTCCCATTGTTACGAGGTCCGTGGCTCACCGATCCTTGACACAAAAGTTGAGTTTTGACTTAATCTATCAGCAAATCACGACTTTTCACATTGTGTCGTTTGGATTTCGTTGTCGGCTGTCGGGACATTCCCGCGAGCAACAACATGTGTTTTCAAGTTGGCAAATTTTAATCACCCACTGGTGGAGCTTAACTGTGCTTGCTTATTTTGAATTGAAGTGCACTAGTGGAGTCTCCTGCCTTGTGGCCGTTAACGTTGCGGTCACCTGCCCTGGTCGTTGACGTAAATTCAGGCAGTGTATTTTCCTCATCGTGTTGTCGCTGTCCAGAACGGTGTGTAGTTTGGCGGCTCAATGTATAATTGGTTGTGGGCGCCAATACCTTCTACGTTGTTCCATTGAACTCCCCGTTGTGTGCTGGTCGAGGGGAGCGGAAGTTATCTTGTCGGTAGGTCCGTTGACTGTCTGTCGGTTGGGTTTCGTCGGATCGATAATGGTAGGGCCGACTGCCTGTCTCACCTAAGCGAGCGTTAGTGTTTGAATTCCAGGCTGATCCTCGGAAACTTCTGAGCGCCGTTGGGTGTGCTGCCTTTTCTTGTTTGTTTTTGTTGTCTGTATTTGTATGGCTTCTAGCAGATTTTTAAACTAAGGTTGTTTTGCCCTGAAGACGTAAGATTGTTTGGGCCATCAGCCTAATTTAAAGAACTGTTTTAAGCAACGCCTCTGGCCTTCTAAAAATTTAATCCTGGTTTGTGTTTTAAGTTATTGGCTTTCAGCCGATTTTAAATCATAGTGGTCTTGCCCTTGAGGCATGAGATTGTATGGCGGTTATTAAGTTCCAATAATTAATGCTGTGCTTTTTTAAAATTTTCTTGGCTCTTTTAAATGTTTGGTCAAATAAATAAAGTTGTATGTTCGAGTGTAACTGACAGCCACTTATTTTGGCCCCTTTCCACAATTTAAACTACCTGTCCCGTCCTGCGGGTTTATCAGAGCATCCCATTGCCATTATAGAGACGAACAAAAGCTCCTTTCACCCCGAAAACTGGATCCCAGCCATTGCCAACGCCAAGGACAAGGGATTCCTTCTGTGGATGATGGAACCAGAGGCTTCCCGGGACCCTAGCGCACTGGACCATGGGTTGCACGGAGATTCATTCAAAATAACTATGTCTGACTACACATTTCATCTGACAACCCTGCTACACTAAAGAGAAGCAAAAGTCATAACATCGAGCAATCATGGATTTGTCAAAGCACTGCAAAGAAGCCGAGAGGTGTTGGGAAAAGAAATCTGCCACTAGATGACCTTACAGTTTTCCCTGTCTTGTGTGATTAAACTCTGACAGTATGAAGTGCCAAGAAGGCAGCGTTACTTAACATGTAACGGTATATCCCAACTGAAAAAAGGAATATCTGTGAGCAAGTGCAAAGCGAATAGTGGATTTGCACATCTCTCTGGCAAAACACATTGATCGCAAACAGAAAATGTACTGCTGACTATACGTGTTTAGTAATTTCAACAGGAATAGTGCACGTGTTTCTGTATCTTTTGCTGCTTCTTGTGGACGTGTACAGTGCAGAAAACATTATGGTATTGACCTGCACTGTTGCAGTTTCTCAATATAAGGTTTCTTATTTCTGCAATAAATAACGTAGAAAAACTAGAGTGTTTTAGCGACACAGCGTTGTAACTGCACAGATTCAACGTTGTGCGTCCAGGAAGATAAAAAAGATACTACTCTTTTTATAAAGATACATAAATAATTCTGTAAAAAGTGTTACAAAAATATGCGAAATAGCGCTTTACCTCATATACAGTGCCTGCCTCAAGTAAGCCCAAATATGTGAGCATAAAATACACTCCTGGAAATTGAAATAAGAACACCGTGAATTCATTGTCCCAGGAAGGGGAAACTTTATTGACACATTCCTGGGGTCAGATACATCACATGATCACACTGACAGAACCACAGGCACATAGACACAGGCAACAGAGCATGCACAATGTCGGCACTAGTACAGTGTATATCCACCTTTCGCAGCAATGCAGGTTGCTATTCTCCCATGGAGACGATCGTAGAGATGCTGGATGTAGTCCTGTGGAACGGCTTGCCATGCCATTTCCACCTGGCGCCTCAGTTGGACCAGCGTTCGTGCTGGACGTGCAGACCGCGTGAGACGACGCTTCATCCAGTCCCAAACATGCTCAATGGGGGACAGATCCGGAGATCTTGCTGGCCAGGGTAGTTGACTTACACCTTCTAGAGCACGTTGGGTGGCACGGGATACATGCGGACGTGCATTGTCCTGTTGGAACAGCAAGTTCCCTTGCCGGTCTAGGAATGGTAGAACGATGGGTTCGATGACGGTTTGGATGTACCGTGCACTATTCAGTGTCCCCTCGACGATCACCAGTGGTGTACGGCCAGTGTAGGAGATCGCTCCCCACACCATGATGCCGGGTGTTGGCCCTGTGTGCCTCGGTCGTATGCAGTCCTGATTGTGGCGCTCACCTGCACGGCGCCAAACACGCATACGACCATCATTGGCACCCAGGCAGAAGCGACTCTCATCGCTGAAGACGACACGTCTCCATTCGTCCCTCCATTCACGCCTGTCGCGACACCACTGGAGGCGGGCTGCACGATGTTGGGGCGTGAGCGGAAGACGGCCTAACGGTGTGCGGGACCGTAGCCCAGCTTCATGGAGACGGTTGCGAATGGTCCTCGCCGATACCCCAGGAGCAACAGTGTCCCTAATTTGCTGGGAAGTGGCGGTGCGGTCCCCTACGGCACTGCGTAGGATCCTACGGTCTTGGCGTGCATCCGTGCGTCGCTGCGGTCCGGTCCCAGGTCGACGGGCACGTGCACCTTCCGCCGACCACTGGCGACAACATCGATGTACTGTGGAGACCTCACGCCCCACGTGTTGAGCAATTCGGCGGTACGTCCACCCGGCCTCCCGCATGCCTACTATACGCCCTCGCTCAAAGTCCGTCAACTGCACATACGGTTCACGTCCACGCTGTCGCGGCATGCTACCAGTGTTAAAGACTGCGATGGAGCTCCGTATGCCACGGCAAACTGGCTGACAATGACGGCGGCGGTGCACAAATGCTGCGCAGCTAGCGCCATTCGGCGGCCAACACCGCGGTTCCTGGTGTGTCCGCTGTGCCGTGCGTGTGATCATTGCTTGTACAGACCTCTCGCAGTGTCCGGAGCAAGTATGGTGTGTCTGACACACCGGTGTCAATGTGTTCTTTTTTCCATTTCCAGGAGTGCAGGTAAACAAGTGTTCTGGATGTTTTATGCTTAGCTAAGCGTAAAACATCCATAACACTGAACATTTTAGTTACATCAGATGCAAAAATCCCATTTTTCACACATTTATTGCTGGAACACACACACGCGCGCGACAATATTGGAACGGAAATAGTTACTGATGTATGTTTCCTGAACGGAACTGTTTGTGTTGACAAGAAAAATTCACGTATACAGTGTATAGGTAACTCTACAGCTGCATCTGCGATTACCTGCCTCTAACTTTAAAATGTGATTCCAACTGACTACATAAATCGCCTACGAAAGAGAAACACGATCCACAAATTCGCATTGCGTACTAGTGCCCTAGTTCGTCGCCGCCAAGCGTTAAAATAAACGTGTCGTTCAATAAGTAATGAGTCACATTAAAAACAAAAAAGCCATTTATATACATAGACAAACGTCCTTGTTGGTGCTTCACATTTGATGTTTGTTCTGTGCGCCGGTGAAATTTCGAACGATTCTGGCAGGTGGCAGAGCCGTAGTACGGCGTCAAAATGGCGTCTACACACGACTTACGTTACAAGCAGCGTTCTGTTATTGAATTCTTGTGTGCAGAAAAAGAAACCGGGCGATGCAGCAGTTGATGGGAGTACAGTTGGGCGATGTGTAAAGAAAGTTATAGCCTCAGGAAATGCAGAAACGGAGCTCCATGATCAGCCACGCTCGGGACGTCCTGTCACAGCCATTGCTCCAGACATGCTGAATCGTACAGACATCTATCTCTTTGGGCCCCTTAAAGATTCTCTATGAGGAACACACTTTGAAGATGACGATAATGTCAGTCATGCAGTGAAAAAATGGCTACGCCTACAGGGCAAGAGCTCTTACCAGCAGGAAATACATGCTCTTCCACAACGTTGGCGTACGGCCTTAGAACGTGATGGAGACTACGTTGAAAAATAGGACATGGAGAAGACATGTTGATGTATATTGTCACCAAATTCTGACTCTTAACCCTAAATATTTTCTGAGAAAAAAAAATGTGGGGCATTACTAATTGAATGACCTTCGTGTGACTTATTTACTCGGGACTGGAAAGAGGTATCACTTTCCTTCCATTGTTAAAAACAATTTCGATATGTTAGCTATATTTCGTACGCAGCAATCTATGTCCTAAAACCCACCAAACAAAAACTGGCGAGGAACTACATTTTTCACTGCAAACTTTTCGACTTATGCCCGGTAGTTTACTTATTAGGGGGGGAGTATCACAATAAATATGGGCAATTACACAAAATAAAACCAGTTCGCTATAAAGCTGTGATGTCAGACTATAAAATGCCGAAAAATCAATTTTTTGTGGCGAACTGTTTCCTGAAAATCGAATGAGAATGACTACATAGCGAAGAACACACGCGGATCCCAAAATAATAGTTTTTAGTTTTTTACGAGAAAGGTAAAGGTTTTGCGGAGAAACTATTAACAGAAATGGATGTAGCTTTTCTTCATCTACGCAAAACAATTTTTTGAGGCACATCGGCTGACCTCGCACTAACGAAAACTTGGACGTCTCCGCCACGCGTTCCTGCGGATCGGCGCGGACCTCGAACCGATGGGTACCCGCCAAACCAACTCTGCGTGAACTGCCTCATTTGTTAATATGGAGATGGCGTGAAACAGCGCCACGCTCCCGGGAGATGTCCATGCCACCCCATTTTTGCGTAAATTGGGCCTAAAGCCACGCTTCAAACAAATACTTTGAGAAAAGACTTTTCTGCTGCCAGACTACATTTTATATCCAATTTACCATCTGCCGTCGTCAGGTGTTGTGCTTCCCAGATACAAATATTCGACTGTTACTTCCAACACTGCATTTCCTAATATAATTCTCCGAGCATTACCCGATAATGTGACTACACTCCATCCCCTTTGTTTTATTTTGGTAGATACTCGTAACCTCTTTTCAAGACACTCTTCCGTTAGTAATAACAACAGTATTTTATCCGATCGAGGAAGGCGATGAGGTAATTAGAGACGGAACACAAGCGAGAATGGACAAGGATTCGGCAGAAATTCGGCATCGTGGCATCTGCCTGATCAGGGTTGTTGAACGTGGTAGCAGTACTCAGTCTTTATTACAAGATGAACCTTCTCAATACTATAACCGTTTTAGTGATTTACTATAGTAAGAGTCTCAGTTCAGTGGTTCTCAGATACTCCTGCACAGAAAAGATAGACAATATTTAAGATACTGCGTGGCGTCCGACAGCCTACAAAACCAATGAACACTGCTCGCAAAGCCAGCATTGTATTGTTCGTGGGCCGGCCGCGGTGGTCTCGCGGTTCTAGGCGCGCAGTCAGGAACCGTGCGACTGCTACGGTCGCAGGTTCGAATCCTGCCTCGGGCATGGATGTGTGTGATGTCCTTAGGTTAGTTAGGTTTAAGTAGTTCTAAGTTCTAGGGGACTTATGACCACAGTAGTTGAGTCCCATAGTGCTCAGAGCCATTTGAACCATTTTTTTATTGTTCGTGACGGACGGAACAACTAGCAGAGGTTTCGTACAAGAGAACACGCTTGAAAACAAGCTATCCACACGTAGCAAAGGGACTTTTCTTGCGTTAGTCGTCGATTTCACCGTATTTCGACGACTTCGTTTTCAGTGCATAGTTCCCAGATATGGCCGAATTTGTTTCCACCGTAATGAGAATTTCCAAAAATTGTACAGCTTCGTTTTTCTTCATCTATTTTTCACACGTAGAATTTCAGTCCTTGTGGAATGGAGATGTTGCCATCAAGCCAGTGAAGAATGTTTGAGCACGTTATATAGTATGAATATTTAGAGATAACAATAAGAATCTATACGAAACTTCCTGGTAGATTAAAACTGTGTGCCGGACCGAGACTCGAACTCGGGACCTTTGCCTTTCGAGGGCAAGTGCTCTACCAACTGAGCTACCCACGCACGACTCACGCCCCCTCCTCACAGCTTTACTTCCGCCAGTACCTCGCCTGCTACCTTCCAAACTTTACAGAAGCTCTCCTGCCCTTGCAGATTTTAATCTGCCTGGAAGTTTCATATCAGCGCACACTCCGCTGCAGAGTGAAAATCTCATTCTGGAATCGATACAAAATTGGACGATCACATATGTGGAATGTTCAAAAAGTGGTGTAACACATTATTTCTCAGCCTGTTTCGATTGAAAAAATGCGTTATTTATTGCTGGATATGATGGGATATTCGCTCTTCGGCCTCTGTAGTCTCATGAAGTTCCGCTATACGTAGGCTTCAAAATGGCGTCTGTAACGGAGATGCGTTCCAAGCGGAGAGCTGTCATTGGCGATAAACCAGAGTAACGCAGACATTCACAGAGGCTGACAGAATGCCTACGGTGACCTGGCAGTGAACAAAAGCACGGTGAGTCGTTGGGCGAGGCGTCTGTCATCATCACAAAAAGGTCGCGCAAACCTGTCCGATCTCATGCATGCCGGCCCACCGCACAGTGCTGTGACTACAGCTATGCTGGAACGTGCGGACAGTCTCGTCCGAGATGATCAACGAATCACAATCGAACACGTCGCTGCTCAAATGGACGTCTCTGCTGGTAGTGCTTACACACTGGTCCACCAGTTGGGGTACTCGAAGGTGTGTGCCTGATGGGTTCCTCATCATGTAACAGAAGACCATAAAGAACAACGAGGGACCATCGGTGCTGAATTGCTTGCGCATTACGAGGCTGATCGTGACAATTTTTTTCGTATATCGGCACAGGTAGTGAAACATGGGTTCATCACTTCGAACCGGAAACGAAACGGCAATCCATGGACCGGCACCACACTACATCTGTTCCGAAGAAAATGTTCAAAGTCGCACCCTCAGCCGGTAAAGTGAGGGCAATGGTCTCCATTGACTCTGGAGAGGTTGATGTCCTTCCTCATGGTGCAAAGAGCAGCTCTGGGGTGTATTGTGGTACGATCAGGAAACTGAAGAATCTGCTTCAGCGTGTTTGTCAGCACAAAACTGCGAACGAACTTCTTCTCCATGACAACACAAAAACTCCTCCCGCACAGGCCATGAAGGCCCAAAGGTACCGTCTGACCGCCGTGTCATCCTCAGCCCATAGGCTTCAGTGGATGCGGATACGGAGGGGCATGTGGTCAGCACACTGCTCTCCCGGCCATATGCCAGTTTCCGAGAATGGAGCCACTCAGTTTGCCTCACAAGGGCGGAGTGCACCCCGCTTGCCAACAGCGCTCGGCAGACCGGATGGTCGCCCATCCAAGTGCTATCCCAGCCCGACACTGCTTAACTTCGGTGATCTGACGGAAACCGGTGTACAACAACTCGACAAATGTCTAAGTCGGAGCAGCGACTATTTAGAGAGGTAGCTGCAATATGTGGCTAACTGTTGCGAATAAAAAATGTTTGATTCTCACTGTGGTTTCCACTTCGCACCCGATCGGACCTTAGGCCCTCGTAGCTGTTTTGTCCACAGGAATGATAGATATAATCCCTCGTGCCTCAACACTGGGGTACGTTTCCAGTTGTTGTGTCATTTCCCTGGAACACTGATGCACCTGTTACCCGTATCGCAGCGGAACTATCTCTGCAGGAAATCCGAAATCTGAACTCTCTTCTGATAATGCGTCACTCTTCTTGCGCAATGGTATTGGGGTAAAAAGTTCGTTGGAAGTAACCAGCCGTTTAGAGAACAAGGCTATTATAATTGTATTGACGTCTCTGTACGACAAATTGTCCCAGAAATGAGCTGAAATAATTCCAACCGATCCGTCCGACAACCATTTTCGGGAGGTTCCTATGGGTATGCGGCATGTGCTGGAACAATTCAGGCTGCTCGCAAGATACAATTAGCGTCAGTTGTTCTCGAAGCATAGACGATGGCGCACGAGGCTGCTAAGCCTTTGGCTCGTCTTCGACCCTTACTATCACCACACGTCAAATTTTTGTATCGCTCAGTTGTTAGGTTCTAAGGAAACCAAACGAAGAACACCTATGAAGTTTGGCGACACCGCCTCTGGCTGTCCGCTTGAATTTGCAGTCGCAACGGCCTTATTGGAAATTTCAGTGCTAATAAACTCGGAAACTGCGCAACTTCTTGAATTTTTTTCCTAACATTTATGTGCCAGCACAGTCTACACTGCAACATCATCACAATCGTTTCAGACTGTTTCTCACCCCTTGTATATATCCCCACCTCATTTGGCGATACTTCAAGCCAACCACCGTAGAACCACGAAACCAGAGCCATTTACAGTGCAATGGTTATCTCATCAACTCTGACATCGCTAAAACCTCTCCGTCCAGGCACTGATGTTGATACATAGGGTTAGACAGCTAAAACAAAGCACCCAAACGAGTAAATAAGCTACCTGATCAAAACAACCCGTATACCTATTAGTGGACATCAAAATGGGGTGGGTCGATGTGTCACCTTTACGACGGCATGAACTCTGCGACGACACTTTCACTTAGGTGTCTGTGGAGGAACGGCAGTCAATTCTACCTCAAGGCAGACACCTGAGAAGGTATTGATGTTAGACGCTGGGGTCTGGATCGTAGTCGACATTGTAATTCATCCCGAAGATGATCCACTGGTTTCACGTCGGGATTCTGTCCAGTCCATTTCTGGGATGTTATTGTCCACAGATAATTACCTTTCATATTCGACTTTATGGCAGAGTGCATTGTCATACTTATAAAAACAATAATCACAGTACAGAATGCTGTAAAATGTGTTCATATCTTTCCGAATTTAGTGTTAAGCGCAATAAGGAGACCACAGCCTAACCACTGAAAGCAGCTCCATACCGTAACATCACCTCCTTTACACTTTGCTGGGAACACCAACGTGATGACAGATAACGTTACACAGGCATTCGCCACACCCAAACCCTTCCGTTGGATTGCGAAAGTGTATAGCGTGTTTCATCTCTCCGAATCACTCATTTCCAGTCATCCACTGGCCATTGGCGTTGCTCTTCAGAACACCTCAAGTGTTGCCTAGCGTTAACTGCAGAAATGTGTTGCTTATGAGGAGTTACTCGAACATTGTGCCCCAGCCTATTTAACTCCCTGCGTACGGTTATTGTGCTACCTGGCCTGCTGGTAGCATTCTGGAACGAGTGATTCCGTTCACTGATTCAATCCCTTTTTAGAAGCACCAGCCGAAATGCTCGATGGCCTTCTCTCCACCAGTATCTGCCCAGTATTAGTTTTTCTGTTGTTATTCCTTCGCGTTTCCACTTCACAATCGCATCACTAGCAGCTGACTAGGGTAGCTTTAGCTGGACTGAAACGTCTCTGGTCTATTTATCACTCAGGTGTCATCCAGACTAGTGAACGTTTGAAGTCACTGAGTTCTTCCTGCCGACTGTCTGCTGTTACTGCTTCGCGTCTTGCAGCACAATACCAGCTGCCTCCTTTTGTATAGGCGGGTTAGCCCCTCGTAACATCCATTCTACATTACATAGTGGTGTCCGCATACGTTTCATCAGATAATGTACATCGAGGTGACAATGTGGCGGATTTCGTGACGTACGGAAGTAAATTTTAACGCTAATAACTGAGGAATCATGACGCTATCTGTTTTTAATAGAACTATAAATTTTTATGTATCATTGAAAAATCATTCGAATAGGACGTCAACACCATCATCGCATGGAAGGAGCAAATCGAAGCACGATAAACGCGCCGAAAACCACTGGCCCGTCGTCAGAAGGATACGTCCTACAAACCTCTTCTTTTGTGTCCCAAGTATGCCCAAACACTTAGCTCACGTACGTTTCTTGTTTTTACCCGTCCGCTTGAAGCCCATCGTGTGTTCTCTGTTGTTATGACTTGCTGTTTAGACGTTCTCAGTATACGCAGTATTACAAGATCTCGTCGACAAACTTTGAGGAATTATAGGTCACAAAAGGAGGATAATTTTTTAATAAGGAATAATAGTCTTAAACTCGTACTTACGGCTATAACAATGAATGCCTACAATTGCAGAAAAATTACTGTTTATTATATTAGGCATTTCTGATAGTAATCAGAATCCACCCGGTGCCTCAGTATATGCTGCACACCTTCTTACCAGTTCCCATTCAACTCTGGAGAGCACGTCAGAGTGGAAAGCGTCAGTGAATCGGGCTATCATCTCAGTTTTTGTGGCGATTAGAGTAACGTAAACCATACTCTTGACACCTCCCCAAAGGAAGAAATCAAAGAGTGTCTAGAGAAAGCGCTGTCCACACAACGGGTCCTTCTCGCCCCACCCTTACGCTCCCCAAAGTCTCCGGTCAACCGTGCCAGTGCGCCAGCACTGAACTGTGCTGGGGCTCCGCCATGCTGGAACCAGAGGCTTCTCCAAACAGCAAGCGGTAGGTTGCTCAGCAGTTCCAGAACTGTAAGCAAGCTGCTCCAGAGAATCTAGGTGGTAATTTACAAGTCCTAGAAGAGCATTATCCACAATTTCGACCACATGTTTGTGGAGAACCCTTGTTCGTGCTATCTCACAGACCCGCATGCGGGTGCTCTTAGTCCCACATATGGCTGTTGCTCCTGCTAAAATACACGTCACATATAAAGAAGGCTTTATCTGCAAGTAAAACATGTATGTGGAAGGCAACATCATTCACTCTTTAGTGTGCGAACTAGTGCACAAACTTCATAGGATGCTGTTAATCAGTTGACCCTAAAATCAGCAGCCTTTAAGATGGTACACTTGTAGCTTGTACTCCTGCAGTACTCTCCGAACAGACACGTGACCTAATCCCATAGCACGGGCTATAGCCCGCATGCTGCCTGAAGATATACTGCTAAATCTACAAATCACTTCACCTTCAAAACCTGGTGTTCTCACGTGACATGTACCACTACCAACATGCTGAGAACGCAGTCTCTCTGTTTCTCGCAAGCGTCCATGAATTGCAGCAAAGATATTATGAGTGTATTCTGTCAGGACACCAATTATCGGTCCGGCCGTGGTGGCTGAGCCGTTCTAGGCATTTCAGTCTGGAACCGCGCTACCGCTACGGTCGTAGGTTCGAATCCTGCCTCGGACATGGATGTGTGTTATATCCTTAGGTTAGTTACGTTTAAGTAGTTCTAAGTTCTAGGGGACTGATGACCTCAGATGGTTAGTGCTCAGAGCCATTTGAACCATTTTTGAACCAATTATCGTAGGTACGAAGAGCTACAATTCCTTTTTTATTTAAGCTTTTGACATTAAAGTGACTCGGCAGTTTAATCACGTCAGTGGGCTCATTAAATCGGTACTCCATGCTTCCTTGAGTACTGGATTCAGGATTAGCAAGATGCTCGACACTCAAGATGCTATATTACAACAACACAAGCTGAGTGACAGGGCAGGAACGACTCCACAGAATAACAGCCTCACTAGCAGCTGCTCAGAAGGTTGCTAGTTGGCAGTGCGATCATGACCATGCGCTCAACTCATAAGCGGCGGACCAAAACATATGTTCCACGACAAAAAATTATCAAATTTCTGTGATCTGTCATCGTTCGCAGTTTGTCGGTGAGGTCTTGAAACACCGTGTAAACAACAACCTGAAAAGTGGATATGGTTTTCGTTTACGACGAATGTCGCCTCACTGTTAGTAAGAAATTTTTGAGAGCATTTTTCTTGGAGAACAGCGGTTTCTTTATTTTTTTTAAATGAACATAAACAGTCACAACCGCAAGAAACTTTTTTTTTTAGGTTACCGGTTTCGGTCTGTTTTAGACCATCTTCAGAGCTCATACCATGATAGTAGGCTGAGCAGTTAGCGTTTGTGAAATCTCTCCTGCTCCATTCAGCGCCACCGCCATCATGGTATGATATCTGATGATGGTCTATAACAGACCGAAACCGGTAACATAAAAAAAAAAGTTTCTTGCGGTTGTGACTGTTTACGTTCATTTCAATGTTAGAGTAATGGAGCCAGCGTATACTGAAAAGTCTTCTGATTACCCCAAGCGCTCACGGTCTGCCTTTGCAATCATTATAAAAACATTGCAAGAAAGTGTGAGTGTGAGGAATGAATAAATGGCAACAGATGAACGAATGAAACTAATATTTTAGCAGCAGTCTCACACACACCCCACTTGCTTGAGTATGCGAGGTCACGCGATCAAAGGAGTATTCTGGGAATACTGCACTCTAGCGCATTCCATGCTTTCCACATCGTTAGGAGAAATTATTTTTTATTTCTTAGTCCGTTTTAAAATCCTGTCCATTAAAAAGTTTTTATATACATAATTATTTCCCGCTGTTTCGCCTTGTATGTGTGTGTGTGTGTGTGTGTGTGTGTGTGAAATTTTTCAATCGATTTAAAATATTTTGATAAGATTGCAACAGAGATACATGGTAAATTTCAGATTTATTTCAGTTCCTCTTCACTTGACTCAGCCAATATATTGCTTCCCCCTACGTAGATCTCGCGAAACGACCGTGAAGGTAAAAATCAGAGAGATTCGAGGTCACATGGAGGATTACGACCAGTCGCTTGTATCGTGAGCCATTCGTGACTGTAACAGAAAAGGGGGAAATAGTACTGGTACACAAAGTACCCTCCGCGACATACCAGACACGAAGCGAGTTACTATTGCATTCTCACGCAGTTTTGATCTATGCTGAACTAGCTCACGAGAAAGTTAGTTTGAAATCAGTTGCAAAATTTGTACCTAACGGGAAAACGTACAAGAAAGTGACGCAATAAAAACGTGTTGAGTAAAGTCTGTGCCGTGATTCCGTAGCTATAGACGTTAAGGATTCCTTGCGTACGTCAGACAACTCGGTACATTGTTCGCTCTAACTTAACGGAAAAATATAGATATATTTAGCTGTTCTGAAGATAATGGGGTAGCCTGACTTAGCTGCCTATATCTGTACTCGTATTTCACGAAACTTCAAGAATTTGTGGATTAAGGATAGCAGCACACTAATTCACAAGGCAGAAAGCTTTGTGGATCTGACTGGACGAATGGACTCTTGAATGCTCGCGTGCGATGTCACACGCTGACGCTGTGGGAGAGAGTCGGGCCATTGCCTTCAATTCTCGTTCCCGGAATTTTCCGTCGGAGCCTTGTAAACAGGAAATAATCCAAGGAAAAAGACACCATTAGTCTTGGCTGGCCATATCACTCAACGGAGCTGTTTTCACCGCACATGGCTCCGAAAACTAGCTTACCTTCAACTTTCCACCGCTGCTCGTAGCAGTACGTGTACCTGTCAGTGGCGTGTTTTGGCAGCAGGCAGCATCTACGGTCACAATATTCTTCTTTTTACTTGTAAAACTTCCATCTTCTACATGAAGCGGGTTGTTAGTCGTAGCATTTTGGAAACAAAAAATCTCAGTTCCTGATTCTTCAAAAAGCTGCTTGGAACCGCGGTCACAGTCAGCAAATCAGTGTGTGCAGGAGACAGAGAAACTTGAAAACCAATTATTACCCATGACTACCAGCATTATAGTTGCACCAAAAGATACAATTCATTGTGGACTTTTTAAGAGATTTATATTCTGCACATACAGTTAAATGAATTTCCATCAGCCCGTACACTGTCAGGCGATATTGGTGTGTGTATGCGTGTGTTTCGGTGTGTGTGTGTGTGTGTGTGTGTGTGTGTGTGTGTGTGTTTATTCTTTAACTTATTGACGTCATCGTATGTTCTTGTGCCCGCCGATCCGAAGACTTGTCTTTTTTTTTTTTTTTTTTTTTTTTTGCGGTTGTCCTATCTATTCTGTGCAATGATCCACGTCATTGTACTCTAGAACTGGCAAACGTGATTAACTGTGATCATTCCACCATCGTGCGACAGTTGTATTCAATGGGGAATATTCAGAAATCGGGTGTGTAGGTACTGCACGCTCTAAATCAAAATCACAAAAAACCTGCCGGTGGCTGTAGGTGTATCTCTGCTTGCTCTTGTCACGTGGATCGTGAAGAACACCGGCCATTCCTATCCTGCGTCTTTACTGGTGACGGGAAATGATGTCTCTGTGCTAACATAAGGGAAAGAAAAGAATGGTTAGTCAAAATAAAGCAACACCTCCCTGTTCAAAGAACTGCGTGCATTCACAAAATATAATGTTATGCATCTGGTAGAACAGCGACGGAGTGCTGTATTACGAATTGCTTCCCCGAGGTGTAACCATCACAGCTGACATTTACTGTCAACAAGTGAGACGACTTGCAGACGCAATCCAAGGGCAATTACCCGGAAGACAGCATGAAGTGATGCTACTCCACGATAACGCCTGCCGCATTCCGCTAGACTGACAAAAAAACTGTACAGGCGTTGGTTGGGAAGTCATTTGGCAACTACCTTTTTCATCTGATTTTATATAGATTTTCACCTTTTTCGCTCTCTATCGAGCATTGTAATTCTGTCAGAGACAGCAAAGGACTTGGAAGACCAGCTGAACGGAATGGACAGTCTTGAAAGGAGGATATAATGTGGATATCAACAAAAGCAAAACGAGGATAATGGAATGTAGTCTAAATCGGGTGATGCTGCAGGAATTAGATTAGTAAACGAGACGCTTAAAGTAGTAAATGAGTTTTGCTATTTGGGGAGCAAAATAACAGATGATGGTCGAAGTAGAGAGGATATAAAATGTAGATTGGCAATGGCAAGGAAAGCGTTTCTGAAAAAGGGAAATTTTTTTGCATCGAGTATAGATTTAAATGTCAGGAAGTCGTTTATGAAAGTATTTATGGAGTGTAGCCATGTATGGAAGTGAAACGTGGATGATAAATAGTTTAGACAAGAAGAGAATAGAAGCTTTCGAGATGTGGTGCCACAGAAGAATGCTGAAAATTAGATCGGTAGATCACATAACTAATGAGGAGGTATTGAATAGAATTGCAGAGAAGAGAAATTTGTGGCACAACTTGAGAAGGGATCGGTTGATAGGGCACATTCTGAGGCATCAAGGGATCACCAATTTAGTATTGAAGGGCAGCGTGGATGGTAAAAATCTTAGAGGGAGACCAAGAGATGAATACACTAAACAGATTCAGAAGGATGTAGGTTGCAGTAGGTACTGGGAGATGAAGAAGCTTGCACAGGATAGAGTAGGATTGAGAGCAGCATCAAGGCAGTCTCTGGACTGAATACCACGACAACAACATCAAGCAACCCCTAAGAACTTGTTCTCCGAATGAAAATGCGGTTCAACTTAGTTCCACGAGTTCATCGCCTGAAAACCAAAAAACGGAAAGTTACTACAGCGTTGGCAGACTGTTGTAAATAGTGAATGAGAGTATTATCGATGACCCAAGTCTCTTTTACGTGTATCTGTTGCGTTTATTAAACTTATGGAAAAACGCTGCGAACTTACGCACGAATCTAATATTTAAACCGGTATCGGTGTTAACGCTTCTGTTGCTACTGCCAGTCTGCAGTTTATATTCTCTTACTTCGGTCATCCTTATTTATTTGGCTCATTCAAATAGCAAAAAGAAAAAAGTCGTCTCCTGCTTTTAATATCGGATTTTCTAATTTAATGCCATCAGCATCCTAAGTTTGAATTAGACTGCACACTAAACCTCGTTGTACTGTTTTAACGTTTAGTTTTACAGCTTTAAGACACAGTGCATTCCGCTCGGCAGATCCTCCAAGTCCTGTGCCATCTTTGACAGAGTTATAGTGTCACCGGCGAACCTTACAGTTTTTCTTATTTCTCCACGAACTTTAATTGCTTTTCCAGATCTGTTGTTGATCTTCGTCATTGCTTGTTCAATAATCAGTTTGAATAGCTGCAGGATACGGTACATCTAAAAACAAGAAATATTATATAATATCTTGTTTCAGACTTGAGGAGATACCTCCAGCACTTTCTGTATTTTTAATTCGAAACCACTGATGCAAACTTGCCTTACAAGAAACTATTACAGATTCATCAGAATGAAACGTAAGAAAGCTATGTAGTTCCATGTTCTCTGATACCAAAAAAAAAATGGTTCAAATGGCTCTGAGCACTATGAGACTCAACTGCAGAGGTCATTAGTAACCTAGAACTTAGAACTAGTTAAACCTAACTAACCTAAGGACATCACACACATCCATGCCCGAGGCAGGATTCGAACCTGCGACCGTAGCGGTCTCGCGGTTCCAGACTGCAGCGCCAGAACCGCGCGGCCACTTCGGCCGGCTCTCTGATACCCCTCCCAAAGTAAATAAATACTGTTTATTTCCTTTGACCTATTTATTTACGGACAATAGTTACATAGTATACACAAACATTACTTCATAGCCTATGTTTCCCACATTCAATTTATCCAGACAATAGTTTATGGTTTTTTATTGATATTGAATTGTTAATTTTGTTGACTTTCTTTTATTTTGCATTAGAACTTATATTTAAAGTTCCATAAGACAGTATATATCAATTTCGAACAAGTTAATAAACTCTTGCAGCATAAATTCGCTCCATTGATGTTAAGTACTAAGTTTCCTGATTATAGAAGAGTGTTTGATTTTAGATAATAGCCAATTATTTTGAAATTATTTTAACATAAAGGCTTCATTATTAATCACTAATATTGCTGAAATTCAGTCCTTGTGATTTATTTTTAGAAAAGCTCTATAAATTTCTGAGATGTACAAGGAAAAGTGTTTTATCAATCATGTGTAAACTCAAAGATATTAAAGTTATTGTTGGTGAAGCTGACGATTTTTCCCAACCCAGCAATTTCCAGTCACTGGGGCCTGCATCTGGTGCTACCCTTGCATCCGCTGTTGTGCGCTACAGTCATTGTTTCGGTGTTAGTTGTGTTTCTGAAAACGATACTGATTGAAGTGGTCGCCAGCACATCTTTGTGGTCATCAAAACGTCATCTGTCTCTCTCGAACCAATGTACTTTTCAAAGGAAAAAAAATTGAGATCGTTCTATAATATTCTTGAATGTTAGCGAACGCTTCCGAATGTTGTAGATTATTTTAGAATATTTTAGATTACAACTTGGAAATGACACATATCGCATTGATCTGAACTCCTTCAAAATCGTCCTAACCGCTGAGTAATGCGACATAGTAAAAATCAGGGGAATAAATCATCTTAAAAGTGCATCAGCTTATAACGAGAAACTACGTAAACAATGAATGTGTGAGCGACACAGGCAACAAAAAATGACGTGTTTCAACAAACAAATTATCATATACATACACAATATGATACCATTGATACAATGATGAACCAAGCCGAAAGCCTAAACTTCTCGAAATAATTCCTAAATTCTCTCAACGTTCCCGGTATGTCTTCACAGGTAAGGTTCTAAACAACACCATAAAAGCAGCAACAGTACCGGAGAGGCAAGTCAGTATTCATAGCAATAACTCCATACATTTCAACCAACTTACATTGAGCTTTAAAAGGTTCCAATTTCTGGTAAGATGGGTGTACGGCATGACTATCAGCACAACAGTGCGCCCTGGTGAATTGGTCATAAACCGCGTGTCTAGAAGCCACTCGGTCGCGGGATCCAATCACGGTCGAACCATGGAAATTTTTCACTCTAGCTTTAATCTAACCTTGACCATTCAATGGTCGGAAGTATCGCCAGAAACAGCAGGTTGTTAGGATTCCAGGTTAAAATGTAGGCTCACTTTCAACGGCAGGATTCCTTGTGTGGGATAGGGACACGATGACGTCGACGTGAGGTCCAATTGACAGAGCTATACCAGGCCGCTGAGTCACACGAAATTTTTATTACTTTCAATATAGAACAAGGACAAACAGTCCAGTGCTGTAGAGTGAATTTTAAGGAATCGTGTTTTTTGTATGGATTACTTTATGTGGTCTGTCCGCGTGCTGAACAACCACAAAACTTATTCGTCTTTGCACTCGGAAGTAAAACGCCAAACGTAGTTTATAACAATACTTTGGATAAGAGGTTGTACAAATGAGATGATAAATTGTACATCTTTTTCACTTCATAAAACTAATGGAGAAAAGACGAAGCGAGTCCTTTTCAGCTGGTATTGGTGCAAAACGTATATAGAACAGGTGAAGTGGGACTTTTAAATAACACTGTTAGCAGTAGCAAATAATGCTCTGTAATTCTTGTATCAGCTGTAAATGTTCAGTGGGTTAGGTTTCGGAACATCATCCGTCGATGTGTTCATTTTCGAATGAATACCAGCAAAAGGCAAAGGTTGTTGAACATTAACTTTATTATTTACGATAACCTTTTACAAAAATTGTGAGACGATGAAATTGCTACCGTAATTGAACAGTGAACTTCAGAACATAATTGGATCTCTCTCTCTCTCTCTCTCTCTCTCTCTCACACACACACACACACACACACACACACACACACACACACACACACACACACACACACACACACACGCGCGCGCGCGCGCGCGCCCGCACACTCATCAGAACTGCCCGGTAGCGCACTGGGCTGGTGCAGAAGCTATTCGTGGCAACTCACTTAATTGTATGTGCAGGATGAGTCGTTGTAATGTTGATGAGATGATAGTGTTGGTGGTAATGCGTAATTAGTTTTTCGACTTGCTTAGTCTCCTGCACATGCTGACCGTCGTTTAAATCAGCCCTCAGAGAAACGGGAATTCGAAAGAGAGATTATTTCTTCCCGTGTCCTGTGTTCGAGTAGTAGCAATTCGGAGCTTCTGCCCTCCACTCACAGCATAATGGTATTTGGCTGTCAGGAAGCAAGCAGTAAAACGACCCGCTCCTTTACCTCATAGATGTGGAATATGAAATGCACGAAAATAAAGCGTGGGCTCAGCAAAAACCGACTGCTCTATGGCCGTGGGGAAGCCCTTCTTGGTACCAAGGAAAATGGCGAAACTGAAAATGTCCTCCAAGATATTCGAAATTGGGATCCCCACTATCATCTCTGTTGTATACGGCTGCAAAAATTTGATCCTCACTATAGGCATACATCTATAACAGCCGTTCATGACCACCCGGAATGAAATGTGTGTACAAAATATAAGTGGAATGTGCAGTAGTAACAACATGTTATTAAAATATATGAAGTGGACGTAGGACCTAAACATAGCATCTTTTCAGTTTCATAATTCAGACAAAAGTGAATACAAGACATTAAACTACGAAAACCTGAAATATCGCAAAACTTAGCGTTTAGAGTATAATTTTCAAGTTTAACTGTACTGATAAATGGAAAGAGTACACTGTTTTAAATTTGCGTTAGCTACCCTAATAAAGTAGCTGTGCTTCGCAGTTTGCTTTTGTGTTTAAATGTATGTAAAGTATGCTGTTGTAGCCCCGTGTCCTGGTGGTGATGCTGATTATGCAATACGGCGTTGTTTACGGCGTCGATTTACGCCATTGCAGCTATGGAAACGACTGCAATCAGCACGTGGTTATTCGTTTATCGACATTAATTCACGTGGATTACCAAATGTAAATGGGATTCTGCAATGAACGAAGTTTGAACAGCTTACAGTTGCAAGGGTTGATCCACAATTTACTGAATGGATCCCGACCATCAGTCGCCGAACGCTGAAGTTCGGTAATAATTTTAGTCATGAATATATTAACTCGCGTGAGCCGAACGTATCAGGAGCCTAACATAAAAATCCCACATTATTGTTAACTGTTGCAGTACAGTAGTCTTACTGGGGCCCTAAAACATACGGTCTGACTGCGTTTAATTGATCCAGCTTCCTCCTATAGCAAAAGTACCACCGCATCGGGTTAGTGATAATGTGAAGAGTATTCCGCGTCAAGTTTAAGAGTAAATAACTCTACTCAGCCATGATGATGTTGTTGTTGTGATCTTCAGTCCCGAGACTGGTTTGATGCAGCTCTCCATGCTACTCTATCCTGTGCATGCCTCTTCATCTCCGTATAACTACTGCAAAGTACATCCTTCCGAATCTGCTTAGTGTATTCATCCCTTGGTCTTCCTCCACAATTTTACACTACAAGCTTCCATCCAATACTACTAAATTCGTGATCCCTTGATGCCTCAGAACGTATCGTACCAGCCGATCCCTTCTTCTATTCAAGTTGTACCACAAAGCCCTCTTCGCCCAATTTCTATTCAGTACCTCGTCATTAGTGATGTGATTTACCCATCTAATCTTCAGCATTCTTCTGTAGAACCTCATTTCGAAAGCTTCTATTCTCTTCTTGTCTAAACTATTTACCGTCCATGTTTCGCTTCCATACAGGGCTACACTACATACAAGTAGTTTCAGAAAAGACTTTCTCACAAATCTATACTCGACGTTAGCAAATTTCCATTCTTCAGAAACGCTTTCATTGCCATAGCCAGTCTACATTTTATATCCTCTCTAATTCGAACATCGTCAGTTATTTTGCACCCCAAATAGCAAAAGTTATCTACTACTGTAAGTGTCTCATTTTCTAATCTTATTCCTTCAGCATCACCTGATTTAATTTGACAACATTCCATTGTCCTCGTTTTGCTTTCGCTGATGTTCATCTTATTTCCTCGTTTCAAGACACTGTCCATTCCGTTCAACTGATCTTCCGGTCCTTTGCTGTCTCTGACATAATTACAGTGTTACTGGCAAACCTCAATGTTTTTATTTCTTATCCATGGATTTTAATTCCTACCCTCAATTTTTATTTAGTTTCCTTTACTGCTTGCTCAGTATACAGATGAATAACATCGGGGATAGGCTTCAACCCTATCTCACTCCCTTCTCAGTGATTGCTTCCCTTTCATGCCCTTCAACTCTTATAACTGCCATCTGGTTTTTGTACAAATTGTAAGTAGCCTTTCACTTTCTGTATTTTGCTTCGCTCCCTGTATTTTTCCCCTGCCACCTTTAGAAGAGTTTAAGAGTAGGTAACAACGCCTTGAAGTATATGCTTGTTAATGCCTTTTAAATAGGATTCATTTAATATTAACATCGATTATGCTGGCCTGACGTAAATAAAATAATCTGGCCAGTCAGTAAAAAGTACAAGACAACGATTGGCGTGTACATAACTTCCAATAAATCTTATTTTAGCACGCCAACATCACCCCATGCAGTCTGACTTATTGTTCCTCGCCTCACGTCTCACGTAGCCTTAGCCCAGGTACTCCTTTCCCTGGAGTGTGCATCTGGAACGCTCTTAACATGAGACAATTTTTCCAAAAACAAAATGTAAAATGTTTTCCCACTCTTGCAGTCCTTATCCCATCACTCAGCCAGCATTTCTACCAAATCGTTCTAGTTCCCTGTTTTGAATGAAGTGCTTTGCAAGGGAACAAAAAGGCGAATGACTGAAGGGGAAACTTGCCACTTTCGACGTTTAGTTATTGTAGCCTAAACAAGAAGTTACAAAATTATTTAATCAATGTCACCATGAACTGCAGGATGTTTTTCTTGTTACCTAATTGAAAGAATGGAAATTCTGAAAACAATAAACACGCTATACTTAATTTTCTAGACATTTCCAAATGAAACAAATTAGGAATCTGGCTTCCTAATCTATACCAGTAGTTGCGCAAATGGTACTACCATTACAAGTTTTGCCCCTGACCTTGAAGATATGTACTAGTCTGAGTTTAAGGAAACGTTTCATATTTTAGTTTTACATCACTGTTTGCAGGTATTAAAACATAACTTGCAAGTTTTGCTTAGGGCTTTCATTATTTCCCTCAGATTTCTTGGATGGGCACTTCCTCCCAATTTTTTCCTGTACTAAATTCGTGGTGCAATCCATTTTGTTTGCAATGTCGAGAGCAAGTTTTCTTACGTCCGACATCCATAAACCAAACATTATCTTTCCAGATGTAAGAATATGCTCCTTCAATTCGCTCTCAATTTCGTTGGAAAATACCTAACAGCCACCAAAAATTTCTATATTCTCCTTTGCCTTATTGTCATATCAAGCATGCTTCTTAACTGTTGGCTTAGGCATCGCTTACATGTGTGCGCGCATATTCATTTAATCCACGATCCTCCACTTAGAAACACCTATATGCAATTAAACTGTGCTCCACTTTCCACAACGCCTTCTGCCGCCACTCTGAAATATAAAATATTTAACCGGTAACTTACGATAAAGAAATCTTTACAAAGTTCACCACCATTTTTAAACATTATGTTGCACTGATAACGCCATTTTAAAGCTCACTATACGAGCAGGTTTCTTAAACAGTAACGGTACAATACCGGAAACTCAGAGCGGTACATTATAGGCAACGTCGCCATTGTTCCTTTGTCAGTTTCCTACAAACGAGCCGCGACGAATACAGATTCAAGACTGAAAATTAAGGTTATTTCATATATATTCACATTATGTTACTGCTTACATTATACCAATAATTCTCTTCGACGCGTACACAAAAAATTAGATGAACATTACAACAATGAATTTAGACTAACTGTTCTTCAACATACAGAACTCATAGAATATGGTTGCAAGAAGCACGTAGTTCACGCTGGCATCACTACATGCCGGAGAGTACGAGAGGAACGAATTTTATGACACTGGTGCAAATTAGGAGCCGACACAATATGAACAACTCTGCCCCAAAAGGACCATTCCCAGGTATTAGGCAGATTACGTAAATTTAAGGGACACCAGTAAGAAATCCGTGGCAGACGAAGCTGTGGACATGATGGAGTACGACATTTTTGTACTCAAGTATTGGAAGCTGCGTTTTATTTTAATTTTACGACCGGATGTCCTTCCTGTCACTGCGGTCTTCATTGTAAACTAGAAGAGGGAAGACATGTGCTCCTTCTGTCTGAGATTTGCGTAAACACCGTTCTGTGTCTGCTCATATGTGAATAGTATGTTCTGAGGTAGAAATTAGATGCCAGCCCAGCATTTCCCTAAAAGAGCGTGGGGAACCACCTGAAAACCAGATTCAAGCTGACCGATGCAGCAGCCACAGGCTGCTTCACCTTCCTGTCCCACAAGCTGTTACGGTTTATGGTATATTGGCAGGTGATTACTGTTACGAAAGCAGTACCTGAGTACTACTATTAATGCTGCCCAAAGATACATTGATAGCAGAAAATTGCTACAATTCGTTTAAAGTAGTAACTGCACGCTAAGATTGTTAAGTAAACACTCGCTGTGACACGACGCACTATAAGAGAAACGTGGCAACACAATAGGAAATAACATCAGTTATTAAGAGTATGTTACAAAATGGTACTTAGATTTGCTACAATTTGATGCATGGCACTTGATGTCCCAAACCTAATATAATGATATCTAACCACTATTTATTGCTATGCAGCTAGTTAACCTGCAACCGATTTTCGCCTGGATGCAGTTAGAGTAGATGTCTTCAATTGTCGTTACTAAATTGGAAGGAACCCCCGGATTGTAGAGCAGGTTTAAAACATCTATTAACTGAATCCCATCGAAAGCCTTCTGTAAATCAATAAAATAAAGCTGGGCTTCTCTGTTGTCTTCAGTGGACTTCTCTACGACCTGTCTAAGAATGAATAGTAAATCTGTCCGTGACCTACTGGATCTAAAACCATACTCTTCTTCTGCAAGGGTTGTAATGCTTTTTACTTTATTTCCTATTACTTTTGTTATGAATGTAAGAACTGAACTCAGTAGATTTATCCGTCTGTAATAATACGGGTCATTCGCAACTACTTTTTCGTATATGATAATTGTAGTAGAGTTCTCCATTCATTCGAGGTTTTATTACATCATTGTTAACCAACTTGGTTAATTGTTCACTAAGTGGATAACCCCAAGACTCCAGTAATTCATTCGGAATCCTATCTTTCCCTGGATACTTCCTATGTTTTAACTGCTGCCACCTCTCCTGCTCTCGCATGTTAGTTACTGGCTATCAGTTCTTCCACCACCAGGAATCAAATCGGCTACCTTCCAGTCGAGCGACACAACACAGGCATACGCTGGCGGCCTCCGCTCCTGCTAACGCTAGCCAAGGACTACGGAGCGCAGAACAGTGGGCAACGGTAATTCACATCGGCGTGAGAGAAAGTGGAGGTGAGGCACTGTTTGACAACGCGGAGGTCAATGGAGATGATGAGCTAGGAGGATAAAGGGAGCTGAATGGATGGATAGTCTTGAAGGGGTTTATAGTACGAATATCAACAGAAGTAAAATGAGGGTAAGTGAAAGTCGTCAAATTAAATTAGGTGATTCTGAGGGAAGTAGTTTAGGAAATGGGAAACTAAAACTATTCAATGAGTTTTGTTATTTATTTTTCTTCAAGAACCTCGTCCTCAGAGAACATTTCCGATCAGTAGCATAATCTGTTGTTTGGTTGGTTCAAAAATGGTTCAAATGGCTCTGTGCACTATGGGACTCAACATCTTAGGTCATAAGTCCCCTAGAACTTAGAACTACTTAAGCCTAAGTAACCTAAGGACATCACACACACCCATGCCCGAGGCAGGATTCGAACCTGCGACCGCAGCAGTCCCGCGGTTCCGGACTGCAGCGCCAGAACCGCTAGACCACCGCGGCCGGCTGTTGTTTGGTCATGGCTCTTCTGAACAGCCGACCGCTGGGGCCGAGCGGGCCTAAGCGCTTCAGTCCGGAACCGCGCTGCTGCTACGGTCGCAGGTTCGAATCCTGCCTCGGGCATGGATGTGTGTGATGTCCTTAGGTTAGTTAGGTTTAAGTAGTTCTAAGTCTAGGAGACTGATGATCTCAGATGTTTAGTCCCATAGTGCTTAGAGCCATTTGAACCATCTTCTGAACAACGATTCTGTGCCCCATCGAAACCACTGGCTTCAACCAGGATTATCCTCTACGACCTGGAACACATTTGACATCAATATTTCCTTGAAGTATTACTTGTAACAAATTGTGTTTATTATTGCGCATTGTATGTCCAGAGTATTCCAGTCGTCTTCCCTTGATGGAGTTAAGAATTTCTAAATCTTTATTCATACGCCGCAGTACTGCCACATTTGTGACTTTATCTGCCCATCCTATTCTTCACATCCTTCGGATACGCTTACGTTTAAAATGCCTCCAACTTCTTGCCTAATACGGCGGAATGTCCTGTGACTAAACTCCATACAGTAGGCTACTGGACACACAGTTTCGGAGTAGTCGGGTGGGAAGTGTAATACTTATGTCAGTGTTAGTCAGAACTTCCTTCACTTTCTGGAAAGATCTTCTGGCCTGTTCAATTCCACAGCCAATTTCTAGAGAGAAGTCACAGTCGTCGTTAATTTGATACCCAAAATATTTTTGTGATGGAACCCTTTCGATCTTGTCATTACATGAAATTCAGGACACTGTTGCATTTGGTACTTCTCTGCCGACAAATATCCGTTTTGTCTTCTTGACGTTTAAACGCGATGCCGTGGCATTGCTCTCTTCAGTAACAGTGTTCAGCAGTTCTTGCAGCTTAGTTTCCAATAAGACAGTGTCAGCGTCCACATATGATGTAACTTATTTTCTTTTTCATCACTCTTGATTTGTTTGATGCTGCGCGTCATGAACTCCCTTCCTGCACCACTCTCTTCATCTCACAGTGGCATTTGCAACATATATTCTCAGTTATTTGCTGGATCTATTCCATTCTCTGTATTTCCTTACACTTTTTATCCTCTACTGTTACCTCTAGGTCCACGAAGGATATTTCTTGTTTTCTTGTCATCTTGTCTCTCTTCTTGTCAGTGTTTTCCATATGTTATTTTCTTCGCCGATTCTGAAGAGAACGTCCTCATTCCTTACTTTATCCGTCCACCACATTTTCAACTGCTGCACCACATCTGAAGTACTTCGATTCTCTTCTTTACCAGTTTTCCCACAGCCAACGTTTCACTACCAGACTATACTGTGCTCCAAACGTACATTCTCAGAAATTTCTTCCTCAAATTAAGATCAATGTTCGAAACCAGTAGACTTCTCGCGACCAAGAATGTCCTCATTTCCTGTGTTAGTTTGCTTTTTAAATCCTCCTTGCTTCGTTCGTGATTGGTTATTTTCCTTACAACATAGCAGAATTCCTTAACTTCGTTTATTTTGTGATCACTAATTTTGATGTTAAATTTCTCGCTGTTATCATTTCTACTGCGTCTCATTACTGCTTTATTTTTCTGGTTTACTCTTAGTCCGTACTCCGTGCTCACTATATGGGTCATTCCATTCAACAGATCCTATAATACGTCTTCACTTTCACTGAGGATAACAATGTCAATCTTATCATTTACAGCCTCTCCTCGTCCCCTCCCCCCTCCCCCCCCCCACCGAATTTTAATCCAACTCTTGAACCTTTCTTTTATTTCCGTCATTACTTCTTGGATGTATAGATTGAACAGTTGCACCCCTGTTTTACACCCTTTTCTTTCTGAGGTTTTTTTTTTTTTTTGGTCTTATAATCTTATTGTTCCCTGATGCTCTTTGTACACGTTGCATATTACCCGTCCTTCCCTACAACTTACTCATATTTTCACCAGAATTTCGAACATCTTGCACCATTTTATATTGTCGAACGTTTTTTCTAGGTCGACAAATCCTGTGGGCATGTCTTTATTTTTCTTCAGTCTTGCTTCCATTACCAAGCGCAACGCCAGAACCGTCTGTCTCTGGCGCCTTTACCTTCCCTAAAGGCAAGCTGATAATCATCTGTCAGATCGTCGATTTTTTTCCTATTCTTCTCGATATTATTCTTGACAACAGTTTGGACGCGTGACCTATTAAGCTGAATGTGCGGTAGTTCTCGAACTTATCGGCCCTTGATATCTTCGGAACCATGGCGATGATATTTTTCAGAACGTACGTCGGCAGTCTCGGTGATTCAACTCACCAACTTGAAATATTGCTTGATTGTCATTACCCTCGTCGATTTTCGAAATTCCGGTGATAACTCCATTAATCACCACTGCTTGATGCTTTCCATCATGGGCATCTCGGAAAAACTAGTGATAGTGCGTGAATGCAGTCCTGGCGAACCTTTTCATAATCGATACTTCTGACAGCTGACCATCGACATGCACATTATGGTTCCAGTACAGATTTCCAGTCAATCTGTCCATCACAATAACTGACGGTGGCCGAAGCACGGACTGCAGTCTGACAATAGGAAGAAAAGTGTTTCTGATAAAGAGCACGTTGTTAACATCGAATATAGATTTGTGTTAGGAAGGCTTGTCCGAATATATTTCAAGTGTAATCTAGTAGGGAAGTGAAAAGTGAACGATAAATAGTTTAGGCAAGAAAATGTAGCAGCTTTGAAAATGTGTTCCTCTAGAAGAATGCTTAAGATTGCGTGGATGGATCGAATTTCTAAACAAGAGGTAGGTAATCGAATTGCTGATAACACAACTGTTGTGCGAGGGTTTGCAGCATTCTCCTCCCAGTCACACTTCCCAGTTGCACATGAAACTACTAGAAAACAGTATCATGTTGTTGAGATATGTTATTATAATTGTTTATGAAACGAAAGCATTGAAATCATAGCAGACTGCGTAGTGTGGATTTTACATATGTATACAGCGCTAAACAGTTTTGAAGGCGGCTGCCAACAGCTGTTAGGTATTTTTAGAAATAGATGAAACACAGCTCTGCAAATACACTGCTGGCCACCGTAAATGCAACACCCTGAAGGAAGCATCCGAATCAAGTGAAATTTACACCATGGGTTTGCAGAGATGAGATATGCAACTGATTAGAATTTCAGCGCAGACGCACATCACGCGCGCCTGTGGAGCCACCTCATAGCGCCATTTAAGGCTTGGCGATTTCCATGAGTGTACGTTCGGCACGTGTGTTTACTTTGTGGTTGTTTCACAAGACGATCAGTTATGCCTCGTAGACAACAGCGAACATCGTTTGATCAAGTATCCGAGTTCGACAGAGGAAGGATAGTGGCTTACCGAGATTGTGGATTATCATACAGAGAAATCGCTAGTCGTGTTGGACGAAACCAAACAAATGTAATGCGGATATGTGACCGTTGGATGCAGGAGGGTACGACGGACCGACGTGGTCGATCGCATTCACCTCGGTGCACCACTGCACGTGCTGATAGGCAAATTGTGCGCATGGCAGTGACGGATCGCTCAGTGACATCCCGAACCATAGTACAGCACATTGCGTCTGTAACGCATCATCCAGTGTCTGCGCGTACCATTCGACGCCATTTACAGCAGAGTGGTCTGTCCGCAAGACGTCCATTGCTTCGTCTACCATTGACGCAGAACCACAGACGTCTCCGTCGCCAATGGTGTGATGACAGACGGATGTGGACGGCAGAATGGAATGACGTTGTCTTTACTGACGAGGCACGCTTCTGTCTGCAGCACCACGATGGTCGGATTCGAGTGTGGAGACACCGTGGAGAGAGGATGCTGGACAGTTGCGTTATGCACCGCCACACTGGTCTTGCGCCGGTTATTATGGTATGGGGCGGTATTGGATATTACTGTCGCATGCCTCTAGTACGCATTGCCGGTACTTTAAATAGCCGGCGCTAGGTGCTGGAGCCAGTTGTCCTTCCTTACCTTCAGGGCTCGGCCACAGCCATATTTCAACAGGATAATGCGCGACCACACGTGTCACGCATTGTCCAAAGGTTCTTCGTCAATAACCAGATTGAATTGCTTCCCTGGCCGGATCGCTCTCCGGATCTTTCGCCGATAGAAAACATGTGGTCCATGGTTGCTCAACGAGTGACCCAGATTACATCCCCAGCTGCCACACCAGATGATCTTTGGCAACGTGTGGATGCTGCATGGGCTGCTGTACCCCAGGAACACATCCAACGTCTCTTTGACTCAATGCCGAGACGTGTGGCAGCGGTGATCTCCAACAATGGCGGCTACTCTGGCTACTGATTCTGGCAGGAACCACATGTCACAGACGTCTGTAAACGTAATCATTTGATACTTGGTCAACATACTATCTACAAAATAAATTTTGTTGTGCTACCTCTTGTCTTTCTTGGTGTTGCATTTACGGTGGCCAGCAGTGTAATACGGAAGATACATGAAATGTATTCGCTGTTGAGACTGCAAACAACCGTCAGCTATGAATGATGGAAATCTAAATTTGTGTCAGACCGAGACTCGAACGCGAATTGTCCGCTTTACATGAGCTATCACCCTAACCGCTTCGGCCATCCGTGAACGGCACACGGTCACACCCAATCTTCCACATGCTCTCGTTCGTGCGTCGCACCCTGCACACGTACACACATTGTTTGATTCCCACAAGGGGGAGGAATTTTAACTGAAAGTCGCTGTCTAGTATCGGCCGATAAATAGATATTGCACGCCTGTATTGTTGGGGTGTGTACGAACATAGGTTGTGATGCAGAAACGATGACATATGGAAGTATAGGTCTGGCCGTTGGCCGTACGCAGATAGCCAAAGCGGTTAAGGCGGCCGCTGGCGTAGAGCGGGAAATCAGATTTCGGCTCCACGTCCGGCACGAATTTTCATTGTCGTCACTCCCTCATACAGCTGATACTTGTTCGCATTCGCAGCAACGAATACATTTCATGTATTCCATAACAGCTATAGTCGCCGCGACTTTCGGACATTCATGCACCAGCGAAAGAACAGTGTATCGTTCTTCTCGACAACATGCACTGCAATATCAAAATGTGGAACGTTATATGAGGATATCACAACTTTATTAGTATTATATACACATGCATATGTTGGTGAATAATTAAATTAACATTTAACTACATAGAAACAGCTTTTGGAAACAGCTAATGAAAAATTATAACCAGTGTAAAAGCATGTGAAACTAAAATACAAAGTGCACAACTTTGCTTCTGCCGTTTGCCGACAGGTGGTGACAGCGGTAAGTAGCGGTCATAAGAAACAGATCGCAGACATCAGGCAGTTAGTTTGGACCTCGGTCAACATAACCTCACTCGAACATTAGTCGATTTGTGTCTGCATCATAAAGTTGTTCTTTTTTTGAAAATGTCGGTTTACGAGCCTAATTCTCGTCATTTGCGGGAGGTGTTACTGTTTTGTTTCAATATGAAGAGAACAGCGGCTGAGTCTAATCGAATGCTCTTAAGTACGTATGGTAAGGACGTTAGTAGTGAAAGAACGTGTCGTGAGTGGTTTCAACGCTTCAAGAACGGTGATTTTAAAGTCTTAGACCGGCGTAGTGGTGGAAGAAAGAATGTTTTCGAAGCTGCAGAATTGGAGACATTACTGAGTGAAGACTCGAGTCAAACTCAGGAAGAACTGGCACGATTAGTGGTAGTGACACAGCAAGCCATTTCAAAACGTCTCAAGGTTATGGGCATGATTCAGAAAGAAGGAACTTGAGTCCCGTGTGAGCTGAAACCACGAGACGTTGAACGGCGTTTATGTGTTTGTGGACGGTTGCTTCAGAGGCAAAAACGGAAGGGATTTCTGCATCGCATTGTGACCGGGGACGAAAAATGGGTTCATTACAATAACCCTAAACGCAAAAAATCATGGGGATAATCCCAGCCGTGCTTCCACGTCGACGGCCAAACCGAATATTCACGGCTCCAAGATCAAGCTCTGCATTTGATGGGTCCAGCTCGGCATCGTGTACTATGAGGTGTTAAAGCCAAGTAAAACAATCACAGGAGCTCGTTATCGAACGCAATTAATGCGTCTGAGCAGAGCATTAAAAGACAAACGGCCGCATTACAGCGAGAGCCACGATAAAGTGATTTTGCAGCATGACAACGCTCGACCCCACGTTGCAAAAGAGGTCAAAATGTACTTCGAAACGTTAAAATGGGAAGACCTACTCTACCCGCCGTATTCTCCAGACATTGTTCCATCTGATTATCACCTGTTTAGATCAATGGCACATGGCCTGGCTGACCAACACTTCAGATCTCATGAAGAAGTCACAAATGCGATCGATTCGTGGATCACTGCAAAAGATGAACAATTTTTTCGAAGCGGGATTCGTATACTGTCCAAAAGATGGGAGAAAGTAGTGGCCAGCGATGGAAAATACTTTTAATGATACATGTGTAACCAATTTGTTTCATTAAGGCCTCAAAATGTTGGGGAAAAACGGCGGAAGCAAAGTTTTACACCTTGTATAAATACTGTTCCTCATATTACCACGCAAAGATTTTTATATTTTAGCTTCACATACTTTCACTTTAATTATTTATTTCATAAGGAAGTTTCAGCTCCTCTCGTTTCCTGAATTGTGGGTTGGGTTGTTTACGGGAGGAGACCAGACAGCGAGGTCATCGGTCTCATCTGATTAGGGAAGGATGGGGAAGGAAGTCGGCCGTGCCCTTTAAAAGGAACCATCCCGGCATTTGCCTGGAGCGATTTAGGGAAATCACGGAAAACCTAAATCAGGATGACCGGACGCAGGATTGAACCGTCGTCCTCCCGAATGCGAGTCCAGTGTGCTAGCCACTCCTGAATTGTGTCCAGGATAAAATGAGTAATATTTCTCTATTACATTAATTATAATTTTTCCACAGCTGTATCCAAAAGCTGTTTCTATATATTTAAATTTCAGTATGATTAGTCAACAGCATATGTGTGCATCACTAAATGTGATATCCTCATGTAACATCACTACTCATTCCTTCCATTGAGTGTGAGGAATGTTTCCTGAAAGTTTGGTCGTACCTTTTTGTAACACCCTGTATACATCATAATCACCATGGCTGTCCTTTGCAATAAATTTTCCCTCATCTAATAGATATAATAATCACAAGTGAACACAGCACTTCTGAATACGTGCATCACCTATCACGCTTCTACTAAGAATGCATCAGACTGCACAGTGGCAAAGACTGAGCCACAACAAGGCCAAAGATTATTTAACAGTAACTTAACTTACTCTCTGTCTGACGTGCGCATCGATAGCATACAAAATCGAAATGACGTAACCACCTTACATGACATGTCTGAAGCATCACTGACATAATGAGTCCTGTTGTCCTCCGTATTCAGGTCTCGCAGATCTGCAGTCTAGCCATGTCAGTACAACACAAGTTTTGTTCTACAAATGGTCATCCAATACAAAACAGTTGGGTGAAATCCATGCCACGACGTAGATCCAGTTCTCCCAATCCATCTGTCAGGTCTAACAACCCTACCACAACAAAGGTCAAAATTTCAATAATGATTGTGGTGTTGCTCACGCTGCTAAATACTGCATTTTCGGGCAACAACAAAGTTATTATGTGGCAGATGTCATTAGAGCACAGTTAATAAAGTCATTTCATGTAATAATGAGTAAGTTAGGCACTCATCTTTTCGTGTTTCCCACGCTGGTCTCGTTGTAAAATCATGGCTCAATCGTCGAAAATCCAGGTGGTGATGATTCCAAGCTCGGATGCAAAGAGGCCTAAGTTTTATTCTGCTATATTCAAAAGTTTTGTAGATGCGCTTCACAAACCACTCTTGAAGATTAAGCCTTTCAAAGTTAGCACAATGGTGATGTAAAAAAACAATCAGCACTCCGAATTTAAGTTACACTTCCTTTTTATTGCTTTTGTTGCAATATCACGTAACACACAAAACATCACAATACAAAACATACTTGAAAACATCTTCCTCACTGTTAATGTTCACATTTTATAAGCTGACTACGTTATGCGTCTTTCCAACATGACGTCCAAGACTTGACTTTCTCAAGGTCCGACTCTCTAACTAACTAATAATCGCTTACGCGCCCAAAAATCAGAGTTACAAGTACGTCAAAGATCATAGTGACAAAAGAAAGAATACACATAATAGTAATATCATTGCAACATAAACATATCGATGTATCAATGTACCTCTACATTAATGAAATCAAATCTGAATGTTGTCTCAGAAATATGTTAACTACTTTACAGAAACACGGTAGAATATTGCTGGTATCGAGAGGTTCAGGTGAGCTACCGTAATGGTTACGTAATTCAAGTACCATTACACAGGGAAGCTCAAGAAAGTAGCGCACAATGTCGATGTAATATGGAGTGGTATCTTCTGCTTGGAAAATTGATTCCATTGCGACCCTTAGCGTATGTAGATGTGTTCGGGTTTGGTGAAAAAAAAAAAGAGCGATGTGATGTTGGTAGTCTTCTCCTTGAAATACCACACATTAACTTTCATACTGTTATAATCTTAGTCAAAATCACAGCAACCTCCTTTCGATTACTCAGCGCTCTGAAATTCCGTCACTTTACAGAAGTATAACATGGAATGTGCCCTCATCTAAAATCACTTACATGCCTCAGGAAATGTGCAGCATATGCTCAACGTTTATACATATATAAATTAACATTTTCCACTCGAGCTTCTGTATATATGTTTGGAGTAATCTCAGGAACTTCTGTACTCATTTTGAAACAGCTTTCACTAACTGATAGACTGATTCACGAGGAAGGTTTGTGGGCATAAAAGACAGGTGTAAGACAGCCTGACTGCAGAATCAGGCTGGCTGAGCTACCACTACTGGAAAGTTGGTGCGATTTACCGCCAACATACTGCGATGCAGGACGTATCAAACATTAAACTAATAAGAACATATCTTTTTGTATCAAATTAGTGTTTAATGGGTGTGCAGGGGAATCCGTGAAAAAGTTACATAGAAAATATAGTGCAGTCGACAATTAGCAGTAGCATCCCAGTTTGTTTCGAGGAAGAAATGCACAAAATATGAGCACAGTTTTCAAACTCCAGAAAAGAGCCATAAGAATAATAACCAAAAATAGTAGTCGAGATCATTGTAAATACCTGTTCAAAACACTGGGCATTTTAACTGCACGATGTGAATGCATTTACCAGTCGGTTGTACACATCAAAAATAACATTGGTAATTACTGCATAAGCCGGCCGAAGTGGCCGTGCGGTTAAAGGCGCTGCAGTCTGGAACCGCGAGACCGCTACGGTCGCAGGTTCGAATCCTGCCTCGGGCATGGATGTTTGTGATGTCCTTAGGTTAGTTAGGTTTAACTAGTTCTAAGTTCTAGGGGACTAATGACCTCAGCAGTTGAGTCCCATAGTGCTCAGAGCCAATTACTGCATAAACAGCTCTGTGCCGATATACTTTGCCGCAGATATAGAATGTGACTTCGTCACTGAACACGTTTATTGAAAAGTGATCTTCGGTCTAAGCTGGCGGGCCGTTTTGATTTACCCGGGCTATGAATGTGTGACTGCCGAAATTGTTCAAATTCTGCTTCCTGGATGAGACAAGGCCAGTTTCGGTGAAACTATTACACCAATTAATAAGTTTGTCTCTGAGGATACTTAGTCCTGAACTGTCTCTGGACTGTAGTAGCGGTTTTGGATTCATGGTCGCGCGAAGTGGCCACGTGGTTAGAGACGCCATGTCACGGATTGTGCGGCACCTCCAGCCGGAGGTTCCTCCCTCGGGCACGCGTATGTGTGTTGCTGCTAGTTGAAGTTAGTTTAAGTAGTGTGTATCTCTAGGTACCGATGACATCAGCAGTTTGGTCCTTTAGGAATAAGCACACATTTGAACATTTTTGATGCATGAAACCGTAAACGAGACAGCGCACGTTCTACACTGTTATACGACCTCAAGAGGACTGTAGGACTAACTCATTCTCGCATGTCACCTAGCGGGAACATCGGGAACTAATAGTGTTAGGCGGGAATAAAACTTGAATATATACTGCATTTAGTGCTGTATCAAACATTTCTGTAAGTTATTTCTAGAAAGCCTCTGTAACGAGGCGATCGTTGAAAGACGAAGCTGTTCGCGAACGACGCCATCGATGGATTATTGGTTTCACCTTTTTCTTTTGCCTCTGCAAGGACGAAGTTCTTCGGACTAGTTCAGGGTGATTACATTTTGGATGATCCATGGATCAGTGTTTTTCTCTGTTGTGATTCAACATGACCCGTCTGCCTAAAATTATCGGTCGTAGAGCAGCGTTATGTTGCGAGTGGGAGACAACTCATCCACATCGGGCTACAAACAACGATGAACACCGTTGACCAGTTTTCATTTCGGTCATCCACCGTACGAACTCTGCCTTCGCATGAACGGAGAATATTTCCAGTTCCAGAACTTTGCTCTTCTAATGAGTGCAGCTACACACCTAGTCAGTACTACCTACCAAATAAAACTCTTTCGTTTCTTCCTCCTTCTTTGTTAACCAGGAAACATTACACACAGTAGTTTCACTGACACGAGTCCTCGTTTTATATGCCTTTATTTCAGAGTGCCCTGTAAATCTCCTCATAACTTTTTGTTACCTCTAAAACAGTTGTAACTATGTGCCCGTGTGTGTCACATGTAAAAATTATCGTCGCATTCTCTCTGTGTAACGGTGGATTAATGTTTCACGATATCTTTCTCATTTTGAAGAGAAGGCACTGGAGTTCAAATAATATTGAGGTTGTTGTGTTTGAGCATCATAAACACAGAATTTGGTGGAAAAATCGTTAAGCATCGCAGTTATTTGTTTCATGACAACAGCATTAGTAATAAACCGTGCAAATAAATGCGGTAATAATAAACAAAACAAGTGCTACTGCACACATCGCAGACAGCAGAAAGCCGATTATCTGGATTTGAATTCGAAGCTCTCGAAATATGTCATCACCATGAACAAAAGTCGACTAAACGCGTGCTGTAATCTCATAGCGGTTCTTCCCACACAATGTTGTCCGTTTCGATAAATGTTTTTGTGGAGAAGAAATGAGAGGAACATGTTCAAAGTGTCGTAAGGCACCGGCTTCCAAGACATATTTATCAGGGTTCTGTACACAGAGGTAGGGAAGTCAGCATGCTGTTACATGGTGTCTCAATGTATAATTTGCTTTAAATCACACTGAGTACTTTTCATCCTGATTATTTGATCTCATAGTACCATGAATGGTAAGAAATATTACACTGAGCTGACAAAAGTCATGGGGTAGCGATATGCTCACGTATACATGGTGGTAGTATGGCGTACACTAGGGCTGTCATTTTTACCCAGATGAATCGTGTGCAAAGGTTTCCGACGTGTTTGTGGCCGCACGACGGGAGTTAAAAGACTTCGAACGTTAGTTACACATAGACGCATGGGAATTCCATTTCAGGAATCGCTAGGGAATTGGATATTCCGAGACAGTTCAAATGGTTCAAATGGCTCTGAGCACTATGGGACTTAACATCTATGGTCATCAGTCCCCTAGAACTTAGAACTACTTAAACCTAACTAACCTAAGGACATCACACAACACCCAGCCATCACGAGGCAGAGAAAATCCCTGACCCCGCCGGGAATCGAACCCGGGAACCCGGGCGTGGGAAGCGAGAACGCTACCGCACGACCACGAGCTGCGGGCTTCCGAGACAGTGTCCAGAGTGTACCGAGAATACCAGATTTCATGCATTATGGATGAAGCAGTGGCCGACGGCTTCAGTTAACGACCAAGAGCAGCGGTGCTCACGTAGAGCTGTCAGTGAAAACAGACCGGCAACACAGCGTGAAACAATCGCAGAAATTAATGGGAGACGTACGACGGGTGTATTCGTTAGGACAGCGCGGCGAAATTTGGCGTTAATGGCGCTAATGGGATATGGCAGCAGACGACCGACACGAGTGTCTTTGCTAACAGCACGACATCGCCTGCAGCGCCGCTCCTGAACGTGTGACCATGTCGGTTGGACCCTAGACTACTGAAAAACCGTGGCCTGGAATTTCAGTTGCTAAGAGCTGATAGCAGGGTTAGAGTGTGGTATAGACTGCACGAAGCCCTGAATCCAGGTTGTCAACAAGGCACTGTACAAGCTGGTCATGGGTGCCTAATGGTGCGCACTGTGTATGGCCCAACTGAACAGATCATCGACTAGAAATGGTTATTTTTGGCTATTTGTAGATCATCTGAAGCCATTCATTAACTTCAGGTTCCCAAACAGCGGTGGAATTTTTGTGGATGACAATGCGGACCACAATTAGTCGCCATTTATTTGAAGAACATTCTGTACAGTTCGAGCGAATGATTTAGCCACCCTCACAGCTCGACATGAACGCAATTGAAAATTTATGGGACATAATGGAGAGGTCACTTCGTGCACAAAATCCTGCACCGGCGCCACTTCCGCTAGTATGGATGGCTATAGAGGCAGCATGGAGCAATATTTGTGCATGGGACTTGTGGAGTCCATCCCACGTCAAATTGCTGTACTAGGCTGGGCAAAAAGAGATCCCACGCGATATTTGGAGGTATCCGAATTCACATGGCTCTGAGCACTATGGGACGTAACATCTGAGGTCATCAGTCCGCTAGAACTTAGAACTACTTATACCTAACTAACCTAAGGACATCACACACATCCATGCCCCAGGCAGGATTCGAACCTGCGACCGTAGCAGTCGCGCGGTTCCGGACTGAAGGGTCTTGAACCGCTCGGCCACCGTGGCCGGCTGGAGGTATCCCATGACCTTTTCACCCCAGTGTATCCTTGTATCTATCGAGGCTGGTACATCTAGGGATTTAGGTATTTAGAAACACAAAATAGTGAATTTATGCTGTCTCTTTTTCTCTTTAGAGTGAGAGGCACCCACATGCCTAGCTCATACTGTGGCATCAAGCAGTCAGGCCTCCAAGATCAGTGGTCTGCCAAGAGAGTGTATTCATTCTTATTTATCGAGTAACATGAACTCTCGTACTCACAATTAAGTTACAAATTATCCTCCTGTATGAATAATACGCAACGGAAACGCACATCTGACTGTCAATAATTTACAGAACTCTGACTGTTCACTACGCACTGGCAATACCACATTTTCTTTTGGTCTTTTATTTAACGGCTTTTATCAACACGTGGCCACCGCACTGAATATGAATGGCGCACACATTATAAATTCGGGACATCATGACAACATACAATTCGAAGGAAAAGTCCAATCTTTTTCTTTTCACTATCTTATTTATTCCGATAATTTCTACAACCTAAACACACAAATTCTATAACCTACAACAATAACACATGAGAGATTCCGCCCAGTGGGCATGGCTTTACATTGGTGACTCTCTACCTTATGGTCTCGTAATTATTTAACGCTACAGTGCACTTTCTGGATAGGATGGTGGATCTTTTATTATTTCTCACACTTCGACTCTCACAATCAATCACGAAACTTTCCTCCAGACCGAGCAATACAAAAGGAACACGCATAACCCACTAATCTTTTGAAACTACCTCGCTACTCTCCCATGCAAACCACACATACCCAAATTACATGACATACACCACACTACAATATGAAACACTACACAGGGAATAGTCACAACATTATCACTTTCAGCTTTCCCACTTCAATTAATATTTATCCCAGTTTCACACGACACTGCCCCACTTCGTAATTCTACTTTCCTACTATGAACTCTGGAGATATATGCACGTCTTCCTGTGCAATGCAAGCCAAGTGGCGTTGCTGGATAGACGGCTGACTCACCTTGTTTCTCTCTCAGAGTGTTATAGTTTGAATCAAGCGTCACGCGGAAACATATCTCGCAGAGTAATATTAAGAACATATTCATCACACACACGAGTCCTCAACTGATACAATGGACGAGTACTTCTCTTTATCCTTTGTCTCATACACAGATTGAGACTCACACAGTACTCACCACGTGGAAGTACTCGCCTCTAATTTCAAGTCCTGCACACGCTATTTCTTAAATACGAGGCCTGTTCAGAAAGTAAGCTCCGATTGATTGCCAAATTGAAACCACAGTGAACATCAGAAATGTTTTACTTGTAACAATTAGCTACACCTTTCAGCTACTTCTCTACGTAGTCGCCGTTCTGACTTAGACTTTTGTCATAGCGTTGTACCAACTTTTCAATAGCCTCATCATAGAAGGCAGCCGCCAGTGCTTTCCGCCAATTCTCCACGCTGGCCTACACCTCGTTGTCTGTGTCAAAATGTTGTCTTCAAAGACAGCGGTTCATGTGACCAGAGATGAAACTCAGGGGGAGACAATTGCGGACTGTATTGTGGGTAATCTCACATTTCCATTTGAAAACGATGCAGGAGCATCTTCATTGCCCCTGCAGAATGCGGCTGAGAATTGTCTTGAAGAAGAAACAGCACGACAGTTATGTAATGTTAGCTGCATAGCTTCAGGCGAAATTTCTCACCAGGCCCTCGTACTTGGCGGCAGACACTATTTTCTAGACATCTTTACGCACTCACTGCGAGCTCAGAAATGAGAAGAGCGACGTGATGCTAACTGGGGTTATACTAGAGACACTACCCAACACATCTGTGCAAAGCTTTATCGGATTTTCATAGTCGTTTCCATTTCGCGACCGATCGGAGCTTACTTTCTGAACGCCCCTCGTATTTCAACTTATAGTACACACGCTAGTAATTCAGCTTAACTTAAGCACACGGAAGTATTTCAACTTATTGCTACACGTGGTTTCATTGTGAGCGTTGGTCACTTCCGAAGATTACTACGATCCCATTAATATTACCTGCCTGACATTTAATTCTCCCCACAAAAGTTCCTGAAATAGAGAAATTATTATTTCAAACTACTGTTAAATATTCCACATGCATACCATGTCTCCACTCTTTTGTCTGTACGGAGCACACCTAAGACAGGTCTTAACAGCACAAGATCCAGCGGCAGAGTGCTGAAACATGGCCGTTCTCTAGGTCCTCTCGCACCTCTGCTGAAGTGGGGGAGCACCTTGCTACCGTATTGGTCAGCCACATTTCAGGCGCTCAAAGCTCCAGTAAGTTTCATCTCTTTGGTTCCACCAACGGTGGCCAAAGGATCGTCTCAAAGATGATCATATATTCACATTCACTATCTGCAGTTAGCAGACGACCATACATTCATTCATTTCACAGATCTCACCAAACTGGATGTAGGGATTTATTTTGTGGGAGTGCACATGTGATCAATTAAATAAATAAATTGTCATTCTTTCCACACTGGTATCCGGCTTCGCTGTATTAACTGAAATTGAGTTATTATTAGAAAAAAATGTGTTGTTCTGACAAAAATAATGAAGTATGTTGTACCTATTTTCAATGTCGGGCGGTACTGTACCCTTTCAAGAGAAAACTTGAGATTACTAGACCTTATAGAATCTACAGGCTCCTTAACGTAGATTGTCAGTACTGAACAGAATAACAAAGACAAAATAAGTACACCAGAAACGTGAAAAACGAGAAAACTGGGATACGGATAGCAAAAGAATTTAAAAAATCTTATGTGCGATGTACAATGCAAAGATGACTGACACAGATAAAGAAATATTTTTAAAAACTTATGATTGCTGCCTTATCTCCAGAACTGAAGAATTACTTTCTCAAACATTATGCCTTTAAATAAGGAAAAATGGAAGAAAGTTTAGGAACAAGCGTTCCGTTGATGACGAGGTCATTATAGACGTAGCAGTATTTCAGATTTGAAAATGATTGGGCCGGAAATCGGCTGGCAGTTTGAAAGAAACCAAGGTTTAAAGAAACCATGGTGGCATTTGCCTAAAGTGATTTAGGGAAGTCTTGGAAAACCTAAAGGTGAGTGGGCGGACAGACTGGAACTGCCACCTCGCCCTGTTCTTTAATCATGCTGTCAAGGGACGTGAAACATGAAAAGTAGAAAAATACAAAAAACTCGTTCTTTTCCTACTCTGTATGCTATTCATTGTCATTCTCACAAACCCGAATGATTTTCCAATAGTCTACGCTATCGTATGCAGCTTGGTAGTCAATTAAAAGGTCATTCATCCCAATCCCGAATTCAACTATATTTTCTAAAATTTGTCATTGTGTGAAAATGTAATCTATAGATGATTTCCCTGGAAGAAATCCACACTGGTATGAGCCAAACTCCCTCTGAAGAACTGGGAGGAGACGGCCAAACAGTATGTTAGAGAATACTTTGCATCCCAGCTTTAGCAGCGTTATTCCTTTATAGTTGTCACATTCCAACGTATCTCCCCTCTTGTACGCAGGTACTATAATTCCTTCTCTCCACTGTTAAGGCATTTTCTTTCATTCCATACTGAAATAAACAGCTCTGGGGGAATCTATTTCAAATGGTTCAAATGGCTCTGAGCACTATGGGACTTAACTTCTAAGGTCATCAGTCCCCTAGAACTTAGAACTACTTAAACCTAACTAACCTAAGGACATCACACACATCCATGCAGCAGATAAATGCGAGAGTTACCGCATATTCAAATTAGCAGCTTTTTTGGTTGCTGACAAGAATAATATACTGGAGACTGGAAAAGAAAATTGAGGATATGTTACATGACGCTCAGTTTGGGTTTATGACAGGTAAAGGCAGTGGAGAAGCGGTACTGACGTTGCGCTTGGTAATGGAAGTAAGACTGAAGAAAAATCAAGACACGTTCACATAATTTGTCGATCTAGCGAAAGCGTTCGAGGATGTGAAACGGTGCAAAATGTTCGAAATTAGGAGTAAAACAGGAGAGGTTTACAGAATCTGGAACTATACAATATATACGAAGATGAAGCCAGAACAACAAGGCTGGAAGACAAAGAACGAAATGCTCGGATTATCAAGAGTGTAACGTTGGGATTCGGTGTTTTGCCCCTGCTGTTCACTCTACACATCGCAGAAGCAATAATGGAAATAAAAGAAAGATTCAAGAGTGGGATTAAAATTCAGGAAGAAAGGATATGAAGATAAGATTCGCTCGTAACATCGCTATCTCCACTACAGGGAAGGAAGAATCCGAGTACCCGTTTAATGGAGTGAATAGTCTTATGAGAAAGGATATGGATTGGGAGTAGACCGGAGAAAAATGAATGTAATAAGAAGTAGCAGAAATGGGAACAGCGAGGAGCTTAACATCAAAACTGGCGAACACGAATTAAACGAAGTTAAGGCACTGTGCTGTCTTGGAAGATAAATGACGCATGACGAACGAGGACTTAAAAATGAGATCAGCACAGGCAAAGAGGATATTCCTGGCCAAAAGAACTCTACTAGTATCAAGCGTAGGCCTCAATTTGAGGAATAAATTTCTGAGAACGTCCGTTTGGAGCAGAGCGTTACATGGCAGTGAATCATAAACTGCAGAAAAAACAAGAACAGAAAAGAGTCGAAGCGTTTGAGATGTGCTGCTACAGAAGGAAGTTCAGAATTAGGTAGAGCAATAATATAAGGACTGAGAAAGTTCTCTGCAGAATCGGTGAAAAAGAAGGTAGAGGATCATAGGACATAAAGCATCAGGGAACAGCCTCCTTGCTACTTAAGGCCGACAGTAAAAATTATCGGGGAAGACAGAGACTGGAAAACACCAAACAAATAATTGAGGACGTAGGGTGCAAGTTACTCTGAGATGAAGAGGTTGGCACTGGTGAGGAAGTCGTTAAGCTGTTGTCTGTAGACCAGTTGTCAGCTTGCCCCATTAATCTCCTGGCTGTGTTTGGCATGGAAGTGCCTGTGCCCTTCATCAGTATACCAGGTGATCAAAAAGTCAGTATAAATTTGAAAAATAAACTACGGAATAATGTAGATAGAGAGGTAAAAATTGACACACATGCTTGGAATGACATGGGTTTTTTTTTTAGAACCAAAAATAAAAAAAAGTTCACAAAATGTCCGACAGATGCGCGTGGTTTGGTGATGATCGTGTGTTCAGCCGCCACTTTCGTCATGCTTGGCCTCCCAGGTCCCCAGACCTCAGTCCGTGCGATTATTGGCTTTGGGGTTACCTGAAGTCGCAAGTGTATCGTGATCGACCGACATCTCTAGGGATGCTGAAAGACAACATCCGACGCCAATGCCTCACCATAACTCCGGACATGCTTTACAGTGCTGTTCACAACATCATTCCTCGACTACAGCTATTGTTGAGGAATGATGGTGGACATATTGAGCATTTCCTGTAAAGAACATCTTCTTTGCTTTGTCTTACTTTGTTATGCTAATTATTGCTATTCTGATCAGATGAAGCGCCATCTGTCGGACAATTTTTGAACTTTTGTATTTTTTGGTTCTAATAAAACCCCATGTCATTGCAAGCATGTGTGTCAGTTTTTACCTCTCTATCTACATTATTCCGTGATTTATTCAGTTTTCAAATTTATACTGACTTTTTGATCACCCGGTACTTGTGTTGTCAGTCAACATTATGTTTTCCGACGAGCGTTGCAATGCCCCAGGTAAACTATTTGTGCTAGAGTATCTAAGGAGTATCTAAGGAGGCTTCCTTGAGGAGACGTTGGCCCGAGCGGGCGTGTGGGAGCGCCAGCCAGTAAGGTGTGTGTACCTGGAGTGAAGGTGAGGCCCTGCGGGGCCACTGACTACACTCCAGCCCACTCCACGCAACGCGGCCACGGCCGGGCCGCGCGTGTCGCGTCCCCAGGGACCTCGGCGCTCCTCGGTACTCTTCGGCTCCCCTCGGCGACCTCTAGCGGAAGCCGGACGTGAGGCGCGCGCGCCGCACGCTACGCTACCGGCCGCAGCCTAGGTCTAGGTCAGGCCCACGCTCGCCAGCATGCTGACAAGCTCTCGCTGCCCGGTACGGCAGCCGTGACCAATCGGGATATGGAGCCAGCCTCAACTGACCCGTAGCCCGCGTGACGTCTCGAAACCTGCGCCATAACACGGCGAGTCAAACCAACAGCGACTCAAAGGAAGGCCTCGGCGCTTGTTGGTGACGTCACGTCAGCTAGGCAAGGCGAACGCCAGGTTTGTTGCAGGCAGAAACGCCTGGGCGTGCTTATCACTATAAATCTCTTATTTTTGGACAAAATGTTTGGTATTGTTTTGGATTCTGCCGTTTTATTTAGACGAAAGATTTTCTTACTATCGTAAAGCTACATATGAAGATCATAGTTCTGTATTACTGAATCCTGTCAAAACAAACGTAGATCAATATGAGATGATGCTTTGCCCCATTGCAAGCTTCGGAAATTTTACATTCAAGTAACTATATTTACTTGATCCATTTTGCTATCGAAACTTACCCCAACCCCCTTACAATTAACTCGTTTCTTTTATTTATTTTCGTTTGACATCGTCACTGGAAATGTGAACTAATTTACAAGTGTAAATGTCCAACTGTTGCCAGTCATTAGATTACAGTCGTTTTCCACGAAAGGAATTCTAAACAGGAAACAAAATAGCTTCATGCACCGAAAATACTGCTGAGCTTAAACTTTTTTAAACACGCACATTAGAAAAGATAAATATTCCCCTCTTGCAACTGAAAGGAGAAACTTTATAAGATAAAAAATGTTATTTGATAAAACAAGTGTCTCTCTTTTGCCTCTTCTTCTGTCCCCCGCCCCCTCCCCCAACGTGTACAATCGCAAGATATTTCATTAACATTCAGTGCTCCTCACCCCATAGTCAACCAAGATACCTAAAGAAGAGCACCAGTATGTTCACAGTTTCTTGTAAAAGCTACGCAGTACAAACGTAACTTCCTCAGATTTACAAATAAGGTAAAGAAGCACGAATTCTGTTGCTGCTGGACCATGAAGTTGTTTTTGTATGTCAATCCTTAAAACAGGTGGAAATTTAAGTTCAGGAGTACACTATTTGTTAAGAAGTGTAATGAATTGCACAATTAATTGATTGCAGAAATCTCTCAGAACAATGTGTGTTGGTCAACTACAGCCAATATTTTCACATTTTCCTGTGTCAGAGAGGGAGACACCACCATTATGAGAATGCCTGCAACAGACCTGGCGTTCGCCGTGCCTAGCTGACGTGACGTCACGAACAAACGCCGAGGCCTTCCTTTGAGTGGGTGTTGGTCAAACGTGACATCCCATTCCTGGCGTAATAAATTATAGGTTGATTAACAAAGAATAGAGTTTGTTGTTCATTACAGACAAACTATGAAATATAGAAACGTATTCGCCTGTTAATGGATAGAGGAAAGTTCAAAGTCTTATCTTCGCACAGACACTATATCATACATTTAACAAGAATGCCATGCCTTGCTCGAGAATCATCGAAACGGTAGTCCATTTCATTCCACACACGAATCAACACGTCAGCTTCAACAGTTCGATTTCTCTGTTCTTGAAGAGTAACTGCCGTAGGTGGGACAAAGACTGTCTTTTATGTATCCCCAGTGAAAAGAATCACGTGTGAGGTCTGGTGACTTGGGAGGCCAAAAGCAGTGAATGTGAACCTGTTGTCAATCTCTTCCGATCCAGCTTTGTGGAATAGTGTTGTTAAGATAACATCGCACCTCATGGTGAAAGTGAGGCAGTGCTCCCTGCTTAAAAATGAAATTGAAATATTTGTGAAGTTCAGAAAATAACAAATTTTACAGTATGTCCAGTTATGACACTTCTGTCACGCTTTCCAGTTTCACAGGTTCGTAAACTTTGTGAACAGAAATAGCACATTAGTTTTTGCTGAGTCTGTCATGTTCGAGGACGACGCCAGGATTTTGAGATTCCCAGAATATTACTTTACTCGATAGGTGAATCGTCGATTCTTCAGAAAAGATGAGTCTTTCAGAAAAAGTGTCTAGCATATCCCGGCGAACTGGATTGCAAAATTCGTACCACCCGTTATGGTCGCTGGGACGCAGTTGCTGCAATAACTTCAATTTGTAAGACTTCATATGAAGGGCTTATTTCAGTAGTGGTACAAGTCCATTTCCTCCACTTTTCTGCCTATAATGCTTCTGAAATTAATGATCCAAACAAACAGAAAGAAAGGTTCATCTCTGTTGTGACTTGGCAAGACAGCCAAGCCACTATGAGATAGCCGAAAGGCAAGCGTTTAAGCTCACGCAGGCTGGCGTGAGGTCTGGAACAGTTAAAGGAGTTGAATCTAGTAAAAAAGTACGTAGCTTCTGGAATACTTAACTTTAATCCATAATTGGTGAACATCGATCTGACGGTACATGCATCACAAGATAAATAGCAAATGATAATGGCGCCTTGCTAGGTCGTAGCAAATGACGTAGCTGAAGGCTATGCTAACTATCGTCTCGGCAAATGAGAGCGTAATTTGTCAGTGAACCAGCGCTAGCAAAGTCGGCTGTACAACTGGGGCGAGTGCTAGGAAGTGTCTCTAGACCTGCCGTGGGGCGGCGCTCGGTCTGCAATCACTGATAGTGGCGACACGCGGGTCCGACGTATACTAACGGACCGCGGCCGATTTAAAGGCTACCACCTAGCAAGTGTGGTGTCTGGCGGTGACACCACAATCTCTAGCATGAACCTATATGCTTGAATATTTCTGGTATCTCAACTGAAGATTTTTCAGCGCTCATTTAACTTTAGGACTCTGTATCTCAAAATTAACAAAAATGGACTTGTACCACTATTGAATTAAGACCTTCATATACAGGCGTCGCTTCAGAACACGGCACACCGTTGTTTGAGGTCGGTGAAGTTCCTGGCCTGTCCGCCTTGTGGACTTCTGAGGGCGGCATGTGATAGCATCTCGGATCGTTCTACATTTTTCATCAGACGTACATGGCTGGCCGGTACTCTTCCCTTGGCATATGGAACCAGCTTCCAAGAATTTGGTATATCAATCGTACAATCATAAATCTGCCTGTGCAGGGGCTGTTTCTTGCTGAGCCGACGGTGGAATGCACGCTGCACTTGAACAATGGATTGACTTAGCGCTAATTCCAACACACAGAATAATTTATCTTGTGATGTAGTCGCCATGTTGGTATAAATCAACAACAGCGTAGCTGTGTCGAAACTTTGAACCTTCCTCTGTTCAGTGACATGCACAATGTGTTTCTGTCTTTTATAGTTTGCCAGTAATAAACAACTGAACTATGTTCTTTCTCTTTGAATAACCCAAGCCTCCGTTTTGACATTGACCTTCTGGACACCACCTACATTGATCCTGGGTTCCTCAACACCGTGATAACTGGAGATGAGTCATGGGTGTACGGGTACGAGCCAAAAACGAAAAGACAGTCGTCGCAATGGAAGCATCCCGAGTCTCCAAGCCCGAAGAAAGTGCGGCAGGTGCGAAGCAAAATCACGGTGATGCTGACTGTCTTCTTTGATGTCCGTGGAATTTTGCATCACGAAACACCGGAAGGAGAAACAGTGACAAAGGAGTACTATCAAGATGTTCTCCAGCGACTCCGTGACGCAGTTCGGCGCAAAAGACCAGACATGTGGACGGCGAAAATCTGGCAACTGCGTCACGACAACGGCCCCACACATTCATCCCACGCTGCTGCTGCGGTCGCAGGTTCGAATCCTGCCTCAGGCATGGATGTGTCCGATGTCCTTAGGTTAAGTTAGGTTTAAGTAGTTCTAAGTCTAGGGGACTGATGACCTCAGATGTTAAGTCCCATAGTGCTTAGAGCCATTTTTGAACCATTCCACTTGATCCAAAATTTCTTTGCCAAACATGGAATTACAGCCGTTCGCCAACCTCCCTACTCTCCAGACATGGCTCCTTGCGACCTCTGATTGTTTCCAAAATTGAAGACGCCACTGAAAGGATTCCGTTTCGAGAGTAGAGAAGAGATAATGCGGAACACGACGACGGAGCTGAACACCATACCAAAAGAAGATTTCCATAGGTGTTTCCAGCGGTGAAAGGATCGGTGGGGAAGCACAAGGGGCCTACTTTGAAGGGGATTAGGGCTCCGACCCCATCAGGTATTCGAAATATTTTTTCTGGCCAAAGGTCGGATACATTTTAGGCAGGCCTCGTATACCACCAAAACGATAATGTTACACAATTTTCCTGAGTGAATTATTTGTTCCAACGTCTTCCATATGATGGTACAGCATTTTCGAATATCATGGTTTTGGAAGTGCAGGTGTTGTGGTGTTCAAAATGGTTCAAATGGTTCAGAGCACTATGCGACTTAACTTCTGAGGTCGCCTAGAACTTAGAACTACTTAAACCTAACTAACCTAAGGACAGCACACAACACCCAGTCATCACGAGGCAGAGAAAATCCCTGACCCCGCCGGGAATCGAACCCGGGAACCCGGGCGTGGGAAGCGAGAACGCTACCGCACGACCACGAGCTGCGGACTCCTCAATATCCTTGGAGGCCAGTGTGGATGCACGTTGCAGAGCACGCATTGCTGTCCGTGTTGATCACACACTCTGTTAAGAACTGTGATGTAGTCCGGAGAATGCGGTGCCAAAGCAAGGTTGGCACCTCACGAAAACCACAGAAAACGATAGATCCGCATACCGTACCGACGAATGAGATACACCGGCATAGCCACGCCTCCTGGAGTTTCAATACGGCACCGTAATCGACGGTCTATTTACGGTTGAGCAGAGAAACGCTCGCCCCAGCTCGCGGCCACCGATCAAGAAGACTGCATAATCTTAGATAGGCGGTCGGTGTATTAAAAGTCTTAGAACTTTTATCTGAACATTATTGCAATCATACTTCAAGTGAAAAATGTTGTAAATTTGTCTGTATCAAATGATACTTTAATACTCAGAGAGTGTTGCAATTTCCCAGAACATTCCTGTGCAAATAGACATATGAAGCAGTACAACTTCATATCTGTAGTGTAACAAAGCGAACAAATATTTTACGTGTTGTAGTTCCATTTAGACTCCTCCTGGAGCAAACCAAAGAGCTTACTATTCTACCGTCCAGTGCATTTTCACCTGGGACAACAAAGAACAATGTAGCGCCGTTCTTAATGTCCAGTGGAATATCACGAATCGCGGTAACTTCAATGTTATTCCTATCCTTGAATAAATTGTCACATCTCGTCGTCTCATAGCGTTTTTCTTTCGATTACCTTCCGTACTATACTGTGGCAGTTCACTCAGTGTATTGTCTACGTTCCTTTGAGCTACGCTGATTGGCAGTGAGACACCACGCGTTGTTGACTTCCTCAATTTGTGAGGCCCTTTCTCTTGATTAATCCGATGTTTCTGAAACTGTAATCGTTTGTTTGTCTGCACATGTACATTATAGCTACCGATTTCCGTCGCATTCGGATAATTCTTTCATGTTGCATCGTTTTCCTTTTTGTTTTTCTTTTTTTTCTTTTCAGTGTTTCAGTGCTTCACTTTTCAGTGTTTTAGTCCTTTATACTAATGTTTATGAATCGTGTAGTAAGCAGAAGGAACTGTTTGAACCAGGTTTAGTAAGGGCTTAAGACTTCCGTGCGAACATTGTCAAGGACAATGCGCAACCGCAATTTTTTCACACACACGGCCATTCCCTCATGCAAAACGTGAGCAAGTTGCTCAGTAGCTGCAATGGTGAAAGGACACCGGAGTTATCCATCCCGTTTCTGCAAGCCAATGGACATCACCCTTAGTATTCTCAAGAAGTCTTCACGTGGTTTATTGTTGTGTACTGACTTCAAGGCAACAGTAAACCCGCAAACTATTGTGGATTATTTTCCTCTTCCACGTCCGGAGGAACTGATCGGCAGATTGCGACAGGGCAAAGACTTTTCCAAGACTGATTTGCGTGAGTCATATTTACAGTTACCTTTGGACGAGCAGTCAAAGCAATACTTTGTGATAAACACTCACCTAGGTTTGTTCCAGTTTCAATGACTACAACTGAAATTGCTTGGGCTCCTGAACGTTTTGAACGCTTCCTGGAACAGTTAACGGCGAAAGTTCTTTTCTGTACAATCTATTTGGACGACAGTGTCGTCGCGGGTCATACACCTGCTGAACATTTAGCAAATTTAGACATCTTGTTTCAAGTTCTTCCTGCGGCTTGCCTAAAGTGCAAAAAAGAAAAATGCCTCTTTTCCAAGAAGAGATGAACCAATTAGGTCACGTAATTAATGGACAGGGTTTTCATCCTGTTACATCGCGCTTGTCTGTGATTAGAAATCTGGCGGTGCCTTGTAATGTTAAGGAGCTCGAATCGGTCATGGGGAAGCTCACATATTACATCAAACTTACTGCTAACAGGGCACAAATTGTTGCACCACTCCACGGGCTGCACCGGAAAAATGCTCTTTTTGGTTGATCCAACTAATGTCAGAACGAACTTCAGCAATTAAAGGGCACATTGTTTGATTCCTTCATACCTGGCTAAGCATTTAGTATCATATGTGACCCGGGTTCCCGGGTTCGATTCCCGGCGGGGTCAGGGATTTTCTCTGCCTCGTGATGACTGGGTGTTGTGTGATGTCCTTAGGTTAGTTAGGTTTAAGTAGTTCTAAGTTCTAGGGGACTGATGACCATAGATGTCAAGTCCCATTTTTATCATATGTGAACGAATCTTCTTACTGGATCGTAATTGTGCTCTCCCACACAACTGGTTCATCTGATAGACCTATTGCTTTTGCCTCAAAAACTGCTAACAAAGCGCATTCTAACTAAAGCCAGCTTGAAAAAGAGGCACTCGCCGTTACGAATGGTGTTACAAAATTCCTACCAATATTTGTACGGTCAAAAGTTCTAATTGCTGATAGATTAGCAGCTTTTGCCAGCCTTGTTCAATCATGCCAAGTCCCTCCCACTTGGATAACACAAAAATTGCCAGACAGTTTGAAAGACATTCCACATCCAGTGGCGCGTCGCTACTTTTCGCATGATCACACATGTGATGATAATCAACAAAAAGCACTTGTATGGCAACCATAGCTAGAGAAACAGAAATCCAATGAAGCTGGAGGGAGGGCACTGAACCATAGAGAGCAGATAAAGATGACAAAGGAGGAAATTCTGATGAATCTTACCACATGTTGTTTGAAGTCGTTGCGCGAGATACCCGCACAACAGGCTAAATATGTGATATAGCTAACACTGTATGTTTACCAACATTACAACGAAAAATTCGCGCGAATCGGAGTTTACAACAATGGAAGTACAATATTCCTGTTACGAGCGGACGTCTTATTTTTATAGGAAACTATGGGAAGGCACAAAAGGATAACTACCCGACATTCAAACTGCCTACTTCACAATGCTTAACTCACGAAGTCGGAATAGCGAGGTCAGTAACCGCCGGCGGTACATTTTGTCGTTGATCGTGGGACTCTGCTCGCTGTTTAGTTACAGCTGCCCGTTGGTTTTCTCAGAGAGACTGTCATCCTGCGCACGATGCGAGCAGCTTCACGGTCCCTGAGCGCTCGTTTCCCGTGAAGGCAGGAAGGTACAACTGGTGTCCCGTGCTCTGCGCCCACAGACGAGGAGAAGAATCGTGCCACAATTGGGTACTACAGCCCCGGTGTTTAGGCCACGCACCAATGCTTTTCAATCCCTTTCAGCGTTTTCCATATTCTCCTTCCGCCGCCTATTCTGCGGAGAACCATCTCATTCCTTACCTTACCGGTCCACCTAATTTTCAACTTTTTTCTGTAGCACAGCATTTCAGCCGCTTCGATTCTCTTCTGTTCCGATTTTCCCACAGTCCATGGCCCATTAACATACGAGGGGTGACTGAAAAGTAATGCTTCCACCTTCGTAACTCTTCAACAGTTGGCAGCATTGGTATGCGGCAGGTACTGGTTCGCTCCGTAGCCTCTTCTCTACAGCTCCAGTTGGCGGTTGTGTTGTTACAGTGTAAAGTATGGAACCCTGCGCAGACGGTCGTTCAATGCGATTTAAGCAACGTGCAGCCATTGAATTCTTGACAGCAGAAGGTGTCACCCCAAAGGAGGTTCATCAGAGAATGAAAGCAGTTTATGGTGACTGTGTTGATGTGAGTACTGTCCGTCGTTGGGTGAGTAAGTTTAAAGATGTTGAGGCGGGAACATCTGACCTGAGTGGCAAACAATGAGTCGGACGTCTTGTGACTGCAACCACCGAGTTTCACAAGCAAAATGTTGAAGATTGATTCAGGACGATCGTCGTATCACTCAGAGAGAAATTGCAAGCACAATCGACGGCTAACAAAGATCCGAAGGGAAAAGGGAAATGTTTTACTGCAGTATGATAATACCAAATCATACACTTCAAGTGCCATCGCAGCAGAAATTCAGAGACTGAATCTCACCACCGTACGGCATCCTCCATACAGTCCAGATTTAGCACCATCTGACTTCCATATGTTCTCGTTTATGAAAGACGACCTGCGGGGACATCATTATGCTTCTGATGAAGGCGTTGAGAGAACTGTGACACTGTGGTTGTGGAAACAATGTCGACTTCTTCCGTGACGGCTTCAGAAAATTTGTTGAGCGTTGGCAGAAATGTATCTAATTGGCTGGTGTTTATGTGGATAAGTGAATATTGGTAATTAAAGATCACATTCTAAGGATTATTTCTGTGTTTGATTTATTAAAACATTCCCATCCAAAACCAATTAACGAAGGTGGAGCTATTACTTTTCATTCTACCCTCGTACAATGCTGTGCTCCAAATGCTGTTTCTGAGAAATTTCATCCCCAAAGTAAGGCCTATGTTTGATCCTAGTAGATTTCTTTTGCCCCGCACGTCGTCTGTGCCTGAGATAATCTGATTTTTATATCTTCCTTGCCTCGTCCACCATGGGTTATTTTTCTTGCAAGATAATGTAATTCCTCAACTTCGTCTACTTTGTGATCAGTAGCTTTGATGTTAAGTTTATCATTATGCTCATTACTTTAGTCTTTCGTCTGTTTACTCTAGGTCCACACTCTGTACCCATTAGTCTGTTCATTCCATTCAACGCTTTTTGTAATTTTTTTTTTTTTTTTTTTTTGAGTAGCAATGTCATCAGCGAATCTTGCCATTGTTATCTTTACACCTTGAATTTTACTCTTGAACCTCTTTTTATTTCCGTGATTCCTTCTTCGATGTGTAGAGTAAACAGAAGAGGCGAAAGGCTGCATCACTGGTTTACACCCTTCTTAATCCGACCACTTCTTATCTTTTTGTTCCTTCTCGATTCTTGTACATATTGTACTCGTATATTCTCGTGTTTCCGTAGAGCTTGCTCCTGTTTTTCTTAGAATTTCAGACATCTTACACCATTTTACACTGTGGAACGCTTTTTCCAGGTCGAAAAGTCCTGTACTTGAGGAAGAAGCCAGTAAGTACAACTCCAGCAAATTTGCGATCCAGGGGTTACAGACCTGTACATCAATAGCCGAACTACCGTTTGAGGGTCCAGCGAAAAATAATTTAGACAGAAATGATGAATTTGTTGTTTTCTGTCAGCCTTGAATTCTCGACAATAAGAAAAAATGCAATAAACGTATTTGTTGATACGCAGTGGAACAGCTCACACCTCGGGTTCTACTGGTGATGCAAAGTTAGGATCAAGGGTTTTGGATAGCCCTTGGACCATTTGTCTTATTGTCACGATTCTACAGTACAGGGTCAAAGTGGTTACACACTTCCTCCTGCTCAGACAAATGGAGCAAATCGGTTAGAGTTTTTTTTTTCAGTTGATGTGGTCAACGGTGAACTTGGTAGGACCTATCATGGCACCATTTGTTCATGGGCATTTCCACGCAAAAATCCATAGAAAGGGTTTTTGTTATATTTTCAGCGTTAACAGTGGACCAAAACCCAGCAGACTATTCCAAGGCGGCTGTGACCAGCCAAAGCCTGAAATTCTTACGATGTAGTTCTAGGAGTCCGATATCGGACAACCTTGAAAATTTTCTTGATACCTCACTCCAAGACACAGAGGTTCAGAGTTACCCTACTTCTACAATTAAAATCCGGTATGAGGCGAAATCAAAATAATAAATAACCGGAGCAAAGTGCTCAAATTTTAATGACATATTCTCTAAACCTTTTATATAAACTCTATCGCTTATCGAGAAAGGACCAAGCAACTTGTTTTTTGGGTACGAAAACCAAGCCGCGGATTTTGAGATGGCTATACACAGCAAGTGGCTGTAATTTTTACGATATATTCCTAAGGTCCCGATCTCTAACAACCTTGAAAATGTTTTTCATGTCTTTATCCTTTACGAGGTATAAAGGTTCAGAATTACCCTACATGTACACGTAAAATACACAAGCAAAATCCGGTGTGAGGCGAAACGTAGTTTATAAATTGAAGTAGGATGGAGAAATATGTTGTAAATTGTCCCCGTTGCCACCTGGCAACTTCTTGTTGTAGTACTGAAGCACATGCAATTTTCTCTTTTTTGCGTGTAAAATTAATTTTGCGTTTTTTTTTTTTTTTTTGCTTAAATAAACTATCTAAATTTTACCGACCAATACATTACTTTTCACGTGAGTGACATGATCTACTATAGCAGGGAAAAGAAAGGAGCAAGCGGAAAAATACTTATATCGGAGCACACAAAATGCGAATATGTTCCTGTTTTTTTAAAACACTGTGACTGAAAAGTGGGGTACCAGCAGCCTCATTCTATCTTCCTCAACAACTTTGAAATTTTCCCATAAATTTTGGAATGCGAAGATTTAGCGCTTTTATGCTGAGAGAGGAGAAGACAGTGGCAGTGCAAAGAGACGGAAAAGAAATACCAGAAGATAGTAGACAATGGTTGTGTTAAAGAAAGAGCGAAAGAGACGATGACATTGTGAGAGAAAATGAGGAACACAGTGACAGTGTTATGTAGTTGACAGTGACAGAATAGAACTAGGAGTCAAGTGAAGGAGACAGTGCCAGGGGGGAGGAGAAGGGGAATAAAGAGAAAGAGAAAGTGGAAGTGGGTGAGAAATGAGAGACAGTGTATGACAATAACAACAAGGAAGAGAGAGATAGTGACAGAACAGACAGCAGACGTAGGAAGCAAGGAATGAGATATAAGCAGTAAGAGAGAGAAAGAGGGAGACCGTGAAAGTGAGAGGAGACTATAGTAGTAGGACAGAACGAATGGGACTGTAGCTATGACAAGAGACAACGACAGAGATCATGACAGTGAGTTAGGCCGAATGAGAGAAGCAGCTGGGAGTGGATGGAGATAAGCGACTTACAGCGATGGATTAGCGGGTGCGAGTGAGTTACAGTTAGGGGCACTTGTGGGCGTTTGAGGTGAGCTGCATGCTAAAAAAAGCGCGAAAATTTTTAAAGGTGCTGAGGAAGGTAGACTTTAGGAAGCTGGTATCATTTAAGGAATCGTAACCAATTTTCTACTGGTTTATAATTGGATTTATTGTATCTGCGTGCCAAACATATTTTCAAGGTTCACAAACATAATGTAATGTGCTTGTTCTTTCCTGCTTCGTAAACAACTACCGTTCAGCACGTGAGTGTAGAACGAGGGTGTACGCTGATGAAGGTGAAGCAAACGTCCCTCGATCGCGATAAGTTTTGCAGTACAAAAGCTTAGCGCACACACAATGCCCTTTGGCGGCCATAGCACTTTGACGGCTTTCTGTGACCGCCAGAACAGAACAGGCCCGCGGTGAAGGCCACCAGGCAGCACGACACACAGATCTGAACGCGGGCTGCCATTGTATGCAGATCGGAAGAGCCTGTACGCGGAATTTCTAAAGGATTGCGGCGAACGCCTACTGTGCGCATCAGAGTGGCTTTGAACACGGCGAGGCTGTCGGGCCGGCGAGGCAATAGGCAAGGTACCAACTGACGAGGCAACGCTATGACATCGGCGGCGGCTGTGATAGGGGCAGTGGGGTCCCGCTCACATACTAACAGCAAACCGAGGGGACGCCACATGTACGTCACGGTATTACAAAATTTTTGTGAAATACTAGAAGAGCCGGAGATGATAAATGCTTAGTGCTTAGCTGATCCTCACCGTTAGCAAACATATTGGAACTGGAGCAAACACCGTTTATTGGTCACAGCTACAATATGTCGCTTTCCATTTATACACACTTGGACTGAAACCGGCAGGGAGTATAAATTACTGTGTGTGTGTGTGTGTGTGTGTGTGTGTGTGTGTGTGTGTGTGTGTGTGTGTGTGAGAGAGAGAGAGAGAGAGAGAGAGAGAGAGAGAGAGAGAGAGAAAAGGATGGAAGTTGTAGAGAGGCAGTTTAATTATTGCGGAGTAGGTGACAAATTTGCAGATGCATAGATAGATCAGGGGAATCAGTGTTCGTCCACATGACTTAGAGGCATGTGTAAAATTCTATTTTCATTCTCTGTTGCCGGGCGGTGTCATAGAAAAACTATATAAACAGTTCATCTACAATGAAGCACCAAAGAAACTGTTGTAGGAAAGGGTATTCAAATATAGAGATATGGAAACGGGAAGAACACGGCGCTGCGGTCGGCAGCGCCTGTATAAGAGAACAAGTGTCTGGCGCACTTGTTAAATCGGTTACTGCTGCTACAATGGCAGATTATCAAGATTATAGTTGGCGCTCGAGCGATGGGACACAGCATCTCCGAGGTAGCGATGCAGTGGGAATTTTCGTGTACGACTATTTCACGAGTGTGCCGTGAATATCAGAAATTCGGTAAAAAATCTCCGACATAGCTGCGGCCTGAAAAAGATCCCCAGCAACGGCACCAACAACGAACGAAGAGAAACGTTCAGCGTGACAAGTGCAGGCCTTACACAAGCTGCTGCAGATTTCAATGCTTGGCCATCAACAAGTGTCAGCGTGCGAACCATTCAACGAAACATCATCGATATGAGCTTTCGTAGTCTAAGGCCTACTCGTGTACCCTTGATGACTGCACGACTCAAAGCTTTACGCCTCGCCTCGGCCCGTTAACACCGACAGTTGACTATTGAGACTGTAAACATGTTACCTGGTCGGACGAGTCTCCTTTCAAATTGGCTCAAATGGCCCTGAGCACTATGGGACTTAACAGCTGAGGTCATCAGTCCCCTAGAACTTAGAACTACTTAAACCTAACTAAACTAAGGACATCACACACATCCATGCCCGAGGCAGGATTCGAACCTGCGACCGTAGTGGTCACGCGGTTCCAGACTGTAGCGCCTAGAACTGCTCGGCCACCCCGGCCGGCCTTTCAAATTGCATCGAGTGGATCGACGTCTACGGGTATGGAGACAACCTCATGAATCCATGGACCCTGCATGTCAGCAGGGGACTGTTCAAGCTGATGGAAGCTCTGTAATGGTGTGGTGCGTGTGCAGTTGGAGTGATATGGGATCCCTGATACGTCTCGGCAAGGTGACACGTACGTGAGCGTCCTGTTCGATCACCTGCATCCATTCATGTCCATTGTTCATTCCGACGGGCAATTCTAGCAGGACAGTGCGACACCTCACACGTCCATAAATGCTACAAAGTGTCTCCAGGAACACTCTTCTGAGTTTAAACACTTCCGCTGGCCACCAAACTCCGGAGACAAACATTATTGAGCATATCTGGGATGCCTTGCAACGTGCTATGCAGAAGAGATATTCACCCCCCTCGTAGTCTTACGGATTTATGGACAGCCTTGCAAGAATCATGGTATCATTTCCCTCTAGCACTACTTCAAACATTAGTCGAGTCCATGTCACGTCACGTTTCGGCGGTTCTGCGTGCCCGCGGGGGCCCTACACAATTTTAGGCAGGTGTACCAATTTCTTTGCCTGTTCAGTGTATGTTTGGTTATTTTAGATAAATCCTTTGTATCAAGAACGTACAGTCATCCGAAAGGCGAATGGGAAATATATATAAAACGGAATGGTTAGTTGTTTGTGTATTTTGGTTGCCGGCTGGAGTGGCCGTGCGGTTCTGGGCGCTACAGTCTGGAGCCGAGCGATCGCTACGGTCGCAGGTTCGAATCCTGCCTCGGGCATGGATGTGTGTGATGTCCTTAGGTTAGTTAGGTGTAATTAGTTCTAAGTTCTAGGCGACTGATGACCTCTGCAGTTAAGTCGCATAGTGCTCAGAGCCATTTTTTTTTTTTTGTATTTTGATTGATGTTGATAATACTCTCGGTTATATCTAATGTAAAATGTTCACATTTAAAGAAAAATGATTTAAATCTAAACACAAAGTAAAAGAGATGCAAGGTTGACATTCACTGAAACTTTCCAAGTAAGTGAGGTGGATAGAAGAAGCAAGTGTACACCTAGGAGTATCTACAGTCCTTTCAAAATGTTCTGAAACTGATTTTATTCATAGCCTATGAGCAACGACGGAGCTGTAACTACGTTGGCAGCTTTGATTACGTAAACAACAGATGTGCATTCGACTAGTCAGTTGCGAGCGGGTAATGTTAAATGTAGTATGTCAGCATGGATGTGTCACAAATCGCAATGTTGCAGCGTCTCTAGACCACGTGTTCAACACATTCAACATAATTTTCGAAGAAGAGAAAAGTGTGTGCTAGGGTTGTCCTGCACATCTGCACTCCTGAACATAAACAACGATGCGTGGACGCCTGCCGCGATGTGATTGACAAGCAAGACGGAGAAAACTGTTTTCGGGAAAAAATCATGACGGATGATGAGACTTGGTGTTGTCAGTACGAACCTACCACATGAGGACAAAGTGCTGAAATTCATATCAAGGGTCAACGCTTTGATGACGTAACCGACATTCAAGATAATGTGACACGGAAGTTGAACAAAATCTCGATGACGGACTTTTCTGACAGTTTCACATGGCAGTACGGATATTCTGTGCGTTGTACTAAAGTGAGAGTAGTGTATGTGGAAGTCCTGAACCTTAAAAATCGCTTACTTAACGTTTCTCTCTTCTTTGTTAATCCAGTCTTGTAACTCTTCCGACTGATGGGGTGTGCCTTTCTCAAGCCACTGAAAAGTATTTGGTGAAGAGCACTTCGCACTAAGATTAGCAGATTTCTGTCGCAGTCTATTTGCATAATAAATAAGGCAAAATGGCTGTATTCGTGCCTCTGTAAGCTACCTAAGTTCTCTTGCCTTATGCTCATGTTCTCTACGCGAGATATAAGACGGAGGAAGCAGAATGATCGCACATGCCTTCTTGACTACTGCTACTCTAAATGCTCCCACAGGGTTGAACTACCTCACGTCACCTCCAAATATTCTCGATTAAATTTTCCAAGCATTTCTTGCACACTTTTCCTGTGATTGTCGCCGCCATATGCTTATTACACGCAAAGTTTTTGACTCATTTTATGAAGACGGCTATACAGCTACACATTAACAGAACATAATCAAAATCACATTTATTACCCATACGGTAAACACTGTTCTCACTCTTATGAATGTTATCAAAGTAAAACACATATCCACTGATGATCACATTCTTACAAAATGCTAAAGAAAGTAGTTAACTCACCCAGGTTTCAAGATCGTTTGAGGGACGCTGGCCTTCAGGGTATCGTCCAGGAAGCAGACACTCTTAGACCACTGTGGAGTTCTATGCCACTCGTGGGCAACCCGTGAGCGACCCGTGGGCAACTCGTAGATAACTCGTGGGTAACTTGTTGGCAACTAGTTGGGAACTCTTGAGGAACTCGTACGGAAATCGTGGAGAACTCGTGGGGAACTGATGGGGAACTCGATAACTTGTAGGGGACTTCTGGGAAGTTCGTGGAGAACTCATGGTGAACTCATGTGCAACTCGTGGGCAATTCGTGGTGAACTCATGCGGAATTCGTGGGTGGCTTGTGGGCAACTCATGTGCAGCTTCTGGGCAGCTATCGGGCAATGAACGAGAACACGGAGATTACTCGAAGACAACTCGAAGATGTGGTAACAAATTGACAGTTTCTTAGTTGACCACACACGGCATGCTGCGAGCCACTCATGTCTCGATGGATGACGATGTATTGCTTTTTAAATCTCTTGCCAGTGCGCCACCTCGATGTCCAATCTCTCCAGCGCTCGCTGTCACTGACGATGGTTCACAGATGCCACCAGAGGACTTTGTCTTCGCATCATTCACTACATTCAACCGTTGCGACGGCCTTTCAAGACGTCGCACAGCTATCTCAAACCCAGATCTTTGAAGACTTGCAGTGAGAAGGCATCGATAAAGCATGACTTCACTAATCTTAAGAATCCCTCTTCGAATCGAGCCTCTATTACCAGAGAAAACATGTCTTGAGACACTCCAGACGACCGTGGGATACCATCCTATCTGTCATCCCCATACGGCCCCAAAACCAGGAGTGATGATCTGGAGTGCCATTTCTTTTCGTTGCAGGACCGCTTGGGTTGACATCCGCGGCACTCTTACAGCAAAGCGGTACGTCGACGATGTACTTAGGACCCCTTTCTTGTCCTACATGGGAAGCCATTGTGGGCTTACATTTCAGCAAGATAATGCCCGCCCGCTCACAGCGAAAGTTGCTACTGCTTGTCTTCGTGCTTGCTAAACCCTATCTTCGCCATCAAGATCGCCGGATCTTTCCGCAATTGACGACGTTTGGAACGTAATGGCAGAGTCCATTATCTACCTGTGATTTTGGGATTTAAAGCACCAATTGGACAGAATTTGACGCGAAATCTCTCAGGACATCCAATAACTCTGTCAATCGATGTCAATCTCAATAACTGCTTGCATAAAGGCCAGAGGTGGACCAATGCGTTAATGACTTGATCAGTTTGTGACGCTGTTTCTCTTGAGTAAATCATTCACTTTTTTGAAACTGTAATCATTTGTTTTCCTGTACGTGTACATCACGTATACCACTTTCCATCCAATTTGGATAATTTTGGCGTTGTACGTCGTTGCTTGTTTTCTTTCTTTTTTCCTTTCTTTTATCTTACAGCGTTTTTAATGCAAAAAAGTTGCCAACACGCTTACAAATGATTGTGAGATACAGTACTCTCTCACGACTAGTAAAAGTATCATTATCATATTAATTATTCACTTTTGGCAAACAATGGTACAAGCACTAGCCTAAATCTTCTGATCAGTATAGGAAGTAACCACAGAAAGGGATGAGCAGAGCGCAGCTAAAATATGAGCAAAATAGCTAGAAAGAAAACATGCTGTGTGGATACTACTATCAGCAAGCAAACGAACCAGTTTGTACAAAGGACAGTTCATCACTTGATCTATAACCACAGCAATGAAGGACTCTTAGCATTTTCAAAGTTGTGGTTTCCACATATTAAAATTTGTATTTATTTAAACAAATGTGTTAATACTTTGTTCATTTCGTAGATGTGTGATGTGTTAAGCTAACTTCTAAACACAACAGAAGGCAACTCACCACACTTGCGTCTGGCCGGAACTATAGGAACGGACAAAAATGCGTAACTATCAAAACAAAAACATTATTTTGCCTAATACGGTGTAGAAAAACCCATTGACATTCCAAACAACTTCCAGTCGTCTCGGAATGAATAAATACAAGTCCTGTTTGGTTTGAAGGGGTCCTTTTACCATTATTCCTGTAAAATAGTGCCGTTCTGGTAACGATGATAGAGGTGGACAGCTGTCACTCACCCTCCTCTCCAGAGTAGATAAGGGGCCCGGGGAGATGCGACATTTCATCCTCGTGCTCACAAAATCAGTCCTGGATGATGCTAGGTGTTTGAACTCGGGCTCCGTCGTCTTGGAAAACAGCATCACCGTTGGGGAACAATCATTGTACCACGGGATGCATTTGATCAGCCAAAACGATCACGTAAAGCTTTGCAGTAATGTGGCCTTGCAGAGTAACCATGGGGACAATGGAATGCCACAATATCACTTACAAAATAATCACTGAACTCCCACCACTGTTTGACCCTTGGGACGTAAACCGATCAGAAATTGAAATCAGTGTGAAACAAGACTTTTCCGACCAAATGATTTCTTTCGTTGCACCAAAGTCGAGGTTTCATGTCTGCGGCACCGCATTTTCCTGTTACGGGCCTTTGTATCACTGATGAGTGTTTTGGATTTCCAGTTCGCCCTACACTTCCCTCGTAACAGAGCTACCTTCGCGTTATTCTGGTGCTGACATGATTTGCGAGTAAACTTCGCGAGCGCAGTTCTGCAGTGACTTTTTCAGCTGTCGTCGTTTCTTTTTCGTCGCAATCCTCTTCAATGACTGTTCGTTATGATAATTCAACACCGACTTCCTTCCGCGTTGTGACTTAGCGGATTACGTTTTCCCACTTTCGTTGTACACCGTGTAAATATTCTATACGGTGCCTCTAAACACGTCGGAAGGGTGCACCATATGAGTACCAACAATTTGCCCACTCGTATGTTCAAGTATGCGTTTCTCGCGGTGCTTCCATATTTTTGCCGAATTCTTGCATGTAGTGGTCACGCTGTTTAAGTCTGACGAGCTGGCAACCCTGAAGACATGGCTGTAGCTCGGGACGTCACAGTGTCCGACGTTTACAAGAACTTTGGAATACACGATCATAACAACACGTTACTGTTTTCGTTCGATGTCTGTTATCGAGCCTGTTTCATGAAGACTAGAAATACTTGAACAGTATTCCACAGCTGGACGTAGTAGCGTCTTGCGCTTAATTTCCTGTACAGTTGCGCTGGGCTTTTCCAGAATCTTTCCAACAAATTTAATTTTTTCCGTTAGGCTTACGTATTACAGATTTTTTGAGGACGTCATATTTCATACCATTCTTAGGATTACCCCTAAATAATCAAGCAATGTGTCGTGCTCCAAATGTTCGCTGCTTATCTTTTAATTATATCACTGGCGATGTTTTGATCTGAGCTCTTGAAGGGAGGCCGGCAGTCCACCTTGCTTGTCTGTTGCGCGGGCCCTCTAACTAATAAGGGGCCACTACGACATTACGGGTCATTCTGTTCGCTACCTCATAACGTAGGCACTCAAATCATGTTCTAAGGTTATAAAACAAATAGATGTCAGTGAGGTACGATGTTAGTTCTGTGGATGACTTGTGCTGTTTATAGGTGCCTCTTCACAACGTTATCCGTTCTAGGCGTTTCACAAATTAATACACTTGTGTGCAGAACTTGAGTACGAAAGTAACATTCGCATTATGTGTCACTCACAAGTAACGTAGCTCAATGAAACACACAAAGATCTGCTTTAGTACGGGACACAAGGTAGTTGAAAGAAATAATTAGAAGAACAGAAATGACATTTTTAACAGAAGGCAGTTATGCTGAAGTTACAGCAATTCATGATCAGCCCATGGACATTATAAAATGCGAGACATGGTTCTTAGTAGCGCGCATTATCGCTATAGACGACAATGCATGGTCTGCAATGTGCTCAACAAGAAGCATCTGAAATCCACTAATGTGTCTACATTGCAGAATGTAAGCTGGCGAGGCTAATGGAAGAGAAGAGCCGATGGCCCTAATCTGGCAGAAGCATTATTCGGAGCTGATAAGTCATGGGAAAGCGATATGTACATAAAGAGTTGGCGGTAATATCGCGTACACAAGGTGTAACCGGGCAGTGCATTGGCATAGCTGTCATTTGTACTCAGATGACTCATATGCTAAGGTTTCAGACTTCATTATGGCCGCACGATGGTAGTTAACAGACTTTGCGGAATGGTAGTTGGAGTTAGACGCATTTGACATTCCATTTCGGAAATCGTTAGGGAATTCAGTATTCCGAGTGTGTCAACAGAGTGCCGAGAATAGCAAATTTCAGGCATTACCGCTCAACATGCAACGCAGTGGCCGACGGGGTTCACTTAACGACCGACAGCAGCGGCGTTTGAATAGAGTTGTCAGTGCTACTAGACAAGCAACAGTGCGTGAAAAACTGCAGAAATCAATGAGGGACATACGACGATCGTATGCGTTAGGACAGTGCCGCGAAATCTGGCGTTAATGGGCCATGGCAGCAGACGACGGACGCGAATGCCTTTGCTAATAGCACATCACCTGCAGCGCCTCTCCTGTGCCCGTGACATTATCGTTCGGGCCTTAGACGACTTAAAACCGTGGCAGGATCAGTTGGTAAGAGCTGATGGTAGGGTCCGAATGTGCCGCAGACCCACACAGCCATGGACCAAAGTTGTCAACAATGCATTGTGCAAGCTAGTGGTGGCTTCGTTAGGGTGTGGGCTGCGTTTGCATGGAATGAACGGGGTCTTAGTTATGTTCGGCTACTTGGAGACTATTTGCAGCCATTCATTGACTTCATGTCCCCAAACAACGATGGAATTTTTATGGATGATAATGTACCATGTCACCGGGATACATTTGTTCCCGATTAGTTTGAAGAACGTTCTGAACGATTGGAGCGAATGATTTGCCGATCCAGGTAGCCCGACATGAATCCCATCGAAAATTTATGGGACACAATATAGAGGTCAGTTGGTGCACAAAATCTTGTACCGGAAATACTTTCTAAATTATGGACGGATATGCAGGTAGCATGGCTCAGTATTTCTGCAGGGGAATTCCAACGACTTGTTGAGTCCATGCCACGTCGAGTTGTTCGACTCGATATTAGGAGGCACCCACGATTGTCATTTCAGCGTATATGAAAAATATGCCATCAGATTAGCTGTTGTTATAGACGTTGTATATCGATAAGGTTGCTAGAGGAACAGACTGATAATTAACATACTGGTAGATAACATACTGCCGAGACAGAACAAACTGAATTCTTTAAGCGATATGTATTCCTGAAAGAATAGAGCTTCCAAGAAACTACTGGCTGCTTTCCGTGAAGGCATATGAGAGTTTACTTGAGGGGGAAAATACGTTTGGAGCGAGCGGTGCATCAAGATATCCATTCTCATAACGAAGTGCTCGTTCAAGGAATCGGCCCCTAGTTCCGTGTTGCAGCGTCTTAAGTACTTGCTGTGAAAAACTGCACGGCGTTTCGTGCCAGATAGCGGAGCATTATCAGTCACTTAGTTCTCGTTGCGCAGCGGAATTTATTTCTTAATTTAGGCCCGTCACAGAAATAGCCCGCTCTAAATTAACGCGGACCGCTGGGGGGCTCATTTTAATTGGCGCAGATAGGCCCCGGTACACATCATGCGCTGGTAACAGATGAGGGCTCTATTGTGAAATTGCATGTCCTCCGGAAATCTGATTCTACGGAAAGCCTTACGTCTTACGTAGAAGCTTGGGAAGAATCACACGCAAATATCCTGCAAAAGCACGTATGACGCAAACGACCTCTTAACACATGCAGACCACACAAAAGAGCAACAGTGCGTATCAGGTACACTATTGTTCTCTTTACGTTCAGTCTAGAGAACCACATATTTTACAGTACGCTTCGTAGGTCATCTTACGGTATGTGGCCACAATCTTCCAAATCTCAAATAACAGAAATATAATTTTATTTTGTCCCATTCTTTTCTTTGTACAAAGAGCATCCGCAATTGTCAGTAATACTTTTATTGAATCACACCCCAGTCGCTCGAAATATCCCCCGCGATAGAATCGGCCCTCAGCCCATTTTCAATTTCTCACAAGTGACTAAAAGACACAACTAGAACCTTAAAATAAGGCACTGGCAGTTATACAAAATGTAACTAGCGTCCCCCATGTCCTCACCCACCACCCACTGTGCAAGAATAACACAAAGCACGTATAACAAAACGATTTGTCTGGCGTAGCAGTCATGCTGTTTACGGAACACTGTGCACAGGTATGAGTAAAATTCAGAGAAAATATTAGGCAACTGAGTATTAACTACAAATTCTAGCCGGCCGTTGTGACCGGGCGATTCTAGGCGCTTCAGTCCGGAACCGAGTTGCTGCTTCGGTCGCAGGTTCGAAATCCTTCCTCGGGAATGGATGTGTGTGATGTCCTTAGGTTAGTTAGGTTTAAGTAGTTCTAAGTCCCATAGTTCTCAGAGCCATTCGAACCATTTGAATAAATTCTAGAATAACTTAAGAGTTAAACACCGTTCGCCAGGAATGCTGTAATGAGGCGCGGATTAATCGACAGTCGTCATCGTGCTTCAGCCGATTTGCACGCAGATGTTCATGACAGTTAATATTAGAAAAAAATAAATATATCCAACTCGTGATAAGTAAAATAATTTCTGACAAACTAATAAATCTTACACAGCAGGAGACACCTCTGTCAGAGTGCTACAGAGACACTTTGATGTAACAGGAGAAACACTTGCAGTTAGAAGTACTAAAGGGAATATGCTAGGGGGCCAGAAGAGTTTAAACGGCTGTTGGCTACAAGTAAATGTTAAAGAATACATTTTAAAACGAAATGATTGTACAGTAATATAGCTAAAAAAGTAAAGTGTTTGAAACAACCCAATTGCATGTGATAAGGATCATGTTAATTTTATCGTGTAGGTTTACTACTATACTAGTTCATGCCTTTGCTAATTTCAAATACTGCTCATTTGTATCTTTATTATTCTGTCATCATTTGTTTCTGAAACGGAGATTTTACGATTCTTTGGACCCAAACTGCTGTTTAGCCCATCCTTCCCGCCCTCTACTTGCCCCCTATCGTATTCCCTCTAACCTTGTAACCGCAACCGCTTCTCCAGTTCCACCAATGTGTCTGATTTTCTCCAAGTGATAGAGGGAGCTCTTTTTTGTCTTTTATAAATTTGTCAGCTTATATGATACTTACGATGTGAATATACAGGGTGAATAACCTAAAACTTGCACCACAAATACTACGGAAGTGTAAAGTGCTGTTGATGTGTGGTTTCACAGAATCGATTGGTGGCCAGGGTCTCATATTGTTAGGGAGTAAACAGATTGTAATATTACTTAGAAAATGTATTTTTGTGCAAACGTATACTAATTTAAATGGAACAATGCCTATTGACATTAACAGACTAAAACTAGTGTAAATTAGAACGTCTACATCTACATCCATACTCCGCAAGCCACCTGACGGTGTGTGGCGGGGGGTACCTTGAGTACCTCTATCGGTTCTCCCTTCTATTCCAGTCTCGTATTGTTCGTGGAAAGAAGGATTGTCGGTATGCTTCTGTGTGGGCTCTAATCTCTCTGATTTTATCCTCAAGGTCTCTTCGCGAGATATACGTAAGAGGGAGCTTGACTCTAAGGTGAAGGTATGTTCTCGAAACTTTAACAAAAGCCCGTACCGAGCTACTGAGCGTCTCTCCTGCAGAGTGTTCCACTGGAGTTTATCTATCATCTCCGTAACGCTTTCGCGATTACTAAATGATCCTGTAACGAAGCGCGCTGCTCTCCGTTGGAGCTTCTCTATCTCTTCTATCAACCCTATCTGGTACGGATCCCACACTGGTGAGCAGTATTCAAGCAGTGGGTGAACAAGCGTACTGTAACCTACTTCCTTTGTCTTCGGATTGCATTTCCTTAGGATTCTTCCAATGAATCTGTCTGGCATCTGCTTTACCAACGATCAACTTTATATGATCGTTCCATTTTAAATCACTCCTAATGCGTACTCCCAGATAATTTATGGAATTAACTGCTTCCAGTTGCTGACCTATTTTGTAGCTAAATGATAAGGGAACTATCTTTCTATGTATTCGCAGCACATTACACTTGTCTACATTGAGATTCAATTGCCATTCCCTGCACCATGCGTCAATGCGCTGCAGATCCTCCTGCATTTCAGTACAATTTTCCATTGTTACAACCTCTCGATACACCACAGCATCATCTGCAAAAAGCCTCAGTGAACTTCCAATGTCATCCACAAGGTCATTTATGTATATTGTGAATTGCAACGGTCCTATGACACTCCCCTGCGGCACACCTGAAATCACTCTTACTTCGTCAGTAGTGTTTGTTGGAGGATTCCAGTGCGAGTAGTTTACGAGGTACCGCATTATGCAAAATTTCCACACCGACACTTGCTTAGATGCTACGTATAATGTTGCGATTCCTTGCAGCGTTCTTGTGCGTTCTTTGAGTGTATGGCGATATGCTAGTCAGTGTGTGACGATGGGATTTAGCAATACAGAAAAAACGGTCATGCTTACGTTGTATGACAAGTGTAGGAAGAATGCAGTTCGTTCTTGTATGGTGCCTGTGCAAGATATGCCAGTAGATGTCAACCATCTCGGCGATTATTTATCAACCTCTTCGACCACTAATGCGAAATAGGTAGTGCAACACCTAGACAATGTAACAAAAGAGGGAGAAATCAATGTTTTTGCTGCTTTGTCGGCCGGGGTGCCCGAGCGGTTCTAGGCGCTACAGTCTGTAACCGCGAGACCGCTACGGTCGCAGGTTCGAATCCTGCCTCGGGCATGGATGTGTGTTATCTCCTTAGGTTAGTTAGGTTTACGTAGTACTAAGTTCTAGGGGACTGATGACCTCAGAAGTTAAGTCTCGTAGTGCACAGAGCCATTTGAACCATTTTTGTTGCTTTCCTGTCGATCCACACGAGGAAGTGGCGTGACTCAGGCAAGTATCCTACGCATTCTCAGTCGACATCGGTTCCATCCCTATCACATTTCTCTCCATCAAGAGCTGCATGGAAACGATTATGAGAATCATGTTCACTTCTGTACATGAGCATGAAGACGGGATACTCCGGATCTATCTTGTATCTTGTTCAGTGATGAAGCCACATTGCCAAGTAAAGTGCCGAAATATGCACAATTAGTATGTTGACAGTGCCCGTTGACTTCGTCAGGTGGAACGTCAGCGTCCATGGAGTGTTCAAAATGTTCAAATGTCTTTGAATTCCTAAGGGACCTAACTGCTGAGGTCATCTGTCCCTAGAGTTACACACTACTTAAACTAACTTATGCTAAGAACACACACACACACACACACACACACACACACACACACACACACACACACACACACACGAGGGAGGACTCGAACCTCCGGCGGGAGGGGCCGTGCAATCCGTGACAAGGCGCCTTAAACCGCGCGGCCACTTTGCGCGGCTTCATGGTATGTAAACGTGTGGTGTGGGATAGTGGACCATCAGCTAATAGGCCCGTTTTTGTAAACAGAACACTGAACGCACACAAGTGTCGCAGCCACCTAACAGATCATCGTCCATGGATGATACAAGACGTTCTTCTGGAGACTAGGAGGAACCTGTTGTACCGACATGATGGCTGTCCAGACCATAGTTCACGAAGTACTAAAGCATGTCTTGACGAATTGTATCCAAATAATTGTATTAGACGCAGAGGACCTGTACCTTGGCCGGCCTGTTCCCCGGATTTGACGCCTGTAGACTTCTTTTCTGTGGGGAAAGCTGAAAGACGCTGTCTGCACTGACATACCAAGTAGAGGATATGAAACAACAGATTACTGCAGACTGCTCGGACATCTAAACTGAAACGCTAGCACGTGTGCAGCAATTATTCCACATCAGAGCGGAAGCGTGTATTTCCGCTGCTGGTGGTCATTTTGAACACAACCTGTGATGATCAGTTGTCTCTTTACTGGTCAGAATCCACATAACTAGTGTGAGCACTTTAGTTGTTCCTTAGTGTGTGCTGCCACAGATATGGGACAAGTTTCGGTGTGGGAACTTTTCAAAATATGTCTTGTAAATGACTCGCACTAGAACCCTGCAACAAACACCATTGACATTCTAAGTTACTACTTCTAGTTTGTTAATGTCAATAGGCATTGTTACATTTAAAAAGTTTATGTTTGCTCAAAAATACAATTTGTAAGTGTTATTACAATCTGTTGATTGCCCAACAATACGAGCCCATGATTTGTGGTGCACGTTTTAGGTGAAGAACCCTGTGTATTTTACAAAATTGTTGAGGCTTTCGTGGCCACTTGTTGACAAACTGCCTATTGGCTTCTGTCTCGGGTTCTTCGGCCGACGTTCATCTAATGATTTTTCTGACGTTTCGCCAGCACGAGTGGCTGGCATTGTCAAAGCTTCACCCTCCATTGCCGGTGGTGAACTGGAGCCGAGCTCGCGGGCGCAGACTATATGTACCTGGCGCGCCAACGTCCGAGGGCTTCTCCGCGGTCATTTCCGGTGCGGTTCTCCTCTTGCTACCTGCGACGGTCGTTCGCTGCAGTACGGGAAGCCAGGATCCGTTGACCTTAAGGCTTTCCTCTTTCTTGTTAAAACTGTTCGCGTGTTTTTGTATTTCTACAGCTTCTCTGAACAAGCGCGTGTGATAGTGGTTCTCTACAGCCAGAACTTCCGTGTCGGCGAATTTTATTACGTGGTCGGTCTCATTCAGTGCGTGTTCTGCCACGGCCGATTTCTCCACCTGCCCCAACCTGCAATGTCGCTTATGCTCCTTGATCCTGGTGTTAATGGATCGTCCAGTCATCCCGACATAAACTTTTCCGCATGTGCATGGTATGCGGTATATTCCCGACATTGAAAGTGGGTCTCTTTTCTCCTTCGCCGATCTAAGACACTCTTTGATCTTCCTTGTCGGTTTGAAGATCGTCTTTACGCCATGTTTGCGCAATATACGGCCGATTCTGTCCGTCACTCTGGGAATGTATGGCAGAAAGGCCGTACCCGACATTTCTTTTTCTGGTTCCTTACTTCGCCGAGTGTTTGGCTCAGTTACACTTCTAATATAATTTGTGGAGTACCCATTGCTCCTCAGGACTGTTTCCAGGTGTTGCATTTCTCGTTTGAGGTGTTGCGGCTCACATATTCGTCCTGCTCTCGTTACGAGCGTACTAATCATGCCCCTTTTCTGGCTCGGGTGGTGGTTTGACAGTTTGTGCAGGTATCGGTCCGTGTGAGTCGGTTTTCGATACACGCTGTGTCCCAGGTTTTCGCCGTCCCTTGTGACCAGCACATCCAGAAATGGCAGTTTCTTGTCCTTTTCTACTTCCATGGTAAATGTTATGTTGGCATGGAGGCTGTTCAAGTGTCTTAGGAAGTCACCGAGTTGTTCTTCACCATGGCTCCACACCACGAAAGTATCATCGACGTACCTGTACCACACCTTAGGTTTGCAAGTGGCCGAGTCCAGTGCCTGTGCTTCGAATTGTTCCATGAAGAAGTTGGCCACCACTGGACTGAGAGGACTACCCATGGCGACGCCTTCCAGCTGTTCGTAGAAGTCGCCATTCCACGTGAAATAGCTCGTGGTGAGACATGCATGGAAGAGCTTTCTGATGTCTAGCGGGAAAATGGAACCGATGTGCTCCAGAGCGTCACTGAGTGGCACTTTCGTAAATAACGAAACAACATCAAAGCTGACCAGGATGTCGTTTGGTGCAAGTTTCAGTTTCTTCAGCTTCTCAATGAAATGTCCTGAGTCCTTAATGTATGTGTCGGTCTTCCCCACGTGTGGTTGGAGCAGAGAGGCCAAGTGTTTTGCCAGCTTATATGTCGGTGATCCAGGAGCGCTAACGATCGGTCTCAGTGGAACGTTGTTCTTATGGATCTTGGGTAATCCATACAGCCGAGGTGGTAGGGCTTCTGTGCTGCGCAGGTTTCTCTGTATGTCCGCCGGCAGAGAAGACGCCTTGATCAATCGATTCGTATTCCGTGTGATACGTTGCGTCGGATCTGCGTTTAGTTTTCGGTACGTCGTCGGATCTAATAGGTCTCGGATCTTTTGCTCATAATCTTCGGTCTTCATTACGACGGTCGCATTCCCCTTATCGGCAGGCAGTACCAATATACTCTTGTCAGCGTTGAGATTCTTAATGGCTTGTACCTCTTCTTTCTTCAGATTGCAAGCTGGCGGTTTTGCTCGGCGCAGTATCCTGGCTGTTTCCGTGCGTATTTCCTCTGCCCTTTCACAAGGAAGGGCACGAATGGCTGCTTCGGTGTTGGCAATGATGTCCTCCATAGGTATGGTTCTCGGGATGATAGCGAAATTCCCTCCTTTTTGAAGAACAGACACTTCCGCTTCGGTCAATTGTCGTTCAGTGAGGTTGACCACTGTGTGTGACATGTCGGGAGTCGCCTTGTCGGTCTGCTTCCGGCATCTTTCAAACTTTTTCTTCTGTCGCTCGGTGCAGCGCTCGAGTTCGTTCTGCATGCTCCTGTGAGTGATGCTGTCGATCTTGTCCCAGTCGTCTCGATGCATTCTGCTACTTAGTTGATAGAAAATGTCCAGAAGTTCCTGATCCGTTCTTGCCAAGTCTCTCCGTGTTGTATGTATTCGCTCACGAAGAAAAGCTCGTTCCATTCTGTCGTAGATACGATGTGCTTGGGCGGTGGTGAATAGGCGCTTGCATCTCAAGAACTTCGGTGTAGCACATTCATCTCGGCACCGTGACAGAAAGGCGAGAGAGGACATCAGTCGCGCTTTCTTCTTCCGTCGTTGGTCAAGGCGTCGGTACAATCTGCAAATCTCCTCCCCGTAGAGGCGTAATACAAAATTGTTGAGGCTTTCGTGGCCACTTGTTGACAAACTGCCTATTGGCTTCTGTCTCGGGTTCTTCGGCCGACGTTCATCTAATGATTTTTCTGACGTTTCGCCAGCACGAGTGGCTGGCATTGTCAAAGCTTCACCCTCCATTGCCGGTGGTGAACTGGAGCCGAGCTCGCGGGCGCAGACTATATGTACCTGGCGCGCCAACGTCCGAGGGCTTCTCCGCGGTCATTTCCGGTGCGGTTCTCCTCTTGCTACCTGCGACGGTCGTTCGCTGCAGTACGGGAAGCCAGGATCCGTTGACCTTAAGGCTTTCCTCTTTCTTGTTCAAACTGTTCGCGTGTTTTTGTATTTCTACAGCTTCTCTGAACAAGCGCGTGTGATAGTGGTTCTCTACAGCCAGAACTTCCGTGTCGGCGAATTTTATTACGTGGTCGGTCTCATTCAGTGCGTGTTCTGCCACGGCCGATTTCTCCACCTGCCCCAACCTGCAATGTATTTTACTTACGACAGGTTATTATGCAACAGTGTGTGTAAGCATTAGTGCCTTGCTATATACTGTCTATATTTTACATTACAGTCAGTTGTAACCGCTCGAAAGTGGTCTAAAGACCGGATTAAATCGCGGAGAAACTTTGCTCCAAGTGCAACTGTGAATTAGTAAATACAAGAATCCCGAATGATGAAACTTTGGGATGGGGGAAAGGAGGAAGATTAGAGTTTAACGTCCCACTGACATCGACAGTCAGTACATTCCAGGTTTCTAAGTTTCTTCTTCTTCTTCATCATCATCATCAAGAGCCGTTTATATCATTAAATGACGTGGCCTCTCCAAGAACTGAGTTTCTATGTTTACGTGTTCAATCGAACTACAGCGACTGTGGCGTAAACTAGTGAAATCAGTCCCAGCAGTTCTCGGCACACTAGAAGCAATGCCACAAGATCTCATTGGACCCTTAAAACTCACTGGTTTTGATAAAATATCCATCTGCCAACTCGGACCTGCACGAATTATCTGCCGAAACATCATACAGTCCTACATGCTTGGGAAGTGTACAACTACTGATAAAATACGAAATAGATCATAGCGAGCTCATTGCCGAGATTATAGTTATAATACTGCAATGTTAATAGTAACAGGATATTAACTAAAATACAGTAAAATATATATATATATATATATATATATATATATATATATATATATATATATATAATGTATGAACAGTGCTAAACAACAACTATTGAATGTTCAGTTCATTTAGAAATGTCAAATATCTGTAAATTGTGATAAAATGAAATACTACGCATTATGTAGGGTGTGACGGTTACAAGTGGGGATAGTTTTGAATGTGGTACCCTAGTACGTACACATATCATTGTGCTGGTTGTTTTTGCTCCGATTCGAACAGTCATCTCCCAAACACGTCACAAACTTTACAACCTGATGTTTTCTGCACTTCTAAGTGGACTACGTCTGTAAGTATAAACTAACAGTTTTGCGTCCACGTGTGCAAACTTCGACACATGAGCTGCTACCCAGCAATATCAATAAACTAATGACTTGCTTATGCCACATGTACGTGGAGGTACTATCCAACATAAAAAACGTACGACTTATAATGGCTATAATTATTAGTCTGCAAACTATGTAAATGCTGATGTAATGTTGTCCAGTACACCATCCTCAGCCACCAATGGAAATATCTGCAATTTACCCGTGCCATCCCGTATAGCTGAAATTCGCATATCTAGTATTAAAAAATCAATTTCCTCCATTTCTTCATCAGTATGGCCCACAAAATTGTCCATCTTTCTTCCTAGAGGATTCTGCCAGATCTACCCTCGCTATTAGAATAACAGTATTTCACATTACAAAGCAATGTTAGTGATCACACTTTGACAGATATACTATGTGATCAAAAATATACAAGTTCGTGGCGCCCTCCGTCGGTAATGCTGGAATTTAATATGGTGTTGGCCCACCCTTAGCCTTGATGACAGCTTCCACTCTCGCAGGCATACGTTCAATCAGGTGGTGAAAGGTTTCTTGGGGAATGGCAGCCCATTCTTCACGGAGTGCTGCACTGCGGAGAGGTATCGATGTCGGTCGGTGAGGCCTGGCACGACGTCGGCGTTCCAAAACATCCCAAAGGTGTTCTATAGGATTCACGTCAGGACTCTGAACAGGCCAGTCCATTACAGGGGTGTTATTGTCCTGTAACCATTCTGGCCACAGACCGTGCATTAGGAACATGAGCTCCATCGCGTTGAAAGATGCAATCGCCATCCCCGAATTGCTCTTCAACAGTGAGAAGCAAGAAGGTGCTTAAAATGTCAATGTAGGCCTGTGCTGTGAAAATGCCACTCAAAACAACAACGAGTGCAAGCACCCTCCATGAGAAACACGGCCGGCCGAAGTGGCCGTGCGGTTAAAGGCGCTGCAGTCTGGAACCGCAAGACCGCTACGGTCGCAGGTTCGAATCCTGCCTAGGGCATGGATGTTTGTGATGTCCTTAGGTTAGTTAGGTTTAACTAGTTCTAAGTTCTAGGGGACTAACGACCTCAGCAGTTGAGTCCCATAGTGCTCAGAGCCATTTGAACCATTTGAGAAACACGACTACACCATAACACCACCGCCTCCGAATTTTACTGTTGGCACTACATACGCTGGCAGATGACGTTCACCGGGCATTCGCCATACCCACACCCTGCCATCGGATCTCCCTATTGTGTACCGTGATTCGTCACTCCACACAAAGTTTTTCCACTGTTCAATCGTCCAATGTTTACTATCCTTACACCAAGCGAAGAGTCGTTTGGAATTTATCGGCGTGATGTGTGGCTTATGAGCAGCCGCTCGACCATGAAATCCAAGTTTTCTCACCTCCCGCCTAACTGTACTAGTACTTGCAGTGGATCCTGATGCAGTTTGGAATTCCTGTGTGATGGTCTGGATAGATGTCTACCTGTTACACATTACGACCCTCTTCAACTGTCGGTGGGCCCGCATCTCGTGGTCGTGCGGTAGCGTTCTCGCTTCCCACGCCCGGGTTCCCGGGTTCGATTCCCGGCGGGGTCAGGGATTTTCTCTGCCTCGTGATGGCTGGGTGTTGTGTGCTGTCCTTAGGTTAGTTAGGTTTAAGTAGTTCTAAGTTCTAGGGGACTTATGACCACAGCAGTTGAGTCCCATAGTGCTCAGAGCCATTTGAACTGTCGGTGGTCCCTGTCAGTCAACAGACGAGGTCGGCCTGTATGCTTTTGTGCTGTACGTGTCCCTTCACGTTTCCACTTCACTATCACATCGGAAACAGTGGACCTAGGGATGTTTAGGAGTGTGGAAATCTCGCGTACAGACGTGTGACACAAGTGACACCCAATCACCTGACCACGTTCGAAGTCCGTGAGTTCCGCGGAGCGCCCAATTCTGCTCTCTCACAACGTCTAATGACTACTGACGTTGTTGATATTGAGTATCTAGCAGTAGGTGGTAGCACAATGCATCTAATATGAAAAACGTATGTTTTTGGGGGGTCCGGATGCTTTTGATCACATAGTGTACATACAGTAAAACGAGTTTACTGTTTTGCTATCACTGGGATATCCCAAGAGTACGTGGCTGTTTGATGTGTCCCGATACTTCAAATACTTGTCTGTGTCAGCTAATGTAATTCCGGTATAACGGCTTGAACTATAAAACTTAAGGGGTTATAGAGCGTTTCTTGAGGGACAAAATGAGGATACGGAAGACTGTAGAGCGTAGAAAATCAGGTTACTGGCGAGGGGGTATGCTAGGTGCAAGCGCTCTGCTGCATTGTTTAATGATATTTGTAGACGCTGGCTCTTATCCTCCATTTGTTCCTCATGAGACTGTTTGTCAGTGTGTGTAAATTTTCAAACATGCAGTATGTGGAATAATTTCCACAATACGTGGATAACGGCTGACGTCAACCCTAGGTGTAAGTGTACGGTTTGGCGACTTAGTGATATGTAACAACTCTAGCAATCAGCCTATATCAGCGTTAAATCCATCGGTTCCAACTAAGGCTAACAAGGTGTAGGAGTAGGATGGTGCACACTATTACTAAACGAGTGAAATGGTTAAACAGACACAGTTCCGGGTTGCCTATCTAACGGATTCAAGGGACAAAAACACTTTGTTTCTAGTACTTTACAGAGCTGTTGATCGAATTAAAAATTTTAAAATGCCATCTTAATCTACTCGTTAACAGGCACAATTCTGAGTTATATGTTTAACACAATAAGTCAAATATTAAAGCTGGAGACTTTCTATATGTATCTTGAAGTAGCTTAGTTGAAGGCAGCACGTGGAGATGAGGAGTTAACAGTGCAAAATATTGAGAATGACTTATATTGCTGTCGATGCCGCAATTTGCGGTTCGCTGTGCTGACTGGGGGCTGGCCCAAGTTCAGTCGAATACATCAGACAGTTGTCTGTAGAAATTTTTAGCATTTCTTGAAAATGAAAGGCCGGCCGCTGTGACCGAGCGATTCTAGGCGCTTCAGTCCGGAACCACGCTGCTGCTACGATCGCAGGTTCGAATCCTGCCTCGGGCATGGACGTGTGTGATGTCCTTAGGTTAGATGGGCTTAAGTAGTTCTAAGTCTAGGGGACTGATGACCTCAGAGGTTAAGTCCCATAGCGCTTAGAGCCATTTGAACCATTTTGAAAATTAAACCGTGATAGTAGTAAGTAGATTAATGAAACATTAAAAAAGAAGCACAGTACAATTTAAGAAAAAGTAGTACATGATCAGTTTGATTCACTAACGCGCAGTGTAATAAGAAATGTACCGTAATCTCAGAACCCGTAAACGTTTATTCTCTAGAGCACTTAAAAAAAGCTTCACCATATAGAAGTGTCCTTAGTGTTTGTGAGCGCCACGGAGTTTTACCACCGTCATCACACAACACAACTTTGCTTCCATGCTGTAGAACGGGCGCACATGGGTCGTCACGGTTGAACTACTTGCTGGTCAAAATAAAACTGACCAAGGAAAAATATCATGCATCCTAAGATAGGCAATGCGGATATGTAAGCCGGGTTGCCTATCATGCACTTTAAGAGGTACAATGCAGCTGGCATATCTACTTCTACACCTACATGTATAGTTCGCAATCCACCCTACAGCGCATGGCGGAGGGTACCCGGTACGACTACTAGCCATTTTCTTTCCTGTCCACCCTTCAAGAGAACGAGGGAAAAACGATTGTCTAAATACCTTCGTATGAGCCTTACTTTGTCGTATGTTATCTTCTTGGTCTTTACGAGCAATATATCTTTGAAGCAACAGAATCGTTCTGCAGCCAACTTCAAATGCCGGTCCTCTAAATTTTCTCAGTAGTGTTCCTCGGAAATAACGTCGCCATCCCACCAGCTATTCCCATAAGAGTTCCCGAAGCATCTGTACAACGTTTGCGTGTTATTCGAACCTACCAGTAACAAATCTAGCAGTTCGCCTCTGAATTGCTTCGATGTCTTCCTTTCTGATACGGATCCCAAACACTCCAGCAGTACTCAAGAATAAGTCGCACTAGCGTCCTATATGCGGTCTTCTTTACAGATACATCACACTTTCCAAGAATTCTCCCCATAAATCGATGCCGACCACACGCTCGTTCTTTTACACATCGCTTTGCAACGTTACGCCTAGATATTTAAACGACATGACTGTGTCAAGCAGGACTCTACTAACGCTGTATGCGAACATTATGAACTTTTCTCTTACTCATTCTCATTAACTTACATTTTTCTACATTTACAGCTAGCTGCCATACGTCACACCAACTCAAACTTTTTTCTAAGCTCCCTTGTATCTTCCTACAGTCATTCAACTTCGATACCTTACCGTACACCACAGCATCAACGGCAAACAACTGCAAATTACTTCCAAATTATTTGTGTTTATAGAGAATAATAGCGGTCCTATCACCACTGGGACACTTTTGAGGACGCTCTTGTCTCTTATGAATACTCGCCACCGAAGACAACACATTGGGTTCTACAACTTAAGTAGTCTTCGAGCAACTCACATATACACTCCTGGAAATTGAAATAAGAACACCGTGAATTCATTGTCCCAGGAAGGGGAAACTTTATTGACACATTCCTGGGGTCAGATACATCACATGATCACACTGACAGAACCACAGGCACATAGACACAGGCAACAGAGCATGCACAATGTCGGCACTAGTACAGTGTATATCCACTTTCGCAGCAATGCAGGCTGCTATTCTCCCATGGAGACGATCGTAGAGATGCTGGATGTAGTCCTGTGGAACGGCTTGCCATGCCATTTCCACCTGGCGCCTCAGTTGGACCAGCGTTCGTGCTGGACGTGCAGACCGCGTGAGACGACGCTTCATCCGGTCCCAAACATGCTCAATCGGGGACAGATCCGGAGATCTTGCTGGCCAGGGTAGTTGACTTACACCTTCTAGAGCACGTTGGGTGGCACGGGATACATGCGGACGTGCATTGTCCTGTTGGAACAGCAAGTTCCCTTGCCGGTCTAGGAATGGTAGAACGATGGGTTCGATGACGGTTTGGATGTACCGTGCACTATTCAGTATCCCCTCGACGATCACCAGTGGTGTACGGCCAGTGTAGGAGATCGCTCCCCACACCATGATGCCGGGTGTTGGCCCTGTGTGCCTCGATCGTATGCAGTGCTGATTGTGGCGCTCACCTGCACGGCGCCAAACACGCATACGACCATCATTGGCACCAAGGCAGAAGCAACTCTCATCGCTGAAGACGACACGTCTCCATTCGTCCCTCCATTCACGCCTGTCGCGACACCACTGGAGGCGGGCTGCACGATGTTGGGGCGTGAGCGGAAGACGGCCTAACGGTGTGCGGGACCGTAGCCCAGCTTCATGGAGACGGTTGCGAATGGTCCTCGCCGATACCCCAGGAGTAACAGTGTCCCTAATTTGCTGGGAAGTGGCGGTGCGGTCCCCTACGGCACTGCGTAGGATCCTACGGTCTTGGCGTGCATCCGTGCGTCGCTGCGGTCCGGTCCCAGGTCGACGGGCATGTGCACCTTCCGCCGACCACTGGCGACAACATCGATGTACTGTGGAGACCTCACGCCCCACGTGTTGAGCAATTCGGCGGTACGTCCACCCGGCCTCCCGCATGCCCACTATACGCCCTCGCTCAAAGTCCGTCAACTGCACATACGGTTCACGTCCACGCTGTCGCGGCATGCTACCAGTGTTAAAGACTGCGATGGAGCTCCGTATGCCACGGCAAACTGGCTGACACTGACGGCGGCGGTGCACAAATGCTGCGCAGCTAGCGCCATTCGACGGCCAACACCGCGGTTCCTGGTGTGTCCGCTGTGCCGTGCGTGTGATCATTGCTTGTACAGCCCTCTCGCAGTGTCCGGAGCAAGTATGGTGCGTCTGACACACCGGTGTCAATGTGTTCTTTTTTCCATTTCCAGGAGTGTATGTGAATCTATTCCATACCTTCAACACACTGCCAAGGGGTACCATGTCAAACGCTTTCCGGAAATCTAGAAATATTGAATTTGCCTGTTGCCCTTCATTCATAGTTCGCCATGTATCATGTGAGAAAAGGGCAAGCTGAGTTGCGCATGAGCAATGCTTTCTAAAACCATGGCAACTTCTCGGTCTCAAGAAAATTTATTGTATTCGAAATGAGAATATGTGCGAGGATAGTGCAGCAGGCCGATGCTAGGGAAATTTATCTGTCATTTTGCGTGTCCGTTCTTTTGTCCTTCTCATACACAGGAGTCACCTGCGCTTTTTTCCAGTCCATTGGGGCTTGGTACTGGGCAAGAGATCCGCGATAAATGCAATCCGAGCAAGGGGACAATGGTATAAAGCACACTTTAAAAACCGAATTTGGATTCCATCCGGACCTGGTGATTGGTGTGTTTTCAACTCTTACAGTTGTTTCTCTATGCCATGAATGCTTATTACTATGGATCCATACGGAAGTCTGTTTGATGATTTTTTTTAAATAGAGGTGGAGCCCCTCCACGCTCACACCGGCATGATGGCGAACTCAAAAGGTCTACTTCCATCTCTGCATAAGGGTTGGTTTTCACTAAAGTGAGGTGTCGCAGGATATGAGGACTGCGATGTTTGCGTACGTCTGGTTAAGGTTAGCCATCAGTACGAGCTCATCTGGAGATAGATTGGGTCGAACGAAGGGTAGCGGTTTGAAGGGCAGAGGAAAAATGTGCCAAGGCAAGAGACAAGGGAAAAAAACCTCTGGAAGGGTTAGGTCGGGTAGTAAGAGCAGTAGCGGATGTCTTGCTGCCTGCGACAGGTCATACAAGAGTAGGTAGGCTTTGTTAGTTGTGGGTATTATGCATGTCGATACCTTTGACGTTGTGCGCTGCTGTTACTCGGTGGCTGCCGGTGTTGATCTCTCGCTCAGCGTCAGCAAAACTGTAAGGTTGATGATCAGACAACGTTATGTTTATACGATTCTCCTACGTTAACGATTTGTTGAACGTGAAATTTAAAACTTCAGCTTTCGTTTTGCTGTCTTCAACTGCCACACAAGACTGGTCAACAAGTGACTGAATGTAAGCCTTAGACACACAAGGGAACCTCCCCATCGCATCCCCCTCAGATTTAGTTATAAGTTGGCACAATGGATAGACCTTGAAAAACTGAACACAGATCAATCGAGAAAAGAGGAAGAAGTTGTGTGGAACTATGAAAAAAATAAGCAAAATATACAAACTGAGTAGTCCATGCGCAAGATAGGTTCAAGTCTTCCCTCGAGTGAAAAGTTTAATTTTTTATTTTCAGACAATTATTATCTGTCCGTCCGTCCGCTATATTTGCTGGATTCGTATTGCCCACGGAATACATCTCACGCAAGCACTCTCGTCCAAAGTAGCGAACAGTCAACTGCCAGCCAGGGAGCCTCGTTAGCAGGAATACTCTCTCTTCCGTGCGCTGTAGTCGACTGACGTCGTGGGTTTCGATGTCTGTTTAGGTGTAGCGTCCACATACTACGACGCAGTTACCTCGCATCGGACGGATGGACAGATAATAATTGTCTGAAAATAAAAAAATAAGCTTTTCACTCGAGGGAAGACAAACCTATATTGCGCATTGACCACTCAGTTTGTATATTTTGCTTATTTTTTTCATAGTTCCACACAACTTCTTCCTATTTTCTCGATTGATCTGTGTTCAGTTTTTCAAGACCTATCCACTGTGCCAACTTATAACTAAATCTGAGGGGGGTGCAATGGGGAGGTTCGCTTGTGAGCAATTTTACAGAGGACCAGAATATTCTCGAGTTCTCTGCCAGATCTTTTGCTAAGGTTTGACGGTGGCACCCAGGGAGCATGATGTACGTCAGGTTGCCTACGATGCACCTTAAGACTGGCAACCCAACTTACACACCTGCACCCAGGGCACATGATGTAAGTTGCGTTGCGCCGGCCGGAGTGGCCGAGCGGTTCTAGGCGCTTCAATTGGAACCGCGTGACCGCTACCGTTACAGGTTCGAATCCTGCCTCGGGCATGGATGTGTGTGATGTCCTTAGGTTAGTCAGGTCTAAGTAGTTCTAAGTTCTAGGGGACTGATGACCTCAGATGTTAAGTCCCATAGTGCTCAGAGCCATTTGAACCATTAAGTAGCGTTGCCTGTCTTTGGGTGCCTGATAGGCAACCTAATTTACATATCCACACCCAAGCCTATTTTAGGGTGCACGAAATTTTTCGTTTTTTTATTTATTTATTTATTGTTCCGTGGGACCAAATTAAGGAGAAATCTCCATGGTCATGGAACGAGTCAATACATGAAATTATAACACGATATTAGAAACAGATAAAATGAAATATAGAAAAAAAAACATATTCAGGTGACAAGTCACAAGTTTAAATGAAGACAATCAACAATGTAACACTGGAATTTGCTTAATTTTTTAGCTCTTCCAGGAGCTCCTCGACAGAATAGAAGGAGTGAGCCATGAGGAAACTCTTCAGTTTATACTTAAAAGAGTTTGGGCTACTGCTAAGATTTTTGAGTTCTTGTGGTAGCTTATTGAAAATGGATGCAGCAGAATACTGCACTCCTTTCTGCACAAGAGTCAAGGAACTGCATTCTACATGCAGATTTGATTTCTGCCTAGTATTAACTGAGTGAAAGCTGCTAACTCTTGGGAATAGGCTAATATTGCTAACAACAAACGACATTAAAGAAAATATATACTGTGAGGGCAATGTCAGAATTCCCAGATTTTTGAATAGGGGTCGACAAGAGGTTCTCGAACTTACACCACATATAGCTCGAACAGCCCGTTTTTGAGCCAAAAATACCCTTTTTGAATCAGAAGAATTACCCCAAAAAATAATACCATACGACATAAGCGTATGAAAATATGCGAAGTAGACTACTTTTCGTGTTGAAGTGTCACTTATTTCAGATACTGTTCTAATGGTAAATAAAGCAGCATTTAGTTTCTGAACAAGATCCTGAACATGGGCTTTCCACAACAGCTTACTATCTATCCGTACGCCTAGGAACTTGAACTGTTCCGTCTCGCTTATAACATGCCCATTCTGTCTGATTAAAATGTCAGTTCTTGTTGAATTGTGAGTTAGAAACTGTAAAAACTGAGTCTTACTGTGATTTAGCATCAAATTATTTTCCACAAGCCACGAACTTATTTCATGAACTAAATTATTTGTTACTGTTTCAATATTACACACAAGATCCTTCACTATCAAGCTGGTGTCATCAGCAAACAGAAATATTTTTGAATCACCTGTAATACTAGAAGGCATATCATTTATATAAATAAGAAACAGCAGTGGCCCCAGCACCGACCCTTGGGGAACGCCCCACTTAACAGTGCCCCATTGGGACTGAACATCACTACCACTCTCAATATTGCGGAGAATTACCCTCTGCTTTCTGTTCTTAAAGTAAGAGGCGAACCAATTGTAAGCTACTCCCCTTACTCCATAATGGTCCAACTTCTGCAGTAATATTTTGTGGTCAACACAGTCAAAAGCCTTCGTTAAATCAAAGAAAACACCTAGCGTTCGCAACCTTTTATTTAATCCGTCGAAAACCTCACAGAGAAAAGAGAATATAGCATTTTCAGTTGTTAAACCATTTCTAAAACCAAACTGAACATTTGACAGCAAATTATGTGAATTTAAATGCTCCAGTAACCTTGTATATACAACCTTCTCGATAACTTTAGCAAACACCGATGGCATAGAAATAGGTCTAAAATTGTCAACATTATCAATGTCTCCCTTTTTATAAAGTGGCTTCACTACCGAGTATTTTAATCGATCAGGAAACCGACCACTCCTAAAGGAAAAGTTACAGATATGGCTAAGTACAGGGCTAACATACATAGAACAATACTTCAGTATTCTGCTAGATACCCCGTCATATCCATGAGAGTTCTTGGTCTTTAGTGATTTAATTATTAACTCAATCTCCCTCTTGTCAGTATCATGGAGGAGCATTTCAGGTAACAGTCTCGGAACACTTTTTTCTAAGAGCGCTATATGATTCCCTGTAGGAATTAGGTTTCTATTTAGTTCACCTGCTATATTCAGAAAGTGATTATTAAATACTGTACATATATGCGACTTATCAGTAACACGGACATTCCCACTACGCACTGATTCTATATCCTCGACCTGTCTCTGCAGACCAGCAACTTCCTTTACGACTGACCATATGGTTTTAATTTTATCCTGAGACTTAGCTATTCTATCTGCATACCACATACTTTTTGCCTTCCTAATAACATTTTTAAGCACCTTACAATACTGTTTGTAATGGGCTGCCGCATTTAGATTTTGACTGTTTCTAACGTTTTGATATAATTGCCACTTTGTTCTACAAGATATTCTTATCCCTCTAGTCAGCCACCCAGGCTGCCTGTTTGTGCTAGTACCCTGTTTTAAACGTTGTAACGGAAAGCAACTTTCAAAGAGCATGAGAAAGGTCTTTAGAAAAGCATTATATTTATCGTTTACTGTCTCAGCGCTATAAACATCTTGCCACTCTTGTTCCTTTATAAGGTTTACAAAGGTCTCTACAGCAACCGGATCAGCTTTCCTGAACAGCTGATGACTATATTTAACACGAGTTGCAGCATAAAAATCTTTTAAAGTTAAAATTTGTGCATCATGATCTGAAAGGCCATTCACCTTTTTTCTAACAGAATGCCCTTCTAGTAATGAGGAATGAACAAAAATGTTGTCTATGGTTGTTCTACTGTTCCCTTGCACTCTCGTTGGAAAGAATACGGTTTGCATAAGATTATATGTTTTAAAGAGGTCTACTAGCATCCTCTTCCTTGCACAATCACTTATACAATTAATATTGAAGTCACCACATATAACTAACTTTTTGTATTTCCTATAAAGTGAACCAAGAACCTCCTCTAGCTTTAGCAAAAATGCTGTGAAATCGGAGTCTGGGGATCTATAAATAACAACAGTTACAAGTTTAACTCCGTTAAATTCAACCACACCTGCACAACATTCAAACACCTTTTCAGTGCAGTACTTTGAAACATCAATTGACTCAAATGCGATGCCGTTTTTCACATACATTTTATTTTGGTCACCATTTGTAAGCACCCCCTATAAAAACTAAGTGCATAATCCTGCTCATCTGACACCATCATAGTCTTAAGGCGGTGTCTCCAATTAGTTTATCAGGGAACGTCGTACATCCAATGGCAGAAAGCTATGCACAGAAAGTGCTGGACAAATAGAGAAATGGCTATCTCAGCAGGGATGCCACTCATTCCGACGAATCTATAAATATAACTTTAAGTAAGTACAATTTGCACTGTGAGTTGCATTTTTAGTCAGGATTGTCAATCACGTCAAAGGGGCGGTCCTGGTTTCACTCAAGACTTCTTTGTTGCTGCTCCTGGACATAAATCTTGCTTATAATTAAATTATAATGAATTTGTAAAAGATTTGATTTTATATCTTGTGCTATACTTAAGCTTTTCAGAAATTTTAAATAAACTTACTTTTCAATTGTTGTTGGTTTTTCCGATGTTAACTTTCAGCAGTTAAAGAGTATTTTTCACCAGATGCATTTCGATTCTATTTATAAAGCATCTTTTGTTGTCACCATGGAAATTTGGCACTGTGTACACAATATGTCTGAATTTTTGTATATATGGATTAAAAACTGTGTTTGTTTAAAAAATTTTGGTACGATTTGTTTACCGCGTTTTTGCCCCCTGTTACATTACTGAAGTCGCGTGCTTTTACCTTCATTGTTAGAGGAGGGTGCAATCGAATAAAACATGGTTGCACTTTCACTTTTCGTAATTTTTTCCCTTGTATGAACTCACTTTTTCTTACCCCGCATTTGTGATTTTTCTACTTCAGCTCAGGTTTGCAAAGCATCAAAAGAGAAGCAGTCCTTTATTCACGAGTACCGCACTCGGGACACTGTTTATTCTGTGACTTCTTTTTCAGAGTTGACAGTACACGCAACGTGCACAGTATTGCCACTTCTCGCGTCATACTTTGTCTGAGTCATTTATCATTGGTTCTCATCTTCCATATCTCCGCAGTTCGTGGTCTAGTGGCTAGCGTTGCTACCTCTAGACCACTGGGTCCCGGATTCGATTCGCGGCAGGGTCGAAGATTTTCTCCGCCCGTGTTTGTATTTTCATCATCTCATCATTATCATTATCATTATTCGGGAAGTGGCGAGACTGGAACTGGAAATATTAGGAACTTGTACTGTCACTGAAGACCATAAACCAACATCATCATCGTCGTCATCGCCTTCTATTTGACTTTACTAGACTGTAAACAACAACATCATCTGCAAACAATCTAAGAAAGTGGTCGAGCGGTTCTAGGCGCTTCAGTCCGGACTAGTGACTTCAGATGTTAAGTCCCATAGTGCTTACAAGGGAACCTCCCTATCGCACCCCCCTCAGATTTAGTTATAAGTTGGCACAGTGGATAGGCCTTGAAAAACTGAACACAGATCAATTGAGAAAACAGGAAGAAGTTGTGTGGAACTGTGAAAAAATAAGCAAAATATACAAACTGAGTAGTTCATGGGAAGATAGGCAACATCAAGGACACTGGGACCGTAGGAGCGCCGTGGTCTCGTGGTAACGTGAGCAGCTGCGGAACGAAAGGTCCTTGGTTCAAATCTTCCATCGCGTGAAAAGTTTAATTTTTTATTTTCAGTTTATGTGACAAACTCTTATGTTTTCATCACTTTTTTGGGAGTGATTATCACATCCACAAGAAAACCTAAATCGGGCAAGGTAGAAGAATCTTTTTACCCATTCGCCAAGTGTACAAGTTAGGTGGGTCGACAACATATTCCTCTCATGTGACGCACATGCCGTCACCAGTGTCGTATAGAATATATCAGATGTGTTTTCCTGTGGAGGAATCGGTTGACCTATGACCTTGCGACCAAATGTTTTCGGTTCCGATTGGAAAGGCACGTCCTTTCGTCTACTAATCGCACGGTTTTGCGATGCGGTCGCAAAACACAGACACTAAACTTATTACAGTGAACAGAGACGTCAATGAACGAACGGACAGATAATAACTATGCAAAAATAAAGTAAACTTTTCACTCGTGGGAAGACTTGAACCAAGGACCTCTCCTTCAGCAGCTGCTCACGCTACCACGGGACCACGGCGCTCCTGAGCTCACATTCTCCTTGATGTTGCCTATGTGGCCCATGGACTACTCAGTTTGTATATTTTGCTTATTTTTTCACAGTTCCACACAACTTCTTTCTGTTTTCTCAATTGATCAGTGTTCAGTTTATCAAGGCCTATCTACTGTGCCAAGTTATAACTAAATCTGAGGGGGGTGCGATGGGGAGGTTCCCTTGTTAGAGCCACTTGAACCATTTAAAAGTTGCTGCCTTCTCAATCGTTCATATAGATTAGTTACAGTAGATGGACTACAGTACTTCCTTGAAGACTCCCACATTGACTGAATTCTAGTGAATTACTTTGAACTGTGAGTCTCATAATTGACGCTACTCCATAGAGACGCAATTTGATGAGACGGTGCTTTTAAGGAACGCAGTGAATAGCATTCTGGAGATCTAGAGATATAGAAGTAATTTAATTTCCCATGTTGATAGCACTTGTGTGAATACAGAGGCAGTTGTGTTTCAGAAGAACGGTGCTTGCTAAATACATGCTGTTTATTTATCAGTAGACAGTGTACTTAGTGATCTAGTTTGAGGAAATTTTCATTTTACAATCCTGCCGCCAGACATCAAATCAACTTGGTTGGATGCAGTGTAAGGGAAGTTTCCAACTAGAGAAAAATTACATCAATTTAGCAGAAGATCTTTTCCGCAGAAAGTATCAGCTACAGGATACTCTCACACATAGCTACACCTGTAGTGACCAAAAGGCAGATTGTCCGCGGTCAAGGAAGAAATTGGTTTTAATTATCTGAACGAGTCCTATCATCATACATTTCATTGTAATTTTCCAGCCGAACTGGCACATGTTTCAAGGAACCAAACACCAATCGAATACCAGCTACGTCGCTCACTACTAGATAATCACAGCCTCTAGGGTCATATAGTACTCTCAATGTTTCCTGCAACAGAAACATTGCATAATGCGGCAAAGTTGCTGCAGAAAATACGGTTAGCGGCTCCAAAAGTTCTTATTCATCTCTCTTCGTTTGCACTGACGAGAACTACAAGTTGGGAATAAATGATGGGGAGTTAACTAGTCCCGAACTGCTCATTTCTATTTTCCGTTTCAGACACAAAAAAATTTAATTCTGCGGGAAAAAAAAAGAGGAAGTAAGAAAAGCTGAAGAAAAAAGTGACTAAACACATGCAAAAAAAAAAAATAGACAAGCCTTGGGGTCAATTCCCGTACGAACTAAGGAAATATTACATTCTGCCTGTGAACTAGCTCACATCTGAAGCTTACATATGAAGTGCGCCAGGAGCGATACGTTGAACTGTTGGTCCCCTCCTGCACTACGATTACTAGGGTAGGATGGGATCGCGTCAGTCACTGGAATTGGAAAACTTTCACCGGTACGTTGCGGTACACGAAATTATTTAGTAGTAATGCAGATTCGCAGAATAATCATGGGGTCCTTAGCAGAAGTTGTTTTCCCGCCTTTTCTTTTTACGGTATAAATCTTCTTTACGGGGCCTCTTGAAATACCAAATACTTCGACTCCCTTGGTTACGTACGCCCCCACCATACGTGTAGCAACAAGTTGTCGATGTTGGAAGTGCTTTGACATAATGCGCTCACAACTACACATAACAGTGTTCTGACCTCGACTGACACTTGCAACGTATTGAAGGCATTCCGCAGGTGCTGCTCGCGGTCAAATAGAACAGCGCAACCGGCATGCTTGGACATGCATCTGCATTTATGTTCAAGTTTACATTTGTGACAGTATTTCCATACTTTAATCAGACCCCTGTATTATTTCCTTTGTTAATCTCCAGTGTTTGACAGGGGTCGTGATGGTGTATTTAGACGAGTTTGTTTTTGCAGCGAGCGCTGCTAGCGTGTTGGTGCTGGTCCTGGTGGTGGTGCGCCGTGACCGCGCTGCTGGTCACCGACCCCACCATGACGCGCATGGTGGCGCTAACTGGCGACCGCTGCGACTACTACACCGACAGGTGAGTCCGCCAGCGCTCACATAAAATACACGCATCAAAAAAAGTTTTGCATCACCTCGGTTCCGACAGTTCCGGGACCTGTACAGAAAATTGGAATAGAGATAAACATAAACATCATTTTTTTTATTGCTCAAGAAAACCACACATGTTGTACCAATATACAGCGGGACCTTGGGAGCTGGTGGTCCAGATTGCTGTACACACTGGTACCTCTAATGCCTAGTAGCACGTCCTCTTTCATTGATGCATGCCTGTTTTCGTCGTTGCATACTATCCACAAGTTCATCAACATTGTCCACATTGTCCACTCCTCAACGGCGATTCGCGTAGATCCCTCGGAGTGGATGGTGGGTCACGTCGTCCACAAACAGCCCTTTTCAATCTACCCCACGCATGTTCGATAGGATTCATATCTGGAGAACATGCCGGTCACTCTAGTCAAGCAATGTCGTTATCTTGAAGGAAGTCATTCATAAAATGTGCACGATGGGGGCGTAGATTGTCGTCCATGAAGACGAATATCTCGCCAATATGCTTCCGATCTGGTTGCACTATCAGTCGGAGGACGGCATTCACGTATCGTACAGCCGTTACGGCGGCTTCCATGACTACCAGCGGCGAATGTCAGCCCCACATGATGCCACCCTAAAACATCAGGGAACCTCCACCTTGTAGAATGAAGGCTTTCACGACCGGGTGACATGGCTGTTGATATACTTTCCGGGATGTGAGGTCGTGGTCCAAGAACTTTTCTGCTCCTTACGTTTCGTCCAGAACTGCGCTAGACTTCCTCATAAAAAAAAAAGCGTAAACACGCGACTGAAAGAGCATAAAAGTCTTTGTCGACTTGTAAAAATAGAAAAGTCAGCTGTAGCGGAACATGCTCTTCAACCAGGCAACCACCAAGTGAAATTTTCGGATACCGAAGTTTTATCTACAACGTTAAATTACTATCCACGGCTATATAGAGAAGCTATCGAAATTTATAAACATCACGATAATTTCAATAGGAAAGAGGAGACTATGAAACTTAGCGATATATGGACAGTGGCTCTACAAAATTGCTAACAATTTTTATCTTGGACAAGGTGGTAATCGATAGTCAACCTTATCTTTGCTATGGATTATCAATGGCTCTACAAAATTGCTAACAATTTTTATCTTTGACAAGGTGGTAATCGATAGTCAACCTTATCTTTGCTATGGATTATCACTGCTCATCACGTGTCACCTGAACCACGCCCCCCTTTCTCACAATATATAAGTCGCTCTCAGACACCCGACCAGTCAGTCGGCAAGACTCAGCGGAGCAGCGCCTCTGAGGAAGTCCAGCGCAGTTCTGGACGAAACGTAAGGAGCAGAAATGTTCTTGGACCACGACCTCACATCCCGGAAAGTATATCAACAGCCAACCTCCACCTTGCTGCACTCGCTGGACAGTGTGTCAAAGGTGTTCAACCTGACCCGGTTGCCTCCAAACACATCTCCGACGATTGTCTAGTTGAAGTCGTAAGCGACACTCATCGGTGAAGAGAACATGATGCCAATCCTGAGCGGTCCATTCGGCATGGGCCCATCTATACCGCGCTGCATGGTGTCGTGGTTGCGAAGGTGGACCTCACCATGGACGTCGCGAGTGAAGTTGTCACTCATGCAGCCTATCGCACACAGTTTGAGTCGTAACACGACGTCCTGTGGCTGCACGAAAAGCATTATTCAACGTGGTGGCGTTGCTGTCAGGGTTGCTCCAAGCCATTATCCGTAGGTGTCGGTCATCCACGCACTGCAGTGTCAGCCCTTGGGTGGCCTGAGTGAGACATGTCATCGACAGTTCCTGTCTCTCTGTATCACTTCCGTGTCCGAACAACATCACTTTGGTTCACTCCGAGACGTCTGGACACTTCCTTTCTTGAGAGTCCTTCCTGGCACAAAGTAAAAATGCGGACGCGATCGATCCGCGGTATTGGCCGTCTAGGCATGGTTGAACTACAGACAACACGAGCCTTGTACCTCCTTCCTGGTGGAATGACTGGAACTGATCCGTCTAATAGGCGCTGCTCATGCAAGATTGTTTACATCTTTGGACGGGTTTAGCGAAAACTCGGAACAGTCAAAGGGACTGTGAAACAATATCCACACTCCTATCTTCAGGAGTTCTGGGAGCCGGGGTGATGCAAAACTTTTTTTGATGTGTATAACACTGACTTAGTTACACAATATACTGCTACGATATTGCAACCGAGATCCGAGCTAATGTTGGGAACTACTCGAGAGAATACAGAAGAGGCTGGTCATACTGTTCGGGAGCCATCAACGTCATGCCGCCGAGTGAGAACAGACAACGAGGGAACGAAGTGGAAACAGTGCTACAGATAAAAGAAGTGTGTGTGTGTGTGTGTGTGTGTGTGTGTGTGTGTGTGAATTACTAAGGGACCAAGTTGCTGAGGTCATCGGCCCTAGACTTACACACTACTTAAACTAACTTACGCTAAGAACAACACACACTCGTGCCCGAGGGAGGACTCGAACCTGCGGCGGGAGGGGTCGCGCAATACGTGTCATGGCGCCTCAAACCACGCGGCCGCTTGACGCAGCATCAAGTAAGTCCAAAGGGTAACCCGAAAGAGAAAACGTGTGACGTAGCGAAAACGGAGACCAAGAACCAATAGTATGTTACCACAACGAGAATATAGGGAAGCAAATGCACTACAGACTTTTTTGTGAACTCCACTCCTGCCTCTTACGAAGGTGCGCTGTTCGAGAGCGTGACCGCCCTTCTCATCCATTGGTATAGATGTTGTTCTGTTGTTGTTGTTGTTGTTGTTGTTGTCTTCAGTCCTGAGGCTGGTTTGATGCAGCTCTCCATGCTACTCTATCCTGTGCAAGCTTCTTCATCTCCCAGTACCTACTGCAACCTACATCCTTCTGAATCTGTTTAGTGTATTCATCTGTTGGTCTCCCTCTACGATTTTAACCCTCCACGCTGCCCTCCAATACTAAATTGGTGATCCCTTGATGCCTCAGAACATGTCCTACCAACCTATCCCTTCTTCAGTCAAGTTGTGCCACAAACTCCTCTTCTCCCCAATACTATTCAATACTTCCTCATTAGTTATGTGATCTACCCATCTAATCTTCAGCATTCTTCTGTAGTCCTACATTTCGAAAGCTTCTATTCTCTTCTTGTCCAAACTAGTTATTGTCCATGTTTCACTTCCATACATGGCTACACTCCATACAAACACTTTCAGAAACGACTTCCTGACACTTAAATCTATACTCGAAGTTAACAAATTTCTCTTGTTCAGAAACACTTTCCTTGCCATTGCCAGTCTACATTTGATATCCTCTCTACTTCGACATCATCAGTTATTTTGCTTCCCAGATAGCAAAACTCCTTTACTACTGTTCTGTTATGCATCCATATTTTGATTTCAGTTGATGCCTGTGTGTTGCTATTGAGAGCAATGGACGACTTACGGTTTGATGACTATCTCCTAAGTGGGCATCTATTTAAACTGAATTGTTGGAATAGTCCAGATATTTGGCTTACAGTCAGAGAAAATCTTCGAAAACAGTGACCAGAAATGTTGGTATTATTCCTTTTCTTCAGTCACCTTTTCTCGCTTTCGCATCTTCGAAGGATGTCAGGTACCTTTCACCTCTGACGACCTCTGCAGTACGCACTGCTCTGTTGACCGTCTTTGGATGTTCCTCGTGCTCGTTCGTCTGGTTATTGCGTTCATTGGTGATTGCGTTCGGTTTGGGAGGACACAGATGTCACATTCGTGAGCGCATTGCTTTGCACCGCACACTACTCCACCTTGTTGCTGTCGATGGTAGACTTCTTCCAGTAGTAAGCGGGCAGATTCCGTCTCGGCACAGAGTACGATTCTGAAGCTGGTGCTGGTCTCTTCCAGAAAGGCGTCGGCATGAGACACACGCTGTCTTCATGCAGCTGCTGCATTTGTCTGCTGGAGCTCGACTGTTAGCGCGAGATGCTCCCTCTCCTGCTGTCGGAGCTGTAGTGGTTCACCATAGGCTCTTCCGCCGGCCGGAGTGGCCGTGCGGTTCTGGGCGCTACAGTCTGGAGCCGAGCGACCGCTACGGTCGCAGGTTCGAATCTTGCCTCGGGCATGGATGTGTGTGATGTCCTTAGGTTAGTTAGGTTTAATTAGTTCTAAGTTCTAGGCGACTGATGACCTCAGAAGTTAAGTCTCATAGTGCTCAGAGCCATTTGAACATGCTCTTCCCCCCCCCCCCCCCCCACTCACTTCGCCATCAGGGGGAGTGGACCTTACTTGCCACAGCAGCAGATTCCTCTACCACGTTACGCTGCGCGGCCGAAGTTACAGCGCAGCCGCGGGCTCTAATTAAGCACCACATTAGGGTTTTCATTTATACAGTTTTTTTTTCTTCTCCAGTTTAACCTGACTGTAAAAGCCGCACGAATGACAAGTTTCGAAAATAATCGGTTTCCGGTTGTTTACGGCCATTATTTCCAGCAATTAACGTAGGCAACGGTCAAGCATTGAAAATTTTCTATTACTCCCTCAGACCTTCGCGTTACACATTTCAAGATACATAGAATCAAAGTATCAGATAAAAAAGTTAAATGAAAGAAAACTTAGTCCACCCACTGCTCGCTGCTTTTCTCGAAAACTGATGAAGGGTTGAATACTACAAAAACTCACCACTATTCTTCTACTGGTTCTACTTTTTTAAATCTCTGATCAAAAATCATATGTCAGTCAAGGATCATACCAGTATTTGGGTATTATGAATAGTCGGTGCTAAAGGGTGAGGCTGGAGAACTATTTTTCGCGTTGTTCCTTTCTAAGGGCTACGAGCAGATAGAGGTATACTATGGAGACGGAGGCAGCAGATCAGCTACTTTCGATTTTTATCGTAAACTATGTACGAATGGTTAAGTTTTTGATTTATTACTGTTGCCATAATTTTTCTTTCTTATTATTTGGTAGAAGTGCCGGACAAATAATAAGCTTTGTGTAAAATTTTTAACTTCTTTTTTCTTTAATTTTTGCAAATGGAAAACTTGTTTTTAGTAAAATATGTATCTTTACTTTTTTACAACAATTTGAATTCAACTGATTTTTACCTACAAAACAAAAAATTCTCCTTCCAGAAATTCAGATGAACAGTATAGTAGGCAAAATATAACATTTACCATGAACAATTGTGTGACAACAGTTAAAATTTTAATAATGAATTAATTCTTTGGCCAATATTATCGTCCAATCTGTTCATAAAAACTCGTTCTATAATGAATTGATCTAGAAGTTGACTCCTTTCATCAGAAAAAATATCATTTAAAGACTATAGAAATCTTTCATGATGCACAGAATTTCCTATTAATCCCGTTTCTTTTTTTTTAAAAAAAAAGTTTCATTTAGAAACAAAAAAATATAGCACCTTCGGTTTATAGCGGTTATAAGTAAAACATAAGAATACCTGTTACAACTGAGACCAAAACATGCAAAAGAATACCGGTTACTCCGAACTGCAATGCCGCTATAGGTTCTAAACGGTCGGTTTTACCATCCCTGCGGCACAGTGGTGTGTGGCGCTGGGGACAGCTACACCAGTGCTCACGTACGCCTATATAATACCACTGCCTAGTGGCGAAAGTCCAGTCCCTTGCTTTCCAGGGGGCTTTCAAAGCCGCCGTGTCGGTATACCAGACAGGGGCTTCAGTTATTTTCTTAATTTTGTCTGCATTATCTTGTCTGCATTGTCTAGTATCTGCCTTGAGAGATAGGTCTTTAAGTTTTCGGAATGATACGAGATACGCGGCGGCTTCAAATGTCTTCCGATGAAAAGCTGTCAACATTTCTGCTGCACTCGTTCGCCATTCAAGCAAGTATGAGACCATTCGTAGCATTATTGTTCGTTATGCTCGAAGTTCCGGGTTATTTTGGCATGATTTAGATTTCATACATTTCAGTGAAATCCAAGTATGGACTCTACAAGTATTCTGTACACAATCCGTTTGCGGAAAGTATTGTTTTCCTCTATCCTGCCACTTACTATTTGCAATCTGTATCATAATAGTGAAAAACTAACATAGCTGAAAATACACTGAAGGGCTAAAGAAACGGGTACACCTGCCTAATATGGTGTAAGACCCCCGCGAGCATGCAGAAGTTCCGCAACATGACCTGGCATGAACTCGACTATGTCTGAAGTAGTCCTGAAGGCATCTGACACCATGATTCCTACAGAGCTGTCCATAAATTCGTAGGAGTTCGAGAGGGTGGAGATCTGTTTTTTTTTTTTTTTTTTTTGTGGTTTTAGGGCGCACAACGTCAACGGTCATTAGCGCCCAGACTACGTTAGGAATGCACCGCGAGGCACAAGTTTAAAACAGCAACGAAACAGAAAACACGATATAAGACAGACTGACAGGCATAGGATTAAAAAAGAAAACAGCATAATCAAATGTCCTTTGAGAGGGTTGTCAAATTGATAAAATGAAGAACGCGAGCAGCTGCTCGTGGGTCATCCGCTAAAATGGCTTCTACAGTACAGGGCAGGCCAAGATCAAAACGCAGGGTGTTAAAATCCGGACAGGACGTTAAAATGTGGCGGACCGTCAGCAATTGCCCACATGGGCAGAACGGCGCCGGCGCAGCCGTCAGCAGATGGCGATGGCTGAACCGGCAGTGTCCAATTCGTAACCGGGCCAAAACTACCTCCTCCCGCCGAGAAGGGCGTGAGGAGGACGTCCAAGCCACGGGAAGAGGTTTTAAGGCCCGAAGCTTGTTGTCTGTAAGTGCAGCCCAATCGGCATGCCACAACGATAAAATGCGCCGACAAATTACCCTGCTACAATCTGACGAAGGGACACAACAAGAAGCCGTCCGAGGCTGGAGGACCGCAGCATCAGCAGCTTCGTTCCCGGGTATACCGACATGGCCAGGAACCCACATAAAGCTAACCGTAGAACCGACGTCCTCCAGCTGCTGAAGAGAGCGTTGGATCCGGTGCACGAAAGGGTGAACCGGGTACGGATCACTGAGGCTCTGGATAGCGCTCAGGGAATCGGAGCAGATGATATATCCAGAATGTCGGTGGCGGCAGATGTAAAGAACAGCCTGGTAGAGGGCAAAGAGCTCAGCTGTGAAGACCGAACAATGGCCATGGAGCCGGTATTTGAAACTTTGTGCCACGACAATAAAAGAACACCCGACCCCGTCATTGGTCTTAGAGCCATCTGTATAAATGAAGGTCATATTAATGAACTTCGAACGAAGTTCGACAAAACGGGAGTGGTAGACCGAACCGGGGGTAACCTCCTTCGGGAGCGAGCAGAGGTCAAGGTGGACGCGAACCTGAGCCTGGAGCCAAGGTGGCGTGTGGCTCTCGCCCACTCGAAAGGTTGCAGGGAGTGAAAAATTAAGGTGTTGAAGGAGGCGACGAAAGCGAACTCCAGGGGGTAGCAGGGCAGAGACATACAACCCGTATTGACTGTCGAGAGAGTCATCAAAAAAAGGAACGATAAGACGGGTGGTCGGGCATTGCCAGTAGCCGACAGGCATACCGACAAAGCAGTATATCGCGCCGGTAGGTGAGTGGCAACTCACCAGCGTCAGCATGAAGACTCTCGACGGGACTAGTATAAAACGCTCCGATCGCAAGTCGTAAACCCCGATGTTGTATGGAGTTGAGGCGGCGTAAGATGGATGGCCGTGCAGAGGAGTATACGAAGCTCCCATAATCCAGCTTGGAGCGGACGATCGACCGATATAGGCGAAGTAGGACGGTTCGATCCGCTCCCCACGACATACCACTGAGAACACGGAGGACATTTAGAGAACGGGTACAACGGGCAGCCAAATATGACACATGTGGAGACCAACTAAGTTTCCTGTCAAATGTAAGACCTAAAAATTTTGTTGTCTCCACGAATGGGAGAGCAACGGGACCGAGTCTTAAGGACGGTGGGAGAAACTCTTTGTAGCGCCAGAAGTTAATACAGACCGTCTTCTCGGCAGAAAAACGGAAGCCATTGGCGACACTCCAGGAGTAAAGACGGTCAAGAGAACGCTGAAGACAGCGCTCCAGGAGACACGTACGCTGCGCGCTGCAATAGATGGTAAAATCGTCCACGAAAAGGGAGCCTGATACATCAGCTGGGAGGCAATCCATTATTGGATTGATCGCTATGGCGAAGAGAGCGACGCTCAAAACTGAGCCCTGTGGCACCCCATTCTCCTGGCGAAAGGTGTCTGACAGGACAGAACCCACACGTACCCTGAACTGTCGATCCATTAAAAAGGAACGAATAAAAAGAGGGAGGCGACCGCGAAGGCCCCATGTATGCATGGTGCGGAGAATGCCCGCCCTCCAACAGGTGTCGTAAGCCTTCTCCAAATCAAAGAACACAGCCGCGGTCGGGCGCTTCCGCAAGAAGTTATTCATAATGAAGGTCGACAAGGTAACCAGATGGTCAACAGCAGAGCGGCGCCTACGAAATCCACATTGTACATTGGTAAGTAGGCGTCGAGACTCGAGCAGCCAAACCAATCGAGAGTTAACCATTCGCTCCATCACTTTACAGACACAGCTGGTAAGCGAGATGGGTCGATAACTGGAAGGCAAGTGCTTGTCCTTCCCCGGCTTAGGAATCGGGACAACAATAGACTCGCGCCAGCATGCGGGAACATGTCCCTCAATCCAGATGCGATTGTAAGTACGAAGAAGAAAATCTTTACCCGCAGGAGAAAGGTTCTTCAGCATCTGAATATGAATAGAATCAGGCCCTGGAGCGGAGGACCGTGATCGGCCAAGTGCGTTTTCGAGTTCCCGCATGGTGAATGGGGCATTATAACTTTCACGATTCGAGGAGCGGAAGTTAGGTGGCCTAGCCTCCTCTGCCTGTTTGCGGGGGAGGAAGGCAGGGTGGTAATGAGCGGAGCTCGAAACCTCTGCGAAAAAGCGGCCGAAGGCATTGGAAACAGCCTCAGGGGCCACAAGGACGTCATTCGCGACCGTCAAGCCAGAAACTGGTGAGTGGACCTTAGTGCCAGATAGCCGGCGCAGGCTACCCCAGACAACAGAAGAAGGAGTAAAACTGTTGAAGGTGCTTGTGAAAGCAGCCCAGCTGGCTTTCTTGCTTTCTTTAATAATACGACGACACTGTGCACGTAATCGCTGATAATTGATACAATTCGCCACTGTAGGCTGGCGTTTAAAGGTGCGTAAAGCACGTCGACGAGCACGTAAAGCGTCTCTACATGCCGCGGTCCACCAGGGGACCGGTACGCGACGTGGAGAAGAAGTAGGGTGAGGGATGGTATATTCAGCAGCAGTGAGACTGACGTCCGTGAGGTGTGCGACCTGACTATCGCAGCTTGTGAATGTTTGATCCTGAAAGGTCGCCCTGGAAGAGAAGAGCCCCCAGTCTGCTTTGGAGATGTTCCAACTAGATGAGCACGGAGAGGGGGTATGCTGCAGGAGATGGATAACACACGGGAAGTGGTCGCTCGAATATGTATCAGAAAGTGCATACCACTCGAACCGGCGTGCAAGTTAGGGAGTACAAATAGAGAGGTCTAAATGGGAATAGGTGTGAGATGTGTCCGAAAGAAAAGTAGGGGCGCCAGTATTGAGGCAGACAAGATTGAGCTGGTTGAAAAGGTCTGCTAACAGGGAGCCCCTCGGGCAGGATGCTGGAGAGCCCCAAAGGGGATGGTGGACATTGAAGTCTCCAGTTAACAAAAATGGTGCAGGTAGCTGAGCAATAAGTTGCATCATGTCTGCCCTGGTAACGGCAGACGACGATGGAGTGTAAACGGTACAAATGGAAAATGTAAAAGTGGGGAGAGTAATGCGGATGGCAACTGCCTGCAGGCCGGTGTGCAACGTGATGGGATCGTAGTAAATATCATCCCGGACCAGCAACATAACCCCTCCATGAGCTGGGATACCTACCACAGGGGGTAGGTCAAAACGCACAGAGGTGTAGTGTGCCAAGGCAATTTGATCGCAAGGGCGTAGCTTCGTTTCCTGGAGGGCGACGACGAGCGGACGGTGCAAGCGGAGCAGCAACTTCAAGTCCTCTCGGTTGGAGCGAATGCTGCGAATATTCCAGTGAATAAGAGCCATCGTAAGAAAAGAAAAGGGAAGATGAAAGAAGGGGTCACCTCGAATGCCGCTGAGGGCCTGGCTTCGAGCGAGCACTGCCGCCGCTATCAGTAGGCGGACAGTCATCGTCCATTGGGTCTATAGGTTCATCGGCCATCTTGGAAAGATGGCCGGGAGGGGGAGCTTCCCCCGCCGGTGAACTGCCAGATGTTCGGCTACCAGCGGTGCGGCCAGGCGAAACGGATGACGGCCTGGGGCGGCAACCGCTGGGTGGCGCAGGAGAAGAAATGCGCCGTGGCGGAGAAGGAGAACTGTGCTTCCTATTTGCCTTCTTGGAAGGTCGTTTGGTGAAAGTACCGGTCGAAGGCTGGGAGGTCGAGGTACGTAGGAAGTCTGCACGGGACGGTTCCTTCTTGAAGGCCCGTGCATCTGACTTCTGGGTCTTCGTCTTAGCAGAAGCTGATGAAGGGGCTGGTGCCTGTGGGGTGATGGGAGGAAGAGGAGACGTCGACCGCGCGATCTTAGCACTGGCCGAACGGACGACCGTGGTGCTGAAGGTCAGATCGCATGTCTGGGTTGCCACCTCCCTGGTAGTCCGAGGAGAGGCGAGGACAGTACTGTATTTCCCCGCTGGGAGCAGCGTGGGCTTCCTACTAGCCAATAGCTTGCGAGCAGCCGAGGTAGACACTTTCTCTTTGACCCGAATTTCTTGGATACAGCGTTCTTCCTTATAGACAGAACAGTCGCGGGAGGATGCGGCATGGTCACCCTGACAGTTCACACAACGAGGAGACGGAGGTGGACAGTCACCCTCATGGGCATCCCTGCCACAAGTGACACATTTAGCCGCATTGGAACAAGACTGTCGAGTGTGATTGAAACGCTGACACTGGTAGCAGCACGTAGGTGTCGGGACATAGGGGCGAACAGAAATAACCTCATAGCCCGCCTTGATACGCGATGGCAGCTTAACACTATCAAAGGTCAATAAAAGTGTCCGGGTCGGTACAAGGTCATTGTTGACCTTTTTCATGACCCTATGGACAGCCGTCACGCCCTGCTCAGCGAGGAAAGATTGAATCTCCTCGTCAGTCAAGCCGTCGAGGGATCTAGTATAGACCACACCACGAGACGAATTCAAAGTTCGGTGAGCCTCCACCCGGACGGGGAACGTGTACAGGAGTGTGGCCCGAAGCAGTTTTTGTGCCTGAAAGGCGCTCTAAGTTTCGAGTAATAAGGTACCGTTACGCAACCTGGTACAAGATTTAACAGATCCGACTATGGCATCTACGCCCTTCTGGATAACGAAAGGGTTGACAGAGGAAAAATCCTTTCCGTCCTCAGATCGAGAAACGACGAGGAACTGTGGGGCAGGCGGTAGTACTTTTGTCACTGGTAGCTGGTCACGTTTCCGTTTTTGGGCAGAAGTCGAGAGAGATGGAGTGGAATCCATTGCGGAGGAATCCCCCATGATTGCCAGCGTCTCTCAGAGGGCACTCCCGCCTTAGGTGAATGTTTACACCTCAGGTCACACTTCCCGAGAAACAGACGGAGGGACCAATCGGCATGGTCAGAAGGTATCAGCTCAGGCAATCACCCCTCCCCGGGCCTGGCCTTTACCAGGGGGTACGCGCGTGCCTTACATGTCTACCCAGGGCGGGGAATTACGCGTTACCCCGTCACCGGCTACGCGTGCGAACGCGTGGGTCGGCCTTCAGGCGCGCACAGGGAGGAAGGAAGAAGAGGAAAAAGGAGAGAGAGAGAGAGAGAGAGAGAGAGAGAGAGGACAGACTGTCTCAAACGCCGAGGCGGAGACCAGAGAAGGCAAGGAGAAAAAGGCAATGAAAGGGCAAGGAGATTTTGCAGGGGAAAGTGTAAGGAAGACAGTGAGGTGGAGAAGAGCAAAGAAAGGAACCAACCAAAGGAAGGAAGAAACGAGAAGTGTAAAAGCAAAAGGACCGCAAGGAGAGGTCGTGGAACCGTCCGTCTCCGGACGCAGGCGCTAACTACCCCCTTGAGGGGGAGGGACTCCTTTTAGTCGCCTCTTACGACAGGCAGGAATACCTCGGGCCTATTCTAATGCCCGGACCCGCAGGGGGTAGATCTGTTCTGAACAGCACGTTGCAAGGCATCCTAATACGCTCAATATGTTAATGTCTGGGGAGTTTGGTGGCCAGCGGAAGTGTTTAAACTCAGAAGAGCGTTCCTGGAGCCACTCTGTAGCAATGCTGATGTGTGGGGTGTCGCATTGTCCTGCTGGAATTGCCCAAGTCCGTAGGAATGCACAATGGACATGAATGGATTCAGGTGATCAGACAGGATGCTTATGTACGTGTCATGTGTCAGAGGCATATTTAGAAGTATCAGCGGTCCCATATCGCTCCAACTGCACACGCTCCACACCATTACAGAGCCTCCACCATCTTGAAGAGTCCCCTGCTGACATGCAAAGTCCATGGATTCATGAGGTTGTCCCCATACTCTTACACGTCCATCCGCTTGATATAATTTGAAACGAGACCCGTGCGACCGGGCAACATGTTTTCAGTCATCAACAGGCGAGTCGTAAAGCTGTGTGTCATGCAGTCATCAAGAGTAGACGAGTGAGCCTTCGTCTTCGAAAGCCCATATCGATGACGTTTAGTTGAATGGTTGGCACGCTGACACCTGTTGATGGCCCAGCATTTAAATCTGCAGCGATTTGCGGAGGGATTGCTCTTCTGTCACTTCAGTCGTCGTTGGTCCCGTTCTTGCAGGATCTTTTTCCGGCCGCAGCGATGTCGGAGATTTGATGTTTTACCGGATTCCTTAAGTTCCTGGTACACTCGTGAAATGGTCGTAAAGGAAAATCCCCACATCATCGCTACTTCGGAGATGCTGTGTCCCATCGCTTGTGCGTCGACTATAGCACCGCAATGAAACTCACTTAAATCTTGATAACCTGCCATTGTAGCAGCAGTAACCGATCAAACAACTGCAGCAGACACTTGCTGTGTTATACAGGCGTTGCCGACTGCAGCGCCCTATTCTGCCTGTTTACATGTCTCTGTATTTGAATACGTATTCCTAAACCACTTTCTTTGGCGCTTCAGTGTATAATAGAAGCAAACATGTTCCAGTGAACACTGGTCTAGAAACGAACCATTTGTGAGGTATTTGCTTGGACTCAGATTTTATTGTCCCATTGTGTTGCGCAGTACTAATGAATGGATATGCCCAAGTAGACAAAGGACAATGGAACCTTGTTAACACCACACAACAAGGATGTACAGCAGCTTTAGAATGACCTAACTAAAACATCGTCCATATGTGATTTGGAAACGACACAAGACTCAGTAATATTCTTAGAAGGTACGGGTCGTGTCGTTTATGTCAGCTACGTTCACTCAGTTACGTCATAGGACATCACTGACGTAGATTGCCGTTGATTCACTCGCGATAACTCGGTCCCGCGTAGACGTTACCCACGTAAGGCCCCGCGTGTTGTGGTCGCTCGGCAAATGGAACTCTGACTGTGGGACTGCTGGCGCGCCGGCGCTATGCCCAGAGAACCGTGGATCTCCCGATGACGACTGCCGGATAGCGGCTGGGCACGTCCTATAAAGCCGTCCGGCGGAATAATACCAGCAAAGCATGGTGGTGGCACGTGATTCATAGAGGCGAGATGGTGCCGACGATAGCAACGGTGTACGGGGCGAGCATCGTGCCTCCAGTTACCGTGGAGGCTGCTGGGGAGTGACCTTCGTGGCTGGCGCACTGGAAGGTATGCAACCCGTGATACACTGCTGTACGGTTGGTAGCTGCACTATAGGCGACAACAAAGGCTTCAGAAGATTTCACCCACGGCCTATCTTAACAGGAAACAATAAGTAGATTTCTACCTGCAGCATACATCTGTGCGACACATATATGTGTGTGTGTAATATGACTAACGAGGACGTTAAATTTATCCGTGGTATTCAGCAATGTGGTATGGTCTTATGTCTCCAAACAACGTCCACAAAATTATTGGCTCGCTGCAGTTCTCATCCTCGCGACCTGACTGACACACTGAACAGTACAAGTAAGACACAAATCACACTTCATATTTAAAACTACTTCATGTTAACTAAATACAAGGATGAAACACCAATAGGTCGTTTTAGAACATTTTTACATATCATCCCCTTCTCATCTTCTTCCCTACCTCTAGGGATGGTTCAATGGTTCAAATGGCTCGGAGCACTATGGGACTCAACTGCTGAGGTCATTAGTCCCCTAGAACTTAGAACTAGTTAAACCTAACTAACCTAAGGACATGACACACATCCATGCCCGAGGCAGGATTCGAACCTGCGACCGTAGCGGTCTCGCGGTTCCAGACTGCAGCGCCAGAACCGCGCGGCCACTTCGGCCGGCTACCTCTAGGGATATTTTGCGTATCTTACTCCCACATTATTTTTGTAATCGATCGGATACGTACCAAATTTGAGTGAAGCTACTCGGAAATCCCCGAGTTGTGCTTTTACGAAGGTTGTCCAGAAAGTACCGATCGGTCGCGAAATGGAAACCTCAAGGAAAATCCGGTAAAGTTTTGCAGAGATGTGTTGGTCAGTGTCTCTAGTATGCCCGTCGATCGTGTCGCGTCGCTCTTTTCAGTTTTGAGTAAACAGTGAGCACCTAAAGATGCGTAGGGAATAGCGTCTCCCGCCAAGTTTGAGGGCCTGGTTAGAGATTTCGCCTGTGGCTTGCAACCCTCATAACAAAACTGTCGAGCAGTTCCTTCTTCATGCCAATTCTCGGCCGCACACTGCAGGGGCAATGAAGACGCTGCTGCAGCGTTTCCAATGAGAAGTGTTTGATCACCCACAATACAGTCCGTAATTGGTTCCCCCTGAGTCTCATCTCTGCTCACAAGAACCGCTGGCTGTGAAGACAAAATTTTTCCACAGACAACGAGCTGCAGACCAGCGCAGATAACTGGCCGAAAACACAGGCGGCTGCTTTTTATGAGGAGGATATTGGAAAGGTGATACAACACTACGACAGAATTCGAAGTTGGAGCTGCGACTATGTAGAGAAGTAGTTGGGAGGTGTACCTAACTGTTGCAAATAAAACGTTTCTGGTTTTCACTGTGGTTTCCGTTTCGCGACCGATCGAAACTTACTTTCTGGACAGCCCTCGTGTGTCACTCCTTTTCACCCCCCAAGCTCAGCCGTAGAGGTGCTAGGGGGGTTTTACTGACACAGTAATTTTTTTCCAGGTCGCAAGTGATACGTGTGCCCAGTTTGGTAGAAACTGCTTCAGGCGTTGCAGACATGGGTTGTAAGTCACCCAATCCCACCAGCCCTTCACACACAACAAGGGACGAAATGTCATCAAACGTCATCAGAACTGTGACCAGTGAGCGTAGAGACCATAAAAACTATTGATTCGCTACTGATACTGGTCGTTATTTAATGTTTTTACATATCACAGCTTCTAATTCCCACACACAAATCTAAGGTTGGTGGTAGACACAGCACGTTCATACAAATAATATAAATGATGGGTCGTGTGTATACAAAATTTGGTGGAAATTTCTATAGATATTCTTCAGTTATGCCTCTCTAACACAACATTTTTATCCTCAGTCCTATCTGTGCGGGAGGTAGGTGGTTTTTACTCACACAGAGCTTCTTTCTATATAGTAAAGGACATGTCTACCAAGTTTTGCTGAAGTCGATCCAGTCGTTCAGGGGGAGATGTGGAACATACAAGCAAACATTTTTATAATGTCTATCTGAGAGGCCGGCCGCTGTGGACGAGGGGTTCTAGGCGCTTCAGTCTGGAACCGCCGGACCGCTACGGTCGCAGGTTCTAATCCTGCCTCGAACATGGATGTGTGAGATGTCCTTAGGTTAGTTGGGTTTAAGTAGTTCTAGGGGACTGATTACCTCAAATTTTAAGCCCCATAGTGCTCAGAACCATTTGAACCATTTTCTATTTCTATCTGAGCATGCAGCATTGCACAGGTATTTATTTACTCCAGTCTTCTATTAGCCCATCTGCTCCTCCCTCCTCTATCTGTTCATCTGTTCCCACCTCTCTCTGTCCATCTCCTCCACTCCCATTCTCTGTTCATCTCCTCCTCTCCCTCTCTCCTGTCCATCTTCTCCTCCCCCTCTCTGACCTTCTCGTCCTCCCTTCCCTCTCTGTCTCCTCCTCTCATCACTGTCAATTTTCTCTGCCCTCTTTACTCTCTCCGCCCCCACCCGCCGTCTGTCTCCATCTCCTCCTCCCCTTGTCTCTGCACAGCTGTGGCCGACCATCATATAACGTCTGCAACACATTCTGGTACTACACGAACAACACGGTGGTCCTGCAGAATATTCGATTAGACAGACGGACTTCACAATAAGGAAGAACTATTTTTTCACCTCCACTTCTATGGAAGATGGGTATTCTTACCCCGATAGAACTTTTTTGCAGACAGTAAGTGATATGTGTACCAAGTTTGGGAGAGGTTGAACATATATGTATATATATTGATACATACAAACACACATACATTCTTATAATATGTTGAGATAGATATATTGTAGATACAATACTGTTTCAGCGCAGCTCACAATTTTTATGCGCTCGTACTTGTTAAAGGAAGTGTTCCACACGTTATCCCTTCATTTGGATGCAGTATGGAACTCGTCTGTGCAGTTACTTACGAATTATTTAAAACACCCTCGGATCATCTTGCGAGAAGGTGTACAATTCAGAGTTCAGTTCTTCAACCACAGCAAGAGTGCTACTTCATTTTTGAGACGATCGCAGACATAAAACTCGAAATGATTGAGGTTTTGTGCAGACCAAGTTACAGTCATTGTTCGGCCTATCCATCTTCGGCCATGTTGACGCATCAGATGGCACCAGCAGCAAAGTGTGTCAGTGCCCCATCATTCCTCTATCATACTCCGTAACAGGGGCTATTGGTGAAATCTGAGTCCAGTTAGATATGGCCTTAATGGAATAGTTTACATTTCAAATACATTAACTAGGACAAAATTTCACACTGGACTGAATGGCGGCTCGTGAGCACCATAACTACCCAACTACCAATACAACTTTGTAAATAATAATTTTTTTTAAGTTTATTTGTGTGTTGTTTCTATGAAGTAAGGAAACAGAGCGTACAACAAAGTTCACGAAAACAATAGTTGGATGTTACGAAAATGTAGCTTGATAATTAACCTGTATGTTAATTATCACATCGACCATGAGTGTCCAAATCTATTCGCAGCATCCTCCGTCAGTCTGCGTTTAATTTCATGGTACATAAGTGTGACAATCTAATAAAATGGACGTATACGTGGCTTTCAATTTTAATTGAAGTTCAGTGAAATTAAATACTTTTGCTATAATCATCCTACCCTGAGCTTAAACTTCCATGAACTTGGCTACACTAGAAATGACAGGTGAACTGGTATGGCGGATGTAGTTGTCGATTTATTAGTATAATTCTAACAATCAAAATCACTCAGTGTTGATGTTACGATTTTAATTAAATCAATTGCAATACAGTTGGGACGCACTATAGCGTACATAATACAACGTCGGAACAAATTTAAAACTTCGAAACACGATATGAGCAGCATTTTAATCTCAATTTTTTCAAAATAATTTCTTTTAATAATCAATTTTTAACTTAGTATATAAATAATTCTTCAATTAAGTTGCTTGCTAACATTTATGGAACAATTCGATACTGAATATATTTGTGTAGTATTCTTACTTTTATCCGCTTCGTAGCCGAGTCGTCAATGCTAATACCCTCGTGCGGGGAACATGGGTTCGATTCCTGGTACTATCAGGTATATTTTCTTGGTGGGAGGACTGGACTGTGGTGCACTCAGCCTCGTGATCCCAGCTGAGAAGGTCGGAACGTCGACAACGGCAGAGAGGGCAGTATACTGACCACATAGCCCTCCATACCCCATCCGATGAGCAATGACTGCGATCCGTCGATTATCACGTGGACTTCAGAGCATGATCGCAGTGGTTCCTTTTTCGTTTTATTCTTACTTATGTTGGAAGCTACCTAAATATTGAGAAATGTGGTACTGTTTACACAGCAAACTATCAGAAATTTTAGGATTCAGTTGGCTCTCAACCGTGTTGCGAAGCAGACGTGCGCGAAGGTCCGTGCGGCGCTCCGCGAGCGGGCCATTGTCTACTCGCGCGGGCAGTGGTATTGCAGAGTAAACAGACCACATCGGACGACGGTGGCGCTTTGTACATACGAGGCCTGTTCAGAAAGTAAGCTCCGATTGATTGCCAAATTGAAACCACAGTGAACATCAGAAATGTTTTACTTGTAACAATTAGCTACACCTTTCAGCTACTTCTCTACGTAGTCGCCGTTCTGACTTAGACTTTTGTCATAGCGTTGTACCAACTTTTCAATAGCCTCATCATAGAAGGCAGCCGCCAGTGCTTTCCGCCAATTCTCCACGCTGGCCTACACCTCGTTGTCTGTGTCAAAATGTTGTCTTCAAAGACAGCGGTTCATGTGACCAGAGATGAAACTCAGGGGGAGACAATTGCGGACTGTATTGTGGGTAATCTCACATTTCCATTTGAAAACGATGCAGGAGCATCTTCATTGCCCCTGCAGAATGCGGCTGAGAATTGTCTTGAAGAAGAAACAGCACGACAGTTATGTAATGTTAGCTGCATAGCTTCAGGCGAAATTTCTCACCAGGCCCTCGTACTTGGCGGCAGACACTATTTTCTAGACATCTTTACGCACTCACTTCGAGCTCAGAAATGAGAAGAGCGACGTCATGCTAACTGGGGTTATACTAGAGACACTACCCAACACATCTGTGCAAAGCTTTATCGGATTTTCATAGTCGTTTCCATTTCGCGACCGATCGGAGCTTACTTTCTGAACGCCCCTCGTAAATGCCACGACAAAATTAACGTTCCATGCCCAGTACGCACGACCTGCCATACGAAGTATAGCGTTTTCTGCGTGCAGTAATGCACGTCGATCGACAGGAACTCCCCGGTATTCATCGTTCGATCTTCTCCAGCGCAGTTTATCTGAAGTTTGCCGATGTAGCAACGTGCGAACGGCTTATTCCACCGATGGATATCGTTTCCACCACTCGGGCGGCAATGTGTGAGTAGTGACTGTCGACTATGCAGGACTCTGAGTTCGGACCATACGAATCTCCGAGCTGCCGTTTGAAGTAACGCTTGTCGAGAACGCGCTGCGGTCTTACGGGGAAGTATTAAGTCACGTGGAAGAAATGTGGCATACGTTCGAGACGTATCCTGCTCCGAACGGAGTACGTCAGGTGCGATTCGAACTGCGCTAGCACATCCCGTTGTACGGGACCGTTGGCGGCTGTCGAGCGATCGTCATTTATCACAGTCGACAGCGGACCTGTTCGAGGTGCTGGGAGGTAGGGTATGTTCGGCCTGAATATCTGCAGAGATGCCTCGTTCAGATACCACGTGCAGACACACGCTACATCCTAACCGTCGACGCTGCCTGTTACATACGATGAGACAGCGAGAAACATGACGGACGCAGACGTTGTTCCGTTCCAGTTACCGACACCCGCGGGCCCGGTTTCCGCGCCAGCGACGCCGCGGCCTGCGTCGGAACAGTCGACGTGCTCGACGGCAGTGACTACGTCTGCACTTCACTTCATCCGTGTGAGGATCGAGAACACCTGAAGATCGATTGAAGCTCGGAGACTTACATGCGGGAGATGCCTGCTGTTCGTCGTGATCCACAGGACGCAGACATGCGTTCCGGCAAGCAGTAGTCGCCTAAACGACGAAAGAAGAGCAGGCTGCCTGCAGAATACGCTTCACAAGACGGTGCAGGTCTGCACCGTGGGCCCTACTTCAATGATTCCTACTTCGCTGCTGGCAACGTCCGCCCAAGGACAAAGATAGTTTGACGTTTCTCATCCCACTGACGAGTCCCCTGGCGATTTTGCGGCAAAGACACCAGATGAACATCCGCCGCCTAACGTACCACACCTCCAGCTTGGTGACTGGGAGTCTGAGATTGTGATGGAAAGAACGACGTCAGACTAGAGCGACCGCCTGATGCCAGCGGCCGGCGGATCGTCGGACGGACATCTTGTTTCGGCCGATCAGTTTTATATACAGGGCTATTACAGATGATTGAAGCGATTTCATAAATTCACTGTAGCTCCATTCATTGACATATGGTCACGACACACTACAGATACGCAGAAAAACTCAAAGTTTTGTTCGGCTGAAGCCGCACTTCAGGTTTCTGCCGCCAGAGCGCTCGAGAGCGCAGTGAGAGAAAATGGCGACAGGAGCCGAAAAAGCGTATGTCGTGCTTGAAATGCACTCACATCAGTCAGTCATAACAGTGCAACGACACTTCAGGACGAAGTTCAACAAAGATCCACCAACTGCCAACTCCATTCGGCGATGGTATGCGCAATTTAAAGCTTCTGGATGCCTCTGTAAGGGGAAATCAACGGGTCGGCCTGCAGTGAGCAAAGAAACGGTTGAACGCGTGCGGGCAAGTTTCACGCGTAGCCCGCGGAAGTCGACGAATAAAGCAAGCAGGGAGGTAAACGTACCACAGCCGACGGTTTGGAAAATCTTACGGAAAAGGCTAAAGCAGAAGCCTTACCGTTTACAATTGCTTCAAGCCCTGACACCCGATGGAAAACCGATGGATCGGTCGTGGTGGAGATCATGATCACCAATTCACGTCATGGCCTGCACTCTCTCCCGACTTAACCCCATGCGATTTCTTTCTGTGGGGTTATGTGAAAGATTCAGTGTTTAAACCTCCTCTACCAAGAAACGTTCCAAAACTGCGAGCTCGCATCAACGATGATTTCGAACTCATTTATGGTGACATGCTGCGCCGAGTGTGGGAAGAACTTGATTATCGGCTTGATGTCTGCCGAATCATTAAAGGGGCACATATCGAACATTTGTGAATGCCTAAAAAAACTTTTTGAGTTTTTGTATGTGTGTGCAAAGCATTGTGAAAATATCTCAAATAATAAAGTTATTGTAGAGCTGTGAAATCGCTTCAATCATTTGTAATAACCCTGTATATGTTGCGGGTGACAGGAACGGTCAGACGAGCGACGTGGCTGTTACTGGCTTAAATGACTCCAGGAAATCATACTATCCAGTAACTCAGGTGTGTCGGATAGGTACAGTCAATGTCAACAGCACTAGTTGCACAATCAAAACCCAGCCGTTAAAGAAAGTGATTCGGGCGATGGGCATTGATATCGTGCTTCTTCAGGAGGTACGGTCTGATTTGCCCAATGAGGCAGCTCCATTGTTTCAAGGCGCTACAGAGCACGTAGTGGTGGCCGGGGACTAACAGTCTTCATCTGCGCCATGACCCTGCCACGACAATAGACGAGATGACTTTGGCCTTTTAACGTCAACATTTCCCTGGAAGAGACTTGCCGTCAGTGAAACCTGGCACAAATGTGAACGACGACGCCATACCTATGATTCCGCTATACGATGGTGGACACACTGCACCAATGCACGCTCATGGCGTGTGGACGAGACAGGCCGCCTTGGCATCGATCGACCACTGAATTTTACTACACGGTCTTGAGGTAATTAGCGTCGCAACAACCTTCGCCAGAGCGCCAAATGGCCATCCATCGGGCATAGGCATAGCTTCTACGGATCACGGCTGCCAGATTGGAAGGGACGCGGGGTTCGAGCGAGACTACGAGATTCCGTCCCAGAAGAACGCGCTTCTCTTCATCATATCGTCAGAGAACGGAGACATCGTAAAAGGCGACTCGTCACGGCAGTTATTGCGGCGGACGGGGAATGTACAGACACACACACCGCCCTCTCCCGTGTCCTCACAGATTATTACCGCATTCTCTCTGTCAGGTCAATGGCCTGACAATGACGTCGAGGACGTCCTGCGCGACCTGCCGCCTTCGGGTAGGGTGCAAGGAGACGATACATTTTTGGAGGCCGTCGCTCTGGAAGAAATGCACATACAGTAGTCCTCGACCTGATGGTCTTCTGCTTGAATTTTATAGAACATTTCTTACTTTATGGGGGAAGCTTGACGGCAAATGTGCTGCGAACTCCTGAATCCAGACTTTCACGTCCCCTCCCTCCCCCCCGAATTTTTAGTGGACGTGGTTGTACCTGTGCCAAAACCAAAGGGGGTGCAGCAGACCGCAACATTTTCGACCGTTGAGTTTGGTTACCTCGGATTAAAAGCTGTTCGCACGCACACTTCGTGCTCGCCTCCTCGCCACTGTCAAGGATGTCATTCACGCCGACCAAAAGTGTCTGAGACGTGGCAGGAATATACACGCGGCATTAATCTTTTGTAAAGGTGTGGCGGCGCTCATGTCGGCATGTCGCTGGGTGCCCTCGCTGCGGTTGACCTACACCATCCCTTTGAGTTGAGCACGATTTCTTGCAGGCTGTCTTAGAGAAGATGGGTCTGCCCCCAATATCGGCTACTATACTTCTCCGTTTCATTCACAGGGCCCCTTCCACTGGCCGGGTCAATGGCTATCTCTCGCCACCGTTCACTATTGAGCGCTGACTACGACAAGGCTGCCCTCTCTCTTCGCCGCCGCCCTTGAGCCTGCACTTCGTGGTCCACGTCAGCGTTTAGAGGGCATTCGCCTCCGTAATGTGCATTTCAAATGTTATGGCTACGTGGACGATGTAGTTTTCTTGGCGAGATCGCCAGAGGATATACGTACGGAGATTGCGTGGCTTCAGCGCTGCGGCCGGTTGGCCAGGAGCTGTATAACCTGCGGTAATCCCACTACATGGTTGCGGGCAGAGGATTGAATACCGGAACGCCGGTGCCCATTACCAAAGTCCCGGCGATGAAATGTTTACCAAAGATCTTCCGTGGGAATGTGCAGCGTACAGCAGCAGATAAGTATCACAGACTACTTAGTACGATTCGCACCTTTCGAACACTTGACTTTATCATGCGGATATATTTTGCCAACGTCTACCTTGCCCCGAAAATTAAACATTTCACACACGTTCCCCCAATGCGCGCTACGGTGGCTGCCAGGTTACAAGCCACTTTTGGTCATTTCGTCAGCGATGGTAGGATGTTCAAAACTCGTTACGAGACACTGACGTTGCTCACTGATGCCTACGTGCTTCGAACAAGGACATCTTCACTGGTTCACTGATTAAGGGGTTGGCTACTGTACATGCATCTCCTAATTCCGTGTTACATGGACAGTACAAACAACTGATTAGAGTTGACGCTCCCTGCGGCCGCCGATTCCTGTTGGATATATCTCTCCACCACTGTGTCATATTCGCATCTATCTGGTCGGCATGAGTTATCTGTTGGATGTCCTACCTATTAAATCCAGCCTTGTAGTCAAATATGGGGTGTCTAGGAAACCTGCATTCTCAGATCACAACATTCAAACAAATTGTGATAATAAGTTTTATTACGAAATAAAAAAAGCAAGAGATATGTCGCAAGCAAAGGGCGACAGATAAAATAAGAAATCTCTTCAGTATAACCATGCTAAGTCCGTGTTACATGGACAATACAAGCAAGTGATTAGAGTTGACGCGCCTACCCAAGTTGCTAGCCTGAAGCTGCTGTAGAACTGGCCGAGAGCACCCAGGAGCGGCGCTTGTCCTCTTCGCATAGAGGCCGCTGCTGTCTCGTTGTCGACCTGGAGATGGGTCGGTCAGCGTGCAATTGGCTGACGTCTTCTCACAGCCATCTCTTCTCCATCGTTCCCGACTGGTGTGCCGGCGCGGCGCTTGACTTTACGCCGTAACACTACCGACCACGCGAGAGCCTAGAACCAAGGACTTCTACCGCTACTTTCAACGGACACTGCCTGCTAATGTGACTGAACGTTGGCATACGGCAGATATGGAGTAACAGAGTCGCCTTTCCTTCCCACCACGGTGAGGCACTGTGATATGTAATAACGACTGGAAAATCGCCACACGACAAAGTTTATACACTATATCTTGCCGAGGACCCTCTCTGTCCCAGCTGCGCCGCTGTCGACCCCGACCTGCACCGTTTTGTTTGTGACACGGTGGCCGACTGCTGACTCGTCACACGTCGCATGTTGGCACCGTTGTTGCGACGGACGCCTCAGTCCACAGAGCCCACCGAAATGACCCATCCTGACGTCACTTGGTGTCCTGCTACTCGTCATTACGCCACGGTGTGGGTTAAAGGTATGGCGTCGTCATACTTTTTCAGTGAGAGCGTTGCCGGGTTATTAGAGTTTTGGCTCTGTCTAACGAGCAACTACCCGGTTATACGGCGTAAGGGGTCATATGGTTCACTCTTTGTAAATTACTTGGGATCGTTGTTTACGCACAATCCGGACTATTGGGGTGTACCGGCTGTGAGAAGAGATTGAAGATATGTCACAGGATGGACTGATGAGAGACATTAATTATGGGGTGTTTAACTCTCGCTGATAGAGATGACGACGTGAACATCTCACCGTCTGGCTGCTGTGGACACCCTCGAAAGAAGATTAAAAATAATAATTAAAAAAAATAAAAATAAAAACGAAATGAAACAAATATAAAAGTATTGTACCCTTTCTTTTATACTTTTTTTACAAATCGAGCAAAGGGACATCCGTCAAAGTTAGCTTTCAGAGTGAAAGTGGCAGTGGCACGAGATATTGTTTTTGTTTGTGAGATAGGTTTTTGAGGGTAGTGTGGGTGTTAGAGACCAACGCCTGAAGTGGGAGAGGTAAAAAAGAGAAGGCGGTCAAGGTGACAGTTCGCGGAAAAAAAAGTGGTCAGCGCTACTGAATCTCATGCGAGGAACCTGGATTCCATTCCTGGTACTGCCAGGGGAATTTTCTTGGTGGGAGTACTGGACTGGAGTGCACTCAGCCTCGTAATGCCAGTCGAGGTTCCACCTGTTTGAGAGATAGTGGCTCCATGGTCGGACCGTCGACAACGGCAGGGAGAGCAGTAAACTGACCACATACCCCACAATACCTCATCCGGTGATGAATGACTGAGGATGGCACGGCGGCCGGTCGGCTATCACGTCGTCTTCAGAGCGTGATTGCAGGGTTTCCTTTTTCATTTTATTCTTACTTTTGTTAGAATCTACATAAATATTGATAAACATGGTACTGTTTACACAGCAAACAATTACAACTTTTAGGAGATCAAGAACTGGGGGAAGTAAAGTTGTGAGAACAGGTCGTGAGTCGTACTTTGGTAGTTCAGTTGGCGGGGCACTTCCCCACGAAAGGCAAATGTCCCGAGTTCCAATCTCGTCCGGCAAACAGTCTTAATCTGCCAAGACATTTCAGTCACGACTTTTGCACAATATAATAATGACGTTTGTGTTCAAGAATAACATTTCAGCAGTTGCTATAGATGAGAAAATAAAGTCATGGGTGAGTGTCTAGGAACGTGGCTCGCGTAGCATACTTGGCGTGGTATTAGATACTTCAATAAATGTTTCTCAGTCTGTTACATTACACCACAAATTCATAGTCACTTTGCGAATGGCTCGTTTGGGGACACATGTTTATTGTAACGACTTTGGTTCTGTTATTTATTCTTTCACATATGCTCGAAATCGTTTTTATGATACACTGTGTACAGCAGTGGTCGTGCCATTTCATATCTCTAGACATTTTTACTCTCAAATATTTGTGTGAGAGGACAGAGTCTCAGTGGCGTTGAGAAACAACTAAAATCGTTAAAATTGTTCAAGACTCCAGTTGCGCTGCTGATTTAGCCCGTCTTTTGACCGCGTTACATCACATAGCCCTGAAGAAAAAATTATGCTCAGTGGTGTTGGAACAAAGCACAGGTCACAGTAGTCTACGAGCATGGCAGCAGAAGTGATATACAAATCTGCTGTCCATAATCACTGACATGCATTTTTTGTAGAATCGTAGAACATATTGTGAACCGCTCTTGCGGTTCATCTTTATATTACTGACATGGAAGGCAATATTAATGCTAACCTCAGACCACAAAGAGGTTGAAGCAGTCATTCTTTACACACTTTACACACTTCTTAAATACTTGCAAGTCTGACATTCGCATTCAAACTAGAGTGTTTGTTAGAGGATTCATGGAGCTACTTTCAGGCTATTTCTCTACTGTTCCACTCTCGAATAGTACTTGTCAAAAATGAATATCTAAATGTTTCCATGCAATCTATGATTTTTCATGTCTTATTACCATCATCATTTCTCCCTATGTAGTCAACAAAATATTTTCACACCGAGGGAGAAATTTGGTGATTCTAATTTTGTGAAAAGATCTCGCCGGAAAACAGTTTTAATGATTGCCACCCCAACTTGCATATCATTTCCGTGACACTCTCTCAGTTTCTTATTCTTAACTATCGGTTTGGTCTGGATGATCATGTAGGTTCTCTACATTGCTCCACTAATCATATCTCTTCCTACTTTTCGGGGTACATTCTCGTTTTCTCAGGCTTATCGCCTCCAGATCCTTGTCAATATCATCCTTCCATCTTTTGCGTGGCCTTCCTCGGCCCTTTCTGCTCTTTACGGATCCTGAGAATGTTACTCGCGGTAGTCTCTCACCTCCAATCCTAATCAAATGTCATGCTCACATCAGTTTTCTTCTCTTCATCCTTCTGCCAGTATCAGCTTGTGAGTATAGATCTGCCAGTTCCTGGTTATTTAATATCCTCCATTACTGTGACGGGTTGCCACACTTGGGGCCAAACATTTTCCTCAATATCTTTCTGACGAAAATTGGTAGTTATCTTTCTAAAACGTCTCGAAACTTCCACTGCACAGCACGTCCTGTAAACCAAAATATGTTCTATTTGTCACTGCGTTCCTTGCCTTAATCTCAATTTCCAATCTTTTGTGCTCGCTAAAAATGCTTCTAATGTATCTAAATAGGTGTACACTGAAGTGAGAAAAATCGTGGGATAGCGTTATGCACATATACAGGTAGTTGTAGTATCGCACACAATGTATAAAACGGCAGTACATTGGTAGAGCTAACATATGTACTCATGCGACTCGTGTGTAAAGTTTTCCAACATGATTGTGGCCGCACGACGGGAACTAAGGATTTTGAACGTGGAATGGTAGTTGGAGCTGAACACATGAGACATTTCATTTCGGAAATCGTTAGGGAATTCAATATTCCGACGCCCACACTATCAAGTGTGCCGAGAACACCAAATTTCAGGCATTACTTCTCACCACGGAGAACATAGTGGCCGACGGCATTCACTTAAGGACCGAGAGCAGCGGCATTTGGGTAGAGTTTGCAGTGTTAATAGAGAATCAATGCTTAGTGAAAAAGCCGTGGTAATGAATGTAGGACGTACGACCAACGTATCCGTTAGGACAATGTTGGCATTAATGGACTATGGCAGCGAGTACCTTTGCTAATAGCACGACATAGCCTGCAGAACCTCTCCTGGGCCCGTAGCAATATCGATTGGATTTAGACGACTGGAGAACCGTGGCCTGGCCTGATGAGTCCAGATTTCAGTTGGTAAGAGCTGATGGTAGGGTTCGAGTGTGCCGTAGACCCCACGAAGCCATGGACCCGAGCCGTCAACAAGATGCTGTGCAATCTGGTGATGGCTCCATAATAGTGTGGCCTGTGTTTACATGGAATGTACTGGGTCCTCTGGTCCAATTGAACCGATCTTTGACTGGAAATAGTTATGTTAGTCTACTTGGACGCCAATTGCAGCCATTAATGCACTTCACTTTTCCAAACAACGATGGAATTTATATGGATGTCAACGCGTCATGTCACCGGGCCACAATTGGTCCCGACTGTTTTTTTTTTTTTGGGGGGGGGGGGGGGGGCGCAAAACTTCTATGGTCATTAGCGCCCGGTCCGTGACTTAGGAAACAGTAAAAAACCGAAATTTAAAACCAGCAGCAATGAGAACGAAAGTCATAAAATTGGAGAAACTAAAAGCAGAAGGAAGGCTTAAAAATCCACTACAGAAAGGGGTTGTCCCAAAAAAAAAAAAAAAAGCTTCAAATGACTGACGTCATTTCACTGGCACTAATAAACTTGAGAACGCGGTCGGCGGAGCGCGTGTCATCTGCTAAAATCGACGATATATCAGGCGATAGCTGTAGACGGGAGCGTAACGGATTAAAATAGGGGCATTCAATTAAAAGGTGTCTCACCGTCCACAGCTGAGAGCAGTGGGGACAGAGTGGGGGAGGATCGCCGCTTAAAAGATGTCGATGGCTAAAAAGACAGTGCCCTATCCGGACTCTAGTTAAAATTACCTCCTCCCGACGACGCGTTCGGGAGGAAGAGGTCCAAGCACAAGGAAGAGCTTTCACGTCCCGCAATTTATTATGGGTAAGTGTCGACCAATGCGTGTCCCATAAATGAACAACACGACGACACAGAACGCTCCGTAGATCGGCGAAGGGAAGCGATTGAATAGTTGGCCGAGGAAGTGAGACTGCAGCCTTGGCTGTAATATCGGCCGCCTCATTTCCACAGATACCAACGTGTCCCGGGAGCCAGAGGAACGTCACCGAGACGCCCCCCAGGTGGAGCAAGCGCAGACAGTCCTGAATCCGGTGGACCAAAGGGTGCACAGGATAAAGAGCGTGGAGACTGAGGAGAGAGCTGAGAGAATCTGAGCAGATAACGTACTGTATCCGCTGATGGCGGCGGATGTAGTGGACAGCCTGGAGAACAGCGTAAAGCTCCGCAGTATAAACCGAACACTGGTCGGGAAGCCGAAAGTGATTTGGGGTGTCGCCAACAATATAGGCACTCCCTACACCTAACGATGTTTTCGAGCCGTCGGTGTAAATAAATGTGGCGTCCGTCATTTGTGCACATAGAGCAGCAAATGCCCGACGATAAACAAGTGAAGGGGTACCATCCTTGGGAAATCGACAAAGGTCACGGAGCAGGCAGATCCGGGGACGGAGCCAAGGCGGTGCTGTACCCCAAGTTGTCAAGAAGGTTTTAGGAAAGCGGAAGGAAAGAGAATGGAGTAGTTGACGGAAGCGGACTCCCGGTGGTAGTAGGGAGGAGGGGCGGCCTGCATACCCTACATCAAAGGAGGCGTCGAAAAAAAGGTCATGGGCTGGATTAGCAGGCATGGAAGACAGATGGCTAGCATAACGACTCAGAAGAACTGCTCGCCGATTGGACAGCGGAGGTTCAGCAGTCTCAGCATAAAGGCTTTCCACAGGGCTGGTGTAAAAAGCTCCAGACACTAAACGTAATCCACGGTGGTGGATAGAGTCGAGACACCGAAGAATAGACGGCCGAGCAGAGGAGTAGACTATGCTTCCATAGTCCAATTTCGAGCGCACTAAGGCGCGATAGAGGCGGAGAAGGACCACTCGGTCCGCTCCCCAGGAGGTACCATTCAGGACACGGAGGGTGTTAAGGGATCGCAGACAGCGAGCCGAAAGATAGGGAACGTGGGAGGACCAGCACCGTTTCCTGTCAAACATAAGACCCAAGAATTTAGCGACGTTTGAAAACGGAAGGTTGACAGGACCTAGATGTAAGGAGGGCGGAAGAAACTCTTTACGTCGCCAAAAATTAACACAAACGGTTTTACTGGGAGAAAAACCGAACCCGGTTTCGATGCTCCAAGAGTGGAGGCGATCGAGACATCCTTGAAGACGTCGTTGAAGAAGGCTTGCCCGTTGAGAGCTGTAGTAGATCGCAAAATCGTTCACAAAGAGGGAGCCCGAGATATCAGGAAGGAGACAATCCATAATTGGATTGATAGCAATGGCAAACAGTACAACACTCAGCACGGAGCCCTGGGGTACCCCGTTTTCTTGGGAGAAAGTACGGGAGAGAGTAGTGTTCACCCGCACCCTAAATGTGCGCTCTGCCATAAATTCGCGAAGAAAAAGGGGCAGCCGACCTCGAAAGCCCCAAGAGAACAGTGTGCGGAGGATGCCTGTCCTCCAGCAGGTATGGTATGCTCTCTCCAGATCAAAAAATATTGCTACTGTTTGGCGTTTCCGGAGAAAATTGTTCATGATATAAGTGGAGAGAGCAACAAGATGGTCAACTGCAGAACGATGCTTTCGGAATCCGCATTGGGCAGGTGTTAAAAGACTGCGGGATTCCAGCCACCACGCTAAACGGTAATTCACCATACGCTCCAAAACCTTACAGGCACTACTAGTGAGAGAAATGGGGCGATAGCTAGAGGGGAGATGTTTGTCCTTTCCAGGTTTCGGAACAGGAACGACGATAGCTTCCCGCCATCGTCTGGGAAAAGTACTGTCGGTCCAAATTCGGTTATAAAGGCGAAGGAGGTAACGCAGACTATGGGTTGATAAATGTAGCAACATTTGGACGTGGATACCATCCGGTCCTGGGGCGGAGGAGCGAGAAGAAGAGAGTGCATGTTGGAGTTCCCGCATGGAGAACACAATATTGTAGCTTTCGCGATTTTGAGAGGAGAAAGCAAGAGGTCGCACTTCCGCTGCACGTTTCTTCGGGAGAAACGCTGGCGGGTAATTTGAAGAGCTCGAAATCTCAGCAAAGTGCTGACCCAACGAGTTAGAAATTGAGACGGGGTCCACTAATGTGTCATGCGCGACAGTGAGCCCAGAGACCGGGGAGAAACTAGGCGCGCCTGAGAACCGTCGAAGCCGACTCCAAACTTCCGAGGAGGGAGTGAAGGTGTTAAATGAGCTAATAAAGAATTTCCAGCTTGCCTTCTTGCTATCGCGGATGACACGACGGCATCGCGCTCGGAGCTGCTTATAGCGGATACAGTTGGCCAAAGTAGGATGGTGGCGGAAAACGCGGAGAGCACGTCGCCGCTCACGTAGTGCATCACGGCATGCCTCGTTCCACCAAGGAACTGGGGGGCGCCGGGGCAATTCGGAGGTGCGTGGTATTGAATGTTCCGCAGCTGTAAGAATAACGTCGGTAATATGTGTGACCTCATCGTCGACGCTGGGAAAGTGACGGTCATTGAATGTCGCTAGAGACGAAAAAAGTGCCAATCGGCTTGGGCAAACTTCCAGCGTCGCGGGCGCATGTAGGGCAGTTGAGGCTGCAGTCTAAGGACACATGGAAAGTGGTCACTCGAGTGTGTATCATCAAGGGCGAACCATTCGAACCGCCGAGCTAGCGGAACAGTACCGACTGCAAGGTCCAAATGAGATACATTTGTCGTGGAGGCAGACAAAAATGTAGGGACCCCAGTGTTGAGGCAAACTAGATCTGCTTGGTGGAAGACGTCTAGCAATAGTGAGCCACGTGGACAAGGATGTGGAGATCCCCAAAGCGGGTGGTGGGCATTGAAGTCCCCAACCAGCAAATATGGGGGTGGAAGCTGACCAAGAAGATGAAGGAGATCAGCTCGCGCCATTGGTGTGGACGATGGAATGTATACAGTACAAAGAGAGAACGTGTATCCGGAAAGGGAAAGACGGACGTCGACAGCTTGGAAGGAGGTGTTTAAATGGATTGGGTGATAATGGAGAGTTTCATGGAGAAGAATCATGAGTCCTCCATGGGCTGGAGTGCCTTCAACAGAGGGGAGGTCATATCGGACGGACTGAAAATGAGGGAGAACAAAGCGGTCATGGGGACGCAGCTTTGTTTCCTGAAGACAGAAGATGACCGGCGAGTAGGATTGTAAGAGGATCGACAATTCATCCCGATTGGCTCGAATACCGCGGATATTACAGTGGATAATGGACATAGGGTGAACAGAAAATGGAGGAATGTGACCAAGGTCGCTGTCAACTCAACGACTGCTCTGAGCTTGCGACCGACAGCATGGAATGGCATTCAGCCGAAGGCAGAAGATCCTGATCCATAGGTTGGTCAGGAGCAGCTCCTGCCACCAGCGACCGGCCGGTTGATCGGCCGCCAGCAGTGCGCCTCGGCGACACAGAAGACGGCCGAGGGCTATTTCCGCCAGGTGGTGCTGTAGATGGGACACGCCTTGGCGGAGAAGGAGAGGAACTGGGTTTCTTTGTAGCCTTCTTGGAAGTATTATATTTAGAGGAAGGTGGAACCGATGGTTGGGAAGTTGCCGTACGTAAAAACTCTTCACGAGTATGCTCTTTTTTCGAAGTCTTGGTGTCTGACTTTTGGGCTCGAGATTTAGCAGAACTCGACGAATGGTGAGCCTGAGAGTGGGCAGGCGAAAGTGGTGAGGTTGAACGTGCGATCTTTGCGCTGGCCGATCTGACGACCGTGGCACTAAAGGTGAGGTCGCATGTCTGCGTGGCCGCCTCCTTTGTTGGCCGATGAGAAGCAAGGACAGCGCTGTATTTTCCTTTCTGAGGCACGGTGGGCTGTCGACTGGCGAATAATTTTCGAGCAGCAAAGGTCGACACCTTTTCCTTTACTCTAATTTCCTGGATGAGCTTTTCGTCCTTAAAAACGGGACAATCTCGAGAGGAAGCAGCGTGGTCACCCATACAGTTGATGCAGCGAGGGGATGGAGGTGGACAAGCACCCTCATGGGCATCCTTGCCACACGTAACACATTTGGCCGGATTGGAACAGGACTGGCTGGTTTGATTGAACCGCAGACACCGATAGCAGCGCGTAGGGTTTGGGACATAAGGGCGAACGGAAATTATCTCATAGCCTGCTTTGATTTTCGATGGGAGTTGAACTTTGTCAAATGTCAAGAAGACAGTGCGAGTTGGAATGATGTTCATGTCAACCCTTTTCATAACCCTATGAACAGCCGTTACGCCCTGGTCAGACAGGTAGTGCTGAATTTCTTCGTCAGACAGTCCATCGAGGGAGCGTGTATAAACGACTCCACGTGAGGAATTTAAGGTACGGTGCGGTTCCACCCGGACAGGGAAAGTGTGTAGTAGTGAGGTACGCAGCAATTTTTGGGCCTGGAGGGCACTGACTGTTTCTAACAACAGGGTGCCATTCCGTAATCTGGAACAAGACTTTACAGGACCTGCAATTGCGTCGACACCTTTCTGAATAATGAAAGGGTTGACCGTGGAGAAGCTGTGACCTTCGTCAGACCGAGAAACAACAAGGAACTGTGGCAACGATGGAAGAACTGTCTGTGGCTGAGACTCAGTGAACGTACGATTGTGAGCAGACATAGTGGAAGGTGAGGAAACCATTGCGGAAGAATCCCCATGATTACCAGCGTCTCCGATGGCGCGCTCCTCCCTTGTGGGGGCCCTCTCTGAGGGCACTCCCGCCTTAGGTGATTGTTCACACCTCAGGTCACACCTCCCGACAAACGGACGGAGGGACCAATCGGCACTTTCGGAAGGTATCAGCTCGGGTAATCACCCCTCCCTGGGCCTGGCCGTTACCAGGGGGTACGTACGTGTCCTACCTGTCTACCTGGGGCGCGGAATTACGCGTTACCCCGTCACCGGCTACGCATGGAAGTGCGTGGGTTGGCCTTCAGACACGCACAGGGAGGAAGAAAGAGAAAGGGAAAGGAAAGAAGAGAGGTCTCAAACGCCGCAGCGGAGAAAAGGGTAGAGAGAAGAGGTAAGGAAAAGAGAAGGACAAAGGAAGGATGAAGACTTACAAGCAAGGAAGGCGAAGAATGTAGTATACTTACAAGCGTCCGTCTCCGGACGTAGGCACAAACCATAACCCCAGAGGGGGAGAAAGGGAAAGAAAGAGCCAGAGGTGAGGGGGGGGAGCGAAGATGGGGGATGGGGAAGGATGCGGAAAGGGAAGGTATGCAGCCCAGAAAGGAAGGAAGGCCACATCAGCTCAGGGTCCCGTGCTCGCTACGCACGTATCCACAAAAGAGTTGTGGATCCCCTGGGGGGTCCCGACTGGTTTGAAGAACATTCTGCGCAGTTCGAGCGAATGGTTTAGCCACCCAGATCGTCCGACACAAGTCCCACCGAACATGTTTGGGACATAATCGAGAGGTTAGTTGGCGAACAAAATCGTGCGCTGGCAACATATCCTCAACTATGGACGTCCCTACAGGCAGCATGACTAAGTATTTCTGCAGGTGACTTCCAACGACTTGTTGATACCATGCCACGTCGAGTTGCTGCACTGTTGCGGGCAAAAGGAGGTCCGACACGATAGCAGGAGGTATTTCACGACTTTAGCCACCTCAGTACATTTTTTTAAAAGTAACTTCATCAACTGTCAATTGGGGTACCCTTACCGGGTGCCTTGTTCACGAATATGTGCTCAGTTTTGGCCTAATTAATCATTTGCCACTCTCCTTTCCTTGCGATATTTCTATAAAAACTTTTTACGAGCTGCAAGTTCTCTTTGTTATCACTTATTAGCACAACATTGTCTGCATATGCAAGTCGACTGTGTGTTGTTACGGAGTCTTATTACAGTTGGGTTTAATTTTTGGTGTTTTCTGTCTCTCCTTTGTAAAATTAAACTAAAGGTGTCAGAGATAATACAAAACGAGCTACCATTCTCTGAATTTTTTCTGTCATTCGTCAGTCCCATCTGGTAAGGGTCCCACACTGCGCAGCAGTAGTCTAGAAGAGGGAGGACAACTTAGTGTAGACGGTTACTTTAGCAGATTTGTTGCATCTTCTAAGTGTTCTGCCATTAAAACGAAATCCTTGGTTTGCCTTCCCCGCGTTTTCCAATTTTAGTTGTTCGTAATTATAATCCCTAAGTATTTCGTTGAATCAGAAACTTTAAATGTGTGTAATTTATTATGTACCGAAATTTAAGAGAATTATTCCAGTACTGTGAAAAACATCACACTTTTTATTGTTTACATCTACATCCATACTCCTCAAGCCACCTGATGGTGTTTGGCGGAGGGTACCTTGAGTACCTCTATCGGTTCTCCCTTCTATTCCAGTCTCATATTGTTCGTGGAAAGAAAGATTGTCGTTATGCCTCTGTGTGGGCTCTAATGTCTGATTTTATCCTCATGGTCCCTTCACCAAAATTTTGTTTAGGTTCATTTCGTACGTTTCACATCGTATAGATATCTTGCCTAATCATTTTCAACTCGCTTCAATGTTCTGATGAATTTACTAGGAGATAAGCGATTACGTCATCTGCAATCTAAGAGGACTGCTCAAATTGTCTCTTGAATCGTTTATGTAGTTTCAGAGCAGCAAAAGGCCTACGTCACTTCCGTTTGGAATCTCAAGTACCACTCCAACTTCACTAGATGAGTTCCCCTGAATTACTACGAAAGGGAAACATGGGTTCAGTTACACAGCTGAGGTGTTATTCTACAATCTTATAGTCGAATGACAGAACGTCTTTACACTTCGGGACAGTATAACTTTGCATTCAACTACATAAAGAGTTAATTTTCAGTCTGTCGCAGGCTAGCATTTTGTCAATATTCAACTCGTTGTCGCTGCAACTTTTATCTGATAAAATCTCCCCAGAGGAAACTCGGTAATTACGAAAACTCTGAGATTGCAAATAAAGATTTTTGCTAAAGCCACTTTTACATTATAGACTTTCTTGTCTCAGTCGACTCTTCGAAACAAATGAACCTACGGCAGCGTCCCTGGCGTTTTATTCCTGTACTGTTGAGAAGAAAACGGGAAGTAGTATAACCCGATTTTCCAGTAACTTCGCTCAGTGGAAGAGGAGTCAAAAGATGCGAACACGTGTTTCGGTTTTGCGTCTGCCCCCGTCGGAGATTCGAGTCCTCCCTCGGGCATGCGTGTGTGTGTTGTCCATAGCGTATAAGTTACGTTAAGTAGTGTTTGGGCTTAGGGACCGATGACCTCGGCAGTTTGGTCCCATAAGACCTTACCACAAATTTAAATTCCATTCGTGTTTCGGTTTATCCGTAGATACTCAACCGTTTCTGAGAAAATGCCGATCAAAATTTTCTGCATACTGTAGATGCCTTTCAGGGCGCGATAAGTTCATCGGAAGTAGTGGCAGCATCACAGTTCTGTTCCTCGAGTTGAAAACAAGATTGTTTTTATTTATTTATTTTTTTCTTCTATCTACCCATGTCCATAGACGGAAAGTAGGCGAATGTTTCTCATCAAGTTTGGAGAGACGAGAACGTTATATTAACTGTAAAATATAGTTTATTCTTATATTTATATTCAGGAAGATTTGGTACATTCCCTGTATGATACCAATCGTTGAAACATTCACAACATAGAAATTCCGAACACCACGAGCATTGCACAAAGCCAAGTCTGTCACAGTGACATTTCTTCTATGAATCTCAGTTGGGAAAGAAACGTCGTTGACATTGCTGGAGATTTTACATGTTGGCAACAAAGTTGCGGCAAACCAAGGATCATTTTTCCGAAAACTGGCGCTTGCAGTTGATTATGAATCAAAAAACATTACAGGACTTTCACCCTAAACAATTTCAAATAATTTTTTATTAATTTTTTTAAATTCATTCAACAGAGAGACCATTACTAGACAAATAAGGACAACGCTATTTCAATACGCATCAGAAAACATTCCGCAGTAATCTTCTACGGACACAGATAAATGACGAACAAAAACAAAAATAAAAACAATAGCCAGGTTCCGAACACGGATCGCAGAAGTGGAAATCCGGGACACTATCCACTGTGCCACCGCTTCGGCTGGACTTATTACCCGCTAAAAGACTCGAAGTAACTTGAAAATTTTCACCGTAGTTTCCTCAAAAACGGTCGATTATCTATGGATAAGCCGAGACACGTGTTCGCTGGTTTTGACTCCTCTTTCCCCGAGTGAAGTTCCTGGGGAATCGAGTTATGACACTTGCCGCGTTCGCCTCTTACGTGTCCAATAACATCGAAAATTAAAAATGACAATTTTCATTAAAACACGTTTACTTTATTTACGTTCTTATTTATGTATGGTGTAGGCTTTTTCTTTGTGAAACGTAGTTACCTTTCTGCTTTCAGGTATTTCGTCTCTTGTAGGAGAACACTAGGAGAAAAAATTCCAAGTCCTCGTGCAATCTCGTCAATGTGTCACGAAAACAAGGCAAACAAAACAATAAAGATGAAGAAGACACGAAAGCACAAAATGTATTTCCATAGTACGAGTAAGTTCAGCCAGAATAAGTTAACTTCCGATTTTAGCAGAGCGACAGTCACGCAGCGTGCCGCATACTCGGGATTACAGAACTCCACACCGGCCGCAATCTATACATCACTGACGTCACAGACACACTCGCGACGTGTTGGCTGCTGATTTACACGCAGGCACGAGAGACACACGCATTCCAGTAGTCGATTTTGGCCAGAAAGTCACTCGCGTAAAGCTGGCTTACGTCATTAACGTAGAGTGTTAAAAGCGACAGTACTATTGCACTCCGTTGAAGCAGACAGTACTCCAGTGGCTGTAGATGAATATCCATCCAGGATAAAGAACTGTGTTCGGTTTGTCGGGAAACGTAAGTTGCAGTCGCAAAGCCGGTTAGATATGCCGTAGGATGGTAGCAACAACTAATCAATTCATCTATCCATGACACTGGACGTATCCTATCTGAAGAGCACGAATTGAGTCTCCTGTGAGTGATGCTTGAAAGTCTAACGTAGTCTTGAAAAATTATGTGAAATGTCCAATTAAAATTTTGAAACGCATTTTAGCCTGATATTCAGTCAGTTTTCAGGCATGATTCCCTCATAACACAATTTTAATGACGACGGTATGCTTCTGCAAGCGCAACGAGTATTTCATTGGAAAGTTTATGAAGGGCACATTAATTCAGCACATGTTCTGACTACACGCCAACATACCGCTCTTGTAAGTTTTGGATATGGTCATGACGGCGGAGAAGAAACCGATTATTAATTTTAATTAACTTGCATGTGGACAAGGTTGTTCAGGAATATTTTATGACTATTTTGGTGCATAGGACCCGTGGTCTCTGCTGGCACGTTACAGAATAATAATACACTGGAGAGCCTACGAAACTGGGACACGTGCCTAATATTGAGTAACACCCCCGCGAGCACGCAGAGGGACGTGGCATGGACTCGTAGTAGTGCTGGACTCTGAAGTAGTGCTGGAGGGAACTGACGCCATGAATCCTGCAGGGCTATCCATAAATCCGTGGGAGTACGAGGGGATGGAGATCTAAACAGAACGATTCAAGGCATCCCAGATATGCTCAATAAGGTTCATTTCTGGGGAGTTTAGTGGCCAGCGTAAGTGTTTAAACTCAGAAGAGTCTGTAGCAGTTCTGGACGTGTGGGGTGTCTCATTGTGCTGCTGGAATTGCACAAGTCCGTCGGAATGCACAATCGACATGAATGGATGCATTTGATCAGACAGGATTACCTGTCAGAGTCGTATCTAGACGTATCAGGGGTCCCACATCACTCCAACTGCACACGACCCGCCGGCCGTATGTGGCCGAACGGTTCTAGGCGGTTTTTACCACACCAGTACAGAGCCCTACAGCACGAACAGTCCCCTGCTGACATGTAGATTCATATATTAATGAGATTGTCTCCATACCCGTACACGTCCATCCGCTCGACACAATTCGAAACGAGACTCGTCCGACCAGGCATGTTTCCAATGATCAACAGTCCAATATTGGTGTTGACGGGCCCAGGATGAGGCGTAAAGCATTGTGTCGTGCAGTCATCATGGGTATACGAGTGGGCCTTCGGCTCCGAAAGCCCTTATCGATGATGTTTCGTTGAATGGTTCCCACGCTGACACTTGTTGATGGCCCAGCATTGAAATGAAATCTGCAGCAATTTGCGGAAGGGTTGCATTTCTGTCACGTTGAAAGATTCTCTCCAGTCGTCGTTGGTCCCATTACTGCAGGATCTTTTTCCGGCCGCAGCTATCTGGGAGATTTGATGTTTTACCGGATACCTGATATTCGCGGTACACTCATGAAATGAGCGTGTGGGTAAATCCCCACTTCATCGCTCGTGCGCATAATATAATACCACATTCAAACTCATTTAACTCTTGATAACTTGCCGTCATAGCAGCAATAACAGATTTAACATCAGCGAGAGACATTTGCTGTCTTATATGCGCGATGCCGACCGCAGCTCCATATTCTGCCTGTTTACATATCTCTGTATTTGAATACTCGTGCCTATACCAGTTTCTATGGAGTTTCAGTGTATAATTTTAATTTTTCGGTTTGTTACCACAACTACAGTTCTTTTTGTATAAATATCTCCGCAATAGTGGGAAAGACGTAATATGCAGTCACAAAACGCAAAAAAATGGTTCAAATGGCTCTGAGCACTATGGGACTCAACTGCTGAGGTCATTAGTCCCCTAGAACTTAGAACTAGTTAAACCTAACTAACCTAAGGACATCACAACCAACCATGCCCGAGGCAGGATTCGAACCTGCGACCGTAGCGGTCTTGCGGTTCCAGACTGCAGCGCCTTTAACCGCACGGCCACTTCGGCCGGCCACAAAACGCACATCACAAAACACGGAGAAGAGCACGGGTATAAAAACACTTTGACGTGATGCCGTCGCTGTGGGAATAGCGTCGTTGTGTTGCTCTTGCATTGCATTCAGTGAACGAATACACGAGGTGCAAATCGACAGCTCATCAGTAAACCTATGCATAACACTTTGTATCACTGTTAACGAACAACTAATACAGCCGGTACACCAAACCGAGAGAAAACCAAATAGTAATCAGCGAAAGCTTGAGGGCGAAGAGTAATGTTGACTTTACTGTTGTTAGCAGCAAATATCGTGAGCGAATGGAAGTTTGTTTCCAAACAAGGCACAAATGCGTGTCGTCGATATTTGCGCTGTTGCGCAGATATGTACAGTGTCATACACATAGAAATCAAATGGCAGTGAGAAATCAGAGTAGCTGCTACTGCTCTGTAACGAACAACGAACCACAGGAGATGACGGGTCCCTTGTGCCAAAAACTCAAACAAATGTCGCTGAAAAACTTCCAAAATTTTGTCGGCTGATCTCTGATTTGTTGTACAGGGATAATGATACAAATACTCGTTTGGTCCACAAGTTCGTAGCGTCTTTTCGTAAGTTTAATAAACACTTCAGTCATCAATAATATATTCCCCTTTACAACAGTCTGCCAACGCCGGGGTGAATTTTCGTTTCTGCGAAATCACGTGATTTTGAGGCAAAGAACTCGTCGAACCGTGTTCGAAGCGCATTTTCATCCAGAAACGGAGTTCCTTGAAGGTTGTTCGAAAGACAGACGAAAAGGCGAAAATTTGAGGGTGCAAGATTAAATGAATAAGGCGGGTGCGGAATGACATTCCATCCCAGCTTCTGTGTAATGTATTTGTCAGTCTACTAGAATGTGGGCGGTCGTTGTCGTGGAGTAGCATCACTTCGCAGTCTTCCTGGTCGTTGTTCTTGGACTGCGTCTGCAAGGCGTCTCAGTGGCTGATAATACTGGAGTAATGGTTGAACTGTGTAAGCATTCACTTGAGCACGAGCAACTGCTACAATTCCGCACTGCATTGATAATGACCTGACACAGGTCGAAATCTGATCTGCGTTGTGACTATAAATGTCACATTAAAGCAACTTAATTCTACGACTGATTGCTGCTCTGTCTAACCCAAAATTGTGTTATTTCCTAAAGCTTCTTGTCAGGCAGAAACAGACGTATTTCGCCCGATTACCTTACCAAATTCTGATCATAAGACTGTGGCGAGCGCTGAGTAGCTGGTGTCTGCGTTACTTGAGAATATTGTTGCTGACCATCATATTTGTATTCGTGGTCGAACTACTCTGACCCTGGTAGCTGAATGTCGTGGCGTATCAGAGTCCGCTGTCATTCCTGCTCTTTGTACCCTGGCTTTTACGGATTTTGACAAAGCGTTCGACCGAGTCAGTCATTTCTTCCTGGTGCCGGTGCCGGAAAGCGTGGGTTTAATACTGACGCGCGGAGGTTCTTACCCAATTTGTTTACGGTTGTCCAAGCTTCGGTGACTGTCAATGGACACCTGACGCCCCTGATGAGCGTTGGTAGGGGTTTCCCCTCAGGGAAGTTCGCTTTCATTGTCTTTGTTCTATCACTTGAACCCCTTCTTCGAAGGATCGCCCCTAATTTACAGAGATGGTCGCTCTTGGCCGAGACGATCTCGGTGCGCGCATACGCGGACAATGTGTTGGCGGCAGTGGTGAATCGACGTAAGTCTTTGGGTGCCATGACTGATGGTGGCTCCAATTAAAATGGCTACATTTAATTGGTAGTCGATTACAAGCAAGATACAAGGAAAAATCCTGGAACATAAACGGCGTTCTCTTAACCTGCTTCAGAAAATTCGAGTGCTGGATACTTACGTCTTGTGCAAAGCGTTTCGCCTGCCCGCGATGGTGGCTGGAAACTGAAACAGCTGTCTAGCCGTTTTTTATTGGAGCATCACATTCATCGATTACGGTACGAGGTGGGTGCTCGTGTGTGTCCCCTTGGGGAGCTTGGGACTTTGCCCCATTCAAACGTAAGCGTCTGTGTTTTTTGTTCGGCGCACCGCGTTGACTACACTTGCACAGTACACACATTGATCTCTCGGCAGTTTTACTGTCTGTGGCCGGGCAGTCTTGAACCGCCTGTCGAAGTCGGTAGATTGAATTTTCGGTTAAAACATGACCGCGGATTTTATATTTTTGATTTTATCCAACACGTCCATCTACCAAACATTTGTTAATGCCCGGGAGAGGGATTGACTTTACGGCTCCTGTTCAACAAGTATCGTCGCAGACTTCTTGGAAGACGGTGTGGTTTCGTCTTACGCTTCCTTTTCTACCGATGGCGTGGTATCAAGTGGTCCAGCTCTTGTTTTCCACCAAAAAGCGCCTATTTCATATTGGACTTAGTGTCACGGATTAGCGTTTCTAACACGGACAGTTGAGACTGCCTTTTCGGCCTGTTCCATACAGACTCCTCCTGCTTTGCGAGAACAAAGTCAAATGAAATTCCATGGCTGTTGGGCCACTACGTTCATTTCATTACGTTGTAGATGGAGGCGATGATACGGACACACTTGCCTTCCACCAGTATATGCCCACTGCATATCGGAAGCGTTTGCCCCTGCCATGATATCGCGACTTGCGTGCAAATACAATAAATTTTATATTTGGTTGTCAAGGTATCGGTTGAATTAGCCGGTCCTCGTGGTTTTTTAAAAATGGCCGCTTTTCAGGTATATTGTTTGACAGTTTATTTCATTTTTTAGCCCTGATAGTCTTGTTAAGGAAAAGTCGGTCGATGCGTTAGGTTACCGAACTGCTGACCCATGTTTGATTCTTAGTCGTTTTTTATTCGTCATTTAGAAAGAAAGAGGGAAAAAGAGATGTTAACGCATTGGACTGCCGGTCTGTGTTCACTTCTTGGTCGTGTCTTTTTTCTTTTTTCTTTTTTTTCATTCGCTGTTTTTTCGCTGTCTCTGATAATACTTTGATAACAAGAACGTCCTCCTTTGAGGCGGAACATCGTGAGATGTGATTGATGATCAAATAAGTGTATATAAGGTATTTAGAAAGGTTTTCAGCGAAGCAGAAGGCCATGCGAGGGCTCCGGGTTCGATTCCCGGCCGGATCGGAGATTTTCTCCGGTAGGGGCTGGGTGTTGTGTTGTCTCCAACATCATTTCATACTCATCGACTGCCAAGTCGCCTAGGTGGCTTCAGCTAAAAACACTCTCACCAGGTGACTGGTATACCCGACCGGCGGCGGCATTTCATTTCGCTCGCACATAAAGGAGAATCGGTCAAATGTAAACAGAACAAGTGAAATACTCAATTTTGCACTCACCTTCCGCACTCGGGAAGTTTAGTGAAACTCTCTACAATGTGCCGAGGATGAATAGTTGTACCTATTCCACTCAAAACTGAGCAAGCCGTCGAGCAACCTCGGTGCATGGCTATCCGCTTCAGCGGCTTAGCATTATACGACCCATGTTATCTGAGCGTTTTGGTGGTTTATCTAGAAGACGACTCCTTTCTTTTGGACTGCTGCGTCCACCAGACATGGTTTCTGCTTGTCACATGTCCTATCCGTTTCCGTGGTATTGATCGGACTCGGTAAGTGCATCACTGAGTTTGTTCACTGCGCGAATAGCGCCAGTTCTCTACAATGCCTTGCAGTGTATCTGCAAGAATCCAAGAATTCGGCAGTTGAGAGTATTATGCGTGGGCTTATAACCGCAAAAATCCTTTTATAGCAACAGAAGCCTTAGTATAAGGATTCAGAAGAAAGTTTCTAAATATCCTCAATCTCTCTAGCACTCAATCTACACAATGTGCACACATTTTTCTTATTTCATTCTATTTTTCCGTAATTTGTGACTTTTGGCCTGAAGTCGTACTCGATGGCTCCACACACCATGACGCCAGAAGTAACACCGCTGTGCCTTTCCAAATCCAAAAGATTGGAAGGATGGGACGTCTCCCCAGTTGAGTGGATCGTTATATTCGAGTAGTGCAACCTTCACTGGTGTGTGTGTGTGTGTGTGTGTGTGTGTGTGTGTGCCGTGTGCCGTGTGCCGTGTGCCGTGTGCCGTGTGCCGTGTGCCGTGTGCCGTGTGCCGTGTGCCGTGTGCCGTGTGCCGTGTGCCGTGTGCCGTGTGCCGTGTGCCGTGTGCCGTGTGCCGTGTGCCGTGTGCCGTGTGCCGTGTGCCGTGTGCCGTGTGCCGTGTGCCGTGTGCCGTGTGCCGTGTGCCGTGTGCCGTGTGCCGTGTGCCGTGTGCCGTGTGCCGTGTGCCGTGTGCCGTGTGCCGTGTGCCGTGTGCCGTGTGCCGTGTGCCGTGTGCCGTGTGCCGTGTGCCGTGTGCCGTGTGCCGTGTGCCGTGTGCCGTGTGCCGTGTGCCGTGTGCCGTGTGCCGTGTGCCGTGTGCCGTGTGCCGTGTGCCGTGTGCCGTGTGCCGTGTGCCGTGTGCCGTGTGCCATGTGCCGTGTGCCGTGTGCCTCATGGAATAAGCTGTCAGTCGACGATTCATACTGGGACGTTTTCCTTGCCTGACTTGCATAATAGTGGTACAGGGTACACTCCACCACGCACAAAACGGCGGCTTCCAGAATAGATATATAGATGTAGACGAACAATCACATTGTAAACTCTTTACAACTACGTCCGTCACCAGAGAGCAAGCAATGATCTGCCTGCAAATCCTGTCTCATCCCGCATCGGAGAGTAGCAGGACCTTGATTAGGGAATTACTATTCCGTGCGTACGCTGCAGTTATCATCACAATACGTATGGCTGGCATCTGAAACGGTGCCGTTGTCAGCATGCTATGGGCTCCTTATGAGTGGCGTCGCATGATGTTCAGCATGGCATGGCAGTTCTGCACTACCCAGATGATCGTCGATCTGGGGAGTGACAATGTGACACTCCACACCATCAGAAATGCTCCAACAGCACTCCTCTGAGTTTATGCACTTCCGCTGGCCACCAAACTCCCCAGACATGAACATTATTGAGCGTATCTGTGGTGCCTTGCGACGTGCTGTTCACAAGAGATTTCCACCCCCTCGTGCTCTTACGGATTCATGGACAGCCCTGCATAGTTCATGTTTGGGGTTGACTTGTTTGGGGGAAGAGTGCTGTCATCGGTCTCATCAGATGTGCCATGTGCCATGTGCCGTGTGCCGTGTGCCTCATGGAATAAGCTGTCAGTCGACGATTCATACTGGGACGTTTTCCTTGCCTGACTTGCATAATAGTGGTACAGGGTACACTCCACCACGCACAAAACGGCGGCTTCCAGAATAGATATATAGATGTAGACGAACAATCACATTGTAAACTCTTTACAACTACGTCCGTCACCAGAGAGCAAGCAATGATCTGCCTGCAAATCCTGTCTCATCCCGCATCGGAGAGTAGCAGGACCTTGATTAGGGAATTACTATTCCGTGCGTACGCTGCAGTTATCATCACAATACGTATGGCTGGCATCTGAAACGGTGCCGTTGTCAGCATGCTATGGGCTCCTTATGAGTGGCGTCGCATGATGTTCAGCATGGCATGGCAGTTCTGCACTACCCAGATGATCGTCGATCTGGGGAGTGACAATGTGACACTCCACACCATCAGAAATGCTCCAACAGCACTCCTCTGAGTTTATGCACTTCCGCTGGCCACCAAACTCCCCAGACATGAACATTATTGAGCGTATCTGTGGTGCCTTGCGACGTGCTGTTCACAAGAGATTTCCACCCCCTCGTGCTCTTACGGATTCATGGACAGCCCTGCATAGTTCATGTTTGGGGTTGACTTGTTTGGGGGAAGAGTGCTGTCATCGGTCTCATCAGATTAGGGAAGAATGGGGAAGGAAGTCGGCCGTGCCATTTCAAAGGAACCATCCAGGCATTTACCTGGAGTGATTTAGGGAAATCACGGAAAACCTAATTCAGGATGGCCGGACGCGGGATTGAACCGTCGTCCTTCGGAATGCGAGTCCAATGTGCTAACCACTGCGCCACCTTGCTCTGTAGGATTCATGGTGTCACTTCCCTCCAGCACTATTCAGACATTAGTCCAGTCCATGGCACATCATGTTGCGGACACTTCTGCCTGCTCGCGGGTGCCCTACACGATATTAGCTACGTGTACCAGTTTCTTTGGCTGTTCAGTGTATTTAAAATGACCTCTTTCGGCAGGTAGAGTAGGTCATCTTCAGACGGATTACACCATGTGGTGGAGCTGGCGACGTGCTGAGCACCTGCATGTTGTCATGCAGTTATCGTCTTCACAACACACAACTGTCCAGCACTTCGCCAGCTCCAGCAAATGGTCCAATCAATCTGAAGTTGGCCTATAATATGTGCCAAAAGCGGCCTTTGTAAATAAATGATAGGGATCGTGACAGTTTCTTCATAAGTAATTACGACAAGTAAGATTGCTAACACTCCCATCCCTGTTGGTTAAAATCTTGTGAGTACGATACAAAGCTAGTACTGTGGCGAGGAAGATCTCCAGATCTGTTCTCCGCTAGAGCAAGTGTGCGACCAGCTCGGACGTCAACCTCATCCCAGCGCAGGTGTTGAGGATACCAAGGACCAGTTATAACAGTCGTGGGCCAGTTTGCTTCAGGGAGGGGAAGATACAATCTCTTGATGACGAAGTGAATCAGTGAATCCATGCAGATCAGAGGGGGGTCAACGTCATACTGATAAGTAGGCTCATACTATCAAGTTATATCTAAATCTGACACGATTTTGTTAGCACTGAAGTCACATCACGTATCCTCTCAAACTGTTTCGGTTCCTTCTCCCCGTCTGGGTTTCTCATAATTGTTTTCAGTCACTGCACGAACCCGTCGCATCGATGTCTGAGGGATTTTCCCTGGTCTTACCACTGTGGTTCCCCTCTTGTTACCTGCGAATCTAGCAAAGGAATCCGGGATTGGTTTACCTTCAGACTTTCTTCTTTCTTGGTAAAAGAAATGCCACGTTTGTGAGTTTCTATGTCACTCGTCCCCCATTAAACAAACGTCGGCCGAACAACCGGACACATAAGACAATAGGCAATACGAAAACGTGTGGCCACGAAAGCCTCAATACCTTTGTTGTACGACCACCGATCGCAAAAGTACGCTCGGCCACACACTGACGGCATAGATGTAGATCATCAATCAGTCTGGTAGTTGGTAGCTTCAAGGAACTCCTGCACTGTCGGTGACTTGCCTCGTCTCCCGTGTGTGCAGGGCGGACATCCGGCGCGCAGTGCTGGAGTCGCCGAGCAAGCACGTGCGCGAGATGCCCGCCATGGACGTGGACGCGCTGATGCAGGCGTGCCGGCAGCAGGGGCCTTCACGCACCTCCGGCTTCATCTTCCCAGGTAAGCTCAAGCACTCCGCACTCTGTATAACTACAATGGAACACGTCGCTAAACTTTAATAAATCCTAACTAACGCTTTCTTTATATTTACATTGTCCGCCGCTCGTGGTCTCGGTAGCGTTCTCGCCTCCGGCGCGGGGTCCCGGGTTCGATTCCCGGCGAGGTCAGCGATATTTACCTGTCCCGAGATGACTGGGTGTTGTTGTGTCATCATCATCATCATTCATCCCCATCACGGTCAGAGCAAGGTACCGGCAAACCACCTCCATTAGGACCTCGCCTGGTACAGCGGTGCGGGTCTCCTGCATCGTTCCTCTACGCTCTGTGAAGAATCATGGGACTTTAATATTTACATTGAGGTGAGAAAAGTCACGGGATACCTCCTAATATCGCGTCGGACCTCCTGTTGCCCGGATTAGTGCAGCAACACGTCGTACAACGGCCTCGACAAGTCCTAAGTCCCCTGCTGAAATATTGAGCCAGGCTGTATCTACAGCCATCCGTAAATGCGAAGACGTTCCTGGCGCAGGATATTGTGCACGAACTGACTTCTTGATCCTGTCTCATAAATTTGCTATTGGACTCCTGCCAGGCGATCAAGGGGGCCAAATAATTCGCTCGAATTGTCCAGAATGTTCTTCAAACTAATTGTGAACAATTGTAGCCCACAGATAGGGCGCATTGTCATCCATAAAGCTTCCATCGTTGTTTGGGAGCATGGAGTCTTGGAATGGCTGGAAGTGGTCTCCAAGTAGCCGCGCATAGCCATTTCGAGTCTAACGACCCAGTCCATTCCAGCCCATGCCTTTATGGAGCCACCACCAGCTTGCACAGTGCCTTGTTAACAACTTGGGTCAATGGCCTCGTGGGTCTGCACCACACTCGAACCCTACCGTCACCTCTTACAAACTGAAATTGGGACTCATCTAACCAGGCCACGGTTTTACAGTCTTCTAGGATTCGACCGATATGGTCACGAACCCAATAGAACCGCTGCAGGTGATGTGTTGTTGCCAAAGGCATTCATGTAGGTCTTCTGCTGCCATGGCCCATTAACGCCAAATTTTCCTAACGGATACGTCCGTTGTACGTCCTTCATTGACTTGTGAGGTTATTTCCCGCAGTGTTGCTTGTACGCCAGCACTGACAGCTCTAAGCAAACGCAGCTGTTCTCGGTGGTTAAGTGAAGGCCGTCGGCCACTGCGTTGGCCGTGGTGAGAGGTACTTCCTCAAGTACAGTATCCTTGGCACACTCTTGAAAATATGGATCGCGGTATATTGAATTCCCTAACGGCTTCCGAGATGGAATGTCCCGAGCGTCTAGCTCCAACACAACTTCGCGTTACTCCAAGTCTTAATTCCAGTCGCCAATGCACTGCGCTTTTATACTTTCTGTACAAAATACTACCACCGTCCGTATATGTGCATGTCACTATCCTATGACTTTTGTCACCTCATTGTACGAGGCCTTTGGCCAAAAAAATATTTCCAATACCTGACTGGGTTGGGACCCTAATCCCCTTCAAAGTAGGCCCCTTGTGCCTGCACGAACTTAGCCCACTGATCCTTCCACAGTCAGAAATACCTCTAGAAGTCTTCTTTTGGAATGTTGTTCAGCTCCGTCGTCGTGTTCCTCATTATCTCTTCTCTACTCTCAAAACGGGATCCTTTCAGTGGCGTCTTCAATTTTGGAAATAGCCAGAAGTCGCAAGCAGCCGAGTCTGGAGAGTAGGGTGGCGAACGGCTGTAATTCCATGTTTCGCCAAATTTTTGATCAAGTGGGATCAATTTCGCAGCCACTCGGTGCATGTTCACATCATCAAGCAAAATTGCATGTGCAGAATCTTTACTCACTCCAACCTCTTTGTCAAACGACGACCTGCCATCATCAAATTTTGTACCCTCTCAACAGCTGAACTCCGAGCAGTTTGGGGCCTGCCAGAACGCTGGTCACTCTCCACTGATGTGCGGCCAATTTTGAATCGGTTGAACAACTGCTTAATTTGTGTTACTCCCATTGCACCTTCTCCAAACACCTGCCGAATCTTACGAATTGTTTCGCTTTGAGAATCACCAAGCTTTTGACAAAATTCGATGCAGTATCTTTGCTCAGCGTGTTCAGTCGTCTTGAGAGAATCGGTAATCCGACGATCACGTTGTCTCAACGACTAACAGGCAGCGACTGACGCGTTGGAAGGCGGGGACAAAATTCACCCATGCGCATAAAGGTCTCTTCCTTTACTGTGTATAGTGGCGCAGCGCTATCGTCTCTGTTTTGCGCAGGAAAATAAGAGGTCGGATGCTTTTTAGACAGACCTCGTACTTTTACATGATAAGGATCTGATGGAATCCCTTTCCGATACTATACAGAATTCGCGTCTGAGTTAACCTTCTTTAACTATAATGTTCCGTAGATGCATCTGTAGCGTACCAACTACTCGCCCCCTTTACTATCATATAAATGTTTTGCCCCTTCCAAAAACCTGCGTTAATTATTTTGATTTATTTGATCCATGTTAATGTCAGGGGACTTCAGAAAGTACGTGGCGTATCTGGAAAGTTAGTATAGTTTTTGGAAAAAACTCATAAAAACAGCTTTTCAGACTAAAATTTATCTTTACAAGAAAGAGCATTTCTTGAACTATGTTCCGACATATTTGCCACCGTTGTTCAGACATTTCTCACAGCGGGAAACCAACTTTCCTATACGTTCTTCATAGAGAAATACGGCCAGTGAAAACAGTCACCGCTGAATCCCGTTTTTTGCGTCGTCATCGCTGTCAAAGCTACTTCCTCCAAAATCACGCTTCAAATCAAGAAAAAGTCGTCACATAGTGCGAATTTGGAGAAAGTCGAAACCAAACGCGTGGAATGTCCAGTCACGGCATATATTCCTTGACAACAACGTTTCCATTCTACTGGAGTCACTCAAAACCATATTCAGCATTTCGGTTTGGAGCAGTTCATTCATCCGCCGCGCAGCCCCGATCCCGCTCTTTCAGACTGCCGCTTGTTCTGGAACTTGAAGCGTGGGGTTGAAAGACGGCGCTTTGAAAGCGATGCCGATGCAAAAAAGAGTGGTCAGCAATGGATGGCTTCGCTAGCGGCATTTTTCTATGAAGAGAGCATGTAAAAGTTCGTTTCCCGTTATGTGAAATGTCTAAACAATGGTAGCAACTACGTAGGAAAATACATGAAATGTATTCGCAATTGCGAATGTGGACAATCGTCGGCTGCATAACGGAATGAAGACAATGAAAATTTGTGCTGGACTGGGACTTTTCATTACTCTCACATTCCTGAAATTACCTAAAACTACAAAGAAAGGGAAGCTAATGCCAACGTCACTTATACCCTAAATTTTTAAGAAGATGCCTCAAAAGAAAAGCTCCACCACTTCAGGCCTTGGCCCCTATCAAGAAAGACCATAATAACTTATATTTAAAAAATGCACCAGTACGTTCTCGCAAAGACTGGCGTTCGCCTTCGACATCAGCGGGAAAGAAAATACGCGTTGTGGTGGCATGTCAGCAGATCATCGATGCACGTCTTCTCGGAAGTGTGTATGAATGACCGTTGAGGGGACAGAATCTGTAAAATTGTAGAAGGAAATATGTCAGCTGCTCCTTGCGTGGATGATCCAGCTACGAGAAGGGTTATGGAAAGAGCTCCGGATGAAGTTCGAGAAATATTGTTGGTACTTGGGGTTCCTGACAACTGCACAATATCGACTGTTAAGGTATTGCCAGAAATTGAGGGCTGATTTGTCACTACCACAAAACAGGCAGTGCACCAGTGCACTATGTGCCCCCCCCCCCCCCCCCAATCCAAATCGTCGAGTAAGTCTTCGCACGCGGAAAATAGTCCGCGTCCAGAAAGAGAATCAATTGTGGGGTGATGTAGCCAGGAGTCGTGTGATGAGCGCCAGCATCTGACGGACCAGAAGCCAAACATTACTCGACTCGCCGCACACAAGTCGATGGCCATCGTCTTGCACGCCACACGCCATACATAATGGTGATAGCGTCAGGTGGATCCGGTGGAGACGCGACTGGTCGACGCGCTTCCCAGTAACCATAACATACCAGGCGGATTGGACGTCCGACGCAAGAGTAGCGTCGTGCACTGCCAGCCACACTGCACTACACCGGACTAGAGAATGGCTCAAATGGCTCTAAGCACTATGGGACTTAATATCTGAGGTCGTAAGTCCCCTAGTATTAGAACTACATAAACCTAACGAACCTAAGGACATCATACATATCAATGAAGCAGGATTCGAAGCTGCGGCCGTAGCAGCAGCGTGGTTCCGGACTGAAGCGCTAGAACCGCTCGGTCACAGCGGCCGGCTTTTTCTTCAATCAGATTCCGCGGAAGCCACGACTGCAGCGAGGCATACCCTAACTTGGCCGTCGGTGACGTGGAGGCCTGCAGCTATATTCAAGAAACAGCTCAAGGTCTCGAAGATGGATTTCCTATATACGACGAGCGGTGGCCTAAACCTTTGACTATCGAAGCACGACTGACGTGCCGTCATGAAGTTCCATATGTGATCAAGCATGTGCCTACGACTTGCACACGTACATCCATTATGTACACGGTGACAATTATTAAACTATATGAAATAAAATCGCCATAACTTCTGAACGGTTTGCGTTAGGACGTTCAAACTACATTGCTGGCCGCGGGGCATGATGGGAATTAGTGTGCGCTGTATAGTTTGGTTTAGCGACGAAGCCCACTTTGACGCGTGGGATTAGCCGAGCGGTCTCGGGCGCTGCAGTCATGGACTGTGCGGCTGGTCCCGGCGGAGGTTCGAGTCCTCCCTCGGGCATGGGTGTGTGTGTTTGTCCTTAGGATAATTTAGGTTAGGCAGTGTGTATGCTTAGGGACTAATGACCTTAGCAGTTAAGTCCCATAAGATTTCACACACATTTGAACATTCTTTTGAACGAAGCCCACTTTCATTTGGACGGATTCGTCAATAAGCAAAGTTGGCGCATTTTGGGAGCTGAGAATCCTTAATGGGTAACTGTCTGTCGTGCAGTGTCCAGTCACTGAATAATCAGTGCAATACTCCATGATAGCACGGTGACTACTGAACGGTACATGAAGGTTTTGGAAGATCGTCCCCATTATCCAAAGTAACCCTCATTTCGTCAAGATTTGGTTCATGCAAGACGGAGCTCTATTCCAACGAAACAGTGTTTGATGTACTGGAGGAGCACTTTGCGGACCACATTCTGGCTTTGGGGAACCCAGAGGCCGCTGGCATGGGCCTCGATTGGTCGCCATATTCGCCGCATCCGAACACATGCAACTCCCTTCTGTGGGACTATATTAAAGACAAGGTGCACAGCAATAAACCCAAAACCATTTCTGAGCTGAAACCAGCCATTCAGGAGGTTATCGACAGCATCGATGTTCCGTCACTTCAGTGGGTAGTGCAGAATTTCATTATTAGTCTGCGCCACATCATCACAAATGACGGCACGTACATCGAACATGTCACAATCTGAATTCGAAAATCTGTGGTATATAATTTCCTTTTTTCATATAGTTCAACAATTCTCACCCTACGTATTCCCGTACGAGGGAGACATTTTCCTTGAAAGTCGCTTGCCCGGTGTAGCCGGATAAATACGATACTGCAGTGCCTGTGTTATTCTGAATTAAGATTCAGTGTCCCTTTGGACATGCATTCATGTCCCGATAAGCGGGAAATTCGGGTTCGATTCCCAGTCCGGCACAAATTTTTATCATCGTCATTCCATTACACACCTGATGCTGATCCATATTCGCAACTGCGAATACATTTCATGTACTTCATAACGGCTGTTGTCGCCACAGTTATTGTTCCTTCGGACATGCATGATTGTTCAAAGGAACTTTGCATCGCCATTCGGAATAACATAGGCACTGCAGTATCTTATCGTATCGTCTGCAGAAAAAATATTTCAAGAAATACTCTTTCGTGTAAAAATCAATTTTTGTTCGAAAAAGTTTCCAAAAGGGTACTTACTTTCTGGACACACTTTGCAAGTCACTCATGTTGTATCACGCTAAGACCTTTGCGCAGCAAAAGTGGCACATTGTCAGGAGGAGGCCATGTTCCTGGAAACTTACTCCAAACATTAAGTATGCGGGACAGTACTATTACTGTGGGCAAGACGTCTCAACTGCACACAGACTCACAGTGACGTTCTGGAGGTATGCGGACCAAATGCAATGCAGCGTCCAGCTGTAGTGAAATGCTGCCAACAATATGGCTAAGGGCGTAAACACTTTGGTGATGTTGATCGGGAAGGAAGGCAATCGACATCGACATCAATGTCCAGGCAAAAAAAAGAAACTAATTCACAGCATTTGGGAGAGACTGTTGTGAACATTGCTCGGCAGATGTGCATCTCGAATAGGCAGTGCACATTCCATCGTCCAGAGTCGTCTTCAGTGTTGAGAACTGCGATCACTGTGGGTTCTGCGACCACTGTTACCTGCACCCAACGGCCCAGGATTTACCGTGTATCTGGACTTCCTTTAACGGTACTTGGTGGAAACAACGATTTCCTAAGCCGCATCATTACCGGAAATGAGACGTTGATTTATAACTTGTGCGGGCTGCGCTTAGATGGACTGGACTGGGCTCTCTGGCCCAGCTGAACAGATCATTGACTGGAAACGGTTAAATTCGAATACTTGGAGACCGTTTGCAGGCATTTAACGATGGAATGTTTCTGGATGACAATGTGGCATCTCACCGGACCACAATTGTTCACGATTGGTTAGAAAAATATTATGGATAATAAGAGCTAATGATCTGGCCACGCAGATCGCCCAACATGAATCCCGTCGAACATTTATGGGACACAATCGAGAAGTCAATTCGTGCACAAAATCCTGCAGCGGCAACACTTTCGCAATTACGGACGGCTATAGAGAGCGCATGACTCAGTATTTCTGCATGGGTATTCCTACGACTTGTTGAGCCCATGCCATGTCTAGTTACTGAATTACGCTGGCAAAAGGAGCTGCGATACGATATTAGGACGTATCCCATGACCTTTGTCACTTGAGTATATGATACACGTAGATCACTGTGCAATTACCACTCAAGTACTTATCAGAGGGCATGGTACACCACCTTTAAACTGTGCTGCTGATTCTCAAATGATGTAGCTGTGGTATTCAGTCCGAAGATTGGTTTCATGGAACTGTCAATTCTAACCTACCCGGTGGAACCTCTTTATCTTTGCGGAACTACTGCAACCTACATTCACTTGACCCTGCTTACTCTAATCAAGTCTTGGTTAGTCTCTACATTTTTTTATTCCCCAGTACCAAATCAACTATTCCTTGAGTTATCATAATCTGTCCTGTTAGTCTATCACTGGTTTTCATCTAATTCTGACACAAGGCGTTTTGGTTTCCAATTCCAGTCAGTACCTCTTCATTAGCTGCCTCATATACTCACCTAATCTTCAGTTTTCGTCTCTAACACCACATTTCAAATGCTTGTAGTCTCCTATTGTCTATAACGTTTATCAAAGTTTCTTTTTCATACAAGGGTATTGTTATATCCTAGCCAGTAATGCCACCCGAGACCGCTGCCAAAAGGTTGGCAGCATCAAAGTCCGGACGCCGTCCGCATAAGCAGCGCCAGCGAGACAGGAAATCGCCGCAAGTCTGCGCGCGCCACCGCTGGCTTCTGGCTTCTTAAGCGCTGGAGTCAATTTTTGTTCGAAAAAGTTTCCAAAAGGGTACTTACTTTCTGGACACACTTTGCAAGTCACTCATGTTGTATCACGCTAAGACCTTTGCGCAGCAAAAGTGGCACATTGTCAGGAGGAGGCCATGTTCCTGGAAACTTACTCCAAACATTAAGTTCTGGATTCGCCGCTCAGTTGTATACTCGCCACCGAATTGTGTACCTGCTAGTCAGTTGTGTGTTCATCGCAGCAGAGTTGTTGTTTGTCGTCAGCCGACGCTGATCAAGCCGCTCCGACTCGACCTAGACAGATTTCTGTAGACCATGTTCACCACTGTGTTCTGTATCGTCGTTAATAAAGATAAGTACCGACTTTCATTTAATCCGAGTGTGTGGGTTTTCATCTTTCTGTTCACTGTTCCAGCGGACCGGTCGGCCCGCTATTAAAGTGTGGCGGTGACTTCGTAGGCCGTTTCTACAGCGAAGTGTTGTCGCTACGAAGGCCGTCACAAAAGGTATACCCTAAACACTTTCAGAAACACTGCGTAATACCCAAATTTACATTCGATGTTCAGTTATTTCTCTTTTTTTCCAGAAATGATTTTATTGCAACAGCCACTCTACATTTTATATCCTCTTCAGTTCTGCCATCTGCGAAAAGTGGCAGTTCTCTCTCAACCAGGAAAAGTGTGAGGTCATCCACATGAGTACAATGATAAGTTCGTTCAGTTTCGATTACACGGTGAATCACACTAATTTACAGTTCTTAATTTAGCTAAATGCCTAGGAATTATAATAACGAAAAACTAAAATTGGAACAATCACATAGATACTGTTGTGAGGAGGGCAAAATCAAAGACCACATTTAATCAGCAGAACACTTAGAAGATGTAACAGGTCTACTATAGAGACTGCCTACACTACGCTTGTCCATCCTCTGCTTAAGCACTGCTGTGCTGTATAGGCTCCTTACCGAATAGGATTGATGGAGGACATCGAAAAACTTCGAAGAACGGCAGCTCGTTTTGTATTATCGCGGAATAGAGAAGAGAGTGTCACGGATATCATAATCGAACTGGGACAGCAACTTTACAACAAACGCTGTTTTCGTTGCAGCGATATTCTTTACGAAATTTCAGTCACGAACTTTCTCCTCTGAATATGAAAATATTATATTATCGCCAAATAATCGTCATAATAAAATAAGGGAAATCAGAATTTGTACAGAAAGATTAAAGTGTTCATTTTTCCCACGCGCTGTTCGAGAGTGGAACGACAGAGAAATAGTCTGAAGGTGTTTCGAAGAACCCTCTGCCAGTCTCTTAGGTGGAAAAGCGCAAATATGGGAAAAACGCGTACACGGAAAAAACGCGTACACGGAAAAAACGCGTACACGGCGAAAACGCGTACACGGCGAAAACGCGTACACGGCGAAAACGCGTACACGGCGAAAACGCGTACACGGGGAAAACGCGTACACGGGGAAAACGCGTACACGGCGAAAACGCGTACACGGGGAAAACGCGTACACGGGGAAAACGCGTACACGGGGAAAACGCGTACACGGCGAAAACGCGTACACGGCGAAAACGCGTACACGGCGAAAACGCGTACACGGCGAAAACGCGTACACGGGGAAAACGCGTACACGGGGAAAACGCGTACACGGGGAAAACGCGTACACGGGGAAAACGCGTACACGGGGAAAACGCGTACACGGGGAAAACGCGTACACGGGGAAAACGCGTACACGGGGAAAACGCGTACACGGGGAAAACGCGTACACGGGGAAAACGCGTACACGGGGAAAACGCGTACACGGGGAAAACGCGTACACGGGGAAAACGCGTACACGGGGAAAACGCGTACACGGGGAAAACGCGTACACGGGGAAAACGCGTACACGGGGAAAACGCGTACACGGGGAAAACGCGTACACGGGGAAAACGCGTACACGGGGAAAACGCGTACACGGGGAAAACGCGTACACGGGGAAAACGCGTACACGGGGAAAACGCGTACACGGGGAAAACGCGTACACGGGGAAAACGCGTACACGGGGAAAACGCGTACACGGGGAAAACGCGTACACGGGGAAAAACGCGTACACGGGGAAAAACGCGTACACGGGGAAAAACGCGTACACGGGGAAAAACGCGTACACGGGGAAAAACGCGTACACGGGGAAAAACGCGTACACGGGGAAAAACGCGTACACGGGGAAAACGCGTACACGGGGAAAAACGCGTATACGGGGAAAAACGCGTATACGGGGAAAAACGCGTATACGGGGAAAAACGCGTATATGGGAAAAACGCAATTATGGGAAAAACGCAATTATGGGAAAAACGCAATTATGGGAATTACGCACATATGGGAAAAACGCATATATGTGAAATTTGCAAATATAAGACAAACACAAGTATGGGAGAAAAGAATTTTGTGGCACACCTTGACTAGAAGAATCTAATGGTTGGTAGCAATTGTTCATGAGTAATGGGAGAAACGCACATATGGGAAAATTGCAAATATGGGAAAATTGCAAATATGGGAAAATTGCAAATATGGGAAAATTGCAAATATGGGAAAATTGCAAATATGGGAAAATTGCAAATATGGGAAAATTGCAAATATGGGAAAATTGCAAATATGGGAAAATTGCAAATATGGGAAAAACGCAAATATGGGAAAAACGCAAATATGGGAAAAACGCAAATATGGGAAAAACGCAAATATGGGAAAAACGCAAATATGGGAAAAACGCAAATATGGGAAAAACGCAAATATGGGAAAAACGCAAATATGGGAAAAACGCAAATATGGGAAAAACGCAAATATGCCAAAAACGCAAATATGGGAAAAACGCAAATATGGGAAAAACGCAAATATGGGAAAAACGCAAATATGGGGAAAATACATGCACATATTGGAAAAACGCATATATGGGAAAAACGCATATATGGGAAAAACGCATATATGTGAAATTTGCAAATATTAGACAAACAAGTATGGGAGAAGAGAATTTTGTGGCACACCTTGACAAGAAGAATGTAATGGTTGGTAGCAATTGTTCATGAGTAATAGGAAAATCGCAGATATGGCAAAAACGCAGATATGGGAAAAACGCAGATATGGGAAAAACGCAGATATGGGAAAAACGCAGATATGGGAAAAACGCAAATATGGGAAAAACGCAAATATGGGAAAAACGCAAATATGGGAAAAACGCAAATATGGGAAAAACGCAAATATGGGAAAAACGCAAATATGGGAAAAACGCGTATATGGGAAAAACGCGTATATGGGAAAAACGCGTATATGGGAAAAACGCGTATATGGGAAAAACGCGTATATGGGAAAAACGCGTATATGGGAAAAACGCGTATATGGGAAAAACGCGTATATGGGAAAAACGCGTATATGGGAAAAACGCGTATATGGGAAAAACGCAATCATGGGAAAACGCAATTATGGGAATTACGCACATATGGGAAAAACGCATATATGGGAAATTTGCAAATATTAGACAAACACAAGTATGGGAGAAGAGAATGTTGTGGCACACCTTGACTAGAAGAATCTAATGGTTGGTAGCAATTGTTCATGAGTAATGGGAAAAACGCATATATGGGAAAATCGCAAATATGGGAAAATCGCAAATATGGGGAAAAACGCGTATATGGGGAAAAACGCGTATATGGGGAAAAACGCGTATATGGGGAAAAACGCGTATATGGGGAAAAACGCGTATATGGGGAAAAACGCGTATATGGGGAAAAACGCGTATATGGGGAAAAACGCGTATATGGGGAAAAACGCGTATATGGGGAAAAACGCGTATATGGGGAAAAACGCGTATATGGGGAAAAACGCGCGTACGCGTATATGGGGAAAAACGCGTATATGGGGAAAAACGCATATATGGGGTTTGAAAAACGCGTATATGGGGAAAAACGCGTATATGGGGAAAAACGCGCGTACGGGAAAAACGCGCGTACGGGAAAAACGCGCGTACGGGAAAAACGCGCGTACGGGAAAAACGCGCGTACGGGAAAAACGCGCGTACGGGAAAAACGCGCGTACGGGAAAAACGCGCGTACGGGAAAAACGCACGTACGGGAAAAACGCACGTACGGGAAAAACGCACGTACGGGAAAAACGCACGTACGGGAAAAACGCACGTACGGGAAAAACGCACGTACGGGAAAAACGCACGTACGGGAAAAACGCAAATATGGGAAAAACGCAAATATGGGAAAAACGCAAATATGGGAAAAACGCAAATATGGGAAAAACGCAAATATGGGAAAAACGCAAATATGGGAAAAACGCAAATATGGGGAAAATACACGCACATATTGGAAAAACGCATATATGGGAAAAACGCATATATGGGAAAAACGCATATATGTGAAATTTGCAAATATTAGACAAACAAGTATGGGAGAAGTGAATTTTGTGGCACACCTTGACAAGAAGAATGTAATGGTTGGTAGCAATTGTTCATGAGTAATGGGAAAAACGCGAATATGGGAAAATCGCGTATATGGGAAAATCGCGTATATGGGAAAATCGCGTATATGGGAAAATCGCGTATATGGGAAAATCGCGTATATGGGAAAATCGCGTATATGGGAAAATCGCGTATATGGGAAAATCGCGTATATGGGAAAATCGCGTATATGGGAAAATCGCGTATATGGGAAAAACGCGTATATGGGAAAAACGCAATTAAGGGAAAAACGCACATATTGGAAAAATACATGTACATATGGCAAAATCGCGAATATTGGAAAAATACATGCACGTATGGGAAAAACACACTTATGGGAATTACGCACATATGGGAAAAACGCATATATGTGAAATTTGCAAATATTAGACAAACAAGTATGGGAGAAGAGAATGTTGTGGCACACCTTGACCAGAAGAATCTAATGGTTGGTAGCAATTGTTCATGAGTAATGGGAGAAACGCACATATGGGAGAAACGCAATAATGGGAGACGCAAATATAGGAGAACAGAATTTTGTGCTACACCTTGACTATGGGAAAAACGCGTATATGGGGAAAAACGCGTATACGGGAAAAACGCGTATACGGGAAAAACGCAAATATGGGGAAAACGCAAATATGGGGAAAACGCAAATATGGGGAAAACGCAAATATGGGGAAAACGCAAATATGGGGAAAACGCAAATATGGGGAAAACGCAAATATGGGGAAAACGCAAATATGGGGAAAACGCAAATATGGGGAAAACGCAAATATGGGGAAAACGCAAATATGGGGAAAACGCAAATATGGGGAAAACGCAAATATGGGGAAAACGCAAATATGGGGAAAACGCAAATATGGGGAAAACGCAAATATGGGGAAAACGCAAATATGGGGAAAACGCAAATATGGGAAAAACGCAAATATGGGAAAAACGCAAATATGGGAAAAACGCAAATATGGGAAAAACGCAAATATGGGAAAAACGCAAATATGGGAAAAACGCAAATATGGGAAAAACGCAAATATGGGAAAAACGCAAATATGGGGAAAACACACGCACATATTGGAAAAACGCATATATGGGAAAAACGCATATATGTGAAATTTGCAAATATTAGACAAACAAGTATGGGAGAAGAGAATTTTGTGGCACACCTTGACAAGAAGAATGTAATGGTTGGTAGCAATTGTTCATGAGCAATGGGAAAAACGCGTATATGGGAAAATCGCGAATATGGGGAAATCGCGAATATGGGGAAATCGCGAATATGGGGAAAACGCGAATATGGGGAAAACGCGAATATGGGGAAAACGCGAATATGGGGAAAACGCGAATATGGGGAAAACGCGAATATGGGGAAAACGCGAATATGGGGAAAACGCGAATATGGGGAAAACGCGAATATGGGGAAAACGCGAATATGGGGAAAACGCGAATGTGGGGAAAACGCGAATGTGGGGAAAACGCGAATGTGGGGAAAACGCGAATGTGGGGAAAACGCGAATGTGGGGAAAACGCGAATGTGGGGAAAACGCGAATGTGGGGAAAACGCGAATGTGGGGAAAACGCGAATGTGGGGAAAACGCGAATGTGGGGAAAACGCGAATGTGGGGAAAACGCGAATGTGGGGAAAACGCGAATGTGGGGAAAACGCGAATGTGGGGAAAACGCGAATGTGGGGAAAACGCGAATGTGGGGAAAACGCGAATGTGGGGAAAACGCGAATGTGGGGAAAACGCGAATGTGGGGAAAACGCGAATGTGGGGAAAACGCGAATGTGGGGAAAACGCGAATGTGGGGAAAACGCGAATGTGGGGAAAACGCGAATGTGGGGAAAACGCGAATGTGGGGAAAACGCGAATGTGGGGAAAACGCGAATGTGGGGAAAACGCGAATGTGGGGAAAACGCGAATGTGGGGAAAACGCGAATGTGGGGAAAACGCGAATGTGGGGAAAACGCGAATGTGGGGAAAACGCGAATGTGGGGAAAACGCGAATGTGGGGAAAACGCGAATGTGGGGAAAACGCGAATGTGGGGAAAACGCGAATGTGGGGAAAACGCGAATGTGGGGAAAACGCGAATGTGGGGAAAACGCGAATGTGGGGAAAACGCGAATATGGGGAAAACGCGAATATGGGGAAAACGCGAATATGGGGAAAACGCGAATATGGGGAAAACGCGAATATGGGGAAAACGCGAATATGGGGAAAACGCGAATATGGGGAAAACGCGAATATGGGGAAAACGCGAATATGGGGAAAACGCGAATATGGGGAAAACGCGAATATGGGAAAAACGCGAATATGGGAAAAACGCGAATATGGGAAAAACGCGAATATGGGAAAAACGCGAATATGGGAAAAACGCGAATATGGGAAAAACGCGAATATGGGAAAAACGCGAATATGGGAAAAACGCGAATATGGGAAAAACGCAAATATGGGAAAAACGCAAATATGGGAAAAACGCAAATATGGGAAAAACGCAAATATGGGAAAAACGCACATATGGGAAAAACGCACATATGGGAAAAACGCACATATGGGAAAAACGCACATATGGGAAAAACGCACATATGGGAAAAACGCACATATGGGAAAAACGCACATATGGGAAAAACGCACATATGGGAAAAACGCACATATGGGAATTACGCACATATGGGAAAAACGGCACATATGGGAATTACGCACATATGGGAAATACGCACATATGGGAAATACGCACATATGGGAAATACGCACATATGGGAAATACGCACATATGGGAAATACGCACATATGGGAAATACGCACATATGGGAAAAACGCACATATGGGAATTACGCACATATGGGAATTACGCACATATGGGAATTACGCACATATGGGAATTACGCACATATGGGAATTACGCACATATGGGAATTACGCACATATGGGAATTACGCACATATGGGAATTACGCACATATGGGAATTACGCACATATGGGAATTACGCATATATGTGAAATTTGCAACTATTAGACAAACACAAGTTTGGGAGAAGAGAATTTTCTGGCACACCTTGACTAGAAGAATCTAATGGTTGGTAGCAATTGTTCATGAGTAATAGGAAAAACGCACATATGGGAGAAACGCACATACGGGAGAAACGCACATAGGGGAGAAACGCACATACGGGAGAAACGCACATACGGGAGAAACGCACATACGGGAGAAACGCACATACGGGAGAAACGCACATACGGGAGAAACGCACATACGGGAGAAACGCACATACGGGAGAAACGCACATACGGGAAAATTGCAAATATCGGAAAAACGCAAATACGGGACAGACGCAAATACGGGACAGACGCAAATACGGGACAGACGCAAATACGGGACAGACGCAAATACGGGACAGACGCAAATACGGGACAGACGCAAATACGGGACAGACGCAAATACGGGACAGACGCAAATACGGGACAGACGCAAATATTAGGCAAACACAAATATGGGAGAAGATAATTTTGTGGCACACCTTGACTAGAAGAATGTAATGGTTGGTATCATGAGTTCATGAGTAATGACAGAAAAGCGAAAAAATGGGAAAAACGCACATACGGGAAAATTGCAAATATCCGAAAAATAGCTAATATGGGACAGACGCGAATATGGGACAGACGCGAATATGGGACAGACGCGAATATGGGACAGACGCGAATATGGGACAGACGCGAATATGGGACAGACGCGAATATGGGACAGACGCGAATATGGGACAGACGCGAATATGGGACAGACGCGAATATGGGACAGACGCGAATATGGGACAGACGCGAATATGGGACAGACGCGAATATGGGACAGACGCGAATATGGGACAGACGCGAATATGGGACAGACGCGAATATGGGACAGACGCGAATATGGGACAGACGCGAATATGGGACAGACGCGAATATGGGACAGACGCGAATATGGGACAGACGCGAATATGGGACAGACGCGAATATGGGACAGACGCGAATATGGGACAGACGCGAATATGGGACAGACGCAAATTTGGGACAGACGCAAATTTGGGACAGACGCAAATTTGGGACAGACGCAAATTTGGGACAGACGCAAATTTGGGACAGACGCAAATTTGGGACAGACGCAAATTTGGGACAGACGCAAATTTGGGACAGACGCAAATTTGGGACAGACGCAAATTTGGGACAGACGCAAATTTGGGACAGACGCAAATTTGGGACAGACGCAAATTTGGGACAGACGCAAATTTGGGACAGACGCAAATTTGGGACAGACGCAAATTTGGGACAGACGCAAATTTGGGACAGACGCAAATTTGGGACAGACGCAAATTTGGGACAGACGCAAATTTGGGACAGACGCAAATTTGGGACAGACGCAAATATTAGGCAAACACAACTATGGGAGAAGAGAATTTTGTGGCACACCTTGACTAGAAGAATGTAATGGTTGGTATCATGAGTTCATGAGTAATGACAGAAACGCGAAAAAATGGGAAAAGCGCACATACGGGAGAAACGCAAATATCGGAATATTGCACGTATGGGAAAATTGCACGTATGGGAAAATTGCACGTATGGGAAAAACGCACGTATGGGAAAAACGCACGTATGGGATACACGCACGTATGGGATACACGCACGTATGGGATACACGCACGTATGGGATACACGCACGTATGGGATACACGCACGTATGGGATACACGCACGTATGGGATACACGCACGTATGGGATACACGCACGTATGGGATACACGCACGTTTGGGATACACGCACGTATGGGATACACGCACGTATGGGATACACGCACGTATGGGATACACGCACGTATGGGAGGGAGAAACGCACGTATGGGAGGGAGCAACGCACATTTGGGAGGGAGAAACGCACATTTGGGAGGGAGAAACGCACATTTGGGAGGGAGAAACGCACATTTGGGAGGGAGAAACGCACATTTGGGAGGGAGAAACGCACATTTGGGAGGGAGAAACGCACATTTGGGAGGGAGAAACGCACGTATGGGAGAAACGCACGTATGGGAGAAACGCACGTATGGGAGAAACGCACGTATGGGAGAAACGCACGTATGGGAGAAACGCACGTATGGGAGAAACGCACGTATGGGAGAAACGCACGTATGGGAGAAACGCACGTATGGGAGAAACGCACGTATGGGAGAAACGCACGTATGGGAGAAACGCACGTATGGGAGAAACGCACGTATGGGAGAAGCGCACGTATGGGAGAAGCGCACGTATGGGAGAAGCGCACATATGGGAGAAGCGCACATATGGGAGAAGCGCACATATGGGAGAAGCGCACATATGGGAGAAGCGCACATATGGGAGAAGCGCACATATGGGAGAAGCGCACATATGGGAGAAGCGCACATATGGGAGAAGCGCACATATGGGAGAAGCGCACATATGGGAGAAGCGCACATATGGGAGAAGCGCACATATGGGAGAAGCGCACATATGGGAGAAGCGCACATATGGGAGAAGCGCACATATGGGAGAAGCGCACATATGGGAGAAGCGCACATATGGGAGAAGCGCACATATGGGAGAATCGCACATATGGGAGAATCGCACATATGGGAGAATCGCACATATGGGAGAAGCGCACATATGGGAGAAGCGCACATATGGGAGAAGCGCACATATGGGAGAAGCGCACATATGGGAGAAGCGCACATATGGGAGAAGCGCACATATGGGAGAAGCGCACATATGGGAGAAGCGCACATATGGGAGAAGCGCACATATGGGAGAAGCGCACATATGGGAGAAGCGCACATATGGGAGAAGCGCACATATGGGAGAAGCGCACATATGGGAGAAGCGCACATATGGGAGAAGCGCACATATGGGAGAAGCGCACATATGGGAGAAGCGCACATATGGGAGAAACGCACATATGGGAGAAACGCACATATGGGAGAATCGCACATATGGGAGAATCGCACATATGGGAGAAACGCACATATTGTAAAAATACACGCACATATGGGAGAAACGCACATATGGGAGAACAGAATTTTGTGGCACACCTTGACTATGGGTAAACGCAAATATGCGAAAAACGCAAATATGCGAAAAACGCAAATATGCGAAAAACGCAAATATGCGAAAAACGCAAATATGCGAAAAACGCAAATATGCGAAAAACGCAAATATGCGAAAAACGCAAATATGCGGAAAACGCAAATATGCGAAAAACGCAAATATGCGAAAAACGCAAATATGCGAAAAACGCAAATATGCGAAAAACGCAAATATGCGAAAAACGCAAATATGCGAAAAACGCAAATACGCGAAAAACGCAAATACGCGAAAAACGCAAATACGCGAAAAACGCACACGTGGGGGGGGAAAACGCACATATGGGGGGAGAAAACGCACATATGGGGGGAAAACGCACATATGGGGGGGGAAACGCACATATGGGGGGGAAAACGCACATATGGGGGGGAAAACGCACATATGGGGGGGAAAACGCACATATGGGGGGGAAAACGCACATATGGGGGGGGGGAAAACGCACATATGGGGGGGGGAAACGCACATATGGGGGGGGGAAACGCACATATGAGGGGGGGGAAACGCACATATGGGGGGGGAAACGCACATATGGGGGGGGAAACGCACATATGGGGGGGGGAAACGCACATATGGGGGGGAAACGCACATATGGGGGGGGGAAACGCACATATGGGGGAAAACGCACATATGGGGGAAAACGCACATATGGGGGAAAACGCACATATGGGGGAAAACGCACATATGGGGGAAAACGCACATATGGGGTGGAAAACGCACATATGGGGTGGAAAACGCACATATGGGGTGGAAAACGCACATATGGGGTGGAAAACGCACATATGGGGGGGAAAACGCACATATGGGGGGGAAAACGCACATATGGGGGGGAAAACGCACATATGGGGGGGAAAACGCACATATGGGGGGGGAAAACGCACATATGGGGGGGAAAACGCACATATGGGGGGGAAAACGCACATATGGGGGGGAAAACGCACATATGGGGGGGAAAACGCACATATGGGGGGGAAAACGCACATATGGGGGGGAAAACGCACATATGGGGGGGAAAACGCACATATGGGGGGGAAAACGCACATATGGGGGGGAAAACGCACATATGGGGGGGAAAACGCACATATGGGGGGGAAACGCACATATGGGGGGGGAAACGCACATATGGGGGGGAAAACGCACATATGGGGGGGAAAACGCACATATGGGGGGGAAAACGCACATATGGGGGGGAAAACGCACATATGGGGGGGAAAACGCACATATGGGGGGGAAAACGCACATATGGGGGGGAAAACGCACATATGGGGGGGAAAACGCACATATGGGGGGGAAAACGCACATATGGGGGGGAAAACGCACATATGGGGGGGAAAACGCACATATGGGGGGGGAAACGCACATATGGGGGGGGAAACGCACATATGGGGGGGGGAAACGCACATATGGGGGGGGGAAACGCACATATGGGGGGGGGAAACGCACATATGGGGGGGGAAACGCACATATGGTGGGGGAAACGCACATATGGGGGGGGGGAAAACGCACATATGGGGGGGGGGAAAACGCACATATGGGGGGGGGAAACGCACATATGGGGGGGGAAAACGCACATATGGGGGGGAAACGCACATATGGGGGGGGGAAAACGCACATATGGGGGGGGGAAAACGCACATATGGGGGGGGAAACGCACATATGGGGGGGAAACGCACATATGGGGGGGGGGAAACGCACATATGGGGGGGAAACGCACATATGGGGGGGGAAAACGCACATATGGGGGGGGAAAACGCACATATGGGGGGGGAAACGCACATATGGGGGGGAAAACGCACATATGGGGGGGGGAAAACGCACATATGGGGGGGGAAAACGCACATATGGGGGGGGAAAACGCACATATGGGGGGGGAAAACGCACATATGGGGGGGGAAACGCACATATGGGGGGGAAACGCACATATGGGGGGGAAACGCACATATGGGGGGGAAACGCACATATGGGGGGAAAACGCACATATGGGGGGGAAAACGCACATATGGGGGGGAAAACGCACATATGGGGGGGAAAACGCACATATGGTGGGGAAAACGCACATATGGTGGGGGAAACGCACATATGGGGGGGAAACGCATATATGGGGGGGAAACGCATATATGGGGGGGAAAACGCCTATATGGGGGGGAAAACGCATATATGGGGGGAAAACGCATATATGGGGGGAAAACGCATATATGGGGGGGAAAACGCATATATGGGGGGGAAAACGCATATATGGGGGGGAAAACGCATATATGGGGGGGAAAACGCATATATGGGGGGGAAAACGCATATATGGGGGGGAAAACGCATATATGGGGGGGAAAACGCATATATGGGGGGGAAAACGCATATATGGGGGGGAAAACGCATATATGGGGGGAAAACGCATATATGGGGGGAAAACGCATATATGGGGGGAAAACGCATATATGGGGGGAAAACGCATATATGGGGGGAAAACGCATATATGGGGGGGAAACGCATATATGGGGGGAAAACGCATATATGGGGGGAAAACGCATATATGGGGGGAAAACGCATATATGGGGGGAAAACGCATATATGGGGGGAACACGCATATATGGGGGGAACACGCATATATGGGGGAAAACGCATATATGGGGGAAAACGCATATATTGGGGGAAAACGCATATATGGGGGAAAACGCATACATGGGGAAAACTCGTATGTGAAAATTGCAAAATTCGGAAAACTGCAAATATCGGAAAATCGCAAATATCGGATAAGAGGATTTTTTGGCACAAATACTTGCGTCTTCCCCATACTTGCGTCTGTCCCATATTAGGGTTTTTCGCATTAGACATGAACCCATCCTACCAACCGATTACCTCTTCTAGTCAAGTTGTGTCACAAAATACTATTCTCCCACATTTGCATTTTCCCCATACTGGCGTTTTCCCCATACTGGCGTTTTCCCCATATTTTTGTTTCTACCGTATTCCCGTTTTTCCCATATTTTCGTTTTTTTTTGCATTACTCAGGAGTGGCCCCAACTGATCCCTGGGGCACCCCCTCTTGACAGTACCCCACTCAGATCCCACATCACAGCCGTTATCAACATTGTGAATAATGACCTTTTGCTGCCTGTTGATAAAGTAAGAGGTGAACCAATTGTGAGCTACTCCCCTTATTCCGTAATGGTCCAACTTCTGGAGCAATATTGTGTGATCAACACAGTCAAATGCCTTTTTTAAATCAAAAAATACGCCAAGCGTTCGAAACTTTTTGTTTAGCCCATCCAGTACCTCACAGAAAAGAGAATATAGCATTTTCAGTTGTCAAACGACTTCTAAAGCCGAACTGTACATTTGATAGCAAATCGTGTGATATAAAATGATCAATTAACCTTACATACACAGCCTTTTCGATAACTTTTGCAAACACTGATGGCACAGAAATAGATCTAAAATTATCTACATTATCCCTTTCTCCCTTTTTATAAAGCGGCTTTACTACTGAGTACTTTAATCGCTCAGGAAACTGACCATTCCTAAAGGAAAAATTACGAATATGGCTAAATACAGGGCTAACATGTGCAGCACAGTACTTTAATATTCTAGTAGACACTCCATCATAGCCATGAGAGTCCTTAGTCTTCAGTGATTTGATTATTGTCTCAATCTCCCTCTTGTCTGTATCACAGAGGAGTATTTCAGACGTCAATCTCGGAAAGGCATTTGCTAAGAAATTTTTGTGATTTCCTGTACATACTAAACTTTTATTTAATTCACCAGCAATGCTCAGAAAATGGTTGTTAAATACTGTACATATATCTGATTTATCAGTAACAGAAATATTATTACTGCAAACTGACTTTATATCGTCAACCTTGTACTGCTGACCAGACACTTCCTTCACACCTGAGCATATGGCTTTAATTTTATCCTGTGAATTAGCTACTTTATTTGCATACCACATACTTTTTGCCTTGCTAATAACATTTTTAAGCACCTTACAATACTGTTTGTAATGGGCTACTGTAGCTTGATTGACTACTAACATTTTGATATAATCCCCGCTTTGTTCTACATGATATCCTTATCCCACTAGTCAGCCAACTGGGCTGTCCATTACTGCTAGTACCCCGTTTAGAATGTTCTAATGGAAAGCAACTCTCGAAGAGTATGAGAAATGTTATGGAAAGCATTGTATTTATCATCTATATTATCGGCACTATAAACATCTTGCCACTCTTGTTCCTTGACAAGTTTTGAGAAACTCTCTATTGCTGTTGGATTAACTTTCCTACGTAGTTTGTAATTAAATACGACATTGGTTAGAGTACAAAAACCTTTTAGTGTTAAAATTTGTGCATCATGGTGTGAAAGGCCATTCACCCTTTTACTAACAGATTGCCTATCTAGTAATGAAGAGTGAATAAAAATATTGTCTGTGACTGTGCTACTGTTTCCCTGCACCCTAGTTGGAAAAAACACAGTTTGCATCAGATCATATGAATTTAGGAGATCTACCAACATCTTTTTTCTTGCACAATCATGTACAAAATTAATATTGAAGTCACCACATAGAACTACCTTCTGGTACTTCCTACAAAGTGAATCAAGAACCCTCTCTAGCTTAAGAAAAAATGCTCTTAAGTCGGAGTTAGGGGGCCTATAAACAACAGCAATTCGAAGTTTAGTTTCACTAAATTCAACTAATGCTGCACAACTTTCAAATATCTGTTCAGTGCAGTGTCGTGATACGTCTATGGTCTCAAATGAAATACTGTTTTTTTACGTACAGAGCCACTCCCCCACCCCGCAAGGAACTCCTTGAGAAACAGCCAACTAATCTGGTAAAGGAAGCCTCTGAATTATCAAATTATTTAAGTGGTGCTCAGATATACCAATAATCTCAGAGTTAGCATCTATTAGCAGTTCACTAACTTTATCTCTAATACCTCTTATATTTTGATGAAATATGCTAATTCCTTCTCTACTTGGAAACATTACATCCTCTGGAGGTGAGCCCTTAGTTAGAGGCACTTCCTTTAAGCAGGTATACCTATCAACTGACTTCAGTCCAAAAAGGTGCAGCTCTAACACCAACTACTATAGGAATTTTTCCATGAGTGATACCACCACCACCACCACCACCACCACCACCACCACCACCACCACCACCACCCACTACACTGTCAGCTATAAGCTTAGCCAGCCTCCCCTTCCCATACCTATTGAGGTGCAGGCCATGCCTAGTGGAACCCCATCTACTGATAGACCCAACTGGCACCACTGAGATGTGATCCATGCCCTCCGCCATCAGTGCCCTCCCCAGCCCCACATTATCGCGCCTAACAGCCGCATAAGGTGAGGCCAATCATGACGCTGAAACAGATGCACAAAATGCACATTAGTACCACCAGTTTGAGTAGCTATCTTAACCAAGTCACCACTGACATATTCCCATCCCTATCTAGACTGTTCCCTGCTCCACCCACTATCACTACCTGATCCTCTTTCATAAAATTCTTACATAACTCCCCTATGCTTTCAGTCACCTGAGCCAACCCTGTACTAGGCTTCACAATGCTGGTGACCTGGTACTCACTCCCCAACACTTCCTGCAACTGCTGGCCCACACCTCTACCGTGGGAACTACCTAGCAGCAGAACCTTCTTTCTTCTAGACTTTGCAACTAACCTAGGCCTCCTAATTGCTGAGGACTGCTGCAAGTTACCTACATCTACAGCTACACGAGGCTCCTCTCCACTCAACTGACAGTTGGTCGTATCTATTGCATGTATGGAAAGTAAAACTGTTTGAGTACCTCCTCTTCCTAGCTACCTTCTTGCCAACTGCCAGTTCCCATTCCCCACCACCCTTCACCCTCCTCAACCTATCTAGTTCCTCCTTTGCGCATTGTAACTGCACCTAAAGGGCACAGATCTTACGCTCCTGCTCCTCTATTAACTTGTTTCTACTACAGATTCTACATTCCCAGGAGAGGATCTCCCTAAAATGACCACTGGCTTCCCCACTGCATTCCCCCCAATGAAGATACTTTGAACAAATCCCACACCGTAATCCACTACTCACAAACCTACGACAGAGCCCACACTTTTCACTCATGGTAAATTTTACAGTTCCTGAAAAACTATACGTCTATGTTACCAAAGTTCAGTTACACCAGTAGATTTAAGAACTAACAACAATGGTCTCGAAATTCTCTGCCTACTAAGAAAGCAGCTACTTGTATTAATACTACAACACAGCCGATACCAATACCAGCAAAACTTCACAAAATTGTTAGCTACAACTAATAAATTAAAACTACCACTGTAACACTAAGCGAAGTTAAAACACTATATGAAAATTTTACTGAAATATTTCACTAGAAAGAATAATAAACGTCAGTTTAAAACTAAAGCACGAAAATTACTAACGACTTCAATACACTGAAAACTCTCTAAAACACAGCGAGCGAACGATTACAAAAGTTTATTAAGTCGTTATTTCGCCACAAACGGCACGCAACACCGCTGAAATCTATTAAATTTAATAACTGTATTACAGAGCACAAATAAGTTTGTCAGTACTTAGCTTATAACCGCTACAGCTGCAGTGCTTGCCGCAAAAGGTAAACACACTACTGAGACGCGAGGCTTAGACGAACGACGAAAGCAGACTCACAAATAACAAACCACTCGAGTCAATAACACAGGAAGAAAGACTGAGATTAATGAAAATCCACTAATAAGTTACTTTTACGGCAAATATTAAAACAAATAAACTTTAAAATAAGTAAATGAAGCCTAAAATTTATAAAATATTAACGAGCTATTTCAACAGCAGTGCAGCACACGTGACGTCACACCAAAGAGAAGCATGGACAGCATCCGGTCAAGTACAGCCGTGCCCCCCCCCCCCCTCTCACTCTCTCTCTCTCTCTCTCTCTCTCTCTCTCTCTCTCTCTCTCTCTTCTTACTAGAAAGGTCAGGGTCCCTAAGGTTAGTCATCGAAGGGCCGCCACGCGGAGCTGAAATGTAAAGGGAGGTGACATTTTGGCTCTTGGACATCAAAGGGCGCCAAATCAGCCTGTGAGTGGGCTAAAACGAGACAGTGTGATCCGCTTCCGGATAAAAGGTTTGTCATTCGGCAATTTTGGCCTTTAGAGGGCATGCAGCTGCGTCAATCAAGTGTGTGAAGAACCGGTTGGCAGAAGAGGCTTTGAGTCGCGAAAAACGACTCCTGGACGACGCAACGTAAACACAGCACGGCGTCACAGCCATTTTGTATGCATGGTCATAATGGACCGTACAGCCTACTACTACTATCACTTCTTCTTCTTCTGCTATGGCCTATACTGGATCACGTCTAGTCCCTTTATGGACTACATTTTCTCCTTCTCGACCCAGCACATCTTCAGACTTTTCTCTCTTCTCTCCCACTCTTCCACCGAGACCTTAAGTGTTCTCTTGTTTTTTCTGCAACACTAGTGACTGTATTTTCTTTTCCTGTATTAACCTCTGTCTTGATCTCTGGCATATTGGACGGTATCTACTTGCTTCTCCAATATTACTTCCCTTCCACCTTGATACCAAATTTTGACCAATGCTTCTCGAATTCAACAACATAGATGGTTGCTACTTTTCCTCTTGTTCTCCTCGTTGTTTCCCACAGCTTTCATCATTCTGTCTATATACATCCTGATCAGATGTTTCACAAATCTTTCCCTTCTCGTCACATTTCTCCTGATATTGTCCTCATGCTCCAGTACAGTTCTCCCTCAGGTCTTCGAATCTATCTCTCACCACCTCTTTTAATCCCCAGTATCTTCCTCAGCATTTTTCTCTCATCTTTCTCTAGTTGTTCGGTACCGTATTTCCCCACCGTTATCGTCTCAGCCTTTTGTAGGACCACATTCCTCACCGTTACCTTGTAGTATCTGATCTTTACGTGTGTAAACATTATTTTCTTAAGGTTGACTCCATCTTCCTCATCGTTTGTTGTCCTCTCATTTCTCTCGTTTCTTCCTGTTATGCATCCTCCCACTTATTTAAATGTGTCCTCCTTTTGCACGATGCCCTCTACTGCCATGCAACCTCAAACACTACAGCAGTGCAATGGGTGTGGACCTATCTGCGTCGACTAACCGCTACTCAGCTTGTGACACACTTATCATTTTGTCGCCTTCCATTGTCAAAGAATCCACAAACGTAACTTAATCGCCATGGATGACGTGCTGTATGGTTGAACGTGTCGTTTTCGCACGATTCGCACATCAGTCTCCTGTAAACGTGTTAGTCACTATCGTAGTGATTACAGTCTGGCAGCCTCTGACGTTGATGTCCATAGAAGATTAAAACCGAGTGTAATGGTCTGTAGACTCCATTGTTACAACATGTGGTACTCGCCTCTGCAGACTTCATAACAAATCATTGACATGAGCGCGTTCAGCAATACCACTAGAAAACACAACACGACTGGAGAGACACTTCTACCCGGCTGTAAAGAAGAACAGTCGTGTACGGTTAGTGGCTCACTTAATCTCTTACGTGCTTATGACTTTAACATCAGAAACTGTTTCATTAAGCAAAACTGGTTTATACAACAAAAATATAAGGATTTCCTCTGCAGCTATGTAGCAATATCTCTCAATAAGCAGACTGAGGTTCTCATGCAGATGATTTTACTGCTCTTCGAGCAGAGCCATGGTTTTTTCGAGAAAAAGTTAGCGCCTCCTGAAGAGTTTCTGCGTATTTTTGGAAGTTGTTATACTATTTTTCAGGAAGAAAATATTTTTTTTAAAAAAAGTGTGTTTTTCTTCCAGAGCGCTTATTTTTTCCCGCATGTAATGTTATTTATTAGTATTTATTAGTATTTCAAGAATAGTTGAGTTATTTTTGTTCCCAAGAAGAGGTAATTTTATTTGTTTACATGAAGAAGCTATTTATTTGTTTTTAATGAAGAGGCTTATATTTTCACAAGACGAGGGTTTAATTTTAAGATTACTTTATTGAGCAGTGTGAAAGACAACACAGAACAAATTCCGTGATGAATGTTTTATTACAAGCTACACGCTTGAGCCGATTAAGTCCTTTGTATGGCTGACAGGGTTGACGGAGACTATAAGAATAAAAAGATGTATAACAGTAGCCGAGATCGCAGACGCAAACCTTCGCGGTGGCAACCAACTTGGAAATAGCCGGCTCGATACTTGGTGGTGGAAGAAACTTTCATCACCAGCTTTGACCGGCAAGGAAGGAGAGATGATGACGTAGTTCCTGATCATCAGATTTTTTTTAACAATGTCTTCATTCAATTATAAATCTTACAGCATATGTGGGGGCATATGGCACTGCTACATGACTCTGTTATTAGTGTTGTGTCTGGTGGTCTAGTAGTATGAAATGGCAACTAAATCCAAACCTTGTCGCATATCTTTACTTGCCGGGACTAGACTCAGGCCTGAACATGATCTAGACGAAAACCAGTAATTATCAACAGTATCAGGGAGAACGGTATAATAGAGAAAAAATGCAACGAATCAGAAAACAGTATTGGAGACTCTTCCCTGAAACGAAAAACAACTGCATGTGAGTCATCACCAATAACGAAATACCAGTCATTAGAAGACTGCATATACACTGGTCTCCAAAATTAAAGCAACAAACCGATATTTCCCCGTCCTGTGTGTAATTTACGATATAATCATACAAACTGTCAACAGACGTCCTTCAGATCGTGTTCTGCACGGAAGATGTCATCCCGCTCAACGGACAATTTTATTTTATTTATTTATTTATTTATTATTCCGTGGGACCACATTTAGGAGAAGTCTCCATGGTCATGGAACGAGTCAATACATGAAATTATAACACGATTGTAGAAACAGATAAAATGAAATATAAGAAACATATTCAGGCGACAAGTCGTTAGTTTAAAAGAAAATCAAGAATGTAACACTGGAATTTGCTTAATTTTTTAGCTCTTCCAGGAGCTCCTCGACAGAATAGAAGGAGTGAGCCATGAGGAAACTCTTCAGTTTAGACTTAAAAGTGTTTGGGCTACTGCTAAGATTTTTGAGTTCTTGTGGTAGCTTATTGAAAATGGATGCAGCAGAATACTGCACTCCTTTCTGCACAAGAGTCAAGGAAGTGCATTCCACATGCAGATTTGATTTCTGCCTAGTATTAACTGAGTGAAAGCTGCTAACTCTTGGGAATAAGCTAATATTGCTAACAACAAACGACATTAAAGAAAATACATACTGTGAGGGCAATGTCAAAATTCCCAGACTATTGAATAGGGGTCGACAAGAGGTTTTCGAACTTACACCATACATAGCTCGAACAGCCCGTTTTTGAGCCAAAAATACCCTTTTTGAATCAGAAGAATTACCCCAAAAAATAATACCATATGACATAAGAGTATGAAAATATGCGAAGTATACTACTTTTCGTGTTGAAATGTCACTTATTTCAGATACTGTTCTAATGGTAAATAAAGCAGCATTTAGTTTCTGAACAAGATCCTGAACATGGGCTTTCCACAACAGCTTACTATCTATCCGTACGCCTAGGAACTTGAACTGTTCCGTCTCGCTTATAACATGCCCATTCTGTCTGATTAAAATGTCAGTTCTTGTTGAATTGTGAGTTAAAAACTGTAAAAACTGAGTCTTACTGTGATTTAGCATCAAATTATTTTCCACAAGCCACGAACTTATATCATGAACTACATTATTTGATAATGTTTCAATATTACACACAAGATCCTTCACTACCAAGGTGGTGTCATCAGCAAACAGAAATATTTTTGAATCACCTGTAATACTAGAAGGCATATCATTTATATAAATAAGAAACAGCAGTGGCCCCAGCACCGACCCTTGGGGAACGCCCCATTTAACAGTGCCCCATTGGGACTGAACAGCATTACCACTCTCCATATTGCGGAGGATTACCTTCTGCTTTCTGTTCTTAAAGTAGGAGGCGAACCAATTGTAAGCTACTCCCCTTACTCCATAATGTTCCAACTTCTGCAGTAATATTTTGTGGTCAACACAGTCAAAAGCCTTCGTTAAATCAAAGAAAACACTTAACGTTTGCAACCTTTTATTTAATCCGTCCAAAACCTCACAGAGAAAAGAGACTATAGCATTTTCAGTTGTTAAGCCATTTCTAAAACCAAACTGTACATTTGACAGCAAATTATGTGAATTTAAATGCTGCAGTAACCTTGTATATACAACCCTCTCGATAACTTTAGCAAACACCGATGGCATAGAAATAGGTCTATAATTGTCAACATTATCCCTGTCTCCCTTTTTATAAAGTGGCTTCACTACCGAGTACTTTAATCGGTCAGGAAACCGACCACTGCTAAAGGAAAAGTTACAGATATGGCTAAGTATTGGGCTAACATACACAGAACAATACTTCAGTATTCTGCTAGATACCCCGTCATATCCATGAGAGTTCTTGGTCTTTAGTGATTTAATTATTAACTCAATCTCCCTCTTGTCAGTATCATGGAGGAGCATTTCAGGTAACAGTCTCGGAACACTTTTTTCTAAGAGCGCTATATGATTCCCTGTTGGGACTAGGTTTCTATTTAGTTCACCTGCTATATTCAGAAAGTGATTATTAAGTACTGTACATATATGCGACTTATCAGTAACACGGACATCCCCACTACGCACTGATTCTATATTCTCGACCTGTCTCTGCAGACCAGCCACTTCGTTTACGACTGACCATATGGTTTTAATTTTATCCTGAGACTTAGCTATTCTATCTGCATACCACATACTTTTTGCCTTCCTAATAACTTTTTTAAGCACCTTACAATACTGTTTGTAATGGGCTGCTGCATTTAGATTTTGACTGTTTCTAACGTTTTGATATAATTGCCACTTTGGTTTACAAGATATTCTTATCCCTTTAGTCAGCCACCCAGGCTGCCTGTTTGTGCTAGTACCCTGTTTTGAACGTTCTAACGGAAAGCAACTTTCAAAGAGCACGAGAAAAGTCTTGAGGAAAGCATTATATTTATCGTCTACTGTATCAGCACTATAAACATCTTGCCACTCTTGTTCCTTGATAAGGTTTACAAAAGTCTGTACAGCAACTGGATCAGCTTTCCTAAAAAGTTGGTAACTATATTTAACATCTGTTGCAGCACAAAAATCTTTTAGACTTAAAATTTGTGCATCATGATCTGAAAGGCCATTCACCTTTTTGCTAACAGAATGCCCTTCTAATAATGACGAATGAACAAAAATATTGTCTATGGTTGTTCTACTGTTCCCTTGCACTCTCGTTGGAAAGAATACGGTTTGCATAAGATTATATGAATTAAGGAGGTCTACCAGCATCCTTTTCCTTGCACAATCACTTATACAATTAATATTGAAGTATTTCCTATAAAGTGAACCAAGAACCTCCTCTAGCTTTAGCAAAAATGTTGTGAAATCGGAGTCTGGGGATCTATAAATAACAACAGTAAGAAGTGTAGCTCCACTAAATTTAACCACACCTGCACAACATTCAAACACCTTTTCAGTGCAGTACTTCGAAACATCAATTGACTCAAATGGGATACCGTTTTTCACATACATGGCTACTCCCCCACACCGCAAAGAGCTCCTAGAAAAGCTGCCAGCCAACCTGTATCCTGGTAAAGGAAGCCTCTGAATTATCTCCTTATTTAAGAAGTGTTCAGATATACCAATAATTTCAGAGTCAACATCTATAAGCAGTTCACTAACTTTATCTCTAATACCTTGTATATTTTGATGAAATATACTAATTCCCTCATTAATCGGATACCCAAGCTTTGTAGAAAGTGGTTTCTTTGTTAGAGAGACTTCCCTTAAGCAGGAATACCTATCAGCTGACTTCAATCTAAAAAAGGTACAGCTCTAACACCCACAACTACCGGAATTTTCCCATGAGTGATCCCACCACCCCCACCTATGCTGTCACCTATAAGTTTTGCCAACCTCCCCTTCCCATACCTGTTGAGGTGCAGGCCATGTCTAGTGAAACCCGTCCTGCTGATAGACTCCACCGACACCACTGAAATGTGACTCATGCCTTCTGTCATCAGCGCACCCCCAAGTCTCATGTTATTACGCCTGACGGCTGTATTAAGATGAGGCCGATCGTGACGCTGAAACAGTCCCACGAAATGCACATTCGTGTTGCCAGTCTGAGTGGCTATCTTTTCCAGGTCACCATCTATGTCATACTCCCCATCCCTATCAATACTATTACCAGCCCCACCCACAATCACTACCTGATCCTCTTTAGTAAAATCCCTACATAACCCCCCTATGTTAAAAGTCACCTGAGCCAATCCTGCATTAGGCTTCACAATGCTGGTGACCTGGTACTCACTCCCCAAAACTTCCTGCAACTGCTGGCCTACACCTCTACCATGAGAACTACCTAACAGCAGAACCTTCTTCTTTCTCTTAGACTTTGCAACTGTCCTAGCCACCGTAACTGCTGAGGTCTGCTGCATACTTCCTACATCTACAGCTACTAGAGATTCCTCTCCACTAGACTCTGACAGTTGGTCATATCTATTACAAACACTAATAGTAAAACTATCTGAAAATCTCCTTCTCCTAGCAGATCTCTTGCCAACAGCCAGCTCCCATTCCCCAACCCCCTTCTCCCTCCTCATCCTATCTAGCTCCTCCTGTGCGTTTTTCAACTGCACCTGAAGGGCACAGATCTTACGCTCCTGCTCCTCTATCAACTTACTCTTGCTACATAACCTGCAGTTCCAGGAGAGGATCTCACCAGAATGCCCACTGGCTTCCCCACTGCATTCCCCCCAGTGAAAATATTTCGAACAAGTCTCACACCGCAATCCACTACTCACGAACCTACGGCAAAGCCCACACTTCTCACTCATGGTAAAATTTTACAATTATTGAAACAAGACAACAACTTTATCTAAGTTCCGCTACTACAATAAGAAGATGTTAAAAACTGACTACAATAATCACAAACTTGCTCTACAAGGGAAGTAACTACTATTATTGACAGTATTAATCAACAACAAATGAGAATATAACAAAATACTAACACAGAAAGAAAATCAAACGTCTAATGACAGTAACGAAACTGAAAGCAGTTCGCAAAAATTTCTTCTGAAGTTATTTCACCGGAAAACACCAAGAACACCGGTTGAAGACTACTAAAGTTCCTAAATAAACTACTATACACAAACAATTAATTAGTACTTAGCTTTCGATGCGCCGCTACAGCTGCAACTGGTCAGCGCGAAATGTAAACACGGGTAAGAGGTTAAGTTGCTCGATACGAAACACTCACAAATATCAGGCCACAACACAAGCCAGCGATGACATCATGGCACCTATCGAACGGGGTAATTTTTGACGAGTAGACCTACATCCAGAATCGCTGTGTACACAGTCATAGACGCTACAGTATGGTACAGAGAAGACACGTACCAGACTCTGAGGTGCAGGGCGATAGGAACAATGGAAGCAGGACAGTTGCAAACTGTTGTGGCCCGATGGCTTGATGTGAATCGTTCTGTTGTTTCTCGGATGGTTCAAATGGCTCTGAGCACTATGGAACTTAACAGCTATGGTCATCAGTCCCCTAGAACTTAGAACTACTTAAACCTAACTAACCTAAGGACATCACACAACACCCAGTCATCACGAGGCAGAGAAAATCCCTGACCCCGCCGGGAATCGAGCCCGGGAACCCGGGCGTGGGAAGCGAGAACGCTACCGCATTCTCGGATGTGGCGACAGTTTATAGAGATCGAAACTGTATCCCGAAGACCAGGCGGGGACGACCACGTGCAGCATCAGAAAGAGAGAACCGTTATTTGGCTTTAAGGGCACGAGGGTACAGCATTAGTACCGCGCAGCGACTGGCATCTGACCTCGCAGCATCTACTGGGAGTGCTATATCGAGCCAAACGGTGTAGAGAAGGCTTCGACAGATTGGCCTTTATTGTCGACCTGCTGTGTGTGTGTGTGTGTGCCTCGGACGCCTTTTCACAGAAGAGAACGTCTAGTGCGGAATCGTCAACATGCCACATGAGCAGTCAAACAGTGGGCCAATGTTCCGATTTGGTCTGGAGAGTGATTCTCGACGGAGTCGCATCTGGTAGGAACGTGGAACACGATTTCGCGACCCAAACATTATGGAAAGAGACCGATATCGAGGAGGATCCCTAATGGTCGGTAGCGATTATGTTGACACTGGAACACCTCTTCACGAAACCGCACGGATGAATCGGCAGGGTTTAACTGCTGTCATGTATCGTGAGGAGGTCTTGGGACCTCATGTGGGGTTGTTGCGAGGTGCTGTGGGCACAGACTTCGTACTGAAGTACGATAATGCTCGAACGTTTAGAGCACGAGTGGTTGATGTTTCCTTGGAAACCGTACTGCACGCATCGCGTGGCCTGCTCGCTCTCCGGATTTGAATCGCTTAGAACGCGTCTAGGATGCACTAGGACTGCATCAAGTCAGCAGCCACTAATTACTCTCCAAGACCTGCTAGTAGCTCTGCTGGAAGAATGGGCGCTGTTGCCTCAACATGAGTCTGATGGCATGATTCACAGCATGGCTCGTCATTGCTACGCCTGTATTGCTGCCAAATGTGATTACACCCCATACTGAGCAAATTAACAACTTGTCACAATGGTTGTGCAAATCCGTTAAGTTGGAAAAAAGAAGAAACATTTTTGTCTACCGTCATACGTATTGCAGTTATTTTCGTTCTGTATCCTTTACATTGTTTCTGCTTTAATTTCACCTGTTTATACTTTTATGTGGCAAAATAAAAGCAACCCTGCTAAATTTCACTTTGTTGCTTTATTTTTGGACGCCTGTGTATTATGCCAAGGGAGAACACAGAATTCTACAGAGTAAACGAAAATGTAAGAAGTGGTGTTACACTTTCCTCCCTAAAACAATTTTAAAATGTTAATGTCTTTTCCTCAAAAAAAAAAAAAAAAGAGCAGTTTATTTCATAAAAACCAACGTTCTCTTCAGAGAAAAAGTAAATCGAGGTGAGAAAAGTGTTGGGATAGCGATAGGCACATATACAGATGGCAGTAGTATCGCGTACACAAGGTATAAAATGGCGACAGATTGGCGTAGCTGTCATTTGTACTCAGATGTGATTCACATGAAAATGTGTCTGATGTGATTATGGCCGCAAGAAGGGAATTAACAAAATTTGAACGCGGAATGACAGTTGGAGCTAGACGTATGTGTCACTCCATTTCGGAAATCGATAGCGAATTCAACGTTATGAGATCCAGTCTACAGCGTGCTAAAAATACCAAATTTCAGTCATTACCTCTCACCATTGAAAACGCAGGGGCCGACGGTCTTCACTTAACGATCGAAAACAGCAGCATTTGAAAACAGCAGCATTTGTATAGTGATGTCAGTTCTAACAGACAAGCAGCTCTGCGCGAAATAACTGTAGAAATCAATGTGGGACGTACGACGGACGTATTCGCTACGGCAGTGTGGCGAAATTTGGTGTTAATGGGCTATGGCAGCAGGCGACGTACGCGAGTGGCTTTGCTAACAGCGCGACATCGACTGCAGGCCACTCCTAGGCTCGTGACCGTATCGGCTGGACCCTAAACGTCTGGAAAACCGTGGCCTGACCAGATGATTCCCGATTTCAGTTGGTAATACCAGGTGATCGAGTGTGGCACAGACCCCATGACGCGATGGACACAGGTTGTCAACAAGCGCTGTGCAAGCTGGTGGTGGCTCCAAATGGTATAGCTATATTGACATGGAATGCACTGAGTCCTCTGGTCCAACTGAACCGATTATTGAGTGAAAATAGCTGTGTTTGGCTACTTAGAGACCATTTGCTGCCATTCATGGCCTCCATTTTCCCAAACAACGATGGAATTTTGTGCATGACAATGTGCCACCTCAGATGGCCACAGTTGTTCGCGATTGTTTTAATGGACATTCTGGACAAATCGAGCTAATTATTTGGTCACCCAGGTCGCCCGACATGACTCCCAGGGAAGATTTAAGGAACGTAATCGAGATGTTAGTTCGTGTACAAATTCCTGCGCCGGCGACACTTTCGCAAGTATGGACGACTATAGAGGCAACGTGGCAACATGCAGGCGACCTCCAACGACTTGTTGAATCCATGCCACGTCGAGCTGCTGCACTACGATGGGCAAAAAGAGACCCCACTGATACTGGAAGATATCCTACAACTTTTGTCAGCTCACCGAATATTAACACGATGGTAAAATCGTGTATTTGATCCTAAAGAATGTTTCATAATTTTTAATTTTGAACATTACATCTAATTATGAACAAACATAACTTTATTTTGCGAAGTAAGAACTCTTGAGTTTTCTCTACACAAATTAATACATTGCAAAGAATATTGACTCCCACTAAGAACAGATTACTTGTTTTATCAAAATATTGCAGTATGCAATGCGAATGAAGATACTGTAAACAGAGAAAGAAATGCACCACCCGTTATAGAGATGAAGCTAGCCGAGGATGACATAAAAGGAGAACTAAAAGCAGGGCTGAAGGGCAAGCAGGAAGTCCTTCAATAAAGTATTAAAGCGCGTGAGTGGTGCCCGAAAGGCCGCGGGATCATATAGCGGTCCGATCACGGAATATTTCCGTCCACTTTTAACCTAGCCTTCACCGCTCAATTAGAATGACACGTGGTTCAGATTCCACGTTAAACTGTAGGTCCCCTTTCTCTTGTAGGATTTTTAGAGAAGGTTAGTGATACGCAAGTCGCCGACGGGCTTCCACTTAAAAAACTTGCCGTTGAGATACACAGAATTATTACCGTATTATTACTGTTGGCAGTGATTCGTCCGTCAGGTGGGGACGTCAAGTTCGGCAGCGCCACTGATGGTACTGGAGACCAGTAGTTTATGTGCCCGCCCAGGTTTCAGCCTCTTTCATCTCTCAACATTATACAACACAATCTTCAAGCAACACAATATACACACACCCATTACAGTCAACTACCCGCAACAGACCGCTTGAATTACAACTCTCAACGGACCGTGCATCCGAACGCTGAGCGTTGAGTGTGTCGGGTTTGTGACGTCATATCGTGGAATAGCACGTTGGGGAGTCTTTCCGAACGTGCAGAGCAATATCTAGAATGTCAGCTATTCTGAGCGTGCGTCTGAGCGTTGACGAATGAGACGGCACAACGCCACATACGTCACACGCACGTCATCTCCCTTCAGTACAGAGTTGAGAGGCGCCATACTGACATTCATTTCAAGCCTATACGTATATATGCCGTTTCTTAGCACCAGCAAATTGAGAATCACTCGAAAACACGTTGTTAACTGCAATAAAATAATGAGAAACATCATATTCGTGGCAAAAGAATTATTGTAACTTGCGTATTATGAGATTATGCCATTTGAAGACAGCGGCCAACTGAGGATCCACCAAAAACGCATTTTTCTTGGTACAATTTGTTATAATTAAATTTCACTTCGTGACGTAGCTACGACTAAAGCTTTTAGCAAGTGGCAACATGCTAAGATCGGCTACCATACATGCGTCGGTGGATCAGCGTAGTGAGAAGCGTTCCTGATTCCTGAAAGAGATGGGCGGTGGTTCGCGTCTACCCTCGTTTAACATTTTTTTCCCCCTAACATTCACGTTTTTAATAGGTTCTGATGCTTTATTATTAGTTTAATAAAAGCATATACTATAATATTTGATGTTATGTAAATATAAGTTCACCTATTTTCGAGGAGTGAGTTTGTTCAATTGGCTTCATCTGCAAAACAGCTTACGCTACTTGTATAAAGTAAGTTTGCTCCTTTTACTTTTACGTTTCGTAATTCACATGTTCCTACTAGGTACGAACAGTGATCAAGTAAGAATGACTTTGGGGTTTTACTAAAATGTGCGAATGATGAAATAACGTTTCTCTTATGTGGAGAACTATTGCAAATTTGAATCGCACTGTTTGTAATGGAACGTTTATAAGTCTGTGTCATTATTGATTGGAGATCGTACTTTCCTTTTCGTCTTAAAATATGTACATGGATATTGAAGTTTTGATTTGTGTGTATTACATATAGAACAATGTGACTAGCATTTGTACAATGGAGGAAATGTGCGTTTTAATAGAGCTAAACTGGGAATTTTACGCTCGCGTGTTTAGTAAACAGTATGATTTACGAACCGGAAACATCCCGCAACTGCTGCTGGAGTGTGTTGTGATCGCGTATACCACGTTGGGGCCCACGTACCGTATGCACAAGTCGCATCGTTCCTGGGCGTTCAGCAGCACGTTGAACTCAGCACGCTCAACGTTGACGTTCGACAGCAGGGTCCGTGTGCCGACGGCTTTACACACCGCTTGGAAAGGGGCGATTGTACTCAGAGGAAGGAAACCCTTCCTAATTCGGCGGCTGAACCTATTGTCCGTGGCTTACCAGCCAATGGCCAATCACCCTTTATCTCTACAATATGTGGTCTCGTCTCTAACGTGTTAACAGAAATGAATCTTTATTTTTAGTGCTTTAAGTTGTTGATTAAAATTTAAGTGATTTTCTTTCAGTATTTCTCGGCTTCTGAATGTAATGCAGTATTTATAACAGTTTTTGCGCCTAATTTTTCACCTGAAATTACTTTTGACCCGTTACTGAAATTTACAATCTGGTTTCACTTAGACGAACAGCGACCAGGGACCCACGAAACAAAGAGAAAAGCGTTCTCGCGACTTAATTAATGAGCTAGACAAAAGATTCCGTTTATTTGAAAAAATAAACCGATGCTATTTTTTAGCGCCGGGATAGCATATCCCGATGGGTCAAAGTTAGGACATAGCCCTTTGTAGATCTAACAAGAAATCACGGAGCTGAAATAGGTACATTGAATATTAAATTAAAAGGAAGGTCAGCGTTGGCCGTAATATTGATGCTTTATTGATAGCAGAATCGATTTTCGATCACTTGGTGATCATCTTCAGTGCTGTACAAATTAAACTCAGACACTGGTATCAAGTTATCAATAACAAAGACTGAGAAGCGATCACAATAACTGAAGCCGTAAACAGGAAATGGAAATGCCGTGTGGCTAGGGCCTCCCGTCGGGTAGACCGTTCGCCGGGTGCAAGTCTTTCGAGTTGACGCCACTTGCGTGTCGATGGGGATGAAATGATAAGGACAACACAACACCCAGTCCCTGAGCGGAGAAAATCTCCGACCTAGGCGAGAATCGAACCTGGACCGTTAGGTATGACATTCCGTCGCGCTGACCACTCAGTTACCAAGGGTGGACAACTAGTGTAATGGAGACTCATTACAGTTGTGACGTGTCCTGTAAGCTCATCGGAATCTTCTCAGAGAGCTGCTCGCAGTCACCGAGCGAGGTGGAGCAGTGGTTAGCACACTAGACTCGCATTCGGGAGGACGACAGTTCAAAGTCGCGTCCGGCCATTCTGATTTACGTTTTCCGTGATTTCCCTAAATCACTTCAGGCAAATGCCGGGATGTCCCTTGGACAAAGGGCACAGCCGATTTACTTTTATATCCTTCCCCAATTCGAGCTAGTGCTCCGTTTCTAATGAGCTCGTTGTCGATGGGACGTTGCTCCTCCCCCTGCTTGCAGCCAGCACCCGAAGCAGACTGCGGGGGCGAGCGATTGCGGCAACCACGGTAATGGAGTACGCCTTTTCGCGATGCGACCGAACTGCTATCGCGAATAAACTCAGCGTGTCTGATTCCAAGGTTCAAATGGCTCTGAGCACTATGGGACAACTTCTTAGGTCATCAGTCCCCTAGAACTTAGAACTACTTAAACCTAACTAACCTAAGGACATCACACACATCCATGCCCGAGGCAGGATTCGAACCTGCGACCGTAGCGTCACGCGGTTCCAGACTGAAGCGCCTAGAACCGCTCGGCCACCCCGGCCGGCTCTGATTCCAAGGTAGAGGGGATCTGAAACATGCTGTAAGCTAAGACGACTGTAGACTTATGCGCTAATCTTGACGAGTGATAAACACCAAGAGGACGAGAGCAATGACTGCTCAAGCGTGGGCTCGAGAGTGTTTTTACCTGCAATTTGCAATTCCTCCACCGCCGAACCGTGGTCTGCAGAGTCAAACTTACAGGGAGGGCTGACCTAATCTTTCCCACTGCTTCTCTGCGGTGGGACGGTGGTTTCTTCCAAGCTCTTAGGCTGCCTCTTCCACTGTGGCGCCGACTCGAGGGCATCGATAAGAAGTATTCTTCCTCGACAGAGTGATCACAAATCAAATCTGAACCAGACGGCTTCTCTTTTAACGATCCACGTCTTCTTGCGATCTTTTTAAAAACATGCTTTGGAAGTATAAGAGATTTATTTTGGCCTTATCATCCTATGTTCGACTACATACCGGCGTGTCTAACATCTTGAGCAAAATGATTTAAAAGGAGAATTTTGCGTATTAAGTTTTTAAGCCACTTAGTATGCACACGATAACTCCATGATTGTGGTCACTGGACATGTAATTTCCCCTTTTGTTTGGATATGTAATCGAATTTCAATTTAATTGATTAAATCTATATCTTGTCTTTCTATGAACTGGACATAACGGCTACTAGTGCCCCTCTTCGTGCGTGGGAGGTGCCTTGAAAAATCTTTGGTTTATAATCTGTTGCGTCATTTCATCTCATACCATTTTAATGAAGTTGTGCCGATTCGATTCAGAACTTCTTCAATACTTATCCGATCTACCCAGCTAACATTCAGCATTCTTCTGTAGCGGTACAGAAAGATTTGATTTTGAACACATAAATCAGACGTTAAAATATTTCTCTTTTGCAGAAACACATTTTTGCTATTGGTGGTCTTAATTTTACATCCTATCTACTTCGGACATGGCACTTTATTTTGCTGCACCGATAACAAAAGTCATCTGATTTTAGTGTCTTTTCCTAAACTGAACCTCTCTTCATCGCCTGAGTTAATTCGGCTACATTCTATTACATTTGTTTTACTGTTGTTGATATTCAATTTGTAACTATATGTTCAACTTACAACTATATAACAGACTGAGTCCAAAACCACTGGAGTAAATCTAAGACGAATAAGCAGGATGCCCACCTGATATGAGTTGCGCTGGCCAGCTGGTTTCGCTGACAACCTATATAGAGACAGGCTGTCAGAAGAAGCAAAAAACATCAACCGCATTCATAGATCAGAGGGCAGCCTATGACACTGTCTGGAGACAAGGGCTGTTACACAAAGTAATTCAAATAATTCCATGCAGCAATACTATCAGACTGGTCGATAACATTTTTTTCTTGGTGAGATTTTAAAGCGTTCACTGGAGAAAGAAACAGCTCCACCAAGGTACTCAACAACGGACTGCCACAGGCCTCAGTCCTTGCCAGACTTTACTTTCCGACATCCCAAACATAATATCTAGGAAGTTTGGCTACGCGGACGAAAGGCACTAGCGGCATAACACGGATCTTTTGAGGCCACTGAAGACATCCTGCGCTCTGATTTCAAGTTGCTGAGTGGCTACTTTCGCAAATCGAGACTTTGGCCGAATCCGAACAAGACTGAAGTATGCTTCCACCTTTGCAACCATCAGCAAGAAGAGAGATCAATATTATCTTTAAAGGGAAAAGCCTTAACCATAGGAACTACACCCAATATCTAGGAGTTACACAGAGCAGGACGCTTTCTTACAAGGAGCATCTGACAAATACTGCAGGCAAAATGAGGACAAGAAACATCATAATCCAAAAACTGTGCGGCACCACTTGGGGCTCCGTAGCAGACACACTGCGCACATCAGCATTTGGGCTTGTCTACTCAGAATACTGCAGTATGGGTTAATACCTCGTACACAAACAGGATTGAAGTGGCGTTAAAGGAGACCATGCGCATCATCAGCGTCACAATAAAATTTACCCCTACAGTATGTATAGCTGCCAACCCTGAGTCATATACCACCACCACAAGTACGGAGAAAGATACAATTGACCTTGAGCGCAGAAGACTTAAATCGAAAAGATCACCACTACTCACTGCTAAAGAGATGACAGCCTCCAACTTTGTCATCCACGATCTCTGGAAACAACACTGGCGAGAACACTGCCCACCAAAATGCCAAAGCTTCACGATGAATGAGAAACTACCAGGCTTCAATCAGTCATGCTAAGTGTGGATAACTTTAAACCGCATACGCACTGACCATGGAAGAAGTGCTGACATCCTCTACAAATGGGAAAATATACCAACTCCAAATTGCGACTGCGGTGGTGAAAAACAAACAAATCCAGCACATGGTGGAAGAAAGCCCAGTTCTAGCTTACAAGGTAACCTTGATCGACCTCCTAGCTGCAACAGAGAAGGCTATGTGGTTATATTCAATGTCTGGATATCAGTTTGTAATTAAAGTGTGTATAAAGTATTTAAGAATAGCGATGAGTGTCATACGATATATAAATAAAAAACTTATAACTGCCGGCCCTGATGGCCAAGCGGTTCTAGGCGCTACAGTCTGGAACCGCGCGACCGCTACGGTCGCAGGTTCGAATACTGCCTCTGGCATGGATGTGTGTGCTGTCCTTAGGCTAGTTACGTTTAAGTAGTTCTAAGTTCTAGGGGACTGATGACCTCAGAAGTTAAGTCCCATAGTGCTCAGAGCCATTTTTTGAACTTATAACTTCTTTTCAACACTCTATCTGTTATGTTCAGCTGATCTTCCAAACACTTTGTCGGCTCTTACAATGCCATCATCAAAAGTAAAAGTTTTTTTTTTTTTTTGAACGTTAATTATTTTCCAAATTGCCCCTTTAACTCCATAACAGACTGTTCAATGTACAGATTAAATAACATTGCGGATAGTCTAGTAGCCTATTTCACTCTGTTCTCAACAAATGTTTCATTTTGAAGTCCTTCGAATTGTATAACAGCCGTCTGGTTTCTGTACAAAGTGTAGTAACCATTCCCTTTCTGTATTTTCTTCTTGCTACCTTCAGAAATTCGGTCAGTATGTTGAAGTCAACTATCGCTCTAAATGTACTAAACTTATCCATTAAGGGTGTTTTAGAACCTGTGACTGTTTATTCAATTTAAATACACAAACTTTCAGACAGTCACTTTTAAGAAAGAGTTATTCATTCATTCCATGAACTGGTTTTCGAATCTTTCCCGGCTCATCTTGAGATGATTTTTCAGAAAACCATCTGGAGATAAACCTGAAAAGGTTCGAAAACCGGCTCATGGAATGAATAAATAACTATTTCAAATAAGTGAGTGGTTGCAGTTTTATGTAGTCACAAACATAGCGTTGCCTTTCTTTAGTTGATATTGTGGACTTTTTTTTATGAAGGGCCCTGCTATGCAGGGTGTTTCAAAAATACTTTTACAGATATCTGGTGACAGGTTCCTTACTCCAAAACAAGGAAAAATGTCAAGTAAACATGAGCTCTAAAATACTTATCTTTTATTTATTTCATTTTTTTTCTTCTTATTTCGTATAGGCCAACTAAGGACTACGACATTCAACTATTGCGTTTGGAGTGGGCTTTGATGTTTGATCAGTAGTTACACATCCTCTGGCTGTGTTGTTCCTTCCTCTCCTGTGTCCAGAGGGCACCAGTCTTCTTTCTTGGGAGTCTGTTCTGGAACCTCTTTTGTCTAAGCTTCTTGCTGAGTATTGGCTGATCCTTCAAGTTTCCGTCTCTTATTCTCAGCTCCTGAAGATCTTTCTCCACTTCCATCAACCATGGTGACTTGGTCTTCCTCTTTTGCTGGTGACAGAGAAGCTGGTTGGTCAATCTGTCACGATGCATCCTGTAAATGTGTCCATAAAATGCTATACGTCTATTCCTAGCTACATCTGTGATTCTTTCACAGTACTCGTAGAGTTCTCGGTTGGGTCGTCTTTTATAATTGTCGCCTTCCTTGACTGGCCCCAATATCTTCCTCATTATCTTTCTCTCCTGGATTTCGAGTTTTTCAGTAAGTCCCCTCCTATTGTGACTGTTACGGGAGAGACATTTTTTATTTAAGTATTCTTGGCCAGCTGGTATGCCAGCTCTAGCTTGTTAACTCGAGTTAATAATGTTTCTCCTTCATATAGATTACGTCCCAGCCATTCCCCCAAGTACTTAAACCTGTTGATTTTCTCCCTGGTCTAGACGCAGTGTACTAGGAGATTCACCTATGTTCGTGATGTACTGCGTTTTTTCAAGCGATACATGAAGCCCAACCTTTGCCGCTTGCTGTCTGCGAACGTTGAGTTGTTTCACTGAAGTTTCTATTGAATCTGATAGAAATGCTAGGTCATCGGCAAATGCCAGGCAATCAACATTGAGCCCATTGCACTTATGTCCCAGAGAGATACCATTCGGAATTCCCTCTCAAGCTAACTCCTTCCGTCACCTTCTTATTACCTTTTCCAGGGTAGAGTTGAAGAGGAGAGGGGACATACCATCTCCCTGTCTTACTCCTGATTTGATTTCAAAACTTTCTGAGAAGGCTCCTCTGAACTTTACTCGTGACCTGGTGTTGCTTAACGTCTGTTGGATAAGGCTGTGGGTCTTCCCGTCTAGCCCTAGTTCTTGCAGGATCTTCATGAGAGTAGGCCTATCAACGGAGTCATATGCCTTCTTCAAATCAACGTAGATGACGATATACTTCTTACCAGCCATTCTTACCTGTCGTAGCACTGACTTCATGTTCAGTATCCGTTCAGTACACGAGCGTCCTTTCCTAAATCCTGCCTGGTATTCCACTAGCTGTGGGTCCAGTTGAGGTTTGGCTCTGTTTAGTAAGGACTTGGAGAAAATCTTCTATGTGATAGGTACCGATGAGATTCCTCGATAATTATTGATGTCAGTCAAGTCCCCTTTCTTGTGTAAGGGATGGATCAAGGCAGAGGTCCAGTCACTAGGTAATGTTTCAGTCTCCCAAATGTTTTTTAGGGTTTCTGTCAACTTGCTTACAGACTTGTTCCCTTCCTGCTTCCATAATTCGGCCACTATTGATTCTTCTCCTGATGCTTTGTTGTTTTTCAAGGACTGGACGATTTCTATTACTTCTTCTTATGTCGGTGATCGCGAGTTTGGATGCTTGGAGCTATCCTGGTAATCAAAGAATGTATCAAGTGATTCACAGTTCAGGAGATTCTCGAAGTACATGACCAGAAGATGGCAGTTGTCTGTGTCGTTGTAGGCTAGCTTCCCATCTGGTCCTCTGAAGTGGAGGGTAGGTGGACTGTAATGGCTTAGGTTCCGTTTAAAGCTTCTGTAGAAATTCCTGTTGTTGTTTTTCTTGAATTCGTCATCCAGTTGTGTCAATTGGTCTTTTATGAACTGCCGTTTTACTTATCTGATGGTTCTGGCAGTTAACTTTCGTTGTTCTATGAATTTGTCTCTGTTCTCTTGTGTCTTCTGCGAGTTCCACTTCAGCCAGGCCATCTGTCTCAGCATCACTGCTTCCTCACACGTAGTTGTCCACCAGGCATGATTCCTTTGTTTCACTAATGGTGCAGTCTATGTGGTAGCTTTTTATATTCTTCCTCTTTTCATCCCAATCTCTACATTTCAGTGATTCCAATTTCTCTGCGAATTGGTTGCAAGTTGAAAGTTTTTCTGTATCAAACTTAGTAAGCTTGAGTGAGTGTTCGTAGACAGAAATCTCAGCTTTATTTTGGAGAGGTAGTGGTCAGTGTCCAAATTTGCTCCTCTCAACACTTTTACATTGTGGATCTCACTATGAGATTTCCTTGAGGTGACAACATGATCAATCTGAAATTCTCCCAAGAGGTTGTTGGTTGATGTCCAGGTCTTCTACTTCTTTGGTAGGCTCTTGAAGGCCGTTGACTTCATTACAAAGTTGATAGCTTTACAGAGTGCCACAAGACGCTCTCCATTCCTGTTGGTCCGTTTGTGGACTGAGTATTCTCCTATGATGTCTCTAAATTTGCTCTCTTTCCACAAGTGCGCGTTGAAATCGCCAACTAGGGTGACTGTGTGACGTTCTGAGACCTTGCTGACAATGGCCACTAGTTCCTCCCAAAAATTGTCAGTATTTTCCGGGTTAAGCTTATTCCAAATTGATGGGTGCGTGAACATTTACTATAGTCTAGATCTTGTTTGTGCACCGGAACGTTAGTGGAGACCCTCGACTACTGGGCGAGCTGAAGTCAGTTACTAAATCTAAAATCTTCTCTCTTACAATGAACCCGGTCCCCAGTTGAGGAACATTCTTCATTTTCTTACGTCCTACCTTTCCTTTAAAAATGCGATAGCCCTCTGAATCAAAGGCATGTTCATCTGTATACCTGGTTTCCTGCATTGCTGTGAGCAGTATCTCGTGGCGAGTCAATGTGTCTGTTAAATATTTCAGTTTGCCTATTCTGAATAGCGAGATGATGTTCAATGTGGCAAAGTAATTCGGTTGCTTATGTCTGATTTTCTTGTTGGTGGTTCCAGGACGCTCCGACTCGTCCTCAAAGCATTTTGGTGTGGGCTTCCCAGAATCCAAAGGCCCACTGATACCGCCAAAGGCGGAGGTGGATTTGATACCACCTGAGTTTGTCCTCTTTTAAGGTTGTCTTGGGGGACCAGAGGTTTGATCCTCTGATCAGGTTACTACCGAGGTTTATTTAGGATTTCCTCCCGTAGACTGGTTGCCTTCCCAGGCTGAGAAGAGCAATCTTCCCACAGTGGTTCTTCCGCCTTCTTTGCCGTTGAGATGATGTCAACCATCTTCGTCTGCCTCCGAAGCCGTTGACCAGTTTTCACCTGTGCCCTAGGCATGGGCCCTTACAGGGAGCTACCAGCCGGGCCAGCTGGACCCTAGTTTTTTTACGAGGTTGTTACTCCTCCCGCTTCTCCTTCCTCTACTCTTGCACTTAGAGGCCCCGGATTTGGGGCCGGTATAGGGGAGTTTATCTATTTTATTTATTTATTCTTCGTGATTACAGCCTTTTATCTAAAGAGCTAAAATAGTTCACACAACTCACATTTCCTTGAATAGAAATTATGTATTAATTATTTATTTCTGATATTTATTATCTTTTTATCAAAAAAAGAAGAGATATTACAAAAGAAAAAAGTTACAACTACTTCTACTACTACAAAACTACATTAAAACCCTTAACCGATTACCCAGGTGCTGATTTACTACAAACACTAGAATTTGTTCCCTGTTCCTTCATTTATTTTGGTGCATTCAATTTGTCTGTGGTTGTTTCCGCTACTGGATCCACCTTTTTGGTACCCGGGTCAACAGCCATAGTCTGTTGTATTCCTTGGGCGTCGGGCAGCACGTCAGTAGCGTTTACGTTAAGCACGTTATAAGTTCCATCGGATGCAGAATTCAACATTCAGTGTTCATTATAGGTTAGAGAAAATAGTTCGCATTTACTCATGAGAAGTACAACAAAAAAGCCAAATTAAGGCACAAAGGTTTAAACTATGAGCTATCTTAGCACTGAAGACACATGAATATTAGTCCGAAGTACCACAATATTAATATCTTCAGAAGTGGTACTTAGTTAAAGATGGAGGGGGCCGACATAGAAATTATACGTACAGGAGGAAAGAACCAATCATTGAGATACAAGGAGAACAATAGTGGACCCAGGAGTAACCCCTGAGAGTTCTGAGAGAGTATGGTTGCAGGACGACTTTTCATTCGTCTGGGGCTTTCATATACACGTTTGGAGTGGTACTGTGGGCAAGTCAACAATTTATTTAAATTGTCATAGAGAATTTATTAAATGTTAAATTGGAATGACAAGCCCTCTCTCAATAGAACTAACACCCCCAGTCGTTAAACTGCGTGAAAATACTTCTCTTCCCCACAGTCGGCAACCATAAACGTTGGAAAGTTATTCCCCAGACGGGCCGGTATGAAGGGGCAAGGCCAGACTGCACTAAAAGCAGTTTTCAAAGCTCCCAAGGCGAGGTAATTAACGGTGCGAAGTTCTGCAGAGCCATCAGCTGCAGCGATACTTTCTGTGAACGGAGACTGCAGTACGGGGTGCCATCCTGGGGTAAGCTTCCAAGTTATTTAACGAGGCCCTGCCTCATGGTCTATTCATGCGCAGCCATCCATGTGAACGGCTAACTTAACGGCCAAAGTTCTAGGAGACAACATTTTACACCATTTTATACGATCGCCGCTTGCTTTAAGCACCTCTTCGTAACGCAACAGTTCCCCTGTTATACCGTTTGGGCTGAAAGGATAGAAGACCATGCACGTTGGTCAAATTACGCCTCAGTAATATTACAGAAGAAGTTGAAGGAGACACAGAAAATTTTACGCTACAAATATAGTTTAACACATATGCTGTGAAAGGTTGCAGTGATACAATCTTCTAAAATTCGCACGATGTTCTTTAATATGAGATCGTTTTTTTAATTCATCGTCACAATCAATCTGACTTCACTCTGGTGGTAATTCTTTACATCAAATGATAAATCGTTACGTACTTCGAGGCCATATATCTTCAACTCGAAGTTCATTTACGCAACCTAAGTCCCTCCGTTTACCTCTGCCGTTCTTAAAAGTGAATCAGTCCAGATATCGGGCTAAATCCAACATATTTGTTTATTTAGCTATTTACTTATTCATTGCAGTCCACTGTCGATAACATCTATGCAACGTTACAGATCACATTTACGTTTATGTAAATCACTACGACAGTCGTTTTTAGTATGCAATTTCTTATATTTTATATTTATCACATTATTTTTTTTCTTTCTGTTTATTCCCATTACCACCACTCAATCCTTACGATGGAAACCAAAGTGCTACTTTATCAGCAATTTTCTCATACTATCTGTTAGCATTCTTAGTCGGGTATATCTCCCTTGTCGCAGAGTAAGAGCAGTGGGTTTCCGATATGTTCAATCTGTTTTAGCTAACTTTACTGTTATATATGTCGCCTGTTTCCATTAGGCGTCTTATAGCAACGGTGACACAAATACATATACTAAAACAGAAAACAACAGTTATTGGTTCATATGTCTCTGAGCACTATGGTACTTAATTTCTGAGGTCATCAATCCCCCAAGAACTTAGAACTACTTAAACCTAACTAACCTAAGGACATCACTCACATTCATGCCCGAGGCAGGATTCGAACCTGCGACCGTAGCGTTCAGGCGGTTCCAGACTGTAGCGCCTAGAACCTCTCGGCCACCCCGGCCGGCAAACAACAGTTATTAAAAATTTTAGTAGGCACTAATTCTACAACTGCCACCACCTTTATTGTACTACAGCATCGACTCTGGCCTTTAGATCACAGTTAAATAATTTATTTTCATGTATCACTACTCTCATTTATTCCCTGTACACATTTTTAATTGGTATCTTGCTGAATCCCAAAGATCTTTATTGCACTTTCCTGTCACGTTATTTCCGTTTCCAATAGATGACGGCCAATTTTGTTATTTGTAATTTTGTAATTCCAAGGGACATAGTCAAGAGATCTGTAAAAGGGGAGTTTTTTTTTTTTTAAAAAAAAAAAGGTTCCATGCGTAGCAGTAGGTTGCAGCTCACTGCGCTCTCCTCACGCCAGCCACGAGTTTACCAGCCGCAAGCTGTGCCCTTAAACAGTCTCCACTGCCTATATCTGCTGTAAATATGGACGCTTGGTATACTCCAGTTATATTCAAGGACAAAACGAAACCTCCTTTTTCCTGTATGAATGTCATTAATGATTCCACTACTTTTCTTTCGTACATATTCTCTGTGGTCTTGGAATGACAGTGTTCATCCACGTACACATCATCTACATAGCTCTTGACCATATACCTGCATCTATACCTGAACTCTGCAAAGTACAGTGAAGCTTAGACAGAGCGTACGTCCCATTGTACCAGTTATCAAGGTTTCTTCACCACTGAATTATCAATGGTTTATTTTTTAATCGAAGGTTCCTTTATAATTCTTACTTTAAATCTAAATAATTTTTGACTATATTCTTTGAAATTATCGCGTGATTTATTTTATGTTGATTGTTGTTTTCTGGATTCGCACCTGCGTGCACGATTCTTGTTTAATTTCGAGAGGTTTGTCACATTTTTTCTCGACTTCTTTACATTTACTAATAGTAACAAGTCGTTAGCGTACGCTATAATTCCTAATAATCTGCTGTTACAATCTATCCAGCAGTGGTTCAAGCTGACGACCCACACCCGCTGGTGCTGGTGATGGTAGTGGTGGTGGCTATGCATAGGACAATCAACAGCGAGGTCATCAGCGCCCTTCCCAACCTTTGCTCAGTCCAGTCTCGCCACTTTCATGAATGATGATGAAATGATGAGGACAACACAAACACCCAGTCATCTCGAGGCAGGTGAAAATCCCTGACCCCGCCGGGAATCGAACACGGGACCCCGAGCTCGAGAAGCGATAACGCGACCGCGAGACCACGAGCTGCGGACACTAATTGTAGACGGTTGCAGTTTTTTTTTTAATTTATGGATCAAAGGCAAAATATAAAATTAAGCCACCCTGCTAAGTCCTCTCTCACTCACACTCATACTTTCACGCAGAAAATACTATGTGATCAAAAGGTTTTAATATTAGGTGCATTGTGCTCCCACCTACTGCCAGATACTCCATATCAGCGACCTCAGTAGTCATTAGACATTGTGAGAGAGCAGAATGCGGCGCTCCGCGGAACTCGCGGACTTCGAACGTGGTCAGGTGATTGGGTATCACTTGTGTTATACGTCTGTACGCGAGATTTCTACACTCCTAAACATCCCTAAGTCCACAGTTTCCGATGCGATAGTAAAGAGGAAACGTGAAGGGACACGTACAGCACAAAAGCGTACAGGCCGACCTCGACGGTTGACTGATAGAGACCGCCGACAGTTGAGGAGAGTCGTAATGTGTAATAGGCAGACATCTATTTAGATCATCACACAGGAATTCCAAACTGCATCAGGCTCCACTGCAAGTACTATGACAGTTAGGCAGGAGGTGACAGAATTTGTATTTTATGGTTGAGCGGCTGCTCATAAGCCACACATCAAGCCAGTAAACGCCAAACGTCGCCTCGCTTGGTGTAAGGAGCGTAAACATTGGACTATTGAACAGTGAGTAAACTTTGTGTAGAGTAACGAATCACGGTAGACGATGTGGCAGTCAGATGGCAGGGTGTGGGTATGGGAAATGCCCGGTGAACGTCACCTGCGAGCGTGTGTAGTGCCAACAGTAAAATTCGGAGGTGGCGGTGTTATGGTGTGGTCGTGTTTTTCATGGAGGGGGCTTGCACCCCTTGTTGTTTTGCGTGGCACTATCACAGCGCAGGCCGACATTGATGTTTTAAGCACCTTCTTACTTCTCACTATTGAAGAGCAATTCGGGAATGGCGCTTGCATCTTTCAACACGATCGAGCACCTGTTCATAATGCACGGCCTGTGGCAGAGTGGTTACACGACAATAACACCCCTGTAATGGACTGGCCTGCACAGAGTCCTGATCTGAATCCTATAGAACACCTTTGGGATGTTTTTGAACGCCGATTTCGTGCCAGACCTCACCGACCGACATCGATACCTCTCCTCAGTGGAGCACTCCGTGAAGAATGTGTTGCCATTCCCAAAGAAACCTTCCAGTAGCTGATTGAACGTATGCCTGCGAGAGTGGAAGCTGTCATTAAGGCTAAGGTTGGGCCAACACCATACTGAATTTCAGAATTACCGATGGAGGGTGCCACGAACTTGTAAGTCATTTTCAGCCAGGTGTCCGTATACTTTTGATCACATAGTGTCTCTGCCTCAGGCCATTTTGTAAAATCTATTGTTCAAATACAGAAACACCACAGCTAAAATAATGTAACAGGAAACTATGCGCGGCTGGTCAGTGAGAAAATAATGTATGGACGAATCATCCAGGGAACACTTTAAAATCTTCTGCCCGAGATACTACGGAGGAGATCAGATATCATATAGAATCTTAAAATGCAGGCCACCTTCAGTTCATAGTCTCCTAAAACACAGAGCGTATCAGCTGGTAAGCTAGCTGCGGTCATCATATCTCGACATTAAACGCAATCTATTAATGTGTGGGGTAGACATACCCGTACACTGCAAGTATTGCACAATATTGTGCCTTTTCGCCGGAGTAGGTATCCAAGCGTCAAGACGACAGTACCCTACCTGGAGGCGCGTTACTTATTTCTTCCCGCCTCAGCGGCCGGAAAGACGAATGGCATAGCCGTGTCGTTTGTGTCGCCAATTGCAGCTTATTGTTCCTCTGCCCTAACCGCTCTTCCCTCTTCAACAGACGTAGCTTCCTGTGCCTCAACAGTGAGTTAACTGCGTGTATGGGGGCAGCGCATTGGGAAACCGTATTTTTGAACCGGGCATCCTGAGTTGCTTCATCTGCTGCGTCATTACCCTATTCCCACGGACTATAAGAGCCAGGAGAATGACACCTCATACTTCTGTTCAGTTCATTCTGTATGTTTTTACTTCCTCTGAACCCAGAGGTACACAGGTTGTCATAGATCTACGTTAACATCTTATGTACATCTATATGCTGCGAACCACTGTGAAGTGCATGGCAGAGGGTTTGTCTCACTATACGAATTATCAGGGCTTTTTTGCCGTTTCATTCATGTATGAATCCCGGGAAAAATTATTCTTTAAATGCCTCTGTGAGTGTTGTAAGTAATTTAATGTTATCTTCGCAATACTTATGGGAGCGATGTGTAGAGGACTGTAGTATATTCTCAGAGTCATTATTTAAAGCCAGTTTTTGAAACATTGTTAGTAGACTTTCTCGGAATAGTTTCCGTCTATCTTCAAGAGCCTGCCGAGTCAGTTGTTTCTACATCTCAGTGACACTCTCCTGCGGGTCAAACATACTTGTGACCGTTCGTGCTGCCTTTCTCTGTATACGTTCAATGTCTCCTGCTAGGCTTATCTAGTAAGGGCGCCACACACTGGAACAATTCTCTAGGATGGGTAGCACGAGCGATTTGTAAGTAATCCCCTTTGTACTTTTATTGCGTTTCCCCTCGTTTTCTACCAATAAACCGAAGTCTGCTACTTGGTTTATGTGATCGTTCCACTCCAGGTCCCTACTAAATGTCACACCCAAGTTTTTATATAAGTTTACAAATTCAAATTATGACCCACTAATATTGTACTCATAGCATATTATATTTTTTTCGTTTTGTGAGGTACACAATTTACGTTTTTGCACATTTAAACCAAGCTACGAATCATTACCCCTCTTTGAAATCTTATCAAGGGCTGACTGAATATTTGTACAGCTTTGTTCACACTGAACATTTTTGTAGACAATTGCTGCATCATCTGCGCAAGGTAATTTGACTCATTTGCATTGTTATGTTAAGGTGAAAGTTAAGATGTTTTTAGAAGATGTTTGATCTGGCCTCGAATTTATGTTTGGTAGTTCTATTTGAGGTTCTAGTAATTGTACAACAGTGGCCTATAACGACTTTGCCTAAAATCGAAGTATCTGTTTGCACACCTTATACCGTTTGGCATAAATACATATTCTCTATAAGCGTCCCTAAATTGACGAATTAAATCATCCAAATTAGATCGTTGATTTGCAACATGAACAGCAAGGAACCAAACACACTTCCCTGGGGTACACCCGAAGTTACTTCTACATCCATCAACGACTCACCATCCAAGATACCATGTTGCGTCCTCCCTACCAATAAATTTTCAATCCAGTCACATATTTCGCCTGATACTCCATATGACCGTACTGTTGATAACTAGCGTAGGTGTGGTACTGAGTCAAACGCTAATACTGCAGCTATCTGTCTGCCTTGGTAAGTGGCTTCCTGGAGGTGATGTGAGAAAAGTACAAGTTGTGTTTCACATGATCTATATTTTCGAGATTCGTACTGGTTGGCGTGGAGAAGGTCTTCTGAGATACCTCATTATGTATGAGCTCAGAGCACGTTCTAAGATTCTACAATAAGTGGATGACAAAGATATTGGCGGGAGTCTTTGAGACAGGTGTGACCTGTGGTTTCTTCCAACAACTGGACATAGTTTTTTGTTCAAGGAATCACTCTTGGCAGCCCACCCAACACACCCATTCACACCAGCTTCCAATCACTTGACTGTAGTCAGGGAGAATTCCAGTTGTTTACGAATAGCAGCCAACTCGTCCCCTGAGTACAGCAAACACAGTGGGGCTGCCATACGGGTGGTGCTATATTTTACAGTATAGTAAACAATTTATGCCTGGTGCGGTATTTTACAGAATAATAAACAAATAACTTTATACTAAGATAGATGGTTCTCTTTTAATTTGATATACTACAAATATTATCAATAAAGTTTTGGAATTTAAGTAATTTATAGCCAAAAACGAGGTATCTATTACGACTACAGAAAACTTGGTACAAGTTTTACTATTTATCTGATGCGTTTTTCACGATATGGTTACTAAGAAAGTTCCACAGTAGCGTTTTTTAATATACACAATATACACTCATACTAAAAGAGAGAACTAATATGATATGATATGTTACTTAAAAATCTCTCATTTCCTCTTATGGGACTTTCTTGTATTTTTATTTCCGACATTGCCAATGACGGATGTCCTATAGTGATGGGTGAACTGTCATCACTTAAAAAAACTAGATTGTGTTAATTTCTGGGTAAATCAACCTGTACCAAACATTATCTGAAAGTATTCATTTTATTGTTAACCTCCATTCGCTTACAGTGAGATACGTTATACCGCAAGTAATTCAAAATGGATAGTTTTTCCATCATTTCATTATTAATAGCTATTTTAGCAATCAAACGTTGTTTCTTTTGGAAGCCCGTCGCCATTGTTTTCATTACAGATGTCTTCAGGTAATTTCTCGTTTATTCAGCAGCTTATTTGAAGATAATTGCAGTTAGTTCTCTGATTAGCTAAAATATTCTTGTCGTCTGGAAATGATATTGTCACACTGCCACTTTATAATTATTTGCCATAATATTTACCACTACCACGTGACTGCCTGTATATGCGCATTGAATAGTACCGGTGATACAGGGCATCTCTGTCTTAGTCCCTGATTTACAACCATTTTGATCATGTTGTTTGTCTTCAGAGTTTCAACTTTTACTACCGTATTGCTACATAAGCTTTAAATTATTTCAAGTAAACATTTCGGATAACTTTTAACTTCATTATTTCCTACAATTTATACCTGATCACAGATAAGATGTATTTTCATAATCTATGGTTCAAATGGTTCAAATGGTTCTGAGCACCATGGGACTCAACTGCTGAGGTCATAAGTCCCCTAGAACTTAGAACTACTTAAACCTAACTAACCTAAGGACAACACAAACATCCATGCCCGAGGCAGGATTCGAACCTGCGACCGTGGCGGCCGCGCGGTTCCAGACTGTAGCGCCAGAACCGCTCGGCCACCAGCGGCCGGCCCATAATCTATGAATAACATTAATGTTGACTAGTTGTATTCCTTTTGGAAGGGGTGGTCGGAAATTATAAAGAGAGAATAAAGCAGTTTATATATGAATATGCGCAAATTTTATTGTCAAAATCATTTTTAATTAAAAGTTTCGATTGACAAGACTATCCTCTATCCTTAACTATCTCTCTGAGTTCGGCTTGGTATTAATTCGCATTGAACTTGTCGCTCTCTTAAATTGCGCAACGTGATCTGACTAAATAATGACAAAAAGGATATCGTCGAGGTATAGCAAGGAAAGTAACCAACTCCCAAATGAATCTGACAGCTTCTAAATACAGCACCATGGCATCGAACTCAACACATTTATTGAATTAATGCCCTATATTCTGCCGAGCTGCAGTATCCCTATACCTGAAACGACAGTGAAAGCGACTGCTGCTGTCTGTCTGATGGCGGCTCTCGCGCCGTCGGTAGACGTTTGCTGCAGCTCCGAAACCTGCCCACTCACTGCGACTAATACTGTCCCTAACACTCGTCTCTGCGAACTGCTCTGCTGCAGTCCGTGTGTGAGAGAGATCAGCAGCTGTCCCACTGGCCAGACAAAGACAACATCTTACTACAAGTACGCGAGAATAAAGAGCACGTGTAATGTCCAACTCATCTCAGAGCTTCTTAATTTCCCATTTCCCCACTCTGCTTACAGGGTGACGGAAATACAGCTCACAGAGATGCGCTGGTACATCTACTCGATAATCAAGTCGGAGTCTTCCTGTGGTTTCTCAGTAAAAACATTGTGCCGTGTTCTGACTGCCCACTACTTTAGCATTCAATACAGACGATTAATAATAACTTGTACTCGATCTCTTACCGCAATTAAAATACAACTGCTGTTCTAATTACTTCATTAAAACCCTACTCCGTACACTTTCTTATTTTAATCAACTGTTCTAACGGTAATATACAATCGTAGCAAGAACAGCCTCTATTATAACCACATAATTCTTCTGACAGAAGAGCTTCACTAATTACACTTCTCAATTTTTTAAGAATACGTAACATGTGATTCTTCAGTTTCTCCAGGCATATTTCATGACGAAAGAAATCTCGTGTGAACAGCCTGGTATGAATGTACAAAGGACACAATATTTCGGCAACATGATGTACAGCACACCTGATTATGGCAACAAGGTCGATTGCTGAAATATCGTGCCCTTTGTACAATTACACCAGGCTGTTCACTCGAGATTTATTTCGTCAATATGTAACATGTTGCGCTCAGTTGCTGCATTCACCATTACTTTTGGTAATCGTGTTTATTGCCTTTTTTATAAATCTGGAGTGTGCTACACCCGCTACCTATTCGTTTGGTGCTCTAAATGTTCTCCAAAACATATTCAATATACCCAGCTCCAAGTTGTGGATACTTAATTAATTTAACATCCATGTGAGCCCGTCCCGGAAATTTTCTATTTTTACTATATCTGAACGTTTTCTTTGAATCTTCGTCTGTTATTCGGCCCACAACTACTTCTTCCTCAACATATTGGTTAACACACACATCTCCAAGATGGGTTCACAGTTATTTTGTAATGCTTCACTACTTCTTTTCTCTTACAGTATTAAGACAATTTCCCACTCAGTGTAGTTAAATTCTTCATTAACGTGTATATAGTCGTGCGTATATCTGTGTCTTCGAACCTCTTTCTTTTCTTTTCATTCATTAATGTTTACTACACACATCAAAAAAGGTTTTTCATCACCCCAGTTCCCAGAACTCCTGAAGATAGACGATGACTGTGGATATTGTGTCACAGACACAGTCCCTTTGACTCAGAGATGTCACTAAACGCGGCCAAAGATGTAAACAATCATGCATGAGCAGCGCCTATTAGACAGAGGGGGATCGACAACCGATCAGTTCCAGTCATTCCACCAGGAAGGATGTACACAGCTCGTGTTGTCTGTAGTTCAACCATGCCTAGACAGTCAACACTGCGGTTTGATTGTGTCTGCATTGTTACTTTCTGCCAGGGAAATGTCCAGGCGCCTCGGAGTGAACCAAAGCGATATTGTTCGGACATGGAGGAGATACAGAGAGACAGGAACTGTCGATGACATGCCTCGTTCAGTCCGCCCAAGGGCTACGACTGCAGTGGATGACAGCTACCTACAGATTATGGCTAGGAGGAACCCTGACAGCAACGCCACCATGTTGAATAATGCTTTTCGTGCAGCCAAAGACGTCGTGTTACCACTCAAACTGTGCACAATAGGCTGCATGATGCGCAACTTCACTACCAACGTCCATGGCGAGGTCCATCTTTGCAACCAGGATACCATGCAGCGCGGTACAGATGGGGCCAACAACATCCCGAATGGACCGCTCAGGATTGGCATCACGTTCTCTTCACTGATGAGTGTCATATATGGTCGGAGACGTGCTTGGAGGCAACCTCGTCAGGCTAAACGCCCTAGACACACTGTCCAGTGAGTGTAACAGTGTGGAGGTTCCCTGCTGTTTCGAGGTGGCATTATGTGGGGCCGACATATGTCGCTGGTGGTCATGGAAGGCACCATAACGGCTGTACGATACGTGAATGCCATCCTCCAACTGATAGTGCAACCATATCGGCAGCATATTGGCGAGGCATTCGTCTTCATGGACGACAGTTTTGCCCCCATCGTGCACATCTTGTGAATGACTTCCTTCAGGATAACGACATCGCTCGACTAGAGTGGCCAGCATGTTCTCCAGACATGAACCCTATCGAACAAGTCTGGGATAGATTGAAAAGGGCTGTTTATGGACGACGTGACCCACCAACCACTCTGCACTGAATCGCCGTTGAGGAGTAGGACAATCTGGACCAACATGCCTTGATGAACTTGTGTATAGTTTGCCACGATAAATATAGGCATGCATCAATCCAAGAGGACGTGCTACTGGGTATTAGAGGTACCGATGTGTACAGCAATCTAGCCCACCACCTCTGAAGGTCTCGTTGTATGGTGGTAGAACATGAAATGTGTGGTTTTCATGAGCAATAAAAAGGGCAGAAATGATGTTTATGTTGATCTCCATTCCAATTTTGCGTACAGGTTCCGGAACTCTCCGAACCGAGATGATGCAAAACTTTTTTTGATGTGTGTATTTGATTAAATTCTGTCAACTTTTCCTTTCTGTTATTTGAAAGAAAATCATGCGTAAGGGTAGGTGGAGCAGAAAATGAAAAAAAAAATAGATTTTTGTTTGATTAAAATCATTTTTTTCAGACGTGCATTGTCAACTTCCCTTCCACCAGTTACAATCCGAATCACTTACTGTACACATTTCAGAAACCATTTAGTACAGAAGGTTGCGGTTTTCGTTTATAGTTCAGCCTGTTCTGTGCAGTGTGCTGTAGTCGACGTCCTTTGCTGATTGATGCGACGTCTTCCATAAAAAAAAAAACATAGTTTTGCTGTTTGTGGTTAGCGGAGGAAGTAGATGTGACTATTTTTTCATAGGAGTAATGGCTAAGCCTAGAGAAATCTGCGATAAAGACAACAAATTATACCAAGAGCGTAGTTGATATTAACGCTGCGTATTTGAGTACCACATACCACGCTGTGAGTGGTATCTGTGACAGGCGCAGTGCAAGCGTCTCGCCGAGGTTCAGAAAAGAAAATAGGTCTTGATTTTTACGTTTATAAGTTCTGTGTAGAAAATGGTACGGATTTCAAAATAATAGTGGAATTTGTCATTCTGGTTCGTCTTCTCAGTGAAAAAGGGAGCTGTTTCTTTAGTGGTGGTTCAGTAACACTAAAGATACATCATGAACGAAAAGAAAGAAGCAAAGTAATGTTAAACGTCCCATCGACAGCGCGGTCAGTACAGAAGGAAAACGAAAGCTCGGATTGTGAAAAGATGGAATGAAATCGGCTGTGCCCTGAATTGGGATGTTGTTGATCCACGTACAGAACTCAGTAGCGTAAGTGTTAGAATACAAATGGAAGGTTCGTCTGTGTTACGGAGGCGTAAGGATACGACAGAAGAAGGTGGAGCGCGCACGGTAAGAGTGCACGCCATTCGAGTACATTCCAGGAGCCATACGGGAACCGCCAAGGCATGAGCACGTCTTGGCAGAAAGGGGCAGTGTGGTTGCTAAAAGTTGTGCAAAAGACCTAGATAATGAATGGTTTGATCTCTGGGAAAAGGCGACTTAATCTCACTGCCATACTGTGAAGAGTGAAAATTTAAGTACCGGAAGTCAGTGCTCTGTGTTGCCGACAACAACAAACCATCTCTAACTCAATCGCCTCCAAGGAAGGTACTGATCTGATACTGTAATGTACGGGAGAGTCTTTAAATATCTTTCTTCGATTCAGTATACTGTATTGAATGTTTTGTGGACAGTGAATCACTACCTGGGATACGTTCCGTTTCTAAATCCTTCTTTGAACTTAAAACGCATATACTTGAGTGTTAGCTACGACCACTGTTCATTTTTTTATAAATTCAGTATTTCACTTGAATGTTTAAAGCAGATATTAAATATTCAACCCGTAGATTCAGACAATATCTATTATTATAAGGTGGAAATTCAAAGAGTTTCTTCTCATTGCTGAAACAAAGACAAATACTTAATCTTTGTATCAAGATGTTTTCACAACATTGGAAATTTTCTGTGAGTGTGTATTATAAATTGAGATAAGACATTAATTCTAAGTTTTCATTTACATAGTAATTATATTGTCCAAAATAGTACATGCCCTTTTTTGGAATGGCGAATGTAATTTTTTGTGCCATAATTTGTTGTTCCCTCCAACTAAAAATTACAAACCTGCACTCACCTCTAATTTTGGCTATTTTGTGTTACGAATTTCATTTAAAAAGTGTTTCTATGACTGATTTCGAGTGCTATCTCTGAGAAATCGTTATAAGACAGTCACAACATTCAAGAAAGAGTTTAATTTTGCTGCAGAATACGTGTAAACAAGTTTCAGACATAATGGTTACAAACATTTGAAAATGTGGTATGGACCAGATATGACTCTGATCTTCCCATAAAGACACTGAATTCTTGGGCTGTAGTTATTGTTTTAGTACAGCAATTGTACCTTATTTCAGTATACGGTTCCGTCACGAACAGATACAAAACGTTTGCTAGGCTTACGTCGGATTGTTACCAGGGTGGCATGTTAACAGGGTTTGGCATCTGGTGTTGCAGGTACCAAGTGGTGCGGCCCTGGTAGTGTGGCGCGCTCCTACCACGACCTGGGACCAAGAGAGGCGGAGGATCGCTGCTGCCGCGAGCACGACCACTGTCCCGCCACGCTGGCGCCCGGAGAGTGCCGCTCCGGGCTTTGCAACCACTCGCCATTTACCAGGTAGACGCCCGCAGGCGGACATCTCACCGCACTTCTCCATTTGTTCTACGCTGCAACCACTTGACCCCACCAGATCAGTGACTGCAACTCTTCTCATCACCACGCTTCTCCCGTTGTTACAAACTCCAACCACTCGCCCTTCACCAGGTAGCCCTACATCTGGAGTTTGATGTCCTACTTATCTACAAAGAAACCACTCTCCTTTCACTGGGTAGGCCCACTCTCTCCCGGTCAGCCAGGATACTACAGCTGACTCCCTAATCTACACTGTAACCACTAGCCCTTTTGCTGGTATACCAACTACTGGCTCCTGCTGTCAGCCGGGACACTACCTGTCTTCCAAATCTACACGGGATCCACACACAGTTCACCAGGTAGGCGCCAGCTGATCCCAATGTCACTACACTTTTCATTTTGTTCCACAAAATTGCTTCATCCTTACGATCAGGTAGCCCACTTCTGGTTCCGACTGCCAGCCGACATACCAACCATTCGCTCATCAGATTGGCCTACCACATTTCAATACATCCCATTTTCTTCTATACTGCAATAGTTTGTCTTTCGCCATTTATGCCTATTCCTGGTTCCTGCTGTGAGCCTGAACACTACTCCTGTCCTTATAATCTACACTGCAAACGTTCATCTTTCACTATGTCACCATACATATTCTTTTCCTGCACTCTGTAACCATTCTCTCTTTAACTAGTAGATCTACACCTGTCGACAGCTTTCAGTGAGGACGCTAGTCCCGTTGCCAACTACACTATAACCGTTTGAATATCATAGGGTAGATGACTGCTGCCTACCAGGTCATCACATTTATCTTATTCTACACTGCATCCAATGACTATTCACCACAGTCCTTCTACTACCACCTGCAGTCTGCCAGGACGGTACACCAGTCCTCCTCATCTCTACTGTATCTATTCACGTTTCACCAGGAAGGCACCTGCTGCCCCCATGTCCCCTTTTGTTATACACTGCAACTGTCCGTCCTTGATCAGGTAGGCATATTCATCGCAGCACATAAACCAACTCCAGGCTTCTGCTGTTACCCAGGACTCTACATGTCTACTTAACCTACACTCCAGTCATTCATCCTTCACCTGCGAAGTATCAGCTGCTCACACATTTCCAATCCTCTTTTCATCTGGTAGACTCACCTGTAGCACTTGATGGAACCTGGGACACCATACCTGTACTGCTAATCTGTCTTGCAACTATTCTTCCTTCAGAAGCTAGATGGCCACGGCCGGCCACATCATAACACTTTTGTTCTACGCTGCCCTTCACCGGGTAGGCTGACTCATAACGCTTGCAGTATGGTGGTGCTTCTATTCTACACTGCAACAACTCGCATTTCACACGGTACGTGCCCGCTGCCCACGATGTCAACAAATTTCACCTTTCCTTCTACACCGCGAACAGTCTCTCTGCACCTGAGAGTTCTACTCATGGTACTTGTGGTGATCCAAAACACTACAACTTTCCTCCTTATATACGCTCCAACCATTCACCCTTCAAAAGGTATGCACACGCGATACATATTGTCCCCATATTTCTCATTTTTTCTACAAAATTGCAATCATTCTCTCCTAAAAAAGTAAAGACTGTTCTTCCATATGCCTTTACATTGCGCCTATGCTCCTATTTTTTACATACACCTACATGCTATTTTACATTATTTCACGTTTCACATGTTTGCGCTATTGTTACTGAGGTATCACTATTTATTTTCTTTTTCGTTATACTCATTTACAACTGACTTGTAAGTTTCTAATACATTTTTATTCCGTTTTTTATGTCTAGAGCCAATTTTTATGCCACATTACGTAGTATTTTTGAAAGCTATATCTCTGCTTCGCTTGTTCTTCATAACCTTACATTTGTGTACAGTCACCATCAGCTCGTATTGTGTAAGGATATCCGTTTGGTTCTTTACATATTCATCAGTTCACATGGGGCAGTTTTTGTATGGGTTGCGATTTTGGTATTTGATATTTTGTAACTATTAGCTTATACCACCTCATATATTGGTGGACTTGATGCATTCCTGGTTGTTTCATGTTTTGTTTTTATGTATACAGATTCTGTGATGATAGTTTGACGCTAAACTGCAAGGCACTTAAACCGGTCAGTAATTGAATTTTCGATAACTAAAACATGACCTGTAATACGGCTTACTTGTCGATTGCATTAACTTATAATCTTCTATTTTGTACAGAACGAATAGACTGGATACCTCAGTACGTGACATAAATTTCCAGCCGATAAATGTAAACTTTCCCGAGAGAAAGGAGAGCAATGTGATTTTCTGGCATTACGTCAGTACGAAAACAAATGACAAATACGGGAGGATTTCTTTTTACTATAAATTAATACTTCTCGCGTTTGCTCATGCAATGTGGCTGCTACACCTTGTCTCGTGCAAAATCTTAAGGTTCTAGGTCAACTGCAAGGCACTTAAACTTGTCAATAATAGAATTTTCGATAACTAAAACATGACCTGTAATACGGCTTACTTGTCGATTGCATTAACTTAGAAGCTTCTATTACTGATAGTAATAGTAAAAGACGCTTAAAGAGTTGTGTGCTATGCATTTCATAAAACACCCCCTCTTGACCATTAGACCCTCTCTTGGTGTCAGCCAGGACGCTATACCCGTCTTCCTAAACTGCACTTCAATTACTTCCCCTTCACCTGGTGGGCACTTGCTGCCCACCACATCATTACTCATCTCCTTTGGTTCAATATTGCAACCATTTGCGCTTGATCAGGCGGGCCTAGTCATGGTGCCTGCTCTCAGGCGGTACACAACACCTGCCCTTGTAATCCACATAGCACCCACGCGACTTTCGCTGGGCAGGTGCCTGTTGCCCACCACGTCACCATACTTTCCCTTTTGTTCTACACTGCAACCACTCATCCTTCACCAGAGAGGCTTACTTCCACCTTCTTTATGGACAACCTGAACAATAGTGGAGAGGCATTAATTTAAATTACAATAATACACATTTTGCTTTCGTATAAATGGTCATTACTACTTACTGCCACATATGGGCGATAAAATTCCTAGTACTTCGACAGTAATATCACCTACAATTCGTTACGCTCTCCGACCACTGATTTGCCAATCATTTCAACCAATATTCGAACGTCCTTCTGTCGTAAGGTCTGATGTGGAAAATGAAGTGCTACGTTTTGCATTGGCAGTGGCATCTGATCTCCGTGTCTCGACTAATAATCGTAAAACGGGAACTGAGATTTTTTCTACTTGTTCTGGAACGTTTTCCTTAAGAACAGTAGGCTAGCCACTGAGGAAGTGTTCACACTAAATTATCTGCTCCTTACTTTTGAAAAATTTTTTGAAAGTATCTACAGTTGGAAAGAAATTTCCTCTGTTCTTGATTCCTTTTGCCTATCTCATTTTTTACTCTGTTCTAAATAGTTCCTATGTTGTTGCAGGAGGAATTTTTTTTCTTTAAAATACATTCATTTTTAGTCTCTGAAGATTTTGCAGAGTTTTTTACAATATTTTAAATGTGATATAACCCCGTAACTGTCAATGTGCCCTGATGCTAAAAATGTGCCCTGATGCTTTCTTTGCTTTCTTCGATTTCATTTTTATGAGTTGAAATGAGTCCAATGATTTCAAAAGAGATGCAGAACACACACACACACACACACACACACACACACACACACACTGATCAAGTGGAACATTAAGACAACCTACCCAATAGACGATTTGTTCACCTTTGGCATGGATAACAGCGGCGACACATCGTGGAATGAAAGCAATGAGATCTTGGTAGGTCGCTGGAGGGAGTTGGCGCAACATATGCACACACAACTCATCTAATTCTCTCGAATTCCGGAGAGGGAGGCAATGAGCTGTGACGCCACATTGAATCACATCTCAGATGTGTTCGATTGGGCTCAGGCATGGCGAGTTGGGGGGCCAGCACATCAATTAGAACTCGCCACAGTGTTCGTCGAATCCATCACCCTCCTGGCCTTCTGACATGGCGCATTTTGATGAAAAATGCCACTGCCATCGGGAACATCATCGACATGATCGGCTGTACGTGGTCTGCAGCAAGTGTGCGATACTCCTTGGCCGTCATGGTGCCTTGCACACTGGACACATGGATGCCCACATGAAGGTTCCCCAGAGTGTAATGGAGCCGCCGCCATTTGTCTCCGTCCCGTACAGGTGTCAAGGAGCTGTTCCCCTGGAAGACGACGGATTCGCTCCCTCCCATCGGCATGATAAAGAAGGTATCGCGATCCATCAGACCGTGCAACGCCCTGCCACTGCGCCAACGTCCAGTGCCGACGGTGATGTGCTCATTTCAGTCGTAGTTGCCAATGTCATGTTGTTAATGTTGGCACATGCATGGGTCACCAGCTGCGGAGGCACACTGTTAGGAGTCAAATGTTTTTTATTCCAGTCTTTGATCAAAATATGAATTCTTTAGACGATGACCGGTTTCAGTCCGTAATGACCATCCTCAGATCTTTTTTAACACCATGTCCTAAAGTTATAAGGCCATAATGGCATCGTCAAAACATATAAATATAATCAGCATAGCATCGTCATATAGATCTAAAATAAGGTGTAGAATAGGCAGCATCGTCCACACAGTCATTATTGCAATCTGATCTGCGGATGGTCATTACGGACTGATACCGGTCGTCGTCTAAAGAATTCATATTGTGATCAAAGACTGAAATAAAAAACATTTGACAGTATTGGATGACTGTTTGTATACACGACCATGTCGCAGTTTGTGAACTGTTAGAAGTGTTCAACGCACTGTGTGATCAGCCATACTTACACTCTGCCCAGCGTTTAAGTCTGATGTTAGTTCCGTCACAGATCGTCGTCTGTCCTGTTTTGCCAGAGTACCCAGCCTACAATGCCCCACATCTGTAATATGGGCTGGCTGCCCAACCCCTCGACGTTTGGACGTGGTTTCGCCTTGGTTTCGGCACGTGCTGAAGACACTCACCACAGCACTCTTCGAACACCCGACAAGTCGCGCAGTTTCCGAAATGCACGTACCAAGCCTCTGGGCTATCACTATCTGCCCTCGGTCAAAACAGATATATCGCGCGCCCTTCCCCATTCCACACACAGCCAGACGGCTCTCTGACACTAGCAGTCATTCCTCGCCAGATGACACTGCTATCGCCAGGGCGGGCTTGTATCGATAGTAGGCCGGTGGTCATAATGTTTTGGCCGATCAGTGTACATACAAACATTGCTACAACATATACGTACATCACAACACAGACATTACATTTAAAGTTAGCAATAAATAAATAAAAAGAAACAATATCTCATTTTCTTTCTCAGGGAATTAAATTAATATAGAGCTCTCGGATTTCGAGCCGAGTGTGTGCGTCGAAATGCTGCCATTTCAACGAACTCAGTTGGCTGGGAACCCGAGTGATTTATACTAGTAAAAATCAGTAAGTAATGCTTGCTCCGGAAACAGCGATCACGTTCAGGTGTGTGCGCTGCCTGAGTCTGGTGCCTGGTGTTGTGCAGGTCCCACTGCGACTGCGACCACCGCTTCAAGCGCTGCCTGCAGATGCTGGACACCCCCGCGGCGCACACGCTGGGCGCCGTCTTCTTCAACGTGGCGCAGGTCATGTGCTTCCGGGACCAGCGGCCCTGCAGGCGCCGGGACGCACGGTGGGTCTCTCCCTCTACTGCCTCTCCCACTCTCTGCTTAGGCCTTACGTACATTTAAGGTGTTTGGAAAAAGTGTCGCGTCGTCCTACAGGAGGTAGGTCAAAACTAGAAGAACGCTTTCTATCATGGTACGTCTGGAAACCAACACCTGCTGAGATATGGGCCAGTGTGCCCCCTCATTCCCATTTGTCTGTTACACTACAGGCAGTGCTGCACGTGGTTGCCACCCATCCTCACATCCTTCAGCGCTTTTTCCCAATGAATCACGCACTTTTTGAAGTTACCTTGCTGTTTTTGGATTGTGTTGCATGCCCAAGCTCTCTTGTAACGTGTGCACATTGTAGATGGGCCGGGCATATACCTATGCCTTCAACTGCCACCATGGCAGAAATCAAATGGATTCAGGCCCGTTGAACCTGGAAGCCGTGCTACCGGAACACCTCAACCAACCCGTCACTCGTGAAACGTTGTGTTGAGGTACTGTCACAGGATCTGCAGGTCATGGGGTTGTGGCCTTCTTTGCGTAAACTACAGTCGCTGTCTTCCTGTAAAGGTAACTAACATTCTTCAAAAGTCGCTTAGATATCGGTGATACATGGCACCTGTTAATCTGTTTGGTAACGCGTCTGGTCCTGCCAGTCTGTCAGCGACAATTGCTGCCCATACAGTGACACGAAAGAGGTCCTGTTGCCTCGCCTCCACGATAGCGCGAGGATTTGCATCTGCCCACAAGGTCGTATTGTGGTAATTTAGTATACCATCTCTTATGAATCCTTCCTAGTTTATCGGATCCTACACATTACTCGTCACAAGTAAACGGCCCATACCTCAACAAGTTCAAAATGGTGCAAATGGCTCTGAGCACTATGGGACTTAACTTCTGAGGTCATCAGTCCCCTAGAACTTAGAACTACTTAAACCTAACTACCCTAAGGACTTCACACACATCCATGCCCGAGGCAGGATTCCAACCTGCGGCCGTAGCGGTCGCGCGGTTCCAGACTGTAGCGTCTAGAACCGCTCGGCCACTGCGGGCGGCCCTCAACAAGTATTGGTTTCCGGACATATAATTATACACTGCTCAAAAGAAGTAAGGCAATATGATTTTTGGGCGTCTGCTCTGTTCCGCTGAGCAATAGTTGAGGAGTATGTATGTTATCAAATTATACATTATCTTTCACGAATTATGTACCCAACGAAACATCCCTACATCCTCAAATGATCACATAAAAATAACTGAAATGTTTGGCAGGTGTCGAATACAAAGTGGAAAAAATGATTCAGCCTGTCAACCCGTTTGCTTTTCATTGGGCTCTGAGAGATTCAGTAACGTGTGAGCGTTTATCATATGCTTACACCTACGTGGCATGCTCCGTATAAGTCTACAGAGGTCACCCGTTGTTTCCGTTTCCATTACACAGTGAGAGCCCATGTGAGTTCTTGGAGAGTCTGTGGTGGAACACGAAGACCACGTCTGTCAAGCAGGTCCCATATGTGCACGATGGGGTTTACGTCGGGGCTCACCACTAGCCATTCCATTACTTCAACGCCCAGGCTTCACAAGACATCCCGGCTGACGCCTGTCAAATGGGCCCCGGCGTTTGAAGGAATTCCGGGCCACCACCGTATGCAACAGGATGAGTTCGATGTGCTGCCAGGCGGTAAGGCGGACATGGATAACGACAAGATCCGTATAGCTGTCAAAACTGAATCCTCCCCATGACATCACAGAAGTTTGAAAATCTGTCAGTTTCCTGCACAACATTTGGTCTCCGCACACGAATATAGGCATCACCATCAAAGGACATCTGGACACGTGTGTGAACAACACGTTTCACCAGTAACAAAGTTGCCAGTTGAGACGAGTACGGCAGAACTGAAGGCGAGCTGCAAGATGTTGTCTTGACAAGAGGGGTACTCGGACGTCTGAATCGTAAGCCCCTTTTCCGTAACCTGTTCATTACTGTGTGATTTCGGACACAGCGGCTCCAGTTGCCCTTCTGAGATCGCCTTTCAGCGCCCTGGCGGTATCCGTACGACACTGCAATGCAGAGATGGCCACATATCGGTCTTCACGTGAGGCTGTAATGCGTCGCCGAACTTGTCCAACTCGCCTTCTGTACTGACCTGTCTCTCTGTAGCATGTCCACTACCTTTGAATCAAACGCAGAGAGGCATTGTCGTCTGTAACAATATGACAGAAAGCACATCTGTTTTGGATCAAACAGGCCGTCCTTGCAACTCGCGTTTTTTTAAGATGTCGCATTACCTGTTCTTGGTAGAATAAAATGTCCACAAATGCCAACTGCCATCTGTGTAACTCACAAGAGAACACTGGGTCACCGGTACTCACTTCATTGTGAGGGTTCACCTGACACTGTAATGCATAACACAGAACAGATGGCGAATAAATAAAGGAAAGTGTAAAGTTATTCACATGAGTACTAAAAGAAATCCGCTAAATTTCGATTACGCGATAAGTCACAAATCTGGGGGCTGTAAATTCAACTAAATACTTAGGCATTACAATTACAAATAACCTAAATTGGAACGATCACATAGATAATGTTGTGGGTAGAGCAAACCAATGCGATTCATTGGCAGAACACTTAGAAGGTGCAACAGATCTACTAAAGAGACTGCTTACACCACACTTGTCCGCCCCTTTCTGAAGTACTGCTGTGCGGTGTGGGATCCGTATCAGGTGGTACTGACGGATGATATTGAAAAAGTTCAAAGACGGGCAGCTCGTTTTGTATTATCGCGAAATAGGGAAGATAGTGCCACAGACACGATACGTGACTTGGAGTGGCAATCATTAAAACAAAGGCGTTTTTCGTTGCGACGGGATCTTCTCTTGAAATTTCAATCGCCAGTTTTCTCATCCGATTGCGAAAACATTCTGTTGGCACCCACCTACATAGGGAGAAATGATCGTCACGATAAAATAAGAGAAATCACGGCTAGCACAGAAAAATTTTAGTGCTCGTTTTTCCCGCACGCCGTTCGACAGTGGAACGGTAGAGAGACGACTTGAAGGTGGTTCATTGAACCCTCTGCCAGGCATTTAACTGTGAATAGCAGAGTAATCACGTAGATGTGAATGTAGATTCCGGTATCGAAATACGTAGATTCAACATACCGGCCGTTGATATACGTGTTCCCCTCATTCTTTTGAACGGTGTAGTAACTTTTCCACTGTTTCCTACCAGTACTACCTTCTTCATGAATATCTGACACTTTAAAAAAAAAACATCCTGTATAGCAAGTCTCACTTATGCTCTACCTATCTACGCCTAGGGGCTCGCACTATAAAGGCATCCGAACCACAAATTTTTTAATAAAAAATCCCTTTGTTTTAATATTGTGGTGAAGGACCTCTAATCCAGCCGAATTTTATAGTAGGCGACCGATAAGAATTAACCGCTTATTACCTCAACAGACTTCCAGTTGAAAGAAAATACGAAAACGCATATTTCGTAAAGGTTAATAAAGTGTTACATAGTATATATGAGTAGATATGTTATATCTGTCAGGCATAATCGGGTATGTGGGATACTTCCACAGACATTTGAAAATTGAACTCTTACAGCACCCCATACAGTAAAAGATTTTTATTTAGAAATGTGATGTTGCATTGATAGGATTTACATGATTAAAAATGAAAAAATACATGGTGGCATACACTTTAAATTATTATGTATAACACTAAATAGCCTTACTCGTGAAACTGTCGGAAATGGTTTATTCTCTTTTTTCAGACACAAATGAACATCACACATACGATGCGTGAATATTGTCTGTCCTTCACAATCTAGTCAGTTATACCTTTGCATTTCTCTGTATACTGAGACAATAATCATTCCTTAATATGGCTCGAGGCCTTCGTATATTTTTTGTCTTTTCCGTGCTTGCAGAGTGTATCCGCTATTCTTCATCTGAATTCTAGTAGATGATTTCGTTTGCCAAGGATATTTTTAAACTGTCAGTTACTCTGCGCAGGCGATGCACGAACTTTGTAATATCTGTTTTCATTTCGTGGAGCGAAAAACCTTGGGGATCCATGAACGGAAGCCTCAGAAGTTCATTAGCATTTCCACATCGCTGTAACAGTGAAATGTAATGAGTCCAGTTGGATGTTTATATGAATTGACGGAAATTTGTAATAAAGTGCCGGCCGGGGTGGCCGAGCGGTTCTAGGCGCTACAGTCTGGAACCGCGCGACCACTACGGTCGCAGGTTCGAATCCTGCCTCGGGCATGGATGTGTGTGATGTCCTTAGGTTAGTTAGGTTTAAGTAGTTCTAAGTTCTAGGGGACTGATGACCTCAGAAGTTGAGTCCCATAGTGCTCAGAGCCATTTGAACCATTTTTTTTTTTTTTTGTAATAAAGTACGAGTGTATGCTGAAAAGTATAGCCTCCGAATCTTTTTTTATGCGAAAGTACTTCACGCTTTTTAAGTAAGACAAATGTTGTTAACATTCTACATCTTTATTCTTCATGTCTACTTACTTGTTTCTCAACATAGTCACCCTGACGACGAACAAATTTCTCCAAACGAGAAACCAGTCTGTTGATACCGTCACTGGAGAATACTTGACTTCGTTGACGGAGCCTCAACTTCACCTCTGCTTGCAGCGCTCCATAACTATCAAAGAGAAGTCCTCGAAAGTGTTTTTTAAGTTTTTGAAACGGAGGAAAATCGGATGGGGCCACGCCAGGACCATATGAAGGTGATCGATGGCAGTGAACCCAAGGCGTCGGATTGTTGCAGATATCGCAACGTTCGGGTGTGGTTTGGCATTGTCATGCTAAAGGAGACGGTACTCCACGCGTGGGAGAACGCTTGGAATTCGAAGTTCGATTAGAGCACGCTGTTTTTCAAAAAATGGTTCAAATGGCTCTGAGCACTATGCGACTTAACTTCTGAGGTCATCAGTCGTCTAGAACTTAGAACTAATTAAACCTAACTAACCTAAGGACATCACACACATCCATGCCCGAGGCAGGATTCGAACCTGCGACCGGAGCGGTCGCTCGGTTCCAGACTGTAGCGCCTACAACCGCACGGCCACTCCGGCCGACCGCTGTTTTTCGTGCAGCGACATTGTTACGTTACACATCGCCATGTTACGCGCTGCAATTAGGAGCCCTCTAATGGCAGACGGTTACAAATATGTACACATGAAAAATAAAGATGTAAAATGTCAATAACTTTTTTTTAACTGAAAAGTATTAAGAATTTTCCCATAAGAAATTCGGAGGTAATACATTTTAGCACGCCCTGGCATATATATACATCTGTTCGCTGAAGTGTTCTGGTGGTAAAATTCAACGGAAATATTTGCTTTCATTTCACTTGATTGCATGTCTCGCTGGCACTGATAAAAGTACACAAACGCCTAATGATGGGCATTTCACACAAACAGTATTTTCGAAGTCACTTTCACGTGCAACTAATTCATCACTTCCAAATATGATTTGCTTCTCATAATACTTAATATCACAACAAAAAATTTTCAGAAGTGAACTTACCTCTGTATCAAACAATAATTCTCGAAACAATGGCGAAAACTTTGTGTGTGTGTGTGTTTGTGTGTGTGCGTGCGTGTATGTGTGTGTGTCTACACCTGCCGCCAATGACGCTCACAAGGGAACCTCCCCATCGCACACCCCTCAGATTTAGATATAAGTTGGCACAACGGATAGGCCTTGAAAAACTGAACACAGATCAATCGAGAAAACAGGAAGAAGTTGTGTGGAACTACGAAAAAAATAAGCAAAATATACAAACTGAGTAGTCCATGCGCAAGATAGGTAACATCAAGGAGGTTGTGAGCTAAGGAGTGCCGTGGTCCCGTGGTTAGCGTGAGCAACTGCGGAGCGAGAGTCCCTGTGTTCAAACCTTCCTTCGAGTGAAAGGTTTATTTTCTTTATTTTCGCAAAGTTGTGATCTGTCCATTCGTTCATTGACATCTCTGTTCACTGTAATAAGTTTAGTGTATGTGTTTTGCGACCGCTCCGCTAAACCGTGCGATTAGTAGACGAAAGGACGTGCCTCTCCAGTGGGAACCTTGTTATTGATGTCGCGAGCTTTATTTGCTGGATTCATATTGCCCACGGAATAAATCTCACGTATTTAATGCACTCTCGTCCAAAGTAGCGAACAGTCAACTACCAGCCAGGGAGCCTCGTTAGCGGGAATACTCTCTCTTCCGTGCGCTGTAGTCGACTGACGTCGTGTGTTTCGATGTTTGTTTAGGTGTAGCGTCCCCGTCCCCATACTACGGCGCAATTACCTCGTATCGGACGGACGGACAGAAAATAATTGTCTGAAAATAAAAAATTAAATTTTTCACTCGAAGGAAGACTTGAACCAAGAACCTCTCGTTCCGCAGCTGCTCACACTAACCACGGGACCAAGTCGCTCTATAGCTCACATTATCCTTGATGTTGCCTATCTTGCGCATGGACTACTCAGTTTGTATATTTTGCTTATCTTTTTCATAGTTCCACACAAGTTCTTCCTGTTTTCTCGATTGATCTGTGTTCAGTTTTTCAAGGCCTATCCACTGTGCCAACTTATAACTAAATCTGAGGGGGTGCGATGGGGAGGTTCCCTTGTCAGAAACGGCTACCCTTCCATTTATTGGCGTCACGTTGGTCTGATGCAAATTAACAACGCTCGCCATTAAGCGGTTATGTCAGTACATGCCTCTCAAACCCCGCACTCCCTCACCGAGCGAGGTGGCGCAGTGGTTAGACACTGGACTCGCATTCGGGAGGACGACGGTTCAATCCCGCGTCCGGCCATCCTGATTTAGGTTTTCCGTGATTTCCCTAAATCACTCCAGGCAAATGCCGGGATGGTTCCTCTGAAAGGGCACGGCCGACTTCCTTCCCCATCCTTCCCTAATCCGATGAGACCGATGACCACGCTGTCTGGTCTCCTTCCCCAAAACCAACCAACGAACCCGCACTCCCTCGTTGCAAATTACCAGCAGCGCCCTATCTAACGCGTGGCACCTCAGTAAGTACTATCATTGTGGCTTTTAGAAACGTGCTTAACGCAGTCGTGTCAGTTTGAAGCGAGTTTAATTTGCCGACTTCCATATCGTATTACATGCAAACCAGGATTAATAAGGTTCTTTACTTTCGTCTGCAGACGCAAATTCTTGAGTGCTTGAATCTGGGGACAAATGTGTTCCGATGACTTTATTTCTTAACGAGACATTGTGGCAAACGTAAAATATGTCTTAAGATCCACAGCGCCTCACGTCTTTGCTGAAATTCGAAGCTCAAATAATCGCATTCAAAGACGCTCAAAAATTTATGGACATTTAAAAAGAATTGAAGAAACACGGATTAGAAAGAAAATTTTTAATTACGTTAGTAAGCTGAAGAAACTGTAAGATGGATAGAAGCAGCAAAGAAAGATGCCAACAAAATAGGCGTTACAGAAGAAATAATACGTGACAGGTATCACTTCAGGCTACTGATAGAAAACGCAAACTATGAAGAAGATGAGCCAAAACCTCGACCCAAGAGAATGTGGATAGGTGAGCAGAGACGAGCAGTTGGAGAGAAAATGAAGTACTGGGAAGTTAGGAAGAAAAAGAAACATAAGTTTTAAGTTTTATGCGGTCCACAGCTGGCGAAATTCATAAATAAAAAAAACATAAATAAAAAAATCTTAGGTTCATAATATTTATATCACTACCAACTGGAAACAACTCGAAAAATTGTCAACATCCTTTTTGCAGCTTAATGACGAACAATCGGTATAATTATAATGTCGCATTTAGACTACATCGATCGCGGTTCAAGTAAGAGCTATTCGGAAACTGCTTAAAACCTTTTTAGATCCACAGCACCCCTGTGCGAAGCCCATGGTATATGCAAACGAACTTTCCGCCCGCTACCGATCACTATTTGCGCTACATTTTCTCGTGAATTATTCCGCCGACATTGTCCCTTTGGAAGCCAAATTGTTTCGCCGAAGCGGAACGTTGTGTGTGTTGAGTGCACCTTTCAGCGTGTCATCATATCCTCCCACTGGGATGGGGCACACATGTGTGTTTGCTCCTTAATTAGCTTTACACGGAATTCTGCTTCGCAGCGACGCTAGTGTGTCCCCAGAGAAATTATGTTTATGAATCGCTGATAGCATTTCTGAGTAACGCAATAGTGCAGTATTTCTCTTTCCTGTGCGACCACCATTCACACGAAACTTATTCTACGTGTTTTTACGCCTGCCGCCTCACGCATGTTGTCTTAAACAGACGAGTTTAGGGAGATAGCGAGATGAACTGCATTGTCGCTGCTCGATATTAGCAGCTGCCTGATCACTCGAAGTGTTATTCATTGTCGATTAGAAATAATAGAGTATACATTCCCTAAGATTTACTGCTATGATGAAATATAGAATGATCTATGTGCAGTAGCAGCATTTATTACTTACCATTTCACCATATTCTCGTTATTTACTAAACAAATTCCATTCGAAGAGAAAACTTGAGAAAGATCAAATTGTGAGGGTGAGAGACTGAAATGATCCAAATGAATTGGATGAAAAAAACTCGGAAAACGAGAGTCCAGTAGAAAGTCTACTTTATGATCTTGGCGTTAAGTGAGAGAAAATTCTTTGACCGTCCAGAATCATCATCCGCAAATAAAGTTCTTATAAACAGCAGACGGACAGAATAGCTCACAAAATACAACGCGACAATGGAAATTTCGAACGTGACAATTTAACACACAAGCAGACTTCAAATAGACGGTAAAATGGAACTGCTGTACAAAATTTTAATAACAAAAACTAAATTTGTTCAGCAGACAGTGGCGATTTGTTTTCATGTGCTAATGTGCTACAGCTAGTTGTGAATATCTCACAAAAATTATTCCATTTCTCTTCCCATGCGAGATGGAAATTGCACTGTAATTACAATGGTTTTCTTGAAATACATTCTGGTATACAAATAAAATGGACGAAAACATGTTTTGTACCGCTGTGTCCGCGGTAGCTAGAAACCAGTGTAGAGTCCTCAAATGATGCAGCACTGCTCTGAATTCGAGAAGAGTTGGGTTGGGTTGGGTTGTTTGGGGGAGGAGACCAAACAGCGAGGTCATCGGTCTCATCGGATTAGAGAAGGATGGGGAAGGAAGTCGGCCTTGCCCTTTCAAAGGAACCATCCTGGCATTTGCCTGGAGCGACTTAGAGAAATCACGGATTTCTACTTCACCATTCTGCGGGAATGTACAGCCACCAGGGTAGCCGAGAGCGCTAAAGCACAGCAAACTGGACTCGGGTAGGCGCGCCGGCCCCGGATCTAATCCACCTGGCTGATTAACAGCGAGGGCCGGTATGCCGCCAGCCTGGATGGGGATTTTAGGCGGTTTTTCACATCCCACTAGGTGAATACCGGTCTGGTCCCCACGTTCAACCTCATTACACGACTCACAGACACTATTTCATGGCTTACACTAAACGCAGACAGACGGGGTGCACGACTTACATAACGGGGGGTTCGGAGTGGCAGCAGGAAGGGCATCTGGCTACCCTCTGCAACTAACACTGTCAAATCCATACTAACACGGCCGATGGCCGGCCGAAGTGGCCGTGCGGTTAAAGGCGCCGCAGTCTAGAACCGCAAGATCGCTACGGTCGCAGGTTCGAATCCTGCCTCGGGCATGGATGTTTGTGATGTCCTTAGGTTAGTTAGGTTTAACTAGTTCTAAGTTCTAGGGGACTAATGACCTCAGCAGTTGAGTCCCATAGTGCTCAGAACCATTTGAACCATTTTTGAACACGGCCGACCCCACGTTGCAGCGGGATAAAGGTCCAAAGAAAGAAAGAAAGAAAATTCTGGTGGAATGTACTAAATTGCTGGAATAGCCAGGGCGTCAAGCGATGGCAGATTGTGCCAAGGCAGAGCTCACTGCCCTCTCTCGACGTCATCTTGAAGGAGCTGTGGTGAGTGCATGCACACACGACGTGTTCACACAACAGCATCCGTCTGTGTATCACGTGATAGCGAAACGGCGCCACCGTAAGAGGAATTTCATTAATGTTTTTGCGGCTGTTGGTGGGAAGTGCTTAGATACCCAGCGCGATAAGGGGTTTGCCTCCATGCACATTATGTGAAGCTGTACTCTGAACAACGTCACCATCCTGCCAGCATTGCGGTGGTCTCCAGACTCTCCTTTGGCTCAGGTCCTGGGGATGCAATGATGGATCTGCCTGCCAACATCACGGAGGTCGAAGTGCACGATGCTATCCAGGCTAGTTCTACGAATAAGTCGCCCAGCCATCACTACCTCGCACTAGAGTTTTATCGCAGATATAGTCCCCTAATTGCACCGGTGTGGACGGAAATTTGCGGAACCTAATGTCGTGCAGATCCGAGACGGTTTCCTCCACTGTCTCCTCATCCCCATACACAACCCTCGCGACACATCTCAGATATGTGATTACCGACCTTGACGTTGCCCAACAGCGACACGAAAATCTTTGCCCGGCTCTTGGCTGCACGCCTTAAACGAACGGCCCGGTACGCGGTTTCCCCTGATCGAATAACTTTGGGAGGTGCCAATAACATTTGTACTGCCCTCTGTCGCTGTCTAGACATAGTCCTTTGCTTCTCTAATAAGACAGCAATAAATTCATCCCTAAGATTCTCGAAAGTATCTATAACTTTTTTCTTTCAATCGTAATCCAGTGTTTACTGAATATTGTATCCACGAAAGCAGACTGGAAAACAGATTCAGCGTGTTGTACCAAACCAGAAGGACCCAGGCACATATTAAATTTATTTTAAAAAAGTAGAATGCTGCGCCATCCATCATAAACTTATCGTTTCCATGATTCATTCTCTCTCTCTCTCTAGGCGCTCAATCAGGAACCGCGCGACTGCTACGGTCGCAGGTTCGAATCCTGCCTCGGGCATGGATGTGTGTGATGTCCTTAGGTTAGTTAGGTTTAAGTAGTTCTAAGTTCTAGGGGACTTATGACCACAGATGTTGAGTCCCATAGTGCTCAGAGCCATTTGAACCATTTCTCTCTCTCTCTCTCTCTCTCTCTCTCACACACACACACACACACACACACACACACAAAGCGTGGGTGCTACCAAATTCCTTAAAACACAATGTTGAGGTCGAAGTTGCGCGAATTATGAGAAATCTATATTACTGTTAGCCTACTTGTCCTTGAAATCTCGATAAAGTGTCTCTATATTACATAGTTAGTTTCTTATATACACGTTCCTCTTTTCGTGTTTGCTAATCTTTTTTTTCAGTTGGTTTTCGGCTATCTTCATTCAACTGGTTAAATTCAGTAACTATTATAAATACATCGTTTCTTCCAGAAGGGGATGCTCCGTCTTTCTTTTCAGTGTACACATTAATAATCTCATTGACACTAAGTCTTTTGCCACTGAAATCATGCGTTTTGTTGCATAAAAAAGATTTTGAATATTTGGAATTACCATTTTAGCAGAAGGAGAGTGAGGAACTGAATTTCAGTGTTTCTAATCTGTGGAGAATGCTTTTTATAGATTTATTGAGTTCAGATATTTATGTTTCATCTGTGTCTGAAGAACTTTAGCTTGTAATGGAGCTGTTATTTTTCTAGCTTTGATTTACCATATTTTTTCCATGAAAACTTTTGCTGTTTAATCAGGGGCTCGTCAAGGAAGACAATAGTTTAATTTAATCTTGCTACTGTTGTTTGCTTAATTAGTTCAGTCGATGAGTCCGAAGGATCTTTTCAGTAGTAGTTTCACTACATCCATAATTTTCATTATCACTAGAACTAGGTTGCACATGTGCTTGAATATCTTGTGTCGAGCAAGCAGCAATACTAGCTCTTTCAGTTGTTGTTAATTTAATTCTTCAGCTAAAATACCTTTGTATAGGTCTGGGATATCATAGCTTTCCATAATTTCTGGCGCTAGCTTTCGAAGAGATTTAACATATGCTGTTTTGTGGTAGGATAATTCCATGGGATTGGAGCAGCGGTGATTTACATAAAGTGTCTGTTCCATTTTACCCTGTGTAAAGCAGTGATGGGAGGGGAGGTCGTTTATTATAGCACAAACGTTTTATCTAACAATTTATCTTGTAGTTAAATGTAGCGTTTCGTACCTTAAAGTATTAAATTTGATATGAAATTAACTAAAAACTATTGTACACTCACTTTATACGGTTCTCATCCGCGTGACATTCACGTCTGGCAAAGAGCTAACATGAAACTTCCTGGCAGATTAAAACTGTGTGCCAAGCTGAGAATCGAGTTAGGGAACATTGGCTTTCGTTCTCTACTGACTGAGCTACTCAGACACGACTCGTGACCCGTACTCACTGCTTCGCTTTCGCCAGTATCTCATCTCCTACCTTTCAACCTTTACAGAAGCTCTCCTGGAAAAAGATGCTGTATTGTCTCTTCTCGAAAAAAGGCTTATCCTGGGGGATGTTTCCAGAATGGAATTTTCAGTCTACAACTCAGTGTGTGCTGACATGAAACTTCGTGGCAGAGTGTAGCTTGCACGCGAAATGCAAAGGTCCCGAGTTCGAATCTCTGTAGGATACAGTTTTATTCCACCGGTAAATTTCATATCAACAAACACTTTGTTGCAGAGCGAAAATTTCGGTTCTGAAAGAAGTAACATGCTTAGGTCAGGGGAACAAAAGAAGGTTGATGGTTTACTCACGGTCTTAGCCTCCCACTTGCCAGCATCCTCTGACAGTGAAACATAAACAGCAGTAAATCGACATCTTCGTCGTGATTGATGGTCTTTACGTAATATGGCGTAGCGCAGTCAGCGGGTGTTGTCGTTTGTACTTGCTTTTTATTTTTTTAGTAATATAGTTTTTAAATCAAATGCTGAATATCGTGGCATTATCTTTATTCCATTTAAAAGTGTATCTTTCAGAAAAATATGACGCATAATAAAGTACATTACATTCAAGTTCTAAAAATACTGCATGAGTATTACGTCAAACTAAACAATATTACCTTTATTTTGATTTTCAGCCCGCATCTCGTGGTCGTGCGGTAGCGGGTTCCCGGGTTCGATTCACGGCGGGTTCAGGGATTTTCTCTGTCTCGTGATGGCTGGGTGTTGTGTGATGTCCTTAGGTTAGTTAGGTTTAAGTAGTTCTAAGTTCTAGGGGACTGATGACCATAGATGTTAAGTCCCATAGTGCTCAGAGCCATTTGAGCCTTTTGATTTTCATTTGAGAATTTTATCTTGAATAGTTTCTGAACTACGAGTTTCATGTGATTTTATTTATTTGATAACTTTGACTCTTATAAGTACGGAAACGCTTCTGTATCACAGCTGCTACTTTGCAAAAGATCCTAACTTAACGTCTAGTTTAGATAGTAAAAAATAGAATCTACGGCAGGTTTCCTGCTGCCCGAATTGAAATGGAAGAGGACATACCTAGAGCTTTCAAACAAGAAATCTCATCAGTCGCTTTGAAGGTCGAGTCAAGAAGCACTAGTCCAATATAGGGAAGTAAATACCTTAGTAGACGGTAAACAACATGCTCTAGACGTATTTTAGACATTCACCGAGCATACGATACTTCCTGGAGATACTATTACATACTTCAGATGTCCGCAGCTCGTGATCGTGCGGTAGCGTTCTCGCTTCCCACGCCCGGGTTCCCGGGTTCGATTCCCGGCGGGGTCAGGGATTTTCTCTGCCTCGTGATGACTGGGTGTTGTGTGCTGCCCTTAGGTTAGTTAGGTTTAAGTAGCTCTAAGTTTTGGGGACTGATGACCATAGATGTTAAGTCCCATAGTGCTCAGAGCCATACTTCAGATGCATGAATGTATCCACAGTGATCACCTCCCCCGCATAATTAGAGCCTATCCCAAAAAGCCCTGTATTGTATACAGAGTCAGGAATCACCTCTCAGAGAAGTTCCCCTAAAAGAACAGCGTCGCTCAGATTGTTTCGTGCGGTGCTCAATGCTATACCGTCCAAAGTCAAAAACTCCGGTTCAGCCCCAAGCTAGCGCAATAGTTGAAAAACTGGACTGGTAGCCGAGTGGACGGTGGTTTAGATATCTGCCCGGCCACCCATACTTGGATTTCCCTTGAGTTCCATAAATCACTTCAGGAGACGACCGGAATGGGCCCGTTTCATAGATTAGGACCACCTTTCTTTCCCGCACTTCTCCAGTCACAGCTCGTGATCTGTCGATAGGATGTAAACGCTAATCTCCCGTCTCTCCAGTTAATCATTTCTGTCTGTAGCCGGCTATCCGCATTTCTGTGCATCTTGTAGAGTGGCATCTACAGGTTTCAACCGAAATGAACGCTTACAACACGTCGAAGAAAAAATCGTATGCATTTAGTTTTACATTTGTCGCCCTGATTTTAATCTTATACAGTTACGACTACGGTTTATCATCCTTGATTTCAAAAATTCATTGACAGTTTAAGGGCTTTACCTTCGATGAGGAATTTGAGCAGATTTGCCTACGAGAGGCTTCAAACGGTAAATTTCAAATGCCGTTCCATGGCAGTGCTGTCCCAAACAAGAGTGGTAAGTCATCAGAAGAGACACACTTCTATCGAAGTACGGATAACATGTACGTCGCAGTGTGGAAGTGAAATGATGCGAGTACCGGAAGGATACTCCAAAACTGAAGTACATGGGACAGTACGATTGTTGCGGGCAAGTCTAAATCGCTCACAAAGTCACTGTGAAGCTCTGGCAGTGTATAAACGAAATGCAATGTTCCGTCCAGCCGCAGTGAAACGGTGCCAACAAATCGACCAAGGCCACACAGACATGTGTGATGCTGATCGAAAAGTAAGACCATCGACTTCGATCACAGACAAAAATTTCTAGGAATTGATTCGCAAAATCGCAAATTTTCCGATGTTGAAGACGTCCACACAGCAGTTTTCCAATGGCTCCGTGTTCAAGGAGTGAATTTTTATCGTCGTGGAATTGAATTATTGGTAGAGCGTTCCTACCATTGTTAACAGAGTCTTGGTGATCGTGTTAATAAATTGTGTCACGTGTGTGTGATATGTACCGCTGCGTTCAATAAAAGGTTACTTGGTCTGCCACAATACTGTGTAACGTACTCTTTGAGATCCCCTCGTAGTAGGAATATACACTCCTGGAAATGGAAAAAAGAACACATTGACACCGGTGTGTCAGACCCACCATACTTGCTCCGGACACTGCGAGAGGGCTGTACAAGCAATGATCACACGCACGGCACAGCGGACACACCAGGAACCGCGGTGTTGGCCGTCGAATGGCGCTAGCTGCGCAGCATTTGTGCACCGCCGCCGTCAGTGTCAGCCAGTTTGCCGTGGCATACGGAGCTCCATCGCAGTCTTTAACACTGGTAGCATGCCGCGACAGCGTGGACGTGAACCGTATGTGCAGTTGACGGACTTTGAGCGAGGGCGTATAGTGGGCATGCGGGAGGCCGGGTGGACGTACCGCCGAATTGCTCAACACGTGGGGCGTGAGGTCTCCACAGTACATCGATGTTGTCGCCAGTGGTCGGCGGAATGTGCACGTGCCCGTCGACCTGGGACCGGACCGCAGCGACGCACGGATGCACGCCAAGACCGTAGGATCCTACGCAGTGCCGTAGGGGACCGCACCGCCACTTCCCAGCAAATTAGGGACACTGTTACTCCTGGGGTATCGGCGAGGTCCATTCGCAACCGTCTCCATGAAGCTGGGCTACGGTCCCGCACACCGTTAGGCCGTCTTCCGCTCACGCCCCAACATCGTGTAGCCCGCCTCCAGTGGTGTCGCGACAGGCGTGAATGGAGGGACGAATGGAGACGTGTCGTCTTCAGCGATGAGAGTCGCTTCTGCCTTGGTGCCAATGATGGTCGTATGCGTGTTTGGCGCCGTGCAGGTGAGCGCCACAATCAGGACTGCATACGACTGAGGCACACAGGGCCAACACCCGGCATCATGGTGTGGGGAGCGATCTCCTACACTGGCCGTACACCACTGGTGATCGTCGAGGGGACACTGAATAGTGCACGGTACATCCAAACCGTCATCGAACCCATCGTTCTACCATTCCTAGACCGGCAAGGGAACTTGCTGTTCCAACAGGACAATGCACGTCCGCATGTATCCCGTGCCACCCAACGTGCTCTAGAAGGTGTAAGTCAACTACCCTGGCCAGCAAGATCTCCGGATCTGTCCCCCATTGAGCATGTTTGGGACTGGATGAAGCGTCGTCTCACGCGGTCTGCACGTCCAGCACGAACGCTGGTCCAACTGAGGCGCCAGGTGGAAATGGCATGGCAAGCCGTTCCACAGGACTACATCCAGCATCTCTACGATCGTCTCCCTGGGAGAATAGCAGCCTGCATTGCTGCGAAAGGTGGATATACACTGTACTAGTGCCGAAATTGTGCATGCTCTGTTGCCTGTGTCTATGTGCCTGTGGTTCTGTCAGTGTGATCATGTGATGTATCTGACCCCAGGAATGTGTCAATAAAGTTTCCCCTTCCTGGGACAATGAATTCACGGTGTTCTTATTTCAATTTCCAGGAGTGTAAGAGCACTGGAAGCCACTGAATATCCTCAAACCTCAGATAAAGACCTTTTGCAATTTAGCATTAGCTACATTTGGTGCAGTCCTGGATTATGTGTGCGTAATATAGGGTAAATGTGACTTCAATAACTGAACTGCTCGACCCAGTGCACCGTGAGGACGACACGTTAGCTACGGTAGGCTATAGGATCAGCCCTATGTCCAACTTAGCCACTAGACTCGGTCGTCCCCACTAGCCGCCAATGGGTATCCATGCTGCAAACGCCTGCTAGATAATGTCATATCCGCAGCCATCCACTTTCTCTGACGCTGACTGTGATCGTGTGGAGCCTAGCTGCACTGTGTAAAACACCTACATCAAGTCAGAATGAATCAGTGTGCGGGCTTTCATACAAAATGGTGAATGAAATGAGGTGGCCCTCAGCTATGTATCCTCTGACTAACTCAAAGTTGCAATATCAAAATTTTTGGCTGGTTTCATTGTCTAGGGGCTGGGATACTTAGTTGCCACATTAAAAGTCAAATACTTCTGAGTCTACAATATGCAATAAGAATATACACATGAATCGAATGGTCGAAGGTTTCTATCGCTCGGCAATTGCGAATTATGAAGGTATCGTATAAATTTATAAATGAAAGATTGCAATTAAATAAAATCTGCAGGTACTATCTTAACGACTTTAAATGATGAGTACGATAGTAGAAGTCCTTTTGAGAATGCGGTATATTTCTGCAAAACATTTATTTGCTATCGATGGTCCAGCAATTAAATAAAATATAAGCTGAATAACAGGGAAACAATAGATTCCTACTGCACGTAATTAGCTATGAACAACAACATAGCACGCGACATATTCACTTCTAAACGCACACTACGTCCTCACTGGAGAAGCCAAGGAAATCTCACAAGTGCACAAGTCGGCAATCCAAAGGTTTTCTATCTGCCGCGACCACTCGCAAACCGCTCCACACTCTCCAAGTCTCTGCCGCGACCGTGCGTCCGTCGCGCCGTCACGTCCAGCACTCCCCTATCCTGTCCCGTACTCCCCAAACTCCCTTCCATTCACTTCGATAGCTGCCTCCCTTAGTAACGAGCGCTGTGATTGGCTAGACTCGTTCCCTCCTCGTCTCCAAGCTAACGTACACTCACAAACGTAAAACACTTTCTAAATATTGGATTTTCATTTAAATAACTTGAAATTATATAAATATTCTTACGGCTGGACCATAAACACGCTCTAACACACATTATTAGATACATAAACAAATTAAATAAACATATATCAAAGGAATACAACAAAAGGTAGGCCAGTACCCTAATGTCTCTGTGCTTTCTATAACACAGAAGTATTTAACTAATTATTTCTTCATGAGTAGTATATATCGGACATAAACAAAGATGTAGATGAAAAAATATAAGCATGCTGCTACCGTTTTTTCGTGTCACTGTGGAGAACTTATGGCCTGACGCGATCGATAGTGATAGGCCACTTTGACCTACAATAACTCATGTATTATTCAAGTTACATGGCTGTAATTCATTCCAATTTAGGTTTACACGAATAGCTTTCTAAAGACACGGCGATCGACAAAATCGGATGAAGCGTTTATATTTTGGAAATTCGTTGCTGGGTGTTTCTTGTATAACCCTCAGATATTAAACTTTAAACTAATAAAGATATTGAAAATCTGATTAAACCATCAGAATCGTCGTGCAGATAATGGTAATGTACATGTTTCTTTTTGAGGTTTCATGATTCAACTGGCTACTATTAATTTAAATACGAACTGTGAAATGTCTGCCATTAAGGTTTCACAAAGTCCGCCATCTTTGGCCCTCCCGGCGCACAGCGTCACCAAGGGATTCCCAGCCCCGTGCTCGATGGACCACGCGCTCCGGCCGTTGTGAGGCAGCACGCGGATGCTAACGAGCTGGGCCCTGCCGCGCGGCCCGAGCGGTGGACGCCAACTCTGAACTTAGAATATTTCCAGGACGCCGCAACTCGCCCGTTACCTCACACAGTGTCCGGCGGCTCTGAAGCTGGCAAGACATGATAATCTCAGGACGATATTCCCCGCCTTGACTGCTGATAAGGCCCAGTTTTATTTTAGATTTCACTGTGTGCAGGAAGTCTTCTATTCCAGGCAATACTTTTAAGATTAAATTTAACAATATTTTAAGTAAGTAACGCAAAACCATAGGCTGCGCAGATGAGTCGAAACAGGATGACACGGATGGTTGCTGGACCATTTTCCTCAACTGCATTGTCAGGTTAAGACTGCCACGATACAAGTGTTTAATGCTGAAACAAACAACAGCGGATGAGAAATGACCACGTACAAAAATTCAACAGCTGAGAAACGTGCACACTTCGCAAAGCACCTAACACCAACATAAAACCGACGGAAGAGTGAGTCCAAAGCGTCCACGTAGCCTTTCTCCTATTGCAATGACAGGCAGCGTTGTATCTGTTCCGTATCAGGCAAAGTGGGAACTGAGAGCAGTGAAATTACAGATACAGCAACCATGGAACGTGGGTTTTAAATTGCATAAACCACTGAACAAACCCTCTTTTTACACATCCACGTAAGCATCTTGCATCTGAGAATTCCAGTTTCACACACGGCGCGTTCACTGTCTTTCTTAACGAAAGGTTTATTTTAAATCATAGCATCATATCAGAATACTGATATTATCTACAATTTTTGGATACTACGAAGAAGATACATACACATATCAACCAGGACATTGTGACCATATTCCAGGTGTGATATCGATCCGGATCAGATCTGGCGAGTTGGAGGAGGGGGACGGGGGGGGAGTGGGAGGGGAGCACATCAATTGGAACTCGCCACTGTGTTCCTCAAATCACTCCATCACATTCCTGCTCTTGTGACTTGGCTCGTTACCTTGTTGAAAAATGCCACTGCCATCGGGAACATGATCGCCATGAAGGGGTGTACGTAGGCTGCAACCAGTGTACGATACTCCTTGGCCGTCGCGGTGCCTTGCACGAGCTCCATTGTACCTGTGTATGCCCACGTGAATGTTCCCCAGAACATATAGGAGCCACAACCAGCTTCTCTCTGTCCAACACTACAGGCGTCAAGGAGCTGTTCCTCTGGAAGACGTTGGATTCGCGCCCTCCCTTCGGCGTGATGAAGGAGGTATCGGGATTCATCAGACTATGTAACGCTCTGCCACTGCACCAACGTCCAGTGCCAATGGTCACGTGCCCATTTTACAAGGGGAGGCAGCCAATTGTGAAATTCAGATTCGATTCATACTGCGCATAATAAAAGCTCATGGCCAGAGGTGTAATGTGGCAAAGCACCAAGATTCACTTCTCAGCCGTTGTCGAGAAAATCGACAGTTAAAAGAAACCGTTGCGATGAAGTACTCTCTACGATTAATAGTTTCGTACAGCGTCGTGGCGCAGCGGGAAGTGCTCGGGTTCGTAATCCGAAGGTCGCCGAATCGAATCTCGTACCGTGCAATTTTTTTTATTATTAGTTTTTTGTATTTCAATATATATATATATATATATATATATATATATATATATATATATATATATATATATATATATACGGAGATAATACATATATACTATTAATGAATTGCTTATGCATGTTGGTGAAGGCGGATCGCTCTCCAATTGTACCGCCTCCATTTTTCCGTTTTTTTAACAGGGTGTACCAAAGCTCTCCCGTCCGCACTGATTTTCGACGATGTTATAAGTTGCGCTAGGGACCGCATCTACCTTCTTTCGAAGTTAGCAGGCAACTACGCTGTCATGCGGCGGCTCGTTTCGGCCCATTCAACATCTGTCCTTCAAGTGTAACGAGCGAGAAACGGAGTTTATATTTCATACCTGCCACAGCGAATTTGTGTTCGTTGGGTCTCTATTCTAATTCGAACGTTTGACTTACGTTATACGTATTCGTTTCGGAATATCGTTTCTACGTCTTCCGTTAACTATAGGTGGTTAACATTATGAAGACAATTAATAAGATTTGTGAAATAGGACATTGTTTGCGGAAAACATAATGAAGTCGCCAGTTTTTCCACGACAAACGACTTTCAACAACTTATTATATGCATAATTGTTGCAACTGATTGCCGGGATATATATATATATATATATATATATATATATATATATATTACAAAAAACAAATACTAAAAAAAAAGTTGCATGGTGCGAGATTCGATCCGGCGACCTTCGGATTACAAACACGAGCACTTACCGCTGCGCCACGACACTGTGGAATATTATTAATCGTAGAGAGTATTTCACCGCAAAGGTTTCTTTTAACTGTCGATTTTCTCGACAACGGCTGAAAAGTGCATCTTGGTGCTTTGCCACATCACACCTCTGGCCATGAGCTTTTATTATGCGCAGTATGAATCGAATCTGAAATTCACAATTGACGGCCTCCCCTTGTTAGTCGTACTTGGCGATGTCGTGGTGTTGACATCAGCACACGCATGGGTCATCGACTGCGGAGGTCCATTGTTAGGAGTGTTCGGCGCTCTGACGCATTTATACTCTGCCCAGCGTTAAAGTCTGATGTTAGTTCCGCAACAGTTGACCGCGTGTCCTTTTTTTACCAGCCTGCCCAGCCTACGACATCGGTAATGATGAGAGGCCGCCCAACCCCACGACGTCTGGACGCGGTTTCACCTCGGTGTCGCCACGTGTTGAAGACACTCAGCACAGCCATCCTCGAACACCCGACAAGTCGTGCAGTTTCAGAAATGCTCGTGCCGAGCCTCCGGGTCATCACTATCTGCCCTCTTCAAACTCAGATAGATCGCGCGCCTTCCCTATTGTAGAGACGGACAGCACGCTCACCTATACTACATGCATCGTGCGTGTGTCTGACTAGCGGTCAATCCTCGTCGGGTAACGCTGCTATTGCTTGGATTGGTTTATATCGATAGTACGTCAGTGGTCATAATATTCTGTCTGATCAGTATAGTTCCCTAAAGAACAACCGAAGTTCCTTCAACATCAGGACAAAGAAGCTGCGTCCATTAACCACGCAACTAAATACAAGGGAAAGGTGAAAAATACGCTTGCTAATACTGAAAGACTGCTTTATTTTCACTGTAGTCAAAACCTTGTAATTCTGTCAGTGACGGCAAAGGACTTGGAAGGGCAATTGAACGGAATAAAGATAGTCTTGAAAAAAGATTATTAGTTGAATATCAATAAAAGTAGAATAAGGATAATGGAATATAGTCGAATTAAATCAGGCCTTGCTGAGGGAATTAGGTTAGTAAATTGATGACTTTTTCTATTTGAGTGGCAAAGTAACTGACGACGACGGAAGTAAACAGGTTTTTAAAATGATGAGTATAAAAAGGTTTTCTGAAAAATAGAAATTTCTTAACACCGAATATAAATGTAAATGTTAGGAAATCGTTCCTGAAGGTGCTGCTGCAGAATAAAACTGAATATTTGGTGGGTAGATCAGATTATTAATGAGAAAGGGCTGAGTCGACCTGAGGAGAAATTTCTGGCACAACTTGACTGAAAGAAGGAATTACTTGCCAGGAGCCAGAATGTGGCAATGAGGTGGAGTCAGTACATTACAGGAAGGAACGAGGTGGAATCAAGGCTTCAGAACGATGAGCCGGTTCAAGTGGTGTAGGTTGCAGCAGTTAGGAAAAGTCTGATAGTCTTACACAGGCCAGGCTACACCAGCGTCGAGAGCTGCATTAAACCACGCTTCGAACTGAACACCACAACAACAACAACAACAAGTCATACACCTTTAAAATTCTTCCTATCTGCAGCTGCCATCACTGAAAAGTTTCCTGGTCATTGGTTTATTGAGATGTGGAAATAGGTAGAAGTAAGAAAGCGCCAAACCTAGTGGATACGCTATATGTTACAACTATGTAAATGTACTGAACGAAAAGTCACACGGTAACGTACATTTATTGTGCAGCCAACCTTTACATCTCAGAGTAGTAATTGCTGCCCAAGTCCTCAATCATTTGTTTGACTATTCCGATCTTTGTCTTCCTCTACAGTTTTCACCGTCTTTAGCACCATCTAGTAGCGTGGAAGAAATGCCCTGACGTCTTAACATATGTCCTATCATCCTCTTCTTCGTCTCGTCAATGTTTCCCATATATTCCTTTCTTCGCCCATTCCGCAAAGAATCTCCTCATTTCTTATAAGATAATTTTCAACTCTTTCTGTTGTACCACATCTCAAAAGCCTCGATTCTCTTCTTTCCAGTTTTCTCATAGATCATGATTCACTAGCCTACAATGCCGTGTTTCAAACATACAATCTCAGAAATTTCTTCCTTAAATCAAGGGAGATTTCTAATAGTGATAGAATTCTTTCGACTGAGAATGCCGTCTTTGCTTGTGCTGAACTGATTTTTATGTTTTCCTTACTTCGTTCGTCATTTGCTTCCAAGGTAGCAAAATACATTAACCACATATATTTCGTGATCCACAATGTCAGTGATAAGTTTAGCGCTAATCTCATTTCTGCTGCTCCTCTAATTTCTTGGTTCATTGGTTTGCTCTTAATCCATATTTTGTACTCATTCCATTTAAAAGATCGTATAATTCCTCTTCATTTTCACTAAGGAGAGCTACGTCATCAACGCATTTCTTCAGTTGTGTTATCATTCATGAAACTTACTTCTGTTTATCTCACTGCTTGTCCGATGTATAGATTGAACAGTAGGTTCGTAAGAATACATCACTGTCATATGTCATTTTAATTCCAGCTCTTAGTTCTTGGTATTCGACCCTTCTTGTTCTCTCTTGGTTGTTGTTCACATAGCATAGCACCGAGCGAGGTGGCGCAGTGGTTAGCACACTGGACTCGCATTCGGGAGGACGACGGTTCAATCCCGTCTCCGGCCATCCTGATTTAGGTTTTCCGTGATTTCCCTAAATCGCTTCAGGCAAATGCCGGGATGGATCCTTTGAAAGGGCACGGCCGATTTCCTTCCCCATCCCGAGCTTGCGCTCCGTCTCTAATGACCTCGTTGTCGACGGGACGATAAACACTAAATCTCCTCCTCCTCCTTCATATAGCATACTGCTGTGCAGTCAGTGCCAAGTAACATAGCTCGATGAAACTTGAACCATATACACAAAGCACTGTGAAAAAGATAAATGAGAATTCTTTCACGAAAGAAGACGAAGTAAATATTCCAGAGTTCGAAACCAGAACAGCTGTTAGCACAAGTGAGATAAAAGTAGATATCTTAGGTGTTGCGAAACAACTCAAATCACTTAAGAAAGGCAAGTCTTCCGGTCCAAGTGGTATACAAATCAGGTTCCTTTCAGAGTATGCAGACAATAGCGCCTTTCTTAGCAATCATATACAACCGCTCACTTGACGAAAGGTCTGTTCCTAAAGACTGGACAGTAGCACAGGTCACACCAATATTCAAGAAAGTAAATAGGAGTAACCCATTGAATTACACACCCATATCACTGACCTCAATTTGCAGTAGGATTCAGGACCATATACTGTACTCGAACATTATGAATCACCTTGAAGAAAATTACTTATTGATACATAACCAACACGGAGTCAGTAAATATCGTTCTTGTGCAACGGAGCTAGTTCTTTATTCCCATGAAGTAATGAATGCTGTCGACAAGGGATCTCAGAGCGATTTACAGAAGGCTTTTGATACCGTTCCTGACAAGCGACTATTAATCAGATTGCGTGTATATGGAGTATCGTCTCAGTTGTGTGACTGGATTCGTGATTTCCTCTCAGAGAGGTCACAGTTCGTAGTGAAAGACGGTAAATCATCGAGTAGAACAGAAGTGATATCTGGCGTTCCGCAAGGTAGTGTCATAGGCCCTCTGCTGTTCCTGATTTACATAAATGATCTAGGTGATAATCTGAGCAGCCCCCTTAGATTGTTTGCAGACGACCCAGTAATTAACAGTCTAGTAAAATAACCATACGATCAATCCTAATTAAAAAATACTAGAGAGAATTTCTGTATGGTGCGAAAAGTGGTAACTGGCACTAAACAAAGAAAAGTGCGAGGTCATCCACATGGGTACTAAAAGAAATCCGATAAATTTTGGGTATACGATAAATCGCACAAATCTAAGGGCTGTCAATTCGACTAAATACCTAGGAATTACAATTACGAGCAACTTAAATTGGAAAGACCACATAGATAATATTGTGGGGAAGGCGAAACAAATACTGCGTCTTGTTGTCAGAACACTTAGAAGATGCGACAAACCCACTAAAGAGACAGCCTACATTACACTTCTCCGTCCTCTGCTGGAATAATGCTGCGCGGTGTGGGATCCTTACCAGGTAGGCCTGACGGAGCACATCGAAAGGGTGCAAAGAAGGGCACCTCGTTTCGTGTTATCGCGCATTGGGGTTGAGTGTCACTGATATGATACCCGAGTTGGGGTGGCAGTCACTGAAACAAAGGCGGTTTTCTTTGCTGCGAGATCTATTTACGAAATTTCAATCACCAACTTTCTCTTCCGAAGGCGAGAATATTTTGTTGACACCCATCTACGTAGCGAGAAATGATCATCATAATAAAATAAGAGAAATAGAACGGAAAGATTTATGTTTTCATTTTTCCCACGCGCCATTCGAGAGTGGAATGGTAGAAAAGTAGTACGAAAATGGTTGGATGAACCCTCTGCCAAGTACTTAAGTGTGAATTGCAGAGTAACCATGTAGATGTAGATGTAGATCCCCAATGAGACGAACAGAGATCACGCTTTTATTCGAAAATAATAATTGCGCTGAAGTCACAGTGATTCATGGTGGTTTCTGGACATTACAAAATGCGAAACGTGGTTCTTAACAGGGTGCGTGATCACCACCGACGGTGATGCATACTCTGCAACGTGTTCCCATGCTGGCCACAAGGTTACTGAGAAGTTTTTGTGGCAGAAAGTTCCATTCCTCCACCAGCGTGATAGGCAGTTGCTGGATGGTCGTTGGTGCTTGCGGACGTCCTGCAATACGACTCACCAACGAATTTGACACGAGCTCGATAGGATTTTAGTCGCGGAACGCGCAGACCAGTGCATTGGCCGAATATTCTCCCGTTCCAAATATTTCTTCATCTACGCTGTTCAACGCGGTCGCACATTGTCGTCCATAAAAATCAAGCCAGAGCCGAATGTGCCTCCCAACAGACGCCCTTAGAGAAGAAGTGTAGTGTCATAATAATTTTGACCAATGAATGTACCGTGTTCAAAGATTTAGAGGCCACTACGCCCATGCAACATTATGCCACCCTACACCATAACACCTCGGCCATCAAAAGGGTCATTTTCGACAAAGCTGGCTGTGTCTTCATATAGGAAATGAGCACTGAATGAATTTAATTGAAAGAATCCAATCCGTCAGTTACCGAGCGAATCGTAAATTTAAAAGGTGCTTCTCGGGTGAAGTAACGTGTTATGGATCTAAGATAAATTCCGCAGATATTATAAGTGTTCCAGCATAAACATCATTCTGTATATGATGCGATCTGACTGCGTGGTAAAAGTTCCTTCGGCAGTTAAGTTCGGCTGCTCCGGGCATCTAACAGGTACGAGGGTGAGTCAAATGAAAACCTTAAATTTGTAATAACAAATCGAAATTTCGCGCCGTTATTCTGTAAGTTGATAAGCGTGCTACAAACAGCGTGCAGAATGGCCTGTAGGTGACAGCATAGTGCAGATGCACACATACAATTGCAGTATCAGTATAAAGATGGCCGCCCCACTTGCGACTTGCACCAGGGATGAACAGCGTTCTATTATTCGGATTTTGCGTAGTGAAGGTGTGAAACCTATTGAAATTCATCGATGAATGAAGGTTCAGTACGGTGATGCATGTTTGTCACAGCAGCAAGTCTACGAATGGAGTAGGAAGTTCGCAAATGGTGTGACTTCAGTGGAAGATTCTCCTCGTCCAGGTCAGGCACAACGAGTTGTGACTCCACAGAACACTGCAGCAGTTGAAGCCATAGTGAAGGAAAACCGCCGAGTGACACTGAATGAAATTGCAGCATGTTTACAGATTAGTCATGGGTCACCACACCACATTGTGCATGATGTGCTCCAGATTCACAAAGTGTCTGCAAGATGGGTGGCACGGCAGCTGACTCCTGAAATGGGAGAACGACATGTTGGTGCTTTTGAAGAACTTCTTCGGCGCTTTGAACGAGAAGATGGGGGCTTCCTTGGAAGAATCGTTACTGGGGACGAAACCTGGATTTACTTCCACCAACCGGAAACTAAGAGAGTGAGCAAGGATTGGCGCCATTCCTCATCACCAAAACCAAAGAAGTTTCGAACAGAACCATCAGCAGGGAAGGTTATGCTGACACTCGTTTGTGACGAAAAAGGCGTCATTTTGGAGCATTACATGCCTAGAGGGACCACTGTCACCAGTGCATCATATACAGATCTCCTAAAAAATCATCTGCGGCCTGCAATCAAATCAAAGCGACGTGGATTGCTGTCAGCAGGTGTCCTTTTGCAACATGACAATGCAAGGTCCCACACTGTCCATACAACAGTTGCAACAATCACAGACCTGCATTTTGAGTATCTTCCTCATCCACCATACTCACCAGACCTTGCCCCAAGTGATTTCAATATGTTTGGACCACTCAAAGACGCAATGGGACGAAAGAAGTTCCGTTCTGATGAAGAGGTACGCCACGCGGTGCATGAGTGGTTGCGCGGACTACCATAAGAATTTTTTCTAAAGGAATTATGCACTTTGTAAGCGCTGGAGGACTTGCATTGAGCGTGGAGGAAGTTATGTTGAAATGTGATACAGCTTTTTACCACTTCTGCACAATAAATAATATTCTAAAAAATATTTAAGGTTTTCATTTGACTCACCCTTGTATAACAGAATATTCCACAACAAATCTAAGAATCAACAGTTCCCCGAACTTCACACAGCAAGTAATAAATTTTAAAAAAACTGATCTGCAAACAATTAAAACTAAACATCACACAGTCACACGTATCCTCTCAGTATGTAAAAAAAGAATCGCTGAAATAATTGAACAAATAAATTCTGCGTATCTCAGCATTAACTTCGATTATCGCGGCCTGGCACAAATAAAATAAAGGTTAGTCAGTAACGAATACAGACCAAAGGCCGACTATTACAATAGTCTTCATGTTTTCTTCTGCTACATCCGTCATCCAGGTACCTCTTTCCCTGAAGCGTGCAGCTGGGTGCTGGCTCGGTATCCCTTAATCGTCGAGAAAATGTAACAAATTTCCGCACAATGATTAATAAACGCTTTTATTTCCACTCTCTACCTTCCTCTAATCACTCAGCAAACGTTTTCAACACATCATTCTAGTTTTACGTTTTGAATTAATGCTTTGCGTGGCAATAAAAGGGCGAATGCAAACGGGCCGTGATGTGCTGAAAATATTTTTTTCTCCTCCATTGACATTTCCCCCTCCTCCCGTAGAACAGGCACAGTTTGGACTGTCAGAGACAACACATTTATCTGCGCCTCACCCAGAGCGATGTAAAATGTGGAAAGTGGTTTAAAACATTAAAACAGTGTTAAATGATGTTTAGTTCGTAAACTTAAATAACGATGATTTTCTTATAGATTAGAACAATAAAATCCGATTCCTCACAATTCCACGATAAAACCTCATGTCTACCACTGATGGTTTACATTGTTGAAGATGCTGGTAATGCACGATTTGAGACAATCAGGGGTAAGGGCAGATTTGTAGGTGGATTTGTTGATGTTGAGTATAGAGTGAGCGTTAGGCTATATGGATTTTTGTTGGAGAATATTTTGGGAAAAAAGATGGATAGAACTGATAGGTAAGATTGGGAACGTGATTAAAGTTTCGAAGGGACAGATGTATATGTGTAAGATTAGAGGTATATGTTGTTTAAGCCCGACGGAATACGAAGGTTGGAAATCATGGATCAAACGGATGGGTGGTTGCTGTCAAGTCTTCAGGAAGTATTAGAAATTCGAAGATGTTCAGAATGAGAGAACAAATGGGGGTGGGGGAAATTAATAAGTTAAAATATTCGGTTGTGAGATGATAGCAGAACGCAAAAATCAGTTCATAGCGCGTGGTGTTCGTTGATTTGAGGAAAGTGACAGGATTTTGTTGGAGTGGAAAACAAGGTGGCATCGGATAAGAGAGGGTAGGTTGGTTGAAATCTTTGTACATGTGAAAGATAGAGGGATGCATTCCCAATGTTTGGTAGGTTACCAGTTTTAGTCTACTGTGATATTTCCGTCGTATGGTCAGTAGGTGGAATTTACATATTACTGTGTGGCCAAGGATTAATGTAAGGTATTACAGACTTTTAGTCAAACGAATAAGACGGTTCTAAAAGGGGAAATAAAAGTCGTGATGGTTGAAGCTGTGCAATGTTCGTCCTCTGTTATTGTCTATGTCATGTAAGGCTTAATCCTGAAGAGCCATTGGTTGCACCAAGAGGTAAGTAGATTAAGACATAGTTGGCAAGATTTTTGAGATTTTTGGGAGGTAGAGTATAGAATTAGTAGCGTGGGGTCATCAGGGTATTGGAGGGAGGGGCGGGGGAGCTTAGGAGGATAACGGTTAGGTATACGAACAGCCTTGAGGATATACAAGAGTGGAGATAGACATAGATAGATAGATAGATCGAGGGAGAGAGAGAGGGGGGGGAGGGGGGAGAGAAGAGAGTCTTGGAACCCACCTGCATCAACATGGAAAATGAACACTCCTTATAAATCTTCACCAGTTTCGAATAACTTCACAATGATGATAAAACGTCTGAAAAACACTCTCTTATGATGGTATGGTAAATTAGCGATTCTGTCTGAATGGGACCAACACAGCATTACCGCAAAAAAAACCTTTTTGGAAGGCCTAACTTTTATTATTGCAGAACATGTCTCATCGGTACAAATACAAAATTTCGTCGATATCAACACCACCTCTGTGTGAGGCTGAGAAACATTCAGTATGCCATTGGTGTTCAGGTTTTTGGTAGAATATTATTTCCCAAAAGCCTTGTTCCGATGTCTGCAGCCAACTTGCAGATATTAGGGGTAAGGATTGGGGTGGGAAGTGTTCCCCTGGAAATTGTGATAGGACCGCTATTATGTTCTATATACATAAATGAACTGAAGGACAGGGGATGCAGCAATCTGCGACTACTTGCTGGTGATGCTGTGGCGTACGGAAAGGTGTCGTCGTTGAGTGACTGTAGGAGGATACATGATAACTTGGACAAAATTTCTAGTTGACGTGATGAGTGGCAGCTAGCTCTAAATGTAGAAAAATCTAAGTTAATGCAGATGAGTAAGAAAAACAAACCTGTAATGTTCGAATACAGCATTAGTAGTGCGCTGTCATGTGGAGCATATCTTGCAGCAACGTTGTAAAGCAATGTAAGAAGTATTCTAGGGAAGACGAAAAGTCTTCGGTTTATTGGAAACATCTTAGGAAAGTGTGGTTGATATCTAAGTCAGACACCATATAGGACGCTTGTGCCATCCAGCCTTGAGTACTGCTCGAGTTTTTGAGGTGGTATTGAATGAAGACATTGAAGCAAGTCAGAGGGTGCTAGATTTGTTATCAGTGAGTTCGCGCAACATGCAATAATTATGGAGATGCTTCGGGAACACAAATGGGAATCCCTAGAAAGAAGGCAACGTTCTTTCCAGGGAACGCTATTGAGAAAATTTAGGGAACCAGCATTTAAAGCTGACTGCAGAACGATCCTACTGCTATCAACGAACGTTTCACGTAAGGATTACGAAGATAAGAAAAATTAGGGCTCGTACAGAAGTATAAAGACAGTCGGTTTTCCCTCGCTCTATTTGCAAGTGGAACAGGAAAAGAAATTACTGGCAGTGGAGCAGGGTATAGGTCGCGCAGGATACGGTGGCCGAAGCGCAGTGACTAGTTTCCTACCAAAAAGCTGGGCGAGTTCATTTGTTTGTTCAGAAGGGGCCGAAAAGCGCTTGTCATCTTTCAGCCGTTCGGAAATGACAGAATCGACACCCTCGCCCTGCAACCTGTCTCAAACGATTTTACATAAACTATTCGATAAAGAAATTTCATTTTTGCTTTACTTGTAGCTTTATATGTCAAGTTCATTATGATGTGACAATAATTTCATTAATGGTCACAGTTACTGGGATATTTACGTGTAAGTGAGACGCTGCGTGAAATTCGAAAAGTTTGCAATGAATAATAGGGGACGACATGATTTTGCGTCTGGTGCGTATTACATAATATATTGCTGCATCTGAAATTTAGCTAACGTATTGAACTTTTCTTTGGATATGGTTGGAGGTCTCTATCTGTCACCAATCACGAGAAAATTGATCTGACGTAGCACACCCATTTACGATCGCGCCGCGCCAGCGATGAAGTCAGAGTGAAATACGCACAATATTTCTCATATTTCATAAACGGTTTGAGATATCGAAATATGAGTTTGGCCAATGACAGCACACAAAGAGGAGATTATTTTGCCATATGGTTATTGTGCAAAACTTCGTTATCCGCCGTGTTATTCCACTAACTACACACTTTTCTGATAAAAGAATGTAATTTTTAAGGGCCATCGATAACTGTTGAAACAAGAAATGCTATGGTTTTTGTAACAAGATAACTGAAGTCATTACATGTTTATTTTGTAACGAGGATGTGCTTTTTCCTAAGATACTGACCTTACTTTTCCTCATTTCCTCACTTTATAAATCACCATGTCAGAATTCTCTCGCAATTGTGTCTGCACAACATGTTACTGAGGTGAGGCTGTGTAAAATCCGCTGAGTTTTGGCAAAAGAAGCAAATTTTATCATGGCAACGAGAGAAATGTTTAGGTTTTACTCAAATACCCCTCGTGACTCTTCTCTGAAAGTTACAAATGGTTAACAAACCAGGCGAAATAAATAGCTGCATTCTCGACAGAATCCTTTTTAGATACTTTTGAATGGTCACCGTGCAAGTGTGGGTGGGGAGGGGCCCAGCTTAGTATTTACCAAAAATGTGAGTGTTGGCTTCTGTTTAGAATGGCACTTCCCCTCCAGTGCTCGGAATTTCCCCTACAGCGCTCTGTGCGACCCCCACCACTGCCGCTCTCCCCAGGCTTCCCCACCCGACTGCACTTCCAGCGGCCACTACATTTTGCGCGCACTATACAATCCGCCCCGCACCGTACAGTGGTTTGCGATGTAAGTACGTAGACGTATATGTACTTTAATATGAAACGCCTCACCCTTATTCGTGATTCAGAATAGCAGCTTTTTTATTACCATCGAACAGTCTACGCCCTGTGCTCTTTATTTCAGAAACGTGGATATCTGAGTGTGGCACTGAAGTCTACGTACAGCTTGGTGTGTTGTAACAGTACGTACACTGCTTGTGTGAGGTCTGAGGACTGCAACTGTGTGCCTTTAGCAGGCGGTGCTCTGCGAGGATGGCGGCGGTGGGGCCGTACCCGCTGCCGCCCCCGGGGGCGGCTCTGGTGTCGCGGCTGCTCAACCTGCTGCAGCGCTGAGCCGACGACGCCTGTACTGCCACACGCTTCTGACCCGACCGGGGCGTTCGTAAGGGACGCCGTCGCGCTCACACGTCTTACCAGGTTCTCACGCACGGCTCGCTGGTTGTGGGACACGGGAGGTGCTAACCCTGGTCTGGTGCCTGCTTCACTAACAAAGCGGTGGCGGTTTTGGGATCATTTCGACAGCTGCTATTCAAATATGCTTACGGCGAATCACGCATTTTAGCAGTGGTGCTACAAGGTCTTAGCAGCGAAAGAGTGAATCTTTGGAGATCGTATCACCTCCATTATCCTACCAGACTACACTACCCAAACAACTCGCATTTTTATGAAACATTTCTTTTTCCACTCACCACCCGACGCTGACATCCGTCTTTTACTGTTTTGCGATAATTTCGTCATCTCTACATAACGACTACAGCCAAAATCGTATGTAATATGCTGTGCACATTGAAAGCTTTCCACAATACTTACTTTAGCTCTTTCAGTTCACAGACTATGACCCCAGATTTTAGGCATTGTAAAATTACACCTTGTAACCTTCCCGTATAAATAAAAAATATATAAAATAAAGAAGTGTAACCTTCCGGAACAAAAAAATAAAAAATAATAATGAAATTTGGATAATTAAATTCTGACGTATGAAGACTGATAAATCTTAACTCATGAAAAGCTGATAAATTTTGACGTGAGCAGCGCTACGCCATGGCCCTGTGAAATCAATCTGAATCATGTCCGTGAGAAATAAACTGAAAAATTCTTACCTCGTGATGGTGTCGCCGGATAGCGCGGTCTATATATCTGCTCGTAAATGGCACAGCTTAGTGCATTGCTGGCCTGTCTACTAATACTGGATAACATTTGTCTGAGATCTGAATTACGAGAAAAACTGACTTTACCTAGTGACACAGCTGGTCGTCTGATTACTAAAGAACACATCACTATGATCTGACAAAAATTCTAGAATATTTTAATTTAGATCAATGACCGGCTCGGGACTGGCAATGGCTTAAGGGGAAGTTATACTTTTATAGTTGACCGGTAAAAACAATCATATTTTGAAAATTTTTTACATTATTGATAAAGATCTACAATCAAGTAGACGGGAAAATTGAATGTATTACAAATCTGGGTCAACTGGTGCTGACGAATCACAAAAGAAACGATTTAAACAAATTCATATTAACAGACAAGTGACTTAACTACGCGCATGCCAATAAAAAATAATAAAATTTACCTTACAATAGATGGTTGACTTAATTACACTGTTGATTTTTCATTATATTAACAATTATTCATTTGTTCATCATCATCTCATTCCATGGTATCATTTAGCTCTGCGGCTGATCACAATTATTATTCATTTCCATATAATAAAATTTCGCAATTTAACAACTACTCACTGTAAACTGCGGTGTACCAGCGACAGACTACAACTGCCCTGTAGCAGCGAGCGACTGCAACTGCGGCAGAGACTGCTCTGACCTGCGACTCTACTGCAGCTCTCTTTTTGACAGGGGCAAAGATATTTTATGTCTCAGGCAGCGCCTTGAACTGTCGTTCTAGCAAGTGAGGAATACATCGAGATTACATGTGCTCCAGCAGGGTGGTGAACCCCTTACACCCTTGATATGAAATTTAACCCATAGGTGAATGAACGCAATCAGTCTTAATTTTGTTGTCAAGCTTGCACGTTTGGTGAGAACTTCTGCAGAGCGCAGCGGAATAACTAGGGGGTGGTTCAACATTAGGTAAACCAAGATTAAACTGAAACTATAGTCCACACAATACACCCCATGTCGCTACTAACTGTACAAGTGTAAGAATTATACCTCACAGATATAATTCATGTCATGTAAATCCTTTTTCTCTGTGTTTTATATAGCACCTAATAAATCAAATATATCTGAAATTGTGTGGTATTTAACCCGAAGTCGTCGTCACCGCTAGCACGTGTCTTCAAAGTCCAACAGCGGCACGAACGTATTGGTGAAAGTTTTGTTTCAATGAAATTCAATCACTACTGAGGACTGTTCGTTTCTTCTCGGCTTGAAATGCAATTAAAATGAATGTACTACATTCAAGAAACAAGTTCTTACGTGAACACATCTGAAGTAATGGAAAACATGGAAGCAAATTTTAACGAAGACAGGAGAGAGTCAATATGAGTCCATCTGTTTGACTGCCATGCTTGACACCCGGGTTCGATTCCTGCTACTGCTAGGAATTTTTCCTTGGTGGAAGCACTGTAACAGAGTACATTCAACCTCGTGAGATCAATTGAGCAGCTATTTAACCGGATAGTAGCGGCTCCAAGGTCAAGAAACCCGACAGATACCGGGACAGAGGTGTGCTGACCATGTGCTCCTCCACACTGCATCTAGTGACGCCATTGGCTGAGATTGACACGGCGGTCGCTAGGATACTATTGGCCCGTCTAGGGTCAGAACGCGGAACTGTAATCTCAAAACTCACGTAACGTACAGTCACGTAAATGCAGTCCAAGCATCCCAGCGAGCAACCATCTTGCCGTCATCCAGAATGAAGTCAGCTCAATGTACCCATTTCATTATCACAAAAGAAAGCAGCTATACTAAACAGATCAGCACGTCGCCGCTGTAGTCGACAGAAGGATAGTATGCGTCTTTGCCTGATGGCGACCAGGCCTCGTGAACTGATTCAACCGCCAAGACTTTCATGCTGTCTGGCTCAAATCAAAGGTCATGCGATTTGAGAACATACACTCGTGGTTCCCACTCAACGAAATATTACCCCTGGAGATTGCTAGAAAACTACACATTTTTAGGCTGACAAGAGTCTTTTGATATGCGCCCAAACACGTGGCACGAAATGTGTGTAGCAGCAAACTACTTTCATTTTTCAAGCCCACGTATGCCCCTACTATTTTGCCCCTAAATTCTTCCTTACAATACCAAGTTAGCTACTTCGATTTGTTGTACCATATATCCCAGCAAAAAAATGGCTCTGAGCACTATGGGACTCAACTGCTGAGGTCATTAGTCCCCTAGAACTTAGAACTAGTTAAACCTAACTAACCTAAGGACACCACAAACATCCATGCCCCAGGCAGGATTCGAACCTGCGACCGTAGCGGTCTTGCGGTTCCAGACTGCAGCGCCTTTAACCGCACGGCCACGTCGGCCGGCCTATATCCCAGCAACTTGTACATTCTTCTGCTAAGCGCCTTTCACATTCTTTCCTCATCTATTCTCATTAGTACTTCTTTTACTTCCTTGTTCTGTACTTCGTCTGTTTACTTAATATTTAACATTATTTGTTTATACTGAATTTCAAATGCTTTCAGTCTCTACTTATTCTGGATATCTAACATTCCACGTTTCACTTCCACATAAGGCTGTGCTCCAAACACTTTCAGAAATTTCTCCCTCACTTCGCTATCTATTCTTTGCTACCACTAGAGATTTTGCATTGAGGAAAATTCTCTTCGTCTGTCCCACTCTGCTTCATATACCTCCCATCCTCCGAGCGTAATGATGTAATCGTGCTTCCTAGATGTGAGAATTCCTTCACTTGTCCGCGACTGTATCGTTAGCAAATTTGGTATCAAGCAAGTTGTTACTCTACTTTCTGCTACACATCATCTTCCACATTTCCTACATCTTCCTCACATCCAATCAGGCAGGTTATGTGGTCCGCGAACGATTCCCGGCTGTGTTGGAGATTTTCCTCCGCTCGGGGACTGGGTATTGTATTGTATTTATCATCATCATCTCATACCCATTGACATGCAAGTCGACGAAGTGGCTTTAACTCTAAAGGATTGCACCAGGCGACAGGTCTATCCGACGGGAGGCCTTAGCCACATGACACTTCATTTCAGCTCTTGCATTCTACTGAACTAGTGTTGTAACTTCACTTCGTCACCAGTCAGGGTGGATACTGTGACGTTGACACTAGCCTGCAGGGTGCTGCTGATAAGTCAGTGTCAACAAGGACTCTGCTCCCCACACACAGTATCAGGCATGAATGCATATAAATATTACAGTTAATGAATAACTGTTGTTGTATACATGGAAGAATCCGGGAGATACTAAAAGGTATCAGATAGATTATATAATGGTAAGACAGAGATTTAGGAAACAGGTTTTAAATTGTAGGACATTTCCAGGGGCAGATGTGGATTCCGGCCACAATCTATTGGTTATGAACTGTAGATTAAAACTGAAGAAATTGCAAAAAGGTGGGAATTTAAAGAGATGGGACCTGGATAAACTGACTAAACCAGAGGTTGTACAGAGTTTCAGGGAGAGCATAAGGGAACAATTGACAGGAATGGGGGAAAGAAATACAGTAGAAGACGAATGGGTAGCTCTGAGGGATGAAGTAGTGAAGGCAGCAGAGGATAAAGTAGGTAGAAAGACGAGGGCTGCTAGAAATCCTTGGGTAACAGAAGAAATATTGAATTTAATCGATGAAAGGCGAAAATATAAAAATGCAGAAAATGAAGCAGGCAAAAAGGAATACAAACGTCTCAAAAATGAGATCGACAGAAAGTGCAAAATGGCTAAGCAGGGATGGCTAGAGGACAAATGTAAGGATGTAGAGGCTTATCTCACTAAGGGTAAGATAGATACTGCATACAGGAAAATTAAAAAGACCTTTGGAGAAAAGAGAATCACTTGTATGAATATCAAGAGCTCAGATGGAAGCCCAGTTCTAAGCAAATAATACTGCGTGAAGAGTTTGACAGAGCACTGAAAGACCTGAGTCGAAACAAGGCCCCGGGAGTAGACAACATTCCATTAGAACTACTGACGGACTTGGGAGAGCCAGTCATGACAAAACTCTACCATCTGGTGAGCAAGATGTACGAGACAGGCGAAATACCCTCAGACTTCAAGAAGAATATAATAATTCCAATCCCAAAGAAAGCAGGTGTTGACAGATGTGAAAATTACCGAACTATCAGTTTAATAAGTCACAGCTGCAAAATACTAACACGAATTATTTACAGACGAATGGAAAAACTGGTAGAAGCCGACCTCGGGGAAGATCAGTTTGGATTCCGTAGAAATGTTGGAACACGTGAGGCAATACTGACCTTACGACTTATCTTAGAAGAAAGATTAAGGAAAGGCAAACCTACGTTTCTAGAATTTGTAGACTTACAGAAAGCTTTTGACACTGTTGACTAGAATACTCTCTTTCAAATTCTAAAGGTGGCAGGGGTAAAATACAGGGAGCGAAAGGCTATTTATAATTTGTACAGAAACCAGATGGCAGTTATAAGAGCCGAGGGGCATGAAAGGGAAGCAGTGGTTGGGAAGGGAGTGAGACAGGGTTGTAGCCTCTCCCCGATGTTATTCAATCTGTATATTGAGCAAGCAGTAAAGGAAACAAAAGAAAAATTTGGAGTAGGTATTAAAATCCAGGGAGAAGAAATAAAAAATTTGAGGTTCACCGATGACATTGTAATTCTGTCAGAGACAGCAAAGGACTTGGAAGAGCAGTTGAATGGAATGGACAGTGTCTTGAAAGGAGGATATAAGATGAACATCAACAAAAGCAAAACGAGGATAATGGAATGTAGTCGAATTAAGTCGGGTGATGCTGAGGGAATTAGATTAGGAAATGAGACACTTAAAGTAGTAAAGGAGTTTTGCTATTTGGGGAGTGAAATAACTGATGATGGTCGAAGTAGAGAGGATATAAAATGTAGACTGGCAATGGCAAGGAAAGCGTTTCTGAAGAAGAGAAATTTGTTAACATCGAGTATAGATTTAAGTATCAGGAAGTCGTTTCTGAAAGTATTTGTATGGAGTGTAGCCATGTATGGAAGTGAAACATGGACGATAAATAGTTTGGACAAGAGGAGAATAGAAGCTTTCGAAATGTGGTGCTACAGAAGAATGTTGAAGATTAGGTGGGTAGATCACGTAACTAATGAGGAGGTATTGAATAGGATTGGGGAGAAGAGAAGTTTGTGGCACAACTTGACTAGAAGAAGGGATCGGTTGGTAGGACATGTCCTGAGGCATCAAGGGATCACAAATTTAGCATTGGAGGGCAGCGTGGAGGGTAAAAGTCGTATAGGGAGACCAAGAGATGAATACACTAAGCAGATTCAGAAGGATGAAGGTTGCAGTAGGTACTGGGAGATGAAGGAGCTTGCACAGGATAGATTAGCATGGAGAGCTGCATCAAACCAGTCTCAGGACTGAAGACCACAACAACAACAACAAATTAATAACTACGTATCTATAGCTCTACAGATCAACAGAAAAAGTCCGCAAAGCTTGTAAGGGTATTGCAGGGTAAGCTGTGCTAAAAAATTATTGTTAATAAAAAAGTTCGATACGTTGCGCTGTTTATGGGTTAATTAGCATTGTGCGCGCAAACTCAAGTGGCTTGCCATATATTCTTAGTGTCTGTTGTCACAGTGTAGATGAGAGGGCACAGGACTGCCCAGTCTTTGGCTCGAGCTCGATCCTTACTACCGACCCATGTCTGATTTTTGCATCGTCGTCTTTTTCAGTTTCAGGAAACCAAACGAAGAGCGCATTTGGCGACACAGTCTCTGACAGGCCGCTCGAATTCGCTCGCGCAACCGTCTGGTTGGCTACATTTAGCGCTAATTAACTTGGAAACGGTGCAACGTATCGAATTTTTTCTTAAAGATTATTTCTCAGCACTTAAACCGCAAAACGTTTAAAAACCTTTCATATTGTTTCTGACCACCCCGTATGTGTCAAAAACACTGATTTATTCAGTTACACAAAACACTTTCGAATCCTGGTCCGGTATAAATTTTCAACTGTAACCACTGAGTTATTTCAATGTCCCATTATAGCAGCAGTCGAAAATTTCTTTCGTTAAGTACAAAAATTTGACTTTTATGCGATCATTGTGCAAACAATCCTAACCAGTATCAGTATTCTGTTCAGAAGCTAAGTCCAAATAGGCAAAAATTTCCTTTTTGCTATAGATGCTGCTCCATCACGATGTCTTGAGTTGATTTGGCATCACGCTTCGTTGGTGAGCGTGGCGATTTCTTCAGCGGACAGATCGATACTCCACAGCAGGCCAGCTGCGATTCAACTGCTGAGCCCGATGGATCTGCAACTCGTCGTTAAGTTGCGTTCATTTGCGCTGTGATATTAAACTGTGCGCTGCTTTTTCCATGTGACTGCTGACGTGCAACGTAACTACTGTGAGGCTGTCGACCTCTGTTGTAGGCCGCTCCAATTCCTAGCGATATCGCTCCGCCTGGCGTGTGGGCTGACCCGCACAGCTAGCGTTGCTAGAGGGAAGGCTGGCTTCCAGTGAAGTAGCCACCACAAGGTTCGCGCTCACAATACACTACTGGCCATTAAAATTGCTGCACCACGAAGATGACGCGCTAAAGACGCGAAATTTAACCTACAGGAGGAAGATGCTGTTATATGCAAATGATTAGCTTTTCAGATCATTCACAAAAGGTTGACGCCGGTGCCGACACCTACAACGTGCGGACATGAGTAAAGTTTCCAACCGATTTCTGATACACAAACAGCAGTTGACCGGCGTTGCCTAGTGAAACGTTGTTGTGATGCCTCGTGTAAGGAGGAGAAATGCGTACCATCACGTTTCCGACTTTGATAAAGGTCGGACTGTAGTCTATCGCAATTGCGGTTTATCGTATCGCGACATTGCTGCTCGCGTTGGTCGAGATCCAATGACTGTACGCAGAACATGGAATCGGTGGTTTCAGGAGGGTAATACGGAAGGCCGTGGTGGACCTCAACGGCCTCGTATCACTAGCAGTCGAGATGACAGGCGTTTTATCCGCATGGCTGTAACGGATCGTGCAGCCACGTCTCGATCCCTGAGTCAACAGATGGGGACGTTTGCAAGACAACAACCATCTGGACGAACAGATCGCAGATCGACGACGTTTGCAGCAGCATGGACTATCAGCTCGGAGACCATGGCTGCGTGTAGGCTTGACGGTGCATCACAGACAGGAACGCCTGCGATGGTGTACTCAACGACGGACCTGGGGGCACGAATGGCAAAACGTCATTTTTTCGGATGAATCCAGGTTCTAGAATGAGATTTTCACTCTGCAGCGGAGCGTGCGCTGATATGAAACTCCCTGGCAGATTAAAACTGTGTGCCGGACCGAGACTCGAACTCGGGACCTTCCAGGTTCTGTTTACGGCATCATGATGGTCGCATCCGTGTTTGGCGAATCGCGATGAACGCACATTGGATGCGTGTATTCGTCATCGCCACACTGGCGTATCACCCTGCGTGATGGTATGGGGTCTCATTGGTTACCCGTTTCGGTCACCTCTTGTTCGCACTGACGGGACTTTGAACAGTGGACGTTACATTTCAGATGTGTTACGACCCGTGGCTCTACCCTTCATTGGATTCCTGCGAAACCCTACATTTCAGCAGGATAATGCACGACCGCATGTTGCAGGTCCTGTACGGGCCTTTCTGGATACAGAAAATGTTCGACTGCTGCCCTAGCCAGCACATTCTCCAGATCTCCCACCAATTGAAAACGTCTGGTCAATGGTGGCCGAGCAACTGGCTTGCCACAATACGCCAGTCACTACTCTTGATGAACCTATGGTATCGTGTTGAAGCTGCATGCTCAGCTGTACCTGTACACGCCGTCCAAGCTCTGACTCAATGCCCAAGCGCATCAAGGTCGTTATTACGGCCAGAGGTGGTTGTTCTGGGTACTGATTTCTCAGGATCTATGCGCTCAAATTGCGTGAAAATGTAATCACATGTCAGTTCTAGTATAATATATTTGTCCAATGAATACCCGTTTATCATCTGCATTTCTTCTTGGTGTAGCAATTTTGATGGCCAGTTGTGTAAATACACCGTTGGGGGGGGGGGGTTAGACAGCTCACCACGAAAGAATTATCCGAATGGGGTCTAAATAGGTAGTTATGATTTACATGTACAGACAAACTAATGATTATAATTTCACAAAAATGGGATGATTTATTCAAGAGAAAGAGGTTTTACAAATTGAGGAAGCAATAACCTCTGGTCTTTAAACAAGCATTTATTCGGCTTGTCTTTGACAGACAAAGTTTTTGGATGTCATCCTGAGGAATACAGTGCCAGATTCTGTCTAATTGGCGTGCTATATCGTCAAAAGCCCGAGGTGACTGGATGCCCTGCCCGTAATGTTTCAGATTTTCTCAGCTGGGGAAAGATCCGGCGACCTTGCTGGCCAAAGTAGTGTTCGGCAAACACGAAGCAAGCAGTAGAAATTCTCGAAGTGTGCAGGTGGGTTGTTAAATGTAAGACTTGATAGCTTGCTATGAAGGGCAACCAAATGAGGTGTAGATTATTGTCGACGTGTTATTGTATTGTCAGGGTGCCACGTAAGACAACCAGAGGAGTTTTGCTATGAAAAGAAACGAGGCTCCAGATTTTAATTCCTTGTTCTCGGATCGTATGGCGGGAGACAGTCAGGTTGGTATCCCGCCGTTGTTTGGGGCGTCTCCAGACACGTTTTCGTTGGTCATTGGGGCTCAGTTCGAAGCGAAACTCATCGTTCAAGATAAATCTACACCACTCCATAAGATTCCAGGTCGAAGACCTGTCTGAAGATGCCCCGGACGATGCTGAGGTATCAAATTTACTGTTGCCAGCCATAAGGGCCGACAAGCAGAAGTGATGATCTGGGATCCCATTTCCGGCAACCTTGTAGCACAGCGGTAGGTCGACGATATTCTACAACCAGTTTAGTTGCCCTTCTTGGTAAGCCATCCTGGGCTTACATTTCAGCAAGTAATGTCCACCGACAGGCAGTTTCTACTGCTTATTTTTTGTGCTTGCCAAAATCTACCTTGGCCAACCAGGTCGCCGGATCTCTTCCCGACTGAGAACGTTTGGAACATTATGGGCAGAGCCCTCCAACCAGCTCGGTATTTTGACGATGTAAGGCGCCAGTTGGACAGAATTTGTTACGACGTTCCTCAGGATATTATCCAAAAACTCTGAGAATCAATGTCAAGCAAAATAACTGCTTGCTTAAAGACCAGATTTGGATCAACGCATTATTAACTTGCCCCATTTGTGAAGCTACTTCTCTTGAATGATTCATCTCAATGTTCAGAAATTGTAATCATTTATTTGTATGTGCATCAAATTCATAGATTTCCCTCCCATTCGGATAGTTCCTTTGTGGTGTGTCTTTTTTTTTCTTGGAGAGTAGCCCCTCCAAATCCTAGGACGCCGTAGGCCTCACCTCTATCTCCTCTTTCCAATCACCTTCAACACGATCAGTTCCGTTCGCCACTGGATACTGACGCCAGTGTTCAGAGCCGTTGTGAATACGTCGAAAGGGTCTACTATGCCTCACCACGAAAAAAAAGAATAAAAACTGCAGCTACTTTAGTAGTCATGGAACGGCGACAAAGGGTAACACTAAGGTGGGAACCACGCCCACTTCCACGTCAACATGTAACTTCGACCTAAAACCCAATTATTATTCAACCTCTTTTCATACATGGCATGCTGTTAATAACATGTCGTACTTCCATTCCTTATCTGCAGCCCCGATATCACTACGAAATATACCATTGTATACCAGCTGTTCTAGAATATCCTCTTGCAGTGTAATTCTAGTTGACTTCCACTCTCGGATCATGAAATCCTCTGGGCAGCCTTCCTTCGCACTATATCGAACTCTCTTCTCCACACGCTTTGACACATTAGGACACTCCTTTCTTGCGTTTCTTTGCCAACATTTCTATAAAAAGTTAGAATTTCACCTAAGAATACCAACCCACAGTTTGCGTTACTTTCTAACCACAAACCTTTCATATGGCTCGCCCTCCTTACCGTGAACCATCAGTGCATTGCCTCCCCGTACCCTATAATTGCATACAATTATTCAGTCTTCTCTCTCTTTTCATACAGACAACGCTTCGTCTGCACCAACTTTTCCCACCTGACGCACTACAAGCATAACAGGGAAACATATGAGGGCGCCAGTGAAAACACATTATACACGGTAGAAAGCAGTATTTCCCATACTTCCTTTTACTATGCACTGATCTAAACTCTGAAACAAATGAGGATTACGACCTTTTAATACAGTACGTGATGAAAGCATATTCACATACTTCGTATTGTTTAAACTCTCAGTTAACAAAAATATAACCGGTGAATAGATGTGAGACCACTCGATAGATTGGCACTTAGAATATTTTTCGACAATTTCATATATTCTAATACCAGCGAAACCATTCTTTTTACACGTTAATTGTTTAATATGCATTCATAGTAGTTATGTAGACAAAGAAATGTTAGAAGATTTCAGATGGAAGAAGATGCTCAAAATCCTGCACAAAAACAAGTGTGTTGAATAAAAATAGATCATAAAAGAAAAGTTCGTTCAAAAAGGATGTGCTATTCACCCACAGTCTACCAGCGTCGCTGCTTTTTCTGTTACTTGTATACATTGGAGAAAATTAAAGAGAATTTTAAAACTGTACTCGTAAAATCGTAGACAGTGGAGGCCTCTTCCGAAAAAGACGACTCAGAAAAGCTGTAAAATGCAATGAACAGCCTACATAGCAGAGTACGCGTATGAAATATTGAAAGTCTGCCCCTTGTTTGTTATGCTGATTATTTTTCATGTAAGAAGTATCTCCCTTTAATATAAGCGGACGCAGTGCTCCATGGTTCCCATTTCTACCGCTATGTGTCTAATTCTTTCAATTAGGTCCGATAAATTGAGATATGGGTAATTAAACCGGCTAGAAAAGATAGTATCCTAATTTAAAAATGAAGCAACGGATAACGCATTATCGGTGAATGGCCATGCAACAATACGTACACATTAGGGACTGTAAGGCTTTCTTTTTTTTTTTTTTTTTTTTTTGATACTATGAATTCAGTCAGTCGCACAAAGTGCATAATGCATACAATGGATATGCCTGGATTGAAAATTCATAGAATATAGTCATTATCTCAGTGGTATGGATGAAGGATACTGAATAACGCTAAGAGAAAATTTCAATTTTCATTCTGATTTATTTCGATAATATTTAAGAAAACTATTACCCTCTGTGACAAAACGTACATGAAATATATTATATTTAAGAAAACGACCACTCTCAGTGACAAAACCTTCATGAAGCACTCACTATCTCTTGCATCTCGTCATACCAGAAACATAGACAACACTTCGTCACCAGTTACATCTACTAATGATTAAAATGGGTAAAAATGAATGTTATTGTATGGTGGCCTCTTAACACCATTTAGTTATTGTCACACCTATTTAACGCGCGGAGTAGGGAAGGATATTATCTTTCACTCTCTCAAACATTACTTGGGTTACTACACATGCAGTACCATGCGGATAAGTTCATGTTGAAACCGCGTATTATGCAACCGCAATGCAACGTGAGCAAACCATCCCAGGCTTCATGACTCCACATTATTCATGCTATGATTAACGAAAGGCAAATCCAGTGACTACCGATATGAATGCTGGCAACACGTGGCCAAGTTCGACAACAAAGAAACGAGTAAAATAAACCGCTGAATCATGAAAAACTTATATTGCTTGTATCCTGAACTAAACTATACAACAAATGAAACATTAATGAGCCTATCCGCTACTGACCTAAGAACAAGAACCGTTGGTTCATGGCCTCCATCACCTCGCGCCCAAATCCGCTAGTTGAAACACATTAATCTGAAAAATTTCTACAAATAAAACATCGCTGAACGTTTCCCGGTATTAATTCACACCCGAACATGTTTCATAATGAATGTTTCCCCAAAAAACCTACATTATGAATAACTTTTCTCACCATCCATGACGAGCGCCGCACCCCTGCGTCCATCTCGTTCAATCGGCGGCCCCAGAGTGTCCTAACATGGCGCGTTCCAGGACCAACCGCCAACCGTTCGAAAAAATGGTGGTGGGGGTAGGACCTCAGTGAGAACCAACCTCACAAACTCTGCCCTGCTCATCCCCACTATCTTTGTAATCACGAACTCTCTGCCGAATCTGCTCACATTGTTATGTTGGTGCCAAACTACCCTACTGCTACCATCTTTGACTAACCCAGATTATTATATATTCCATGCATACTTACGTTTATCCATCCACATACATCACGGGATCAAAGGATGAGAGAGGAGGTGTGACACCAACAGAAGAAAAAATATATACGGAAGCATTATTGAATCCAGAGGTTAATTCGCTTAGAAATTAATCAGTTAGTTAAATGAAGCGTAAACCTGTGACGTTTCAATATAACTACAGGGTGTTTCAAAAATGACCGGTATATTTGAAACGGCAATAAAAACTAAACGAGCAGCGATAGAAATACACCGATTGTTGCAATATGCTTGGGACAACAGTACATTTTCAGGCGGACAAACTTTCGAAATTACAGTAGTTACAATTTTCAACAACAGATGGCGCTGCGAGTGATGTGAAAGATATAGAAGACAACGCAGTCTGTGGGTGCGCCATTCTGTACGTCGTCTTTCTGCTGTAAGCGTGTGCTGTTCACAACGTGCAAGTGTGCTGTAGACAACATGGTTTATTCCTTAGAACAGAGGATTTTTCTGGTGTTGGAATTCCACCGCCTAGAACACAGTGTTGTTGCAACAAGACGAAGTTTTCAACGGAGGTTTAATGTAACCAAAGGACCGAAAAGCGATACAATAAAGGATCTGTTTGAAAAATTTCAACGGACTGGGAACATGACGGATGAACGTGCTGGAAAGGTAGGGCGACCGCGTACGGCAACCACAGAGGGCAACGCGCAGCTAGTGCAGCAGGTGATCCAACAGCGGCTTCGGGTTTCCGTTCGCCGTGTTGCAGCTGCGGTCCAAATGACGCCAACGTCCACGTATCGTCTCATGCGCCAGAGTTTACACCTCTATCCATACAAAATTCAAACGCGGCAACCCCTCAGCGCCGCTACCATTGCTGCACGAGAGACATTCGCTAACGATATAGTGCACAGGATTGATGACGGCGATATGCATGTGGGCAGCATTTGGTTTACTGACGAAGCTTATTTTCACCTGGACGGCTTCGTCAATAAACAGAACTGGCGCATATGGGGAACCGAAAAGCCCCATGTTGCAGTCCCATCGTCCCTGCATCCTCAAAAAGTACTGGTATGGGCCGCCATTTCTTCCAAAGGAATCATTGGCCCACTTTTCAGATCCGAAACGATTACTGCATCACGCTATCTGGACATTCTTCGTGAATTTGTGGCGGTACAAACTGCCTTAGACGACACTGCGAACACCTCGTGGTTTATGCAAGATGGTGCCCGGCCACATCGCACGGCCGACGTCTTTAATTTCCTGAATGAATATTTCGATGATCGTGTGATTGCTTTGGGCTATCCGAAACATACAGGAGGCGGCGTGGATTGGCCTCCCTATTCGCCAGACATGAACCCCTGTGACTTCTTTCTGTGGGGACACTTGAAAGACCAGGTGTACCGCCAGAATCCAGAAACAATTGAACAGCTGAAGCAGTACATCTCATCTGCATGTGAAGCCATTCCGCCAGACACGTTGTCAAAGGTTTCGGGTAATTTCATTCAGAGACTACGCCATATTATTGCTACGCATGGTGGACATGTGGAAAATATCGTACTATAGAGTTTCCCAGACCGCAGCGCCATCTGTTGTTGACAATTGTAACTACTGTAATTTCGAAAGTTTGTCTGCCTGAAAATGTACTGTTGTCCCAAGCATATTGCAACAAACGGTGTATTTCTATCGCTGCTCGTTTAGTTGTTATTGCCGTTTCAAATATACCGGTCATTTTTGAAACACCCTGTAAATAAAAGGCGTAAGTGATGTAGAGAGTATTAAAAAGGACAACAGAAGCCTACAAAACATCAGAATTGGAGAAAATACTGTAAAAGAAGTTTGAATAATTATATGTAGCAATTCTTCACATGAAGACAAAAATAAAATTTCAAAAGCAGACTGACGCGGGCGAAGACATTTTTTGGGTGAGGGAAAGAAGATACACTACTGTCAGATACTGAAATGGCACATCGTGTATTTTGTGAAACTGAAACGAGGAACGTGAAGATACCGCAAAAAAGGTGCTTGAAGCATGTGAAATGTAATGTTGTAGAATGATACCGAAAATTACAGCTGTAGCTAAAGTACAAAACGAATAAGTACTAGAATGGCTGTTCGGGAAACGAGGTGAGAGCGATGAGCCATAACGTCTTCCCCATCCCCATTTCCCGTCCACCACCACCTCTCTGTCAATCGGATTACTCCCTTATCACTGTGTGATATTGTGCCTAACAGCATCGAAACAAGACATCGGTTCCTAAATATAAGAAATCGTCACGGGGCGGTATACATTTTACTGCAAAACTGACAGTTCTCCTATTCTCAATGAATTCCATTTTGTTATACCTGTTCACAATTTTGAATATTTATGTTAGCAGTAACAAGCTCTTACAGGCATTAGTAATTTTTGACACTTTGACTCTGCACGATGGCGAATTCATTACGCTCAGTTCTCCATTCAATAAATACCTACTTCTCTGTTTCTAGTATTACTAACATATGACATTTTTACTATAATTTTATTAGTGTTATTGCTTAGATCAGGGGCGGGCAAACGTTGCACGCGGCTCATGAGCACACAGCGCTGCACGTGTGCTGCTCGCGTGCAATCGTCGAACGGAGCAGTGGCGACAGCCGGCAGGTTGCCGCAGTGTAGTTCCAGGCTAAGCTGCGGACGTTGAAGCGAAGCGACCACTACGTAGTGAATTTCAGTAACCGGAAAATGCAGAGTGAATCAAGGAAACGGAGAATTGGAGATTTGCTATCTTTTAAAAAGGAATGGGAGAATCATTTTTTCTCTGTGCAAAAACGTGAAAATTGGAAATGTATAATATGTGACAGTATTCTCGCTGGTCAGCGGAAGTTTAATATTGAACGCCATTATAATAAATTTCAGTATGTTGCCGTTCTTAGTGCAATAAAAGAGGAATTTCTCAAGCGATTTGGGGATATATCTTACTTATGCCAAGGTTTTGAATAGTTCTCGAGACAATCTGCTGTTTCTGTAGATGATATTCATCCCAGTTTGCAAATGGAATTAATAGATCTACAGCGTATTTCTCGTCTGAGAGACAGGTTCCTTTTGGCAAGACGTGTGATAGATTTTTATCACGACTTTCCACAGCAAGTTTCCTCGTCTCCATCGTGAAGCCGCGAAGATAATGTCAATGTTTGGCTCGACATACGTTTGTGACAGATTTTTTTCTGTTATGAAAATTAATAAGTCTCGGTTAAGAGCAAACATCAGTAATGAAAATTTGCGTAACTGTTTGCGTTTGTCTGTATGTAGAAATTTGTTCCAGACATTAAACGTATTGTAAACTCCACCTGTGATAATTAAATAAAACGTATCGTAGGTAATAGGTACTCTTTCAAACGATGATTACTTTCAAGCACTCCTACTACCCTTATTCTTTCATTCAATAAAGCAGGCCAGGAAACAAAACGCATTACAGAGGAAGAAGCGGAGAGACGGTATGGTGGGGAGGGGAGAGAAGCGGGTGGCCAGCTTGCCCCTGTGTGCACACAGAACACCTGTTAACTGCACACGTGCATGTGCACCGCACACGTGCAGAATTCCTGCCCGCCCCTGGTCTAGATAATAAAAATAATAATTATTATTACTACGATTGTTGCTAATATCCCAATGCAGAAACACAACTTTTTATCTATTATACCATGGAATAATATCTAAAAATATTATAAAAAGGTTATAGAGACTTGTCCAGAAAGTAAGTTCCGATCGGTCGCGAAATGGACACCACAGTGAAAACCCGGTGAAGCTTTGCAAATATGTGATGGGTAGTGTCTCTAGTATGACCGTCGATCGCTTCAAGACGCTCTTTTCAGTTGTGAGCGCACTGTGAGTGAGTAAAGGTGCCGAGAACAACGATGTCTCCCGCCAAATAGGAGGGCCCGCTGAGAAGCTCCGCCTTAATGAATGCAGCCCACCTAACACAACTGCCATGCACTTCCTTCTTCATGGCAATTCTCAGCTGCTCTCTGCAGGGGCAGTGAAGACGCTCCTGCAGCCTTTTCGATTGGAAGTGTTCGATCACCCACAACACAGTCCTAATTGGCTCGTCCTGAGTATCATCTCTGTTCACATGAAACGCTGGATACGAAGACAACACTTGGGCGCTATGCGCTACAGACCAGCGTAGAGAATTATTGGAAAGCACAGGCGGCTGCCTTCTGTGACGATGGTGTTGGAAATTTGGTATAACGCTCCGACAAATGTCGGAGTCGGAGCGGCGCAATGTAGAGAAGCACCAGGAAGGTATAGCTAACTTTTGCAAATAAAATGTTTCTGATTTTCACCGTGGTTTCCGTTTAGCGACCGATCGGAACTTACTTTCTGGACAACCCTCGTATTATACAAATGTAAACTAAAAGTCCGCAGAAAAAACTGATATTTAAATAAAAATCTCCGCAAGGACTTCTCGGCTCATCGCCAACCACAGACGTATTTTTTGCAGATTCTAAATAATCCAAAACCAAAGTATTTTACCCATTCACTCGCTCGTTTATTCTTTTGTTAAGTACCCCTAGGATGGTCTCGAGGCAAAATTCATTATGAATGTCCACGGTGTGTGTGTGTGTGTGTGTGTGTGTGTGTGTGTGTGTGTGTGTGTGTGTGTGTGTGTGTATTGCGGAGCCTTACTTATGATTCGTAAAACGTTGCTCTGAATGACCTACATGCGTCGCAGATGTGTTGTTGCTGCATATTCCCAGAGTGGAGGAGCGCATGTCATCAGTGTTCTGCTACACGATCCAGGCACCTTATGTGACCAACTTCAAAAGCCTGACTAACCACCTTTTGCACGGCCGACGTGCAGGAAGAGACTCAGTGAGGTTCTGGAAGTTCTGACATGGATGTGGAGCCATGCCGACTCCAGTGCTAGGTTTCTCGGTTGAGGATCCATGACGTAAACAGCCCGATCGAAATGGTCCCATAGATTCGTGACTGGATTTAAAATCGGGGAGTTTGTAACCAGGGGAGCACGGTAAACGCATCCTTATGCCTTTAGAACCACGCTCTTAGACTGCTGGCTGTGTGACATGCTGAATTATTCCGCTGGTAGATGCCATGGTGCATTAGATTTCCAGAAGGCTTTTGACACCGTTCCTCATAAGCGTCTTCTAACCAAACTAGTGCCTAGGGAGTATCGCCTCAGTTGTGCGACTGGATTCGTGATTTCCTGTCAGAAAGGTCACAGTTCGTAGTAATAGATGGAAAGCCATCGAGTAAAACAGAAGTGATATCCGGCGTTCCCCAAGCAAGTATTGTAGGCCCTCTACTGTTTCTGATCTATATTAACGACATAGGAGACAATCTGAGTAGCCGTCTTAGATTGTTTGCAGATAATGCTGTCATTTACCGTCTTGTAAAGTCATCAGATGATCAAAACGACTTGCAAAATGATTTAGATAAGATATATGTATGGTGCGAAAAGTGGCAATTGACCCTGAATAGCCCGCATCTCGTGGTCGTGCGGGAGCGTTCTGGCTTCCCACGCCCGGGTTCCCGGGTTCGATTCCCGGCGGGGTCAGGGATTTTCTCTGCCTCGTGATGGCTGGGTGTTGTGTGCTGTCCTTAGGTTAGTTAGGTTTAAGTAGTTCTAAGTTCTAGGGGACTTATGACCACAGCAGTTGAGTCCCATAGTGCTCAGAGCCATTTTTTTTTTACCCTGAATAAAGAAAAGTGCGAAGTTATTCACCTGAGTACTAAAAGAAATCAGCTAAATTTCGATTACGCGGTAAGTCACACAAATCTGAGGGCTGTAAATTCAACTAAATTCTTAGGGATTACAATTACAAATAACCTAAATTGGAACGATCATATAGATAATATTGTGGGGAGAGCAAACCAAAGACTGCGATTGATTGGCAGAACACTTAGGAGGTGCAACAGGTCTACCAAAGAGACTGCTTACACTACGCTTGTCCGCCCTATTCTGGAGTACTGCTGTGCGGTGTGGGATCCGCATCTGGTGGGACTGACGGATGAAATCGAAAAAGTACAAAGAAGGGCAGCTCGTTTTGTATTATCGCGAAATACGGGAGATAGTGTCACAGACTTGATACGTGAATTGGAGTGGCAATCATTAAAACAAAGGCGTTTTTCATTGCGACGGGATCTTCTCGTGAAATTTCAATCACCATTTTTCTCCTCCGATTGCGAAAACTTTCTGTTGGCACCCACCTACATAGGGAGAAATAATCATCACGATAAAATGAGAGAAATCAGGGCTCGCACTGAAAAATTTAAGTGCTCGTTTTTCCCGCTTGCCGTTCGAGAGTGGAACGGTAGAGAGACAGCATGAAGGTGGTTCATTGAACCCTCTGCCAGGCACTTTATTGTGAATAGCAGAGTAATCACGTAGACGTAGACGTGCCAAGGCGAAAACAAAGTGCATGTAGGGGTAGACGCGGTCCCCAAGGATAGATGCGTACTTGTGTTGGTTCTTTGTGCCTTGTGACGAGATCACCCAGACTATAACGCTCTCTGCTCCAGCCTGGACACTTCTGACGACTGTTGCATGGCCGTACTCGCCAACGGCCATCTGTCTGATAGAACATAAAATGTAATTCATTTGAAAAGGCCACTTATCGCCACTCAGTGGACATCCAGTTGCGGCATTGGCGTGCAAATTCCACCTTCGTCACTGATGATCACCATCACCATCAACATGGGTGCATGAAACAGATACCTGCTGCAGAGGTCCATACCCAGCAGTGTCCGCTCAACGGTGCTTGAGGAGACACTGTTGGTAGCCACTTGTTTCATCCGGATCGTCAGTTGCTCAACAGTCGCACGTCTGTTTGCCGCCACACATCTCCGCAGCTGTCGCCCACCCATGTCGTCTATGGCTCGTCGTACACTACTGCTGCCTTGGCTCCTGTTTTGGACAGCGCCGTTTTGACATGCACTGAGACGTCCGCTAAACCCGCTGGGCAGAACAGGTGATTAGAATTGTGGAAAGGGCCAAATAAGGTTGGAGTCAATTTCACCTTAAAACTGTAATTTAAAAACACAATTACAACCAAAGTGACACATAGCCGAACTTCAACTACGAGTTTCAAACTCCAAATCTTTCACGGCTGAAGGCCTCCAAACAAGAAATCTTAAACATCAACATGGTAAATTTCAAATGACTGAAAACATGCAGTTACAATTACAAATAAAATAATATATATATATATATATATATATATATATATATATATATATATATATATATATATATATATATATATATATATATATATACACAGGGTGTCCCAGCTATCTTGTCCACCCAAAATATCTCTGGAACAATAACAGCTATTGGAAAACGACTTTCACCGGTATCAATGTAGGGCTGGGGCCCATGAATGTACATATTTGGAAACATTCTAAAACGAAAGCATATGTGTTTTTTTAAAACAAACTTATGTTTTTTTTTTAAATGGACCTCCTATATTTTTTCTTCAGCAATCCATAGCATGATAAAGCACATACACAATGGCGTTGATTGCATTGCAATATTCCCATTACATCCCGAGATATTGAGACGCGAAGTTGACGCTTGAGACACCCGACATGCGCTGCTAGCGCACGTCCTGAGGCTCGGGCGTGAACCCCATGCTGCCCGTAATCGCAGCAGGATGGCAGCAGACCGTATTATTCGTTTCGGACCTCTTGATAAGAACGGAAGTGTGATTACGCATGTCAATCACATCGCGATTACGGGCAGCATGGGGTTCACGCCTGAGCCTCAGGACGTGCGCTAGCAGCACATGTCGGGTGTTTCAAGCGTCAACTTCGCGTCTTAATATCTCGGGATGTAATGGTAATATTCCGATGCAATCAACGCTATTGTGTATCTGCTTTGTCATGCTATGGATTGCTGAAGAAAAAATATAGGAGGTCCATTTAAAAAAACATAAGTTTGTGTTAAAAAACACATATGTTTTCGTTTTAGAATGTTTCCAAATATGTACATTCATGGGCCCCACCCCTACATTGATACCGGTGAAAGTCGTTTTCCAATAGCTGTTATTGTACCAGAGATATTTTGGGTGGACAAGATAGCTGGGACACCCTGTATATCACAGCTAGGCTGAAAACCTCAAGGCAAGGGTGGATAGATAAACATAAACAAGATGCAATACAAACAGCTGAAGGCCCACAATAAAATTTTCAAGATTTTAAAATAAATTACCATAACCTTGCAAAGGCAGAGGCCGCAAAGTTTAAGCTTGAAAGGTAATTTTAAGAATAAGGTTCCAAGACTGAAGGCACACAATTTCCAAAATTTAAAAAAATATAACCATAAGCCTTAAGTTTTAAGTACCCGAAAGCGGACTAAAAGAAAAGACAACACAACGGGAATAATCTTTCAGCAAATGTCCACTTGCCGGAATTAAAACTTACTTGCATAAAATAAAGAATTTTTCTTTTACCATTGGTTATGATAGATTATAAACAGGCAATTAAACACCGGTTAGAAAGACAGTAAAAACAACAGCACTCAGAAGCCTCCAGGGGGTAGGTCTGCCCTCGTTCACTTAGGTGAGACAGGTGGTGAGCCCAACTACACTTGATCCGTCGGAACCCAACCAAGGGACAGCCACAGACCGACCGACAAACGACTTGCTTGCCACCATGAGAATGCAAACACAAAATGTTACGGACGTGATTATCCACAATCAAATATGTATATGTATTAAGCTGCCAAAACTACACACCGTGTTGGACAGTGTCAACAGGTGAGGAAAGGACACTGCCTGAAATTACGTTAGTGGCCAGGGCAGGTAACCGGAACACAAGGCCACAAGGCAAAAAATTCCGCTGGTGCACTTGAATTGTACCCAACCAATATAGTTAATTCCACTGCATGGCGACTAATTTTCAGCAATACAAACACTCGGTGTTGCCCACAGGAAAACCTCCCCAACAGCGAGCCACCGAAAAGAACCACACAACCTGAATGGAGGTGGCTTGGATACTTGAAACCACTACTCAACTTTGTCGTCCTGGGTCGGTGAACCACGAAGATCGTACCGATCGGACAGCTCAACACACGCTCTGACACTGCGCAGGGACCGCCAGCGGACCCAGCCGACTGCACCGCGCGGAGATATCTTCCCTGGTCTGCAGCAACCGACCGACTGCCTGCAGACCCCCTAGCCAGAAACTATATGCACAATACCAAATATGGTACACGGTGCAAATATCCATACACGTCGCTGCTGCCACACGTAAAAGGAAGAAGAACGACGGCGTAACCGCAACAAGGGCGGGAAACCAAACACAGATAGACAGGCAAGTTCACGAAAACGCAGAGTTGGGAGTGAGCGCGGCTCAGGCACAGTATATTTTAATCACTTTAGTTTTCTAATAATTTATAAACTAGCCGTTTCGGAAATGCTTCCACTCTTGGACGCAAAGCTAATCATCATGCCATTTTGGATGTCAGATGAACACTTCCGTTCCAGCAATACAACAACGACTGCACTGTTATTCGTGTACCCTGTCAAGTTTTATATGCCCTCCACTGGTAGTGCTGCCACCTGTCGTCTATGAGTGGTTATTGTACATTAACGTCGAACAGAGGTGGTGATCGCATTAAAGTGACTGGACCGTACAACAGTCATGCACATGGACCTTGATAGAGTAACGTGTAGGTCGTGTCCACTAATGCGATTGCGGCTTTCCTGTTGCAGGGGCAACTGCATGCAGTGGGTCTTCCAGCCGACGGAGCACTACAGGGCGTAGAAGAAGAGTGGACCTGGCCCTGGCCCGGTACCGCCCTTCGGCGCCGCCCCCGATTCTCCGGAGCAGAATGCCACCGGAGGCGGGGGTGGTGGAGGCCACTGCCCCACTCTCCAGGTCCCACGCCTACGCCTTCACACAGCTCTTGCAGCACCTCGCCGGCCAACATCGCTTCTCCTAGAGGAACGCCGAAGCGCCACTGCGCACCCAGGACTCCCGCTGCTCGATCTGCTGAAGCCATCATCTAGAGCACAATCTGCAAGAATTAACCTCAGCAGCTGCTACGCATGTCTTGGCTGTATCTACAAAACAAAAGTCACTCTAATACCAACAATTTTGTAAAAAGACAAACCTTTCCTCCTCTGCTGGTCCTGTTAGATTGATGAGAAATGCTATAATCCAAAGTGATATACGGGCAGCAGTTCACTACTACTAATTCGTTATCCTATGCTTGCTTATCGTGCAATTCATCTGAATATTTCACCCTCATTTTCTGTCCTGCCCCTGCCGAGGTGCTGCGAGAGCTTCGACGGTAGAAAACTATTGCTCTACCCTTCGTTTCCGTTCCTTAAGAGTACAAACGCATGTATATTTTCTCATTACCTACTTAGCCACACCATCAGCTTTTCTCAACGCGTTGCACATTTTGCCTTGAAGATATTCCTCCATTGCTCTCCCCCCTGGGACTGGAGAGTTTCAAGCACTGCCCAAACGCAGCTTCATAGGTCACAATTTTCAATACATCTTTTTGAATTTGTATCCAACCATCTTCAGATGTCTGCTGGCAGACGATTATGTCGTTATCATTCGTATCTTATCATTCGTATCTTTTCCCGTCGTCCAGACCTCGTTAATCTTGATCTTCACTCCTCCTCCTGCCCCATCCGTTTCTATAATGTGTGTAGTAGACTTGTATTTTACGATCAGAGGTGGTACTAGGCCTATAAAATGAGTATATTTGTCTCAGAAGCTTCTTTTTTCTGTAGTCTCGTAACTTGGCCAAATCTGCGATCCCCACATTGTGGAATCTCGTCCTTTTGGGAACCCCGTGACCTACATCTTGCCTCTGTTATGGTCTCCTACTTGACAAGAAATATGAGATCCAAAGTAGTATACTCTTTCTTTCATAGTCAATAACTTTGGAACAGAATGGAATCAGTTACAATTACGTCATTGTAACAATCAAACAGTGGCAATGGCCCTGAACTACTGAGAAAACTATGTCTCCTAGTGTGCACGTTACGACGGCAGCACGCCACTATTAGGTGGTTTTTCGTAGTGCCTTCAGCGTAACTGCCCTTTGTCGGTAAACATTATCGATCAACCTCTCTACGGCTGTACTGAGCGCTCAACAGCATCTCTTCGATTACACGACGATATATGTAGAAGTTCGTTCACATTCTCTCTAAAAACTCGTGGGCTGGAACACCACCGTGTAGGTACAATCACTCATCTTGAAACAGATCTAGGATGGCACGAAAGATAGACATTTGGAGCATAAGGAGATACGAGCCACCAGTGACGGTACCTTTAAAGAGGAAGGGAGCAATAAAACTGCGTAGTGACATAAACACACTTTTTGTGCACTTGAATGTGCCTTATCATACGAGGCAACCTTCCTTGACAAGCTTTCATTCTCGAGAATCAAGTATTAGAACCTTCGAACTCGGTCTTCCATATTCATGGCGTGCAGTATTTCTGCAAAATACGCATCGCATCTACCTCCCGTCCTTATCAGTTACCCGTAAGTTTGATCGAATTATTACATTTCAAGTATGCACGCTCAATCATAGTTGTTTTGCATGTAAGGCGTTGCACCGACCTGACACTATCAAACGTACTAATTACTGTTGGTGGGCACCCACGTTCTTGCATTTGCTCAAATAAAGCTAAGTGTCGGCTCCCACTTTATTGGTTCAAATGGCTCTGAGCACTATGCGACTTAACTTCTGAGGTCATCAGTCGCTTAGAACTTAGAACTAATTAAACTTAACTAACCTAAGGACATCACACACATCCATACCCGAGGCAGGATCCGAACCTGCGACCGTAGCGGTCGCTCGGCTCCAGACTGTAGCGCCTAGAACCGCACGGCCACTCCGGCCGGCTCCCACTTTACTACTGGTGTGCGCACTGTATGTGTTGTTGGGTGACTTTCAAACTTATTTTGCCACTGTGATTGTATATTCTTATGCGCTCGTGCGTTCAGCAGCACGTCAACACAGCTTTGCTGTACTCACAGGAAAAAACTCGTTTCAGACATATTTCATGCACTTTTTCGGTCGGCTGAGAGAATATTATGGAACCATCGTGCAAGAATTGCAGCATTTTATTTCACAGGAACGAAGTCTCTAGCTCATCGAAATTGGACATATTCCTCAAGGGAATTATCCACGATCCTTACTTATACAAAATAGGCTTATTTTTCTGTCTGTGGACCGCTGTATTTTATTTCAAAATTACCGGGTTCATTCAATGTCGCCCATCATCAGATCGCTTAAACCACAAAATAAACTACAATTGGCTTCTAATCCTCTGTTTACACAGCTTAAAGAAATTTGTAATGTAATCACAGATCAACAGGTTCATAATATACTATATGTCGCTGTTACGGAGTAACCAATCGTAATGGAACTCTCAATTGACTGCCATATACTAAAACCAAATTCACATGCTGACGCTGTATGTTAAGATATTAAAACAAATTTGAATGGTGCAAACGACTGCACCTTTAAAGAATGCCCTCTGTTCGTACTAACGAATTTAAAATATAATATTGAAGTAATTCAATTCAAAAAAGTGTTCCTAAACATTGCACATAAAGTACAGACTTTTTAAAAACCTATATCAAAATTTTAAAAAAATGTTGGTATATAACGCTTGAAGCATTAAAGAATGTCCTGTATACGGATTAAAATACCACGCTGAAGATATAATACATAAAACATTCCAAGACATTATACGCAAAACGTTAATAATATTTCCTTGATTTTACAAATTTATTTTTACCATCGGGAGAACTTAAATAAATATAAAGAAACTTTTAAAATTCTTCTCTTTGGACGATCTTAGAGGGCGCTTCGTAAGAGCAGAGCCGAAAGCAGAGCCACGTTAATGCACAAAATCATTTTGCACGATCAGCAGTTTCTTTTGGGGAAGGGAGGGGGGCATAAATCTCAAATTCATTTAGCATACTGAGATAAATAAATTTTTGGAGCTCTGTGTAATAACTCAGTTTGGCCATCTATAGTGCTAAGTCCATGTTTGCTACTTTTCACATGTGTTTCAAACGCTCTTTGATTAGTTTGCCGGATCTTAATGTTTCGCCGGGTATGGCCTATATAATATTTATCACATTCTGTGCATTTAATCTTGTACACAAAGCAATTATTTTTCTTATACAGATTACTATGTAACTACGACATATAGTATGTTACACAACTTTTCTATTGTAATTAGATTGTAAAATGTTTAAAATTTCTTAAACATAGGATGAAAACCCGTTATTTGTTTTATTGCTTAACAGATCTGAAGAAGGGCGACATTGCACGAAACCTGTAACTTTGAGAAGAGGAGTAGCTACCTACTGTCAGAAAAATAAGCCTATTTTGAAATTTCTTGCTACTGAATCCTCGTATATTTTCTCAATGTTCGTCCTGCATCAATAAAGGGTAAAAACTAGAATTTTCATCGATAACTTTCATTCATTGTCTCCGTCAAGAACAACTATCTGTCTCGTTAATGGCTCACTGCTTGAAGACACTTACGACGGTGGCTGGCGTGATGTGGCTTAATCGATACAAGTCGAAGGCATTCGACAGCTAGAAGACAGACCGAGTTTAGCATACTTTCTGCTTTTGTACACGAAAGTATACTGATAAGTGGGGTTATCGACACTCGAAACAAAAGTCAGAACAGTATAGAAAACAGAAAATGGCGCCAACAATGCCAATGTACACTGCTTAGTGTGTTGGACTTAGTTTGGCTGATTTCGATTTCAATATCGACGTCTAAACATTGATGGTTAGTAATAGTCGACCCCAACACCTAGATTTTTTTCAGTAGCGCTACCACTTCCATTGTAACGTAAATAGTTCCACAAATTTTCTGCTGTTTCTCAACGTTGAGACCTCGTTTCCATGTACAACGAAGAAAATAGCCGCTGACTTTAACAATTATTGTCGGACAGCAGGCTCTTTTGATTACAGAATCCCAGTAGGTTAATGTGTTGTGAGACCGCTTATGTCCCTATCTCAGATGTGTTAACGTGTGAAACCAACAAACAACTGAGTCTGTCGTTAAACACTAGGTGAAGTGGCGCCATCGGTTATAAGTGCAATCAACCGTGATTTTAGCAATTAAACCAACTCTGCAGTAGTATACACATGTAGCAGTGCCGCTAATCTAATTTGTCCGAAATTATCAATACTAATGCGATAGTGATCATTTTTAAATCTGGCCAGCTGAAAGGGTAACAAACAGTTTCAAACAGTTTGAAAAAATTTATTGGTGTCTATGTATTTTTGAAACGATCGAATTATAGTTCTTCGATAAACTCCTATTTAGGTTGTGCTTTGAGTAATTCAGTTCGATGCTTCCACAGGAGCAGAAGACTAAATATCAATCTGGTAAGACCGACCGGAGTGGCCGAGCGGTTCTAGGAGCTTCAGTCTGGAACCGCGCGACCGCTACGGTCGCAGGTTCGAATCCTGCCTCGGGCATGGATGTGTGTGATGTCCTTAGGTTAGTTAGGTTTAAGTAGTTCTAAGTTCTAGGGGACTGATGGCCTAAGATGTTAAGTCCCATAGTGCTCAGACCCATTTGAACCATCAATCTGGTAAGAGGAATATTTTGCTAACGATTCTCCAGCAATAGTGCGACATGTTTTATTGAGCTTTTATGAATTATGACATCCATTTCTATCCACAACCTCCAGTTTTTACACGAAATAAGCGGTTCTGTTTACGTCAAATGCTTAATCTAATACATAAACCGAAGTAATATCAAGATAAAAAGTATAATGTATCAATAAACGTTGCTTAAACAGAAAACTATTGCAGTCAATTAGATATTGTCATTCTACTCACTGAGAATCTTAGTCATCCATTGCGATTTAGACCTAACTTTTAAAAAGGTATTTGCAGTTTTTTTGTATTCGTAAAACAGATTTACGTGTGGAACGAAACATTACTTGCTTCCTCACATCTTTCTGTGCGGTCAAATGTTACACAAGATTTCATCATTGTAATAAAATATTACAGTTAGGATAAAGATAAGACGTTGATGCGATATTATATTATCTATGATCTGAGACTTTCACAGTAGCAGTTGCAATAGTCAGTTGTTCCTGACGGATGTGACGGTTGGAAAAGTCGAAAGCTTTAGTTTTACTCTAGATTTAAGTGGGAAGAAGTATCAGAAATGTTATACAACATTTCATTTTGTTCCAAATGTGTACATTTTTGCATTTCTCCTTCTTGTGGAGAACTACCACCTTAAAACCGGTATAAGGGAGGGGATAAAATAAGATTTATTACATATTCCAGACGTAATTTATAACTGTACCATCTGTGTTAACGACTCTACTCTTATTTGTCACGAAATGACCAGCAGCGCTGGTTTCCATTTAAATGAAACTCGGGAATCTTCAAGTTGCTAAGCTCTCGCCAGCTGTCTCGCTTATGAGAATTCAGAATGCCGAGAGGATTTCGGTACGAGGAATGCCGACGCGGGCGTTTGTAAACAAGAGCGTAACAGGCGCCGGGAGTCGAACTCGGGCCTCAGCATCGTCGTATCGCCACAATACTTCATAGTCTAGCAGCGGTTGTTGCTCGCAACGATTGTGTTAGCCGACGAAATAGTTGACATGAATTTGGAACTGACGGCTAGGTTTGACATCCGAAATCAAACATCCTAACAAACAAAACATTTACCTTAGGCTTCATACGCCATTCTCTACAAGTAGCACCAAAGATCTTTTTCTCCTCTCAAATTATATGTGGTGCCGCAAGTTTGTATCCTGCAAGTGTTAAGCACAGTACACACTGGCAAACGCAGTATCCGATTTGTCTCTAGATGGTCATTGTCTATAGACAGGGTACTGACAGGATCGAAGTCGAGTGTCCCCACTCCTACTTGTTTTTCCAAAATGGCTGTCGTTGTTGTGTGCGGAATGAGTGCATTTCTCGGTACTAATTTTGATTGAAAGAAGGCGAAAACGTAAATACTGGTGGACGAACGAGCTGTTCTCATAAGCATATAGATATTCAAATATAACGTTAGCTAGATTGTGCCCCCAAAAGTATTTGGAATTTCACCGGCCTGACAGCCACTCGTTCTGAAGTTTTTCTTCAGATGGTGAGAGGACGGATCGCGAATCAAGATATAGATTGAGGGATACCGTCCCAGCTTAACTTCGCTGACAGACACACTACGTTTCCTGGAAACTTGAGACCACTGATCTATTCTCTCTATTTTAATAAACAGAAACTGTGGCCTGACAATCGCAATATGTGGTCCACATGTCCTTTTGTTCTTTAGCTTGTAGCAGGAAGCGGAAATCATCATTCGCAAATCATTCTCGCCAGCTATTTCCGTTTGTTCTTAGTTATATAAAATTTTTAAGTTAAGCCATTACTAGGGAAGTTGTAGAATCCCGTAAATGAAGATGAAAATAAATATAACTACAGATAGCTATAATCAGCCACTTACGAAATAATTCTTTATTGTGATGAACTATATTTCGAGCCGTTTAAGGCTTGTCTTCAGACGAGTCACGCAGTAGTTTACACTTTCCAACTTGTAGCATGCTGATGCCACTGGAGATTGCTTCATGAAGCAGTCTTTGCTGTATTGGGGTTTAAAATCCAACTGGCATCTTTCCACTGCCATTACCTCCGATCACAGATTTAATCAGTGTTCACTAGCATTTAACATGCTTCACTATTATTTTGTGAACATAGGGCGTCTCTAGGAATCGGTCAGCATCCAGAGCTATTTTTTTCTCAGTATCTGTCAGTGTCAACCGTGCTTCGTATCCAGTGATTCGAGTGTGACTTTCGTATAATGCTGTTTTTATAGCCACCACATATCACATCGCAGAGTCGAACACCTGAATGAATCTTCAATAATTTATATCATTTTTTCGTTTTCAGTTGAAAATAATGAATTTAAACAGTCAAAACACTCGAATGCACTGCGGATGCTTTCGGGAGCTAGAGAGAAACTGGCGTCTTATTTCAGTGTTGCAACTCATTTCCTGTTCAAGCGGGTAGCCATAGAACTGCGAAGTTTGGTCTCGTAGCGGAATACGAAAGTGGAATCCGTCTATGGACATGCGTCGCAAACAGATCTCAGAGACCAAAATCGAGCAGTGCGTGTACGAGTGGGTACTGAGCTTTATAATAGACTCAGTGTTTACTAGATTTCTAGTTAGTACCAACCTAATACTCCCATTTTCAATTTTTACCTTTATTACTTTTGTTATTTACATATAGTTTTTATTATGCGTGACTTGATGAAGATAATACAAAATACAGCAGTGAAAAAAGTGACTCAATTCATTATTCTAGCAGTATCAAGTGTTGTTCTTCAGTACTTCGTCCCCTGTGTACTAACTTGATGATCGACACTCATACGAAGATGCTGTTTGCCCCTGTCGTTTCTATAAAACCACTGCAGTGTCTGCATTTCTCTGAGATATCAGCGTTCTCGGTAAAATCTATTCGCCTGTGTGGTGTTTCACTTCGCTAGAGTCTACTGTGGAGAAGTTCGGATTTGAGTATACACTTAACATGTAGCAGCGCCCATAGATGTGCTGCCTGTACACTGAACAAATTTCCGTCGAATATGACAGCGTCGAGAGTAGTCGCAGCTTAGAGGTCGTTTTGTTTCGTAATCAGAGACCAGGGTAAGGCTTTGGTCTGCTGTAGTTGCCACGGTGTCATGTGAAGATGCACGATACATTTCCAGCTTCGTGTGTAAATAGTATGTAGCTGTTTGAGAAATCTGTATACTCAGGCTTAGTTTTAGTATAGGAAACAGAGGCAAGCCACGTAAGTGATTGGTCTACGCAGGTCAACAGTTTCATTTACAAAGTTTGCAGTAGAGATTTTCCTTATGGGTTTCTTCAAAGTTCGTTTCTCGGTTTCCGAGCGAAGTCAGCGGAAGTATTTACTATCATTTTCAAGTAATTCATAAACTTCAGAGTTAAATATTTCTTACTTAATTCAGTAGCAAAAATAAGTAACTGTTAACCAAAACCATGCAACGTGTTAGCTACAAATAGTGTTAGCACTCCTGATCTTTTTGTGTTTTTTCCATCGTTTGATTTAAAATACAGGTGTCATTTTCCTTTTGTTACTACATTCATTTGGCACGAGAAGATCTAAATAATCCAGACACGTATCAGATTTTACTACAGTTGCATATGGCCAACTTTAATCAACATGCAGTTTGCATTCACCAGACCCAATCTTTAAAATTTATGTCTTAACAAGAAGGTCTGGGTATTTTGAATTACCTAAGCTTGCATGTAGAATATACAGCAAATTTATGTTAAAATTTAAGTTATTTTCTCGATTATCTTTGATTTTTAAGTTATATTGGATGTTAAGAAATCTCTACAAATAATTGTAAAATTATTATCACATTTGTTGATAGCATGTTTTCTGTTGTCAGATTGCACACGAATGTGCACTAGATACCTAAATGGAAGCTATTCAACAGCGAAGACAGTCTTGGAATTTATATTGTTTGTGATTATACATTATTTATTATACATTTATTATATAATATGTATTATATTATTTATTATACTGTACTCAGATACTAAGGCATGAGAGGAATAATGTGCTGACCTGGAAATTATTTATGAGCGTAATACGGACGATAGATTGTAGGAGATAACGGAAAGAGGTGAAGAAGAAAATTTTTCTCATCCTATGTTTTTGCTATTTTCTGTGGTCACGGAAGGCGAGGAAGTTATTCCGTTCTTCCCCCCTTCGTGACCACCGTCTTGCACGGATCAGTCACCGATCTTCAGCAACCGATGTTGAAGGCTAATTCGTGGCAGAGCCAGGCCTAAGCGACAAAAAATGTTCCTCAGAAACTAGTGGTGCTTACCTTGGTAGCATATTAATGGCCTCCCATATTTTCCCTGGAGAACCTCTCTATTATGTGTATGGCTTCCTAGATATCAAAAAAAAATAGTATAATGCTGTTCCTCAGCACACCGAGATTTCCTATAACCTATGCATTAGTCTTAAGAGAATTCTATCTGTGATACAAATAAATATGCATACATGTTTGCTTGTCTCTCATATGTGAGAGTATTTCCAATGTTATTTTAGTACGAGTGGTACTTTTAATGGAAAAGTAATACAAGGCTGGTATCTAATAGCGAAAAGTTGGGACAGAATGGGAAACCTCGCTGTATTCTTGTGCACTGTTCTCCTCACTCTGTACCTGTGAAATGAAAATAAATTGTATTTAATGTTGTGTGTTTGCTGTGCAAGTAAAGACTGTGGTTATTTTATTCTACCAGGGGTATCCAACCCACGGCCGAAAGCAAGGATCAATGTACCCCAAGAAGCATCTAACACAAGACTATGAAAAAAAATCCATACAATTTCGTTTGTGCAAAGTTATGATAAACAATATTTTCAATCTGAAACTCCTGCTACACTACGCTGTTCTCTCGTCGGTCCACGGCTCTTTTTTTTCTGAGCAGTTGTGAGTAATTTTAAGTATATTATGTGCGGCCAGTGGGTCCCAGGTCAACTAAAAGGTTGGGCACATCTAATCTACAGATTTCAGACTGCTTAAAAATATATATCCAAGCTCAACGTTCTCTTCCACAATATTGTTTATTAGGGTTCAAGAAATCTTCTGTCTGGAGTATTCCTCGGAGCTGCAGTTGGTGACGATGTCTCCCTGCATTTGCTCTTACGTCACGACATCGGCTGCTGCGCCCCAACGCCGCCCGTAGCCGAACGAATGAATACCTTAAGCAGAAGGTGCACAAACTCAGACAGAGACAAATGTCCGCAATCCATAAGTGAAATATCAGCTTCAAGAATAATATCATATAACGTGCAACAGTAGAAGAACAACGCTATAGCCCTACACGTTTACTCATTCACATTGCCGCGAGTTGAAGAGGTAGGTGAGATAGAGAGAGAGAGAGAGAGAGAGAGAGAGAGAGAGAGAGAGGAGAGAGAGAAAACCCCTTCCTTGAAAAATATATCTCCTTCATGCCTCCTCTGCGTTACCACAGATGATTTGACACTGAGTTCATTTGTACTAAGATTGCAGTACACGCGACTTGCCTATATGCTTCCACCGCCCTGAGTGGAATGCATAAGTTCTAATAAACGTTCACCAACCTGCAGCCTTCTACAGTCGTTGTCCCCTGCACAGAAAACAGCACGTAGATCGTGAATCCGTTGTATTGAAGCTGTAATAAACTATTAGCGAGGAATTTTTTTTTAAATAATTCAATTTCCAATTAGTTTATACAATATGTCACATTATACAGGGTGATTCAAAAAGAATACCACAACTTTAAAAATGTGTATTTAATGAAAGAAACATAATATAACCTTCTGTTATACATCATTACAAAGAGTATTTAAAAAGGTTTTTTTTCACTCAAAAACAAGTTCAGAGATGTTCAATATGGCCCCCTCCAGACACTCGAGCAATATCAACCCGATACTCCAACTCGTTCCACACTCTCTGTAGCATATCAGGCGTAACAGTTTGGATAGCTGCTGTTATTTCTCGTTTCAAATCATCAATGGTGGCTGGGAGAGGTGGCCGAAACAACATATCCTTAACATACCCCCATAAGAAAAAATCGCAGGGGGTAAGATCAGGGCTTCTTGGAGGCCAGTGATGAAGTGCTCTGTCACGGGCTGCCTGGCGGCCGATCCATCGCCTCGGGTAGTTGACGTTCAGGTAGTTACGGACAGATAAGTGCCAATGTGGTGGCGCTCCATCCTGCTGAAATATGAATTGTTGTGCTTCTTGTTCGAACTGAGGGAACAGCCAATTCTCTAACATCTCCAGATACTGTAGTCCAGTTACAGTAGCACCTTCGAAGAAAAAGGGCCCAAAAACTTTATTGGCTGAAATGGCACAAAAAACGTTCACCTTAGGCGAGTCACGTTCATACTGAGTTGTTTCCCGCGGATTCTCAGTGCCCCATATACAGACATTGTGACGGTTGACTTTCCTGTTAGTGTGGAAAGTTGCTTCATCACTAAACACAATCTTTGAAACGAAAGATTCATCTGTTTCCATTTGAGCAAGGATAAAATCACAGAAATCGATTCTTTTAATCTTATCAGCTGCAGACAGTGCTTGAACCAATTTCAGACGATAAGGTTTCATAACTAACCTTTTTCGTAGGACTCTCCATACAGTTGATTGTGAAATTTGCAGCTCTCTGCTAGCACTGCGAGTCGATTTTCCTGGGCTGAGAACAAATGCTTGCTGGATGCGTGCTACATTTTCATCACTCGTTCTCGGCCGTCCACAACTTTTCCCTTTGCACAAACACCCATTCTCTGTAAACTGTTTATACCAACGTTTAATACACCACCTATCAGGAGGTTTAACACCATACTTCGTTCGAAATGCACGCTGAACAACTGTCGTCGATTCACTTCTGCCGTACTCAATAACACAAAAAGCTTTCTGTTGAGCAGTCGCCATCTTAGCATCAACTGACGCTGACGCCTGGTCAACAGCGCCTCAAGCGAACAAATGTACAACTAAATGAAACTTTATAGCTCCCTTAATTCGCCGACAGATAGTGCTTAGCTCTGCTTTTTGTCGTTGCAGAGTTTTAAATTCCTAAAGTTGTGGTATTCTTTTTGAATCACCCTGTATTTATTAACAGAACACGAGAAACTGCACAATCACATTCCACTTTAGAGTCACAAATAATTTACATTCTGATGATAATGAACTGCATATTACTATTACACTGTTCTCAGCTACGATGGTAAACCCAAAAGTAAGGTCTCCTATTTTTTTATAAGTACGTAGACCTGTTTATTTCTACAAAGGTTTACATAAGTTTGCAGCTTGAACATTTAGCTATTTTTCGACATAATCACCATTTCTGTCGATGCATTTTTGTAGACGCTGTGGCAGTTTTTGTATGTCCATGTCATACCAGCTCACCGCCATGCTGTTCAGAAAGTTGTGAACCTCTTCTTTCACCTCGTCGTCGGAGCTGAATCGCTTTTCCGGCCAAATGTTCTTTTAATCCAGGGAACAGGTGATAGTCACTGGGTGCCAAGTCAGAACTATAGGGTGAGTGAGTGATTATGTTCCACTGAAACTGCTGCAGGAGAGCAACGGTTTGCCGAGCGATGTCTGGGCGAGCGTTGTCATGGAGAATGTGTACACCCTTGCTCAACAATCCTCTTCTCCGGTTCTGAATTGCCCGTTTGAGTTTCTTGAGAGTCTCACAATACCTGTCAGAGATCATCCAGGGTGATCCGCCGATCTTCACGCGTACTTCGCTCAACCTTCAACGCTGTCTCCTCAGAAATTGACTGTCTCCCTTTGTTCGTCGTGAATTTTGGTCCGACCAGCTGCAAACTCTCTACACCACGTACGAACATTTTTGACATCCATGCACGACTCACCATACACTTCCGTCAATTGGTGATGGATTTCAATCGGAGCAGTGCCCTTTGTGTTCAAAAACCGAATAACTGCACGCAATTCGCACTTGGCGGTAACATCCAAAGGGAGCTCCATTCTCAACGGCTGCCAAGCCAAGACTGAGAGCCTCAGCGCGGCGTGCGTACGTTTACACACTCTTCAGCGACCAACTGTCACACAAACAGAGTTCTGTACTTATAAGAAAATAGGAGACCTTACTTTTGGGATTACCCTCGTACATGTCCCTGAAAGAGAACGTCACATGGATCTGAACGCAGGAGTGCGTACTAGAATTTAAAAAAATAAAAAATGAATTATGTAATAGTAATGTCTTGTCACATCCAGACTGAAATGTACCATTTTACATTTTTACTGACAGCTCAGAACACGGGTTGGGAGCTCACCTTTGTCGATTCATAGAAAACGGAGATACATTGGAAATAAAATCTATTGCTTTTCCCAGTCGAGGCCTAAACAGATGGGAGAGAAGATATTCAGTAAGAGAAAGGGAAACGCTGGCAGTAGTGTCGGTGTTTAAGAAATTCAAATACTGTGTCATGGAGAGGAAAGTAAAAGTGCTTACAGTCCACAAGGCACAATCATTCGTGATGGATAGTAGGCCAAGTCATAACAGATTAACTAGATGGGCTTTAGCGCGTCAGGAGTATGGTTTCACAACAGAATACCTGCCAAGTGAAAGCAAGTGGCTGATGCATTATCCTGATCGCCTGTGGGTATGGATAAAGCCGATTTTAATGATTCGGGACAGAAAGAAGTCTCCATGTTATACCTAAAAAAAGTAAAACACAAAAAAATAAAGAACATTAAAAATATAAGAAAGGAACAGAATAGCGATGCCGCCATTAAAATAATAAAAACTGATTGGTGTAGGAAAGCGAATGACAAGGTGACGAAGCACTGTGTCATACGTAAAGGTGTGTTGTATCGTAGAACAAACCTAGAAAAACAGCAGTGGTAGGTCTATTGGCCAGAACATGAAATTGAGAGGCTAGTGTAGTTCAAACATTTCACATATGTTCATTTTGGTGCCAAGAAATGTAAGGACAAAAGTAAGGAAATAGCTATTTCAAATCTTGAGAAAAGAGGGCACAGAAAATTCTAAAATCAAGTGATGAATGTCAGAAAACGAAAACTTTTAATTCTAGGAGCAAAGTGGAAACGCATCCCAGCAAAAGTACTGTAAAAGTTGTGTGTTGACCTCTATGGTCCGTTTCAACCTCGCAAAGAGAGTACAGATGTCCGTTCATTGCACTGGACATGCTCTCGAAGCATGTAAAACTATATGCACTATGAAAGGCTACAGGTAAGTTGGTCTCAAACAAAATCAAGAATGATTGCATAATGAAGATTGGTAAGCCAGTCAGGACCATCAGTGACAATGGACCAAAATTTATGTTAGAGTATTGGAAAATTTTGTTGAGGGAACTTGACACAAAACCTATACACATGTCTAAAAAACATCCTCAAGTCTGCTGACTTACATATCCTCAATCAAATATGAGTGAAAGAGTTATGAGAGAACTAAATGGCCTCTTTAAAGCATACAGCTCTAGAAAACGAATGGGTAAATTACGTGGAAGAATTTGTGAGAATTATGAATGAACTGCGCATTCTACCACGGAAATACAGCCACAACAACTATTAGCAGGGGAAAAGTCGCAGTCTTCCTCATCCATAACGTATAAAAGTTCCATATTTGTCATTTTTAACATTCTTCACTATCAAGGTTAAAATGACAAAATTTCGTTATACTGACAACAAAGAAGCAAGGTATGACCAAAACAAAGTCACCCATCAGAATAAACATCTGCATAGCACAGGGGAAAAATAGAAATTTGGAAGAATATATGTGGAGAGGCCAGAATACATGATGTATAGGATTACAGATACACCAGCAACACTGCATGTAGTTACAACAAGACACTAGTATTGTATTTGTATTGTATGTTAACCGGGGACCTAGAAACGACGGAGAGGCTCCATACCCGCCGCAGCCGCCAATGGTCCACAACCCCACGACGACTGCCGCAGTCCACTTCACCCCTCCGCCGCCCCACACCGAACCCAGGGTTATTGTGCGGTTCGCCCCCCCCCCCCCCCCCCCCCCCCCCAGGGAACGTCTCACACCAGACGAGTGTAGCCCCTATGTTTGCGTGGTAGAGCAGTGGTGTAAGCGTACGTGGAGAACTTGTTTGCGCAGCAATCGCCGACATAGTGTAGCTGAGGCGGAATAAGGGGAACCAGCCCGCATTCGCCGAGTAAGATGAAAAACCGCCTAAAAACAACCCACAGACTGGCCTGCTCACCGGACCTCGACACAAGTCCGCCGGGCGGATTCGTGCCGGGGACCAGGCGCTCCTTCCCAATCCGGAAAGCCGTGCGTTACACCGCTCGGCCAAACGACACTAGTGCCGGCCGCGGTGGTCTAGCGGTTCTGGCGCTGCAGTCCGGAACCGCGGGACTGCTACGGTCGCAGGTTCGAATCCTGCCTCGGGCATGGGTGTGTGTGATGTCCTTAGGTTAGTTAGGTTTAAGTAGTTCTAAGTTCTAGGGGACTTATGACCTAAGATGTTGAGTCCCATAGTGCTCAGAGCCATTTTGAACCGACACTAGTACTACATTAATGCACATGACGAAAACATTATGAAGTACGCAGTGGAATAGTTTTCAAATATTTACAACGACGATAAACAATCCTTTGTGTCTGAATATGCTTTAAGAATAGAAAAGCAAGACGAGGGCTATTATAAATATAACACAGATGAAATAACGCATAAAAACAGCCTAAAATATGCGGAAGAAGAGAACGATGCTGAACCAGGTAAATGAATATGACAACGTATAGTAGAATCAATTCTGACGGCAAAAATAATGAAAATAATTAAATGTTGTCTTGCGATGATGTACAGATTGTGTCAAAACAGACATATCATTACTCTTTCGTTTGAACTGAACTGGCGAAGTGGTTTCCGCTGTAATACATTTGATACATTGACAGGCTAGGAATAGTTCTGCCAAAGAGGTTTATGGTAAAAGGAGAAGTATGGTTAGTAGGATACAAAGAAGTCGGCCAGTTGTGTTCATAGAGAGAGAAAGGTGACGTTTTATTATTAGGCCACAGGAATGTCGGCCAATCATTTACGAACAGTGAGGGACGGTTCGCAAAAGGCGATGTGTAAGTCAGTAGTTTTGTTGTATTTATGGGCAAATTGGTTTACGCCAACTATTTTATGTAGTATAATGGAGTAGTAGACGTATTGTCGACATAAGAGACGAGACTGACATGGACATGTCATAAAAGGCAAACGTAGTAAATAAGGTTTAAATAGAACGTCACATAATATGAAGTACAGAATGTAAAAGCATACACTGTTATGAAATATGAAAAGTAGGTAGAGGCTTGCGTGCCTCAGCGATACAGATGGCCGTACCGTAGGTGCAACCACAACGGAGGGGTATCTGTTGAGAGGCCAGACAAACATGTGGTTCCTGAAGAGGGGCAGCAGCCTTTTCAGTAGTTGCAGGGGCAACAGTCTGGATGATTGACTGATCTGGCCTTGTAACATTAACCAAAACGGCCTTGCTGTGCTGGTACTGCGAACGGCTGAAAGCAAGGGGAAACTACAGCCGTAATTTTTCCCGAGGACATGCAGCTTTACTGTATGATTAAATGATGATGGCGTCCTCTTGGGTAAAATATTCCGGAGGTTAAATAGTCCCCCATTCGGATCTCCGGGCGGGGACTACTCAAGAGGACGTCGTTATCAGGAGAAAGAAAACTGGCATTCTACGGATCGGAGCGTGGAACGTCAGATCCCTTAATCGGGCAGGTAGGTTAGAAAATTTAAAAAGGGAAATGGATAGGTTAAAGTTAGATATAGTGGGAATTAGTGAAGTTCGGTGACAGGAGGAACAAGACTTTTGGTCAGGTGATTACAGATTTATAAATACAAAATCAAATAGGGGTAATACAGGAGTAGGTTTAATAATGAATAAAAAAATAGGAGTGCGGGTTAGCTACTACAAACAGCATAGTGAACGCATTATTGTGGCAAAGATAGACACAAAGCCCATGCCTACTACAGTAGTAAAAGTTTATATGCCAACTAGCTCTGCAGATGAAGAAATCGATGAAATGTATGACGAGATAAAAGAAATTATTCAGGTAGTGAAGGGAGACGAAAATTTAATAGTCATGGGTGACTGGAATTCGTCAGTAGGAAAAGGGAGAGAAGGAAACATAGTAGGTGAATATGGATTGGGGGGAAGAAATGAAAGAGGAAGCCGCCTTGTAGAATTTTGCACAGAGCATAACTTAATCATAGCTAACACTTGGTTCAAGAATCATAAAAGAAGGTTGTATACCTGGAAGAATCCTGGAAATACTAAAAGGTATCAGATAGATTATATAATGGTAAGACAGAGATTTAGGAACCAGGTTTTAAATTGTAAGACATTTCCAGGGGCAGATGTGGACTCTGACCACAATCTATTGGTTATGAACTGCAGATTGAAACCGAAGAAACAGCAAAAAGGTGGGAATTTAAGGAGATGGGACCTGGATAAACTGAGAGAACCAGAGATTGTAGAGAGTTTCAGGGAGCGCATAAGGGAACAATTGACAGGAATGGGGGAAAGAAATACAGTAGAAGAAGAATGGGTAGCTCGGAGGGATGAAGTAGTGAAGGCTGTGGTGTCACCGCTAAACACCACACTTGCTAGGTGGTAGCTTAAATCGGCCGCGGTCCATTAGTACATGTCGGACCCGCGTGTCGCCACTGTGTGATCGCAGACCGAGCGCCACCACAAGGCAGGTCTCGAGAGACTTACTAGCACTCGCTCAGTTGTACGACGACGTTGCTAGCGACTACACTGACGAAGCCTTTCTCTCATTTGCCGAGAGACAGTTAGAATAGCCTTCAGCTAAGTCCATGGCTACGACCTAGCAAGGCGCCATTTGTACCATTGCATGTATCTCAAGATAGTCTCACTTGTATCATCAAGAATGCTGTATACCAAAGGACGATATAAAAGTTAAGTGTTCTAGTAGCTACGTTCTTTTCTTTATCACATTCATTACGAATCCTGTTCCAGACTTAACGCCAGACGGCGTGAGTTGACGCGTGCCCTTTCGCCTACTTCACTGTGGACTGGCTGCCTTAACAGTCCACTACAAAGGCGGTAGACGATCAAGTAGGTAAAAAGACGAGGGCTAGTAGAACTCCTTGGGTAACAGAAGAAATATTGAACTTAATTGATGAAAGGAGAAAATATAAAAATGCAGTAAATGAAGCAGGCAAAAAGGAATACAGACGTCTCAAAAATGAGATCGACAGGAAGTGCAAAATGGCTAAGCAGGGATGGCTGGAGGACAAATGTAAGGATGGAGAGGCTTGTCTCACTAGGGGTAAGATAGATACTGCCTACAGGAAAATTAAAGAGACCTTTGGAGAGAATAGAACCACTTGTATGAATATCAAGAGCTCAGATGGCAACCCAGTTCTAAGCAAAGAAGGGAAGGCAGAAAGGTGGAAGGAGTATATAGAGGGTTTACACAAGGGCGATGTACTTGAGGACAATATTATGGAAATGGAAGAGGATGTAGATGAAGATGAAATGGGAGATAAGATACTGCGTGAAGAGTTTGACAGAGCACTGAAAGACCTGAGTCGAAACAAGGCCCCGGGAGTAGACAACATTCCATTACAACTACTGATGGCCTTGGGAGAGCCAGTCATGACAAAACTCTACCATCTGGTGAGCAAGATGTATGAGACAGGCGAAATACCCACAGACTTCAAGAAGAATATTTTTGTGACGGCCTTCGTAGCGACAACACTTCGCTGTAGAAACAGCCTACGAAGTCACCGCCACATTTTTAATAGCGGGCCGACCGGTCCGCTGGAACAGTGAACAGAAAGATGAACCCAAACACTCGGATTAAATGAAAGTCGGTACTTGTATTTATTAACGACGATACAGAACACAGTGGTGAACATGGTCTACAGAAATCTGTCTAGTTCGAGTCGGAGCGGCTTGGTCAGCGTCGGCTGACGACAAACAACAACTCTACTGCGATGAACACACAACTGACTAGCAGGTACACAATTCGGTGGCGAGTCTACAGCTGAGCGGCAAATCCAGAACTGTCCTAGCGCTCGCGACTCCAGCGCTTAAGAAGCCAGAAGCCAGCGGTGGCGCGCGCAGACTTGCGGCGATTTCCTGTATCGCTGGCGCTGCTTATGCGGACGGCGTCCGGACTTTGATGCTGCCAACCTTTTTCGCAGCGAGGTCGGTTGGCATTACTGGCTAGGATATAACACTCCTGCCCCCCCAAATCGCCGCACCGTCGTTGAATAATGACGTGGCGAACGTCGACGGCGAGGGAGGGGTCTGGCCGCAGGCGTAGCAGAAGAGACCGGGGCGGAGACTGTTGTCGGTGGCAGTCCCCGGTCCGTACCCCAGCATTGACTGCGCGGGGCCTCGGGAAACACCGACTGAAAACCGAGGTCAGGGTGCACGCCTGTGACCACGGGCGCAGCTTCTGGTACTGGACGCGACTGGGCGTCGGGACCCACGAAGAGAGGCAGCGTCTCCTGACGTTGCGTCGACGGCTGCTGAGTGGGCGCCGGACAAGGCGCTGCGGTGTCAGACTCCTTGGGGGTGCCCAAGGAAAGCGGCTGCAGGACAGGCGGCACAGCCACCGCTTGGGAAGGCGGCCCGGCTGAGGGGTCGACGTCCATCAGCTCCGAAGGCGGTGGCGACTGAAGAGGGACCGCAGGCGCCGGAGCGACCACCTGGGGCGCTCCCGGATGAAGCTGCGCGGGAGGCATCAACGGGACGGGCTGTCGGCGTGGTAGCGGCGACGGCTGCTGCTGCTGCCCTGGGGGCGGCAGCGAAGTCGGAAGGCGCGGCTGGAACCCGCCGCGGACCAAATCTGTGGACAAAGAACGAGCGGCAGAATCCGGGCGGCCAGCGTGGCGCAACTGGTTCTGATGCCTCCTGTGCACCCCAGTAGCACCTTGAACAGTATAAAAACCGCGACCCTGGACACTTATCACGGTACCACGTTCCCAACGACGGCGAGCGTGTTAAACTCTGAAAAAAACGGCGTCGTTGCGCTGAAAACGCGTGCGATGCTCAGAAGCGGCGGGTCGATCCGGGGGGTGCAACAACCGTAGTAGGGTGCGATGACGACGGCCGTGGAGAAGCTCCGCAGGCGAAGGGCCGTCGCGTGGCGTGGTCCGGTACGACGACAGGAACGTGATGAGGGCCTGCTGACGAGAGTGCGTAGCACGAAGGCGGTCCATATGATCCTTGAATGTGCGTACAAAACGTTCCGCTGCACCATTCGATTGAGGGTGGAACGGCGGAGTAAGAACATGGCGAATGCCATTGGCAGAACAAAAACCTTCAAATTCAGCAGAGGTAAATTGTGGACCATTGTCAGACACTAAAACTTCTGGAAGACCCTCAATACAAAAAATTGAAGTCAACGCCTGTATAGTTTGTGCAGACGTTGTAGACTGCATGGGCACAACAAACGGAAAATTACTAAATGCATCTATCACGATGAGCCAACGAGAATTCCAATATGGACCAGCGAAATCAATATGTACTCGCTGCCAGGGACCGGCAGGGCGTGCCCACTCAAAATAGCGTTGAGGCGGAGCAGCTTGGTGTTCGGCACACGTCGAACAATCTATAGACATCTGCGTAATCTGCTTATCAATGCCGATCCATGTACAATGACGGCGGGCTAGCTGCTTGGTGCGGACCACTCCCCAATGACCTTGATGCAACAAGTCGAGGACCTTGGATTGGAGCACTTGGGGAACCACTACACGAAGCTGGTCATTCTCGGTGCGTAACAGCAAAACTCCGTGCGAATCAGACAACAGATGACGTTGCGGATAATAGCGACGAACCACAGGATCCGATATGTCCTTTGCCTTGGACGGCCAACCACGTTGAACAAAACGTAATAGTAAACTCAGATGAGGATCCGTAGCTGTCTCACGTGCCACCTGACGATAATCAATCGGAAAATCCCGGAGGGATTGATGCTCATCGGCGTCAATCTGGTGGCAAGAGTCGTCAGAGGAATCGAAGACATCATCCGCAGCAATCGGCAATCTAGAAAGCGCGTCAGCGTTTGCATTCTGAGGTGTAGGGCGATACAGTATCTCATACTGGTATTGTGATAACAAAAGAGCCCAACGTTGTAGTCTCTGAGCTGTCCGCTGAGGAACTGGTTTAGACGGATGAAACAGTGACGTCAGGGGCTTGTGATCTGTTACTAAATAGAATGGTCTACCATAGAGGTAGTGATGGAATTTTGTGACACCGAACACAATAGCCAACGCATCCTTGTCCAATTGGCTATAATTACACTGAGCTTTGTTTAGCAATTTAGATGCGAACGCAATAGGACGTTCGGTGTTACCGACTCGGTGAGACAACACAGCACCGAGGCCGAAAGAAGAGGCATCACAAGCTAACACCAGAGGCTTGTTAGGGTCGTAATGGACCAGACAAAGATCATTCAATAAAGCCTCTTTAAGCTGCTGAAAGGCTGATTGGCAATCAGCTGACCACACAAACGGAACATTCTTACGGCGGAGACGATGCAACGGTGCAGCCATCTGTGATGCATTAGGTATAAACCTAATATAATATGTCAATTTGCCAAGAACTGCTTGCAATTCATGCAGATTGCGAGGGGCGGGCAAATCACGAATAGCTGCTAAATGTGACTGGGAGGGATGAATGCCTTGAGCATTAATAACATGTCCCAGATACTCCAACTCCGTAAGGAAAAATGAACATTTATCGATGTTGCAACGTAGGCCTGCCTGAGACAACACTGTAAACAAACACTCCAAATTACGGAAATGTTCAGCAGGCGTCCGACCGGACACAACAATATCGTCTAAATAGTTGCAACACGATGGCACATTAGCCAAAAGTTGGGACAAAAAACGCTGAAAAACAGCCGGAGCTGACGCACAACCAAAAGGCAAACGCAGAAAACGGAACAACCCCAACGACGTGTTTATGACAAAATACTGTTGTGATTGCTCGTCGAGGGGCAATTGCAAATATGCTTCACGGAGATCAATTTTGGAAAAGAAACGAGCTTCCCCTAACTTATCCATCAGCTCGTCCGGTCTAGGTAAAGGAAAAGAATCAATGACAGTCTGAGGATTAACTGTCGACTTAAAATCAGCACACAAACGTAACTTGCCAGACGGTTTCTTTATAATAACTAAGGGAGAAGCCCACTGGCTCGCTGAAACGAGTTTAATAACACCGTCGTTTTGCCAACGACGAAGTTCATCTTCTACAGGTGCCCGGAGGGCGTGAGGCACTGGACGAGCACGAAAAAATCGAGGCTGAGCATTATCTTTTAACGTAATATGAGCGGCAAAGTTCGCAGCACAACCGAGTTCGTCTTTAAATATGTCACTGTATCGGTTACACAAATCGGTTATGCTGTCTTGAGGAACAACAACAGAATTAAGTTGCAACACATTGTCTTGGATAGACAGGCCAAACAAGTCAAAACAGTCTAATCCGAAAATCTGTAATCTGTAGCGCGGAGCACTGTGAATGAAACTGTTTTTGTGTTGCCCCGGAACGTGGCTGGCACGCTACATACACCTAACACAGGAATGTGTTGGCCACTATAAGTAGCCAAAGAATGTTTTGCCGCTGAAAGTTGAGGGCGGCCGATAGCCGCATACGTAGCACTATTTATGAGAGTCACAGACGCACCAGTGTCTAATTGAAAATTGAAGGTTTTATCCTGGATGCGTAGTTTCACAAATAGTTTATTACACTGCCTCTGGATCGGAGCCGTGGAGGCGGAAGACACAAAATCAGCGCGGTTAGCGCGTGGTTGCTGCTTACGACAACTCGTGGGTTGGGCGGGTGGAACAACAACTCCCGCTTCACTTGCAGTCTGTACATTACTTTTTACAGCGTTTGAATTACGCAAATGGTTCAAATGGCTCTGAGCACTATGAGACTCAACTTCTGAGGTTATTAGTCCCCTAGAACTTAGAACTAGTTAAACCTAACTAACCTAAGGACATCACAAACATCCATGCCCGAGGCAGGATTCGAACCTGCGACCGTAGAGGTCTTGCGGTTCCAGACTGCAGCGCCTTTAACCGCACGGCCACTTCGGCCGGCGAATTACGCCTGGGTCGCATAGCAGAGGGCTGGGTGGGTGGCTTATTGCGAACAAGTTTATTACCCACACGAACCGTGGAAGAGTCTTTAAACGCGACCTTCTGGGCGGGCTGGCTTTGAAGAACATGAATATCCATGGGCTGGGCAGCACTAGAATTGTTCTTGCGTTTACGCAAACAAACAGTCTGGATGTGTCCTTTCCTTTGACAAAAGTGACAAACCGCGTTTCTTAACGGGCAACGTTCACGAGGATGAGCAAGAACACACTTAGGGCAAGACTTAACTCTATCACTTTGCACACGCGGCTGACGAATGTGTTTAACATGACGCGGCCGGCTAGTGTTTACAGTCTGACTCTGCCGATGGGGCCGCGGGCGTGTCATAACTTGCTTAGCACAGGCAATTTGAGAAATACATGGCTGATCTAACTCACACTCAGCATAGTCAAAAGTATCTTGGGCTTCAATAATGTTCATCACAGTCTCTAATGACGGGTCAGGCAACTTTAAGATAGCAGCACGAATACGAGAATCTGCAATGTTTTGAGTAATAGCGTCTCGTAACATGACATCACTGTAGGAAGCTCCACACACACAATTAAATCGGCACTGACGGGTGAGGCCTCGTAAAATTGTTAACCACTGTTTATTAGATTGATGTGGCAGTTTCTTTAATCTGAAGAACTTGAATCTGGCCGCTGCCACATGAACTCGCGACTCGAAATACTCAGCAAGCTTGGTAACAACAACGTCATAGTCTAAAGCTTCTGGCTTGGCTTCCGGGAACAACTTACAAAGTAGTCTATAGACTTCCACGCCTGCAGTGGAAATTAAATAAAGCTGCCGCTCATTACCTGTGATTTTGTAGACTGACATGTGCGCCTGCAACTGCGCGAAATATTCTTGCCATTCTTCTCGTGATGCCTCAAAAGCACGAAAAGGCGGTGCTGCCTGTGCTTGTTCCTTGTGTGGTGGTGGATTAGCCGCTTGTTTGGCGATTGCTTCCACCAGACTTTGTATTTGCTGACTCTGTAACAAGATCAACTGTTGTAATTCGGCAGACATAATGAACACAAATTAAACCAGCCCCCAAAATTCTATCTCAAGAAACAAGTTGAACCAGCCCTGCACACGAGTTCGGAAGTCCTCGTCGCCAGTTTTGTGACGGCCTTCGTAGCGACAACACTTCGCTGTAGAAACGGCCTACGAAGTCACCGCCACATTTTTAATAGCGGGCCGACCGGTCCGCTGGAACAGTGAACAGAAAGATGAACCCAAACACTCGGATTAAATGAAAGTCGGTACTTATATTTATTAACGACGATACAGAACACAGTGGTGAACATGGTCTACAGAAATCTGTCTAGTTTGAGTCGGAGCGGCTTGGTCAGCGTCGGCTGACGACAAACAACAACTCTACTGCGATGAACACACAACTGACTAGCAGGTACACAATTCGGTGGCGAGTCTACAGCTGAGCGGCAAATCCAGAACTGTCCTAGCGCTCGCGACTCCAGCGCTTAAGAAGCCAGAAGCCAGCGGTGGCGCGCGCAGACTTGCGGCGATTTCCTGTATCGCTGGCGCTGCTTATGCGGACGGCGTCCGGACTTTGATGCTGCCAACCTTTTTCGCAGCGAGCTCGGTTGGCATTACTGGCTAGGATATAACAAATATAATAATTCCAATCACAAAGAAAGAAGGTGTTGACAGATGTGAAAATTACCGAACTATCAGTTTAATAAGTCACAGCTGCAAAATACTAACACGATTTCTTTACAGACGAATGGAAAAACTGGTAGAAGCGGACCTCGGGGAAGATCAGTTTGGATTCCGTAGAAATATTGGAACACGTGAGGCAATACTAACCTTACGACTTATCTTAGAAGAAAGATTAAGAAAAGGCAAACCTACGTTTCTAGCATTTGTAGACTTAGAGAAAGCTTTTGACAACGTTAACTGGAATACTCTCTTTCAAATTCTGAAGGTGGCAGGGGTAAAATACAAGGAGCGAAAGGCTATTTACAATTTGTACAGAAACCAGATGGCAGTTATAAGAGTCGAGGGGCATGAAAGGGAAGCAGTGGTTGGGAAAGGAGTGAGACAGGGTTGTAGCCTCTCCCCGATGTTATTCAATCTGTATATTGAGCAAGCAGTAAAGGAAACAAAAGAAAAATTCGGAGTAGGTATTAAAATTCATGGAGAAGAAGTAAAAACTTTGAGGTTCGCCGATGACATTGTAATTCTGTCAGAGACAGCAAAGGACTTGGAAGAGCAGTTGAACGGAATGGACATTGTCTTGAAAGGAGGATATAAGATGAACATCAACAAAAGCAAAACGAGGATAATGGAATGTAGTCGAATTAAATCGGGTGATTCTGAGGGGATTAGATTAGGAAATGAGACACTTAAAGTAGTAAAGGAGTTTTGCTATTTAGGGAGTAAAATAACTGATGATGGTCGAAGTAGAGAGGATATAAAATGTAGACTGGCAATGGAAAGGAAATTGTTTCTGAAGAAGTGAAATTTGTTAACATCGAGTATAGATTTAAGTGTCAGGAAGTCGTTTCTGAAAGTATTTGTATGGAGTGTAGCCATGTATGGAAGTGAAACATGGACAATAAATAGTTTGGACAAGAAGAGAATAGAAGCTTTCGAAATGTGGTGCTACAGAAGAATGCTGAACATAAGGTGGATAGATCACGAAACTAATGAGGAGGTATTGAATAGGATTGGGGAGAAGAGAAGTTTGTGGCACAACTTGACTAGAAGAAGGGATCGGTTGGTAGGACATGTTTTGAGGCATCAAGGGATCACAAATTTAGCATTGGAGGGCAGCGTGGAGGGTAAAAATCGTAGAGGGAGACCAAGAGATCAATACACTAAGCAGATTCAGAAGGATGAAGGTTGCAGTAGGTACTGGGAGATAAAGAAGCTTGCACAGGATAGAGTAGCATGGAGAGCTGCATCAAACCAGTCTCAGGACTGAAGACCACAACAACAACAACAAGAATACGATAATTAGCCTCTAAATATTACAAAGTCATATAATGCTCGTACATGAAAGTCATAAGAAAATACACAGTCATTACATAAATAGAGTTCCACTAGCAGTTTTTGTAGCAACAACGACACTCAAATGTGGAAAGAATGATACGTCATACTGTGAGATGGAGCAGCGATTTGGTAAGTAAGTGTTTATGCATTATGTTCTAAGCAAGATTCTCAAAGGTTGTGTCGATGTGTCTGTAAATCGCAGTTGTAAGCCTCTGTAACGTCTCTTAGCAAACAAAACACATATTACATGTGGTTAAAAAAAAGGTGAAAAGAATAATTGAACTGGATGATTGTAATTGCGTGGACAACGATTGTGTGAACTTTATGTAATAAAGAGAAAGCATTATGTGTCATGTTTTGTTCGTGTATAATAGAATTATGTACTGATTTTTTTTTAAATAATACCTGTGTCGGCGAGTACTGAAACCGCCACAGACGATACTTATTAAATATCAAACAAAGATGAGAATATGTGACCACTATAAATAGTAATCACCGAACATTAATTTCTCTGTCGTCTTCTTGGAGTTACGTGAGTAGGAAGAGCTTGTGACGTTATATTGTACGCTTGCGTAGCATTCTTTTGTCAAGATTGTGAGAGGGACGCCATTAGACATAGATTTGGAAAGGTGTGTAATAACTTAATTTGTTTAAATGTTTTGAATAGAGTTACTTAGTGAAAACTTGCATTATGGTTTGTAATAAGCTTGCCTGGTATTTTAACCCATCCCTTTCAGACATTTTCAGTTATTTAAATATTATTCGTGGTGCAGAGCTGCGCTACGAACGAACGAGCCGCTGCCGCGGCGCATTCAAACTGCATTAAATGAAATCAATCATACCGCAAAGAAGCGGGCAGGTAATAGTGAATTAAAATTATTTCTTTCAGCTTTCGAAATTGCAGAGCAGATTTTATGATGTGTTTTACAGGTTGGCGCGGGCTGCTGATAATATATTATTAACAATAAGATAATTTACCTTCATAACATAAAAGAAATCTTGCTTTGCGTAGTTCTGGTCTGGCAAACCTTATAGTAAAAACATCTTTTTCTATGATAATTGTCTCATGTTCTCGTGTTAGTATTGGTACTTATTGGTGTTTTACTGTTAACAAAAATCCACTGCAAAATTTTGATGTTCAACAAACATTGCGTACTGTAACATCAGTATTGATAACGAAATAATTTTCAGTAACCTTCTCAATAACTGTAAAGTCAGGAAGATATGTTGAACTTTATGGCGAGTTACAGTAACGAAAAAATGTTCCTTTAATAGAAAGCCAGATCCAGAACAATAAGAACATAATCTATTTTGTTTTGTTGAAAATTAATTATCCAAAGAAAGTCACAGCACAGCATCACTAAAAGGTATTTCGGGGCTCTTTTCGTAGCAACATATTTTATTTCATATATTCGTTGTTACGCGAGTAATAATAAAAAAAGCAAATAGTAGAGAGCCAGCGAAATTGTCGCCCTAAAGCGTGGGGCCCGAATTTGCAGTGGTCACGAAAATAGTAACTGTTTTATGTGCTTTCTTTCATTGGCTATTGTTATATACATTTATGTATTTAGTGATAAATGTATGTACGTGTCTCATGATTAGTGCCATGTATTAATGAATGTACAAAAATTCTTTCATGAAAAAACGCACCACTGCAAGCGAGTCAGATGAAAAGACCCTGATACTATTGAGAAACTGTAACAGCTACATAGTCCGGAGGCGGCCGAATCCCGAAATCAGATAAACAAAATGTAAGACTACAGTGTTGTTGTCCTGTTTGTAGAAGCTTAACTCTAGTGATGTGATCTCATATCGCTAGTGGTGTGCGTAGTTTGGCGTTAGCATTTATGACAGGGCAAAATTGAGTGTAGATAGTAATTTTTAGTGTGCAGTGTACTGTAGATAAATTACCATATTTTATGTGCATGTGGCAAAACTGTGAGATCCTGTGTTCGAGTAGGTAATTTATGAATATGGTTAAATTGCGTAGTCAACGTCCGAGCAATATGGATACTGAGGGACAGCCATTAGTTAGTGCAGGAAATGTAGAAACGGGTGCATTAAGCAGTACAAGCACTCTCTTTGAGGATATACCATGCGAAAATGTGGGGGCAGGGGCACAGGAAGTGGTGCCACCGCCCACCAGTGCTCAAGGAGACGTAGATAAAGAAATTGCACCACCCCCAGAAAAGCAGGTACCAGAGAGTGGTAATCTGCCTGGTGGGTATTCACTTCAGGCGATATTAGAGCGCGTGCTGGATTACCAGTCAAAATTTGCGCAACAACAAGCTGAAAAGGACGAAAAAATTGAGAGCTTTCTCGCACAGCAAGCTGAGCGAGATCGCCAGCATGCTGAGCGTGACCAGCAACTTGTGCAATCGTTAGAAATCATGAAAAGAGAGATTGCTTATATGAAACAGAATTATGAGTCGATACCTAAGGCCGTGCAGGAGTTGATTGTACAGGTCAACAACCTGGCAAACACTAACATTGTAGGCGAGATAGGCGTCTTGGCAAACCGATTAGGAAAGCTAGAAATAGATTCCACACAGCTTGTAGAGCAGAAATGGAACGAACAAGCGATTAAAATTGAAACCGGATTCAATTAATGGCTAGAAGCGAAGGAGAGCGAGATCGACAAAAATATTGATTCTAAGGTACAAGCAGCCATGGCAGACAGAGACTCCGAATCGTTCAGTACGGCAGTAAATAGTCAAGTACAGAACGACGTGCAAACCATCAAACAAATACTCAGTGAGGATATTCCGCAGTGGCAAGTGAATATTACCAAACGGATATCCTAATTGGAGAAGGGTTTAGCACAGAGCAGCAAACATCTTGAACATGAAGCTATGTCGCCAACAGCCAATGTTTTTGGCAACGCAACAATGGTGAATCTTTAGGCGATAATGCGAAGAGCTGTAGCTTCGGTTCGGAGCACACGGTCTATGTCCCAGGAGCAAACCAGTATAGTCCAAAAATATTGGTTGAAGAAAGTTTGATCAAAAATAGGCAGTTTCAAACGTTTACTACTGAACGGAAGTCAGTACACCCAGTAGTATTCATAAAAAGCTTTAAAAATATCTTGCCTAGTGTGTGGAACGAAGCACAGAAAGTTCAGTACGTAATGTCATACATTCAGGGTGACGCAGCGTTGTGGGCTACGGAAGTAGCAGACAGCAGCATGACGTATGAACAGTTCGAAAGGGCGTTTTTGTCGAAATCCTGGTCGCCTTGTATACAAGAGCGGCTAAGAAAAGAAGTATACAATCCCGAACCGTACTCACCCCGTCTTGGGAATCTGAGACGGTATTTCGAGAAGTATATAAACAAGACGCGGTACTGGGATGAACCTATCTCACCAAGAGACACGATAAGACTCCTAAAATCACATTTACCCATTCATATCAAAGAGAAAATAATACACGTACCAGAGAACGACATAGAACATTTCCTGTCTGTTCTGGATTCAATAGACTTAATCCAGGAAGACGCAAAAGCAGCGTGTGATCACTCACGGAACAATGGATCAGAGTGTAAACATGACAGATATAATAGTGCACAAAACCACAACCATGGAAATGGTGGGGGCGGTAACAAGCGGCAAGAGCACTCGCAAAATGGTAATAATGGTAGAAGTCAGAACGGGTATGGGCAGCCGTCCCATAATAAAAAGCGTCGATTTGACGACCGGTACGATTCCGGACCGCCCGGGACCAACCTTTGGAAAAACGCGCGAGGTCAGTGGCGTAGCAATTACAGCGACAGTAACCGCAATTGGAATCAGAATCAGCGACCAAGCCCAGAACGGCAACGTAATGACCGGTACGATAGCGACAGACCACCGCTGCGAAACGCGCCTATTGCGCAGTCGTGGCGGCCTACAAATCAAAACGTACACATAGTAGAGGTCGTGGACAATAGCCGTCCAAGGACCTCAAAAGCAAGCCATCCAACAAACTACAATCGGCCACGATGTGCTCTCCGTCGCTTGTGCCATGTTGCAACCGAATTAATATCAAATGTAGGAACCCCTGGGTACTACACCTAGATGAGTATTCACATGTATGGAAGATAGAAATTTTGAAACAAATGTCGATGCATTTCAAACCAAAGTACAGGAATCTGAAAGTTTAAGCAACATACAAAAGCAACAGTTAACGCAGCTGCTATCGGAATATAACATGGTATTTACCGACCGACCAGGAATAATCAAGGGGTACCACTATCACATAGACGTGATGCCCCACAAAACGTTCTGTCGCGTACCTTACTCCATCCCTTAGTCGAGGAGGGAAGTAGTGGCTAAAGAGATTCGGAAGATGTTAGAGTGGGATATCATTGAGCCCTCTCTTTCCCCATACAGTAGTCCTCTTGTAGCAGTGGCGAAAGCCAACGGAAAAATCCGGCTAGTGTTAGATGCCCTGGACATCAATAAAATTATTATACCTGTCAGAACTCGTCCAGAAAATTTAGATGAGCAGATACAAAAATACCACGGAGTGCAGTACTTGACCTCGGTCGATCTTAAAAGTTCGTACTGGGAAATCCCACTTACGCCAGAATCAAGGAAGTACACAGCCTTCATATTCGGAGGGCGAAGTTACTAATTCAAGGTACTTCCCTTCGGGTTGAATGTAAGTGTTGGAGTATTTATTACTGCTCTAGACACGGTACTGGGTCCAGACTTGTTAGAAAAAATCACAGTATATATTGATGACCTGGTAATCGCTACTGCTGCTTGGGACGAACATATGGAATTGCTGAATAGAGTATTGGAGAAATTTAAACAGGCAGGTGTGACAGCAAATTTAGGAAAGTCCAAATTCGGACGCAATAAAATTAAATTTCTAGGACACCTTATCACGCCGCTTGGTATCAGCCCAGACAACAAAAAACTAGAGGGGATCCGAGAATTTCCGAGCCCCCGAACTAAGAGACAATTGAAAGCGTTCACTGGACTTATGTCTTTTTTTCAGGAGGTTTGTACCTAATCAGTTGTTAAATGACGAGTCATTGTTAAATCTACTGCGAAAAAATGTGCAGTGGGTTTGGATTGACAAATGTCAGCAAGCTTTTGAAGCAATTAAAACCGCCCTGCTGAATGCAAATATTTTGCAGCACCCGGACCTATCAAAAAATTTTTGTCTCGCGACAATAAAGATTATCGGCTTTGCCAGCAGGACTCTAACTAGCAGCGAGAGAGCCTAGCCGGCAACCGAACTGGAAGCGCTCGCCGTAGTCTGGGCTGTGAAAAAGTTTAATTACTATCTATATGGGAAAGAGATTAAAGTGTATAGTGACCACCAGGCGTTAAGTTTTTTGATGTCATGCAAGCTATTCCATACCCGACTAAGGAGATGGATGGTTACCTTACAAGAATACCGAATAAAGATTATGTGTATAAAAGGCCAAGATAACATAGTAGCGGATGCTTTGTCGCGACTGCCGGTAGGATTACCGGAGTTAGCAGAAATGCTAGAACAATCCGCCGAGTATAAAGTGCTTTTAGTACGAGACAATGCATACAGGAAGGATTTTCTATGTATGTGTAAAAATATACAACAATTAAACAATTAAACAATTTTTTCAGCCTTCAGTTGCAAGGTAATTTTATTCGTTCGTTCGTATTGGAGAAATTTAAACAGGCAGGTGTGACAGCAAATTTAGGAAAGTCCAAATTCGGACGCAATAAAATTAAATTTCTAGGACACCTTATCACGCCGCTTGGTATCAGCCCAGACAACAAAAAACTAGAGGGGATCCGAGAATTTCCGACCCCCCGAACTAAGAGACAATTGAAAGCGTTCACTGGACTTATGTCTTTTTTTCAGGAGGTTTGTACCTAATCAGTTGTTAAATGACGAGTCATTGTTAAATCTACTGCGAAAAAATGTGCAGTGGGTTTGGATTGACAAATGTCAGCAAGCTTTTGAAGCAATTAAAACCGCCCTGCTGAATGCAAATATTTTGCAGCACCCGGACCTTAGGTTAGTTAGGTTTAAGTAGTTCTAAGTTCTAGGGGACTTATGACCACAGCAGTTGAGTCCCATAGTGCTCAGAGCCATTTGAACCATTTGAAACACCAAATTCAAGTAACAGTTAGGACTTGCGCGATATGCCAGAACGCAAAACACTATGATAGGTCCACAAAATTTGAACTTCATCCCATAGTTCTTGCAACTGAAGGCTGAAAAAATTGTTTAATTGTTGTACATTTCACAGTTGCTGACACGCTGCAATATGTTAAAGATGTGTAAAAATATGTCTGAACTACAGAGATCAGATCCGATGTCGGCAAAAATCATTAGTAATATTGAAATTGGTGCCAACAATAGAGATGAGCAAGGTTTTAAAATTGTGGACAATCTTTTGTACCATAAACTTAGCACGAAAGAAGACTGCTGGACAGTATGCATACCTAACCAATCCGTCAAAGTCATAATATGGCACACGCACTTGGCATGGGGCCATGCAGCTATCGAGAAGTGCGCAGAACTCATTGCGAGATACTGCTACTTTCCCCGAATGAAACACCAAATTCGCCCGCATCTCGTGGTCGTGCGGTAGCGTTCTCGCTTACCACGCCCGGGTTCCCGGGTTCGATTCCCGGCGGGGTCAGGGATTTTCTCTGCCTCGTGATGGCTGGGTGTTGTGTGCTGTCCTTAGGTTAGTTAGGTTTAAGTAGTTCTAAGTTCTAGGGGACTTATGACCACAGCAGTTGAGTCCCATAGTGCTCAGAGCCATTTGAACCATTTGAAACACCAAATTCAAGTAACAGTTAGGACTTGCGCGATATGCCAGAACGCAAAACACTATAATAGGTCCACAAAATTTGAACTTCATCCCATAGTTCCACTCCGGCCGCTCCAATTAGTATCTTTGGACGTAGCAGGTCCCTATCCCATGGCCAGGGGAGGTATGAAATATATACTGGCAATGTACGATATTTTTTCCAAATACATGACAATTTATTGTATAAAATCGGCTACTGCAAAAACCATAGTCAGACGGATCAATCAAGAATAATTGCCTCAAGTGGGGAAACCTGAAGCCATAACAACTGACAATGCCACTTATTTCACGGGTCGCACTTGGAAAAATTATCTACAGGATCAAGGTATACAGCATATTCTGGTGTCCCGGTTCCATCCAGAAGCAAGTTTAGTCGAGAGAACATTCAGAGGATTGAATAAGTTCCTTATAATTTACATTGGAAACCGACACACAAAATGGCCTGAGTTGGTACCTAAATTTGTAGAAATAGACAATTTAACACCTCACTCAAGTACAGGATACCCACCGGTAGAGATATTGAAAGGGGTTGATGAGACACAGAGTGAATGGCTCACGCCTCTCCCGAGACTACCAGCCAGATCAGAAACAAGAGAGGAAAAGATAAAAAAGGTATGGGACAACTTAACCAGTTGTACCGCAAAGAGAAAAAAGAAGTACGACCGAGGTGTAACTAACAAACAGAAATACAATGTAGGGGACATGGTGCTTATTCGTAACCACCCCAAATCCTCAGCCACCCTAAAGCAAAATAGTAAGTGGCAATTGACATATTCAGGGCCCTTTGAAGTAATAAAGGTGCCACACGAATGTAGCTATTTGTTAGCACACCCCCAGACGGGGAAAATAAAAGGATTGTATCCACGTAAAGATGTAAAATTATTTATTCAATGACCTATCGTAAATAGTAGCAGTAAGAAGATTTCAATTGTGTTTTAGAGTATAAGTATATTAGCTTTAAGAAAGAATGTATGTGTATTTAAAATTTTGAGAAAACAAGACATAAATAAGTAAGCATAGCATGAAAGTAGAATCAACAAACTGGGCAATAGCATGCAAATTGAAGTCTTTGTTTATAGACTATTAGTGTCATTAAAATACTATATGCTCATCAAACAATGAACAATCTTTTTGTTGACAAAGTAATGAATAATTTCTTGAATTATTTTTCAATTGTAGTAAGTAAGTACAATTAATGATGAGATTTCATATAGTAATGTAACAGGTGTAATTGTGTTAGAATTAAGGAACCCTGGACAAAAATGACTTTGTAGTACGAAACAATTACGTGATGTAACGTTACTGCCAATAGTGATCTGAGAACGACACTGGAGCAGAATTCAATCAAAGACAAACCCGTTGCGTGTAACCTATGCTTTGTATGTATCGATGCTTCAATTGAAGCCTGTGTACTTGGTACACGTCCGTGAATATTAATTCCGCGGTACGCGAATCAAGTCAATCTACGCGGAAACTACACTGTAGTCCTGTAGGACAGATCATTTTTAAAAAATACTAATACTAAATGAAGTATTTATTGAGCAATATGCCCAAGTCCAGCTGTCATGCACATGGTAAAATCTGTTTGCTAGATGGGTGATAACCTGGCAAGCTACACCGAAAAAGGAAAAGAAAAATATGTACCAAAAATCACACACCTTTAAATAATTACAAAAAAAAGCCATATATGCTTAGTAACAATACTAAAAGTGTGTAATGGCCTGGTAAACACAATGGACTCAATGTAGAAGAGAGTGATTATGCTAAGAACAGTTGATATGCATTAAAAATAAACTGTGTGCATAAACAATCTAGGAAAGAACGGAATGTTGTGTGTAGCAGGGACAGAAAATGACTGTTGTATCTGCACAAATACACTCCTGGAAATGGAAAAAAGAACACATTGACACCGGTGTGTCAGACCCACCATACTTGCTCCGGACACTGCGAGAGGGCTGTACAAGCAATGATCACACGCACGGCACAGCGGACACACCAGGAACCGCGGTGTTGGCCGTCGAATGGCGCTAGCTGCGCAGCATTTGTGCACCGCCGCCGTCAGTGTCAGCCAGTTTGCCGTGGCATACGGAGCTCCATCGCAGTCTTTAACACTGGTAGCATGCCGCGACAGCGTGGACGTGAACCGTATGTGCAGTTGACGGACTTTGAGCGAGGGCGTATACTGGGCATGCGGGAGGCCGGGTGGACGTACCGCCGAATTGCTCAACACGTGGGGCGTGAGGTCTCCACAGTACATCGATGTTGTCGCCAGTGGTCGGCGGAAGGTGCACGTGCCCGTCGACCTGGGACCGGACCGCAGCGACGCACGGATGCACACCAAGACAGTAGGATCCTACGCAGTGCCGTAGGGGACCGCACCGCCACTTCCCAGCAAATTAGGGACACTGTTGCTCCTGGGGTATCGGCGAGGACCATTCGCAACCGTCTCTATGAAGCTGGGCTACGGTCCCGCACACCGTTAGGCCGTCTTCCGCTCACGCCCCAACATCGTGCAGCCCGCCTCCAGTGGTGTCGTGACAGGCGTGAATGGAGGGACGAATGGAGACGTGTCTTCTTCAGCGATGAGAGTCGCTTCTGCCTTGGTGCCAATGATGGTCGTATGCGTGTTTGGCGCCGTGCAGGTGAGCGCCACAATCAGGACTGCATACGACCGAGGCACACAGGGCCAACACCCGGCATCATGGTGTGGGGAGCGATCTCCTACACTGGCCGTACACCACTGGTGATCGTCGAGGGGACACTGAATAGTGCACGGTACATCCAAACCGTCATCGAACCCATCGTTCTACCGTTCCTAGACCGGCAAGGGAACTTGCTGTTCCAACAGGACAATGCACGTCCGCATGTATCCCGTGCCACCCAACGTGCTCTAGAAGGTGTAAGTCAACTACCCTGGCCAGCAAGATCTCCGGATCTGTCCCCCATTGAGCATGTTTGGGACTGGATGAAGCGTCGTCTCACGCGGTCTGCACGTCCAGCACGAACGCTGGTCCAACTGAGGCGCCAGGTGGAAATGGCATGGCAAGCCGTTCCACAGGACTACATCCAGCATCTCTACGATCGTCTCCATGGGAGAATAGCAGCCTGCATTGCTGCGAAAGGTGGATATACACTGTACTAGTGCCGACATTGTGCATGCTCTGTTGCCTGTGTCTATGTGCCTGTGGTTCTGTCAGTGTGATCATGTGATGTATCTGACCCCAGGAATGTGTCAATAAAGTTTCCCCTTCCTGGGACAATGAATTCACGGTGTTCTTATTTCAATTTCCAGGAGTGTATATACGTCGAGTGTTGAGTGACTAACTGTCATAGTGCAGTGCTCAACGAACAATAAATTTACTGTGTGTAAAAACGGTAGTTAGTGGTCCGTTCGGAGTCGATTCAGACAAACATCGCTCGACGGAAACATTTAGTGTGTGTGAACCGAAACATTTTCGCGTGTTGAGAGACGCTCTGGCAGCGTATCGACCGTGAGAAAAAATGAAAGTGTGTAGTACAACGTGCGTGTGACGAACCCTAAATACCAGTGTCACAATGCGATTCAGTTGTGAAGCTACAAAAAAACCCGTTATCACGCCAAAACATCATGTGCAGACTAGCGAAACGACGGCTTACTGAAGAATAAACGCTTTTAACCAAGTTGCATTTTCTTCCACAGCTAATAATCTATGTCCTTAAAGACAGTACACCGTTGTGGAATATTTGTTTCATGCGTTGTGACGGGGAGCCATGCAGAGAAGCAGAGACGGGTGCCGTGCCGCCAGCCAGCCGGTCGCGGGAAACAACTCCAACACGCCGACATTGGTGAATGGTTTGGCGCGGTTCGCGACTGCGCGGGAGCCACCCCCAACACTCCGTCGCTGTTACGGCGAGCAGGTCGTCGACCCCAGAGGTCGTTGGCACGCCGCGTTCCAGACGACGCTACGCAACAATTGCTTCGCGCCGCCCGCTCCTTACGACATTGTCGACATTCAACCGAACATTACCAACTACGCTTTTAATGTACTAATACGAAAATTATTACTCACGGCGAAAGCGCCACCTGCCCTGTTTTTGATGAATGTTCTACGTGATTGCTCCCATAACTCCCAGTATGTCACAACGGGAGTGGTAAATGATTTTATTTATTTTTGTAACTCTATCTAAGGATGCATTTAATATTGATACTTCACATGTTACTTCAGTACGCCAATCGGCAAATAGTTTGCGACCTGAGCGCCACCTGCCCTGGCCGCAGTGCTACTACGCTGGCCGATTTTACTCAGTCACCCATGCGCTCTTCAACTATGTTCTTAATTTTTATATGTCTGACAAACCCTGTTCCCAGAGCTATGTTTTATTTGGATCAACTGAGTTATGTAAATGTTTGCAAAAATGACTAGGATACTTCACTCCATGTTACTGTAATATTGTAAGTATCAGCAATCCTTCTCACATGTTGTAATACAAGATTTTCCTAATATATGTTATACTTTATTCTTGACTCATGTATCTTACCTTGAATATAAATTATGATGTTCATTGTCCCCAGGCCGTCTTCTGAAGAAGATAGATTTATATCTATTGAAACCTAGGTAAAGATTACTTTATCCTTTGCAACTGGTCGTTTTTTTTTTTAATCTTTTGACGTGGAACCGTTGCTGTAGCGCAGCTATGTTTAAAATACTGAAATTCCTGCCCGCCGAGGTATCAAAAGCTGCATCCAGGTATATGGACATCAAATTAAAAATTGTGAAAGCAGGTATGGCTATTGACTTTAATCACCAGTGCCTAGAGAAAGACATTATTCCTGATTATGTGAAAGCGTATGTAAACCTTAAACAGTGTAACAGAGTTCCTTCTATTAAAAAGAAGCTAGTGCATTTAACTATTTCGGAGAGCACAGTAAATTTGTATAAGAAAAAAGATGTTCTTAATAGTGAAGCCTACTGTATACATCTGTTTTCAACTAAAGCCTTTAAAGATCTTTGTAATTTTCAAATTGACCACCTGTGGAATAGTATTAACGAATGGCTCTTTAATCGTAAAGAAGTAATCAAAGCTAGACATGGAAAAAAGCTTTTGAAGTTTAGTAATAGGACCAGAAGTAAAAGTGTTAAGACAGCAGATAATAGTGTCAAGCGCCTATTTTACGATAGAGTACTAAATAAAACCAATATTACTTTTACGCAGGCTGAAAATGACTTGTTGTGCAAAGGCCTTAAATATAACTTGCCTACTAAACTCGATAAATATCCTGCTGTTTGTAATCTCATTGTAGACCTAAAAATCGGTTTAGAATCTCTGAAATTAGAGAAAACTGAGCAAGTCAAATGTGCCTACGAATGTAACAACATAATAGAAAAAGAAATTAAATTATCTCCTAATGTGCAATCGGACGAATTTAGTATTGTAAAAAGCATTAATCATAAACTTAGAGAGCACGATGCCTTAGTCACTATGAGTGACAAAGGGAACACCACCGTCGTGGCGTATAAAAATGAATATATAGAAAAGACTGTAAAGTTTTTTGAGGAAAACGATATCACTGAGGTTACTGTAGATCCTACTGCTGAACTGCAAAATGAAATCCGGCGTACTTTAACTAATTCCGTCAGCCTATTCAATAAGTTTCAAAAGAAAGAGCTTATAAACATGAACCCAAAACCACCCGTGCTCAGAAGCCAGTTTAAACTGCATAAACGAAATCACCCTATCCGCCCTATAGTGAATGGTATAGGTAGTCCACATCATACGCTCGCTAGGCGCCTCCATTTTAAAATTAAAGATGCTTTCACATTTGAAAATAACTTTTCCATAAAAAACAGTAAGGAATTAATTAATAACATTCAGTCTATGCTTTGTACACCTGACACTAGACTGGTGTCCTTTGACATCGTCAGCCTTTACACAAATATCCCGGTCAATGAAACCATAGACCTTGTAAAAGAGAATCTTCTCAAGCATAAAAAATTAAGTGAAACACAGATTGCGGAACTCATTAATTTGCTTAAGGTCGTTTTAAAATACAATTATTTCACATTTAATGGGAAAAAGTATGTACAGCCACATGGTCTAGCAATGGGTAGCCCACTTGCCGGTATTCTAGCAGAGATTTTCATCAACGCCCTGGAAACAAAATTCTTCAATTCTAGTTCAGAATTACGCCAAAAAATCCGCTATTATGCACGTTATGTTGATGATATTTTCATTGCTTTTGACGGCACTGATTATGATTTAGAGCTTCTCTTTAACACTTTCAACGGTTTACTTGAAAAAATTTCCTTCACTAAAGAACTTCAAAATGATAAACGCGAACTAAATTTTCTAGATTTAACAATTTCTATACAAGATAATACCTTCCATTTCAATATCTTTCGCAAAGAAACATATTCAGATAATATTATTCCTGCTGACTCAACTCATCCAAAAGCTCATAAACTGGCATTTTTTCATTCCGCCATTCATCGAATGGTAACCACTCCTTTATCACCAGCGGCCCAAAAAAAGGAATTGAATGTCATCAAAGTTATTGCGGTCAATAATGGGTACAACCAGAATATGATCGATTACCTGCTTAATAAGAAAATTTTCCAAAATTGCTCGACTTTGAGAAATAACCTCCCCACAGATACCATAGAAACTAAAAAATTTATTTCCATCCCCTTCTTGGGTAACATATCGTATAGGATCAAACGTCTTCTAAATAAAAAATATAACTGTAACGTCTCTTTCTCTACAAACAACAGTTTAAAAAGAAATCTTGTACAGTCAGTAGAGATTGGCAGGGATTGGTTTTCTAATTCAGGTATTTACAAACTAACCTGTAATAACTGCCCCTCATATGACATTGGTCAAACAGGCAGAGCTGTGAAAACACGATATAAAGAGCATCTATTAGGTAAAAAAGGAATAAATTTTCGCAACTCTACTTTTGCTGAACACCTCTTGATAGCCGGCCATACGCCTAAACAGTTAGAAGACACGGTTATCCTACACAGACAAGTCAAAGGACGGAGACTAGATCTGTGGGAAGAGCTATTTATTTTCAAACATCTTGAGCTCAAAGACGGCAATATACTTAATGATCAGCTGAACCTTGCCTGTAGACAATTTTTCGAAGGCTTTAAACCCGTACTGTTTAATATATAACATAAATGCTAGTAACCTCAGTACTCCATTTCCTCAGGAAGCTATAATGCACTTTCTTATCTTTTAGCTCACTGCCTGTTATGTAATATATTTTTCTCACGATGTATGGCTGCCAATATACGGGTCTTCATGTAATAATTTTTTCATTCTAACATAAGTATTAACTGGATTATAGCCCAGGTTTCATAATTATGACTTAAGAGCCATTACGATTTTCTAAAATTTGTTACTTATATACATCCTATGTGTTTCACTATTATGGTAATATAACCTTTATATTCTGGCTGTATATGCCACTACATATTACTCACGGCGAAAGCGCCACCTGCCCTGTTTTTGATGAATGTTCTACGTGATTGCTCCCATAACTCCCAGTATGTCACAACGGGAGTGGTAAATGATTTTATTTATTTTTGTAACTCTATCTAAGGATGCATTTAATATTGATACTTCACATGTTACTTCAGTACGCCAATCGGCAAATAGTTTGCGACCTGAGCGCCACCTGCCCTGGCCGCAGTGCTACTACGCTGGCCGATTTTACTCAGTCACCCATGCGCTCTTCAACTATGTTCTTAATTTTTATATGTCTGACAAACCCTGTTCTCAGGGCTATGTTTATTTGGATCAACTGAGTTATGTAAATGTTTGCAAAAATGACTAGGATACTTCACTCCATGTTACTGTAATATTGTAAGTATCAGCAATCCTTCTCACATGTTGTAATACAAGATTTTCCTAATATATGTTATACTTTATTCTTGACTCATGTATCTTACCTTGAATATAAATTATGATGTTCATTGTCCCCAGGCCGTCTTCTGAAGAAGATAGATTTATATCTATTGAAACCTAGGTAAAGATTACTTTATCCTTTGCAACTGGTCGGCTGTTTTTAATCTTTTAATATGAAAATGATTTATTGGACATGAAATTACGTGACAAACATTTTTTTCTTTAGTTTACTGTGAAGCAAGCTAACACGAATGCCATACCATGGTAGAACATTTGTCGTGAGTAATTGTAGAGACAATCCATTACACTACTGTAAAACTATTTAATGATTGACTTCCAGTGTGACACGGAACACAAACATTACCACGAATGTGAAAGAGTGTATAAGGTACATTTTCAACAAGGGGACTAATAGTTTAACATTTTGTCATAAATAACCTTTGTTATCTGTGAACATCTGACAAATGCCAACCTTTTTTGATGAACAATCAGACTACGTTTTACTACAAACCAGGCGAGATGACCATGGCTCCGGCGCAGTTTTCCCAGGTTTCCTGACCGCACATAGCCCGAAATGGGGAACCAGAAAACTGTAATGACCCTGGCACTAGGTTTACGGTTACCTCGCAAAGTGTGAGAAAACCATAAGGAGTGTAATTAAAACTATAGTGCAAAAGAGCAAACAAGTGAATAGTGAATATTCCAAATGAGGTGACAAACAATGACGAAACGGACGTTAGTGGCAGCATATTGCCGAACATTCTTCACGTTAGTCAATTGCTGCCAGGGGGCATTGTAACGTCTCTTAGCAAAACACATATTACATATGGTTAAAAGAAAAGGAGAAAAGAATAATTGAACTGGATGATTGTAATTGCGTGGACAACGATTGTGTGAACTTTATGTAATAAAGAGAAAGCATTATGTGTCATGTTTTGTTCTTGTATAGAATTATGTACTGATTTTTTTTAATAATATCTGTGTCGGCGAATACTGAAACCGCCACAGACGATACTTATTAAATATCAAACAAAGATGAGAATATGTGACCACTATAAATAGTAATCACCGAACATTAATTTCTCTGTCGTCTTCTTGGAGTTACGTGAGTAGGAAGAGCTTGTGACGTTAAATTGTACGCTTGCGTAGCATTCTTTTGTCAAGATTGTGAGAGGGACGCCATTAGACATAGATTTGGAAAGGTGTGTAATAACTTAATTTGTTTAAATGTTTTGAATAGAGTTACTTAGTGAAAACTTACATTATGATTTGTAATAAGCTTGCCTGGCATTTTATCCCATCCCTTTCAGACATTTTCAGTTATTTAAATTTTATTCGTGGCGCAGAGCTGCGCTACGAACGAACGAGTCGCTGCCGCGGCGCATTCAAACTGCATTAAATGAAATCAATCATACCGCAAAGAAGCGGGCAGGTAACAGTGAATTAAAATTATTTCTTTCAGCTTTCGGAATTGCAGAGCAGAGCAGCAGATTTTATGATGTGTTTTACAGGTTGACGCGGGCTGCTGATAATATATTATTAACAGTGCAATAAGATAATTTACCTTCATAACATAAAAGAAATCTTGCTGTGCGTAGTTCTGGTCTGGCAAACCTTATAGTAAACATCTTTTTCTATGATAATTGTCTCATGTTCTCGTGTTAGTCGTGGTACTTATTGGTGTTTTACTGTTAACAAATATTCACTGCAAAATTTTGATGTTCAACAAACATTGCGTACTGTAACATCAGTACTGATAACGAAATAATTTTCAGTAACCTTCTCAATAACTGTAAAGTCAGGAAGATATGTTGAACTTTATGGCGAGTTACAGTAGCGAAAAAATGTTCCTTTAATAGAAAGCCAGATCCAGAACAATAAGAACATAATCTATTTTGTTTTGTTGAAAATTAATGATCCAAAGAAAGTCACAGCACAGCATCACTAAAAGGTATTTCGGGGCTCTTTTCGTAGCAACATATTTTATTTCATATATTCGTTGTTACGCGAGTAATAATAAAACAAAGCAAATAATCGAGAGATTTGAAGAACCATTGCAGGTGACGCCGGCTAGCAGCGTGAGTCATCAGCGAAGCAGGTCAGTAATAACAGACAGTGCTAGCTAGCACAGAGCACTTGAAGAGTGCGAAGGGCAATGCCGCAACTGTATGTAGCTACAGTTGTGACCAAAATAAAAACACTGATGAACCACTGTATTAGTACGATGTAGAGAGTGGCACTGTTTATAAACACTCAAAATCAAAACAAAACATTACGTACTCATATTGTAATAACGTATGGAAACGTACTTACTTAAAATTTATTTAAAATTATTAGGAAACTTATTTAAGGCATTTTGTATTGTTTCAAGGAATTGTAGTGGAGCCGTATGCTGACATTGGAGATTTGAGAATGGACTGACAGTTGATGAACTCAACACCACTGTCGAAAGTCTGGAGTTTCTCAACGTGAAAAAAGAATGTGTGAATTCTTAAGGGACCAAACTACTGAGGTCATCGGTCCCTAGACATACACACTACTTAAACTAACTTATGCTAAGAACAACACACACACATGCCCGAGGGAGACCTCTAACCTCCGGCGGGAGGGGCTGCGCAGTCCGTGACATGGCGCCCCAGACCGCAAGGCCACTCCGCGCGGCCTTCTCAACGTGAGAAAACTTCATGGACAACAGAATCATCAGCATGGATTGCCGATGTGGGCTGCTTGACTATGATAGGTTTGAGTGTAATGTGTAATGTTCTTCCGTCTCCCCGTATTTGTGAAACATATAGGTGTTGTGCTTATGTTATTAGTAACCATGTGAAGTGGATGTCTTTATGACGCATTTAAATATAAATAAGTGCAGAACGGCATGGTGCCGACACAATAGTGAGGAAGAGTGTAAAGAAGGTGTCATCGAACTGAAAGGATAACAACGCGCCGATAGTAGTGGTACAGCAAATTTAACTTCTCCTGAGAAATACTTTGTTGGGTAGCAGTTCAACTGCACTATGAAATTTTGTGATTGAAAATTGACTATGAGACAGTGGACTGCTAAAGAGTATTTTAGCAGAAATGACAGACTGTAAGTTACCAAAGGACTACTAACAACATAAAGATGCAGAATAATGCCTCTCTGAAAATCTTTACTATTAAAAGATCAATCTAATTAGTATAAAACGTGTTACTAAAGAAGTGCCTGATTATTCTCTAATTCGCGATAAAATCCGATTAAACCGATGGAGGCTTTCATCTGCTTTTTGTTCTTGAGTCTTTGAAAGTCTCTTATAGCATTTGACTTCTCTGGGTCTGGCTTAGTACCTTTAGCCGATATATGCCCTAGAAACTTAATACCCCCTTTTCCGAGTTCGGATTTGTCCAAATTTATACTAATATTATTCTTCTCAAAGTTAATTGGAGACGACCAAATTTATAATATTATTACAGTCCACGCATTTGTAATAATTATCTTTATAGTTATGCCTATTATAACTGGTGGATTTGGTGATTGACTTGTACCACTATTAATTGGTTCACCAGATATAGCATTTCCACGAATAAATAACAAGTTTGTTATTACTACCACCCTTCACCATTCAATCATTTTCTTCATTTCTTTATCTACTGCTTCTCTTTTCGCCAACGGATTGGAATACTGTTTCAACAATAGCGGATCATATGATTTTACCTGGAAACAATACTCAATGCTTCATGCACCCTGATTTCTTTGAAACTGCTTTTCGATGATGTAGTGTTTTTTTCCAATTCTTGTGCCTCTTTCTCACTTAATCGCTCAATACTTGCGACTTCTTCCTTGATTGTAACCTCTATACCTAGCTGTTCATTTGGGGTCACCCCGACCTATAAACACATGTTTTCTTCTGGTTCATAGCTCCAGTACATCTGTTCCCTTATATCTGTATTCTCGCATCATCACCCAGATTTTGTGTAGCCTCGTTTCCATTAAATTTAAATATTTGTTGGTCCTGTTCATCTATTATCCTCATTACACTCTCTGAAAAATCTAGCATTGACCTATTAACAATTAAGCGGTTAATAATAAAAACAAGATTACGATTTTCTCCTTTATTTGACTTTTTCTGTCTTCGTTGCGTTCCTAATCCATTACATATGAAAACATTTCTATGCGTCTTTCATTCACAACGCAAGATCCGTATCTGGTGGCCAAAATTGGTTCCGCTTTAACGCCTCAGAATGTTACCAAGTTTCACTGCCATCTATAATTGCAGTCCACACAGGAGCTCAGTGAGTAGATGCACTTTAGCTATAACGACCCGATATATCGTTATATGCTTCCGTTAAAGTTAAAACCATGTCGATGGACTGAAGAAAAGGATCGGCCCAAAGTCTTTCCCGTGAAATCAACAAATTATGTGCATACAGTTAACAAAACCCTCTGAGGTATTATTGTAAAGAAAAAATTTGTTAAGCATCGTGGAACATTCTCGACAGTTAAGACTTGGCAGTAAAAGAACAGCAGACTCAAGCAGCGAGGTGAGGTGTGACCGCCGGTTCCGACATGGCGCCGGGTGGGACTGCCGTCAGAGGAGTGGGTTGTCCAGCCACTAACAGCGCGGAGTGCCTATCTTGTTCAGCTCGTATTCGCTGCAATACCGTGTCCTGCCCAGCCTGCGTACACTAAAACACGACAGGACCAATAATCTGCTGCCAACAATATTACTTATCGTTTGGGAATGCTCGGCCCGGAACAAGAATAACCAATAGCATTTCCGAAAACATTTTTTTAAAAATTGTAGCAGACAGTGTATTGAACAGTTGTCTTGGCGAATAGTGTTGCTTACTACAATTAAGTGTAAATTTGTCCTTGTGTCATCATGAAGTATGGAAAATATTATGGTTCAAATCATAGTCGGACACCGTAACCCGAAGGTCCATTCCCTATTTTGCGTAAAGTTTACTATCACTTGCTGTGTGGTGTGATCTTTACCTTGGCCGCTGATTTTACGAGAGTATTGTAAACGATCGCAGCTAAATATTTGTGACAAACAATGATACAAATGAAACTTCCTGGCAGATTAAAACTGTGTGCCGCACCAGGACTCGAACTCGGGACCTTTGCATTTCGCGGGCAAGTGCTCTACCAACTGAGCTACCCAAGCACGACTCACGCCCCGTCCTCACAGCTTTACTTCTGCCAGTACCTCGTCTCCTAAAGCTGTGAGGACGGGGCGTGAGTCGTGCTTGGGTAGCTCATTTGGTAGAGCACTTGCCCGCGAAAGGCAAAAGTCCCGAGTTCGAGTCTCGGTCCGGAACACAGTTTTAATCTGCCAGGAAGTTTCATATCAGCGCACACTCCGCTGTAGAGTGAAAATTTCATTCTAATAATACAAATGTCATTGCTGGTTGTTTCACTCTTAGGTTCCTCCTGTCTATCCACACTGACGGATAGGAAAAACCCAACGGTTAAAATCGATATCGCTGTTTGGGATCTCAATAAACGGTATTTCCCGGTATTTCGTTGGTCTCTGTTGTAACAGTATTTTTTTTTATTTTTTACTAAAAAGCGAGTAAAAAACCGAATCATCATTAGCCATAGCAGCAGTACTAACATTTTTAATTTTTAAATAAACTTTTTTAAAAGACGAGTAATTTTTATTTGTAAAGTTTCCATCGCTTTGAAATACTGCGTTACCATAGAAAGTGGAAAAAGCGATCACTGCTATTTTAATAACAGTGTCGACGGAAAGGAGCAACAAGTACATGGCATAAGAATTGGTACAGAATTGCTGAGACAACACTGTATGAGGTAATGGGCGAGTTGCGGCGACCTGGAAATATTGTAAGTTCAGAGTCGGCGGCCACCGCTCCGCTCGGACCGCGCGGCAGGGCCGAGCTCCGCGTGCTGCCTCACAACGGCCGGAGCACGTGGTCCATCGAGCACAGGGCTGGGAGTTCTTTGGTGACGCTGTGCGCCGGGAGGGCCAATGATGGCGGACTTAGTAAAACCTTACTGGCAGACATTTCACAGTTCGTATAGAAATTAACCCTCTAACGGTAAGGTGAAGCTTCCTGACATAAACGGTAAGGTGAGTTGGATCACACCCCACCCTCCAAATATCGATATTTCGGGGTAAAATAAAAAATGAATAATGGGAAAAAGTTTCATTATCAGTTGAACATATATAATATTTGTTATAACAGCAAGTTCTTTATTTTTATAGTCAATAAGTAAGAATATAAAGTACTTTGGAAAAAAATAGGAACTTGATTACAAAAAAATACCTCAATAGAAATATTCTCTATAAAATTATTGAAAACATAGTAAAAATCAATAGATTCAGTCATCGACGAGGAACTTGAGTGCTTTAGAAATTCTAAAGATAGGAACTAAATGAAAAACATCTCTTACTAATTGTAGAAAATAATTATAGTGTCAGCAGTTTCGAAATATAAAGTTCTCAATAATAAATGTCTTTGTACACATAATGTAATAGGAACAAATAATAAATATATAATGTTATCCTGGAAACTAGCACATACAGTCCTGAAAATACACTCCTGGAAATTGAAATAAGAACACCGTGAATTCATTGTCCCAGGAAGGGGAAACTTTATTGACACATTCCTGGGGTCAGATACATCACATGATCACACTGACAGAACCACAGGCACATAGACACAGGCAACAGAGCATGCACAATGTCGGCACTAGTACAGTGTATATCCACCTTTCGCAGCAATGCAGGCTGCTATTCTCCCATGGAGACGATCGTAGAGATGCTGGATGTAGTCCTGTGGAACGGCTTGCCATGCCATTTCCACCTGGCGCCTCAGTTGGACCAGCGTTCGTGCTGGACGTGCAGACCGCGTGAGACGACGCTTCATCCAGTCCCAAACATGCTCAATGGGGGACAGATCCGGAGATCTTGCTGGCCAGGGTAGTTGACTTACACCTTCTAGAGCACGTTGGGTGGCACGGGATACATGCGGACGTGCATTGTCCTGTTGGAACAGCAAGTTCCCTTGCCGGTCTAGGAATGGTAGAACGATGGGTTCGATGACGGTTTGGATGTACCGTGCACTATTCAGTGTCCCCTCGACGATCACCAGTGGTGTACGGCCAGTGTAGGAGATCGCTCCCCACACCATGATGCCGGGTGTTGGCCCTGTGTGCCTCGGTCGTATGCAGTCCTGATTGTGGCGCTCACCTGCACGGCGCCAAACACGCATACGACCATCATTGGCACCAAGGCAGAAGCGACTCTCATCGCTGAAGACGACACGTCTCCATTCGTCCCTCCATTCACGCCTGTCGCGACACCACTGGAGGCGGGCTGCACGATGTTGGGGCGTGAGCGGAAGACGGCCTAACGGTGTGCGGGACCGTAGCCCAGCTTCATGGAGACGGTTGCGAATGGTCCTCGCCGATACCCCAGGAGCAACAGTGTCCCTAATTTGCTGGGAAGTGGCGGTGCGGTCCCCTACGGCACTGCGTAGGATCCTACGGTCTTGGCGTGCATCCGTGCGTCGCTGCGGTCCTGTCCCAGGTCGACGGGCACGTGCACCTTCCGCCGACCACTGGCGACAACATCGATGTACTGTGGAGACCTCACGCCCCACGTGTTGAGCAATTCGGCGGTACGTCCACCCGGCCTCCCGCATGCCCACTATACGCCCTCGCTCAAAGTCCGTCAACTGCACACACGGTTCACGTCCACGCTGTCGCGGCATGCTACCAGTGTTAAAGACTGCGATGGAGCTCCGTATGCCACGGCAAACTGGCTGACACTGACGGCGGCGGTGCACAAATGCTGCGCAGCTAGCGCCATTCGACGGCCAACACCGCGGTTCCTGGTGTGTCCGCTGTGCCGTGCGTATGATCATTGCTTGTACAGCCCTTTCGCAGTGTCCGGAGCAAATATGGTGGGTCTGACACACCGGTGTCAATGTGTTCTTTTTTCCATTTCCAGGAGTGTACATATTTGGCACAATTTATCACATCTCAGTTTCTTTACAGCCAGGGCATATAATAACTTTATGCTCCCCACATATAGAACGATTACACTTACTACAAAAAGCATTCCCCTTCCTATCTTTTGATCTGTCACAAAAATCACATATTCTTTTCTTTAGTGGCTGTGCTTGGGTAGGCTTGTCTAATTCGACTGGTTCTTTTTCTAAAAGTTTTCCAGTACACGAACGGAGCTCACGGGGAAGATGTGTGTTATTCAACCTCTTTTCCATAAGAAGTTTTGTCAAAGAGAGCGCAAGATTATTGAGAAATGATATTCTCGCGTCATTTGAAAAGCTGTACATTTTGCTATTGCTTTTGTAAATGATAAAACTATTTATAGCAGCGATGTCTAAAATAGCATAAAAGTACCGCATGGTGGTCCTGCTATGGCAAAGCATATCTAATACATCGACCCCTCCTTTAGTTAGATTGTAGAACTCCACAATGTCAGGCTTATTTGATTTTTCATTTATGTCTCCAGAGAAGTGCATAGACGATATCAGTAAAACTGTTTTATTTTTCTTTGGGGTAAATGACACCAAAGTTTTGTCGTCCTGATACACAAATGTTGAAGAGCCTACTGGAGCGGAAAGCAGCATTGATGGTGGTATTTGCGGTTTGTTCCTCCTTAATGTACCTACAAATGTTTCTTTTGGAGAAGGCCGTCAGTCACCTCCAGTGAGAAATGTGTTGGCGGCATCTGAATGCTCTGTGGTGCTTGAACCACACCAGCTTGGGCGCCGACCGATCTACCCTCTTACGGCTCTACCAGGCGTTAATCCAGTCCCGTCTGGATTATGGGAGCCTGGCTTATGGTTCAGCATCCCCATCTGCGTTGCGGGTGCTGGACTCAATCCTACACAGCGGGATCCGACTTGCCACTGGTGCTTTCCGGACCAGCCCTGTGGACAGCATACTTGTGGAGGCAGGTGTCCCTCAACTGCGGTTACGGCGCCAATGTTTACTGGCCGCTTATGCTACGCATGTTTGTAGCTTGCCCGGGGATCTTAATTATCGTCTTCTGTTCCCACAGGCGGTCGTCCATCTCCCGGAACGTCGGCCCCGGTCGGGTTGTACAATCGCGGTCCGCGTCAGAGAGCTTCTCTCCGGGCTTGGGGTTTTCCCTCTTCCACCTCCTTTCCGGGCCCCTCTGCGTACACCCCCGTGGTGAGTGCCTCGCCCTTGCCTTCGGTTCGGATTGGCACAGGGCCCGAAGGACTGTCCCTCCGGAGGCCTTCCGCCGCCGCTTTCTTTCCATCCTTGCCACGCAGCAGGGCTCTGGCGTTGTTTACACTGACGGTTCGATGGTTGCTGGTCGTGTCGGTTATGCTCTCACTCTAGGGGACCACTACGAACAACATGCAGCGTTTTCACTGCCGAGCTGGTCGGCGTCCTTCGTGCCCTAGAGTATATCCGCTCCTGCTCAGGTGAGTCCTTCGTTATCTGTAGCGACTCCCTGAGCGGTTTACGAGCTATCGACCAGTGTTTCCCTCGTTCTCGTCTGGTGATGGCTATCCAGGAGTCCCGGCATACTCTTGCTCGTTGCGGCCGCTCTGTGGTCTTTGTGTGGACCCCAGGCCATGTTGGGATACCCGGCAATGAAAATGTTGACCGGCTGGCGAAACAGGCCACCAGTAAACCATCTCTGGACATTGGTCGCCCGGCGCCTGATTTGCGAGCACTATGACGCTGCAAAGTTTTTGAACTTTGGGACACTGAATGACGCAACCTGACCACACCAAACAAACTCCGTACTATCAAGGAGACAACGGCTGTGTGGCGGTCATCCCTGCGAGCCACTCGCAGGGACTCAGTAGTCCTTTGCCGGCTCCGCACTGGCCACACCCTCTTGACACACAGCCATTTACTGCGGCATGAGGACCCGCCTCTATGTCGATGCGGGTCGGCTTTGACGGTGGTCCACATTTTGTTGGCCTGTCCACTTTTAAGTGTGCTCAGTCAGACGTTTGTGCTGCCTGATACGCTCCCTGCCCTTTTAATTGATGACACTGCTATGGCGGGCTTAGTTTTGCGTTTTATTCGCAGGGGGCTTTTATCGCTTATTGTAAGTGTTTGTCTTTTTGTGTTGATTCTGGCCTATGGCCTACGATTTTAGTCTGATTTTTTAGTGTGTTTCTCGGTGGTTGGCTTTTCCTTTTTTGCCTCTATGGTCGGCCAACCACTGTCACACTCTGTGTGATTTTAATTCCTTTTGTCTGGTATCTGTCTAAGTCTTTCTTGTTCTGTGTCGTCTGTCGTCTTTTCCATTGTTCCTTTTATTCTGTGTGGGTGTTTGACATTTTGGAACAAGGGACTGATGACCGTAGCAGTCTGGTCCCTTTAATCCCCCAAACCAACCAAGGAGAACCCATTGCCCGCTGTAATGTTTCTGTTAGAACCCCTTATAAATTCCGTCAGGTGCAAAACATACTGGGCAGGTAAAGGCAAATCTCCAGGTCTGCTCTTTATTCTGTTGTCCTTGCCAATGCCACGCAAAAAAAAACAGAATGTCCTTGCGTCGCATAGTGACATTATTTTCAACCCATACTTGTCGGGTTTCGATGGGAAATACGTTTTGAATGGACAGGCACCCCGAAAACTCAGTGGACTCTCATCTACTGTGACATATTCAGATGGACTATAATTTTTTTCACTGTTAGATTCAAACATGTCCCACACTTCTCTGAAAGCCGCAAATTTGTCGTTGATTTTTCTGGTCTCTCTGGTGGCTTTATCATCTAAGCGGCGGTTTTCTAGAAGAAATGCAAATCTTTTCTTGCACATAGTGCAACGGAATACCGGAGGTCCATAGGTTGCTGAGAACATCTCATCTACACTGAGCATAGAATTTTTAGGACACCACTCATGAAGAGAGGGCACATCAACCCTTTTATTTCAACGCTCTCTGTTGGTGAATGAAACCACTGGACCGTATTTTACTTTTGACTAGATTTCTCGATTTCAGTATTTGTGTACAAAACAACTTTTTCTATAATTTTCGAATCTATAAATAATAAAAATATTTCCAATTCACTAGTGACCCCCCCTTGCTTCCCCACGTGGACCAGGGAGATGAGTAATAGTATTTGACGCTGGTGTCCTAGAAAATTTTGAGTGGATGGGTTTGTTGGTCCATATTGTCTCTAAGTCTTTACCTAGCTCAAAATTTCTCTCATCATCTACATCTGACTGATAATTATTAAACTCGACTGCTCCTGCCGCACAATGAAATACATCGCCCTCGTCATCACTATTAGATAATACATCATCCTCGGTTTCTGAACAGTTTTCTGCATCGATCTTGTCGCCATCCTCTGACTCAGCCTCCTGTCGGAGAAACTCGTTGTATATCTCCTCAGGAGTTCTAAGGAGCTGATGCGCCATTTTAGTAAGATACTAGAAGAGAAAACAAAACTTAGATGTAATATAAACATCAATATGGGGTTGAATCCTCCCCACAAAAGAAACTAATGAGTGTGACGTAAGCAGTAAGGTGGGGTCGGATCCAACCCGAGCGCGGGTAATGTAGGTTTCGGATAGAGAGGGTAGCTGCAGGTCACTCACCAGACTGACGTGGCCTCCTCGGCGTTCTCGGGACGACTGGCTGGTAGGATAGCTGGAACCACAGCGCTCTCAGAAAAGGTAGTCGGGAGTTATAAACAAAACAGACTCGCTGGGGTCGGATCCACCCCAACCTTACCGTTAAAGGGTTAATAGTAGCCAGATGAATCATGATACCTCAAAAAGAAACATGTACATCACTATTATTTGCACGATGATTCTGATGGTGTAATCAGATTTTCAATATCTTTATTGTTTTAAAGTTTAGTATCTGACGGTAAATTATACAAGTAACACCCAGCAACGAATTGCCAAAATCTAAATGCTTCATCCGATTTCGTCGACAGACGAGTCTTTAGAAAGCTATTAGTGTAAACCAAAATTGGTATAAATTACAGGCACGTAACTTGAATAGTACACGAGTTATTGGATGTCAAAGTGGCTTATTACTATCGATGGCGTCAGGCCTTAAGTACTCCACAGTTAAACGAAAAAACGGTACCAGCATGCTTATAAATATATTTATTCATCTATGTCTTTGTTTATATCCGATATATACAATTCGTGAAGAAATTGATTAAATATTTACTGTGTTATGGAAAGCACAGAGACATTAGACTACTGACCTACCTTTTGTTCTATTCCTTTGATATATGAAATGATAATTAAATGGACACCCTAGCTGCAAACAGGCGTTGATGTACTTCATTGGGGACATGTTGAAAATGTGTGCCCCGACCGGGACTCGAACCCAGGATCTCCTGCTTACATGGCACACGCTCTATCCATCTGAGCCACCGCGGGCACAGAGGATAGTGTGTCTGCAGGGACTTCTCCCTTGCACGCTCCCCGTGAGATCAACATTCCCAACATGTCCACACCACTACATTCGTAGTGCGCCTAATAGATGTTTGCCCATCATGCATACATTCATTTCTAGCAAAGCTGCATGGTCATCCACGGTAACTGTTCTTTCGAGAACAGATACTACCGTCATATATAGTTAAAATATGGCTTCCCGGCCATTGACCTTCTTGTGACCATAGCACACGCTATGCCCGAACTCGTACGGGACTTGGTAGACTAATCTGCCACGAGTAATGAGTATGATGGGCAAACATCTATTAGGCGCACTACGAATGTAGTGGTGTGGACATGTTGGGAATGTGGATCTCACGGGGAGCGTGCAAGGGATAAGTCCCTGCAGACGCACTATCCTCTGTGCCCGCGGTGGCTCAGATGGATAGAGCGTCTGCCATGTAAGCAGGAGATCACGGGTTCGAGTTCCGGTCGGCGCACACATTTTCAACATGTCCCCAATGAAGTACATCAACGCCTGTTTGCAGCTAGGGTATCCATTTAATTATCATTTCATTTCTACCGAAGCTGCATGGTCATCCACGGTAACTGTTCTTTCGGGAACAGATACTGCCGTCATATATACCTTTGATATATGTTTATTTAATTTGTTTATGTATCTAATAATGTGTGTTAGAGCAAGTTTATGGTCCAGCCGTAGGAATATTTATATAATTTCAAGTTGTTTAAATGTAAGTACAGTACTTCGAATGTGTTTCATTATGTTTGTTTGGGTGCGTTGGCATGAAGACATGGCGCGAGCGCTCTAGCCAATCACAGCGCTCGTGAACGGGGAGACTGGATGGAAGCGAGTTTGGGTGAAGAGTGCTGGAGAGTACAGGACAGGACACGGGAAGTGCTGGAAGCGACGGCACGGCGGACGCACGGTCGTCGGAAAGACTTGCGACAGTGGAGCAGTTTGCGCGTGGTCGCGGAGGATATAAATATTTCGGAGTGTACATCTGTGCTCTTGTGTGATTTCTCTTGCTTCTCCAATGGAGACGCAGTGTGCGTTTAGAAGTGAATATCTCGCGAGCTATGTTGTCGTTCATAACTAATTACGTGCAGTAGGAATCTATTATTTCCCTGTTTTTCAACTTATAATTTACGTAATTGCTGGACCATCGACACCAATAAGTGTTTTGCAGAAATATACCGCATTCTCAAAAGGACTTCTACTACCGTACTCAGCATTTAAAGTCGTTAAGATAGTACCTGCAGATTTTATTTAACTGCAATCTTACATTTATAAATTTATATGTTACTTTTATAATTCGCAATTGCCAAGTGATAGACGCCTTCGACCATTCGATTCATGTGTGTATTCTTATCGTATACTGTAGACTCAGCAGTATTTGGCCTGTAATACGGCAACTACGTATCCCAGCCCCTAGACAACGAAACCAGCCAAAACTTTTAATATTTCAACTCTGAGTCGGAGGGTACGTAGTTGAGGGCCACATCTCATCACATTTTATTGTAGTTTGAAAGCCCGCAACTGCCACAACGCATGGCCTATTAGGTGGTATGTGTGTACATCTAAATTGACACGAAAATTTGAGTTCTTCAAACGCAGTTTTCACATTTTAGCAATGACTACTCGTAATACTCAAGTAGTGGTACGAGCAGCGATTCCAGCACGAATATTTGAGAAGAGTTTCAAAACATTAGAATCCGTAGGAAAATACTGGTGATATTTTTCTTGTATTCAATCACTTATCACATTTCGAGAAAACCAGCGAACGGTGCACAGACTAAGTTTCATTTTTTTCTTATTAAATTTAGTATATTGATTCTATGAATTTCGAAACTGAGGGAGGTAGAATTTTTCGAGCTTTATTAGACTTATACGTTTACTACAGGAAATAATCAGAAAAAAAAGAAAATGAGTTACTTCAGAAACCGGTTATTTTGAGCAGTTTTAACAGTCAGGTTACATTGGCGTTGAAAAGAGCCGATATAAGCGAAAACCGGTTGTTTAGCGATAGCCGCCATCCATAATCCACACCTTGAGATCTGTGACGTATTCTGAATAAACACCAAAGTGTTCGTAACAAGCTAGAATACAAATATCACTGCTGATCGTTTCACTTGCAGGAGTTTCATCTTTCGTTTTTTCATCATAAAGTCGAACAAACTAGTTTCTGAGAGAGAGCGCTCTTACGCTTAAATAACATCGAATATTGCAGAACATACTTTTGTTACATGAACAAGAAAGAACCAGAATGTGCTGAAAACGCTAAAATGGAGAAAGAAAATTTTTAGCAGGTAGCAGGACACGAACTTAATTCCTCCCACACTATAAACACTTGCCTCTACCCACAACAACATATCTTTCACATACAGTACGTTGCATTATCATCACTAGTCCGCATTTTAAAACTTTTTGTCGGATGACTTGTTGAAAGTAGGTGTTCGTGAATCAATTTTTTATGCTGATTCTAGAAGTAACTACCGTTTTTGTCTATCACGTCAAGTTTTCACACAAAATAATAAGTAATATTTCGACGATTTTCGCTTCTGAGCACACAAATGTATTCTAACACCGTTTCACACAAGGTGAGTTTTTAATCAAAACATATTTTAAAAATCAAATACATTTGAAAAATACTCCTAGTAACACCCATAATTTGTTTCGTGACAACCTTGCACAAAAACAAGCAGTCAACAGCAATCCATAATTTTTTAAAATTTTAGTTCTTTGACTTCCTTGTAGGTCTTTGTATATGATGACTGTCCCCCCTCACCATCCAACAGTAGTCGGCTAACATAGGTGCTGTCCAGTGTCGCTGGTACCTCCTCTTAATATCTAGGTGAAAACGTTCACTCCGCTCTTCAGCATAAGGTCCCAAATTTACGGAAAGTAGTCGATATGGTGAGTGTAGAAAGTGGACCTTCAAACTTACATAACAACTTATCTTTTGAAATTTTGCAACTTTTTTCAACAATGGTCTTGTAATTAGGATCTTTGTTATTGCTTCGAAAGTTCTTACAAAGTTCTCAGTACCTGACCGGAACGCGGTCATGCACCTTTTCCTCTTTTCTTCATTGTCTTCTCAGAATCTTCATCCTTCACCAATTTCTTTATTTGAGGACTAAACAAAGAATTCTAGCTTTCGGTTTGTCTCGTGTGGTGAAGGAAAATTTCTTGGAAAGGTACTTGATGCAGGGTCCATCCTGTGGCAGATCCTTTACAAATTACTTCATCAAAACCAGTTTTGTATGAAGAGGTAGAAGAAAGATTTTTTTTCTTCTACAAGCGGTTCGTGCAGGATATTTTTAGTTACAGGCACAAAATTTCTCCGCTTTGCCTTAGCCAACTGTCCCATTCGCATAGTAAGAAAGGCATTTTTGTGAACCCAGCTTTTTGTCCTTATGGTATTCCGATAATTTTGAAGTCAAGTGTGTTCATCCTACTGGATATTTGTTGCGAGTATCTTCATGTTCTCATACATCGCTTTCATTTGAATTGAATGTGCCACAAGAATGGACCCATACACGTTTCTATAATGCAATGACACGCCTTTCAGGCTCCTCATTGACGAGTCTATAAAAGTCTCCACTGTGTAGGTTCATGCTCAGTGCTATAGAAGAGCATAACTCTTTTATATGTTATTGCAGTAACCAAGGACTCGTTCTTTGAGAATAAATGAACTAATTCTTTTTCTCTACGTCTTTAGCATGAGTAATGTGTTCCTGGTTCCAGAAGACTCTAACTGGGAGCCAAATATAGACATCAAAAAAAGTTTTGCATCACCTCGGTTCCGAGAGTTCAGGAGCCTGAACGGAAAACTAGAATAGAGAACAATATAAACATAATTTCCGCCCTTTTTATTTCTCATGAAAACCACACATTGCATGTTGTACCACCATACAGCGAGACCTTCAGTGGTGGTGATGCAGATTGCTGCACACACCGGTACCGCTAATACCCAGTAGCAGGTCCTCTTGCATTGATGGATGCCTGTATTCATCGTGGCATACTATCCACAAGTTCATCAAGGCATTGTTTTCCAGATTGTCTCACTCCTCAACGGTGATTCGGTGCAGATCCCTCAGAGTGGTTGGTGGGACGCGCCGTTCATAAACAGCCCCATTCAATCTGTCCCAGGCGTGTTCGATAAGGTTCACGTCTGGAGGACATGCTGGCCACTCTAGTCGAGCGATGTCGTTATCCTGAAGGAAGTCGCCTCGCCAATATGCTGTCGATATGGTTGTAATTCGGTCGGAGAATGGCATTCACGTATCGTGCAGCCATTACGGCATCTTCCATGGCCACCAGCGGCGTACGTCGGCCACACATAATGCCACCCCAAAACAGCAGGGTACTTCCACTTCGCTGTACTCGCTGGAAGTGTGTCTAAGGCGTTCAGACTGACCCGGTTGCCTCCAAACACGTCTCCGACGATTGTCTGGTTGAAGGCATATGCGACACTCATTGGTGAAGAGAATGTGAAGCCAATCCTGAGCGGTCCATTGGGCATGTTGTTGGGCCCATCAGTACCGCGCTGCATGGTGTCGTGGTAGCAAAGATGGACCTCGCCATGTGCGTCGGGAGTGAAGTTGCGCATCATGCAGCCTAGTGCACATAGTTGGAGTCGTAACACGACGTCCTGAGGCTGCATGTAAAGCCTTATTCAACATGGTGGCGTTGCTGTCAGTGTTCCTCCGTACGTAAGAGTCATCCACTGCAGTAGTAGCTTTTAGGCGGCCTGAGCGACGCATCTCATCGACAGTTCCTGTCCCTCTTTATCTCCTCCATGTCCGAACAACATCGCTTTGGTTCACTGCGAGACGCCTGGACACTTCCCTTGTTGAGAGCCCTTCCTGGCACAGAGTAACAATGCAGACGCGATCGAACACCGGTACAGACTGTCTAGGTATGGTTGAACTACAGGCAACACAAGTCGTGTACCTCCTTCCTGGTGGAATGACGAACTCATCGGCTGTCTGACCCCCTCCGTCTAATAGGCGCTGCTCATGCAGGATTGTTTATATCTTTGGGCAGGTTTAGTGACATCTCTGAACAGTCAAAACAGTCAAAGGGACTGTGTCTGTAATACAATATCCACAGTCAACATCTATCTTCAGGAGTTCTCGGAACAGGGGTGATGGAAAACTCTTTTTGATGTGTGTAGTTCCGCAGATTCCTTGTTGTTGTTGTTGTTGTTGTGGTCTTCAGTCCTGAGACTGGTTTGATGCAGCTCTCCATGCTACTCTATCCTGTGCAAGCTTCTTCATCTCCCAGTACCTACTGCAACCTACATCCTTCTGAATCTGCTTAGTGTATGCATCTCTTGGTCTCCCCCTACGATTTTTACCCTCCACGCTGCCCTCCAATACTAAATTGGTGATCCCTTGATGCCTCAGAACATGTCCTACCAACCGATCCCTTCTTCTGGTCAAGTTGTGCCACAAACTCCTCTTCTCCCCAATCCTATTCAGTACCTCCTCATTAGTTATGTGATCTACCCATCTAATCTTCAGCATTCTTCTGTAGCACCACATTTCGAAAGCTTCTATTCTCTTCTTGTCCAAACTATTTATCGTCCATGTTTCACTTCCATACATGGCTACACTCCATACAAATACTTTCAGAAATGACTTCCTGACACTTAAATCTATACTCGATGTTAACAAATTTCTCTTCTTCAGAAACGCTTTCCTTGCCATTGCCAGTCTACATTTTATATCCTCTCTACTTCGACCATCATCAGTTATTTTGCTCCCCAAATAGCAAAACTCCTTTACTACTTTAAGTGTCTCATTTCCTAATCTAATACCCTCAACATCACCCGACTTAATGCGACTACAGTCCATTATCCTCGTTTTGCTTTTGTTGATGTTCATCTTATATCCTCCCTTCAAGACACCATCCATTCCGTTCAACTGCTCTTCCAAGTCATTTGCTGTCTCTGACAGAATTACAATGTCATCGGCGAACCTCAAAGTTTTTATTTCTTCTCCATGGATTTTAATACCTACTCCGAATTTTTCTTTTGTTTCCTTTACTGCTTGCTCAATATACAGATTGAATAACATCGGGGAGAGGCTACAACCCTTCCTTAGGCAACCTCAAATCTCGTACGAGAGCATTAAGTTTACTCTGAGAGAACAGTTATGGAGCAAAATAGCATTCAGGCTGGTGGATATCGTCTTCGGTAATCGCATCAACTTTATTTTCTTCATATCTTGTGCCTCGTTCTCTACAACAGCTGGAGAAAGATGAGCAATCATATCTTCATCATGAGCAAACTGGCCAAATGGTTAAATCTATGGTTGGATACACAATCCGTCTCTTGTTTTTCGAACTGCATTTCCGAACATTAGCTAAGCAGAAGTAACATTAATTAAGGTAAGCCAGCCGTTATGGGCGAGCGGATCTAGGCGCTTCAGTCTGGAACCGCGCGACCGCTACGGTCGCAGGTTCGAATCCTGCTTCGGGCATGGGTGTGTGTGATGTCCTTAGGTTGGTTAGGTTTAAGTAGTTTTAAGTTCTAGGGGACTGATGACCTCAGATGTTAAGTCCCATAGTGCTCAGAGCCATTTGAGTACGGTAGAATTCTGATCTTTTCTTTCGTATACAGTTAGTTGATTAGCAACAAAGACATCTGGCTGAAGGAGAAGAAGATGAAAAGTATCACTGATGTAATGTTTTTCGTCTTCTCTGCGAAACTACAGTTTATTTTCTTATTAAATTAGCCATGTTATATATGTGAATCTATGTTATGACCGTTTCTTGTATGAAAATACAAAATTTTCCAATATGTTTACTGAATTTCAAAGAAAATAAGTTGTTTCTCTTAGAGCGACAGATAGTTAACGAGCCCAAAGCGAGATCCCTTCATAGAAGTTTGTAAGAACGAGTCGATTAGATGGACGTTTCTGTCGGTTACAACAACTGTTCTGGGTACGAGGGAAACGGCAAGTGATGATTCTTCCCTTGAGGTCCCGCAGCGTACACCGTAATGATGACTATTTATAAAATATTTCGAGTTTATTTATTAATTAACACTATTTCACTGACGGCCGGATAACCTCCACGCGCCGAAAGCAGACGTGTCGTTCACCTACTGTACTGGCTACTGCGGCTCTTTCCACATCGACATCTGTACTCTAAAAACCGCTGTGAGGCGCGTGCCACAGTTAGGCCCTGAAGGCACACAAAAAGATATTATAACACATTCTCACTTTCTACGGACCCTTCTAGTGCAAGCATGTACATTTGTCAAATTATTAGTAAACCAGTTATAATTAGCGACATAAATAATAACAGTGAATAATAATGAAATGGGCATTATCAATAACAATAATACTGATTAGTTTGGCACATTTGAAGGTGCGTTCGGAAATAGGAGGAACAAGGAAAGAGCTTAAGACTGAAAACGACAAGAGCTATTGCGAAAGAACAGACTTTAAATAGGTTCAAAATGGCTCTGAGCACTATGGGAGTTAACTGCTGTGGTCATCAGTCCCCTAGAACTTAGAACTACTTAAACCTAACTGACCTAAGGACATCACACACATCCATGCCCGAGGCAGGATTCGAACCTGCGACCGTAGCGGTCACGCGGTTCCAGTCTGTAGCGCCTAGAACCGCAAGGCCACTCCGGCCGGCACTTTAAATAGAGGTCTATGTGACAAGATGAAGGGAAAAGTGGTTGAGGTGCTGACTGGTGTGAGCTGCAGATAAGTACATGGAAGTCTAAGCGATCGTGATAGAAGGTAGACTATTAGCCATTACATGTATTTTGACCTTTGGATGAAATTTAATTGCTGTGATATTTTGAGGAAGATCACTCCAAAGTGACGTTCCTGACACACAAAATGATTTTGAGAAGATGACTTTGTTATGTAGTGATATGGAGAGGATTTTAATTTGTCCAGAAGGAGTATTTATGGTGTGCTACTGTGATAGTAGTTGAAGATAAACAAGAGGGAGCACCAAGAATGAGAAGGCGAGTGTGTGTGTGTGTGTGTATGTGTGTGTGTGTGTATGTGTGTGGATTTTAGCTGCGCTCAAAGCGAGGTTATCGGTGCCCTTACAAATGTTAAAAGAAACGAATATGCATAAAAGGGCTAAAAACATTGCATACCGTGAGGAGTAATCGTGAAAAATTACACTCACTCACTACCGCGGTACTCAATTTGGGACACACAATCACTCCATCTCACACGTCGTAAGGTAATGGAGAAAAGATGAGAGGCGCTAAACCTAGGATTATAACATACAGAAAACGAAACACGAGCTAAAACAACAGCGCAGGGAATGTGACTGTACGACCACGTACAGAAAGCATGGGTGAAACAATCACCCTGTTGATATATTAAGAACATCTCCCTAAAATTTTATGTAACTAGTCCGTCGTATCACCTAAACTTTAAAACTCTAACCACATTCGTTTGAACGTCACTTAAAATAGAGGGCAGATGTGTCAGCAGATCTGCCGCTCCCTCTGGTCTGAAAATAAAACACAGTCTAGTAAATTTCGGGGCACAGTAATCTGTACGTTACAAGTACCACACAATGGAGGGTCCTCTCGCCGAAACAAGAAGCCACGCGATATAGAGCTGTCGCCTATGATGAGACGAGTGAGGTGGACCTAATCCCTTCTGCGAGGCTGGAAGAAGGCACGCTAGAGGAAACACAGTCTCCACGACAACCGATAATTGTTAGTGTGAAGCAGTGATATTGTCCAAAAAGCGAACGTGACAAATATATCACACACAAGCATTGAACGCCAGTTCCAATCGGCATGAATTCTCAAACGATTAGTCGCGATTAATCCGGCTAGCTCTTCATCGATAGAAGAAAGAAATACAGAATAGAGCTGACAACACGACTATGGGGTAAGTGAAAAAAGCGGGAGGATCAAAAAATTAAATGCAGCAGCCGGTCATGGACGCACACTGGTAACGCCAATGAACCGGACGCACATGTACCGTGCCCGTCAGTAGCGTAAGTAATTAAATGGTTCAAATGGCTCTGAGCACTATGGGACTTAACATCTGTGGTCATCAGTCCCCTAGAACTTAGAACTACTTAAACCTAACTAACCTAAGGACATCACACACATCCATGCCCGAGGCAGTATTCGAACCTGCGACCGTAGCAGTCGCACGGCTCCGGACTGAGCGTAAGTAATCGCTTTGTCAGAATCGATCCGAGCGTACTCGGTCTACCACAGAAATCAACAGGTGCCTAGCCTCGCGCCAATCCATAGATTACACGTTTCTGCGTTTCAGTTCGCCTAAGGGCGTAGTGGCGTGGACACTAAGTGATTTCTTCGCTACTCTGTGGGTCATTTTTTAAAATACGTGACAGAGCTTGTGGCGTCACCGTTAGTGACAGTGATTTTGAGTGAATGTTAGTGCAGGTAACTGCTGTCAGGTACATGGACTAATCTTTGTCTATTTCCCGTTTTACTGGGGATTGCTACTGTACTTAAATTATTAAAGCAACATGCGTCGTATCGGGCACACTGTGCTTTGATTCAGCACGAAAAGTATTTGTTGCATTATGTGCGATGTTTGTACGTTTCTCAGCGAAAGCAAATAATTGTTTACAGTTTTTAGATAAGAAGGTATGTCCTCGTATTTGGAATATTTCCCTTATTGCTATTTTCAAATGAACAAAGTTGCAATAATATGAAGTATCTATATCTGCTATTTCCCAGTAGCTCGGTCTGAGCATCCTCTTAACTGCATTGAACATTTTTATACATGACATAATAAAATGAAAATGAGAATACACTTCAAAGTGGGGAGGCAAGCTTAGAGAAAGGAGATAGACTGTCAGATAAGATACATAAAAACATAATAAAATACAAAGGCATGCAGGCAGAACTCCAAAATCTTACGCTAAACACAATAAATTTTCACATATGTTCTTTAGTAGCTAGAGCAGGGGCTGTTGCTATAACTTTTCTCTCACTATCCTTGTTGTCACGTACTTCTGCTTATAAGCTGGTATATTTCACGTGAAGGTATTGAACAATGTGTTCCTAACAGTTCTGCCTGTACCTTACGGTGCGTGATGAATTCCAATATTACTTCTATTTGTTACTAAGACGTGATATTTACAATTTTTGGCTCTCCCAAGTGTTTTAATACTGGGCTGATGCAGACGCGCCTTACCGTCCGGACAGTGGTATCTATCATTGAACCGAACAAGGCGTGTCCTATAATCTATCACAGCCTGGTAGCATGTTAGGAAATCGTTCCCTAAGATAACATCAAAGTCCCGTCTGCGTTTCCTCACCACTTACATATCAAAGGCATACTTTTTCCCTTCAATGTGCAGGTCTATTGCAGAGATGCCTGCAGGAATGATTATCTCGTCTCCAAGTCCACTTATATTGTACCGTGGCGATTTTAGCACACGCTTGTCGTTATAAGAAACAAAAAGAACACTAGTCTTATCTCCGGTATCCATTAGAATTTTGGCAGGATTCCCTCCGAGCATTCCCTCTAAAACTAAATGTGACACCTCAGTGGGCTCTCCCTTTTTTATAGGGTTCATTTATTTCATTGGGGGCGAGGGTGAGTGGCAGAACCTGCCCCACGCTCGTTTCCCCATGGAGAAGTACTCCTGTTTCCCTGATTTTTTTTTCCTTGCCCGCTGGCACGTTTCTCTTGGAAGAATTCGGCCACTTATTTTGCGGACAAAGATCGAGTTCGTGTCCGATAGAATGGCATTTCCTACAACAGGAAGCCCAGCAGTGCTCGGTTGTATGGTTGGGCTTCCCACATCTCGGCAATTCGTGTTATTAAAGACCACATGTCACGCTTCGGTGGCGGGGGCGGGTACAAATTTTCCCGCTTTCTCGCGTAATAGAGGAAGTTTGACTGCTTCATGCAAGGAGATGGGGGAGGCTACCTTTACCTGACTTCCTATTTGTGGATTGATTCCGCGTATGAATACATCGATTGCTGTCACTTCAGCTTCTTCAATCGACACTTCATTACGTGTATTGTCCCTTCCTGTGGTGTATGTGTGACAAGATACTGCCCTAATTCTGTCTGCAAATGCTTCAAAGCCCTCCCCGCTTTTCTAGGGGAACACGACTGATCATGGTAATAGCCAAACCACGCTTGTCAGAGTAACGCCCTGCTAACCCCTTTGTCAAGCCAAGAATTCAAAAGTGGGTGCTTCCCGCAACACTTCCACAGATTCACCATAAGTTGGTTCATCACCCGAAAGCTTTAGCTTGGTGATATTTAACAAAAAATGATCAGGCCACGCGCATGTACGTCCCATATACCTGACGTTTTACAAAAATGTAGTCACATTTTTGCCTGGTGTTCCAGCAAGACAATGTACAAAAGTTACGGCTGGAAGCGTACTGGCTATATCTGGGACTAATTTTTCTGTTTCAACTTTAGGGGCCCAGAATTTCCGCATTTTCGGCAGCTCTGGCTTCATGTTCGTGAGTTAGCGCTTTAAGCCGTTCCTTTGGCTCTATTTTCCAAGTAACAGGATGCTTATCCATTATTGCAGTAAAGTAATGCGATCAAGCCCGTTCGGGCTGTAGTTGCAGCATCAGGAGCCGAATCGGGCCTCTCCGCTGGTTGGCGGGAATGTAAATGATGGTTCAAATGGCTCTGAGCACTATGGGACTTATCAGCTGTGGTCATCAGTCCCCTAGAACTTAGAACTACTTAAACCGAACTAACCTAAGGACATCACACACATCCATGCCCGAGGCAGGATTCGAACCTGCGGCCGTAGCAGTCGCACGGTTCCGGACTGCGCGCCTAGAACCGCGAGACCACCGCGGCCGGCGAATGTAAATGAGGCATGATTACAAAACAGGGGCTGAGACCGAACGGGGCGAGCCTCCGGCAGTAAGAAGAATCGCCGCGCGCTGTACACAAAAAGAAGTTTTCGCTCTATTTCAGGCGATGAAAAGATCCCTCGGCAGAAGTTCGTCGGAGCTGTCAACTAGCAGAATGCATTGCAGCGACACTTACGTCACCCGGAGGTGGCGACACTTACGTCACCCGGAGGTGGCGTCGGCGTCGGGGGCGGCTGCGAGAGGTGGCTGCCCGGTCACCGTAGCCAGCGGTAGCGCACGGCGCGGCTCGGCCCGCAGCGGTTCCTCTACTGCCGGAGGCTCGCCCCGGCTTGAAACGCTAAGAGGCGGCGCGCGGCCATTTAGTGCGCTCGCATGCTTGATGGGGCCGTCACGCACTTACACATTGTCAGGCGCACCCGAAGGCGCGTCTAGCGCAAACAGCTAAACGGCCCACGGCAACAAACCGCTAGTCGTCGCTGTTGTGCCAGCACATAGAATCGGCAGAAAAATATCCATTCCGATCGAAGGGTGAGATCGAAGGGTGAGATCTTTCCCACCCTTGGACACCGATTTTTACATGTCAGGATGGTATCAGGATCTCAGGTCGGCATCCGGGGTGTTTTTCCTTGCCGGGATTCAGACAAAAATGGGTTTCATCCCCAAGACCTACCTCTGAGGGGTACAGCATTCATGAAAGCTGGCTACGGGTGGAAGAACTGGTGGACACGTCCAGAAGGTAAGGTAGCTGGCAGGCAAGTGAGCGACCGCTGTTGCGGCCTATACCTCGCCGACCCTCTTGCGTACCTCACGTTACGGCACCTGGTCCACACATTGGCGGGTTTGTGGCAGAAAGTTAGCGTCTCTCACTCAGAAATACCGTGGTGGCGCCCCTAGCTCAGCGTTTAGCGTGGGAGCCAGCCACAAGTACTGCCTGAGGCCAAGTTAAAATGATGGAAGTAGAATACAACAAAAAAATTTACCTCTGAATTACTTCCATCAAACCGACCGTATAGATCCCAAAACCTGAGCAGTTCTTAAGAATAGGTGGCATTACCGTCTTATATGCGGTCTTCTTTACAGATTAACCACATTTTCTTAGAATACCCCAATAAACCAAAGCTGACCATTCGCTTTCGCTATTACAATCCTTAGATGCTCATTCCATTTCATAATGCTCTGCAACTTACGCCCAGATATTTAATCGACATGAGTGTGCGAAGCAGGACACTATAAATGTTGTATTCGAACATTTTACCGTTATTACCCGTTACCATTCACAATCTCTTCATATCTACGCAGCTATCTTCCAATTTTCCGTAGAATTTATCCAGTCTTGTACACTGATCGCTTGTTCATAATTTGCCAAGTTTTTCTTATTATTATTTCATATTGGTGCCGGTTACCTTATCTAACGCTATAGTCCTCAAGGTTATTAATATGGTAATATGGCAAGGATATTAATATGGCAACTATGAATGCGTTGGTATAATGAAAAAAGTTAACATGTATTGTTATCCCTTATAATGTAACATGGACAGCAAGTTTTTCTGATTAAAACTTAACTCACTCTGTCTGCGAACTACAAGCGGTCCATCGGCACCATCCGGCCACCGTGTCATCCTCAACTGACGATGCGAATAGGAGGGGCGTGTGGTCAGCACACCGCTCTCTCGGTCGTTACGATGGTTTTCTGTGGCCGGAGCCGCTATTATTCGGTCGAGTAGCTCCTCAATTGACATCACGAGGCTGAGTGCACCCCGGAAAATGACAACAGCGCATGGCGGCCCGGACGGTCACCCATTCAAGTGCCGGCCACGCCTAACAGCGCTTAACTGTGGTGATCTGACGGGAACCGGTGTATCCGAGGTTACTAAATAATAAGGTTGGGCAGTAAGCGCTCTGCTCTGCCATTGGCTGGCCTAGTGACGTCAGCGTGGAAGCAAGCGCTCAGTAGAGATGGGCAAAACTGTTCTTTTCAGAGATTGGATCAGAACTGTTCACTCCCTGAAATGAATTAGCTCTTTTTCATGACTCACCACTCATTTACAATAGAAAATAAATGGAAGGCACATTGCCCTTTAAACTTGGTTTATTCCAGTACTATACCTGTATTTTGATCTTATTTGATCCTATTTTGAAGTAACACAGATAATGAGTAAGAATTTTGTATTGTTTATTGAAATTTCCACGATATGACAAAGTTTTTGATTATTGATTTATTTTGCACTATCGTGGTTTTTTGGGTGATCGGAAAATGTTGTAACTTGAGATTTACATTAACAATATATTTGGCTATAATGTATTAAAATTTCATTAACCTCATACAAATACATCGCAAGCCATATATTTTTAAAGTGAACGTTTCCTTCCGAAGACGCCTAAAATCGCAAAATCCGTACCAGAATAAGAAAAAAAATTTATATAAATTTGACTGTAAAACGAAAGTGCTGCATATAGCCTTACGCAGAATAAAACAAGGAAAATATTGGTGTATCACATTTTGCGATACGTTTATCGGTTCGCTCGTAATTAAAGCGTAAATTCGAGTGTCCATAATAAAAATCCTATGGTAAGAGGAGTCATCAGGAACCTAATCTAATCAGTTTAAACAAATAAAAATAAAATAAAAACGATTGATGTATACATAACATAATAATGTAATATACATAGCGGTATTACTACGAAGAACAATATCCAGTGGGGACGAACTCCGATGCAGAGGCGCTGAGTCGAGCAGGTCGAGCCGCGAGCCGTATTACTGCATGAGCTGAGACGGCAGAGACCAGAGTGACACCTGAGTCGCTTTGCTCAACGCTCTGGCTAGAGTCGAGACGGTGGGGTGAGCGTTGAGCGGGTGAGTTCCGAGGGTGGGGGGAGCGGTGAACTCACCCGCTCCGAGACAAATCGTCCGTTCCCTTGCGAGCAGGTTTTTGCAAGTAGTTCCTATGTTATCCGCTAGGTGGCTCTCTGTCCTGTTGCTCGCATCAACTGCCCAGAGGGCAGGACGTGCGACTGAAACGATCGCCGACAGAGTGCGATGCGAAGTTAAGCTGCGCCAGACACTGCACACGGCAGACGACGCACAGAGACGGCACGGCATATGTGAAACACAAAATCCAATGGGGCACTGCACAGTGCAGGCAGCCAAGGTAGAAGCAGGGCAGAGGCCGGCGCTGGCTGTGTTGTGTGGCGTGGCGTGCACTGTGCTCTGACCAGCAGAGGCGCTGCTGATATGCTCCGTCTCTCTCTCTCTCTCTGCCGTGGGAAACGTTTGGAGCTACCGTTCTTTTTTTCTGAATCACTGATTGTTCACTCCTTTGAAAGATTCAACTCTATGAATTAGTTCAAGAGCGGATCCCCCATCTCTAGCGCTCACAAGCAGACGACACGGCATGCGCGTTTACGTCAAGTTTTTGGCGGAAGATTTTGTTTGTACCAGAATTGAGATGTCTAAACTGCTTTTCTGCTGCTAAAATATTACAGTTAAAACTGATGAGTTATATTCTTTCGCAGCTTATGCCTCACACATCGGTAAAATATCAGATCACAACCACACTGACACACACTTGAAATTCGACACCTCAGCTCAAATAAATCAGAAACTATTCATTTAATCGCATTGAAATGAATTTACTTAAGAGCTCGAAGATGCACACACTTGTTTGTAAGGACAGCATTCCTTCTTTCTAAAGCCGCTATAGTATTCATCAAAGTAACTTTATCTATGTCTGAAAAAAAAACTGTCATCAAAAAAATGGTTCAAATGGCTCTGAGCACTATGGGACTTAACATCTGAGGTCATCAGTCCCCTAGAACTTAGAACTACTTAAACCTAACTAACCTAAGGACATCACACACATCCATGCCCGAGGCAGGATTCGAACCTGCGACCGTAGCAGTAGCGCGGTTCCAGACTGAAGCGCCTAGAACCGCTCGGCCACCAGCGGCCGGCAAACTGTCATCGGTACATGTGCTCTTATTACGATGTTTCTTATTTGGCGACAGCTTTTCCAGAGTTTCCAGAGATCTCTTATGTAGTTCTCGTTTCTTATACCATTTGGTATGTCTTCTGTTGCGGGTGACACATGGACAGTCGCACTACTGCACGGCAAATTGCACGAAGGAACTGCATCTGGCTTGAGCATTCTTTTTCGGGGCAAATTAAGCAATTCAGACTGTAAATCCCTTAAGTAATCTGTTTCTGCGAAATGGCGAGAACATATTCGTGCATGCGCAACATTTACACTGTCTTTCCTACAACATTTCGACAACCATAGTTTTTGTAATGTTTCATTACGCGGGAAACTGTGATACATTACGTCAGTTCCCTTTGTGCTCCGGTTGTAAGAAACAGCACAGCCCGTAACAGCACAGCCTGGCATTGTAAAAATTAATTTTCTCACTCACTTGTAGATTCTCCAATAAGAATTTCACAGGACGAACCATAAACTATAGAGCTGGCGAACACAATGTTGATCCCGCTGTCCACTATCGCTAACTATTTCAGTTCCGAATCAAATATTAATTACAGCAAAAACCGTTAACACTCCCGAATTCCGAATATTTCCGCTGTTGACTGAGTACCTCAGAAGAAAGAACTCAATCAAAATACTCCTTCAAACACAAAACAACACAAGAAAAACAATCACACACAATTCGAACTGTGTACTGTTTGGCACAGCTGCTTCCACCGTGACGTCATGCGCACAACTGAGAAAACACGTTGCTTTCTGCGCATAGCTTTCTGCGCCCCCCTGGGGTGTATCCATTGCGGCAAGGCCCTTGCCCAAGCTTTCGTGATTGCATTAACAAAATATGACTACCAACGCATTCATGAAGAAATAAGTGTTAGCAGGTAATAAGAGAAGAAAACAGTAATGATAATATAATGAAGGGTAAAGAAGATCAGTTTGCAGAACAAACTTCTTCCAAGTTTGGAAAACGGGTGATGAGCCAAAGTCAGAAGACAAGCTTCGAGGATGGATCGTGAGCTGTGCTCAGGTAGCTCTGTTAGTAGAGCCCTTGTTGGCAAAAGGCAGAGGTCCTAACTTCGAGTACAGTTCTGGCACACAATTTTAATATGGGATGAAATTTCAAGATCAGTATCATTAGGACGTAAAATTCTGCTATCCTTGTTTAATCTGGATAATGTGAACATACATTTTTTTAAATAATACTCTTGAGCGGCTTGGTTTTGTGTCAAGTGTGTTGGTTACTGCTCATCTGAAAAGAAAAGTATAAATACGAGGGCAGTTCAATAAGTAATGCAACACATTTTTTTTCTCGGCCAATTTTGGTTGAAAAAACCGGAAATTTCTTGTGGAATGTTTTCAAACATTCCCGCTTCGTCTCGTATGGTTTCATTGACTTCCGACAGGTGGCAGCGCTGTACGGAGCTGTTAAAATGGCGTCTGTAACGGATGTGCGTTGCAAACAACGGGCAGTGATCGAGTTTCTTTTGGCGGAAAACCAGGGCATCTCAGATATTCATAGACGCTTGCAGAATGTCTCCGGTGATCTGGCAGTGGACAAAAGCACGGTGAGTCGTTGGGCAAAGCGTGTGTCATCATCGCCGCAAGGTCAAGCAAGACTGTCTGATCTCCCGTGTGCGGGCCGGCCGTGCACAGCTGTGACTCCTGCAATGGCAGAGCGTGCGAACACACTCGTTCGAGATGATCGACGGATCACCATCAAACAACTCAGTGCTCAACTTGACATCTCTGTTGGTAGTGCTGTCACAATTGTTCACCAGTTGGGATATTCAAAGGTTTGTTCCCGCTGGGTCCCTCGTTGTCTAACCGAACACTATAAAGAGCAAAGGAGAACCATCTGTGCGGAATTACTTGCTCGTCATGTGGCTGAGGGTGACAATTTCTTGTCAAAGATTGTTACAGGCGATGAAACATGGGTTCATCACTTCGAACCTGAAACAAAACGGCAATCAATGGAGTGGCGCCACACCCACTCCCCTACCAAGAAAAAGTTTAAAGCCATACCCTCAGCCGGTAAAGTCATGGTTACAGTCTTCTGGGACGCTGAAGGGGTTATTCTGCTCGATGTCCTTCCCCATGGTCAAACGATCAACTCTGAAGTGTATTATGCTACTCTTCAGAAATTGAAGAAACGACTTCAGCGTGTTCGTAGGCACAAAAATCTGAACGAACTTCTCCTTCTTCATGACAACGCAAGACCTCACACAAGTCTTCGCACCCGAGAGGAGCTCACAAAACTACAGTGGACTGTTCTTCCTCATGCACCCTACAGCCCCGATCTCGCACCGTCGGATTTCCATATGTTTGGCCCAATGAAGGACGCAATCCGTGGGAGGCACTACGCGGATGATGAAGAAGTTATTGATGCAGTACGACGTTGGCTCCGACATCGACCAGTGGAATGGTACCGTGCAGGCATACAGGCCCTCATTTCAAGGTGGCGTAAGGCCGTAGCATTGAATGGAGATTACGTTGAAAAATAGTGTTGTGTAGCTAAAAGATTGGGGAATAACCTGGTGTATTTCAATGCTGAATAAAACAACCCCTGTTTCAGAAAAAATATGTGTTGCATTACTTATTGAACTGCCCTCGTACATACGTAAACAAAATATTTAGGTTGTTACCCTTTTTCTTCCAATATATGATTTGCATAATCTCGTGAGTGTCCAGTTTCTGATAGTGCTGATCCTGAATTCGTGCATCTAGTACGCTCTTTGAACCGACTTCAAAACACCTCTACTAGTTTGACTTACATATTGGGCGTCACGTTGCTGATACATTACAAGATACATGACAAGATACATCACAAGATACATGACATCAGATCACGGATGTATCGAGAGTATGCAAGTCATGTATTTGGAGAGTGAGGGTAACAGTCTTATTACTTTAGAAGAGTAAGCGATTTTCTAAGCCTTACAAAAATCTCTTGAGCTCACCTAAAACACCCAGAAAGAAATAAGACATAGGATATCTTAGTAAACTTTGTTCTTATTTTTCATCAACGTATTTTGATGCATGTAAAAGCTTTTACTGTTTGTAAATTCTCAGTTGTTTTTCAAATTGCATGGAATATTATCCATTATAAACATTAGCTGTCTACAACATAATACATTTACAGTGTTAGTTTTCTATCCATGCAACGTCCATGTTTCATATCACTTGCGGATTCAAACTGTGATTTATTATTATGTACAGCACGTCCCGCTCATTCACGCTTAGCCGTTCGGTGCACTAGACTCAATTTCTCTAGCGCCATTTCTTTGGGTTCTTGAATACAACGGCCAATGCAATTTTTCTTCACGGCTATTTGGATAGGGCTGTAGCTAGTTTAGTATTTCTTATGGCCGTGCCCGTATCGCCTCAAGCTCATAATACGGCATGTTTCTATTGATGCTTATTTGCATTTTCGTACGCTTCGTAGACCGTATTTTAACACAGAGAACACAGGGATACCGCGCCGTGTTCTAGCGATAGCACATATACAAAGCGACAGTCAGTCCGCGCCTTGTTCTAGCGGCAGCACATACAGTCATACACAAAGCCACAGTCAGTCCGCGCGCCGCACAAGGGAGCCGTTAGCCGCAAACAATTAATTCCTACGTCACGCTTACCTACAGCTGATCGAGCGCTCAGTGCAAATGCACTGACAGCCGTAGACAAATTCAGTCTAATTTCTCCGGTTAAATTCAGTATAAAGCTATAGTGACTTGATGACTTATGTTATTAACGTTCAGTTTTTCCAGGATACAGTTGTATAAAATCTTTAAGAACTACAGGTAAATTCTCTGCGTGTCCGACATTAAGACTTGCTATCGAGAAAATTTCAGGAAGAATGTAATTTCGAGGAAGAAAGTAATAAACTAAAAAGATAACTATTATTTGAGTTTATTTTTCAGGTAACATATTTCTACTTATGTATGTACTTTATACGTAATTCGCTGCTCGCGATTACGTGACTTATACTTTGTGTTATATTTTATGCTCTATGAATTTACTTGTGAAGCGACATGCTTATTATTCTACCGCCTCCGCTGGTGCAGTAGTAGTTCTGAGTATGTCGAGGGCAGTCGTTGTTGTTCTGTTGGGCGAGAGAAAAGACGCTGTTCGGTTGGTGTAATGTATATGTAGTGGACTGACAAGGCAGCCAGTCCACAGAGACGGGTAGCCGAAAGGGCACACGTACACACACGCCGACTGGCGCGAAGTCTGGAACAGGATTCGTAATGAATGTGATAAAGAAAAGAACGTAGCTACTAGAACACTTAACTTTTATATCGTCCTTTGGTATACAGCATTCTTGATGATACAAGTGAGACTATCTTGAGATACATGCAATGGTACAAATGGCGCCTTGCTAGGTCGTAGCCATTAACTTAGCTGAAGGCTATTCTAACTGTCTCTCGGCAAATGAGAGAAAGGCTTCGTCAGTGTAGTCGCTAGCAACGTCGTCGTACAACTGGGGCGAGTGCTAGTACGTCTCTCGAGACCTGCCTTGTGGTGGCGCTCGGTCTGCGATCCTGACAGTGGCGACACGCGGGTCCGACATGTACTAATGGACCGCGGCCGATTTAAGCTACCACCTAGCAAGTGTGGTGTCTGGCGGTGACAACACAGTATAGATGGAAGAAGTTGCAATTGTCAGAATATATTTGAGAAAGGAGATGGGCTTCTGATTTATGATGCTGGTGTAATAGAATATTTTCGTCGATATATAATGAGGTAAAAAGCATCTGGCTCGTGTTCATTTATTAGACTTGTAATTCTGGTTTCTATGTGCAATTATAGTATTTCTGGTTTTTCAATTAGTTCATTGTAAATGGTGTTTAAAATATTTTGTGGTACTGAGAAAGAACCGAGCCAGATACATGTACGTTGAGTCACACTACCACACACAGAACAGTTACACTTGTGCTTGGTTGTTTCGTAGCTTTTATAGTTGCAGGGGACTTAATTAATCAATTGTCTTAATGGAAATTCCTTGTCATTCTTTATTTTTATTTTATGCAGTCAGATTGTGTGCTAATATTAGTCAGGGCCAACCGGTTACGAGACTTCGTAACCGGTCACTTAGCTACTAAAATTATTGCATTTATTCATTAATATTAGTCCTTTTCCTTTTAATTAAGCCCCCGTGCAAAATATTGAAAAACTTTCAAAACATCCTGGGAGTCCATTTTTAATGTTGTAATCTCAGGAAGTGTTGATTCACGTAAGCCGTAACTACACATCACTTCACCCTGGGTGCACACTTGGTTCGTACACTTCGTAACAAAAAATGGTTCAAATGGCTCTGAGCACTATGGGACTTAACATCTATGGTCATCAGTCCCCTAGAACTCAGAACTACTTAAACCTAACTAACCTAAGGACAGCACACAACACCCAGCCATCACTAGGCAGAGAACTTCGTAACACTTCACAGATAAAGCTCAATATAAGACGAAAGATTATGACGTTTTTTGGGTAGTGCCAGATATCAACAATATGAAATAATGTAACACATGCAAACCACTAATTAAAATGAGTTTTTAAAATTACTAAAATAACTATGATTAGATAAACCTGCCCTTTCATTCATGGTTTGTGAGTTCATGGAAGTGTATGGTCATTTGCTCGAGCAGATGAAGGATCTTACCTTCGATAATTTAGGTTAAGTAGTGTGTAAGCTTAGGGACTGATGACGTTAGCAGTTAAGTCCCATAAGATTTCACACACATTTGAACTTTTTTTTTAACTGTGTAATATTACCTATATGATTTATACCCTGTTGACGACGTGTTTAGTTTAGTCCATATGCTGTGCAATAGCTCACCCCAACACGAGTTGATTTCTGTGACGAACCAGAACAACAGAGAGTTTCTGCGGACATTTTTGACAGATTCGACACGCCGACATCAGGCCCGTCTTTACCAATTAAATCTCCCACGTCTGTCCAAAGGCCGAGTACCATCACGTGTGTAATAAATAGGCGGATTTTAGTGATTTATCCGAGGACCCATGACTGCGGTGTGTGGTCAACAGGCCAGAGGTCACCAGCGAAGTATTTCTGTAGTCGCGAGCTCTGTCTCGCCAAAAGTGCATACCACAGTGCAGTGTTTTTGGGCATTATTTTCTCGTGGTGAACTTCTGGATTCTGGAACTCGTTTACATCGTCGAGAGGAAGTTAGTATCGGGGATAACAGGAAGAAATTAAGGACAGCCATCGGCGATCCGTACGCTATGCCCGCCTATATTTCTCAAAAGAATTATCGTTCACTCATTTGCCGAAATGCAATACTCTGCCAGATCGGTCTCATTCAGTACCGTGGGAACTCCTCTGACAAAAATGAGATTTCGATATGCTAGGAAGACAGCGCTCTTGATGCTTTTGCAAACTACAGCAACTCCGAATAGTGGTAAAGTAATGGTCATAACAAGTTAGGGGTGATACAATAATGAACATATTACAAGCAAATTTTTCTGGCACTCGTAAGAGAGTGACTTTATGCAAGGGGCCATCAAAAAGTTTGCATTTTAGGGCGTCGTTGCAGCGTACATGGAACGTAGTGCGACTAGTGCGGGTGTATAAGCACGGACGTGTAGGCAAGGAATTTCTGTGGCATTCGTGTGCTTCCGATGTGCTAGCGGTTAATGTGGGAACGTTATCTGTAGGAACGTTATTACCAAATTCGACTAAGCAGGCCTAACATATAATTCTCTTCTTGACTGCCGAAGGACAAAATTGGTAGACCTCCTTCGGAGAATGAATAATGTGTCGTTCATTGTCTCCTCGTCCCAAGAAGTTCAACAGCCAGCCATCCGATGTTCTTTGGTTACCGAGCACACTGCTTCATGATTTCTAGGGACCTGGTGTTTCAATCACTGGAGAACAATACTGCACAACGCTGGAGAAATTACGGGTGTCAACAAACGCGAAACGTCCGGGAAAACTGCGACAAGGGGAGCTGATACTTAGTGATAGCGCACGTCACAATGTGGCAAATATCGTAACCCAGAAATTACCCCAACTCAGGAGGGAGACACTCGAGAGCCCGCCCTGAAATCCTGAAGTCTGATTCTGCCCATGCGATTATCACGCCTTCGGTCACCTAAAAAAGACCTTGAACGGTCGACTATTCATGTCGGACGAGTACGTGCAGCTAGCAGTTACTGACTTCTTCATGCAGCAAGACACGGTATTTTGCCAAACGAATATCTTCCATCTGGTACGTCGGCGGTATAATCGTCTCAATGCTCACGATGATTTTCCCTGATTCGCATGCCGATTTTAGACTATAGGGCCATCGTAATGAAAACTCTTGTTCGCCTCTTATATAATCCATTCCCCCATTTCCCGTTTTGGACGTTGATTTCATATTTTGTAGCTTAGTTTTCAATACCCCCCCCCCATGAACCATGGACCTTGCCGTTGGTGGGGAGGCTTGCGTGCCTCAGCGATACAGATGGCCGTACCGTAGGTGCAACCACAACGGAGGGGTATCTGTTGAGAGGCCAGACAAACATGTGGTTCCTGAAGAGGGGCAGCAGCCTTTTCAGTAGTTGCAGGGGCAACAGTCTGGATGATTGACTGATCTGGCCTTGTAACATTAACCAAAACGACCTTGCTGTGCTGGTACTGCGAACGGCTGAAAGCAAGGGGAAACTACAGCCGTAATTTTTCCCGAGGACATGCAGCTTTACTGTATGATTAAATGATGATGGCGTCCTCTTGGGTAAAATATTCCGGAGGTAAAATAGTCCCCCATTCGGATCTCCGGGCGGGGACTACTCAAGAGGACGTCGTTATCAGGAGAAAGAAAACTGGCATTCTACGGATCGGAGCGTGGAATGTCAGATCCCTTAATCGGGCAGGTAGGTTAGAAAATTTAAAAAGGGAAATGGATAGGTTAAAGTTAGATATAGTGGGAATTAGTGAAGTTCGGTGGCACGAGGAACAAGACTTTTGGTCAGGTGATTACAGGGTTATAAATACAAAATCAAATAGGAGTAATGCAGGAGTAGGTTTAATAATGAATAAACAAATAGGAGTGCGGGTTAGCTACTACAAACAGCATAGTGAACGCATTATTGTGGCCAAGATAGACACAAAGCCCATGCCTACTACAGTAGTACAAGTTTATATGCCAACTAGCTCTGCAGATGATGAAGACATTGATGAAATCTATGACGAGATAAAAGAAATTATTCAGGTAGTGAAGGGAGACGAAAATTTAATAGTCATGGGTGACTGGAATTCGTCAGTAGGAAAAGGGAGAGAAGGAAACATAGTAGGTGAATATGGATTGGGGGGAAGAAATGAAAGAGGAAGCCGCCTTGTAGAATTTTGCACAGAGCATAACTTAATCATAGCTAACACTTGGTTCAATAATCATAAAAGAAGGTTGTATACCTGGAAGAATCCTAGAGATACTAAAAGGTATCAGATAGATTATATAATGGTAAGACAGAGATTTAGGAACCAGGTTTTAAATTGTAAGACATTTCCAGGTGCAGATGTGGATTCTGACCACAGTCTATTGGTTATGAACTGCAGATTGAAACTGAAGAAACTGCAAAAAGGTGGGAATTTAAGGAGATGGGACCTGGATAAACTGAAAGAACCAGTGGTTGTAGAGAGTTTCAGGGAGAGCATAAGGGAACAATTGACAGGAATGGGGGAAAGAAATACAGTAGAAGAAGAATGGGTAGCTCTGAGGGATGAAGTAGTGAAGGCAGCAGACGATCAAGTAGGTAAAAAGACGAGGACTAATAGAAATCCTTCGGTAACAGAAGAAATATTGAATTTAATTGATGAAAGGAGAAAATATAAAAATGCAGTAAATGAAGCAGGCAAAATGAAATACAAACGTCTCAAAAATGAGATCGACAGGAAGTGCAAAATGGCTAAGCAGGCATGGCTAGAGGACAAATGTAAGGATGTAGAGGCTTGTCTCACTAGGGGTAAGATAGATACTGCCTACAGGAAAATTAAAGAGACCTTTGGAGAGAAGAGAACCACTTGTATGATTATCAAGAGCTCAGATGGCAACCCAGTTCTAAGCAAATAAGGGAAGGCAGAAAGGTGGAAGGAGTATATAGAGGGTTTATACAAGGGCGATGTACTTGAGGACAATATTATGGAAACAAAAGAGGATGTAAATGAAGATGAAATGGGAGATAAGATACTGCGTGAAGAGTTTGACAGAGCACTGAAAGACCTGAGTCGAAACAAGGCCCCGGGAGTGGGAGAGCCAGTCATGACAAAACTCTACCATCTGGTGAGCAAGATGTATGAGACAGGCGAAATACCCACAGACTTCAAGAAGAATATAATAATTCCAATCCCAAAGAAAGCAGGTGTTGACAGATGTGAAAATTACCGAACTATCAGTTTAATAAGTCACAGCTGCAAAATACTAACGCGAATTCTTTACAGACGAATGGAAAAACTGGTAGAAGCGGACCTCGGGGAAGATCAGTTTGGATTCCGTAGAAATGTTGGAACACGTGAGGCAATACTAACCTTACGACTTATCTTAGAAGAAAGATTAAGAAAAGGCAAACCTACGTTTCTAGCATTTGTAGACTTAGAGAAAGCTTTTGACAACGTTAACTGGAATACTCTCTTTCAAATTCTGAAGGTGGCAGGGGTAAAATACAGGGAGCGAAAGGCTATTTACAATTTGTACAGAAACCAGATGGCTGTTATAAGAGTCGAGGGGCATGAAAGGGAAGCAGTGGTTGGGAAAGGAGTGAGACAGGGTTGTAGCCTCTCCCCGATGTTATTCAATCTGTATATTGAGCAAGCAGTAAAGGAAACAAAAGAAAAATTCGGAGTAGGTATTAAAATTCATGGAGAAGAAGTAAAAACTTTGAGGTTCGCCGATGACATTGTAATTCTGTCAGAGACAGCAAAAGACTTGGAAGAGCAGTTGAACGGAATGGACAGTGTCTTGAAAGGAGGATATAAGATGAACATCAACAAAAGCAAAACGAGGATAATGGAATGTAGTCAAATTAAATCGGGTGATGCTGAGGGGATTAGATTAGGAAATGAGACACTTAAAGTAGTAAAGGAGTTTTGCTATTTAGGCAGCAAAATAACTGATGATGGTCGAAGTAGAGAGGATATAAAATGTAGACTGGCAATGGCAAGGAAATCGTTTCTGAAGAAGAGGAATTTGTTAACATCGAGTATAGATTTAAGTGTCAGGAAGTCGTTTCTGAAAGTATTTGTATGGAGTGTAGCCATGTATGGAAGTGAAACATGGACAATAAATAGTTTGGACAAGAAGAGAATAGAAGCTTTCGAAATGTGGTGCTACAGGAGAATGCTGAAGATAAGGTGGGTAGATCACGTAACTAATGAGGAGGTATTGAATAGGATTGGGGAGAAGAGAAGTTTGTGGCACAACTTGACTAGAAGAAGGGATCAGTTGGTAGGACATGTTTTGAGGCATCAAGGGATCACAAATTTAGCATTGGAGGGCAGCGTGGAGGGTAAAAATCGTAGAGGGAGACCAAGAGATCAATACACTAAGCAGATTCAGAAGGATGTAGGTTGCATTAGGTACTGGGAGATGAAGAAACTTGCACAGGATAGAGTAGCATGGAGAGCTGCATCAAACCAGTCTCAGGACTGAAGACCACAACAACAACAACAACAGTTTTCAATACACTTTGGACCATCTCTCTGTGCAGCCTAATGTTTATATTCTTGTTCGTGAAATGTTCATGCATTAATTTTCACAAATAACGTCTTTCATGTTATAATTGTACAAATTCTACGATGGACCTATTGGTCCACACCTTCTCCATACTTGAAGCAACTAAAGCTTTCTGTCACCTGAAAACCATGAAAAACCTTACGGATTCCCTAAATGTGTCCCGTTGCAAAAATGCACTTGTTGCGGGATCGCCTGTTCTGAAAACTACAGGTAATAGCTTGAAGATAATCTCTCCACTAACATACAAGTGGGCCCGCAGGTTTTCCAGTATCTACCGGAAATTCCATGGCCCGTCACTAAAATACGCCTATCGTATCGCCAGTTAATGGCTGGGTGTGAGAGCGTTCATGTGTTCTAGGAGACAGGTTTTGAAACTTCTGCCTGTTTTCCTGATATATTGGACGTTAAACTGGAGCATGATATTTTATATACTCCCCTGTTGTTCAGTTTTAAGGAATCAATCCTTATGCTGTAGACTAACAGGTATTGTAACTCATTCAGAACGGTAATCGTTATTGGTTCAAATGGCTCTGAGCACTATGGGACTCAACTGCTGTGGTCATAAGTCCCCTAGAACTTAGAACTACTTAAACCTAACTAACCTAAGGACAGCACACAACACCCAGCCATCACGAGGCAGAGAAAATCCCTGACCCCGCCGGGAATCGAACCCGGGAACCCGGGCGTGGGAAGCGAGAACGCTACCGCACGACCACGAGATGCGGGCAGTAATCGTTATTTCTCTAAAAGGAGGACAGCAGTTACATGTATCTGTGAAACTGGTCCTAGGTAGGGGATACTAGTAAATATTTCCTCTTCTTTATTATTATGTCAATGTGTTGCCTTTTTTGTGTATTTGTGTGTGTGAATTATCTGTTGTTTAGGCTGTGTAGCCATTCACTATGGCAATATTTCCTTATTGTTCCAAATTGAATGCTAAGTTTATTTTCTTCCATATTAAGAGACTGTGCTTTGTGGATCGCGGCCCTAAATGATGCGTGCTTGTGTGTGCTGAGACAGCGTGATGAGATGTCTATTGTTATATGTTTATATGTGTGTTTTCTACGTATGCTCAGCTTATATTTTTGTTGTATGTTGGTGATTTTAATAGCAATGCTACTGCCATTCTCATGCTACACTCTGAATTTTACATTTTTGTGGAAATAATTACATTATGTATGCACCTCTTCAATCTCCTCTCTTGAATCGTCATATAATAGCAGTCTGCCATCAAACTATATCTATTAATATACTACCATACTACTCAGTCTATGTCTTCCTTTAAAGCATTATTTTCTGAATGACTGATAAATATATCTGCCAGGAAGCGTGATATATTACTGCCCATGGCAACACCCTCTATCTGCTAGTAAACTTTCCCATTAAAAGCAAACCAATTGTGTGACAATATCAGTTACGGCTTGTGATATTTCTGAGATTGACACATTTTGTTTTACAAAGTGTTTAAAAATTTTCGCAGGTCTTTCATTAGTTGATATAATTATAAATACACTGTGAGGCAAAAAAGAGGAAAAAAACGCCGCACTATGAAATTATTAGCCGAATGATAGGATATCGAAAAATGTGTACTGACAAACAAATGATTACAATTTCAGAAAAACTGGATGATTTATTTTTTGAAAAAAAAAAAGGCTTCTCAAATGGAGGCACTCAATAATACGTTGATTCAGCTCTGGTCCTTATCCAGGTAGCTATTCGGCTTGACATTGATTGGTAGAGTTGTTGGATATTCTCCTGAGTGGTATCGTGCCAAAATCTCTCCTCTTGGCGCGTTACAGTGTCAAAATTCCGGACTATGTGGAGGGCCCTGCCAATAACTCTTTCAGTCAATGTCAAGACGAATGACTGCTTGCATACACGTTGTTGACTTCCTCATTTTGTGAAGCTCTTTCTACTGAACAAATAACCCAACATTTCTTAAATGTAATAATTGTTGATCTGTACATGAACGTTGCCTACAACTATTTCCGTCCCATTCAGATAATTCCTTCATGGTGTATCTGTTTTTTTTTCTTGTCTTAGTACATCAAAAGAAGCAAACCTAGCACCTAAAGGAATTTCTGTAATTTTAGTGTCATAATCATTTATGCTCTTTATTGAGTATGACTTATTTAAAGTTCATTGTTGGATTAGAATTTCATCGAGTAATTGTGAAATTATGAAGAAAGAAGTATTTACAGACTTAACAGTAGGTGTTATTGGGTACTGAAGTTTATGGATTTTGTGTTGAACTCTCATTCTTGAGTTATAGGGATCATTATAATGTACGCCTTTCTTCTTGTTTTGTGAACAGCCAATTCGGTTTCCCATAATTACTGCTTAGTAACTAATTCGTACCTCCTCCGTAGCTGGACGGATAGCTTCGCCTTGTTTGGTGCAAAAGAACCAGGGTTCGTTTCCTGGTCCCTTCCCAAATGTTTTCTGAGGTAGGGGAGTGCATTATGACGCCAAATAAGGACGTGCTTGGCTGAAGATCCAGTGGCACTATCAAGATTAATCTGCTGGAAATAACGACTGGAAGGATTGGCGACATAGAGTTCACACGTCCCCGAACATAGATCGCTCCTTGTTCAGCCTTGCAGGCGTCATCTGGCGAGTCAGAACACGTCCTAGGCCTAATTTCTGAGTGGTGTGTACGTTTCACCTTTTCCGTAGCAAGTTTTCACAATTATGGCATTATCGAGTTTCATGTTCATACTTTTTAAAAGGTTTCTCTCTTCAGAAATAGCCATGTAATTACCTTTATAGTTAGTTATGTCCCTTTGATGGAGTTCATTTGGTTTTTTTCCTAATACATTTTGTTAAGTGCTGTTTAGGTCTAACGAGCCAGCTGGCTTCTTGAGGTGTATAATGTATCTTTTTAGGTTATTATTGCTTAATCTGGGTCTTACATTCGGCTTTAGCCATTTACTGAGGTATTAATGTTCTTTTTCACTAAAATATTTCGGTATCCATTGTCACTTTAGTAGTTTATTCGACACGTTATAAATTTAGTTCTTTACATGTGCAAAATTATTTTATAATACTAATATATAACAGGCTTCATCTTCAGTCGTCTCATACTATATTTGTGCAGAGTTTTGAAGTTTACAATAAATGTGTGCCTTGAATGAAGTGATGAGCAATTACGGCATCAACTAATCGACATTCGCTGACATCAGAATAGTACAAAGGTTCTCCCCATATCTTTTTCTTAGTTTTCCACTGTTTTCCATCCCGTTTTCCGTTGATGAATACGAAAATTTCGAATATAACATGAAATATTCTCATAACAGGAACGTAAATTTCGCGTCACTCCTTTTAAGGACAAACGTAAGTAACGTATTAAGCAAATACCACTCAGACACTGGAGGCACATGATCCTAAAGCTATCGTGTGATTTAATAAAACTAAAACACAAGGGATTATTATTAATTCTTACTCTGAGACATCTTCGCACATCGCCAAAACGTATAAAATGAACGATACGTAAATGTGGGCTAGATTTCGGTTCAAATACAAGCTGTAATAAATGTATAAAAGTCTAGAAGTTGAGACACAATTTTTTTAAAAGCGATCGAAAAATAATATTTTTTGGTATTACTAAAATACCATTAAATGTAAAGAAGAAGCAGGAATCACAATAAATAAAAAACTTTGTGAAGTTACTGTAGCATATTGAAAACTGCTTGTAATGTACTTTGTAATAAAGTAATGTGTAATATATGTAGCAGTGTAATGTGTAATGTTTAAAAATCATAAAAGAAACATGTGGACGTGGAACAGACATGGAGAACTCGGAAGCTTTCGAATATATAACGTAACAGGAGGACAGATTTCTTCAAGACAACGTTTTACATTCTAAGACACATGATGACTCGGACTAAAGTTTATTGGTTATGAACTGCGGATTAAAACTGAAGAAATAGTAGAAATATAGATGTTAGAGAGATTGTACATGGATAGGTTGAAAGAAGCAGAGGTTGTTGAGAAGTCCAAAGGGAGCACTGATTAACGATTTACTGAAACAGAGGCAAGAAACACAAAAAAGACGACTGAGTAGCCTTGAGACATGAAATATTGAAGGTAGCGAACAATCAAACAGGCAAAAACACAAACCCCAGCATAAATCCATGTATAATATACAAGATGCTGGATCGTAACTGACGAAAGGAGAAAATATAAAATTAGAGCAAACGAATCAGGCAAAATGAAATTGAGTAGTCTAAAAAAAAGAGTTTGGCAGAAAGCGCAAACTGTCGAAGCACTAATGGCTAGAAGAGTAATGCAAGGATCTAGGAGCATGCTTACCTAGGTGAAAGATAAATGGGATAAAAAGGGAGGAGCGAAATGTTATCAACAACTTTGCAATAGTGTCGTCGAAGGACATGACACGGAAGTAATCGTTGAATAGGGAATGAGGCAGTGTTGTAGCCTATCCCATTACCCTATTCATTCTGTATAATGAGTAGCCAGAAAAGGAAACCTAGAAGAAATTGGAAAAGGAATTTAAGTTCAGGGTGTAGAAATAGTTTTGCAGACGTCATTTTATTTCTGTCAGAGACAGTTAGGGACCAGGAAAAGCACTTACTGAAATGAACTGTTTCTTGGAAACATGATGGAAGATGGAAAAGTTTAAATTAAGAATAGTTGACTGTAGTCGAGTGAAATCATATGAGACTGAAGCAATAAGAAGCGAAAATGAGACACTGAAAGAAACAGATGCGTTTCGCTGTTTGGGCAGCATAACAAATGAATAAGGAGGAAATAGTGAGAATACAAAATGCAGACTGACGGTAACAGGAAAACTATTTCTGAAAAAGATAAATCTGTCAACACCTAACATAGATTTCATTGTTAGGAAGTCTTTTATGGAAGTATTTGGCTGGAGTGTAGATTTATATTGAAGTGAATCATGGACGAAAAGCATTTCAACCAAGAAAAGAGTATAAGCTTTTGAAATGTGGTACAACATAACAATGCTGAAGATTTGGTGGATAGTTCGAGCAACTAATGAGGAGGCACGGAATCTAATTGGGGTGAAAACAAATGTACAGTGCAACTTGAGTAAACGAAGCCTTCAGTTGATACGACATATTTTAAGGCGTGCAGAAATCATCAATCTGCAACAGAGATGTGCGTGGAATTAACATTGTAGAGGGAGACCAAGGTCTGAATACAGTAAGAAGATTCAAATAGATGTAGGTTCAGTCGTAATTCGGAGATGAAGTAATTTGCAAAGGACAGAGTAATATAGAGAGCTGCATCACACCAATTTTCAGGGTAAAGACCACAACGACAACAATGTACTTACTATATTACTGAAACTCTGAATGGTAACACACAGTTTAAGCTGCTTGGATTCGGTCTGACTTTACCTCTTTTAAAGTGATGGATTGTACCTATGTTATATGAACTGAGTCTGAAACCAGCCTCATCATTATCTTATTATGTCTCTGATTTTGTTAAAATTCAAACCTATGCACCATCGTCGTGGTATATTATATTAACAATAATTTTTTCTTTGAATAATAAGTCTGGTTTAGTTTTTGATCAACGCACTAATGATAAAAGACAACAAACCAGCTAACCAGTTTGCAACTGGTCAGCTGTTCATAATTCTATTAAACCCATGTATGATAATTTTGTAAACAATAACCCAAACAAACTATACTGGAAATGCTTACTCATGGTATTACTGACTACAAAGTCCAAATTTGACTGAAGAAATAGCCTACTAAACTTTTTCCGTTCAGCTACGAGGTAGACATTGTTATATCAATTTTGGCTACGTTAACGACCGAAAAGGAATAGAAGGAAACGTAGTAGGTGAATATGGATTGTGGCTAAGAAATGAAGGAGGAAGCCGCTTGGTAGAATTTTGCACAGAGCATAACTTAATCATAGCTAACACTTGGTTCAAGAATCATGAAAAAAGGTTGTATACATGGAAGAACCCTGGAGATACTAGAAGGTTCCAGATAGATTATATAATGGTAAGACACAGATTTAGGAACCAGATTTTAAATTGTAAGACATTTCCAGGGGCAGATGTGGACTCTGACCACATTCTATTGGTTATGAACTGTACATTAAAACTGAAGAAACTGCAAAAAGGTGGGAATTTAATGAGATGGGACCTGGATAAACTGAATAAACCAGAGGTTGTACAGAGTTTCAGGGAGAGCATAAGGGAACAATAAACAGGAATGGGGGAAAGAAATACAGTAGAAGAAGAATGGGTAGCTTTGAGGAATGAAATAGTGAAGGCAGCAGAGGATCAAGTAGGTAAAAAGACGAGGGCTAGTAGAAATCCTTGTGTAACAGAAGAGTTACTGAATATAATTGATGAAAGGAGAAAATACAAAAATGCAGTACGTGAAGCAGGCAGCCAGGTTTTCTAGTGGCTTCCAGCGAACAAGACCTGAAAGACGTCTTACCTCTTTAATCTCTTCCTCCGCATCGCATCGCTTTCGTTCACCTCCAGGTTTTCTAGTGCCTGCCACCGTACAAGATCTGAACCACATCTTAGCTCATCTGAATCCTTACCCTTCTCTCCATCTTCCTTCCACTCCCCTTCCTCTGTCACCACCTCCAGCAGCCAGCGTTTGCTGGACGCCGTGTCGCCTGCCCCCTCCTGTGACGGCGGTAGGTCGAACTCAGCACCTGTACAAGAAGAAATGTGCATGCGAATAAATTGCATTTGCACTACTTATAAATTACTGGTGATTTATATCTTGTAACTAGGATTCAAGAATTTTGCGTTTCAGGAATCTAAGTACATGGGCATAAAATGGTCTGGTATCCTGACCAAACATGAATTGCATACGTGGTGTAACATTTAAACTGATTTCCTATCCTCTCTTACTTTTTGTTCACAACTACATTACTTCACAGACTCATTGTCATGGCCTCTTTAACTAATCTGATTTCAGCTACTATGACACGGAAGCAGTGGGACAAAGGGGCATCATCTCACTATGCACTGTTGCCAGATTTATTGAAGCTGGTGGTTCCAAGCTGGCAGCCTTAGGTGTGGCAACGTCGCAGTGATGTCATGGCAGAAAGTTCAAATTTTAGCGGGAGAATAGGTTAACTGTGCTATCTCCACTAACCTAACTACACACCCTCCCATCCCCTCCCTTCCCCTTCCCTCTCCCCTCCCACTCCCTCCCCAACCCTCCCCACTCCCATTTGGAAATTTGTGGGAAAACTATCCAATCTGTGCTGTCCTGCTGGATGGAACAAACGTAAGTCTTTATTTTGTATGCATTGTGGTATATCGTTTATTTAAACAATTTGAGTTCTCATAGATGGTAGCTCCATCCAGCACCATGAGAAGGTGTTGTTGGCCCTCCCCTATCCTCAACTTCCCCTCCCACAACCTAATCCAAGATGGTGGTCTAGGTAAAAAATGGCAGTAAACTGGCTCAATCTATGCTGAGCTTCCCAAGAGGATGGACAACATTGTTTACTGTGTACTATGTGTTCAATTAATGAGATGTCTGTGCTGGAGAACGAGGAGTTTAAGGGGTATATTAGATGTAATTATGAGCTGAGAATTGTGTTGACAGCCACCTGCACAATGCTTGGAAAGCAATGATATTTGGTGAATGTATGAACAAGACAAATATGTTTAGTCAAATAAGGAAGACACAGCAGGATGGGCCAAAGTTACACTTCCCAACTCATTCTGATAAAAGCGTATGTTGTAGCTGTAGAGCATTTGATAAAAGTCCAGCCAGTCTTCCAAAGCACAAGCAGCAAGACATTCACCCACTCCAGTGCACATACTCCATAACACAGTCTTCACACCCACTGGAAGAGGGCACGCACCAGACCCACAGTGCTAGCACTATCGCCAAAGACACTTAAACCAATCTCCAACCGGGCTATATCACTACAAACGATTGTACCGACATACCATATCAATGCAGTAAACACAATTCGTATCCTACACCACATAAAATCAATACTTGAGTGTCGTGCATATAACTATCGACCACCACACTTGTACATATACCCCGAAGAGAGACAGATCCCAATAAAACATAAGCACAGGCTTATACAGTCGCAGCACTAGATATTTCCCGCCACGTCAGTCGGTCATCCACTACGTCCAATTGTCATGAGTCAACTGCCCACCGCACATGCTGGTCGGATGCGAGATTCAAACTGGTGTACAAAGGTAGGGCTGGTTCCCCCAGCACAAAGGCATTACTGTTTCCAGCCCTAACCTGTTTTCTCGCTACTACAGCCATCTCCAGACTCTGGGATTACGAGAACAAATGTGTTTTCAAATGGTTTGTCAGAATACCATACCATTTACGCGACAGGTCTCGATATCAAGCACGTATAGTATGCTACCGATTGCTTGCAGATTTTAGTTCCGAAGATAAAGAGTGGAAATTATATCTCTAGAAACCCAAAATTTTAGCGAGGTGCAGCGAGATGGAAAGTGCTGCAAACCACTGAAAACTACAAACTTATCTCTTCTGTGAAGATCTTTAAATGAAACCTCGTAAATAGAGGAAACTGGTAGTTCCACTAATATTTTTTTAACGAATATCAATGTCAATGATGTAACCGATTCCAAACCATCCTTGCACTTTACAAAGGCAAGTAAGGAGTTTGTCATGTCTAGAGAAGCAGCAAACGACTCTTCCACTTGTTTTTCGCCATCTAGCGCACACAACATACATCACTATCGACGTTCTGTCAACCAAATAGAAAAGGGAAATGTGTAGAGTGCCAGAACAAGCAGTCAACCAGTCAATTTACATGGGGAGGGAATAATTGTCCAGTGCCAACACTCGCCCATATTGAATCTTCTCAAATTTCCGCGTAGAATGCACCCAACACACTTGATAGGAAGGCTGTCCAAAACATGCTGAGTATTAGTTTTCTACTCATCGCCTAGTGGGCGACACAGTTAGGTCAGCTGCATGTTGTACCCCAGCCCGTCCAATTTTGACTGCTTCCACCATAAGCCGGAAATGTCAGTCATTTCGGCCACAGGTTACCTTCGCCACACGCGCTCCTGCATGTCAGGCAGAATCCTCCTAGGTAACCAGCCACCTATTTATCACTGTGCTTACAATTAAATATTGCAATTTCACCCTCAATCTTGTGACATTCGACAATGAGTGAAGTATAGGAAATGTTCTCTCCTGACGATTGTGGCTCTGAAAACTGTACCAATCTTATAACTGGACATAATTTTCAGTGTAAAAAAAAATCTTTCAGTCCCGTTACAGCTACCGATACCATGAAATCACAGTTTTCCATGTCAAATCAATACCTTCATTATGACAGGACAAAGCCATTTTCTTTGCATATGTCGGAATAATGGCCACAGTAACTTTACATCCCAACACATACATTATAAGCCTTCTGATCACAGTGAATCTATCACTTATCCCCTCCTAAGCACAGTTCGCCAATAGCTGACTGCTTGTGTTACCAAACAACATTGAGTGAAGGTCTGCGATGTATGGACATGTCTCAACAGTTTTTCTTGAAAGTGATACCAGTGTGTCTTTGGAAGAGAGACGTAATCGTCTTTTAAGCGACAAGCTATTAAAAACACGATCGCAACGACTATGTTACCGTCGCCCTGCATAAGAAGCTGTCTTGGTTCTACAGGTGCACACAAGTAACATTAATAGTATAAATGTTAAAGACTATACAAGCTATAAAATCGAGGTACGGTACTGCTTCCAAATGAAGTGGCCTTCCACACAAATATCACGACATACACTTGTAAGAGAATTTGAAAACTGTTTCCCCAAGAAAGTAGTTAACTCAAATTATAAGAAACCATGCAAAAAACCTTGGCTTACTAAAGGAATAAAAATATCTTGTAACCACGAAAGGGAACTGCATCTAACAACAAGAAAGAGTAATGACCCAGAAACAGCCAAATATTATAAAAACTACTGTGCTACATTAAGAAAGGTGATTAAAAAGTCCAGAAGCATGTGCATCATGTCTGAGATTAATACCTATGATAACAAAATCAAAACAATTTGGAATATTATTACAAGGGAGACAGGGCAACCAAGAGTACAGGATGATGGCATCACCATCAAAGCGAATGGAAACTTGATAAACAAGCTGGAAGTCGAAAACATTTTGAATAATCATTTTTAAATGTTGTAGCGAAAATAGGATCTAAATGTTCATTAGAAGAAGCAAGGCAGTTAATGGAAGAGGCCTTACCCACACCATTTGATACAACTGAAATTCCACCCACCTCTCCTGCTGAAATTAGGAAGATAATAAACTCTCTCAGGAATAAAAGCTCACATGGAATTGATGGCATTTCCAGCAGGATAATGAAAGCTTGTTCCCAAGAAATAAGTGGGATTCTTAGCCACATGCGTAATAGCTCTCTGAAGCAGGGTATGTTCCCAGATAGACTGAAGTATGCCATTGTTAAACCATTGCATAAAAAAGGGGATACATCTGATGTCAACAACTACCGCCCAGTCTCTCTTCTGACTGCCTTATCCAAAATTTTTGAAAAAATAATGTATTGTAGAGTAGCTTCACACCTTTGTAAAAACAAAGTTTTAACAAAATGTCAGTTTGGTTTCCAAAATGGTTTTTCAACGGAAAATGCTATATATACTTTCACTAATGAAATATTAAATGCTCTGAGTAATTGAAAGTCACCCGTTGGGATTTTTTGTGATCTATCAAAGGCTTTTGATTGTGTAAATCATGGAATACTTCTAGATAAGCTCAAGTACTGTGGTATGAATGGTTTAAATCATACCTAACTGGAAGAGTGCAGAAAGTTGAAATAAGCAGTTCACATAATATACAAAAAACTAGTGATTTCTCAAACTGGGCAACAATCAGGAATGGGGTGCCGCAAGGTTCGGTCTTGGGTCCTCTGCTGTTCTTAATGTATATTAATGACTTGCCATTCTGCATTCACGAAGATGCAAAGCTGGTACTTGCTTCCGATGATGCAAGTATAGCTATCACACCCAACAGACAAGAATTAACTGGTGAAATTGTAAACGATGTTTTTCAGAAAATCATTAAGTGGTTCTCTGCAAATGGGCTCTCATTAAACTTTGACAAAACACAGTATATACAGTTCCACACAGTAAATGGAATGACACCATTGATAAATATAGACTTCAATCAGAAATCGGTAGCTAAGGTAGAATATTCAAAATTTGTAGGTGTATGCATTGATGAAGGGTTGAACTGGAAAAAACACACTGAGGATCTGCTGAAACGTTTGAGTTCAGCTACTTATGCTATTAGGGTCATTGCAAATTTTGGCGATATACATCTCAGTAAATTAGCTTAACATGCTTATTTTCATTCTCTGCTTTCCTATGGCATCATATTCTGGGGTAACTCATCATTGAGTACAAGAGTGTTCATTGCACAAAAGCGTGTAATCAGAATAATTGCTGGAACTCATCGAAGATCATCCTGCAGACACTTATTTAAAGAGCTAGAGATCTTCACTGTAGCCTCACAATATATATATTCACTTATGAAATTTGTTATTAACAATCCGAACGAATTCAAAAGTAATAGCAGTGTACATGGCTACAACACTAGGAGAAAGGATGATCTTCACTACTCAAGGTTAAATCTAACTTTGGCTCAGAAGGGGGTAAATTATGCTGCCACGAAAGTCTTTGGTCACTTTCCTAACAGCATCAAAAGTCTGACAGATAGCCATATAGCATTTAAAAGGAAATTAAAAGAATTTCTTAATGGCAACTCCTTCTACTCATTAGATGAATTTTTGGATATAATAAGTGGGTAATTTTCCCAACCCCCACAAAAATTAAAAATATTAAGTGTCATGTAATATTTTGTGTAATGTAATATCTTGTATACACCTTTTATTAACCTGACATGTTCCACATCATTACGAAGTGTCGTATTCATGATCTAGGGAACAAGTACTAATCTAATCTAATCTAATCTACAGATGGTGATGGCAGGGGTGTGTATTAACAGACCGAAAGCGCGGGTGCACATCGCTGGCCGGTGTAAGCTCGTAATAAAATCAGCCAATTTAGAAAGTTATTCGGCTAAGGAACATGCTATTAAGCCGATATTTGCAATTCCCTCCTCCCACCGCTAGGTATTTCTCACGCCAACAAACAGTATTTTTAAAGTATTCTATCTCGATGCCATCTCAGAGGTTCTGCGTTATATCCACTGGGTTATAGGCGAGAGAGGATGATAGTTGATTGAGAATGATCACATACAGTATGTGATGAATCACTTAAAATATCCACCGCTGATTGAGATTAAAAGGAATGCACAAAAATCTATGACCAATACATTGACTTTTTAGATCTATAGTGTTATGATTTCTGGGTGAAATGCTGTCTTCGATTTGGAATCAAGTCTTTCCATTCAACCACATACCTGCGTTGGATCCTATTGTGATATCTTTTGATGATTACATAGCTCTACTGAATCATATTCGTGGCACTCTCATATCTCCAGAGTAACCTTTTTCAAACCTATCTGCTAACGACCCTGCATCTTGTAACTCTTCCTCAGTCTCTGCCATTCCCTCCCTGTAGCTTTGTCCGTGTGATCGTCTCAATTTAAGTCGGGACTGAGTAGAAGTCGGAGCGCGCTGTATCTACCACCTTCTACAATCCATGCAGAAACAGGGTGAGCTGAGTTAATGTGACAGGACTCTGTTTTGACCACTCAATGGAAATGGGAACAAGTTGTCGTGGCTCCGCCAATCATGTACAATGTGTACAGCCAACGCCAAATGAAGCTTTCTTCTGCAAGACAAGATAGTATAAATGACAGTATGAGCAGTAATGGGAACTGGGAGAAGGATGAAGATTTTGCTACTGCAGTGTGATGTGTTTCGAAACTACATACTCTGGTACTGCACTCTGAAGAAGATCTGTGTTCCTCAGGGTGCATTCACATCCATCACCCAAACATTGTCTCTATATCATCATTATTTTGTAGCATCCAACAGAGGAAAAGAACTACAAACTATAAAAACTCTGCTAACATCACCCAGTAGAGAACTCAATAAAATTTTACACATCTCTCTCTTCCAATATATATATATATATATATATATATATATATATATATATATATATATATATATATATATATATATATATATATATATTGAAAACGAACACCGCCTGTGTGCTGGCATCGAACATATGCAGTGATCCATTAAATATACAGGTATTGATCCACTCAATGATCGAAGTCACTTGCACAGACCAGTGTAAAGTTTCATCGCCTGTACTCCTGAAGGACTATATTCCACAGACTGTCAGTCACAAGAGAGGGTCCCTGTGTTTCGTATGAACATTTTTTTCTGCTTTAACACATTCAAGCAGTGTATAGCTATAGCTTTTTACTAGGGCGTATGTTTTGTTTCTTCCGACATGACTTCAAAGTCTGTGTCAGGTTATAATCTGACATTAACACATTTCGGTCCATTGCCTTTCACAGAAAACTGGACGCCGCACAGCGTACAATTAAGCTGCCGCTCCCACAACAAACACAGGATGACTGAAATAAAAGACAAGGCTGTGTTTCTTATTACAAGAAAATGCATAAGACATCACAACATATAAACACTGGAAGAGTTTTGCGGCATTGTGGAGCATTTCCAAACAGCTGTCTGAAGGTAAGTGATGAGCTCTATATTTAAACTCATCTTTCACATTGACGGGGTAACAGATGTCTCACTGTTCTGTTTCAACTGATTTCTCATATCACAGTCATGTATGCGACCACTGTTTCGGTACTGGCCATCCCTGGAAGGTGTTCCCCCCAACAAGACTCGAGTCTCTATCCCCATATCAAGCAAGTGATGTCAGTCAATCATTATGTGGTAATCAACGGCATACCAATGGATGGATGGGATGGAAAAGACACCATCAACATACTGTAATAAACATCACAGTTGATAGTCCAATCAATTTTATGAATTTTACCAGTTTTTTTCTGTAATTTCAAAGCCGACCAACGATATGGGAGCATGCTTTCCAATTTCTGTATCATCGCTAAACCACCCCTCAATACTTCGTGAGTACCATATACTAGGTTGGAAACGTAGTACAGTACGTCCATTCATTGTCAAATCTTGAACATATATATACCAAAGTATAACAAACAGCTTCCTTTACCGATCTACATATTTCTAGCACTTCGATCATAGTGCGTAATTTGCGATCATGATTGCCCATCTTTCCCTGTATGGATGGGAGTCACAGAGAATTCTCGCTTTCTTAGGATAACATCAGAGGCTGAAAGATCTCGTCGCACTGTCTTTGACCAACCTTTCCTGCAACACCGTCAGCGATTTAATTTGCAGCTGACCAGAAGTAGACTGCTACATGCCATGCCACGTGAAGGAACAGAGTAAGCTGAGTCCTTAACTGCTGCTCAGTGAAGACTGTTCCACACCAGTCTTACGAGGCGCATTCAAGTTCTAAGGCCTCCGATTTTTTTTCTAATTAACTACTCACCCGAAATCGATGAAACTGGCGTTACTTCTCGACGTAATCGCCCTGCAGACGTACACATTTTTCACAACGCTGACGCCATGATTCCATGGCAGCGGCGAAGGCTTCTTTAGGAGTCTGTTTTGACCACTGGAAAATCGCTGAGGCAATAGCAGCACGGCTGGTGAATGTGCGGCCACGGAGAGTGTCTTTCATTGCTGGAAAAAGCCAAAAGTCACTAGGAGCCAGGTCAGGTGAGTAGGGAGCATGAGCAATCACTTCAAAGTTGTTATCACGAAGAAACTGTTGCGTAACGTTAGCTCGATGTGCGGGTGCGTTGTCTTGGTGAAACAGCACACGCGCAGCCCTTCCCGGACGTTTTGGTTGCAGTGCAGGAAGGAATCTGTTCTTCAAAACATTTTCGTAGGATGCACCTGTTACCGTAGTGCCCTTTGGAACGCAATTGGTAAGGATTACGCCCTCGCTGTCCCAGAACATGGACACCATCATTTTTTCAGCACTGGCGGTTACCCGAAATTTTTTTGGTGGTGGTGAATCTGTGTGCTTCCATTGAGCTGACTGGCGCTTTGTTTCTGGATTGAAAAATGGCATCCACATCTCATCCATTGTCACTACCGACGAAAAGAAAGTCCCATTCATGCTGTCGTTGCGCGTCAACATTGCTTGGCAACATGCCACACAGGCAGCCATGTGGTCGTGTGTCAGCATTCGTGGCACCCACCTGGATGACACTTTTCGCATTTTCAGGTCGTCATGCAGGATTGTGTGCACAGAACCCACAGAAATGCCAACTCTGGAGGCGATCTGTTCAACAGTCATTCGGCGATCCCCCAAAACAATTCTCTCCACTTTCTCGATCATGTCGTCAGACCGGCTTGTGCGAGCCCGAGGTTGTTTCGGTTTGTTGTCACACGATGTTCTGCCTTCATTAAACTGTCGCACCCACGAACGCACTTTCGACACATCCATAACTGCATCACCACATGTTTCCTTCATCTGTCGATGAATTTCAATTGGTTCCACACCACGCAAATTCAGAAAACGAATGATTGCACACTCTTCAAGTAAGGTAAACGTCGCCATTTTAAGTATTTAAAGCAGTTCTCATTCTCGCCGCTGGCGGTAAAATTCCATCTGCCATACGGTGCTGCCATCTCTGGGACGTATTGACAATGAACGCGGCCTCATTTTAAAACAATGCGCATGTTTCTATCTCTTTCCAGTCTGGAGAAAAAAAATCGGAGGCCTTAGAACTTGAATGCACCTCGTACAACAGCGATCCAAGTGCAACAGATCTCTCCAGAAGAGCGCATGACAAAGAGGTTAGCACCTCTTGTCGGTGAATAGTAGATATGAGCGTGTTGTGTTCATATAACAATGATTATGAAGAAGATACGCCTGGTTTATGCATCATGGAGCTCCAGACAGATGAGTTTGAAGCAATATACGTAAATCAAACTGTGCTATCAATTCTAAAGTACTGCTCCAGTTTCTGGGATCAGTACCAAGAAGGTACTGGTAAGAGAGAAATGATAATAGAACATAAACATATCCACTCTAATACAGGACATAAATGTCCAACATCTGACATACATCCACTCTTAAAGTTTTCTTTCCACCCACTACAGTGACAAACTTTAATAAGATAAAGCTACTTCCTTCTACACTAAAGAAAAACATATAGCGTCTTTGTCATACATGCTCAATATATGTTTCCGGGGGCGTATGGCGCCTATTGTTTACATCCAGTTACGGTTCACAAATTAGGTACTTTACTTGCATCAGTCCTATAAAATGATCATCAGCAATGGAGAATATCTCTTAAAAGGAAACAGACAAATGCATAGCAGCGGTGTTTAACATGTGAAGCTACACACACCCTACTGACATTAACTCTGTAAACAGGACTTCTGTCAAGCAGGTGTATACACAAGGATTGCAGTTCCTCACAAACACCTGCCACTAACTTCGACTCACCGTAGTTATGAAACTGAAGACTCGATTTTACGCCCAAGATGCGGCAGTGGAATGGAGATTGTCTCATAAATCTTCGTTCATTTAGAGTAGGGTACCAAAACAGGATGCATATATTTCATCATCTCACGTGAGAAGAAAGTCCTCTGATGACTGACAGTTTTGCCGTTAACGTTCACAGGTAGATAGTGCTCTAATTACACACAGAACAAGCAATTGTTTACGAGTCGAACGCAGGTTGTACCACACAACTGATACACCCGACAGAACAATGGAAAATAAATGACCTGCAGCAACATCTCCCTCTCTCTAAAATGCATCATCAGTCAACCATTAAAATCATACCTCGTTACAGCACCATCTCAATCGATCAGTCCGTCCAATTTCTACCATCCTTTAATACAGATCAGATGCAAGTCAGTTTAGAGGCAGATGGGTCTCTTTCCCAGGAGAGCACCAAAGACAGTAGTCAACTCGCATGTATCACTATCACCTCAAAAGACATACAGTAGAATGTTGTTAAAAAGATCACACAACAACTTTTTGTAATGTATTTGTTAGCTGATACCGTAAGGTTGTAACTGGTGGAGAATCCAGAGAAGCGCATTGTAAATACTGTTTGTTAGGGTTTAAAACACCTAAACCGTCCTGCGCAGGGTCGAACACGTGATCCATTCTGTAGCTGTATAGTGCAGTCGCACAGCTGGAAATACAATGGTTCAAATGGCTCTGAGCACTATGGGACTTAACTTCTGAGGTCATCAGTCCCCTAGAACGTAGAACTACTTAAACCTAACTAACCTAAGGACATCACACACATCCATGCCCGAGGCAGGATTCGAACCTGCGACCGTGGAAATACAATGTTCTTTACCTAAGAACACTTTATAAAAAAATCTATAAGGTGATTATCGATAACTTTGGGATCACACCTGGGCTTGTGATCTGACATATATACAAATTTATTATTCTACATTTGGTGGTCATCCGAGTTAAACTTTCTATTCCAGCCATCTTCTCGCTGTTGAAGAAAAAATGGCTATTTCTCTGGTGCCCAGTGCTTCCATGTCAACTTTTTCTCAAATTCTTCTTACCGCCGCATACTCGTTCCCGTATAGAAGAATTGTCCTGCACCAAGCAGAAAACATGCAAGTATTCCCTCTATTTCCCCGCATTTCGGGGTATTGCCCCCCCCCCCCCCAAATTTATATGTATTTTCCGTCAATCTAGTCAATTTTCGTAATTTTATCGATTTTTATTTCACTTCTGTCCATACCATCACAGCGCCACTTCTCGCCATGTATTCTAAAATTGCTTGTAAATGTAGTATAGACGTCAGCACCCAGCGTAAATGCACTATTTTTCTGGTCAGACGATATAGTACAGCACAGTACTCGAACGCATCCAACCACATATTTTATAGTTGCAGTGCATTTGCTCTGTTTCCTGTATGTCTGTGTGTCAGTGCATGTGTCGTGGATGCTTCAGGGATGAAGGCAGCGTGCCTTCAAAAATTTTCCTCTCTCTGGCAGTGCCTTCAAACAACCAGCTAAAACTCGAAAAGTAGAGTTACAGAGCTATTGATTTCGACTTTCAAATATCGTCGTTTTGTCATGTAAAATCGAATATTTCAGTTGATATCGGTTTTGGGATCTGTTTCCCACAAAAGCATGTGAAGTGCCTCAGGTATGAAGATGGAAGGCGTCTCAAGTGTGCCGAGATCTTTTTAGAGTCTGTGTTTAAGTGTGGCGGTATACATCGCAAAATTACAGCAAACTACTGTGGAGCGATCTTTTTGAAAGTTTATTTAGATACTAAAATGTAAACTTTCACGGCCGGAAATATCATGTCCATTATAATTATCCGGGCTGTTATGCCGTGGTCGGTTGATGAATTCCGTATTGTTTCCCAACGTTTCGTCTCCGACTGAGGGAGACATCTTCAAGGGGGTCCGTAGCTTGATGGAAGGTCCAACACACACACTGGCTCGCTACTGACTGACGCTAAATTCCGTGTCCGCGCGCCCCCGCGCCGCGGCGTGACGTCACGTGTTTTGAAAACGTCAGTGCAATTGGCCGCTGTCCGTCGCCGTCGATCGCCGTTGCCATCACCCAGTAGTGGACGAGTGGTACACATCTTCTTTATTTAGAGACATATTCAATTATACAGGATGAGCACAAAGTCTTGCCCTGATTATAACAATTTATTACAGAATAACCGTTTGGCATAGTAAGTTACATTTGATGCCGTTACATAGATTAGTGTTACTGGTTTTTTTAAGACTCTATCCTTGATATAGCCCCAGAAAAAAAAGACAAGGGGCATAATGTCTGGAGACGGGGGTAATGTCCGGATCGGTGGATTGGAAGGAACGGTCCAACACCCTGGCCACCCCGTTCTCCAGACATTACGCCCCTTGACTTTTTTTTTCTGGGGCTATATCAAGGACAGAGTCTTCGTCACACCAGTTGCTGACGTTGACGAACTGAAGACTAGAATACAAGCTGCCGTGGGTACTGTGGCAGAACACATGTTACAAAACACCTGGCGGGAACTGGAATACCGCCTCGACGTTCTCCGAGCTACGAAGGGAGCACACGTTGAGGTTTACTGACGTAAGTAGTCTTAAAAAAAACTAGTAACACTAACCTATGTAAAGGCATCAAATGTAAATTATTGTGTCAAACGGTTATTCTGTAATAAATTGTTATAATCTGGGCAAGGCTTTGTGCTCAACCTGTATTTTGCAACTCCTGAAGGAGCTCGTACTCAAAGACAAGCACGCGAAATGTTCACAAGCGTGCCGCGATCTTTTATTTAGAGTCCGTGTTCAAGTGCGGTGGTGGTATTCCTCGGGATAAAACATATAGTTACGTCGCAAATTATTTAAATATTCTTGCGTCATCTGCAAAGCTCTCTCTTTTTCTACAGTGGTACACTTAGTTCCTGTGATATCTTCAAGCTATGTATGTGACAGTATTCCGCACGTTGCTTCAACACTAGATGTAATAACTCCGGAAACAGTTCATGTTCAACGACAAAGTGTGTCCGTGCGCCGGAGTTGGGAAGGACGAAGGCTGTATTTCCAACGCGACCAGACGTGCTCAGCATGGCCGACCCTGCGGCTACCGCATGTCCGGTGCTGTGAGCCTGGCGTGGGCCATCTTCTAGCAGGTGCAGAGACTCTGGGGCAGGCAGCGTGCACACCAGACTCTGTGAAAGTCTTTCCTCTTGCGCTTCAGAAGACTGATTGGACTTTTATCCAGTGAGCTACAGTTACAGCACACGCATTTATCAGCATGAGTTCTGAAGTGTAACTTAGCCCCATCCTGCTGCATCTTCGTTATTTGTTGAAGCGTATTTGTCTTGTTCATACATTTGTATTATGAATGAAAGCCCGCTTCTTCAATATATCCTTCATACGTATGTATGCTCCAACAGAAAATGCAGAGCCGGTGGAAAAAGATATATTCTATGAGCAACTGGAACAGGAAATAGCAAGGGTGGCAAAGCGTGATGTTAAGGTGGTTATGGGGGACTTCAACGTTCAAGTAGGAAGGAAATTCCATATAGGCAAGCAGCTGGTAAAGAGAGACTGCATGAAGGTTCTAATGATAATGTATCAGACTAATTGATTTTGCGATGGGCATGATTATTGAAAGCACATGGATGCAAAGAAAGGATATAAGGAAGGTTACATGGTGCTCTCCAGATGAGATCACAAAAAATCAGATTGATCACGTACTCATAGATAGACGACATGCTTCAGATATATTAGAAGTGGATAGTTTTCAGGTGCAGATGGAGATAGTGATCACTACTTGGTAAGAATCAAAAATTTCTGCAAAAATAAGGAGGGAAATCTGACCGGAGGAAAAAATCAGATTTTAGACAGATGGGTGGAGTATTTCAGTGAACTATTGAATAAGAATCGGGAAACGAAGGTGAAGTAGATGCTGATATGACAGAAGATGTGGAGCAGGAAGTAAACTGAGAAGAAGAGAACCAAGAAACTGTTGAGGAACCTACGCTGGAAGACGTTAACGCTAATATCAAGACTCTTAAAAACAATAAAGCTCTAGGAGAAGGCAATATTACAGCAGAAATGATAAAATATGGTGGAGAAAAACTAAGAAGGGTTTTGCATGAGATTATAGTGGAAATATGGCAGAAAGAAAATATGTGGGAACAGTGGAATATAGGTATACTCTGTCCTATACGTAATTAACATGACAAAGCTGACCAGTGTCGTTCCAAAACTAACAGACTCACTAAAGATCAGATTTTTACATTCAGACAGATCCTTGCAGCTGCTCATTGATTTAAAACGAGTTTATAATAGTATGCCTACGGCCTTGCCGCAGTGGTAACACCGGTTCCCGTTAGATCACTGAAGTCAAGCACTGTCGGGCTAGGCTAGCACTTGGACGGGTGACCATCCGGACTGGCGAGCGCTGTTGGCAAGCGGGGTCTACTCAGCCGTTGTCAGGCAAACTCAGTAGCTACTTGACTGCGAAGTAGCGGAACCAGTCTCGTAAACTGGCATACGGCCGGAAGAGCGGTGTGATGACCTCATGCCCCTCCATATCTGCATCCAGTGATGCCGCTGGGCTGAGGATGACACGGCAGCCGGTCGATATCATTGGGCCCTAATGGCCTGTTCGGGCGGAGTTATGGTAGTATCAAAAGGTAATGCAAGATGCAGGAGTACCAACAAACTAATAAGACTGGTTCAAATGACTTTGAGAAAAACAGTACGTAAAAAAAAGGTTGAGGGCACTTCATCAAAGGCATTTGAAGATAACCAAGGATTGCGACAGGGTCATTGTCTCTCCACTATTCTGTTTAATGTCACCTTGGAGAGGGTAATGCCTGGGGAAACACTGTTTAATAGAGTGATGCAGGTTCTTACATTTGCAGATGATAATGATTTTATTAGCCAGGAGGAAACAGGACCTGGAAGAAAGCTTTAAAAATTAGAAAGATATGGAGTGAAGATGGGGCTGTCAATTAATCACTCAAAGACAAGTATATGTTAACATCTAGGAAAAGGTACAGTGAAGGAGAAAGAAGCATGACTTTTGATGGGAAAAGATATCAACATTGTGAGAGCTTTAAATATCTTGGGTCACTGGTAATCAAGAATAATAATATGAGAGAAGAAATACATACAAGGATTACAGCTGGTAACACGAGCTACTTTGCATTGATTAAAGTATTTGAAGCAGGAAGCCTTAGTAGGGATCTGAAGCTGAGACAGTGTCATACAGTAGTGAGACCTGTGATGATGTATGGTTCATAGACTTGGACAATTATGCAAAGTGATGAGGAATTGTTGCAGAGATTGGAAAGAAAGATACTTACAAAAATCTTTGGGCCAGTGAATGATAGGGTGTTTTGGCGAATCAGAAATAATAAGATCAGAAAGTTGTACAACAAACCAACTATCATAACAGAAATTATGAGTAATAGACTACGTTGGTTGGTACATGTAGAAAGAATGATGGAGGGCAGCACAATCAAGAGAGTTTTTAAAGAAAAATCAGGTAGACGCTGCATAAGGGGCAGACCAAGGACCAGATGGCTAGACAATGTGGGGAAGGACTTGAGAAGAACAGAATTTAGAAGACTGAGAAGCCAAGGCAGCCAGCAGAGAAGAGTGGGCAGAGATTGTCCAGGAGGCCAAGACTCTATATGGACTGTAACACCAAGGAGTAAGTAAGTATTCATCTTGTTCATACATTCACAAAATATCATTACTTTCCAAGCATTGTGCTATCGACAGTCATTTTCCCACCAATTTCTAGATGGGAGAGGGGAGTGGAGGAGAGGGAAGGGGGAGTGAGAGGGGAGGGCAGGTGAAATTAGGTTAGTGGAGATAGCCCAGTTGATCTATTTTCCCACCAAAATTTGAATCTGTCACTGCAACATTGCCACATCTATGGCCGCCATATTGGATCCGCCATCTTGAGCAAATCTGACAATGATGCAGAGTGGGTTGATGCCCCCTTTGTCCCACTACTCATGGACATGCCACTATATATCATTCGCACTTACTTTTTATTACAATGTATATCTCACACACAGTATATTTCCCACATTCAAGAATAAAATGTACACAGAGATATGACAATTTATTGCTGTTAGAATTGCAGGTACTCATGATATAGTTAACTAGATCAATTCTACAACAGTGCCAATATCCTCTGCCATATGAGTCTCACATAATTACAGTATCTTGTGACAAGTACCTAATGGCAATTAGCCCTTTGACAGACATATCACCAACAATAAGGCAGCTTTGTAGCGACCTGATGTCACTACACAACTTAATACCCCTCATCATTTCTGCTTCAGTCATTCAGCTCACTTTAAACAACATATATAATCCGTTATCTTAGAAATGAAGGAATAGTGATTTAGTACTATTCTGAGAATGGGGACGAAGAAAAAAAGTGTTGAGATACACCACAATTACGAACATGTCTTCTTAGTCCATATTCTAAAAATTCAATATTCTCCATCCTTTAAAATCGCCTACCTGGTGTAGAGATAATATCCCTCCAGAAACAACGTAATGACTTCATTCGCTTTCGCTATTCAAATACGTCTATGAATATATCACAATTTAAGTTTACTGGCAAGGAAAGCGTTTCTGAAGAAGAGAAATTTGTTAACATCTAGTATAGATTTAAGTGTCAGGAAGTCGTTTCTGAAAGTATTTGTATGGAGTGTAGCCATGTATAGAAGTGAAACATGGACGATAAATAGTTTAGACAAGAAGAGAATAGAAGCTTTCGAAATATGGTGCTACAGAAGAATGCTGAACATTAGATGGGTAGATCACATAACTAATGAGGAGGTATTGAACAGAATTGGGGGGAAGAGGAGTTTGTGGCACAACTTGACAAGAAGAAGGGACCGGTTGGTAGGACATGTTCTGAGGCATCAAGGGATCACAAATTTAGCATTGGAGGGCAGTGTGGAGGGTAAAAATCGTAGAGGGAGACCAAGAGATGAATAAACTAAGCAGATTCAGAAGGATGTAGGTTGCAGTAAGCACTGGGAGATGAAGAAGCTTGCACAAGATAGAGTAGCACGGAGAGCTACATCAAACCAGTCTCAGGACTGAAGACCACAATAACAACATTTACAGTGATACAAAAAATTCTAAAATCTTCATGAAGCACGAAATATTAAATAACGTTCTACAGTTTTCAGTTGCTTTACACCATTGCAATTCAGTTTAGCATAAAAGTTGTACTCTTGTGGAGCTGTGGCTACTTACAGTAATATTGTGGCAAACCTGGCAGTCACCATCCCAGGGATGGTGAGCAGTGAACTGAGGTGAGAAATGCCTCCAGCTCATCACTGGAGTAAGAGTGTATCAGCAGTGCAGAGGACCATTTTTCCAGTCCACCTCCTGTCTACGAAACAATAAAATAATATTCAGATTCAATACAATAATTTATCAATAAACTAACTTCAATTACGTCTGTAGAACAGTAAAATTATTTTCATGTCTAGAAATATTCTCCTGTAATACTATTTCCAATGGGCATGCACATGGAATAGCAGAACATTATTCAGGCGACAACAAAGATATTGATGATTGAATTTTAAAGGCTGTACTCACACGTTCAAGCTGATTACATGCATATGTACAAAGATAGTGAATTTGGAACTAGCATCCCAGCAACGGTCATATTTGCATATAGACCATTGTAATGTGAATCAATAAAACTCATATCTTACCAAACATGGTTACTGCAGAAAATAAAAATAAACACATTAACTGAACCAAGAATAGTTAGAAATACTAGAAGTAAACGCTGAGAACGTTTATAGAGAAGTAATAGATATAAAGAAAAATAAAGGGATAGGATGTGGGCACGTAATTTATGTATCTACATACATAAATTCATGTTCACTCATATTTCTTTACACGACTTTAGCCATTTGACGGTACAACTACTCACATAACACCACCCTCTATATGTTGGTAGTTCATACCGAGTGCGGCTATTTTAAGACACTAACGGTCTTCGTGTGTGTTCACTTCCATCTAAATCAACATAGAATTAAATGAAAATTCTTACCTCTCATTAAATTGTTAACGGTGTTTTGCACTTCGCTTCATGAGGCGCAAATTCAGAACATCAACGTCTTCGTTTTAGGTGCCACAATCACCTGTAAAAGCAGAACAACAACCGTCCCAAGTTACTAGTGCCAAATGAAAAAAATAAATAAATAAAGGTAGTGAATCGCTGTAGTCTCTGGAAAACGTGTCATATCGTTGGACGCTAAGCAAAAAACATGCGATCTGTTAAATGCCGAGCTATTGCTAGACAACTACTCTAGATACGTTATCATGTCATTCGTTACAGTATCAAATGTCGTACTCGTATAACTCAATGTACAGACGCACATAATTCTGAGTTGAAATGGAAATGAGGCTTACCTTAGCGTACTTCTTCCAGCGGAGGCTGGCCATCATGAACCAACCGACAAATATCGTTTCCTCGGAAATGAACTTACCGACCGTCAACTGTCTTCCATTGTTGCGTGCACCACGGCGTAACCTGAGTGTACTGCGCATCTAATTCGGCAAGAACACGTCAAGCGGGTAATGATTTGGCTTCTGCTGGAATAACGACCTGATGTGGAACGTTAACACGAGGTACAGTTGGCTAACAAAACTAAACCAGGGTATTTCACTGAATTGCTGGTTTGATTAGCGTTTATGTAACTAGACCCCTTTGCATGTTCGGCAATCACAGTATAATTATGAACAGGTGTGTGTAATTTGCAGTAATACAGACGATGAAACATCCATAACACTAGCTCTTATGTTTATTAGGTTGTACGTTGTAATTATTTTTAACCTGTGTGTCTCGTTAGCATTGTATTGCCGTAGACTCACCAACACCTTTATACACTCCTGGAAATGGAAAAAAGAACACATTGACACCGGTGTGTCAGACCCACCATACTTGCTCCGGACACTGCGAGAGGGCTGTACAAGCAATGATCACACGCACGGCACATCGGACACACCAGGAACCGCGGTGTTGGCCGTCGAATGGCGTTAGCTGCGCAGCATTTGTGCACCGCCGCCGTCAGTGTCAGCCAGTTTGCCGTGGCATACGGAGCTCCATCGCAGTCTTTAACACTGGTAGCATGCCGCGACAGCGTGGACGTGAACCGTATGTGCAGTTGACGGACTTTGAGCGAGGGCGTATAGTGGGCATGCGGGAGGCCGGGTGGACGTACCGCCGAATTGCTCAACACGTGGGGCGTGAGGTCTCCACAGTACATCGATGTTGTCGCCAGTGGTCGGCGGAAGGTGCACGTGCCCGTCGACCTGGGACCGGACCGCAGCGACGCACGGATGCACGCCAAGACCGTAGGATCCTACGCAGTGCCGTAGGGGACCGCACCGCCACTTCCCAGCAAATTAGGGACACTGTTGCTCCTGGGGTATCGGCGAGGACCATTCGCAACCGTCTCCATGAAGCTGGGCTACGGTCCCGCACACCGTTAGGCCGTCTTCCGCTCACGCCCCAACATCGTGCAGCCCGCCTCCAGTGGTGTCGCGACAGGCGTGAATGGAGGGACGAATGGAGACGTGTCGTCTTCAGCGATGAGAGTCGCTTCTGCCTTGGTGCCAATGATGGTCGTATGCGTGTTTGGCGCCGTGCAGGTGAGCGCCACAATCGGGACTGCATACGACCGAGACACACAGGGCCAACACCCGGCATCATGGTGTGGGGAGCGATCTCCTACACTGGCCGTACACCACTGGTGATCGTCGAGGGGACACTGAATAGTGCACGGTACATCCAAACCGTCATCGAACCCATCGTTCTACCATTCCTAGACCGGCAAGGGAACTTGCTGTTCCAACAGGACAATGCACGTCCGCATGTATCCCGTGCCACCCAACGTGCTCTAGAAGGTGTAAGTCAACTACCTTGGCCAGCAAGATCTCCGGATCTGTCCCCCATTGAGCATGTTTGGGACTGGATGAAGCGTCATCTCACGCGGTCTGCACGTCCAGCACGAACGCTGGTCCAACTGAGGCGCCAGGTGGAAATGGCATGGCAAGCCGTTCCACAGGACTACATCCAGCATCTCTACGATCGTCTCCATGGGAGAATAGCAGCCTGCATTGCTGCGAAAGGTGGATATACACTGTACTAGTGCCGACATTGTGCATGCTCTGTTGCCTGTGTCTATGTGCCTGTGGTTCTGTCAGTGTGATCATGTGATGTATCTGACCCCAGGAATGTGTCAATAAAGTTTCCCCTTCCTGGGACAATGAATTCACGGTGTTCTTATTTCAATTTCCAGGAGTGTATAAACATTTCAAATCCACATGAAAAGAAAAACTTGAAAAAAATAATTCAGATCTGGTTTTCGTGAAACGTGGGGAGGATGCTAACGCCTGTTAACCTCTATCATAGAGAAGTACGATGGTAAGCCCTTAATTACTCGTTACTTTCCTTGCCGTCTGGACAGTTTATGTCGCAGGAACTCTGCAATTTCTCCTGAAATTAGTCTTTTGTCGACAAGAACGTTTTCAACCCACGTGTACATTGAGACAGGTCGTTAACAAGGAAAGAAATCCCGATCAATTAAACATGAATACATATCACTGTAGGTTCCGACCACATTTTTAACAACTTGTTCACTATTCGCAAGAACTGGCTTTAAATGATGACTCTAAGAATATACTAGAATCCCATACGTGTCGCTTCCATGGGGATCATGAATACACGGTTAGATTGATCACAGCGCCCACACAGCAACTGAAACATTATTCTTGCGAACCACATGCGAATGTAACAGGGAAGATCCCTAAAACTGGAGCAGTGCGATACATCCTAAGCCGCACACTTAAGTCATTTGCAGGTTTTACGTATATGTAGAGTCGTGATCTTATTATCACGTTATCCATTTTGCTTCGAAGCTCTGAAAACATTAAACGTAGTTTGCAACTGATTAAAAATTTAGAGAGAAGAGAAACTGCAGCAAGGATTAATGACTTAGGGAAGAGCAGAATGCTGGAATCTAAATTCAGCTGCGGTCATTTTCAGATTTCATTGTCTGACCAAGATTTCGGCAACCATTAAATTCAGACAAAACTTTAAATTCATCTTCTTCTCCCTAGAGAAATTGCAGTGCTATAAAGGCAACTGTACTGCAACGGTTAGGGTCGAGGCAGAAGGGGAAACTTCAATGGTGAAATGACGTGTCTGTTCTCGCAGTCCGAACGGGAAATCCTTGACAACTGCCGCTTCCAGGAGTCGGTAGCCTACTCTTATATTTTGAGGTCGGACGTCGGAAGTTCAGACGTCTTAAAACTTCAGAGAGCAGCCGGCCCAGTCTGTTTGTTAGCTTCTCTTCGGACCTATGGCTGCAGCAAAAGGAGTCTATGTGCACACGATATACCCTCAGCACTAATCACCTTCAGTCTAACGTTTGCTTCACCTTATGGATGTCGATCGCGTGTAAGCGCCACTGTTTGCAGTCGGCGAGCACGACCATGTCGCCCTCTTGCAGTGAGAAAACACACTCCATGTGATAAGCCGTCATCCCAACCGTCCCCTATCTGTCATCTCCGACTCTACCTCGAGGGTTCATCTCTCTCTGTAATAAGTTAGGATTCTCACATGAATTTAACTCTGTCCTGCACTTCAAACTAAAGACATAACTATGTACGCTGGCCCCTGCTCCACTGATTATTATTGCTGTATGCCAGTAGTTTATGTTGTCAATAAAGATTGTTCTCGGCTACATGTTTCTACATACTACAGAACGTATCTTATTGTTTAATACTGATCTCTTTTAAGTAGAGTTGTATCCCTGTGCCATTCCCTCAGTCTCATGATTAACTGGGATCACAGCAAGAGGGAGGATTTAAACACAGGCAGTAACAAGGACCATTAGTGCGATTTATATAGAGTGAAAAGAGGTCCGAAAACGTCTCATGTGATTTATCAAAAGGATGAAATATAAAGTATCTTTTTTTAATAATTTGTGGTTTTCATATTCATGTAACCTGGATTTTCGATTTATGGATTGGTAACAACAAGTATGGTATTTTTATTGTGTTAAGCAAACATTTTTGGATAATTTGTTTTATTACAAAGGCATTAAATTCCATACTGGTGAAAGATTAATCTGATATTGTTTAAAACGCTACGGTTCTTAATTTTATATTGCTGAACACTAAAAGTGTTTGAAATCTGTTTCTTAATTTAATGCAACAAGAGAAAAATGTGAAAATTAATAATGCACTAGAAAGGAAACAAAAGCGGTTACTCAAGAATTTCAAGTTACAAGAGACAGTACTTCAAGGTAAACTGATAATACGAGGCCTGGAACTTTAATAGTGGCAACTATTTATTTACAGCTCGTACAAAATAGATACCTGTCTCAAAGTTTGACTGACCTTCAAAGTAGTCACCAGCATTGTGTATAACCCGTTGCCACGATGTGGAAGTCGTAGGATACTGTTGGCAGTGCCAGTTGTGTTGACAGTTCGAGCAGCGCGGTCTTATTGCCCGACGAATTTGTAGCAGTTCTGAAGCGAATGCCGTGAAGTGTTTCTTTCAGTTTAGAAATCGAGTTGAACTCACGGCGGTTTAAGTCAGGGGAGTACAGTAGATGGTATAGCACTTAGCAGCCCCATCAGTCAAACAAATCGGTAACAGCTTGCACTGTACGTGCTTGTGCATTGTCCTGCAAAATGATGGTCAGGTCCTGCAGAAAGTGTCATCACTTCTGTCTCTAAGCTGTTCATTTTTGGAACACAACCTACGACCAGCTTAGAGACATAAGTGATACGAGCGGTCTAAGGCGCTGCAATCATGGACTGTGCGCCTGATCCCGGCGGAGGTTCGAGTCCTCCCTCGGGCATGGGTGTGTGTGTTTGTCCTTAGGATACTTTAGGTTAAGTCGTGTGTAAGCTTAGGGACTGATGACCTTAGCAGTTAAGTCCCATAAGATTTCACACACATTTGAAAATTTTTGAACAGAAGTGATGACATTTTCTGCAGGACCTGACCATCATTTTTCAGGACAATGCTCAAGCACGTACAGTGCAAGCTGTTACTGATTTGTTTGACTGATGTGGCTGCTAAGTGCTGTACCACCTACTGCACTCCCCTAACTTAAGCCCTCGTGAGTTCAACTCGATTTCTAAACTGAAGGAAACACTACACGGCATTCGTTTCAGAACTGCGACAAATTTGTCGGGCATTAGACCGCGCCGCTCGAACTGTCAACACAACTGGCACTGCCAAGACTATCCAATGACTTCCACATAGCTGGGCTGGCAACGGGTTATACACAAAGCTGGTGACTACTCTGAAGGTCAGTCAAACTTTTAAACACGTATCTATCTTGTACGAGCTGTAAATAAATAGTTGCCACTATTAAAGTTCCAACCCTCGTATTACGCGGGAAGAGAAGCAAATCAATATTCTACACACAACATACAAGTGGGAGAGCAATCAAATAAAAAAAAATCGAAGCTCTCCGGTTTCCATGGACGAGGTATCCCAACGTTGTGGTATTTCCCTGAACTGTCATTAGAGGACCAAGTACAAGAGAACAAATTTTCGCATACTTCTGTCTTCATTTTTAATGTGAGGCGGAAGTAACTCGGTTCAAAAATAGCTCTAAGCACTATGGGACTAAACATCTGAGGTCATCAGTCCCTAGACTTACAACTACATAAACCTAACTAACCTAAGGAGGTCACACACATCCATGCCCGGGGCAGGATTCGAACCTGCGATCGTAGCAGCAGCGCAGTTCCGGACTGAAGCGCCTAGAACCGCTCGGTCACAGCGGCCGGCTAAGTAACTCGGTTCTTCATTCGGAGAAAGTTACTGTATCGTAATATCGTAATCATCAGGTTTTGAATCTAATATTTCCTTTAGCAGACTTTCATGGACGTATTTCTTTCTCAGTTTTAACCAGTCCCTGGGCCAACGTCCTGTTTTCTTTTTCTTCTTTACACACAGTCTAAAGGTCAATACAAGAAACGCTTTGTGTGCATTGACAACCATTTACACTAGCGTCAAAATTCTTCGCGACACAAACAGCATCTGTTTCAAAAGTGAGGGTAAACTGGCGAACTTTGTTGGTGCACATACAGGCTTGTTTGACAAACTCTAGGAAAGAAAAGAGCGAATCTGGAAGACACATTTAAACGTTTACAGGGCCCTTTAAGCGAGCCCTGACGACAGCAAACAACATGTCAAAAGTCTTATTGAGTCAATGAACAGTTTATAAAATCGTTAAGCGATAGAGCAAACTTACAACCTGCAGCGATCACTGCTACTCGAAGAAATTTTGAAAAGAAAATTTTAAGGAACAAACACTATAGTCAAACAATTAAAGATTTACCGTAATTAATTACAGGCAGCAATGCAATACATGTGTAGATTGTGCGGAGGGGCTATGGAGTGATGAGAGGAGGCAGGATATGAAGTACAAAGTCTACATGATGATGGTCGGCAGTCGACCGTCACGGAAGCTATGTAGCTATGGGGTGGTTTGATAAGTCTGGTAAATTTACATGAAAGAATGGAACATTTTCGTTGGGCCTTGATGGTTGGTGAGCTCCTTTACTCCAAGGATCGTATAAATAACTTCAGCAATGTACATTTTACTGTTCATTGTTGACAATTGTCTGAATTGGTCACCATGACCACTGCAACTGAAAATGGAGAAAACCATGTTTTCTGCTGTTATTAAACATTTTCATTTGAAGGGTTGGACTGCTGCACATACCAAAACGGAACTGGCTGAAGTTCATGTGGGCTCTGCACCATCGTTGAAGTCCATTTTCTTTTGTATTAATGAATGTAAACGTTGTTGGTCAAGCACCAAAGACGAAGCGTGCTCCAGCCATCCAGTTGAGGTCACAACAAAGGAAACCATTGACGAAATCCATGGCATGGTAATGCAAGACTGCCGAATACAAATTCTTGAGATTGCTGACAAGGGAACCTCCCCATCGCACCCCCCTCAGATTCAGTTATAGGTTGGCACAGTGAATAGGCCTTGAAAAACTGAACACAGATCAATCGAGAAAACAGGAAGAAGTTGTGTGGAACTATTGAAAAAATAAGCAAAATATACAAACTGAGTAGTCCATGCGCAAGATAGGCCACATCAAGGATAATGTGAGCTCAGGAGCGCCATGGTCCCGTGGTTAACGTGAGCAGCTGCGGAACGATAGGTCCTTGGTTCAAGTATTCCCTCGAGTGAAAAGATTAATTTCTTTATTTTCGCAAAGTTATGATCTATCCGTTCGTTCATTGACGTCTCTGTTCACTGTAATAAGTTTAGTGTCTGTGTCTTGCGACCGCACCGCAAAACCGTACGATTAGTAGACGAAAGGACGTGCCTCCTCAATGGGAACCGAAAACATTTGATCGCAAGGTCATAGGTCAACCGATTCCTCCACAGGAAAACACGTCTGATACATTCTATACGACACTGGTGACGGCATGTGCGTCCCATGACAGGAATATGTTGTCGACCCACCTAACTCGTACACTTGGTGAATGGGTAAAAAGATTCTTCTACCTTGCCCGATTTAGGTTTTCTTGTGGATGTGATAATCACTCCCAAAAAAGTGATGAAAACATAAGAGTTAATCATATAAACTGCAACAAATGAATGCAACAGTTTCACAGTCGCACAGTTTTCCCTCTGCTCTGTCAAAACAAATGTTTTTAACGTTTTCAAATTTTTCCATGTGTAGACCGTCAAATCCTGCATATGTCCAAGCAAATCTGAACATGTCCTGGAATTTTGGAGAGCAAAGTTGATTATGTGTGAGTGCCTGAACTTTGATAATTGTCTGAAAATAAAAAATTAAACTTTTCACTCGAAGGAAGACTTGAACCAAGGACCTCTCGTTTCACAGCTGCTCACGCTAACCACGAGACCATGGCACTCCTGAGCTCACATTATCCTTAATGTTGCCTATCTTGCACATGGACTACTCAGTTTGTATATTTTGCTTATTTTTTTCTTAGTTCCACACAACTTCTTCCTGTTTTCTCGATTGATCTGTGTTCAGTTTTTCAAGGGCTATCCACTGTGCCAACTTATAACTAAATCTGAGGGGGGTGCGATGGGGAGGTTCCCTTGTGAGACTGTAAGCATCTCAATTAAAGGACTGCATAAGATCCTGCATGGAGAATTGGCTAGGAAGAATCTGTGTGCAAGGTGGGTGCCATGATCGCTAACAGTCAACCAAAAGGGCATCCATCGCAATATTTCATCACAATGTGTGGTGATGTTTAGTCGCAATCTGCAAGATGTTTTGTGCTGATCTGTGACTGTTGATGAAACCTGGAGCCATCATTAAACACCAGAGCCAAAACGGCAGTCAAAACAAAGGACTAAGGCTGATGAAAGTGCAATGAAGACAGAAAAGACCATTTTGTCAGCTGGTTAGTTGGAAAAGGGTAGAACTAGACTCTATTACACTTCATTGTTAGATTGTTTGGAACTTGAGTTGGCTGAAAAAAGACCATGGTTGGTATGCAGAAAAGTGGCCTTTCATCAAGATAATGCACCATCCCACATATCAGCGGCACAATGGCGACACTGCATGAATTGGGCTTTGAAATGGTTCCTCATTCATCATGTGTACCATAGGCTACATAGCGCTAAGTGACTTATTCCCGTTTCCTAACCTGAAACTTCGGCTTGTTGGAAGAAATTTTCATCAAATGAGGAAGTGATTTTTGCAGTCAACTAGTATTTTGCAAAGTTTGACAGAACCTATTTTTCTGATGGGATGGAAAGCTGAAAGATCGCTGGAACAACTGCATATCCCTCAAAGGAATTGTGTTGGGAAGTAACGTGAGCTGTTTACAAAATAAACATTTTTTCTTGCTTCTTTAGCAGACTTACCAAACCATTCTCATATTCTGATGCCAAATGGAATGTCCTTTTCAGAAAAAGATGAGGTTCTATGGGCAATCTTCTTTCTTCTGACTCTCCCCCCAATGTGGGGTCAGGTGACCATTTCTGTTTCATGCCTTTCCTAATATACCACGGAACTATAGGAAGTGTGCTTGTATTCTTTAGATGTTCTGAACAGAGCAAGCCCTTTGCCTTTTAATGGTGTAAACAGTATTAACGTTTGTCACCTGTATGGCCCTTGGAAGCTGTGGAGTGAGTTATTGTTATTTTTCCTTTGAGGGAATGGGGACTCCCAGCTCATATGCCTTTGCTTAGTATTCTCACGCCAAAAAGGCTAGCTCACCTGTGCTGATTGGAAGACCTGATACAACTGTGTCACCAGAACATTCGAGGTGACCAATGGAGGGTCCATGTTTAAGCCAAGGTGACAGTTGCCCCTGTCAGATGGCCATGCCATGCAGCTCCAAGGATTAAAGTTTACTCTCAGAGACTTGCATGGAGAACATGGAGGACGTCTGCAAATTTGCTGATTGACCATCCCCATCAGCCAGTGCTTCTGTGTCCACATCTCATTTCTCTAACTTTAATGCTGGCATCTGTTGTTCTGGAGTACAAGCATCTATGGTGAGAGTGTAGCGTACTCACAGACGTTTATATAAGAAGCAGTCAAATGAAAACAAGACAGGTGGAAAAGAGTAAGTAAACTGTTTATTATCTCAAAAGTGACTGTCGTGACTGTTCATATGTTTTCCCCACTGTGAGGCAAGACAGCCAATACCTTAATGGAAAAATTTTGTGGTTGCCTACAGAGTCATTATTGTGCTCATGCGTCTCTTCACCTGAAGCAAACATACAGTCATAAGTGTCTTTCTTCAGGGCTCCAAAACTATGGAAACTGCATGAGGAGAGATTGGGATTGTGTGGAGAATACATAAGGGCATCCCAGGAAAACTTCGGCAATGTAGTCAAAACAACTTTGGCAACATGTGTGAGGGCATATCTTACAACAGATTGATGCTGTCTGTCAAATTTCTGGACATTTGGACTTTTTGGCACACTTTAGTTTTTGCAAAGTGTCCATGTGGACACAATGAGTAAAAGCTATCTATTAAATACTTTTGCTCCAGAAATTAAAACTTTATGCAGAACTCTATACAGAAATGTGTACTCTACAAGCAAATTATTTTTCCTTATGTGTCCAGTATGAATACTATGTAAAATTGCTATATAAATATTTCGCAGAAGAATTGTTCTCATAACACATAAAATAAAGTAAAGGCGACCACTCCTCTATGGCTGACTGATGTGTATCACATACATGTGTCCATGGAAGTCTACATTTGGGTGTGTGTGTGTGTTTAAATATTGTTTCCTGTTGTGTGTTGCTCTGCGCCACACACCAGTCAGCTACAGGTGAGTGAGTGTCTTTCTCATATTACTCCATCCACAGATTTCTAGTGTTCTCAAAACACACATTTACAATGTAGCAATCTAGAAGTGATCCCATAATTTTCATTGTGATCAAGTTATTACTAACCTTAATTTGTTATTAGTATAGTTTACAGAAGCAGCCGACAGTGGCTTCTTCTGCCTTTGGTTGTGTATCTTGACTTGTTCCACATTCCTCAAGACTCTCCTTCATGTTGGGACTTACAGAATAGGATGTATAAATGAATGAAAACAGAAAGAATTTTGATCATTGGACTCTTAGAGTAGGATGGATCTTCTACAGATTCTAAATGACAGAGTGTAGTCCACTGTTCATGTTAAGAACTAAATCAATACCTCAAGCAGTGAGGGCATGATACTGTTGACACAGTAGGCACATGAAAAGTAGGTGTCAGATCTGATGGTTTCTTCAGTGTTTTTCAAGGTACATAAGTTACCATTTGCATGCACCAATTTTTTGTGCACTCCTAATCTTCTATTTCCATTCCTTCTTCACCATGCAACCAGAGACAGCCTTTATAAATAAAAAAATATATCAACTTCATACGTTAACTGCAACTTAATTACATTATTGTTTGTAAAAACTAGAAAAACATGGCATAATCATCAGTAATGAGAAAAATTTGTCAACCTATGAACTTTTCTCTTTAAAAGTATTAACTGTATGTACACAGTAGTAATAAATTTCACATGGCCAAAATGAGATTTCACAAATTACAAATGTTGCATTTATATCTGGTGTCAAACATGAATATGAATTATGATGTGTGTTCATCAGAAAAAAAAATACACACACACAGATTGATCATGCTGATAGAAAGTGGACCAAAAGAAATCTTTAATGAAATTCTATAATTTATACATCACCACACAAGGGTGAAGCACATTCTGTAAAATGTGTCATAATACTTTTTTGTCTCTTCAGTTTTCTGAGTGGTTTGATGTGACCCATTGCAAATTCCTGTCCTGTGCCAAAACTGGCATTTGCACTCCACATATTTATCAGGTAAATTCCAATCTCTGTCTTTCCATATCCTTCCATCAAGTACCATGTAAATTATTCCACGATGTCCCAATATGTGTCTGATCATCCTGTCCTTTCTTCCTGTCATTGTTTTCCATATGTTCCACTCATTGGCTGTTCTTTGAAACACATCCTCATTTCTTATCTTACCAGCTCACCTAATTTTCAATACCTTTCTACAACACATATCAAATGCTTCAATTCTCTTCTTTTCCAGTTTCCCTCCAGCCCATGATTCACTTTAATACAATGCTGTGCCCTAAATCTTCAAGTATATATTTCTCAGAAATTTCTTCCTCAAATTAAGCCCAATTTTTGAAAATAGTAGATGTCTTTTCACCAGGAATGCCCCTGTGCTAGTTTGCTTTTTCTAGTTTCCTCGCTATGTCTGCCATGAATTATTTTGTTTCCAAGGTAGTAAAATTTCTTCAGTTCATCTACTTCATAGCCCCCTATTTTGCTGTTAAGTTTGAATTATTGTCTGTGAAATTATACTCCTGGTAGATACTACTTGAATTTAAATATTGCTTGTACTGACTATTAGCTGAGCATCACAAATGTGTACTATGTCACTCAACAAAATTCCATACTTATTTCAGTGGAAATGTAACTCCAAGAATCTCTAGAAAGAGAAGATATTACTTTGATTGTGATGCCTCCTAATATAATCATATCTGAGATTACCCAAGCAGCTTGGAGTAGCTTGAGCTACCAATATCATGTTTGTGTGCAGTACAACCTGATCAAGCTACTTTCAAAGACAGTGCCTACCTCTGAGCATCTTGTATCAAGAGCCAGTCAGTTATCTGAGCTGAAGCAACAACACACATAAAGATAACTTTTTGCAAATTAGAAAATCACTATTTACTATGCTTAAATGCCTGTTTAAACTGAAGATGTCTTTTCAGGAATATAAGTAGTGTAAGTAGTTGAGTTAACTACTTACCGCATAAGGTGCTGAGGCGCTGAGTCAACCTAGGCATATAAACAAGATTGATAATGTCACTTTGCTTTCGGATGATGTAGTCATCCAGATTTAACTACAGAATACACATTCCTCAGCTGGAACAATGGAACCATGCAGAAGAATCTGTGTGCATCTGCCTCCTGAAAGTTAAATGCTCATCAGCCACTCTATGTTCTTGTGATTTTATACTTTCTCATTGTGATACATACGACTGAATTTGTATTGTTGGTGTATTTTCTGCAGTTTTCCTAGAGTGTTTTATCAGCATGGTTTCCACCCAATACAAATAATGGATAATAAGATCTTTTGATTACAAATACATGAATTTCCTAATCACCAAGAGGGGCAGCTTATACTGGCAGATTTCACTGCTTACGCTGTCAGTATTTCCATGGAATAGGATCACATCGGCATAGTGTGTCATTGCCTTTGAAACATAGTACAAATGCCCCATTGAGGAGCAAAGCTCAAATCCCTGAGCAACACTCAGCCTCCACATTTTACAGTTCCCCTAGCTAGATAATCTCATTCTCAGTCAGGCCATAACTGGTCTCTTTCATCATTTTTATCACACTTTCCTCTAAAGAAACTGATGTGATCTTACCTTGTCAGTCAGAAGTAATTCTAAGCCTTTATTTCCTCCACTTGAAGACTAAATTTCCTGTCTGAAGTAAATAAGTAAATAAGGAAGGAAGAACAGAAGGAAAGGTTTCAATGTCCTGTCAGCATAGAGGTCATTAGAGATGGACCATCAGCTTGGATTTTTTCAGGGAGGGGGAAGGCAAACGGCTATTTGATTTCAAAGAAACCATTCCATATTTCACCTTCAGTGATTTAGGGAAATGACAAAGGTATAAATCTGGATGGTTGGATGCAGATTTGAACCATCATTCTCTTGAAAGCAAGTCCAGTTTGCTAACCACTGCACCATGTCGATTGGTCCCTGCATATTACTTATAAGTAACACCCCTTGTGTCACAATCTTTCAAGTCAGTTGAGCTGCACTGCTGGCACTTTGTACAGTGGAACTGCAATTTTAAATTCTCTGATTTTACATTTTTCATGATTGTACACCATAAGTTTGTAGCCCTTGTGAAAAACGCATAAGATCAATGCTAGAAATTCCCTGATTTTACATTTCTTCCTAGTAAGGTTTATCTCAATTTTAAGTTCTTACTCAATGTCCCATTTTCTTCCTATTGAGATTTGATGTGACTGAACAAATTATAAGTGTCTCGAAAGACGGTGGTTCGCACCATAGGTGGTGGCAGAATGAAGGGAATATTTTAGGCCATTGTGGAGAGGGGACATGTGAGAGAGGAAACGCTGATGTAATCCATGATGTGGGTTGCCAGCACAACTTGCAACATTTAGCTTCACTGCACAGTAATGATGCAATTACTGCTAGGTTACAGTGGTAATGGAGAAACAAGACGATCAACATGATGTGTTCCGGACTGAGCCAATACATGATAAAAGGGCCCGGCCACCACCTTTTTTGTGCCACTTGTAACTCAGTCTCATCTTTTTGCATGTATTTCTGATGTACTGTATTCAGCAACAACATCAATTGCCAATATTTTAAATTCAGACACTGAGTCTTGAAGAACATGCTTGGTCATTATCAAGGAAATGTTACCCATTTCCAGCACATGAACTCTTATTGGCTGGTGACTTGTTAAGTCACCCAATAGTCATCGCAGCCACCATACCACACTGACGCACATAAAATGAGCTCACCTACTGGAGCTGTGGAGAGGAGGAGTGGCCCTTCAGTAATGGGAGTGCAGGTAGGGATGAAAGCATTTTGTGAAGTGTTGAAAATGTACTTTTCATACAGATAATGTGCTAAGACAGAGATGTCACATGGAAATAGAACAAGGGTTTTGCGATAGCATGTTTTAAAGACTTTCATGTTCAAATCTGACATGATACAGTTGCAACAACTTAATACACTACTCACATATATACTTTGCATCACACACTGTAGATCATAAAGACTGGCAGCAGTGATAGAGTGCATGAAGCGAAATTGTAGCACCTGAGCTTTCTTTTGAATTACGTTTTACAAAGAGTACAGAAATTTACTGTGATGACTCCTAAAAAACTTGTAACATCAACTGGGGAAGTAAACTCATTTTTTCATGTTTCTGTTTCCCTCATCAAGACTAAAATAATACTTTAACAGTGGTGAGCATATGAAGTGCAGCTCATAAGAAAAGCGTTATACAGTAATAGCAATGGTGACAAAGTATGTCATTAAGCAGATGTCTGCATTTATGCTTATGGTTTAATTCAATATTTTCAGCAATTTTTACTTTTTTACTGGTGAGCACAAAGGATGATTTCTCAAAAATATGTGGTTTGACATATGATTTGTAGTCATAGCATGTCAGAAAACAGCTTGATACCATTGTAACCATATACCAATTTCAATTTTTTATGAGTTTTTACTTGCTGTTACACATCTGTGATTTTTTAAGAACTGATGAAATTTATTGCCACAAATTATTGTATAAACATTGTATCACACATTTAATTTCCTTCACTTAGACAGATTTTATACAAAGTATCAGAAAGGACTGTGATTTTTAATCATATATGCCAATTACATGTGTTTTGCTCATACTTTGGGGAGTGTTTTAACATTTTTCCTCAATTTTGCCTTTTTTTTAAGTCTGGACCAAACTACACTCCTGGAAATGGAGAAAAGAACACATTGACACCGGTGTGTCAGACCCACCATACTTGCTCCGGACACTGCGAGAGGGCTGTACAAGCAATGATCACACGCACGGCACAGCGGACACACCAGGAACCGTGGTGTTGGCCGTCGAATGGCGCTAGCTGCGCAGCATTTGTGCACCGCCGCCGTCAGTGTCAGCCAGTTTGCCATGGCATACGGAGCTCCATCGCAGTCTTTAACACTGGTAGCATGCCGCGACAGCGTGGACGTGAACCGTATGTGCAGTTGACGGACTTTGAGCGAGGGCGTATAGTGGGCATGCGGGAGGCCGGGTGGACGTACTGCTGAATTGCTCAACACGTGGGGCGTGAGGTCTCCACAGTACATCGATGTTGTCGCCAGTGGTCGGCGGAAGGTGCACGTGCCCGTCGACCTGGGACCGGACCGCAGCGACGCACGGATGCACGCCAAGACCGTAGGATCCTACGCAGTGCCGTAGGGGACCGCACTGCCACTTCCCAGCAAATTAGGGACACTGTTGCTCCTGGGGTATCGGCGAGGACCATTCGCAACCGTCTCCATGAAGCTGGGCAACGGTCCCGCACACCGTTAGGCCGTCTTCCGCTCACGCCCCAACATCGTGCAGCCCGCCTCCAGTGGTGTCGCGACAGGCGTGAATGGAGGGACGAATGGAGACGTGTCGTCTTCAGCGATGAGAGTCGCTTCTGCCTTGGTGCCAATGATGGTCGTATGCGTGTTTGGCGCCGTGCAGGTGAGCGCCACAATCAGGACCGCATATGACCGAGGCACACAGGGCCAACACCTGGCATCATGGTGTGGGGAGCGATCTCCTACACTGGCCGTACACCACTGGTGATCGTCAAGGGGACACTGAATAGTGCACGGTACATCCAAACCGTCATCGAACCTATCGTTCTACCATTCCTAGACCGGCAAGGGAACTTGCTGTTCCAACAGGACAATGCACGTCCGCATGTATCCCGTGCCACCCAACGTGCTCTAGAAGGTGTACGACAACTACCCTGGCCAGCAAGATCTCCAGATCTGTCCCCCATTGAGCATGTTTGGGACTGGATGAAGCATCGTCTCACGCGGTCTGCACGTCCAGCACGAACGCTGGTCCAACTGAGGTGTCAGGTGGAAATGGCATGGCAAGCCGTTCAACAGGACTACATCCAGCATCTCTACGATCGTCTCCATGGGAGAATAGCAGCCTGCATTGCAGCGAAAGGTGGATATACACTGTACTAGTGCCGACATTGTGCATGCTCTGTTGCCTGTGTCTATGTGCCTGTGGTTCTGTCAGTGTGATCATGTGATGTATCTGACCCCAGGAATGTGTCAATAAAGTTTCCCCTTCCTGGGACAATGAATTCACGGTGTTCTTATTTCAATTTCCAGGAGTGTAAAACATAAAATAGGAGTTTCACTGTAGTCAACTGGAATAATAGAACCATGACAGTGTATGTATACTCTATAGCTCTGGAGAAAGATTCATCTGAAAACTAAAAAAGCTCAATCTTCTTTATGTGCACATTGGCTATTCTGTGCCCCAACTATTGGGTGAGTCCTTACCTTTATTCGTTCCAGTATGTATACTCCACATTACCATATTTAACTCTGTTGTTTGTCTTTCTGTGACTATACATGTTATGTTACTGTATTTTGTACAATTTCACACAAGTTTAGGATTTATCTTATTTGCATCCAGAACTGCTGCTGATTACTATCAATACTACATGACTGTGCACTTCCGAACTTCCATTAAGAAAGTCTTTTAGTTCCATAAAAGCACATGGATGTCACATGCCATTGCTGCTTTGTTCATACAGACTCAGCAAATTTTAGCTGGTAAGTCTAGTATGATACTCAACATGTTTTTCAGTAAAAATTCAAGCTTTTTTTTGTTCTTTCACACCTCTGGTTCAGGTGGAGGCTTAAATCACACAATCCTTAGTGATATCCTCCTTATCACCATCATTATAGTAGTGTGGAAGCTCTTAGTTAGGCTTGGCCTCAAGTAGATGATTATTCCACTCTTTCCTGTTTATTGACAAACTTGATCAGTTCTGAATTCCAGTTTTCCTAATGTCCACTCTGATACCTTCCTTCTGCCACAACTTTGGTCTTCCAACTCTCTGGTTCCTTCATGCACTGCGTTAAACTTTTTTTAATAATTCCGTCATTAGCTCCGAGTACATGGCCTGCTCATTCCATCCTTTTAATCTTAATGTAGCTGGTTCATTACATAGATTACGTATATTCGTAGTTGAATCTCCTTCTTCATACACAGTTTTCTTCCATTGGCCCAAGAATTTGTCTCGGTATCTTATTTTCAAATAAGCCAAGTTCCTTCTCATCAGTTTTCATTAATGTCCATGTTTTCGCGGTTGTGCAGGGAAGAAACCCCCCAAGAGGGATCATTGCTGATGAAATTTTATTAAATAATTTTTTCCATTCATAATGTACGGTCGTAGCCAGCTTGGGCATACTGTGGTGGAAGGTGCTGGCTGGAAGACTGTGGTCGGCACATTCCTGCCACGTGCTCCTCGGTCAATCTCTAGTCCCACGGGTTGGTTTCACTGACGAGGGTACGCTACTAGCAGGGGTGTGTTGGCAGAATCAACCCTCCAATCAAAATCTATTCTTGTGATCACGTGGGGACGCGGCCGGGAGCGGCGAGGGTGGCTTGGAAACAGCTCCACACTCTCTTAGCGTCAGACCTCGGCCCCGAGTAGTCGCTCCTCTAGCCTCTACCTCTCTCCTCAAACCTCCTGATGAACAGACGGCAACCCCTCTTGGGGCTGCTCAGCCCTACATAGGCACCCATGTCCCATCTTTACACGGGTAAATAGGGTCCATTCCAGCTTAATTACTTTTAATTATTGTAACGCCCACAATTTTCCGCTCTTGATATCTATCCTGATGAACTAGTGGTGTCAGAAGTGGGATACGACTGACCTTATGGTTGTAAAATAAACTCATTGGGTAAGTATGAGTACGACATAGAGGGCGAGGCTGAGCAAGTAAAGGAAACTATACCGAATGTGGTGAGGCTGCAGCACACCATGCGTGTGCCAACCAGTCACCTGCATTGCCAAATGTGCATGGCAGTGCACTAGCGCGCCACAAGCGCGACGCAGTTCGCTGCCGGACGCGAGCCGAGGAGGGTCCACGGTGCAGCCACGCTCGCCGCCACTGCCACCACTGCCACCACTGTCCGTAGCTGCCATGGGTCACCACCTGCGCCAGGGTCCGGGGTGCAGCCCTCACACCGCCCCGCCGTCGCAGCTGTCCATGCAGTTGCCTGCCACTTGCTGCCCCTGCGTGTGATCAACGCACCTGCCGCCGCTCATCGACACTGCTGCCGTCCGTCGTCTGCACGCCACCAAATAATGTAAGTCACTACGGTGGTGTAGATGCCCACGCTATTGTAACATGCCAACCACCAGGCAGCAATTGGAGGCAGGAGCAGCCGGAGAGGATAAAGATCCCCTCTCGGTGCTGCAGACCCAAATAAACCAATTAATTTTACCTAACACGGAGCTTAAGCAACACATAGATGATCTTCAAATGGCTTCTCCGCAATCTAATGTTGCTAAGCAAGTGCTAGTGGAGGAACAGCCAAGGCAGGTGACTCCACTACTCACTAGTGCAGAATGACCTGTGGCAGTAGCCACCTCTACTTTGGTGCAGAGCTTTCCAGCAGTAGTGTTTATTCCAGCGTTCGCTGGAAAGCCACACGAGAATATCCGCACAAGAATATTCAATTGCTTGTTCAGAATATCCAGGACATTGGAAAGCTTTGCAGTTGGCCAGATGTATTTCTCTTAAACGTGATGAAAATGAAACTCACTGGCGAATTGCGGAACTATGTGCAGTCGGTCGAGAGCTTGAAAAATGCCTCTACCTTCCAGTCCCTTGCAACAAGGTTGATTGAAAGGTATACAGACAAATGTGGTACAAGTCACTATCACAACTTGCTTTCCACCCTTAAGAAAAAAATGGATGAGGATTTAGAAGCATTCGTGGACAAGATTAGAAGCATCGCATGCCACACATATGCACTAAGTGCCAATTCTGCTCATAACGAGGTTCTGTTGGAAGAATCAGAATGTCGTGTGATAGATGTGTTTATTCGTGGCATAAACCCCCAAATAGGGGGTGAAATCAAGGTAGCTTCCCCTGCACCATACACGAAGCCGTGCGATTAGCACTCTTGAGAGAGGAGGTGAGCCGATTTGTGGCTGTCTCCGCATGGCAATGCAAGCCCCGACGTGTCTTTTCGAATGACACTAATTGTGGGCGCTGTAATAGACAAGGACATGTAGCAGAGCAATGTCGTGTGCCATATTGTCATCGGTGCAGGAACATGGGTCACCAAAACGTGCATTGTCCAAATAGTAGGCCACAACTGCCTGCAAATTCCAGGCGAAATGCAAACAACCACAGGATTCGGGAAACAGCCGCGGGGCAGGAAGTGCCACCCCTCCCGGCCCCCATTAAAAATAGTGACCCCACTAGCTTATAAGGGAATCACGCAGGTGGCAAGCATGGTTGTCAATGGTGTCAGAGGCTGCAAACCAATACGTGTGCTAATTGACACAGGCGCACAGATCAGCTTGGCATTTTTATTGAAGAGAGATAAAAGAACATTGCAGCCACCATGGTACCATATAAGAGGTATTGGTCCCGGCATAGTGAAACCTGATGGCAGCTGTTGCATTGAGTTCATGTTGGACTCCACAGAATATGCCTTTATGATGGAGGTTGTACGGAACAGGCGCACGGATTACGACATGATCCTGGGAAGTGACTTTCTGCATCATTTCCAGGGGGTTATTGACTATAGGTTAAATACTGTCCAATTTGGCAACAACATGCACTGTTTTTGACATGACTGCACTTTGCAGGCGAGCAAAGCTGGGAAAAAGGGATCCGTTTCCCAAGTTTCAGAGTCTCCCTTTAATGATGCTAAAAGCCGATAATCCCGTGGACATACCAGACGGCACAGGAAAGATCCTTTGGGTGCCTGTTGGGATATGTGAATCTGAAAAGGTTCATTTCTTGGTAGATCCACTCTGCCAGAATGAAACTCTTGACCAGATGCTGGTCCACATAAAACATAGTCTGTGCAAAGCGCAGCAAGTACAGAAAGAAAACTGCGTACCCGTGTGTTTAGACAATTTTAGTCACAAGCAAGCTTTAATACCGCGTGGTACAGTATTAGCCAGCTTACAGGTTATCACAGAAGATGAGTTGCCAATGAAAACCCCTTCTCTGAAAAAGAAAAAGACTGCTGCCGCCTCTCAACACCTTTTGACAATCACGTCACACCTGACAGATAAGTTTAAAGCTAAGCTTAGTCACCTACCATTGCATGAACAAAAGCTAATAAATAAAGTATTGAATGAGTATTCATGGTTGTTTGAAGACAGGAAACATTTACCAGCAACAGATCTAATCCAGCATGAGATTCCAACCAGAAATGCTAGGCCAATAGCTCAAAAAGGGTACCGAATTCCCTACCATCTTCAGTCAGTGGTAGAGGAAACTATACAACAGCGACTAGAAGCAGGAATAATACAACCCTCTTCTAGTGCATGGTCTAGCCTGATTGTAGTCGTTCCAAAGAAATCTATAGACGGAGAAAAACCCTATTGCCTCTGTGTAGACATGCAAGCAGTAAACAAGCTTACTACCCCAGATCATTATCCATTACCCCAGATCCATGAAACACTCGATCGTCTGGGCAACTGCCGGTACTTTACAACATTAGACATGCGCAGTGGGTATCATCAAATTCCAATTGTTCCTCAAGATCGAGCTAAGACAGCTTTTGTAGTTCCTGGTGGCTTATATGAATTCTTAAGGATGCCTTTCGGGCTTCGCAACATGCTAGCAACCTTTCAGCGATTTGCAGATCTGCTATTACGTGGGTTGAAACCTACTATGTGCCTTGTGTTCCTTGATGATATAATTATATTTTCAAAATCCATTGCTGAACATGCTGAACATCTACACAGTAATTGCAAAATGCTAATTTAAGCTTAAAATTAGAAAAATGTTCATTTGCTCAATCACAAGTGCAGTATTTAGGTCATGTCATCAGTTCCAGTGAAGTTAAGCCAGATCCATGATTATCTGAAGCAGTAGACATTTCCCATTCCAACAAATTTAAAGGAATTACAATCCTTCCTTGGTCTTGCAAATTATTACCGCCATTTTGTTAAAGATTATGCTACTATTATCAAACCTCTTACTAAATTGTTGAAAAGGGATACTCCTTTTGTGTGGAGAGGTGAATGTTCGACCGCCTTTCAAACAGTGAAAACTATTTTAACTAGTTCACCTCTACTTGTTTACCCAGACTTCGCTGCACCTTTTATTTTATCTTGTGACACATCTGATTTTGCTGTAGGATGTGTCCTAAACCAAGTCCAAGATGGTGAGCAAAAACCCGTTGGGTGTGCCTCTCGTCAACTGAATAAAGCAGAAACTAATTACAGTACTACAGAAAAGGAATTGCTTGCCCTTCTTTTTGGAATCAATTATTTCAGATGTTACCTTTATGGTCGCAACTTTACAGTTCTTACCAATCACTCTGCTCTGCAGTGGTTATTGAATCTTAAGGACCCTAGCAGCAAACTTATGTGCTGTGCCATGAGATTGTCAGAATATGATTTTGAAGTTCGGCACAAGCCTGGTCAGTTGCATCAAAATGCTGATGCGTTAAGTAGAAAAGTGCATATCATTCAATCAGATGGGGTATCAATTGAAGAGTTAAAAGAAGCACAGCAGGTGGATGTTCAATGTCAAAGATACGCCACCTTGCCTGAATTTGAAGTAATAGACGACCTTTTGTATTGTAAAACTCCCCATGGAAATTGTTTGGTAATACGGAATGCTTGCAGCAGCATATAATACGGCAATACCATGATACAGTCCAAGTATGTCACAGCGGAAAACGTGCTACCAACGCTCGAATTGCGACACGTTATTGGTGGCAATACCGACAACATGACACGGACAGGTATGTAAGATCTTGCCTGCCATGTGCACAACGAGCACAAAATATGCATCCGCGAGTGCCGCTGCAAACACTTCCTCAGGCACCTTCACCCTTCGAAATTCTTGCTTTAGATATCCTAGGTACTTTTCCTCAGTCGCAACAAGGTAACAAATACATTTTGTCTGTTATTGATCACTTTTCACGTTATCTAATTTTGGTTCCCCTCGCCGACATGACAGCTGAAACTGTGGCAAGAGAGTTTGTAAATCGTGTGATGCTACCTTTTGGAAGTCCTGATGCCATTTTAATGGATCAAGGAACCAATTTCATGTCTGCTGTATTTGTACAATCAAAAAAATGGTGTACAACTCCCTTCCATCCTAAAGCCAACGGTCGCGTTGAATGCGTACGCCGTACAATTTGTAAAATGTTATCCTATTATGTTGCCAAAACGCATGCTGATTGGGATAGATATGTACCGTATATTTCTTCTGCATACAACACCTGAATACATGAATCCACGGGTTATACCTCTTACGAAGCTGTGTTTGGATGGCCGATGAATTCGCCATTCAAAATAGACAAACTACCTCAGGGTGTAGAAATAAAGGAAGTAAAAGGTTTAGCCCGCTGGCTAAAAGCGATCTGGTGTAAGGTAAAGAGAAATAATATCAAAGCTACTAATAAACAGTTGCACAGGTAGAACAAAAATGCTGTTTTACCGACTTATCAAACAGGTGATTTAGTGTTATTACAAAACCCGGCAATCAAAAAGGGTGAACTAAAAAGTTCTCTCCCCGCTTTGAAGGCCCGTATCTGATTGTACGGTTGACCTCACCAGTCAATGCAGAAATGCAATTAACCGATCATACGGTGATAGTGCACTTTGACCGCCTGCAACCTTACCACGGTAGGGCTGTGTCACCACAACAGGTCGCAGCCCCTGATCCGCCTGTGTCACCTCCACCTCACGTGGAAGAAGATAGAAAAAACGGAGGAGATTACCTCCACAGGGTTGTCCTAGTCCTAGATACGCTTTGCTGAAGTGACACACTTATGCTGTGAGATCACATGATTAATCACACCTAATTAGTGTTTTATGTTATGTTTTATTGCAGCTTAGTTTAAGTCATTTTCTCCAGGGACTTGGAAGCAAGGCATGCCTGGCCACCACGGAGTTCCCAGCCATTCTCAATTGTCAATTTCCAGTCTTGTCATGTATTTTTGCTCATTTTTATACGTATGATTATGTTTCATGTTTTGCAAGCAATGCCACACATTAGACGTCATGCAACTGACTTGCTTCAAATGCAACCATTACGCTTGGTGTTGGCAGTACTACGGCTGCTAACTCCGAATAATATTTTCAATGTCATCTATTGCCATCTGTATTTGACAAACCAGTACATGTGGAGTGTTTTTACTCCAAGTTTTTCTTAATACTTGTTACGTGTATTGTACTATATGTCGTAGTTATGTATTTGCTGCAGCTAACCGTAAGTAATCGGAACAGAAAAAACCAGGACTTGAAATGCATACATCTCGTACGCTTTGTTTACAGGACCAGCTGTTGGTGGGGCAACACATCAGCTGTCGTCTCCACTCCTCTCTTTAGCGCTGTCTCCTCCTTGCACCTCATTTCCCCAAGAACTGGCCAGCGGCCATCATTGTTTCTCAGCCAGTAACAGCGCTCCGCACGATGACATATCTTATCACCACGTGCGCTGCCGCCTCCAGTGTCTCGACATGCAGTGTGTCTGAGTAGTTACAAAAACAAACACACACACACGCAGCCTAGCAGCCAGCCCCAGATGGCCAGTGTTACATGTTAACGTTGAGCAGTCTCAGGCTAAGGCAGACGCCTCACATCCTAAGACAACACGTGTGCACATCTGCTGCCGTCAAGGTCGCAGTAGTGTTGTGATACTTCTTTCTACTGCATACCAGAGCACGTGCACCGCTCCCTGTCACCCCAACAGCCTACATCACACATTAACTTCGACGCGAAACTCTTGTACTACCATTCATAATATCTGTTCCAACTACTGCAGATGTAGAGGTAATTTCGGGAGTACCGCAAGGAAGCGTGATAGGACCTTTATTGTTTACAATATACATAAATGACTTAGTTGACAACATCGGTAGCTCCGTGAGGCTATTTGCAGATGACACGGTTGTCTACAAGAAAGTAGCAACATCAGAAGACTCGTACGTACTCCAGGAAGACCTGCAGAGGATTAATGAATGGTGCGACAGCTGGCAGCTTTCCCTAAACGTAGATAAATGTAATATAATGCGCATACATAGGGGCAGAAATCCATTCCAGTACGATTATGCCATAGGTGGTAAATCATTGGAAGCGGTAACGACCGTAAAATACTTAGGAGTTACTATCCGGAGCGATCTGAAGTGGAATGATCACATAAAACAAATAGTGGGAAAAGCAGGCGCCAGGTTGAGATACATAGGAAGAATTCTAAGAAAATGTGACATCGACGAAAGAAGTAGCTTACAAAACGCTTGTTCGTCCGATTCTTGAGTATTGCTCATCAGTATGGGACCCTTACCAGGTTGGATTAATAGAAGAGATAGACATGATCCAGCGAAAAGCAGCGCGATTCGTCATGGGGACATTTAGTCAGCGCGAGAGCGTTACGGAGATGCTGAACAAGCTCCAGTGGCGGACACTTCAAGAAAGGCGTTACGCAATACGGAGAGGTTTATTATCGAAATTACGAGAGAGCACATTCCGGGAAGAGATGGGCAACATATTACTACCGCCCACATATATCTCGCGTAAACGATCACAACGAAAAGCTCCGAGAAATTAGAGCAAATACGGAGACTTACAAGCAGTCGTTCTTCCCACGCACAATTCGTGAATGGAACAGGAAAGGGGGGATCAGATAGTGGTACAATAAGTACCCTCTGCCACACACCGTAAGGTGGCTCGCGGAGTATAGATGTAGATGTAGATGTACTTACAGCATTATTTTTATACATCATTGTGTTTTTATTTTCCTGTCAATATATGTCATTGTATTTAATTATGTCATTATGCTAGTGATTTATAGTTCATGATTTTCATTTTATGTATTGTTATGTACTGCGCACACAAAAAGTGACGCTATTTATGCACGCATGCTATTCTAGCTTCAGAGCTATTTTTATTGCTTTAACAGTTGACATTTTCCTAGTACAGCAGGTCACTAATAACGCCGCTGATACTTTTATTCCATGTATCGCAGGAGACCCATGTGCCTGCACTAATTCTTATTAAGTCAGACGGACGCCCTTAGGCCTCCTGAACCACGGTGTCGCAGATAGCTCCAGTGCACTGCCTACCCATCAATTATTAGACAGGTTGCCTTAGCACTGTCCGCAGGTTGCTCCATTGCCCTGCAAATTATGTAATCATCAATTCAAGTGTGCGGATTGCACTAATGCACTGCTGAACTTATTGGTCGAGTCACTCGCAGGTAGCTCATTCGCACTGTGAACTTGTACTTACATGTCACCGAATCCTAGGCTCCTTGGTTGACCACAATACAATTCATACATCAATTACCATGAGACAATTTTCACTCACACTACACCTTTGGCGCTCAACCACAAATGAACTGAGCCCCAGATGCTCTTTTATTACATTTTATACAATGCCACTGTTGTTATATACACACACACTGTCAGATTCTACTGACGTAGTCCCTTATGCACTTCATCAACCGACTAAAAACCAACATCCCCTGATGGATTTCATATCTGATTCAGAAGTTTATGTTCAGGAAATATTCCCTTGATTTATTTCTTGTCAATTATTATTACTTCAATTTCATGTTTTGTTATTATCAATTTATAGTTATGATTCATGTTTAGTACACTTTATGGTTATGGGTTATTTTTGTGTCATATTCGGTATTCCCTTTTAATTTTCATTGTTTTCTCGACTGGAAGTATTTCTGATAGCACCTATTGGCCTTCAATTCATATCCGCCATCAGCTACCATTAGTCATACATTTACACAACACTTCATATGCACAATAACACACTTACAACACACTCAGACTGTTCATATTCACACTACCTTGGTGTAACTTGTTGATGTTACCAGACCTCTATTGTCATATGCTAAGTACATGAACAAGGCTTTTATCGTTTATGCCCTCCGCTCTTTGGAAGGGGGAAGGGAAGTACGTACGTATGTACGTTATGTTCAGTAGCAGTTTCTTTTAAACAACTTTAACCTGAATCCCTATGTGAGGGTTAACCCCTCTGATAAAGAAATCAATTGACGGTACTCCGCTTCCCCTAAAATCACTTCATTCCGCGTAGTATCCATGCCAAGGTGATATGTCTTGCATGATATTTTGCGAGAGAGATACACTGCATTCAGTTGCAGTTTCTTTTCATCAACAACATTGAATATTCAATATCAAATTACCTGTTGAACACTTAAGTTGTTCTGTTAATATGAAATCAAACGTCTTTGTGACATCATCTATTCGTTTATTATTGCTTTGCAATAAACTGTTACTTTTAAGTTGCACTTACAATGTCTTAGCCTTGGATGCAGAGCCTCTAGCGCTCTCTGACGCTGTTATCTGAGCTCAGCACTCTGCCGGCTCAGCGCTGATAAAGCTGCGCTGCGCCGCCTCCACGGATGGCTTCACACCCCAGCCTCTGTATTCACGAGCAACAGACTCGCTCTCGCTAACATTCATTTCTGACTTCAGTATAGTTAATCTCTCTATTGACCACTTCTGTAAGTAAAGATCCTATGATTATTAAGTTAACTTGACGTGTCCTACCCTCATTTGGGTTTTCTACAGCAGAAAAACCACTCAATATTATTTCGGAAATTTATGAATTACTTCACGTCTCACCGTGTCGAGCATTAGCAGGGTGGGTGCCCCTGCGTAGTGGCCAATGCGTGGGAGGTGCCTAGGCCGTACAGGTTTACACTGCGATCACAGGATTCCTTCTCATTTTTATTCATTAAAAAAAAAAAAAAAAAAAAAAAAAATTGTACAAAATCTCAATTTATTAACGACACTTGGCCTTTGTGCCATAGCAAGTTGAAAAATTTTTTCCAGTGAGTTACACTTTGTCTGTGCAGCGTGGTACTGCTTCCGCACTCAGCATCTTTTTGCTGACGCGTGATTGATCAGCGGATACTCAGTGTTGAATTACACCATTATCTTGCCGCCTTGCTACCCCACGGCTGCCAAACTGTTGGTTGCCTGCTGTGATTCTACTTCGTGGCCTTTTTCATCAGTAAGCGTGGCGGAACTGGTCCATCGTTGCTACTTGCCAGGTAACTATTGCTACAATGTTGTACCCCCTGTTATCTCTGAATTACTCATCAAGTAAGCCAAGAAATTTTTACTTGCAGGGTCACTACTACTTTCTATCACAGTCGACCGTTATCAACATTGGAAGCTGAAAGCAACCTCCATTCAAATGGCTGACAATTTATCATCAGCAATGGGACACATGTTAATCTCAATGGTAGTCGTCATCGCCATTAAGGCGCCTCCATTTCACATCTACCCTTCCACATCTGGCGTGCTTTTTGGATGTCATCATAATCTGGTGCATACTCCACATTATGCTATTGTGTTAGCTGATGTTAACTTAACATTATTAGAAGAGGAAGACCATGCTTTATAAGATTCTGCATATCAAACCTTTTTAACGCAGACGAGGGAACATGAGTTTTTACGATCTTTGTGGGAAGTGACTAAAATTATTTCAACCCTTCGAAGTCAATTGAACAGTACTAGGGATGCAGTACCAGGCCTCGTTTCAAATGAGCCTGGTTGCCTGTTGGAGGTATATTATTAAAAGCTGTCTTTGGGACTCCTGAACAGACGCAAAACGCTGGGATTTGGACACACAGCAAGCACTTTCGGAAACACAAGTTAATCACAAAGTATTGGTACATCAACAGGTGCACCTGACACATCTTGAGAATAACCTGTTAGCCACAACTAGACAAATACAAGTTGTAGCTAACAGATTAACACGGCACTACGGTGCACTTGAACAATCCTTTAACAAAGAGTGGACTCATCTTCGCTCGGGATTACATGATCTGACTATCACACTAGACATTGTGAAGACCACGCAGATTCTTTTATTTAATATACACACAGCACAGTTACACGTACACATGTTGCACTCAGCCATTCAACTCGGACTGCAAGGAAAACTCAGTCCACACCTGTTACCCTCAGAGCCCTTCTTGCACATCCTACACAATGTGTCATCGCAAATGTTGGCCCCTAAACAAATGCTTTATGCCATGTGGGAAAGCAACCTCCCCTTTTACTATGCTGCATTGGAGGTCTGACTTACCCGTAATTCGGATGGTATTCAGATGCAAATGAGGTTGCCAATCATGTGCGCAAATCGCGAATACGAGTGCTATCAAATATACACATTTCCAGTCTCTTGGGCCACTCTTCACCACCATGTTGTTTGGCAGACTCAAGAATTTTTAATAGTTAGTCGGGATCGACAAACCCACACCACTCTTTCTCGCGCTGAACTATCCAGTTGTACCCATACAACACATTACTTATGCTCCACACTAATTTTACACACTAACACTACTGAGTGCAAGATGTCACTGTTTTTAGCTGAAACTACTACACCTCCATGTCCTCGTGTTCTAGTCTCACTTTGTCAACCAATAATTCAACCTGTTGGCAACATTTTTCTATTCACTGTTCCACAGACTGTCACCACCACCCTGGTGTGCCACCGTTCAATGTCAGAAACTGAATCGTACCGGGTTACACTGAATAATAGTGGCCTAGTGTATAATAGTTCAAGATGTGACATATACGCTGCTTCTATGAGGATATCAGCTCAATTGAGCTCCACCTTTCATGTCACCATTCTCACATTTACCTTATACCTTCCTGAACTCTCTTTTAAACTCCATCACCACGAGAAGCTAAAGAATTTACCGAATACCAATGATTCAGATCTACTCCAATCGATCAATCATCTCCTTACAACATAACCAAGTTGCTCTCGGCCGAGTGGCCTCACATATTGCTGATTGGCACCAAATCAAGTGATTAACCACCATTGTATTACCCAGCACTGGTTCGGTAATCATCACTGTAATGATTCTGTTATAGTATCCTGGATACTCTGTAAAAGAGGGTTTTGCAAATGTTTCACTTCCTTCCAAGAAGTAGTACCATCCCTACAACCTGAAGGTGAATATCACACCTGAAACTACCTGCCAACCTTCATGCATGTGATCAGGCATGACCCCCCCACCCCCACCCCCACCCCCCTTAGAATTGTGTCATAGTCTAGGTGTCAGGTCAATGAACTAATTTTGTAATGGATTTGTATTTCTATGTAAAGTCTATGGAATCTCAATTTAACTGTCGAGTCTTAACACTCATGTAAGTCATTTTGTTTTCTCTTTAAATTATTGTCATTTTGTAATGTTCTCATTCACCCACTTGGGTAATTACCATTGCAATCCTAGATTTAAGAACTCAAAGTAATATTACGGGGCAAAAGCTCTCTTGTGACTGCCAGGCCTGGGAGCATTCTTTCACCCCCACGAGGGTGGAGTGTTTCAGTGTGCTGTGCTCCGGTGTCCCTCATCATCGCCTGGGTACCCACCACCACTGATACCACCGACACACACACACACACACACACACACACACACACACACACACCATTGTGCCACGCCTACTGCCGTCGCCCCAACTTCACAAGTTTGTTATTCAAGAGCCTTCCTTCAGGCCCTTCAGGCCACTTTGTAACTTTTGCACATATTGATATCACTATGTTATGGATGTTAATTTCTGTGACCCTTCATAACGATCATATATTTTTTTTTTTAAATGTAATAATCAATTAGAATAAGATCATTCAATTTCATCCAGAGAGCCTTCTTCGGAAGGGGAAAGGATGTGCAGGGAGGAGACCCCCCCATGAGGGATGATTGCTGATAAAATTTTATTAAATAATTTTTTCCATTCATAATGTATGGCCGTAGCCGGCTTTGGCATACTGTGCTGGAAGGTGCTGGCTGGAAGACCGTGGTCAGCACATTCCTACCATGTGCTCCTCTGTCAGGCTCTAGTCCCACGGGTTGGTTGCGCTGACGAGGGTACGCTACTAGCAAGGCACGTTGGCAGAATCAACCCCCCAATCAAAGACTAGTCGTGTGATCACATGGGGATGCAGCCGGGAGCAGTGAGGGCGGCTTGGAAACAGCTATGCGCTCTCTTAGCATCAGACCTCGGTCCTGAGTAGTCGCTCCTCTAGCCTCTACCTCTCTCCTCAAACCTCCTGATGAACAGATGGCAACCCCTCTTGGGGCTGCTCAGCCCTACATAGGCACCCATGTCCCATCTTTACACGAGTAAATAGGGTCCATTCCAGCTTAATTACTTTTAATTATTGCAACGCCCACAATTTTCCGCTCCTGACATCTATCCTGATGAACACAGTGTATGTTAGTACCAGCCTCATCCTAGATTTATAGATCATAATTGTAGTTTTCATGAGCAGCCACTTAGATTTCAGATGTTTTCTGAGGCCACAGTAGCATTTGTTGCCAGACAATATTCATTTCTTGGTTTCAGGGCTGGCATTGTTCTTCCAGTTTACTTTTGAGCTTAGGTAACTGAAAGACAACACACCATCAAACTTATATGAATTACTTTCTGTGAATGGGGGATCATTAGAATAATCTTTCTTAGTTGCAGGTGTATTCTTAGTTTTCCTTTCATTTATCTGTACGTTCATCTCTCTAGTAGTTCTTTTGAGAGGTGTGAATATTTCTTTCATTGCTCTTGCGATTATATCAGTACCATTTGCATAAGCCACCACCTGACCCAATTTATTCGGGATAGTTTGCCATTTGTTTTGACAACCAAATCTCTTATCATCTTTTCCAAGGCTATATTAAACAGAAGGCAAGATAATGAATCTGTCTGCCTTACTCAATTTTTTGTGGTCATAGCACTTAATAACATATTCTGTACCTCAACTTGACTTTGGGTGCTTAATATCTTTCACAAAGACAGTTATTTTATTAGGGATCTGTAGCACTTCCATTTCTATATACAGCTCCCTTTTGTCTGTACTGTCATAGACTTATTGGAAGTCTATAAAGAAGTGACATGTAATAGCCCCAAACTGTTTGCATTTTTCTAGTATTTGCCATACCATGTACGTCTGATCAACAGTAGACCTTCCCTGATGAATTCCACACTGATAGACACCAACAGCATTTTCAATTAAAGTTGCTAGTAGTTGGAAAATATTTTAATGCAGAAAGTAATAGGTAAATTTCCCTATAGCTAGAGCACAACATTACATTGTCTTTCTTCTGCATCGGGCGAATGATACTTATGTTTCATTCATCAGGGATATTTCCATCTGTCAAAATCTTAATTACAAGTTTGTGGAAATGGTTGAGAAATTATTTTCTTGCATTTTTTAATCAGTTCCCCTTGTATCGGATCTATCCCTGGGGCCATATTTTTTAAGAAAAATAAGACCCCAGCTTCATGGCTGCCTCTACTTCCTCAGCAGTTGGTGCTGGTTCCCTGTGTTTACAGAGGATAAGATTCCTTCATTCTTAGGCAAACCCTCATTCATCAGGTCATCAAAGTGTTAAGCCCACCTTTCACATACTGCTTCATGTTGTTGTTGTTGTTGTTGTTGTCTTCAGTCCTGAGACTGGTTTGATGCAGCTCTCCATGCTACTCTATCCTGTGCAAGCTGCATCATCTCCCAGCACTTACTGCAACCTACATCCTTCTGAATCTGCTTAGTGTATTCATCTCTTGGTCTCCCTCTACGATTTTTACCCTCCACGCTGCCCTCCAATGATAAATTTGTGATCCCTTGATGCCTCAGAACATGTCCTACCAAACGGTCCCTTCTTCTTGTCAAGTAGTGCCACAAACTCCTCTTCTCCCCAATTCTATTCAGTACCTCCTCATTGGTTATGTGATCTACCCATCTAATGTTCAGCATTCTTCTGTAGCACCACATTTCAAAAGCTTCTATTCTCTTCTTGTCTAAACTATTTATCGTCCATGTTTCACTTCCATACATGGCTATACTCCATACAAATACTTTCAGAAACGACTTCCTGACACTTAAATCTATAATCGATGTTAACAAATTTCTCTTCTTCAGAAACGCTTTCCTTGCCATTGCCAGTCTACATTTTATATCCTCTCTACTTCGACAACCATCAATTATTTTGCTCCCCAAATAGCAAAACTCCTTTACTACTTTAAGTGTCTCATTTCCTAATCTAATTCCCTCAGCATCACCCGACTTAATTCGACTACATTCCATTATCCTCATTTTGCTTTTGTTGATGTTCATCTTATATCCTCCTTTCAAGACACTGTCCATTCCGTTCAACTGCTCTTCCAAGTCCTTTGCTGTCTCTGACAGAATTACAATGTCATCGGCGAACCTCAACGTTTTTATTTCTTTTCCATGGCCTTTAACACCTACACCAAATTTTTCTTTTGTTTCCTTTACTGCTTGCTCAATATACAGATTAAATAACATTGGGGAGAGGCTACAACCCTGTCTCACTCCCTTCCCAACCTCTGCTTCCCTTTCATGCCCCTCGACTCTTATAACTGCCATCTGGTTTCTGTACAAATTGTAAATAGCCTTTTGCTCCCGGTATTTTACCCCTGCCACCTTTAGAATTTGAAAGAGAGTATTCCAGTCAACATTGTCAAAAGCTTTCTATAAGTCTACAAATGCTAGAAATGTAGGTTTGCCTTTCCTTAATCTATTTTCTAAGATAAGTCGTAGGGTCAGTATTGCCTCACGTGTTCCAACATTTCTGTGGAATCCAAAATTATCTTTGCTGAGGTTGGCTTCTACCAGTTTTTCCATTCGTCTGTAAAGAATTGGCATTAGTATTTTGCAGCCGTGACTTATTAAACTGATAGTTCGGTAATTTTCACATCTGTCAACATCTGCTTTCTTAGGGATTGGAATTATTATATTCTTCTTGAAGTCTGTGGGTATTTCGCCTGTCTCATACCTCTTGCTCACCAGATGGTAGAGTTTTGTCAGGACTGGCTCTCCCAAGGCTGTCAATAGTTCTAATGGAATGTTGTCTACTCCGGGGGCCTTGTTTCGACTCAGGTCTTTCAGTGCTCTGTCAAACTCTTCACGCAGTATCATATCTCCCATTTCATCTTCATCTACATTCTCTTCCATTTCCATAATATTGTCATGAAGTACATCGCCCTTGTATAGAGCCTCTATATACTCCTTCCATCTTTCTGCTTTCCCTTCTTTGCTTAGAACTAGGTTTCCATCTGAGCTTTTGATATTCATACAAGTGGCTCTCTTTTCTCCAAAGGTCTCTTTAATTTTCCTGTAGGCAATATCTATCTTACCCCTAGTGAGATAAGCCTCTACATCCTTACATTTGTCATCTAGCCATCCGTACTTAGCCATTTTGCACTTCCTGTCGATCTCATTTTTGAGATGTTTGTATTCCTTTTTGCCTGCTTCATTTACTGCGTTTTTAAATTTTCTCCTTTCATCAATTAAATTCAATATTTCTTCTGTTACCCAATGATTTCTATAAAAATTTGTCTGAGGCTGGAAATTCTTGCAGCTTCACATGGTCCAGTCACATTACTTGACCACCACCTATGTGCAATGTCATCAAGCAATAAACACTCGCAGACAGCAGATAGCAAAACTAGTAGTGGACAGTATATAAAGCATGTTGGGCAGACATGGAAAATAGTGCAGTTGTTGTTGTAATGTGGAAACAGAGATTTATCTGACATCCTAAAGGGCATGTTCATTGGCTTTCAGGCCAATGGTGGAATCATTACCAAAATGGTTAAATTTGTAAACTGTTGATGTGCCATTGTGGTAAAGTATACTGTGCATCGCAAAATGGTGCTATCTCAAACTGGCGCTGAGGCAACTGTGGCACAACACAGGCCATAGATGACAGGGGTGAATGATGACTGCAGTGATGTGTATGGGCAAATAGATGTATAACTGTTGAGCAACATACCATCCTGATGAACCAAGGGGCTACCAACAGTATCTCCTTAATGACCGTTCAGTGAATGTTGCTGTGTATGGACCTCCGCAGTAGGCGCCTGTTTCACGCATCCATGCTGACTGCTGTCCATCTGCAATGAAGGCTGGAACTTGCACACCAGCACCGCAACTGAACATCCACTTGGTGGCAACGGATACCCATTTCAGATTAATCACATTTTATGCTCTATTGGACAGATGTCTGTTGACATGGATGGCCCCACGACAAACTTCAGAAGGGCGCAGACTGGAGGAATGAATGTTATAATCTGGGGTATGTTTTTGTGACATTCCCTGAGTGATCTCATCATTTGCAAAAGCATAATGTATGTGTCCATCCTTCAGGACCATATCCATCCCTACATGCAGTCTAGTTTTTCCTCAGCACTATGGCACCTATCATCAAAATGATGCAACATTCCACACAGCTAGCAGTGATGTGCATAGTTCGAAGAGCACCAGGAGGAGTTTAGCATAGTCCCCTTGCCACCATACTCCCTGGATTTAAACACAACTGAGAATCTGTAGGATCACCTCAATCAGGCTGTTTGCTCCATGCATCCTCAACCAGGAAACCTAGCACAGCTGGCCTTGGCAGTGAAGTTGGCATGGCTCCACATCCCTGTCCATACCTTCCAGAACCTGATTGCCTCTCTTCCTGCAAGTTCATGATGCAAAAGGTGGTTATTCAGGCTTTAACATGTTGTCACATTAGTGTGACTGGACCGCGTATTTAAATTTTGATAAAAAGCTCTTATATCATTCATTTCTTTCATTCTCTCAGTTTTTTGTTTTCATGCTCTCCTATTCTTTCATGCAGCCTCTTTTGTTCTCTTCTTACTGTTCTACAATCTTCTACAGTTATTCAGGTATGGCTTACCTGCTGCATTCTTTTGTACACCAGATTTTTAATTTCTGTTACTTGTATACTCTCTTCATGAAACCAGCCACTGAGAACGGCTCTATCTAATCTTCTTAGATCTCTGGCACCAGCTTTTGTATGGGTGTCTTTTAGGTTTTCCATATTTCCTCAGTTTTTTGACTGCTGGACAAGTGATCTAGGTTTTCCTTGAATAGGTCAGAAAATCTGTAAGCAGTCTAGTGCTCCTTGAACTTATCAGTATGAAAGTTTTCTTACATTTGATTCAGGTACATTCCTTAAGCTTCTGATTGTTGCTATTACAAGGTAGTGGTGAGAGTCAACATCAGCAGCCTTAAGGCTTCTAATGTCCATTAGGTTGGATAGATGTCTTGCACCTATTAGGAGATGGTCAATTTACTTAAAAGTATTTTCATCTGGAGATTTCCACATTATTTTATGTATGTCTTTGTGACTTTAGGAAGCAGAGTGTACCAGTCTGAACCTATTATTATTTGAGTTATCATGTAGACTGTATTTTTGAATACAAGAGTCATTCTTATCTTATTTTTCTATTTTGGCATTCATATTTATGAAAACTATCTTACATATAGGACTGCAATTGAAGAATTTGCCTCTAATTGTGCATCAGCACAATTTGTGTGATTTCACCTGGAAGTCCATATTAACATGTTTTTGTCTTATTTACAACAAAACCAGTACCAAATACGCAATCTTCCTTTTCTTCCTACATGCAATTTTTTTTTTTTTTTTTTTTTTTTTTTTTTTTTTTTTTTTTTTTTTTTTTATGTGTTGAAACTATCAGCTAGCAAAGGTTGTACAATAAAGAGTCCTTTTGTTAGAATGGTATTTCATGCTACATAGCAGTGCTCTAACCCGAGGTGAACCAAAATAACTTTAGCCCCACTGCTTGTCCAAAATAAAGCTTACCATAACTGAGTTGTTTCTTTCATTCACCCTTGAGTGCCTACTGTTATTGTGAGCAAACATAAGGAAGGAGAGTATATTTTATACAAGGTCTCCAACTAATTTTAAACAATGGAAAGTCCAGGATGGAATATTAACAATATTATGAATAGGATAGGCTGCTACTCACCATAAAGATGACACACTGAGTTGCAGACAGGCACAACAAAAAGGCTGTTACACATTTGAGATTTCTGTCAAATCCTTCTTCAGAGAGGAAAGCACACAAACATCCTCACAAGCAAGTACATCTCATGCACACATGCAACTGTGTCGCATTGAACGAAAGCAAAAAACCTGAGTGGAAATGGAGAGGGATAGCAGGGCAGGGGAGGGGGGGGGGGGGGGCAGGAGGGAAGAGTGCTGTCTGGTGGAGCATGCATGAACTAGATGGCAGCAGGACAAGGCTGCCAGTCACAGTGTTGGGACACAGTGGATGAGGTAAGAGATGGAGGGAGGGGGACAGGAAATGGTAAAGGAAAGCAGTAGAGGAAGGGAAAAGACTTCTAGGTGCACTGACGGGGAGTGTTGCATAATGAGGATGAGGGGATGGGAACAGGGAGGAGATGATATAATGGAGGAATTGGAAACTGTTGGATGGATCGTGTGAGGACAGTAGTGTTGGCATTTGCACAGTTCAGAAAAACTGATGGTAGAGGGGAGCATGCAGATGTCTCAGGTTGTGAAGCACGAGTAAAATCAAGCATTTTATGTTCAGCTGCATGTTGTGCCACAGGGTGGTCCACTTTACTCTTGGCCACAGTTTGGCAGTCACCATTCGTCTGGATGGACAGCTTGTTGGTAGTAGTACAAATACAAATTCCTGTGAAATGATCGCTGCAGAGCTGGTATATGACATGGTTGTTTTCCCAGGTGACATGATCTCTGAGACAGAACTGGAATAGGAAGTGCTGGGTTGGTGGAGTGGGCAGGATTTGCAACTGAGCCTTCCACAAGGAAGGGACTTGCATTGGGAATAGCCTAGGGGTGGACCAGGATGCTGGGGCAGTTGGGTGGCCAGTTGGACTCATCTCAGAGCATGATGATAGGTAATAATCAAAGCCCTGCCAAAGGATGTGGTTCAGTTGTTCCAGTCTGGGGAGTTATTGGGTGACAAAGGTGGCACTCCTTTGTAACTGGTTCTCAGTGGTGGTGGGAGGACTGAGGATGTTTGGGGATATGGCATGGGAAATCTGCCTACAGGCCAGGTGTAGGGAACAATGCCTGTCTGTGATAGCCTTTGTGATACCTACAGCAGACTGTACAAGAACGTTCTCGTCACTGCAGATATGCTGTTCTGGAGTGGCTAGGCTGTATTGGAGAGATTTTTTGGTGTGGAAAGGATGGCAGCTGTCAAAATGCCGGTTCTGTTGGTAGTTGGTGGGTTTAATATGGACAGAGGTGTGGATGGAGCCATCGGAGAGGTGGTCAACGTCAAGGAAGGTGCCCCACTGGGTTGAGGAGGATCAGGTGAAGAGGATGGGAGAGAAGGTGTTGAGATTGTGAAGGTACAAGGATAGGGTGACTTGAACCTGGTCCAGACCATGAAGGTATCATCACTGAACTTGAACCAGACCCGGGGTTTGTGGTCAAAGATACAAACCACTTCCTTCGTTGGCTTTTTGTGAGTACCATGTCACACTTACTCAGACCATGCTGTATAAGGATAGATATAATTTTTTAAACCATCTGTAGTTGCTCCTTGTGACATAGTTGGATGGGGAGAGTGGTGACACACTTACTTGCTCTTCAGTTTGTAAACAGACTATATTGGTTTGATTGTGGCAAATCATCCAGGAAAACATATTACTATTAATATTACTACTACTACTATTATTATTATTATTGTTGTTGTTGTTTTCATAACCACATATGGCCCCGTGCAGTGGTTGGTACATTATGTGGCTGCTTTCACAGGTGCTCCTGCATTTGTTGGAGTGCTGTCATGAAGTGTAACATGTCCATGGCAATTTAAATGCCATGATGGGGTCCCATATGCTGTAGAAGTATGATGTTGAGTATGGCCATGTGCACGATAGACCTTGACTCTGGGAGTGCTCTGAAAAACAAGGCTTTTGGACATGCAATGAGCGTTAGGGTAGATTGTCGGCTGCACCTGTGGGAGCACAATCATTCAAGGGTCAACAATGTGGTGTTGACAGCCTGTAGGAGGCTGATCTTTTGACCACTGGAGTTGATGTATTATCTGGATTTATTATAAAGTTGTTATATGTCATACGTGACTGAATAATTGTGAACTCCACTGGTTCATTGAGAGATATTTCTACTTAATGTATAAGATTATCAAATAGTGGTCTGCCTGGACCATGGCTTTAGGTCCAGCCACCATATGGGCACTGGTGACATTTTATCTAATGTGGTGGTTACATAGAGAATATTTCTACAATTATGGTATTCTATGAGATAAGGCTAAGTCAATTTGATCTTCATTTAATTGAGGCAAGCTCTTCCAATAATATTTGAATTATACTAATGTTTAATCCTAGAAGCTTAAAACATTAGCTGAAGGAGTCTTATTTGAGTAACCAAACAACAGTTTTATTGAAGACACTGATGTTACAATTTTAATTAATCCAGATCATCCTTAAGTGTAAATTCTGGTCTCAGTGATGTGCCAAATTAATACAGAGTTATTCTGTTTTATTAATTACCAGTCAGTTGATGATTATTGATTGGTTACATGTGTTTTACTTACAGTGTTCTGGATGTGTGCAATATGTGCATCTTAAATGATTTCCAATGATTTTTGGCATAGTAAAGTTTTCATATGAAACTTTTAACACTTTTCCATGAAATTATATGCATAATTCACAGCCAATAAGTTATTGTTATTGTCTGAAGTCTTCTTATCATAGATATTTCTTTTTTTAATATAAGAATTGTTTATGAAACAAAATATGTTAAAGAACAAAGTTCACTCCTGGCTTACAAACTAGCCTTACCATTTCCCTGTACTTTCACATATTTGTAGCAGGGCACAGTTAGAGTGGAGAGTGGAGAGAGCTTCGTGAGTGATAAAAAAAAATATGAGTATTTACTATCTGAACGTTTTAGGCTTACAATTTTTTTATTACTCTATTTTGGTTTTGTATCAGTATGGCCAGAATGGATGTGACAGGGCTGATGGATCTGAGAAAAAATTAATTGCACTACGAGTGGAAATTTGTAGCACTGATACCGGGGCAATACATCCAAGCTGGCTCAATGGCTGCATGAGATAGTCGACTGTATCATGGTCATACTGGACCTGCAGCTGGCAGAGGTGAATGCAGTCTTCTCCCATATGCAGTCACCCGTAACAGAGTTTGTCCTCCATAACTGCAGTTTAGAAGTTAATGAACCACCACATTCACAGATCAATAGAATTCAGGCATGAGTCTCTAACATCTTGTGAACAGACTCAGTGATTTGTGCAGTGTCAAGGACCAGAGAAATTCCAGAAAACCATAATATTATTACAGGATCAAGTGAATAGTTTGCAAGAACATACTCAGGAGTTTTTGAATAGGATAACAAAATGTATTATGGACAACAAAAATTCTCTAAGGAATGCGCTAGGACAAACTGAAGCAGTAGTTTCTGGATTCCTTGCAGGAATGTCTGACTTTTTTACTAAACTGTCCTAACTTCTTGGTATGGTTGTGAAGGTAATGTCCTGCAACTTAGGAGTAGCAAAGGCATTGAACATATATAAAAATTCCTCCTTGAACTGCAAGATATGGGAGAGGTGTTTGGATTAAGAAATGTTCAATATTATGAGTTGTTAGTCTCAGTTAATGGGTTTTCAGAGCAGACACTATGGGAGGCTATGGAGAAAAGACTGTCTTTTGCATAATTTTGTGAGCTAACTTGTAAGAAACATCTGTCTAACAGAGCTCGACATGAATTAGTAGAGAAACTACTTTGCGGTGAAATCTTCTGGTAAACCATTGGAGGAGTATGTTAACAGAATTAAAATTGGTGGACAGTGTTTGTCCTTCCAATTGGCAGAGAAAGAAACTGTCAACAACATATTGGAAGGAATTTACCTAACTGATAGGACGTGAATAACACTTTAATGCTCACCCAGGGAATTTTGTACAACTGGAGCAATTGATTTCACAAGTTAAGGCAATATGGGAATCGGATTGGAAGTGACAATAAGGATGTGGCACAGGTATGGGAGAAGGGTCGACAGCCTCCAGGCTAGGGAATAAAACTGGGCTCTATTAGATGTTTTGGGTGTCACCATAATGGAAATTTAGCCAGTAGCTGTCAGGATAAAGACAGAGATGTCAATAAATGCCAGTGCAGAAAACAAATGCTGCAATGAATGCCAGGGTGTTATAGGACCCCTGAAGTGCTCAATTCCCAGGTCCCTTTTACATGTGCTAGTGATAACATAAAAACACTATGTGCACTGCTCAATACAGGTAGTTCTGTTATCTTATTCAATCGGGATTTGAATTATTGCATAAGGATATTTGTAAATTTGTAGCATTGTCTAGGAGAGAAGCAGCATACAAAATGACCAATTGAAGTAAAATGCAGTAGTTGGGTGATGTGGTGGTTAAGCTGCATATACATAATTTCACATGGCCATGTAAGGTCAGGATCACTCGAGGGCTGTCGTTTCAGTAATTTTCAGGGCAGCTTTTGCTCATCATGCAGGATTGCCCTAACTGGCATGAGAAAAGGTTTTTATTTGATGTTGCTTCCTGAACATTGATTAGATTTTACAAACATGTTGGCCCCTTGTGCAGATACTAAACAAGGATCAAGATTTGTGAAAACTTTATATTTGGAACAATAGGGAAGAAGAAATTAGGAAACTAGTACAGTCCTGTAAGGTGAATTGCTTAAGTATGCCTACATTCAACATCCACCAGGACTGATGGCCTCAAACATCATGAGCACAGATGAAGAAAATATATATAGATTACATTGTTCCATTTCTAAAAGATAAGCTGATCTGTGCTAGTCTGTGTGGACACAAGTAGCATTTTTGTTGGTTAATCCCCAAAAAGAATGTTACTGCACCAATGACTATTCAGTGTTTACAGGGAACTTTTTACAACTTAGTATCAGACAATGCTGCAACTTTCCTGTTGGTTGAATTTAGCTATTCTTGTTACAATATGGCTATAACTCTACCACCATAACTCCATGTTACCCAAATTCCTCATCTGTAGAGAACACGAACAGGAACTTACATGCAGCACTCAATGCATTTTACCACAATCATCATAATAAGTGAGATAATTCAATTTCTTAGCTAAGCTGTATGTTCAACATGGCTATTCATGAGGCACAGAAAAGTACTCCAGCCCAGTTTATGTTTTCATTTAAAACCATCTTGCCCCTTTCCAACCTATGACCGCTGAATGTTTAATGACCAGAAAAGATCGATTCTGTGTAAATCCACAAGATCTGGAAACATGCAAAGCGGAATCTGAAAATTTGTCACAAAAAAATGACATTGTTAAACTGTGGGGAGATGGCCCACAACATTGAAGCCAGATGACCAGATATTTAGATAAAAAAATGGAGCTATAAGTAAGGAGGACAGGTGAGGTTATGGGCAAACTTTTGTCAAATTTCATATGTATATTTCATACATTCCAATTTATCACACCAATTACAGTGTTGGTAAGAAAAGGCAAATCTTTAGAATGCATATCTCCCAGATGAAACCATATTTCAGGGAGGCTTCGCCTGAATGAAAGTAAAATGTGCTATGGGGGTTCACAATGGTAACATTCACCTTGAGTGCTGAACATTATTTAAATAATAGTGTTAAAGTGTAAATTATTACCAGAGAAGCAGCTGATAGCTATGGTAGCCTTTTTGAATGCGTTAGAGGGCTGGTGTCTGAAATCTTTTTTTGGGTTATCCTTGTACTTAACAGCACTAATTTGTTAAAAATTAAGACTCATATTTAGTACCTGGGTAAAGTGATTGTGCATACGTGTTACCGATGTCTAATAAACCAGAGGACAAGAGTATCCACAGTAGTGTAATATTGCAAATTACATAAAATAGGTGCCCTCATGTAAGCTGGGGAACTGTGGCAGTAGTCAAGGCACTTCCCATTCTGTTATCAACTATGGTAATTAATCTGTAATCAACAAAGTCAAATAAATTATCACATTTATTTATATAGTCAGAAATTATTTAAATAGTGTGGCTCTGTATTTGACATCTTTCCTGTGAATTATATATCATCATTACATGATTATTAACGTGCCTGAGTGAGATTTCAGTCAGATTCTCCCTCCTTGGACCTTTGTGTCATATGACTTCTAGGTCCAGCTGTTACAAGATGTCACACATCTACAGCACTTTAAATACTGTGCCAAGGCAATCTACAGTAATATAGACCACATCTGAGAGTGTGTCTGAAAAACAATGCCTTTGGATGAGAGACAAGTATTCCGGCAGATTGTCAGCTGTGCCCACGATAGCAAAATGGTTCGAAGGTCACATTGTGATGTCAGAGGCCTGTGGGAGGCTTATTTTTCATATCCTGGGATGACTGAACTGTCTGGATATCTTGTAAGGTTAGTAAACGTCACAAATTACCAAATAATTGTGAATTTTAGTTATATTATTGTTTAATTCTCTGTGTTATAATTACAGATGAATCATTGTTAAGCCTAAATTCTTGTCAGTGCTTTACCAAATTAATACAGAGTTACTTTATTTTATTAATTACTGGTCAGCTCCTGACTATTAAGATTAAATGTGTTTTACTTAAATTGTTTTGGATATGTACAGAATGTGCACCTTAAATCGGTTTATAGTCAAATGATTTTTTTTGGAGAAGTAATGTTTTTCATATGCATCTTTAGCACTCAGCCGTAAAATTACATGCATGATTCATGAGCAATAAGTTATTGTTATTGTCTTGAGTTTTCTTATGACTGGTGTTCCTTTTTTTTAATGTGTGAAACTTTAATGAAATAAAATATGTTCAAGAATAAACTCTGTCCTGCCACTTCCCTGTGCCATTGCAGCTGAGTGAAAATTTTTCAGTGAGGTGGTTGGAAATAGGTGTTGAAGGGAATGACAGGCAGGTCATGCATCCAAGACCCTACCAGGGACAAGGCCAATAGGATATGGCAGGGTCATCAAACTTTTTTGCTTAAGAGGCAATATTAACACTGTAGGATGTTGCATTGGGCCACATGAGGAGGCTACGCGTAAAGTGGCCATTCAAAGAAATTCAATTTTCACCAAACCATGGTCACTGGTAGAAGCTTACCAACACTTTGCACTATGTATTGAAAGGTATCACATTAAATATTTTTAAGTGCAACGGAAAATAATATACTGGAATTACATTCCTTTTTCTGATGATTTATGTAGTGCCCAGTTTTCTGTAGCTAAGCGGATAATGTGCCCAGTGCAATAGCAACAAGGACCAATGTGTCATTTTTGTGATTTCTGGGCACATTTCCTAGGTATTATCATGAACTAGTATCTGAGAGAATACCAAGTTCTTGTGGCAAACTGTTTACAATCAGCCTTTTGTATTAAGCCAAATAGACCAGAGACTGCTTTGAATAATATACAGTAACTTAATTCACAATTGTCAGTAAGGGGTAGAGAGATGGATGATAGCTTTGTAAATAATAAAGCTTAGAAGTCAGTTTTATCTATTGTAGTATGCGTGTTTTTAGCAAGCAACTAACTCTTCTTGGGATGACCACCTTGGCTTTCCCCAATCGGGCACCATGTCAGTATTAAGTGACCCACAGAAAAAGCTATGAAACTGAAGTAAATAACAAGGAACTACATTTGCAGGCCAAAATACATTGTTTAAGCATCAATATGGTAAAAATTTATTACTCTCCGTCTTGTTTCATGTAAAAGCTCTCATTTCCAAACACCTCGTGGATGCCAGGTAAAATTGATGTTTGCAGCATATAAAGACACCTCACCAGTTACAGTTCTTCAGAGAAGACTGGACCAATCAAACCGCACGATGGAAGACCACAGCACATATTAACACCTGACAGATTAACATGTTTGTCCATTTGAATGTGAGGATTTTCAGGAGTCCAATACACACATTTGTGGCAGTTTACAGTATGTTCAGTTTTTATTTTGCCTCATCAGACCTGATAACCAACCCTGCAAGCCATTCATCCTCAGGAAGCATGCCTTCATTCACAGTACTCCATCCTTTGATCCAGATTGTCCTCATTCACAGCTTGCAGGGATCCTGGAATATACATTTTCCACTTTGCAGCCTTTAGAATTCTGTCATTAGCTTGATTGGCTTACCCTGCTTTCACATGCACCCTGCTTCACAGATTTTTGAGGCAACCTAATAAAATGTTGCAACACAGCTGTGCTGGAAGCACATGGGTGGGTGTACTGTTATCAATTGACCTGTCTGTTATCACAATGATGATTCATTTAACCCCTGCATTAACATGCAGACAAAGTACCTCTAAATAAAAACACAAAATCCTGATTTTGTGAATAATTACTATTTCCATAAACACTAGGTAAATGTGAAGCAGAAAGATGACAGCATCGAACTCCCTACAAATATTGCTATATAGTCAAAAAACGAAATAACTATGCATGTAATAATTAACCATCTGTAGCAATTCCACCATTACCTCACCTTCGACCCTTTCCAGTGTATCACTTCACTAGTAAATTAAGAACCCAAATATTTTGGAAAAGTTCTCACAGACCTAATCACTGTCTATACACTATTTAACTTTCAGACTGTCCTTTATCACTTCATCAATTTATTGTGAACAACAGAAGAGCCGGCCGCGGTGGTCTCGCAGTTCTAGGCGCCCAGTCCGGAACCGTGCGACTGCTACGGTCGTAGGTTCGAATGCTGCCTCGGGCATGGATGTGTGTGATGTCCTTAGGTTAGTTAGGTTTAAGTAGTTCTAAGTTCTAGGGGACTGATGACCACAGCAGTTGAGTCCCATAGTGCTCAGAGCCATTTGAACCATTTGAACAACAGAAGAATGCTTTAACCAAAATTTCTTTACAGTTACTCCTCTTTCTCTTCAACAAGAGATTACTGTTTTCATAAAAGACAAAAGATGCTACTTCCAAATAAACATAATACAGATGTTGTACACACTGAAATTAGCATTGTCAAGAGATGAATCTACGTACACAGGAGTGTCAATGCCATCTCATGTTTCAACAAGAGATGTTAGCTATTCTGACACTGAATCAGAAAGTGGTAGTGCAATGCCTATGAAGAAATTACTTATTAGCAATAAATTTGACTGGAAAGAAAATGATTTTCAGCCAGTTGATCACGCATTTGACAATACGCTATTGGGACATTGGTGTGACAAACGGGAATGAGCCAAGTATTCTGTTGTCAGTTTTCATGTTATTCTTTACAGAATGACTGATGAAATATACAGCTGATTAAACGAATTTATGCACCAAGGAGAATATTCCAGAATCAGTGGATTCTTGAATATCAAAGTGGAAAGGTATTGGATATGAAAAAAGGCATTGCTTCATAGCTGTTTGTCTTCTGATGCCTCACGTGAAAAAACTGAAGATTACCAAACACTGGACCAGAGATGATGTTCTAAATATTCCAATTTTTAGTGAACTTATGTCGAGAGAATGCTTTTTCTTACTTATGAGAACATTACATTTCAGTGACAACAGTGACTGGAGGAGACAACATTCAAAATTAGGAACATTGGTGATAAAGTCTTTACAGCTTTCCAATGTGCATTTAATCCACATCAGAAACTCTACATTCATTTTTTATTATCCAGAGGATGTGTCTACTTTCCACTACCCATTCTCCAATTCTCCTATCAAAGCCGGTCACTCCAGAAATATTCAGCACCGGCCAGTTGCGGCAATGTGGGCCACTCCGGCTCCAGCAACGCCTCAAGGAACAGGCACTCAGCACAGGTAGTCAGATTACACCGCAGGCCACAGCACCTCACGTGCCAAGCAGGTGGGTCGCCTCCAGCAGTCAAAGGGTTAATATGACATCGTCATATTTATATGATAGACGATGTAATTTTTTTTTATTTGAAAACAACAGCGAATTCATGGGTTTTATTATACGACACCATTGATTGTACCACTTAGTATTATGATGTAAGTGTTTTTATGAATCTGATGATGGTCTCTGGACCAAAACTAGTTGTTCAATAAAGAAATTTTATTGTCAGCTCTTAGCGGTAGATCATGACCTCCTTAAAATAATTATGAGCTGTGGGGCACCATCATCTTAAAATACATTGTTAAGAGATCTTTATTTACGCACTTTGTGAATTTAAAATAAATGTTTGACAGACAACAACTCATTCCAAAAGTGCTCCAACACAGCTTGAAAATTAGGAACTCTGAAATATAAAACTATCTGCCAAATGTAACTAAAATGGTAAAACATTATATTCTTATTCTTGGCAGAAAGAGAAGACGAAAGAGTGTAATTTAATTCAACCACTTATGTCAGCATAAAACACAGGGTGCAAAAACAGGGTCTGATGGTCTTTTTTAATTAATAAAACTTTTTTACTACATGACATTTTAACAAGCAGTAGATCAAAGACTTATAATTTGAAAATAGAATCACCTATGTTGTGTCTACTTTCCAATACCCATTCTCCAATTCTCCTATCAAAGCCGTCAATAGCTTCCCCAAATACTTTATTTGCTATGAGCAAATGAGTAAAAAAGGTGGAAGTAGTCCGTATCCAGCAGGAAATACTAGTGATGCACTCTGTTCTAAATAACAGTAATCTGCTGGCAAAATGTGCCAAAATAAGTGGTGTCAGCGATGTAATCATAAAACACAGTTAATAAACTGAGCTTCATAGTTCTATGAATAGGCATTTAAATCCTTCCTGGCAGAGCTAGAGTATGATTATGGCAATATGCTATATTTTCTGGTCGAGTCAAGTTGTTTAAGAATATTTGTTCAACGTACATATAGACAGCATTATTCATGAACACGAAAGGAACACCATGAAGTGGATTTGATGCCTCAGTATCATATTTTGCATTTCTAACTGACCTTACAAAGCATCTGTCTGTCTTGAGCGTAACTTTGCAAGGCAGACATAAACTAAGTAAGTTAGGTTTACTTTTAAAATTGATATAGTGAATAAAGGAATCTTCAGAAAGGTCACTTGCAGACTTATTTAATGTTGCACTAGTAGCAACTGAGGGGGAAAAAATGGAAAGAAGCCTATAGAACAAACATTTCCATCATTCTGTTATGGAGCTATAGTGTTTATTAGAAAACTTTCATAGCAGTCTTTGTGACTTCCAGTGGACACAAAGTGTGTCTCCTGAAATTCAGTTGGGGGCCTCATTGACTTTCAATGTAGTCATGTAACAGGCAGAAGTTATGCACTGTGCAAAATACTGAATGTTCTACAAGAACTTCCCTCGAGAATTGTTCCCTCAGTTTAGGAGTAGTCTTACTGGCTGTCATCTGACATGAGCAATGCATCTGATGACCACTAATCTCACTCAAAACACCAATATGCTATTAATGAAACATTAAAAACCAACTGTAGAGTGATAATAATAGAAGTTTCTTTTTCATAAGTGGTAGGTCACCTCCAAATGTAACACTTCCATGCATTTCATACATTAACACTTTCACTACTGTGGACAAATTCACATGTTCTGCTCTGCTGCTCCCAAGGTGCTGTGCACGTGTATACATGCACTGCTTGTGTTTCCCTACAGTACTATTGACATCTCTACAGGTCCTCAGCCACAGACTTTTCACTGCTGTCGATGAGTTACTGCCATATAATGGTAAATAAAAGTGTTTCTAGTACGTACTGTACAACATATGTGCCTCTGTGTGCTATCATTCGCAAAAAAAAAAAAAAAAATTCAGTATCTTGAACACTTTGTGAAATCTGTCAGATGTTATGACCACATAATTCCTAATGCACAGGGATGGAAATAGGCTCACCGCGCACAACTGTCTTTCGGATCTAAAAATCAGTAACTCGGGACTAATGTATCATCTCACTTTCAGTTTTAAATAAAATTTCAATATCTTACCGACTTTTCATATACTGCAATGCATGGGCTAAAAGTCAACCATTCGCAAAGTTTATGCAAGAACTTTTACCTCTGCAAACTTTTTAAAATTTTATGCATCACAACAACTATGATGAATTACAAAAAAGAAACACAGTCCTTTATGAAGCAAAGATACCAGACTATAAGATGTGCACAAATGAAATTGTTCCGGAAAATAGTTTTCTTAAAATCGGGTAAATATTTCATAGCAGCAGGAACGCACGCGCTCCACATTTAACACAGAGAGCACCTCTGTAGCAGTGGAAGGTTTAATAGACGCATACTAAAAAAGCATGCTTTTCTTCACTTATTACTTTATGTCTGTGTTGTATTTGTGACCATGAAATTATCTTCATGAGATAGATATTTGTATGCTTCTTTTCTTAGTCACTGTACATCCTGCTACCTGTTTGTAACTGCTATAACATATGCAGTATAGTACTTTGCGACCCTGCAGAACTCATTACACAGTGAAAATATTATTCTCCTTTTTTTGTCATTGTGTTGTGCCTCTACTGGACTGCAGATGGTCAACTACTTTTCTATCATCTGCTGGCATCATCTGTGAATGTGTGTATCTGTCTTTGGTTTTTCCGAAGAGAGCACGCATGGTTCCTTGCACACAGAGGAAAGTGGTACATAAACATGAGTTGGTTATACAGGGAAAAAGATCAAAAACAAAATTTTGCTAACTGATTAAACCAGGAAAACAAATGTCTGTTTAAGAACTTAATTACTGGCATGTAAATCTCTGTGACAAGATGGCACATAAAATAATGCACACTAGTGAAAATTCATTTGCTTTTCTTCACAACAGAATTGTAACAAGCTAATAATCAGTTTCACATTTGGTGGGACCTAGTGTAACAAATTTGATCTTTAAACCTAAACTCAAGCAAATACTATGCACAACTTATGTTGCCTCTAAAGTATTCATTGCATTGTATTGAAATGATTTGCTGACAATACAAAGAATACTTCTAAAATGACTACCACAAAATATTACTGCAGAGGTTGGACCATTATGGAGTAAGGGGAGTAGCTTATAATTGGTTCACCTCTTACTTTAAGAACAGAAAGCAGAACGTAATTCTCCGCAATATTGAGAGTGGTAGTGATGTTCAGTCCCAATGGGGCACTGTTAAGTGGGGCGTTCCCCAAGGATCGGTGCTGGGGCCACTGCTGGTAGTATTACAGGTGATTCAAAAATATTTCTGTTTGCTGATGACACCAGCTTGGTAGTGAAGGATCTTGTGTGTAATATTGAAACAGTATCAAATAATGTAGTTCATGAAATAAGTTCATGGCTTGTGGAAAATAATTTGATGCTAAATCACAGTAAGACTCAGTTTTTACAGTTTCTAACTCACAATTCAACAAGAACCGATATTTTGATCAGACAGAATGGACATATTATAAGCGAGACAGAACAGTTCAAGTTCCTAGGGGTTCGGATAGATGGTAAGCTGTTGTGGAAAGCCCACATCCAGGATCTTGTTGAGAAACTAAATTCTGCTTTATTTACCGTTAGAACAGTATCTGAAATAAGTGACAGTTCAACACGAAAAGTAGTCTACTTTGCATATTTTCATACACCTATGTCTTATGGTATTATTTTTTGGGGTAATTCTTCTGATTCAAAAAGGGTATTTTTGGCTCAAAAACGGGCTGTTTGAGCTATATGTGGTGTAAGTTCGAGAACCTCTTGTCGACCCCTATTCAATAGTCTGGGAATTCTGACATAGCCCTCACAGTATATATTTTCTTTAATGTCGTTTGCTGTTAGCAATATTAGCCTATTCCAAGAGTTAGCAGCTTTCACTCAGTTAATACTAGGCAGAAATCAAATCTGCATGAGGAATGCACTTCCTTGACTCTTGTGCAGAAAGGAGTGCAGTATTCTGCTGCATCCATTTTCAATAAGCTACCACAAGAACTAAAAAATCTTAGGAGTAGCCCAAACTCTTATCTAAACTGAAGAGTTTCCTCATGGCTCACTACTCCTATTCTGTCGAGGAGCTCCTGGAAGAGCTAAAAAATTAAGCAAATTCCAGTGTTACATTGTTGATTTTCTTTATTTAAACTTAAGACTTATCGCATGAATATGTTTTTTATGTTTCATTTTATCTGTTTCTACTATCGTGTTCATGTATTGACTCGTTCCATGACCATGGAGACTTCTCCTTAATTTGGTCCCACGGAACAATAAATAAATAAATACATGAACTCCAGCATCAGCCATCAGTTGTATTGGCAGTCTCCAAGCCTGTTCACCACTAAGAGAATGTGAGCCGTGCACGTATCATGCTCACATGGTGACACACATGCCTGCAGTGCCTGTGGGCAGCCCTACAGACAGCTCACAGACACAGCCCTGCCATACCTGTTTGTCTGTCCATCCTCTCAAAGAAGTTTGGCCAAATTACATTTCTTTATAGCTACTCACCATGCTGTCATTTTGTTATGACAAAGAGGACATTCATGCGTGTCTTTAGGGTTTTATCTAACAAACCGTGGAAGACCTGAATGTTAACACTGCCATATTGATGGAAATAACCTTTTCCGCTTATCATGAAACCAATTCATCAGTCATCACCTGAGGCTTTAGCTGCTGAAGCACAACAATTTTGTGAAGGTAAAAGAGTGGATTATAATTATGTATTTGCTTACAGAGAGATTTGTAGTAGATAAATGTTTCTGAGTTGGCTCGTATAGTAACCAACACTGTGTGGCCAGTTACCTTTCATTTTAGAGCTTGAAGTTTTTGCGTAAGGTTTTTCATCCCTAACAAATTCTGTTACAGGGTGGAAGAGTTGCTTTTCGGCCCACACTAGACTCTTGACAGAACAGAGCAAGCACAAATGTAGAAATCAACACTTGACAACAGTTTCCACAATAAATACACAGTGCCCGCAAGACCACATGACTACTGAAATGGTACCACAAAAACAATGTCAGTACACAACACTGAAAACTGAAAGTTGTTATTAACCCAAAAGTATCAGATTTTTTTGTTGCATCCTGTATACCCCGGAAAAAACTTATTTTATATATGCTGGATTTTATTTAACTCAATGGCTGTTAATCACTTAAGGATTGTTGGTGAACAACACGGTAAGTCACAAATACTTTTAGCATGTTGACACCTTTGTGGCTGCTGCCGGCCACAACAGAACATGATGTGTGTAAGTGTGCCTGGCCTGATTTTTCAGGAATAATTTACAACAGCTACTTAGAAATAAAAAATGGCATAAGGAATAATTTCACTGAAATCAAAATTCCGATGTTTCACAGGTGCAGAAAAAACACAAGAGTTATTTGCTGTATCAGAAACCACTAGCACTAAAGAATCTCTCTATCTCTCTAAACACAATTTTGAAGGTAAATATACTATCTATTAAAGAAATAATAAAAACAACATGCATGCATTTTAAAAATCTGCAGTTTACTTTCACAGAAAAAATCATTCCTAATATGCATTTCTGATGAACTCTCAATTTATACATAATACTAAGATTCATCCTTCTGAATGAGTCCACTTCTAAATAAAGTGGCAATATTTGTTTTTCATTTTGTTATTTACATCACAACATTTCTACATCAATTCAAAACAGTGACATTTAATGAGCTTGCTTTCATAAACATTTGCTCACCACATTCACTTTCACACACCATCAGGAAGAAAGCATACGCTCCACAAAATTTCTAACACTGTGAACAATGCATTCTTACTCATACACAAAAATGCCTACACATTTCTGTAATTTACACGAGTTGAAGCTGAAAAAATTACTGAGATGCACTGTTGCAAGCTAATTTCTACACCACTAAGTAATTTTCCAGCAAATGTGGTATTCAATACTGAGGATTTCTCAAGTTCAAGAATGACTAAGCAAACAAAGTGAAACTTTCATGCTGCATTTTTCATGACAATCACAATGACTGGTAACAAATCTTCCACCTTAAAAGCACAATCAAATGATCTATTTTACTCTAATGTGTTACTTTACATAGTAGTTATTCAAGAAGATTCTGCTTCACAAATTAAAAGAAACGACATGGAAAGCTCTGCTACAGACAGAGGAAGAGGCATGTTCACATTTCTCACAAAAACTGAACATTACGAACACAACGTAAATGTTTATACATAAAAAGGAAACCAGGTTTCGTTGTGCTGTGGAATATTGTCACCTTGTTTCAAAAGCCACATGTTCTCTGAATTCTACTGTCTACAATCACCCATCTTCCCACAGAAATTAAAACTGGCCACTTCCACAACAAATACATAGGTTCTGACTTTAAAGGCAAGTGATCCCACACATATTTCCATTTTCCAAGAGACTCTGAACATTCATTTTCCACTGTTGTATGAATATAAGCACATCAATAAAGTTCATACTGACCACAAATCCAGTGTCATAAGAATAATGGAATGATTAAATCTAACAATGTCTTTAAATACACACGGCAACAAAAGAGAGAAAAACTGATGGTGATGTGAGGATTATTTATCTATAATGAAAAATTTATTCTCATGGCATTTAAAATGTCAACAGTTTCCAAACAGCACTTGCTAAACATCAATAGATTGACTTATTGTACCAGTTTTATTTTAAATCTTTCTTAAAAACCTGTTACTCCAAATAACCATCAACAAACATCTTTTCGTCAGCTACCTGTGCAACAGTTCAATCACATATATTCTTTTTTTTAAACTGAACTATGACTTCTATTTCTAACACAGTACATCTGTATGATTTCTTTTGTTTTTGGTAGCATGCAACTTGATTTTACATTATAACATGAAAGAGAAGTAACACTTTTATACAATTCCCTTTCAGTAGTTAAACACCAATCTATACTTTTATTAAGTAGTCATTTTTGGAGCTACATCACTAAAATCAGGGACAACTCTCATTGAATCAATGACACATAGCAGTTGGCAGTAACTGTACAAGAAAAATATGCAGGATCTTATCATCTGCAGCATTCTAACTGATAGCCAAATACATGAAAATCACAACATTAAATGGAGAGAATCAGGAAACATATTTTTGCTTATTCTTTCTGTTTGTGCTGGAAGAGGACGCAACATGGGCAGTTACACATTACAATGATACTTCCAATAGAAGTACAAAGTCACTGCCTATTGAACCCGATAACAACTTTAAAAACAGAATTTCATTGAAGTAAACAGAATGCATACAACAACTGCATTTTACATTTTCTATCATATAAAAATAAATAAAACAATCTGTCAAAATGTTACAAATGTGAAGCTGATAAGACTGTTTTAAGGAACAAAAAATACTTTCTTCTTTCGAACAATGTACCACATGAAGATATAAAACTGATACATTGCTGTATATAAAAATCTTACTTTACACAAAGACATATCTAATAATTCAAATTAATTCAACATTTACTGAAATGTAGCAGATGATTTTCTCTTTAATTTTCTCCAAGTTCTTGACTATGTAGTACTCCCTGGACACCCTTCAGTCTGATTCTGCCTTCATTCCCCTGACTTCCCCAACATTACGTTGCTGAAACAAAAACAGCCTTATCAGTACAGAATGCTGGCCAGTAGCAAGAACAACAGTTCAAATGATGAAGATTTTGTGAAATTGTTACAGTAACCACTTGTGTTACAGTTTATGATATACAGGGTGATTATAATTAAAGTTAAAGTTTCAAAACACTGTAGAAATAGCACCACTGATGAGAATGACATCAAATTGCAACGGAATATCATCGGAAAAGGGGGAAAACATAAGGCAGAAGAAAAAACAATAGTGTGAAAACTGATCAATAGATGGAGCTGTATGTGTCGGGAAATGTAAATGAAAACACCTGTCATGCGCACGACCCACTGAAGTTTGTATAAACATGCGGAATACACGGCTTTTCCGCCTTTCGTGTGTGCAACATTCACTATGACTGTCTCTATGCAGGATCACACTCTGCTTGTAAAGCTGTATTCCAAGAATGTTGACAGTGCACATGTTGCTCTGCAGAAGTTCCGGACGCTGAAGGGTTTAATAAAGGTGTTGGTCCGATGACTGCCATGGGTCTGGAGAAAAGATTAGGAAATTCAAAAAGATGGATTCTTTTGGTATGCAACCTGGTAGAGGGAGGAAACAAATTGATTTGACGTCAGTGGAAGCAGTGGCCACAGCAATGCAGGAGGAGACAAGTGGAGGTGTGCAAATGTGTAGTGCATGGAGAATTGCCCGAACATTGGACATAACCGTGAACTCGGTGCATACAATCCTACGAAACATCCTTCTTTGTATACATTCAAAATTACCCATGTGCACAAGTTGCTTCCTGTTGACCTGCCTGCAAGAGAGACCTTTGCTTTCTTGCTTGCACAGAAGAGGACAATGATTGGCCATGGAAGGTTTTGTGTACAAGACGAAGCCCACTTCCATCTGACAGCACATGCCACTGCACAGAACTGTCCAATATGGGCAATGGGCAATGGAAAATCCAAATGCAGATCAACCAGTACCACTTCATCCTAAAAAGGTGGCTGTGTGGTGCAGGTTTACAGCATCATTTATCATAGAGCTATATTTTTTCAAAGAGACGTGCTGTGAGTGTCTCTTGTGCAATCACGTCATTCCAGCTCTCCAATAGCGTGGATGTGATCATTTTTATGCAAGATGGCGCACCTCTGCACATTGCAAATCCAGTTAAGCAGCTACTGGAGTGCCATTTCGGGAATGCTAGGATTATCACCCACCATTTCCCTACAGCCTGGTCATCCCGCTCACCTGACATTAAACCGTGTGACTTCTGGCTGTGGGGCCATCTGAAAGATGGTGTGTTCAGTTTTCAGATTGCAAACTCAGCTGCACTGAAGGCACGTATTGTGCAACACATCCTGAACGTGATCCTGGAAACATATCGATTGGTTGTGGAACATGATGTTTGTTGATTTCAACTTGGTGAAGAAAAGGGTGGACAGCATATTGAACATGTTTTGCTCCAGTCACATGGAAATTAATAATCTGATTTGTTTCTGATTGATGCTTTTTATGTGGTTTTTGGCCTCAGGGCAATTAAAAACCAGTTTTTCCCATCCAATGTGATGTGACTGCCTTTGTGGATGGGCTCACATAACTAACAGTAACACACCTGTACACCCATGCACATTGAGTAGTACAATTTCTTTAACGTCAAATGTACACCTTAGGTATTTTTGTATGATTCATTTGTCAGTTTTAGTCCACCACTATTAAATTATGATGCTTGCAGCGCCATCCATGGCTTCATCTTGTAACTATGTATTTTTCTTCTGCCATACGTTTTCCCCCTTCTCTGATAATATTCGGTTGCAATTTGGAATCATTCTGATCAGTGGTGTTATTTCTACAGCAGTTTGAAAGTTTAACTTTAATTATAATCACCCTGTATATTGAAACAGTATAATTTACTTTCTTCTAGTATCATTGGAGAATTAACACTAGCTCAATAGCAAATTAACTACATGAGCAGTTGTTTGTACTAAATAAGCAAAGTGAAGTAACATTGTAATCAGATCAAACGGGTCACACAATACTGACTGAACACCCTGTCATCCTCTACCATATGATGTCATTTCTCTGCAGTATGGGAGGGCATGGGGTGATCACATTGCTTTTTTGGCCACTGTCAGGTTTCCAGAATTCTAAGCCACTATTACTCATGCAAGTAGCTTCTTATTTGGCCTTACTGAGACCTTCTGTTCCAACCCTACCCCAACAGAAGATTAGTGTCAGTACTATAAATTAAATCAGGATCTCCTCATGACAGGCACATTCATTAACAATGATGTATACATGACAGCCTTCACAAGCTGTGTCAAAGTGATCCTCTTCCGGTATCAGTTCCTCTGAAGTACACTGAAAAAAAAAGTGTACTTGTAAGCATATTCTACACTGAGGTGGCAAAAGCCCTGAGATATCTCCTAATATATTGCACAAATATTGGACCATACAGCATCTACTGCCACCCATAATTGTGTAAGTGCTGCCAGTGCAGGATTTTGTACATGAACTGACCTCTCAACTATGTCCAACAAATGTTTGACGGGATTCGTATCGGGTAATCTGGATGGGCAAATCGTTCACTCAAAATGTCTAGAGTGCTCTTCAAACCAATTGCAAACAATTGTCACCCGAATACACAGCCCATTGTCAACCATAAAAATTCTATCATTGTTTGGGAACTTGAATGGTTACAAATAATCTTCAAGTAGACAAACATAATCATTTTTGGTCAATGATCCACATAATACAGCCCACACCATAATGGAGCCACCATCAGCTTGCACAGTACCTTGTTGCACACTCGGGTCCACGGCATCCTGGGGTCTGCAAGACACCCAGCACTACCGTCAACTCTTACTAACTGAAATAGGGATTCATCTAACCACACCATTGTTTTCCAGTTGTCTACAGTTCAACCACTATGGTCACAATCCCAGGCCATGCACTGCAAGTGATGTCATGCTGTTATCAAAGGCACCTGCATTTGCTGTCTGCTGTCCTAGCCCACTAATGGCAAATTTCAGCACACTATCCTAATGGATGTGTTTGTAGTATGTCCCACATTGATTTCTGTGGTTATTTCAGGCAGCGTTGCTTGTCTGTTAGCAATGACTGCTCTATGCAAAGGCCACTGCTCTTTTATGTTATGTGAAGGCCACTGGCTACTGCACTCTCCGTGGTGAGAGGAAATGCCTAATATCTGGTATTCTCGGCACATTCTTGACACTGTGGATCTCAGAATATTTAATTCCCTAATGATTTTCAAAAAGGGAATGTTCCATGCGTCTAGCTCCAACAACCATTTCACATTCAAACTCCGTTAATTCCTGGGCCGCTATAATCACAATGGAAACACATTCACATGAATCACCAGAATAAAAATAACAGCTCCACCAATGCACTGTCCTTTTATACTTGTGTACGCAATACTACAGACGTTTGCTTATGTGTATGCCACTATCCCAGGACTTGTCGCCTCAGTGTATACTCTTGAAACCTCTCTTGGCTGTAAACTCCAAATATTTCATGTTTTTTGCTTAGCTTCTAATATTTGTCCTTTTCTTGTCTCAGTTCTTTATTCGCTTTGCATCTCTAGCCTGCCTTTTTATTTTCAAAGACCACCATCATATTCTCCCTCCTTCCATATTCAGATAAAATAAATATTTGATTTAGTATTCCTCCTCTTGCTCTATTCTTTTTCTCTTGTAAATGAATACTCCTCTATCTCCACTTAACCTTACAGATAAACTTCTCAGCTCACTCCTCTTCTGCCAAAAATGCTAAGAATAGTGTTTATCATTTGTAATTTTAGAGTATTTTAATTATTCTGAAAGTAATGTCAGAGAAAATAGGCTGAAGTAATATGGATGATGACCTGTGTGCCATGTCAGTATAATGTTTTTACAATTTGTTCATTAAAACTGGGGGAAGGATGTGGTATTCATATATAACAACATTACTGTATGTGTAGGTCACATTTTGTGTTTTTTACAGTTTACAGTTTCTTTTGGAAATTATATTAACATTCATTCATATCACCACCACCACATTCAACCCGAAATTACAGTCGCGTAACTTTCTTAATTATATGTATACCTGTGTGGAAGCTTTTTTTTTCCTGTACTACATTTTTCATACCGCAGGTGGCATTTTCACATCTGCCAGAAGTAACCTCCTATCAAACTAATAGATAATTTAAGAGCTTTGTAAAAATGAAGTAAATTCTGTCTTCTTTGAGATTTGATGAGTGGAAATATTTACCTGATAGTAAGGATTCTCTTTTCTAAATTCAATGCATCTTGCTAATTTATTTTAGTAGATCCACCGAGAAGGTGAAAAAAATGAAAAAAAAAAAAAAAAAATCACCACATGTGATGCATAGGTACATCAGGAATACTTACCCGATCTAATTCTTCTTTAGTTTTTTCTTCTATGGCTCGTATATCTTCCATCGTTAGACCGTGCCAGCGATCCATCCAACAGAAAACTTGCCTACACAGAACATAAAACACATGTTACATGCACGTCACACTACATGTAAATGGGTAGGAATTGCAATTTTACTGCCTGTCTGCAAATTTCATTCCGACAAATTCATCTGTATGTTTACAACATAATCACAACTGAATTAAAATAGTACACTTCACGTACCTATGGAAGTTGGTGAACAATCGTCTCTCTGATTTCTGTATGAAATTCTCTATCCGTGTCTGTAGACCAAACCATTTGAACTCTACAGTGACTAGCTTGTAACATGTCATCACAGGATTTACCTGCAACTCACAAAACCAGACTGGTGATAAAATTGTTCCAGGCAAAGCTGAATGATACCAACATTCAAGAGAGAAAAATATTTAAAATAAAATGATTTCTTTCAATTCAAATCACACAAAATTAAAAAGGGCATTAATTACTTATGATCATCTAAAATTTTAAATTTTTGGCATACATACACTAATGTTCTGTAAATATTTCCACAACAGGAATACTTGATGTGATAGCTGACTTTTTTTATTTTTTCACAACAGCTTAGATGCATGACCCTGACTAATGGGCATACCTTTTAGAGTCATCAGGCTTCTGACTGGTGTGATGTGGCCAGCCATGAATTCCTCTTCTGTCTCAACCTCTTCAGCTCAGAGTAGCAATTGCAACCTGGACCCTCTATTTCTTGTATGAATTCTGATTTCTGTATTCCTCTACAGATTTTACCCTCTACTACCATGAAAGTTTTTCTCTGATGTCTTAACACATCTTATCATCCTCACCCTTTTTGTTGTGTGTTCCACATGTTCCTTTCTTCACTGATTCTGCAGAGGACCATCTCATTCCTTATCAGTCCACTTAATTTTCAACATTCCTCTGTAGAGTCAAATTTCAACTGCTTCAATTCTGTTCTTTTCCAGTTTCCCAATGGTCCATGATTCTCTGTCATACAATGATGTGCTCAAAATGTACCTTCTCAGAAATTTGTTCCTGAAATTAAGGCCCATTTTTGATACTAAAAGAGTTCCCCAGGCAGGAATGCCCTCTTTGCCTGTGCTAGTCTGTCTTGATGTCCGCCTTGCTTCATATGTCATACTTTATTTTGTTTCCAAGGTAGCAGGATTCCTTAACTTCATCTACTTTGTGATCACCAATTTTGATGTTAAGTTACTCGCTAGTCTCATTTCTGTTGTCTCTCTTCAGTTTACTCTCAATCCAAATTCTGTACTCATTAGGATATCCATTCCATTCAACAAACCCTGTAATAAATCTTCACCCTCACTAATAATAGCAATGTTGTCACCGAATCTTATCACCGATATCCCTTCAGCCTGAATTTTAATCCCACTCTTTAACATTTCTTTCATTCCCCCCACTGCTTCTCTGATGCATAGACTGAGCAATAAGGGCAAATGACTGCATTCTGTCTTACACCCTTTTCAATCCAAGCACTTTGTTTTTGGACTTCATATTTTATTGTCCCCTCTTGGTTCTTGTACTGTACATACTGTCGTATTACTCGTCATTCCCAATTTCTTACTCATCATTTTTTTTTTTTTTCAAGTAGACAAATCCTGTGAATGTGTGTATTTTTCTTTGGGCTTGCTTCCAATTGTAAGTGCAATGTTAGGACTGTCTCTCTGGTGCCTTTACGTTGCCTAATGCCAAAATGATCATCATCAGCTGTTAAGCCGATTGTGTGATAGTTTTCGCACTTCATCTGCCTTGCAATCTTCAGAAAATTGTCAATGATTTCTTTTTCGAAAGCCTAATAGTATGTTGGCAGTCTTCTAGATTCTGCATACCAACCTTGAGTGTTGTTTGGTGGCCACTTCTGCAACAATTTTAGAAATTCTGAAGTAATGTTGTCTATTCCTTCTGCCTTATTTGACCTTATGTCTTCCAAAGCTCTCTCAAATTCTGACTGATTCTGGAGCCCCTATCTCTACTATGCTGACTTCAGTTTATTCTTCTATCCCTCCCATTGAGGCCTCCAATGTATTCTTTCCATATATCTGTTCTCACCTTGGAGAAATCCCATTGCACACTTCCAATTTCAATTTCAGTGAAGGCCATTTTGAACTTTCTAAGTGCTCAGTCAGTCCTCCTGACGATTATTTCTTTTTGACTTTCTTTACATTTTTCCTGCAGTTATTTCATTTGGGTTCCTGTGCCTCTATTTCTTTCATCCCTAAGGGATTTATATTGCTGTATTCCTGTCTTTTTCCTGCACATTTCTGTGTTTCCTTCATCAATCAATTTAAGTATCTGGTCTGTTTTCCATTACCTTCCTAACACCTATGTTTGTCTTCCCAAAATTTGCAACTGCTCTTTCTAGGGGTGCCCACTCCTCTTTAACTGAACTGCCTGCTGTGCTATTCAGTATTTCAGTATATAGCAGTATCTGCAACCTCAGTGAACTTCAGCCTCTCTCTTCATTCTTAAGCACTTCCGTATCTGACTTCTTAGTGCACTGATTCTTCCTCACTGTTCTCTTCAACTTCAGTCTACTCTTCATCATTACTATATTGTGATCCAAGCCTTTATGTGCTTCTAGGTAAGCCTTACAATCCAATATTTGATTTTTTATCATCACCGTCTCACTTTACAAACTGAATTACCCACTCAGTCTCCTCTTACACTTTCTGTACTACTTCATCTTGTCTTAAGACATCAGCACACATACCTGAATTATTATTGTCAGTGGTTTGCTCTCGATTCGAATGAGAACAACTGTATCACTCTCTGCCCTACCTTTCTATTCACAATAAATATTACTCCTATTAAGACATTTTCTGCTGCTGTTAATATCATCGGACCAAAAATCCTGTCTTCTTTCTATCCTGTCTTCTTTCTATTTCACTGCAGCGATTCTCACTATATCTAGATTGAGGCTTGGCATTTCATTTTCCAGATTTTTTACCTTCCCTTCCACATTCAAACTTCTGACATTCCACACCCCAACTCTTAGAATGTTGCCCTGTTGTTCCTTATTGCATCTTTTTCTCTTGGTCACTCAGTTGGCAGTTCCCTACCGGAGTTCCACATGGAGGACTAGTTCAGAATCTTTTGCCAATGGAGAGATCACCATGACACTTCAATTACACTTCACATGTCCTGTGAATATATCTATATATTAAGTGTCTTCAATGCAGTGGTTTCCACTGCCTGCTGCATCTTAATACCATTGGTCTTTGCTGATCCTTTCACCTTTTAGAGGCAGTTTTCCATCCCAAGGGCAAGAGAGTGCCTTGAATCTCTGTCTCCTTTGTCCTCTTTGACAGGGCCACTGGCAGAAAGACAGTGACTTCTTATGGCGGACGTCTTCAGTCATCATTCCTAATGATTCTTATGCAATATTTAAGCAGTGGTGAGGTTCGAAACTGGGACCCAGGATGTTTTGATTACTAGTCAAAAACCCTATGCCTAGATAATAGGTTTCCAAAACTGTAAACAAAATTTCAAATCTAGAATTCACAAGTCACAAAGCTCCTGCATACTGTGATTAGAAGTTCAAAAAATTAATAAAATGTACATGGTGTGTATGTATACACAAAAGAAAAAGAGTGTGCACGCATACTCCAGCCTCACCTTGTCCATCCACTGCCCAGTGAGGGGACCTCTGCCTGTCTTCTGGCTCTTGAATGTCGTGGGGTCCTCATCTGCTTTGTAATCATTGCTGGATACTGGGTCATTGGCAATATCTATATGAACTATTTCCCTCATTTTCAGTTTTTCTGGGGGTAGTTCATGCACCTGAAAAAAACAGAAGGCGTTGCTCATTTACAGCATCCAAATTTTGTTCCTTTGAGGCTATACAGTAGATGACCCTGAAATGTTTCTTTTTGTGTGTAAATAAATTTAAGCCCCAAAAATGAAAATAATTTATGCAAACCTATGTAAGAAACGCTGCACTTTTGTATTAATTGTGTGTATTGTCTTTAAGTTGTCTTAGAATGTAAAACTTGATTAATTTTTCTTATATGTGGGAGAGAATACAGATGTTAAAACTAGCAAAAGAGAGCAACTGTATTTTTTAATTTCCAATTAATGCATCAGTCGCAGTGCAAGCAGTGTCAACAATCAGATTTTATGCAGTCAGCCATGCCAGAAAGGAGAGCAGCGAAGTCTCTCAAACATTTTTCCACACAAGAGGCCTTCAGAACAGGAAGATACTTAGGTTAAGTGACAGTAAATTTGCCTTCAGTTGTTTCGTCATATATAAACACGAGCAGCATCTGTTTCGCTCTCTCCTGAGGCCCGCTCTCTATTGATGTCTCCACTCTTTTACTTGAATATTTTACACACCTTGAAAATATCTTTCGTCTATGTAAAATGATCGTCAATATAATTGTTATTGTTTATCAAAATTTCAAAAATGTTAACCTTGCCTGCTAACATTTCTATGTTTCAGCTAGGAGAACTGCAAGTCTGCTGACATATCATTTGCTGGCACCTACTGTCATCATTGATGTTCGAACTTGTAGCAGCCACTTGAGTGTGACCCTGAGATCTGTTAAGCTGATCTGTAAATGCAGTTCCCAGGCAGCATTTCTGTGCATAATGCTTAATATTAATGATCAGCATATGACCAACAAATGATTTGCGTGGTTAGTCCACTCCATCGGTATCAAAGCAGGTTAGACAATATCTTGAATTATTAATTTTCTCTCTCGTAGTGGTAAATTTGTCAGTGCCATTTTTAATTGGCTGCTTCTTTTAATTAATGGCACCCTAGTTAATTTCCTCTTATCAAAATTTATTTTTCAATTACTACTACAGAGTGCCACACAAAACGAGAGTGAAAACTTTCTTTTTCGATTGAAATAATAATTCACCCCCTTTCCCCCTTTTGCATGTTGAAAATGGGCTTCGCTAGCTTTTAACATAGTTCTGTACAGTTGTTTCTATGATAGTAATGCCCACCCCGATAGCTGAGTGGTCAGCGTGACAGATTGCCTCCTATGGGCCTGGGTTTGATTCCCGTCTGGGTCGGGGATTTTCTCCGCTCAGGGACCGGGTGTTGTGCTGTCTTCATCATCATTTCATCCCCATCCGGCGAGCAAGTCACCCAATGAGGCGTTGAATGTAATAAGACCTGCAGCAAGGCGGCCGGACCTATCCCGCAAGGGGCCTCCCGGCCAATGACACCAAACACTCATTTCCATTTATGATGGTAATTCAGAAAATGAAGTTCCACTTTCCACAGGATAACACCACAAAAGTAGAATACAAACTACCCATAACAATTTTCATAGATTTCACCATGTAATAGTCATCAGCCCGAGGTCTGTGTCAAACTTCAACTCCTGAAGTTCTAAGTCACTTCCTGAAAGTAATCTTCCACTAACTCATAGAGAATGTTGGCATTAACAGAAACAATCTCATAGCCGGCATCACTGTGGTGATGAGGGGGGGACAGAGGGGGCGGGGGGGACAGAGGGGGCGGGGGCGGGGGGGACAGAGGGGGCGGGGGGGACAGAGGGGGCGGGGGCGGGGGGGGCAGAGGGGGCGGGGGGCAGAGGGGGCGGGGGGGGCAGAGGGGGCGGGGGGGCAGAGGGGGCGGGGGGGGCAGAGGGGGCGGGGGGGGCAGAGGGGGCGGGGGGCAGAGGGGGCGGGGGGGCAGAGGGGGCGGGGGGGCAGAGGGGGCGGGGGGGCAGAGGGGGCGGGGGGCAGAGGGGGCGGGGGGCAGAGGGGGCGGGGGGGCAGAGGGGGCGGGGGGGCAGAGGGGGCGGGGGGCAGAGGGGGCGGGGGGGCAGAGGGGGCGGGGGGGCAGAGGGGGCGGGGGGGCGGGGGGGCGGGGGGCAGAGGGGGCAGAGGGGGCGGGGGGCAGAGGGGGCGGGGGGGCAGAGGGGGCGGGGGGGCAGAGGGGGCGGGGGGGCAGAGGGGGCGGGGGGGCAGAGGGGGCGGGGGGGCAGAGGGGGCGGGGGGGCAGAGGGGGCGGGGGGCAGAGGGGGCGGGGGCAGAGGGGGCGGGGGGGCAGAGGGGGCGGGGGGCAGAGGGGGCGGGGGGGACAGAGGGGGCGGGGGGGACAGAGGGGGCGGGGGGGACAGAGGGGGCGGGGGGGACAGAGGGGGCGGGGGGGACAGAGGGGGCGGGGGGGACAGAGGGGGCGGGGGGGACAGAGGGGGCGGGGGGGACAGAGGGGGCGGGGGGGACAGAGGGGGCGGGGGGGACAGAGGGGGCGGGGGGGACAGAGGGGGCGGGGGGGACAGAGGGGGCGGGGGGGACAGAGGGGGCGGGGGGGACAGAGGGGGCGGGGGGGACAGAGGGGGCGGGGGGGACAGAGGGGGCGGGGGGGACAGAGGGGGCGGGGGGACAGAGGGGGCGGGGGGGACAGAGGGGGCGGGGGGGACAGAGGGGGCGGGGGGGACAGAGGGGGCGGGGGGGATAGAGGGGGATAAGCAGCTGTAACTCCCTGGCTGATTAAAACTGTGTTATCGGACTAAACTCTGGACGTTGGCCTTTGTAGGCTAGTGCTCTACCAACTGAGCTACCCACACGACTCAACTCGTCCTCGCAGCTTTACTTCCACCAGTGCCTTGTCTTCTGCCTACCACCTTGTTTTACTAACAAAATTGAGAAATTGCTGAGGAAGCAGATACTGTTGCACACTCGGCTAAAAAATGGAATTTTTGGTCATGACAGGACAAATTTATAGAACATTATGCATCTGTAAAAAGATCAATGTGCGAAGCATACAGCAACCACCACCATCACATCTTACCAAAAGATCTTGGCAACATCATGAGAAAATTCTGGTCCCACATAAAATCAGTAAGTGGGTCAAAGGCTCCTATTAAGTCACTCTTTGACAAGTATGTTGTGGCAACAGAAGACAGCAAAGTAAAACCGAAGCTTTTAAATGTTACATTTAAGAAATGATTTATGCTAAAGGAGCAGACTAACATACCGTCATAGACCGGACATTGTAGTAGTCATCATAGCAATAGAGAAGCAACTGAAGGAGTTGTTAGGTCTAGGTGTTGTCGTTTAGTGACTATCGGAGGACACAAGATGACAGACAAAATTTCTAATTGGTGTGATGAATGTAGGCGAATATAAGTTAATACAGATGAGTACGAAAAATAATGCCATAATGTTCAAATACAGTGATAGTATGGTGCAGCTTGAGAGTCACATCGATTAAATATCTAGGTTTAGCGTTCCAAAGCGATATGAAATGGAACGAGCATGTAAGGTTGGTAGTAGAGAGGTCTAGGCATTCTGCTAGATTTGTTAGTGGCAGGTTCAATTAACACTAGTATTACAGAGGTGTTTTGTGCACTCAAGTGGGAATTCCCAGAGGGAAGCCAACATTCTTTCTGCGAAACACTATTAAGCAAGTTTCGCTGATCAGCATTTGAAGCTGACAGCAGAGCAATTCTACTACCGCCAATGTACATTTCATGTAAGGACTATGAAGGTAAGATTAGAGAGATTAGGGCTTGTATGGAGGTGTCCAGGTAGTCTTTTTTCCCCTCAGTGGAGGGAAAGGAAGTGAGGAATAGTGGTACACGGTACCCTCTGCTAGGCATCATATGGTGGCTTAAGATGTATGTATATAGCTGTAGGTGTAATAACGTATTTGAATGACATGTTCTGATCTTTGTAGTGTGTTTCTTTGGTTGTGTTGGTTGAAATTACACAAATAACAATTAAAAATAGATAAGCTTTTCTTCACACAGAAAATGCAATGATTCTGCTTATGGAAAGTAGTATCTTCAATCTCCCTTTCAGATGAACATTAAGAAGTAAACAAAGAGAAATACTTCCACTACAATGTATTGATAGTAAAAATCAGAATAGTACAATTTCATGATACAATATGATTAAAAAACAGATACTTGCTCTCCTTTTACAGTGAAAGCTATAAGCTTGAAATGTCACGAATTTTATGACAATCTCAAGATGACAACCAAAAGACTAGTAAACTTTTACAACAACACAGTTAGGAAACAGGCAACTGTTTGCCCCGTTTTGAATGTAATCTGCCAAAAACTGGTCTCAAATTACACGAAGGTTATATGAATGTAACCACAAGCATAGCAACCTGAAAGAAACATACAGCTCAAACGCTTAAAACCATAAACAGTTAGCGAACACTTTTACAATTATACTGTTGTAGAAGTTAGTGAGGGAGGCAGGAGTGCCGAGTTTGGCTGAACTGAGAAATGGTGAAGTACACAGAGGGTGCAGTATGGTAATGTAATTGATTAACAGGTTAAGATTTTCTGTGTTGTATAACAAACAAGCTGTGACTTACAGAAACCAGGGAACAGTGAGTTTTTATTTATACTTATTTATTCTTCATAATTACAGCATATTATCTAAAAATTTAAAATAGGCCATACAAAGCGCTTTTCCTTGGACAGTTTTAAGTCACATATTAATTATTTATTTCTGATGCTTAACATTATTGAGAGAGAGAAACAGTGACCAGTGAACAGAGAGTATCTATAGAAGAAGTTGTAGAATGTTCACAGATGAGGGTGAGAGTATAGCAGTGGGAGGAAGTGTGCAGGCACTCATTCCTTCATTAATAAAATATTTTAACATGTTTTCTCCTTACAGTAGCTTTTATTAAAATCGATTTGCAGAAAATCCCCGTAATTATACGCGAAGTTGTACAATACATTGCCACTCACATTTCAAGAATTGACAAGGTAGCGACAGTCAGTTGCTTCTTACTCAGAAAACTGCAACTAGAAGTAGAAATGTCTTGAAATCATAATGCACATTATCAGCAGTCAATGACATACACACATTTCAACAGGTGTATGTATACACGCCTACTCATTGTAAACCCTGTACGGTTTTTCTCCAAAATTAGCTACTGCTCTCACCTCACTATTAAAGCCATGTTTCATCATTATGGCTGAGTACTTCTCATTAACAACAATGTCTGCCTGATTAGCTAGGAGGTAACTTGCTCGCTCCCCATGCAAGCGGGGCCCAGGTTCGATTCCCAGCTGGGTTGGAGATTTTCTCCGCTCAGGGACTGGGTGTTGTGTTGCCCTAATCATCATTTCATCCTCATCACTGACACGCAAGTCGCCTAATGTGGCATCGAATGAAATAAGACTTGCATTTGGCGACCGAACTTCCCGAATAGGGGCCTCTGGGCCAACGATGCCATATGCTCATTTCATTTCATTAACAACAATGCCTTCAGTATTCATATGGGAAGCAATCTCAGCCTTGCTGCTGGTATACGAACTCTTCAAAGCGGTAAAACTGAATTTATTTCAAAAGGATCTCACCCAGGTTAACCAGATTTTCCTGACACTTGCTAGGACACTAGCAACTGACAAAGTTGTAATGGGGAAGTAAAAATATCTCTCAAAAATTGTTATTAACAATAGTAATATCCAGTTACCATAGAAATGTGGGAGGAAAACAAAAAAAATCAAAGTCTCTAAAATAATTAAAAGGTAAGGAAATAAGACACCATAGCAAGAGAATTTTCACTATTTTATCTAGCATTTTTGTACATTGGTTGAAGCTATTTTGAGTAGTCAGTCTCTCCTAAGAGTGGAAAAATACAGAAGCGCAAGAGAATTAATACTGTAAGTGCGAAGATAATTTTACTGTAAAAATTACATGTCAAGTTTTACAAAAACCACAGATTGTTCCAAGTTTCATTAAGAGTAGTACCTCTACTGTAACAACCACCACCACAACCACTTCCTACAACCAAATTCTAGTACGTATTAACACAACAAACAGTAAATATTATTATATCACATTCTACATCACTAGCCGTCATGCATTAAAGTTAAGGGGAAAATATGGTTTACAATGCATGGTAACTAATGAAAGTCTACAATGTATTAACAACCCCTAACTTACGTTATTCTGGTGTCCTGTGTCTCCTAAATGTAATGATTCTATAACAATGATGAAATTTTCTTTCATGTAGCCAGGATTCTGTTTGCCACCACCAACAGCAGTTTGAAGCAAGCATGATGAAAAACAGAAAGAACACCACGGCACAATTAGTGGGAAAATATATTTGAAGGAACATGAAAAATGGGAATGCAGGTGAGAAAGAGCAGCAGACTTCTTAACTTCAGAACCTGTGGACAAAATAAGCACACAAAAATAGAGAAACAGCTTGCCACAAAGCATTTCACTCACATTGTGTTGGTCACCTTTGTCTCCCACGTGCAATGTTTCAATTACCAGGAGAAACTTTTCTTTCATGTAATGAGGATTCTGAAATTTGAAAAATAAAATGACATAATTTAAACAAATCTCAAAGCATTCTATCTGACAGAAGAAGCAGCCCGGAAAGAACAACAAATTTTAAAAAGTCATAGTGGTGTGTACATGAGATGGCTTACACAAATGGTATCAGATTTCAGCTTTTCAGGTCAAAGATTTCCTTCCTTCAGAGGTGAAGTGAAAGTGACTACAGGATGAGGGGTGAAGAACATGGAGAAAATAGGGCAAGGCAAGTGAAGTTCTGCAACTGATTCTGGGAGGAATAAAGCAAGGACTGCAAACAGAGGGGAAAGTGAACCTTCTGACACCAAAAGCATATTTTGTTTTTATCAACCATATCATCATTTTCTCAATGACACACAATAAAAACTTTCTTATTTACAGTTGTTCACTCTATATAAGTGAAAATATAACAATAAATCAATTTAAACATCCTAGCTGCTTCTCCTGCTGGATACTGAAAATAATGCAATATTTCTTTCTTGCAACAGAATAAAATACTCTATTCCCTGTCCTGCTCTTCCAAGTAAAGCCATACTAAGTGTATTTTATTTGTCCCACTGCTTTTTCTGCCATGGGGAAAGTGGCATGTCATTATGCCAAGTATTGCAACACCAATATCTAATTACTTGCCATGTGATCAACATATATAGATACTCTATTACAAATTTAATATTTCAGTCTAAAACTTGTTGCACTACTACTTTCTCCATTCAATTACTACTAACAATTAAAGCATCCTGAATGGAAGTCTATGTAATATTCCAAATTTCTGATATTTATATCAAGGAGTGCTCCACAGCTGCACAGACAGACACCATAAAAAAGCTAAAAATCATCTTCAAATGTATTACGTTATCCTTTAGAAAAATATTCAGTCTACCAACTGATGTGATTCAGCCTACTACAGCTCCCCTCCTTCCCAACCTCTTCACCTAGGAGTAGCACTTGCACCTTCTCTCCTCACTTACTTGTTGGAAATTTTCCAATCTCTCTTTCATCCAGTAGCTTTTTGCCCAATATGGCTCCCTCTAGTATTATGAAGATTATTCCCCAATATCTTAACATGTCCTATCATCCTGTACTTTCTTCTAGTCAGTGTTTTCCACACAATTCTATGCCTGCCAATTCTGCAAAGAACTTCATTTCTTATCAGTTCACTTCATTTTCAGCATCATTCCATAACACCATATCTCAAACACCTCCGTTATCTTCTTTCCCTGGTCTCTCATTGCCAACTTCCATATAATCCTGTGCTCCAGGCTGCATATTTCTCAAAGTAGGGCCTTTGGTTGATACGACTATTTCTTTTAGTGAGGATGCTCTTTTTCTGTGCTAGAATGCTTCTCATATCCAGCTTGCTTTGCTCTCATGTATCGTTTTACCTCTGAGGAAGCAAAATTGCTCCACTTTGTCTACTATGTAATCTCTAATTTTGATGTAAATTTTATGACCAATCTCCTTTCTGCTACTCCTCATTATATCCATCTTTCTTTGACTTACTCTCAGTCCATACTCTGTGTTCATGGGACTGTTAATACCATTCAACACACCCTGCAATTCTCTCTCATTTTCACTGAGGACAGCAGAGCAGTGCCATCAATAACTTATCGTTGATCATCTTTCACCCTGAATTTTAATTCCACTCCTGAACTTTCATTTCATTCAATACTTTTTCAATGGCTCCTAAGAGGTTTTGGTCTTATATAAAATCAGAGAATAGGTCAAAATCATCTATTCACTCATCCAGTTACCATACTGGCATCGAACGTTAGATAGCACAGAGAAGTCTGAAGAACTGAATTGACTCTTTCACAATTATTTCACCTGGGTGATTGGAACATGGTCTCTCCTTTCAATCCTTGTACGAAAGTCGAAATGGAAGATACCGAGATAACCAATCATGAAATAGAAGAGAAACTACAATAGTTTAGCAGTGGAAAGGCATCAGGACCAGATGATATACCTGTAATATTCTATGGAGATCATATTAAAGAACTTGCTTCCCTTCTAGCAACAGTTTGTCCTAGATTGCTGCAGTAATAAAGGGTGCCTAGTGACTAGTGAAAAGTGCAGGCCACATGCACACAATTACAGGCCTGTATCAGCAACATCAATCTTTTGTAGCATTATGGAACATGTATTATGCTGAAGAATTATGACTTTTTGGAGAACAAAAAACTCCTCTGCAAAAATCAACAAGGATGTTGCAAAACTCTGCTGACTGTTCCTCCACGACATCCAAAGTGCCATAGACAACACAAGCTGATGCTGTGTTCCTTGACTTCAGGAAGGCATTTTGACACCATCGTGCACTGCCATTCAGTGAAATAAATACGAGCTTATTGAGTACTGGACCAGATTTGCCACTGGATTCACAACTTCCTTGCAGATAGAACTCAAGTCATTTTTAACAAAACAAAATCAACAGATGTAAAGGTAAGTTTGGGAATACTCCAGGGAAGTGCAATTGTGACAGGACCTTTACTGTTTACAATGTATGTAAATGATCTAGTATAAGACATCAGAAGCTCTTTAAGACTGTTCGCAGACAATGCAGTTGTCTGTACGAAAGTAGCAACACCACAAGACAGTACTGATTTTCGGAGTGGCATGCAGAGGACTGATAATAGTGCAGGCTCTGGCAGTTGACCCTTAATGTAAATAAATGTAATATACTGCATAAACATAGGAAAAGGAATTCACTACTGTATATCTACACTATTGATGAGAAACTGCTGGAAACAACAACTACTGCAAAATATCTTTGCGTAACTGTCCAGAGCAACCTTAAATGGAATGACCACATAAAACAAATAGTAGGAAATGCAGATGCTAGACAGATTTACATGAAGACTGCTAAAGAAATTTAACTCCATCCATGAAGGAGGTGGCTTTCAAGCAAATTGTTCCACCAAGTCTTTAGCATTTTGGTGAACCTGGGACTCTTACCAGGTAGGACTGATAGAGGATATAGAGAAGCTCCAACAAAGAACGAAGCATTTCACCACGGGATCATTTTCCGGCACGAGCGTATCACAAAGATGCTCAACAAACTCCAGTGGCACACACTACAAGAGAAGCATTGTGCATCAAGGAGAAAGGTTTAACATTGTAATTTTGAGAGAGTATTTTCTAGAAAGAGTCAGAAAACTTATTACTTCCTCCCACATGCACCTCATGAAATGAACATGATGTAAAAATTCGAGAATACAGAAGATTACTGACAATCACTGCTCCCATGCCCCATCTGGAGTGGAACAGGGAAGGGGGTGGGGGAGATCTGTTAGTGGTACGAGAAGTACCCTCCATCACACACACCATTAGGTAGCTCTCAAAATATGATGTAGATGTAGACATACTAAATATGTATGTCAGAAAGACTGCATCCTCACCTTACATCTTTTCCAATCAGAGCACTATTCCTACACCACTTCCTCTTAATTCTTGAGCAGTGCATTTGCTACACTAGTCACAATTTATTGCAGAACTTAAGGAGCTTCTCTCCTTTCTCATACATGTTGCCAAGATAGTATTGTCTATTAAATATGTTCTTAACACTGTTCCCTACAACAGTGTTCATATTCCTCACAAGTATTAGATTGTCATCTCCCTTTACATACAACATTACACATCCTCAAATACTTTCTCTACCTCTTCATTTCCTGCTTGTGGCTTCAGTATGTGTACCTCGACTACTGTTCTTGATGTTTGTCCTGCTGCAGATTCTGATGAGAATAATCCTTTAAGTGAATTGTTCATGGCAACTTACTCTTTTCACTACCTTCCTATACATTTCTCACAGGCTATTCTAATTGAGCTGAAACACTGGAAGAAAAAAAGTAATTTAATTTTTTTCTAATTACTTTTTTTCTTATTTCACTTCACACACACACACACACACACACACACACACACACACACACACGTACGTACGTACGCACGCACGCACGAGACAGAGAGAGAGAGAGAGAGAGAGAGAGAGAGAGAGAGAGAGAGAGAGAGAGATTCTATTAATCACAGAAAGAGACTACAGATCTTATACTTACAGATATGACTGTTTTGCAATAAGGATAAGCATTCCATGCCTCTTCATGAATTTCTAGAGAGCCCTTTGGTGCAAGTAGCCTTATAAAGGCTGGAACTTTACTGGAAGAGAAATAAAATAAATCTGTTAGCAAGATGTGTGCACAAAAAGTTCATCAGATCTAAAAAAATTACTCTATGGCAAATTAATAAACTGTTTTGCATTTTAAAAGTTTATCAACAACAGATGTGCATCAATGAACAGCATAGGTTCAGTATTTAACTTGATGATGATGGTAATAATAATAGTAATTGTAGCAGCAGCATCAAACTGGGGTTTTCAGAGTGAATGATTGTAACCATAAATATTCTCTTTATATTTTCAATTTTCTGATATAAATTGTTGCCTTCTGAAGTTAGTGAAGGCCATTACATAAATTCCAAGGTGGATTTTTTTTGTGGGGGGGGGGGGGGAGGGGGTGGTTTACAACCACCATGATGCAGGATCTGGCTAAACCCAACATTTTGCTGTAGTAGTGAGTGCACCAATTTTTCAGCAAGAGAAAGTTTCACCAAAATACATAGAGCATTTCTATGAAGTATCTGAACTGTCATTTTTGTCAATCAGTTCAAGGGGCTTCCATTTTAATTAATAATATGTCAAGTCACAAAAAAATAAAGGGAAATCAGAGCAGCACCTGTGTTTCAACTGTGAAATTTTAATAATTGTTATAGTAGTGGCTCCTTCCTTCAAATGACCAATATAACAAACAGGATAGTTTCAAAAAAGGAGTTGGGGATTTACTAAAATAACTGCTGTTTTCACAGATGTGAATGCCTGTATGTGAAGTTACATTGCCACTGCTGCTAGATAATAGAGAAAAGAGAACTCAGCATGTTGGTAATATTAGTCCAACATGAAGACTGCAGGATAAAAATCACTGTGTGTCCAAGAATATTAATAAATTCATTGAGCCAAACTGTACCTGACTTTTGGTCCACGAATTATGCTAAATTGAAGTGAGGAGAACCTACTCTTTGCTAAAGCCAATACACTCCTTCACAGAGCAGAAAAATGGCACACTGAATTAATGTGCAAAGAAATGATGAAAATATTCTCAATTTGGAAAAAGTAAAATACATTATTTACCATGTTGTGACCAGTTTGAACCAGCCAGCTTTCATCTTCACGCTAAAGGCACATGCTAAAAGCATGTTTCTGTTGGACTGACTATTGTTGATAATGCAATGGATACCACACACAGCATGTGTCTTTAGTCTGTTAGTCAACTTGCAGGTTGAAACTGGCTACAACATTGTGAAATTCTCATGTGACTGTGTTGCAAACAATACAAAAATAAAGAACATTGTGAATGGAAACACTGGTTTCTTTAGGGTGCTGATATAACCATGCCACAAAAATATGTCTATATTTGAAAATAATAATGTACTATTTACAGTCAGGAACTTCTGACCCCCAAGTGTGTATCCTACATTACATGATTTCATTGATAGATATTCCCAGTGTTGTGCCACTCCTGTCACAGGGGACACTCATTTTGCATTCACTGGTTTTACAGAAAATTTGACAAAGCAGCTGTAGCACAAATGAGTGTATGACGTGACACAGTTGTTACAACACTGGAATCCCATTCTAGAGGAGCACATTTCAAATCCTCATTCTACCATCCAGATGTAGGTTTACAATTGCATCCAAAAGTGGTTTAGGCAAATGCCAAGATTCTGGGCTGTTGTTTCATCTCTGTTGATATTATTGTTAATGTGGCATCAACTGCTAACTACTCTCCACCACCCATACTTCATGAGACAGTTATGAGTTTATTGATGATGTTCTCTTGGACATAGTTTGAGCTCAGCATTCTTTGTTTGGTAATTGTCTATCTGATAATTGCGACTGTGGAAGAAAAATTGAACTTTCCTGGGCATGTTTTCCCATGTAGTCTGCATGCTGTCCTGACACCATTACAAAACTTGTGGGCAACCCAGTAGAATTGAGGCTATTGCTAAAGATGTACCAACAAACAGGGCACCAACAACTTGCCACAACTTTGTAGATCAGAAATATGAGATGTTCTAGTACACCATCACAGAACACACAAGCCTAAAAACAATCTGACATTTGCATCAAGGTTTTCATAATATTTAGTTTGATCCCTGTATTAACAAAGGGCACACCGAGGGTCTCTTTCAGTCAGAAAGGTGATGGTTTGTAATAATTTGAGGGAAGTCATGTAGTGGAATCAAAGTTATATCTTGGATACCCAGATGTTCAAGATCTTCTACTGCTCTTAATCTACACTGTTCAAAACTATTAGGGGAATACATATATCAATGTCCACTGTGTTAAATCTATTTTGATACAGGCAGTACCTGTAGTCTCATTGCATAGCTTGAGATCTGCACTTCCATGTACAACAATTAAAATCATCTGTCATCTGTTGGCTGCATTGTGAATTCCAGTGTTAGGTGGCTCTTAAGAAAGTGAATATCTGTGTCCCAGCATTTTCCAGTAAAGTACACAGGTGGCAGTTATTCGTGGACATTGTATTGGTTGGTTGGTTTAAAAGAGGGAGGGAGGGACCAAACTGCTAGGTCATTGGTCCCTTGTTCCAATTAAAATAATTCCACAAGGGTGGGAGCAAAATAATCGAGACATACAAAACACAGGTAGAAGGAAGGAGAAAACCACAAGAATGACAGAAGTGCAAGAAACACTAAAATGGAAAAAATTGGACAAGAAAACCACAGAGAGATGCAAGAAACATGTAGCAGAAATCAAAACAAGAGAGCACATTACCATGGCTGGCTGGCCGTGAGAATAAAAGTGAGAAGCCAGCCACTCTGCTACACATTAAAAACTCCACCCTAAAAGCACTAGGGTGGAGGGCCAGAGGGACAAAGGACATGCACTAAAACTTAGATCAAATGATAAAACCCACCCTCACGAATAAAATTAAAACGAAAGCTGCTGCTGAGGCACTGTCGTCCAATATTGAAGGTAGGGTGCTGGGAAAGTTAAAAGTCTGCCGCAGAGTGGCTAAAAGTGGGCAGTGCAGCAAGAGGTCGATGACTGTCATTTGTCAGCCACAGTGACACTGAGGTGGGTCCTCGCGATGGAGGAGGTAACCATGCGTTAGCCACATATGGCCAATGTGGAGCCGGCAGAGGACAACTGCTTCGCTGTGAGAGGACCGCATGGAAGACTTCCACACGGTTGTAGTCTCCTTAATGATACTCAGTTTGTTGTTTGTACTGTCATGCCATTAGGTCTCCCAAAGCCGAAAAACCATGCGGTGTAAGACAGAACGTAGGTCAGTTTTGGAGATGCCCATCTCCAGAAGCGGTTTCCAAGTAGCCTGTTTGGCCATCCTGCCATCTGCCACATGCCATATGGCAAGGAGTGCTGTTCAATATGTCCTCCACGAACATACGCAAAGCATTTGAGACCATCAGCCATCGGTGTAAACCACTTCATGGTCCCGGTACATGTCAAGAATCGAGAGGAAGTGATAGCAGAGACCCGCAGGATTAACGGAGTCCTTAGGGCCATGAGAAAGGTCCAGAAGAATCTGCAGCCTAGGTGTCCACCACGGAGGTGTACGTGAATGGATGTCGAGGAGAGGTGGTAACAGAAAGGACTCCAGTTCAGACAAAAGGGACCAGATGCGAACTGCAATCTTAAGCCCTGACCTGAGCCACTGAAGCAGGAGATGAACTGCCGTGGTTGGGAAAAGCAGACTGTATTCAGATGCGCAGAAGAACTATGAACGTGTGCAACATAAGTTGTGAGCAGTTGTGCATGCCTAACCTTCAATGGAGGGACTCCGACATCCAGCAGGCCACTGGTCACCGGATTCGTTCTAAAAGGTCCCATCGCTAGGCAAATGCCACAGTGGTGCACTGGGTCGAGTAAATGCAACGCTGAGGGCACAGCTGAAACGTAAACTAGACTCCCATGGTCAAGGCGAGATTGAACAAGAGTTCTGTAGAGCAGCAGCAGTGTAGAGCGATCTGTACCCCAGTTGGTGCTGCTCAGGCAGCAGAGGGCATTGAGGTGCTGCCAGCACTGCCACTGGAGCTGACGAAGTTGAAGTAACCAAGTCAATTGGTAGTCAAAAACCAGTCCTAAGAATCGATATTTCTCCAGTACAGTGAGTGGATCGTCATTAAGGTAAAATTGTGATTCTGGATGAATGGCACAACGCCGACTGAAATGCATCGCACATGACTTTGTGGCTGAAAACTTTAAGCCGTGGTCTAGGGCCTATGAACGCGCCTTGTGAATGGCTCCCTGCAGGCGCCGCTCAGCAACATTAGTACTGGAGGAGCAGTACGAAATGCAGAAGTCATCTGCATACAGAGAAGGTGAGACCAATGGCCCTACAACTGCTGCTAGACCATTAATAGCCACTAAAAATAGAGACTCAGTACGGAGCCCTGCGGAACGCCATTCTCCTGAATACAGGGGGAACTATGGAAGGCACCGACTTGGACAGGGAAAGTCAGTGTGACAGGAAGCTTTCGATGAAAATTGGGAGTGGGCCCCAGAGACCCCACTTATACAATGTGGCAAGGATATTACGTCACCAGGTCATGTCGTATGCTTTACGTAAGTAAGAAGGACGGCAAACAGATGTTGGCATCTGGAGAAGTCTGTTCAGATGGCACACTCGAGGGGGACAAGATTATCAGTGGTAGAGCGACCCTGATGGAAGATGCCCTGACATGGAGCCAGTAGGCCACGTAACTCCAGGACCCAACCCAACCACTCATGCACCATATGTTCCAGCAGCTTACACAGAAAGTTCGTGAGGCAGTGGGGGTCGGTAGCTATCAACATAAAGTGAGTTTTGACCGGTTTGAGCTCCAGAATGATGGTGCTCTCCTACCACTGCAATGGAAAGACACCACTCCACCAGATCCGGTTGAAGATGACGAGGAGATGTCGCTTGTAGTCAGATGAGAGATGTTTAATCAATTGTCTGTGGATTCAATCTGGCCGAGGAGCTGTGTCAGGGCAATATGCATGGGCACTTAGGAGCTCCCACTTTGGAAATGGCGTGTTATAGGTGTGGCGTGTAGTGAACAAGAGGACTTTCCTTTCCATCCACCATTTGAGGGTGTGAAAGGCTGGGGGGTAGTTCTCTGACGCAGAGGCTCGAGCATAGTGCTAAGCAGAGTGCTCGGCAATTGCATTTGCGTCACTAGGTAACACATCATTAATGTTAATGTCCAAAAAGACATCTGATCTTCATCCAGACTTGGGAAGGTGATATATGGCATCCAATGGTCGACATGTACCTCTCCCAACACTCCTGTTTCTGTTGTTTTATAAGCTGGCGAATGCGAACACAGAGCCACTTAATGGCTATTAAGTGGTCTAGGGAAGGGTGTCACTTATGTTGCTGTAGAGCTTGCTGACACTCTTTAATTGCCTCAGCGACTTCCGCCGGCCACCAAGGGACTGTCTTTTGCCGGGGGCACCCTAAAGAATGAAGGATCGCATTTTCCGCCGCAGAAACAATCGTTGTAGTGACGTGCTCAACGAAAAAAATCGATGGCTCCATGTGGGGGAGATTCAGTGGTGGCACCAGAAGAGAAGACTTCCCAGTCTGCCTTGTTTAAAGCCCATCTGGGTAGGCATCTGTGGGCATGACGCCAGGGGAGTGACAGGAAGGTGGGGAAGTGGTCACTACCACACAGGTCATCATTTGCTCTCCAGTGGATATATGGGAGAAAGCCAGGACTCAAACCAAGAGATCAATGGCTGAATATAGGCCATGTGCCATAACGGAAAGTGTGGGGGCACCTGTAAACCTGTATTTAAGAGACAGAGGTCGAGTTATGATAGTAAATTTTCGACCTCCCTACCTCAACCTATAAGCAGGACGCCACCCAAACTAAGAGTTATTGCACATTAAAATCTCCCAGAAGTGGGAAAGGTTTAGGGAGTTGGCCAATCAGTGTAGCCAATATGTTCAGGTCATCTGAAGGAAGATATACATTGCAGACAGTTATTTCCTGCATTGTTCTTATCCTGCCAGCCAAAGCTTCAAAGAGGGGTTTGAAGGGGCACAAGCTCACTACATACTGAGTTCAGGACATAGATGCAAACTCCACCAGACACATTGTTGTTGTCGCTACAGTTCCTGTAATATCCCTTATAACTGAGGAGGGTCACATTTCTTAACACTGAAGTTAGACCTTGATTGCTTGGAGACTGCTGGTGTTTAACCACCAGCAAGAGATGATTTACTATGCTTCATGGTGTGCCATCTGCCCTGACGGCATCCACTCCGATCAGGGGCCCTACCCACGGGCGCCACCCAGCGGCAGCAAAGGCCACCTGACAGGATGGCAATTGCTGGGAGTCCCAATGCCCCAGGGTAATGGGCATCTACTCCTTGGCATACGTGGGGACTTAATGGCACAGGCATCAGCAGAGCAATCTCTGTGTGGTCAGGGGGCTACAACCAACGGGGTACATGGTGGCCACACCACAATGGACTGGCTACCATGCTGGAAATCTGGTGCAAATGAGCTAAGAAGTCCATTATCGTTGACAGCACAGAAAACGATACTGCACAGATGATGGAGGAAAACTCACCCAGGAGGGTGACCTCACCCTACAGCTGGAGAATGAGTGGAAGTGAAGATCCACATTGATGGAGGATGTGAAAGATCTCAGTGCATGATGGACACTATGCACCATGTAAGGCACTCTTCGGGAAAATTTTGAAAAATGGAGGTCAAACCCTACAGGGGACCATCACATCAAGGCTGAAATATATGAGAGTCCTTTTTGTTGCCTCTTACGGTGGCAGGAATACCTCGGTCCTATTCTAACGCCCGGAACCGCATTGGGGGGGGCATTGTATTAAACCAAGCATATGCAATGCGACATCTTGACTCAGGATAAGTTGCATAAGGGCAGTCAGTTTGATCGAAAAAGAATGGACATTCTGTCATGTTACTGCAGATGCAAATGACACTCTGGGCGTCATCCACAGGTTGTGAACATACTACATGGAGGCATGCCAATACACAAGATAAGCTGGACAAGGTTGCTGACGTATTACAACTACATGTAATGACTGATGTCTGGCTATCTCTGCATCATACAGATACCGTCAGCACTGCAAAATGACCTAAGGCGGGCCATAGGAGCCACTGTGTCCAATAAGATTGTAAAGAACAGGTTACGAGAAAGGACCTTACAACAGAGGTATCTTGTTCAAGCAGAGGCATCCTGTTTAAGTACTCTACTGGACATGACATCATCTTGCAGCTTGTCTTCAGACCTGCCATTCTCACACTAAGTGACAGCTACTTCATTGGTGAAATACATTATTCGCAGATGAGTGAAGATACCGTCAATGCAAGGTGATAGCTGTGTTCATGTGCAGAGGTACGTGGTGAGCAGTACCTGCCAAATGTTGTCCAGCAAATAGAGTTGTCTATGTTTCTGTTACATTGTGGGGATCCTGTGCTGATAGCCATGTGGATCTCCTTGTCCACAGTCACCTTACTGTCAGGCACTACAGCAAACAGATCCTGTTGAACCATGTGGCAGTTGCTGCATTTGGTAGTGGCCATGTAGCGAGTGTCAGCACGGATGTCTTGCAAAGCCTGGACATTGAGGTAACGGAATGGCCAGAGCTGAGTCCCGACCTAAATCCCATCTTTTATGTGTGGGGCCTGCTTGACAGATGTGTTTGTGGACGTCCTGTTCCACCACAGACTCTCCAAGCATACGCATGGGCTCTCTGAAGGCTGGGAACTTATACCACAGGATTAACTCGACAGACTTTTACAGAGCTCACAGATGGCATACACATTACGGAAGCTCTCTAAAGTCCAGAGAAAAGCATCCACGATCATGGGATGTTTTTGATACTTGTCAGTCATTTCAATTCTTTTCATATAAGCGACTGAGGATGTAATGTTGTTTTGTAGTGCACTTAATTTGTGTAGATTAAGATACAAACTGGTAACTTACCCAGTCCTCAATTATTGCTTAGTGGATTTAGGGCACACACTCACAGTCATATTGGTTTATGGCATAAAGTCAAGCACCGGCATGCCAGTCGGGAACATGAGAGCAGAGAGGGCTGTGAAGAACCCGTCAGCCAATTGCACCCTGACCGAACCCTCCCCAGGATGACAAAGTGACAGCAGCAGCCTCTATGCAAAGAGAACATAGGCACTTCACGCGACTGGCCGTGGCCCAGTTCTACAGAAGCTTCATGGTTAGTGGCCTGAATAGAAGAGTCACTTCACATGGCCGAAATACTAAATGTCTTTTTCCAAAGCTGTTTCACAGAGGAAGACTGCACTGTAGTTCCTTCTCTAGATCGTCGCACAGATGACAAAATGGTAGATATCGAAATAGACGACAGAGGGATAGAGAAACAATTAAAATCGCTCAAAACAGGAAAGGCCGCTTGACCTGATAGGATACCAGTTCGATTTTACACAGAGTACACGAAGGAACTTGCCCCTCTTCTTGCAGTGGTGTACCGTAGGTCTCTAGAAGAGCGTAGCGTTCCAAAGGATTGGAAAAGGGCACAGGTCATCCCTGTTTTCAAGAAGGGACGTCGAACAGATGTGAGGAACTATAGACCTATATCTCTAACGTCGATCAGTTGTAGAATTTTGGAACACGTATTATGTTCGAGTATAATGACTTTTCTGGAGACTAGAAATCTATTCTGTAGGAATCAGCATGGGTTTCGAAAAAGACTGTCGTGTGAAACCCAGCTCGCACTATTCGTCCACGAGACTCAGAGGGCCATAGACACGGGTTCACAGGTAGATGCCGTGTTTCTTGACTTCCGCAAGGCGTTCGATACAGTTCCCCACAGTCGTTTAATGAACAAAGTAAGAGCATATGGACTATCAGACCAATTGTGTGATTGGATTGAAGAGTTCCTAGATAACAGAACGCAGCATGTCATTCTCAATGGAGAGAAGTCTTCCGAAGTAAGAGTGATTTCAGGTGTGCTGCAGGGGAGTGTCATAGGACCGTTGCTATTCACAATATACATAAATGACCTTGTGGATGACATCGGAAGTTCACTGAGGCTTTTTGCAGATGATGCTGTGGTGTATCGAGAGGTTGTAACAATGGAAATTTGTACTGAAATGCAGGAGGATCTGCAGCGAATTGACGCATGGTGCAGGGAATGGCAATTCAATTTCAATGTAGACAAGTGTAATGTGCTGCAAATACATAGAAAGATAGATCCCTTATCATTTAGCTACAAAATAGGAGGTCACAACTGGAAGCAGTTAATTCCATAAATTATCTGGGAGTACGCATTAGGAGTGATTTAAAATGGAATGATCATATAAAGTTGATCGTCGGTAAAGCAGATGCCAGACTTAAATTCATTGGAAGAATCCTAAGGAAATGCAATCCGAAAACAAAGGAAGTGGGTTACAGTACGCTTGTTCGCTCACTGCTTGAATACTGCTCAACAGTGTGGGATCCGTACCAGATAGGGTTGATAGAAGAGAGAGAGCATATCCAACGGAGAGCAGCGCACTTCATTACAGGATCATTTATTAATCGCGAAAGCATTACGGAGATGATAGATAAACTTCAGTGGAAGACTCTACAGGAGAGACGCTCAGTAGCTCGGTACAGGCTTTTGTGAAAGTTTCGAGAACATACATGCACCGAGGAGTCAAGCAGTATATTGCTCCCTCCTACGTATATCTCGCAAAGAAACGATGAGGATAAAATCAGAGACAATCCTTCTTTCCACGAACAATACGAGACTGGAATAGAAGGGAAACCGATAGAGGTACTCAGGGTACCCTCCGCCACACATCGTCAGGTGGCTTGCGGAGTATGGAAGTAGATGTAGATGCAGATATATTACTTCACTTGTATCAGGAACTGTATATACTGAAGAGATTTCTTATCTGCTTATCACCCTTTGCTTCCGGCACTTCTGTGTTATTGTCGAAGTTAAGTATTGTCATTGTTCATTTAGTAATAAAACTCATTAATATGATTTATCTGAATATTGTCTAATGATCTGAGAAGGCAGGCTTCCTAGACTACACATGTTTGACGTCAAGGCAGGATTCAACAGTATTTCCCTAATTCTTTTGAGCAATTTATATAAATGAGTTAGGTGGCAGTCTGAACAGACCTTTTTGCAAATGGTACTATAATTTACTGTGGAGTAAAATCACCAGATGACCAAAATGCATTATAAAAATTAGGAAGACAATACTGCATGTTGCAAGAAGTGGCAGCTCACGTTTAACAATGAAAGACGTGATGTCCACTACATGAGTGCTGTACTATAAAGTTTCATATTTTAGTTAGATGATAACACAAATTTAATGTGTGCAATTTCAGCTAAATGCTTACCAGTTAGAACTACGAACAACATAAACCGACTGGAACCACCACATAGAAAATTCTGTGGGGAAAGAGAAAAACAAAGTGTTTTTGTCCATCCGTCTGTCTTCTGGAGTACTGGTGTGCAGTATGGAATTCTTACCCTATAGGATTCACAGTGGACATCGCAGATGTTTAAAGAGGGCAACTCACTTTTCATTACTGTGAAGTACAGTAGTGTGTGTCACAAATACAATAAGTGAGTTGGGTGGCCATCATTACAACAGAAGCGTTTTTCATTGTTGCGAAATCTTTTCACACAATTACAACAAAAGCGTTTCTCCTCTGAATGCCAAAATAATATACTGACTCCCACCCACCTTACAAAGAAAGAATTGATCACTGTGATAAAATAAGAGGAATCAGATCGGCCACAGAGAAATTGAGATGTTCATTTTTCCTGCAGAGAAGTAGTCTGAAAGTCCTAAGGGGCAAAGTTCCACAGGGTTAACTTCGAGATTAGAGAGAGCTCTACACCCACACTCCGCCCCTTCCCGTCAGCTGAATTAAGTGAGATGTCTATAAACGGGCGACAAAACCGACAGACGCGAATCGGGCCGGGCGCTAAATCAATAGGCCGTGCAGCGGCAGGTTGAGGCTCGGGTTCACGTACTCCGGGGATGCCACGCACCCTATTTCCTTGTAAGGCCACAAATCGATGGCCCGAGTCGCGCCGTGCCGCCCCAGAATTCGTCCAGCGCCTTGACGCCGCTGCAGTCACACCTGGCCGGCACGCTGGCGCTCAGCTGCAGAGGGGCAAGGCGCCGGCACAGGTCGGGGCTCATCCCAGGCTGTCCCCGCCCCCTGGCCGTGGCTGACGTCAGCGATAGCAGATCCGCGCTGCGCCGCGCCGCGTGAAGTGCCCTCTGACGTCATCCCGCGCGTGCTGATGGCGGTATCCCACACCGCCGCCCGCATACAACGCGCTCACTTCGGCCGCTCTTCAAATTATTTCGTACACCGCAGCAAACAACACAGTGTGTTTAAGAAAGAATGATTTGACTTCAAAATTCCAAATTGACTGATAAAAAACCTACTACAAATATGAGAAATTACAAAACACAAAATCTTACAAGTTTTTGCTACGCTATTACAAATGCTGTAAGTGTCCGTCAGCAACAGCACGAACAAAATCTAAACGATAGCTAAATTCGTCATAAACTTCACACAATAACCTGCTCTTGCAGAAGTTATGAGGGTTGTTATTCTGTTCTTGCTTTCTTATATGTCACAAGGTAGACAAGAGATGAACACACGTTCACTAGCATATCTCTGTACGGGGAAAAAAAATCGCATGGTGTCGTATCTGGCGATCTTTGAGGCCAAGAATGAAAGGCTGTCTCTCGGGATCCCGCGCGTTGAGCTATCTTCAAACGCTGCAGAACTGGCTTTTCCCACAACTTCAGAAGGCTTTATTTTTTAAAAGGATGGAGCTCCACTACACTGTCAGTCGCTCAATGACACACTGGCTCAATGCTGGATAGGGCCCACGGGACCCCAAAACACTACCCCTGAGTTCCTGGCCTCCGAGATCGCCAGATATGACCACATACGACATATGCAATTGAAAGTGTGTTCATCTCCCTTCTACCTCGTAACACAAAAGTGAAGAACAGAATAACAGTCATCATAACTTCTGTAAAAGCATATATACACATTGTTTAAAGTTTATGACAAATTTTACAGTCGTCTAGATGTTGCTCGTGCTGCTGGTGGTGGACACAGAGCATTTGTAACAGCACTGCTAAAAACGAAGATTCTGTGAATACTTTACCCCAGGTCTGTAGTATGTTTTTATTAATAAATACGGACCTTTGAAATCAGGTCATTCTTTTCTAAATGCCCTGTACTTCACGACGTTCGAGGGCGTCCTTCGACTTTTGGAGTCCTTCAATAAACCATAGTGTGTGTCAATCTATTACGATGTCGCTGCTTCTCGCTTCACTATCTCCGACAAATCTCACCCAACCTTTACCCATACACTTTTGAAATCCCCTTCCCGCATTTCCCGTATGGCTATCGCAACATGGACGTCCTTAAGGAGGACAACTCGCTTTCTTCTTTCAGGCGGATACCATTCTTATTTCTGCTGTCTAATTTTCTCCATCCTCTCTGACCGTAACAAACTAGACATTTCGTTTAGGCTGCGTCTACCCCTTCCTATTTATTCTTATATAACCAACAATTCAGTCCTAACGCATAATATCCATCCTATAAAACGCCACTTATTTTGCTCCCGGAGAACATTTTGAATGTGTTAAATCTCTTCAGACTCTTTTTTAACACCAAAAACCTACCATCTGCAAATACGAGTGCACCACAACAATTTTCTTAGAGATAATTAGACTATTGATTGAAATGGGAAGGCCACTGTCAATCCGAATGACATTTTCTTGACATAGGAGCACCTCATTGTAGAACCAAAATCACTACTGAAACTAATGTATCGACAATCACAGCAGCTATCCTCTTCATGGCTCTGAAGAGAACCGCTGCAAAGACGGTGAACTGTCTGTTTTAATAGTGATTTTCGTTTCAGATTAACGCGCTCTAATACCAACAGGATTTTGCACAAATAAGGTTCTTGTTGGGCTGTACATCTGTACTTCAAAGTAGACTTAAGCCTCTTGGTTTCAACGTCGAGATTATAGACGTCATTTAAATATAAAATTCAATAACCTACACGTACACTGACGGAAAAAATCGCAGCACCATAAAATAATGTAGAGTAATGAGATTCCGAGGAAACATTTGTCTAGATTTTTTGATTACTATTATTTAATCGCATGGCTAGGGTGCCCCGTCGGGCAGACCGTTCGCCGGGTGCCGGTCTGCCAAATTTGACGCCACTTCGGCGACCTCAGTCGATGAGGGTGAAAGGATGATGATGACAGCGCAACACCCAACACCCAGTCCCTGGGCGGAGAAAATTCCCCGACCCAGCCGAGAATCGAACCCGGGCCCAGAGGACTGAATCAGTCACGCTGACCATTCAGCTACCGGGGGCAGACTGTCTAGATAACATATTTAAATGATTAACATTGTAAGATCACAAGTTAATGTAAGCACGAGGTAAGTCATTGCAACTGTGAAATGCTGGTACATTAATAACCGGTGTAACCACCAGAATGTTGAATGCAAGCATGCACACATGCATGCATTGTGCTGTACAGGTGCTGGATGTCAGTTTGGGTCGTGGAGTTCCATGCGTGTTGCACGTAGTCGATCAGTAGAGGGACGGCTAATGCTGGTTGCGGATGACCATCGAGTTGTCCGATGTTTTATCATATGTGCTCGGCTGGACACAGATCTGGTGATCAAGCAGGCCAAGGCAACATGTCTACACTCTGTAGAGCATGTTGGGTTACAATAGTTTTATGTAGGTGAGCGTTATCCTATTGGAAAACACCCCTTGGAATGTTCATGAATGGCAGCACAACACGTCGCATCATCCGACTGACGTACTAATTTGCAGTCATGGTACTTGGGATAAACACGAGAGTACTCTTGCTCTCACACGAAATCGCACAGCAAAACGTACCTCCAGGTGTAGGTTCAGTCTAGCGAGAAGACAGGTAGGTTGCAGGCTCTCAACTGGCCGCCTCCTATCAACACACGGCCATCACTGGCACCGAGGCAAGACCAGCTTTTATTAGAAAACTTAACAGACCTCCGCCCTGCCCTCCGACGAGCTCTCGCTCCACCCCCACTGAAGTCGCAAATGGCGGTGGTTTGGGATCGGTGGAACACATGTTACAGGGCGTCTGGCTCGGACCTGTCCTTGAAGTTAGCGATTTGTAATAGTTCATTGTGTCACTGTGGTGCGAACTTCAGCTCAATTTGGTGCTGCGTATGCAGTACGATGCGCCAGAGCCATACGCCGAACACGATGTCTTCCCTCTCGGTAGTGGGACGTGGTTGTTCAGAGCCCGGTCTTATTGCGACCGTATATTCCTGTGAGCACTGCTGCCAGTAATCATGTCTAGTGGCTACATTCTGTCAAGTCTTTCTGCAATAATGCAGAATGACACCTAGCTTCTAGTAGCCCCATTACACGATCTCGTTCAAACTCAGCGAGGTGTTGATAAAGGTGTCTTTGTCGCATTAAAGGCATTCCTGGCTAACCAGCTCCCCATATCCAACCTCAAAGGTAACTAATGCTCACGAGCGTTACAGCATGTGTTAAGGCAAACCTGATTTGCATCCCTATATTAGCACTACTAGCGCCACCCTTATGCGACTGACGCAAAATTTCAACACACATCTTTCAGACGCAGAAACACTTCTTCGAACTTTCGATTATGTCGCACAACTCCCTTGCTTGCACTTTTTTTCCGTCAGTCTATAAATGTGATTGCCGTGTGGTCTTAAGTATTCATGAATTCCAACGACACCCTCGTTAGACAAAATCGTCGTCAGCTATCTGATAAAGCTGCTGACACTATGAGCGAGTATGATACTGGAATATTTCATGTCTCCGGGTACAATTACCACATCGCCGGCAAAACGAAGAGTACAGAAGCAATGTACAGAGTGAAAACTGATTTGTTACAGATTACGACCTACAGTATGGGTTCTTTTTGTACTTGAGTTAAAGTATGGTTAACCCGTCACATAGTGAGGAGGAACAAGCGCTGTAACATTGTAAGAGGTACAGAGGCGAGCGAGTGTGATTATGTTTGGTTTGTGGGGGAACTCGTGTGCGATCATCAGCGCCCGTACACGGTCCAATTTTTACACGGTCCAATTTTTACACAGTCCAATTTTTACACAGTCCAATTTTTACACAGTCCAATTTTTACACAGTCCAATTTTTACACAGTCCAATTTTTACACAGTCCAATTTTTACACAGTCCAATTTTTACACAGTCCAATTTTTACACAGTCCAATTTTTACACAGTCCAATTTTTACACAGTCCAATTTTTACACAGTCCATCTAACCACTGTCGCGAATGATGACGATGAAATGATGACACCACAAATACTCAGTCCTAGGACAGAGAAAATCCCCAACCCGGCTGGGAATCGAATCCAAGACGCTGTTATCCAGAGGCAGCAGCGAGTGACTGTCGGGGCTTACCCCAGTTCACTAGTAGCAGCGTCACGCCATCATAATGCGTCTGTGCTTACCATACGATGGATTGCACCATAAGATAACAGTAGAATTAAAATAACTTTTCCAAACTTAGTGTATGCTTCAGTATATTAATGTTATTTACTAAAAACCAAATTTGGACTGAAAACGTGCCTATTCATGGTAGATTAAGTATCATTTGTATTTCTAATAGAAAGTTGTAATTACAGCATTCAATTGCACTGATGCTGTAACACAGTTGTCCCATGTTTCAAGGCTGTATTGTACATAACAATGATTACACGCAATCTTGAAGAGGCAATTCAGAGGTCATGTACTCCTGTCGGTTCTGTTATAAACATTCTAACCGGCAAAATTAAATGCAACCTAACTAAAACTTTTTCAGTAACTACAGCAAACTTAATTTATATACAAATTAAGAAGACTCAAATTGTTAAACGACAGAACTACTAATACGTGTCCGAGAAAGGGGTCAATTAGACACTGCTAAGCTAACTTCGCCTGTGGCGGTTGATAGATGTTCTGTTCGGCGGTCCCCTGGGCCCCTATATAAATATAGCCAGAGAGGCAATGGGAAGAAATACTTCGCACCGAGATAATCTGTTAGCGACAATTTAACGCCCACGTGCGTTGTGCCTCTGATGATGTCAAGGGCTGAGCGGACTTTAATGCAATCAAAATTTTTGGCATTTTTTCACTGGTTTTTATAGACTTGAATGCGTTTTCGGTACAAGATGGTAGTGAGCTCCGCGAGGACTGATCGCTGAGTTCACGGAAGTAACTGTTGTATGCCGCCCGCAATGTTGACAAAACCGCGTGGCAAGCGGCGAGATTATTTTTCACTTTTAATGTGAGCAATTAACTTTTGGTGATTCAAAGTCGCGGCGATAGAGCATTTTACAAGTAACTTCCCTAGCAGTCGCCTCTGAACTGTTAGTGCTGTTTCCGTAAGGGATACTATTATATATTGTGCGTGCGAACTTTCAAAAGATACTTATAAGTGGAACTCAAAATTTATTTATAGTCATAGTCCCTTATCCAGCTGAGTAAAGTGTAAGTAGGAACATTTTCTTTCGTGAACAGAAAGGGTAATGTGGAATTGCAGACTGGAAATTATGATCAGTATGTTCTACATCGCTTTTTTGACTGACCGCAAAACTAGTTTTCAGGCTCTTGTAAACGGCGAAGGACAGTGTAGAACACACACAGCCAGTTTGAAAGTCTTTTCGTAACGACATAACGAAAAATACAGACCTTTTGGATTATTTACCCGCGCTACACAAGAGGTCAGCAACGTACAGCCACCAAGCTTTATAATTGCTTTCAGAGAAATGTTGAATTTCACGTCGTTTTGGGATAACCAAAGAGCCTCTCCGCGAAGCTTAGCCTGTGTAGATGAATACGAAAACGCCAGTGGTTAAAGTTGATTATAACTGTTACAGAGGCCAGGCGCTTAGAAGCTAAGTATGAATAAGATTTCGCGGAAACTGGCGCTATCCGGCGAATTACTGCCTAGATCTTACCCTTGTGTTGTCTCCTTCAGTCTCGTTACAGTCTTCCATCATCTAGCTAAGTAGTAAACAGTATGTCCAAGAAGGAATGGTCAGTATTCAGGAACGATCATTCGAAGCAGAAAGTCTAGTGGACATGGGCTCTAAAAGGAGCACCTCATCTTTGATACTGCGAAACAAATCTGGACTGCAGGAGTGCGTCAACATAACAGTCAGCAAATATCGACAGGATGGTCCTCTTTAGTGCTCGTAGTGATTGTTTCCCGGACGTTATGTCACATCATATATCCAACATAGATGAAGTGGCAAAGATTAACTTTCATGGGAAGTTACAAACAACACGCTAAGTGTTAAGTACTTGTAAAAGATAATATCGAAGGCTGCACTTTTACGTAACTGTCGCAAGATTAAGTGTGTAACTGAAGATGGTGTACACACAAACCGCCGGGCAGTAGTCTGATAATCCGAAGAACAGGTACTAAAAACCAAAGAAGTGCACATGTACATAATACACTGTACAGCGCCTGGTAGATGGTACTTCATACCAACATTTTCTGGACTATTCTACTCGTTCAATGAGCAAGAACGAAATGTGTAACTATATGCCTCTACACGCGTCTAATCTTTCATTCTAAGCTCTTAGTCCCTATCCGATATCTATATTGATGGTAGCAGCAGAATGTATTCCTTGAAAACATCACTAAGTTTATCCAACAGGGTTTCGAGAGAACGATGTTTTTCTTACGATTTCCATTTCAGTTCCTCGAACATTTCTGTCACACTTTATTAATCCCCCTTTACACCGTAGCTATCACCAGCGAAGTGGAGAGGATGCGCATTCGCGCGAACAATGCGCGAGGATTCGATAGTTCGTACCATCCACAGTTGTAACTGCGGATAGGCATTCGCATTGGAGCGAACGCGAGATAACTGAGCAGCTGACACGTAGATTTCCATGTCTACGAAGCTAAAATTCCGTATTTGTGGTTTTCGTATTTATATTTGCGATTTACTACAATATGCAGTTTTAGTGATGCACCGCTAATAAAGTGCTTACCTTATTCGAACACTGCTTTCCCCCAAAACTTACCAAGGTTAGAGCAAAGTCTACAAAGAAGCCATGGATTACTCGAGGAATAGGGGTATCTTGTAAAACAAAAAGAAAACTGTATCTGTCACTCCGAAACATTTCCAATGTTGATGCTATAGCACATTATAAGAAATACTGCAAAATATTAAAGACTGTAATACGGATGTCAAAGCAAATATATTACAAGGAAAAGATAGTCATATCAGATAACAAAATAAAGACAATATGGGATATAGTGAAGGAGGAGACCGGTAGAACCAGGCATGAAGAGGAACAAATAGCATTAAGAGTAAATGATACATTGGTGACAGATGTGTATAGTGTTGCAGAACTTTTTAACAAACATTTTATAACTGTTACTGACAAGATGGGGTTGTCAGGTTCGGTAGATGCTGCTATGGATTACCTTAGACCAGACATTTCAAGTAACTTCCTTAATATGAATTTGACCCTCACTACCCCAACAGAAATAATGTCCATCATAAAATCTTTAAAATCAAAAACATCTAGTGGGTATGATGAAATATCAACAAAGTTAATTAAAGAATGTGATTCTGAGCTAAGTAACATATTAAGCTATCTGTGTAACCAGTCGTTTATTAGTGGAATATTTCCTGAATGGCTGAAATATGCTGAAGTTAAGCCACTGTTTAAGAAGGGAGATAAAGAAATAGCATCAAATTTCCGTCCAATTTCACTGTTGCCAGCATTCTCAAAAATTTTCGAAAAAGTAATGTACAGTCGTCTTTATAACCATCTTATCTCAAATAACATACTGTCAAAGTCACAGTTTGGATTTCTAAAAGGTTCTGATATTGAGAAGGCTATCTACACTTACAGTGAAAATGTGCTTAATTCATTAGACAAAAAATTGCAGGCAACTGGTATATTTTGTGATCTGTCAAAGGCATTTGACTGTGTAAATCACAATATCCTTTTAAGTAAACTAGAATATTATAGTATAACAGGAAATGCTGCAAAATGGTTCAAATCTTATATCTCTGGCAGGAAACAAAGGGTGTTATTAGGAAAGAGACATGTATCAAGCTATCAGGCCTCATCCAACTGGGAACTAATTACATGTGGGGTCCCACAAGGTTCCATTTTGGGGCCCTTACTATTTCTTGTGTATATCAATGACCTTTCATCAGTAACATTACCAGATGCCAAGTTTGTTTTGTTTGCCGATGACACAAACATTGCAATAAATAGCAAGTCAAATGTAGTCTTAGAAAGATCAGCCAATAAAATATTTGTGGACATTAATCACTGGTTCCTAGCCAATTCTTTGTCACTAAACTTTGAAAAAACACACTACATGCAGTTCAGAACTTGTAAGGGGTGTCCCAAGAGTATATGTCTAACATACGATGACAAGAAGATAGAAGAAGTGGACAGTGTTAAATTCTTGGGATTACAGCTTGATAATAAATTCAACTGGGAGGAGCACACCACAGAACTGCTGAAGCGTCTTAACAAATCTCTGTTTGCAATGCGAATTTTGTCAGACATAGGGGATATAAAAATGAAAAAGCTGGCATACTATGCTTACTTTCATTCCATAATGTCATATGGGATTATTTTTTGGGGTAATTCATCAAGCCAAGCTAAAGTTTTCCGGGCACAAAAACGTGCAGTGAGAGTTATATGTGGTGTGAACTCAAGAACATCCTGCAGAAGCCTGTTTAGGGAACTAGGGATACTAACTACTGCTTCCCAATATATTTATTCCTTAATGAAATTTGTCATTAAAAATATATCACTTTTTCAAACGAACAGCTCAATTCATGGAATCAATACTAGAAATAAGAATAATCTTCACAAGGATTTAAAGTCACTTAGTCTTGTACAAAAAGGTGTGCATTATTCAGGAACACACATTTTCAATAACTTGCCAGCAGCCATAAAAATCTTAACAACCAATGAAATTCAGTTTAAGAGAAGCCTAAAGGATTTATTGGTGGCCAACTCCTTCTATTCCATTGATGAATTTCTTAGTAAAACCAACTGATTTGTATATAAGTACAACATAACTTCTGCACAATTTCAGTGCAGTAATGTGTTCATTGAAAATTTGTGTGTGTGTGTGTGTGTGTGTGTGTGTGTGTGTGTGTGTGTGTGTGTGTGTTAGTATAATCTAACTTCTGCACCATTTCAGTGCAGTAATGTGTTCATTGTAAATAAGTATTACAGTAGTTGTATTACCTTATAAATAAATAAAAAACTTTTTTATTTTAAATTCAGTGCATTAGTATTTGTAAAATTACTCTTAGTGTTCATTAAAAAATGACGATCATTCCACTTGGGACCTGTGGAATGGTACATTAGCTTATTTGTTTTAATTGTAAATATTTGTCATGTATTGTTGTTTTTCTGACTTGTTCCACATCCTGGAGGACCTCCTCACTACGGATCAATTGGAATGAAAGTAAATCTAATCTAATCTAAAAAACCGCGTTAAAGATATCTCCACACGCGTCATTTTTAGTACTGTTTGTCCTGTTGAAGAACCTCACAGGTGAGGTACTGGCAAAGTAAAGTTATGAGGACTAGCCGTGAGTTGTGCCTAAATATTTCATTCGATAAAGCACTTACCCGTAAATGGCAAACGTCCCGTGTTCGAGACCCGGTCCGAAACACAGTTTTAATCTGTTAATAAGTTTTAATCAGATTTGTGCTGCATTTACTGATATTGCATCATGTTCAAAAACACCACAACCCACTACGGCAGCGTGACTTGCGTACATCTCTTTCTGTAAGCAAATTTCAACATCTATATATTTTGTTCTACACTTAGCATCACAGCCAAGGTATATAGGCTTTCTTTGCTACAATGGGCTTAGGTAACACCACATTGGAAAACTATTTCCAGAATTTGAGAGCAATAAGTAATCTGATGCAGAACAAGAGCACATTTTCTCTCCAAACCATTATACTTAGTTTTTTCTTTCTTTGGAATAACAACGTCTTCTGCACATTATATTATGGATTGCGTTTATTACTCTTAATTTATCTCTTTTGCAATTAAACTCTAAAAGTAGCGTACTTAATATGTTTCTCTTTCACTAAACTTTTATATATGTTTTACTTTAAGCTAATTTCTAGTGCTGTTACTAGCAGAACGAAACAGATGTTGAATTTTAACTTAGTCTTTATTCAATACCTTTAAACTGTTATGTTGGAAATTTGTCCTGCTCAAACAATATTCAGGATTTGACACTGCGACCTGCTTGTCCTAAGGGCTGCCTATCCCTAGCTTAATGAACTGCAGGTACGGTACCTTTGAAAATGACACAGCTGATTCCCTTCTCCAGGCGCTGGTGCTCCCTCTCTAATGATCTAGTCGTCGATAAGACAAAATCTAATCATCTTTTGTAGAGCGTAAGTGTCGTTTTTCCGTCCCACTCACTCATCACGAATAGTTCGCCAGAATAAGCCCTGAGCTGCAACAGTCAGGTGAACCAGACTGTGTCCCATTTTCGCTTAAACGTCGTTACGCGCGATGTATTAGAACTCGTTCTGCAACTGCCGCTGTTTGAATTTTAAGCGGGTACCAATTTCCTTGACGTGCCACCTTTCTAAATATGTATACCATTTAAGTTTGTTGAGCATTTCATGACATTTATCTGTTACATTGACTGCGTACGGATCCATGACTGACCAGCTTGAAGATAATAGTGTAAACGGCCTCCTATGTCATTTAATTTCAATTGTCGAGGACACTTCAATCATTTTCAAAACGGTCTCTGCCTCCTCCATCTTTAAGTTTAGATGTCTCGGCGTTTTACCTTAAATAGCTGCAGAAGAAAAATGTTAAATATTTCATGGTTGCGACATTTTCAAGCACGAAATTGTATGATTTGCTGGTAAATGTCAGTCAACGAATCCAAAGTCGCTGATTTTTTTCAGCTACTTATCGCTCCTTTCACCTCTGGTAATAAATATCTGCACATATAAAAATGTTCAGAAGCACCGTCGATGGGAGTTTACTTGAAACTGTATGTAGATCAGTTCAAGCATAAGAAGAAAGTAAAGCATACCACCTCCAATAGGATCACGACAGTGCGTGTCGTGAATCATAGTAGAGCAGCGATTAGCAGTCTAACAACACTTTATTACGTTTCTCAAACCAACCCTCAAGTTGAGAATAGCTTCCCTCAAACTTTCTGCATTTGTCGGTATTTTAAAATTTAGCCTAACTTCTCCTTATTGCCACTATGCCAAGCATGTATTGAAAACCACAAATGTCTGTAATGACGACAGGATGACAACATATGTGGTCCAGTCACTGTGGCCACAGCCTATGTTCGACGTCGACATGCAATAACCACTCTCAGACGGCAGGTGGCAGCACCAGCAGGGGATGGGGGGGGGGGGGGGACGCAGGAAACAGTCGTCGTCTTCGTAACGCGGAAAGTAGCGATTTATCTGACGTCCAAAAGGGCATGATCATTGGCTTTCGGCCAAGGGTTGAAGAATTTCCGTGACGGCTAAGTTCGTAAACTGTTTGCGTGCCGCCGTGGTTAAAGTATACCATGCATAACAAAATGACGCTATTCAAAACCAGCGACGAAGCAAATGTGGTATACAGCGGGCCATAGATGACAGGGGTGAACGGTGGCTGCGGAGATGTGTACGGGAGAACAGGCCTGCAAGTGCTCAACAACAGACCGCCCAGATGAACCAAGGGGATACCAATAGTGTCTCCTCAATGACCGGCCAGCGAACGTTGCTGCGTATGGGTTTCCGTCGTTACCTGGTTCCCGCACCCTTGCTGGCTGCTGTTCATCGGCGACGATGGCTGGAATTATAAAGGCAGTACCGCCAACGGACGTCCACTGAATGGTAACGGGTGGCCTTTCCAGATGAATCACGTTTTCTGCTCCACCGACAGATGGACGTTGGCATATATGGCATGAAACGTCTGAAAGCAACGGGTCCAGGCCGGCGGAGGGAGCGTTACGCTCTGGGAAATGTTTTCATGGCATTCCCTGGCTGATTTCCTATTTCTGGAATGCACAACGTATCAACACAAGTATGCATGTCCATCCTGCATGCAGTTTGGTTTTCCTTGGCACGGCGACATCAACCAGCAGGACAATTCAACGTGTCACGCAGCTCGCTGTGTACGTGCGTGATTCGAAGAGCACCAGAATGTGTTTACCGTACTCCCCTGGCCACCTAACTCCCCGGCTATAAAACCAATCGAGAAGTTGTGGTCCACCTCAATCAGGCAGTTCGCGTCTTGGATCCTCAATCTAGAAATCCAGCGCAGCTGGCCACCGCAGTGGCTTCACATCCCTGTCCCTACCTTCCAGAACATCACTGACTTCTTGCATGTCTCGCAGCGCTCCGCACTGCAAAAGGTTGTTATTCAGGATTTTGACAGATGGTTCCATTAATGTGACTGGACAGCGTATATTTGAACAGCATGGACACTATCATATCTCCTTTTGATATGCCCGACGCCACTACTTCTAAAAACTCTTCCACTGTGAATGACATTTCTCTTGAATCTTCAGCTTTACCATTTGCTTCGTCTTATAATTCGGTACGCAGTTTGTGTCAAATCGGCGACGTCGAACAATGTACAAGGCTTTATGAAAGTCTAGAAAAGCAGCCTTTGACTTACAGCGTAATTTTCTAGTTACAATTATTAACAACAGTTTGTCAGGGTTCACTAACAGATTTCGAAGACATACCGTCACTAACAGATCAGTAATTAACGCGAATATGACCACTCTCCTGTCAACAACAAAGCGAAAATTAAAAAATCGTATAAATGGTTTTCATTTAATGAATACATTCTGAAGTATTTAAGAAGGTTGTAGGTTTTGAAAACAAAATTCCTTGTGTTCAGCACTAGCAGAATCTCATTCTGCTCTCTGGGCAGCAACGTAGCCAATATCAAGTGTGGTGCAATCCATTCCATTATATCTGATGGCATATGTGCACCTTGCATGTCAACGTCGCTGCTCATTTATTCAAGCAGATGGTCTCACGAGGTCAAGTTAACTACGTTCCAGACTACTTCATATGACAAAGACAGACAGACAGACAGACAGACAGACAGAGAGAGAGAGAGAGAGAGAGAGAGACGATAAGTTAACTTGTCTGTTGGCCAATTGGCGTATTCCGCACTTCATTGAATTTCGATTCCGGGAAGGGACTGTATGTAGTCTGGACATGATATGGACCAGATATGAAGATAACGCTAAGTGCATCAATGGCTCTTTAATCTCAGAAATCTTTGCTCTACAAAAACATGCATATAAATTCAGATGCTCCTGGTAGAATAAAATTACTTTTTTAGAAATACCTTGTAGCCGTCGAGTACTGCTAAAACAAAACCTTTTAAAAAATGCACATATTCGTCGGACGCAGGATTCCAAAATACAAACCGGATGAACTGTAGGACAGTTCTACACGGCTTACCTTAGAAGATACGTTGAGGTAAGGCAAACTAAGTTTAAGTATTCGGTAAAAGCTTTCAACAATGTTGCTTGGAATACGTTCTTTCAAACACTGGAAGTAGCAGGGGTAAAATATTGGGATCCAAAAGCAATCTACAAACTATATTGAAACCATACTGCAATTATAATAGCATAAAGTTCAAGATTAGGATTAACATTCAAGGGAATCGCAATGATTAGATTCGCTGATAGTGTAATCCTCAGTGAAAGTGTGGAAAAATGTAATTCCTGTCGAACAGAATGAGCAGTCTAACGAGCACACTTGGGGACTGGTAATAAATAAATCGAGGTAAGAGGAAAGTAATGAGGAGTATCATAACTAAGTGATAAACTTATCAAAACTGGGCACCAAGAAGCAGGCAAAATGAAGGAGTTTTGTTACCTTTGAAACGAACAATGACGGACGAAGCGAGGACGACATAAACGTCAGATGAGCGCAGGCAATGAGGGTGTTCCTGGCCAAAAATCTATTACTATCAAACATCGCACTTAATTTAAGTAAGTAATTCGTGAGAACGGATGTTTGTTGTACAGCACTGTATGGCAGTGTAAATCATGGACTGAGGAAAAACCGCAAACACAGGAGAATCGAAGCGTTCAACATGTGGTACTGCGGAAGGATGTTGAAAATTAATTGGACTGATACGATAAAGAATGGGAATGTTCTCTGCAGAATCAGCGTAGAAGAGGAACATGTGAGAAAAACTGACAAAAGGAGGAACAGAATGATGGAACAAGTATTGAGACATTATCAAAAATTAACTCCGTTGTACCTCAGGGAGCAGTACAGCGCAATAACTGTATGGAAAGACAAGAAATTGGAAAGTATCCAACAAATAATTAAGGAAGTTGGAGGCAACAGCTATCTGAGATGATGAGCTTGACACGCGAGGGTAATTACTAGCCGTCTGCATCAAATGAATCAAAACTATGGAAGGAAAGCAGTAACTGAGAAAGTAATTGGACAATGTTGCAGTCTATTTTATTCAGGGAAAGCAGCAAAGGAAACCAGACAGGAAATTGGAAAAGGTACTACAGTTAGCGGAGAAGAAATAAAAACTTTTAAGGTTTGCCGATGACACTGTACGCGGGTATACTGAAAAGTAACGCCTCCGAATTTCTTATGCGAAAACTCGTAACACACACACACACACACACACACACACACACACACACACACACACACACACACCCATGCCCGAGGGAGGACTCGAACCTCCGCCGGGACCAGCCGCACAGTCCTTGACTGCAGCGCCTGAGACCGCTCGGCTAATATACCGCGCGGCTACGTTACTAACATTCTACATCTTCATTCTTCGATTCTACATATTTGCAGCCCTCTGCCGCTATAGGGCTCAGAATTGTAGGCCGTGTATAATGTAACTATATCGATGCGCGAGAAACAGCATGCTGCAATCGAGTTTCGAGTTCGAAGAGTTCGTTCACAAATGGAGCACTCTTCCATTCGGCATGACAATTGCAGACCACACACGAGCGCTGTGATATCTGCAACAATCTGACGCCTTGGATTCACTCTCGTCGATCATCCTCCCTACAGTCCCGGGTAGTCCCAACCGATTTTCATCTGGTTCCAAAACTTAAAGAATACCTGCGAGAACTCCACTTTGACGGTGACGATGAGGAGGAAGCAGAGGTGAGGTTGCGGCTCCGTCAACGAAGTTGAATACTCTACAATGACTGTATCAACGAACTGGCCCCTCATTGAGAGAAATGTTGTCAGGGTGACTACAGCGAGAAATAAATACGCATACTTGAAGAATAAATATGCAGAATGCTAAGAATCTGTTTTATTTTAAAAGCTTTACGAGCTTCCACATAAATTCCGAAGCATTTTTAGCACGCCCTCGTGTGAATTCCATCAGGGACAAAAGACGGAAAATCAGTAGACGGGAATGGACAGTTTTTTGAAAACAGGTTAAAAGATCAATATTAAAAACGTAGAACAGTAGTAATGAGTATAGTCAAATGCACACTCGAAGTAGAAGAGTTTTGTTATTCGGTAGCAAAACAAATGACAACGGCGACTGATCAAAGACCAGAACGACTCTTAGCATGCACTCAGCTAAGAAGCTCTTCTGCCCAACAACATCGCGGAGTGTCATGGGAGTGCAGAGGGTTTGGGAACACGTGTACAGAGCCCGGCTTGAAGAGTGATACTGCGGGAGTTTGAGCTGATATTTTGTATTCTATTCTTATTTACAACAATACATACACACGAGATGCAGTCAGTTATCTATATTACTAAAAATTGTTCCCGGAACCCGGTGTCAAAAATGGTTCAAATGGCTCTGAGCACTATGGGACTCAACTGCTGTGGTCATTAGTCCCCTAGAACTTAGAACTACTTAAACCTAACTAACCTAAGGACATCACACACACCCATGCCCGAGGCAGGATTCGAACCTGCGACCGTAGTAGCCCCGCGGTTCCGGACTGCAGCGTCAGAACCGCACGACCACCGCGGCCGGCCGAACCCGGTGTCAGCTACAGCATAGGGGCAACAAAAGTTTCATTTTCAAAACTTTGCCTAGTCACTGATCGAAATTAAAATTTAAAATGTTTTCATAATTTACTCATTGAGAAGCGTAGTCTTGTGTTAAACTTTTAACACAATGAGAACAAGTACTATTCATTCAGTATTTGTTAGCCAGAGAAAGCAGCGACTTTCAAAAAAACTTTACACATAATTTGAAACATTTGTGAAACTTTCCCACTGACACCCCCGCACAAATAATGAAAGGAAAAATATTTATCTCTTACTACATTTTCGCTGTTCATGCAGACTTCTGCATCAGACACGACCGCGTCACTTATTACTTCTTTACTGCCGAATCCATTCGCAACATACTTTGTGGACAGTACCTACACGTATCACTGCAGCTAGCTGCAAAATCATACTCCAGGATATGTCCAACATTGAGATGCGTGAAAAATTAGCTTTAAAACTTCAAAATTAGCTTTCGCTTAAAATGAAGGGCAAATTGCCCAGTTCATTTTCGTCCAGTGTTTCATAATGAGAGCACTTCGTGACTTTCAAAAAAGTTTAAGCATAATTTCAAACTTTTTCTGAACTTCTTTTCCTCAATGTTAAATAATAACATTATTTATATATGAGAGTTCAATTCTTTAAAGAACAGAGGGTACTGGTTCTGACGAACTGAGCAACAGACAGACGATCTTATCTGGCTCTACCTGCTCTAAGACGACCTAGATCTGGTTTTCATTCAGTACCTACGGTCAGCGATAACCTACTCTTCCAATGGCTGGCACAGCCGTGAATATTGCAAAAACCTTTGTATCGGTGAGCAGTGTACGATCCCTCTGGAGCTGAAAAAGTCCAGCTGTACTAATAATGAGAATATATATAACACAAACTACGCCCGACAAACCGTCTCCAATGGATGTATCGAGACCTCTGTCGTTCGGTACCGTACAATGCATATAAATCGAGGAAATCATTCAAGACTATGCCTACGTGAACTACCACAAGCAGTACGAATCTTTGGATGTGCGACTTTTCGAGATCATTTGAGATTAAGTTGACCAATACACAGCGAACATTTCGGTTCCCCAATAAGACTCGCGAAGAACGCGGCAAACCGCAACGCACTCGTGTATTGCGGTTTGCGAGGGTACAAGGGAACACCATTCCCGAACATTTGCCATACGAGGTTCACAGATGATTCTGGCACGGTTCTTACAATTTCGTCTCCTCTGATTATACTACTCTAACATCCTTCATTAACTGGAATTAACTTTGAATACAAAATAAAAATCATCTCGATCAGATGCGGACAGATTATGATCTCAAAGAGGTCTAAAAGTATCTACTGCACAAAACTAACTTGTTATTCTGTGGGTATGAACATACCGATAAAAATGAATCTGCGCGTGGTACGCCTATCCAAAAGCTTAAATTTGTATCAATATAGGAGTTGCGAACATTGTCGAAATGTTGCATTTTAAATCCAAACAGCCCCACGAGCAGACTTTTGCGGCATTTTACAATTTGGGACATTCACTGTCAAATTTAACTTAAATAAGCTAAGATTAACTAATGATGCGCAAATAACAAGAGCGTCTTTTCATGTGTGCAGGTCTGACCTAAAAGCATTAAAAAATTGTCACTCCTGAAACATCACTAAAATCTAACAAGAGAAAAGGCGTGAACTATAATGACATAACAGGCATTTTTTTCTCTGCAAAGTTTAACGTAAACAACGAGATCGTCAGGGACTAAGTGCTAAAAGACGGCATAGCAATCAACAGTGACCTCGCTCACGTAACAGCCCTAACAATTCGTCTGGACCAATTTGCGTACCCGAAACAAAACAAGTAAGTAGTTATTAACGAACTCGAGTGCGACTTTGCAACAGTATTTAGCAAGAAAAAAATTATTTCGCAGCTTATCCTCGAGCAATTCAATATCCATCCTAAATGGTATACGAGTATACACTGGCTCTGAAAAACATTCACATCAACCGACGAACAGCGGTGCAGAAAAGTTATCTGAGCAGCTTCGATTAGGTCTGTTATCTTATCAAAAACAACAGTCTCTGCTTCGAATTGAAAACGAATGTTAGCTTTGCTACTAACAACGGGTAAGTCTACCGATCGATTTGAAAAGTTTGCAATTAATACTACGAGGTTTTGCATCAATGGCGGAAATTTCATTCTAGCAACAAAATTCCAATCTTCAGTGTCCATTCTGATTCGGCACTTCACTTCTTCAAGCCATAAGTCACTTTTCTACATCTACACTCCTGGAAATTGAAATAAGAACACCGTGAATTCATTGTCCCAGGAAGGGGAAACTTTATTGACACATTCCTGGGGTCAGATACATCACATGATCACACTGACAGAACCACAGGCACATAGACACAGGCAACAGAGCATGCACAATGTCGGCACTAGTACAGTGTATATCCACCTTTCGCAGCAATGCAGGCTGCTATTCTCCCATGGAGACGATCGTAGAGATGCTGGATGTAGTCCTGTGGAACGGTTTGCCATGCCATTTCCACCTGGCGCCTCAGTTGGACTAGCGTTCGTGCTGGACGTGCAGACCGCGTGAGACGACGCTTCATCCAGTCCCAAACATGCTCAATGGGGGACAGATCCGGAGATCTTGCTGGCCAGGGTAGTTGACTTACACCTTCTAGAGCACGTTGGGTGGCACGGGATACATGCGGACGTGCATTGTCCTGTTGGAACAGCAAGTTCCCTTGCCGGTCTAGGAATGGTAGAACGATGGGTTCGATGACGGTTTGGATGTACCGTGCACTATTCAGTGTCCCCTCGACGATCACCAGTGGTGTACGGCCAGTGTAGGAGATCGCTCCCCACACCATGATGCCGGGTGTTGGCCCTGTGTGCCTCGGTCGTATGCAGTCCTGATTGTGGCGCTCACATGCGCGGCGCCAAACACGCATACGACCATCATTGGCACCAAGGCAGAAGCGACTCTCATCGCTGAAGACGACACGTCTCCATTCGTCCCTCCATTCACGCCTGTCGCGACACCACTGGAGGCGGGCTGCACGATGTTGGGGCGTGAGCGGAAGACGGCCTAACGGTGTGCGGGACCGTAGCCCAGCTTCATGGAGACGGTTGAGAATGGTCCTCGCCGATACCCCATGAGCAACAGTGTCCCTAATTTGCTGGGAAGTGGCGGTGCGGTCCCCTACGGCACTGCGTAGGATCCTACGGTCTTGGCGTGCATCCGTGCGTCGCTGCGGTCCGGTCCCAGGTCGACGGGAACGTGCACCTTCCGCCGACCACTGGCGACAACATCGATGTACTGTGGAGACCTCACGCCCCACGTGTCGAGCAATTCGGCGGTACGTCCACCCGGCCTCCCGCATGCCCACTATACGCCCTCGCTCAAAGTCCGTCAACTGCACATACGGTTCACGTCCACGCTGTCGCGGCATGCTACCAGTGTTAAAGACCGCGATGGAGCTCCGTATGCCACGGCAAACTGGCTGACACTGACGGCGGCGGTGCACAAATGCTGCGCAGCTAGCGCCATTCGACGGCCAACACCGCGGTTCCTGGTGTGTCCGCTGTGCCGTGCGTGTGATCATTGCTTGTACAGCCCTCTCGCAGTGTCCGGAGCAAGTATGGTGGGTCTGACACACCGGTGTCAATGTGTTCTTTTTTCCATTTCCAGGAGTGTACATCTACATCTATACTCCGCGAGCCACCTTACGGTGTGTGGCGGAGGGTACTTATTGTACCACTATCTGATCCCCCCTTCCCTGTTCCATTCACGAATTGTGCGTGGGAAGAACGACTGCTTGTAAGTCTCCGTATTTGCTCTAATTTCTCGGATCTTTTCGTTGTGATCATTACGCGAGATATATGTGGGCGGTAGTAATATGTTGCCCATCTCTTCCCGGAATGTGCTCTCTCGTAATTTCGATAATAAACCTCTCCGTATTGCGTAACGCCTTTCTTGAAGTGTCCGCCACTGGAGCTTGTTCAGCATCTCCGTAACGCTCTCGCGCTGACTAAATGTCCCCATGACGAATCGCGCTGCTTTTCGCTGGATCATGTCTATCTCTTCTATTAATCCAACCTGGTAAGGGTCCCATACTGATGAGCAATACTCAAGAATCGGACGAACAAGCGTTTTGTAGGCTACTTCTTTCGTCGATGAGTCACATTTTCTTAGAATTCTTCCTATGAATCTCAACCTGGCGCCTGCTTTTCCCACTATTTGTTTTATGTGATCATTCCACTTCAGATCGCTCCGGATAGTAACTCCTAAGTATTTTACGGTCGTTACCGCTTCCAATGATTTACCACCTATGGCATAATCGTACTGGAATGGATTTCTGCCCCTATGTATGCGCATTATATTACATTTATCTACGTTTAGGGAAAGCTGCCAGCTGTCGCACCATTCATTAATCCTCTGCAGGTCTTCCTGGAGTACGTACGAGTCTTCTGATGTTGCTACTTTCTTGTAGACAACCGTGTCATCTGCAAATAGCCTCACGGAGCTACCGATGTTGTCAACTAAGTCATTTATGTATATTGTAAACAATAAAGGTCCTATCACGCTTCCTTGCGGTACTCCCGAAATTACCTCTACATCTGCAGATTTTGAACCGTTAAGAATGACATGTTGTGTTCTTTCTTCTAGGAAATCCTGAATCCAATCACAAACCTGGTCCGATATTCCGTAAGCTCGTATTTTTTTCACTAAACGTAAGTGCGGAACCGTATCAAATGCCTTCCTGAAGTCCAGGAATACGGCATCAATCTGCTCGCCAGTGTCTACGGCACTGTGAATTTCTTGGACAAATAGGGCGAGCTGAGTTTCACATGATCTCTGTTTGCGGAATCCATGTTGGTTATGATGAAGGAGATTTGTATTATCTAAGAACGTCATAATACGAGAACATAAAACATGTTCCATTATTCTACAACAGATTGACGTAAGCGAAATAGGCCTATAATTATTCGCATCTGATTTATGACCCTTCTTGAAAATGGGAACGACCTGCGCTTTCTTCCAGTCGCTAGGTACTTTACGTTCTTCCAGAGATCTACGATAAATTGCTGATAGAAAGGGGGCAAGTTCTTTAGCATAATCACTGTAGAATCTTACGGGTATCTCGTCTGGTCCGGATGCTTTTCCGCTACTAAGTGATAGCAGTTGTTTTTCAATTCCGATATCGTTTATTTCAATATTTTCCATTTTGGCGTCCGTGCGACGGCTGAAGTCAGGGACCGTGTTACGATTTTCCGCAGTGAAACAGTTTCGGAACACTGAATTCAGTATTTCTGCCTTTCTTCGGTCGTCCTCTGTTTCGGTGCCATCGTGGTCAACGAGTGACTGAATAGGGGATTTAGATCCACTTACCGATTTTACATATGACCAAAACTTTTTAGGGTTCTTGTTTAGATTGTTTGCCAATGTTTTATGTTCGAATTCGTTGAATGCTTCTCTCATTGCTCTCTTTACGCTCTTTTTCGCTTCGTTCAGCTTTTCCTTATCAGCTATGATTCGACTACTCTTAAACCTATGATGAAGCTTTCTTTGTTTCCGTAGTACCTCACTCAGATATTCTGCGATTTGTGCCCTATCACTCTTGTTAAGCAAATATATTTTCCTTTCTTTCTTGGCATTTCTTATTACACTTGTAGTCATTGATGCAACCACTGACTTATGATCACTGATACCATCTTCTACATTCACGGAGTCGAAAAGTTCCGGTCTATTTGTTGCTATGAGGTCTAAAACGTTAGCTTCACGAGTTGGTTCTCTAACTATCTGCTCGAAGTAATTCTCGGACAAGGCAGTCAGGATAATGTCACAAGAGTCTCTGTCCCTGGCTCCAGTTCTGATTGTGTGACTATCCCATTCTATACCTGGTAGATTGAAGTCTCCCCCTATTACAATAGTATGATCACGAAACTTCTTCACGACGTTCTGCAGGTTCTCTCTGAGGCGCTCAACTACTACGGTTGCTGATGCAGGTGGTCTATAGAAGCATCCGACTATCATATCTGACCCACCTTTGATACTTAACTTAACCCAGATTATTTCACATTCGCATTCGCTAGTAACTTCACTGGATATTATTGAATTCTTTACTGCTATAAATACTCCTCCACCATTGGCGTTTATCCTATCCTTGCGGTATATATTCCATTCTGTGTCTAGAATTTCGTTACTGTTCACTTCCGGTTTTAACCAACTTTCCGTTCCTAATACTATATGCGCACTATTTCCTTCAATAAGCGATACTAATTCAGGAACCTTGCCCTGGATACTCCTGCAGTTTACCAATATTACGTTAACTTTTCCTGTTTTTGGTCTCTGAGGACGGACGTTCTTTATCAACGATGCTGATGTTCTCTCTGGTAAGCCGTCAGGTATTTTATCGTTTCGCCCAAGGGGGGGTCCCTCTAACCTAAAAAACCCCCGTGTGCACGCCACACGTACTCTGCTACCCTAGTAGCTGCTTCCGGTGTGTAGTGCACGCCTGACCTGTCTAGGGGGGCCCTACAGTTCACCTTGCGCGTAAACGGAATTACTGGACTGTGTGACTGAAGCGGAAACTACGCTAATGGCAACACTGCACTCCGAGTCCTACAGTTGTGTGTGTTCAAAACAATGAGAAATTAATCGCGTGAATTTGATTACTTCGATGAACAGACATTGACGTAATTTTTGTCGAGCGCAGTCAAATTGCACATCTCTCTCCCACACATCAATACTTGCACAAATACATGCGGCAAATAGACGCAGTAAAAAATTTCTGGACCGTTAGCGTGATACAATTACATACGAGCTTGCTAATAGCAGATGCGACACAGGAAGGAAATTTAAACAGTCATACCATTCCGCCCTGCAGCGGCTGGTAATGGAACTTTTGCCCGAAGAGTCAGAAAGAGACAAACTGACCTTGTGGGAAGAGATGGTGCAGGTGATGTTAATTATCGATATTTCGTCAATCACCTGAATTGTAGTTAGCTCTGATTACCTTCACTCGGTGGACTTCTGGGATATCCAATGTACATCACGGCTCACAGAAATGAAAATGAACCGTCACAGCTTCGATAAAAACTTTATATTTGTTTTTTTATAGGTCACTAATTAACAAACTGAGATGGAACATAGGAATCTTCATCCTTTATGGTATATTCGCGGTCTCAGTGACTGTGCTAATACAAAGATACATTATTTGCGGCATTAAATAGTATAGCTCTGAACTACCTCGAGCTATTTAAACGAAACTTCGTACGCACTTTGTATCTGAAATATATATTCTTGAGTTAAAATACCCATAGTATCCTTGGAGATGAGGTAAATGTAAGAAAGCATTGGCATGTAAAAATAATCTGAAACTATATTAGTGTATCTGACTGTTTATGGGTCCGCTGCTACACTGATGGATAATAGTCGCGACGATGTCTGCCTAACCCGTAGGCGGAAAAATTAGAGGTATAGAGGGACGGAACGTAAGGTACATGACTAGAACGCTTGGAACGATTTCAAACAAACTTTGCGCACGTGTGACTTACTATCTGGAAAACGAAATACTGCGTGACTAGCAAAACGTATCTAATTTAGTTCCAATATCAAATACGATACAATATTTGGCATCAATAACCAATACCAAAAAAAATTGCCGGTACCTTGATAATAGCGAACAAAAATATTGATACGCCGACAGTATTGCAAGTACTGATTATTGTCTTATTGTTAAGCTTTTGACACACAAGTATGTATTCAGAATACAAGGGGAAATATGAAAATTATGCTAACCATTGTTTCAATGGCAAGAAGAGGTAACTGTCGCTACTTTCGAGGTCGGTACCGTAAGGAGGCGGAGTCTACTTGTTCACAACTGAAAAGCTGAATCTTATAGTTGGTGCGGGCATCGGTGTGTGGAGCGGATTCAAGTTTTCGAGGAGCAGCACTATTCCAGACAGTTTTCCCTACCGGCGATTGGGATGGCACGTCTAATAAAGGGACCATCAGAGCTGTTAATCATGGATTTTGATTGCACTTACATATGTTTTAGAAGAACCTATAGTAAGTACCAGGCTAGCCGGTTTTCACGCTACGGCCCTTAGTGTCCGAGAAAATTGATGTTTAAATTCTATGCGAACGTGAAACGGATATTGACAACGCGGAAGTAGGGCAGAGGCTGAAGTTCAGGGCTATACGCTGGCGGTATAGGTTCAGAGTCTGTCTGTGTCTTTATTCTCCCCAATTTCATTGTACAGAATATTAAATAGTGTTTGTCATGGAAAATTATTTAAGAAGTCACTTTTACCGTCGTAATTTCATTAATAAGTCAATCATTGTAGCAACCTTTCTTCAAATGTGGATTCCGTTTGCGCTTCGTATTTAAAATGGCAAATAAATATTTGGACAACATTCACTTGATTCGTTGGGAGGTCACAGACTGATCGGATACTTTACGATAAAATGTTTTTGTAGATGAGACAGGCATGCACATGGACCGTAAAAATTCTTACTGCCCCACGTACTCTGCTTTGGCAGCCCTGTGATGTTTATTTTTACAGACCAGTTAAAATTTTCAGGAAAAAAACAGAAATGCCTCAACTTGGTAAAGACGAAGATATCGATTCGGGTCAAGATTCCATAAAAACACATTCTTTAATTTTGTCTGAATTTTGTGCACCTTTTCACGTATGGCTCGCATCGAAGTTGACCGACGAAAAAACAATCCTTTTGAATTTCAACGAATTGCTTTTTCCGGTATCGCTTCTGAGAAATCTGGGGGGCCTGCAAGGCAGTAGCTTTCATTAAACGTGTGTGGTGCCCTGCGAATTTGTGTTTCGGTTGCTTCTGCGACAAATACCATCCGAAATTGCTTTAAAACTGCGAGCGATAGCGAGTAAGACGATTCTGTAATTTATTCTGTAACAAACGTAATAAACATCTGAAGGAAGATAGACTGGGTTTAACGCCCCGTCGGCACCGAGGTCATTAGAGACGAAGCAAAAACTCGGATGGTGTCAACAACAAGGATGTGGAAGGAAATTGACCGTGTCCTTTCAAAAGAACAATCCCGTAATTTACCTGGAGCGATTTAGTGAAATCACGGGAAACCTAAATCTGGGTGGCCGGACGCGGGTTTGAACCATAGTCTTCGAATAAAATTTTTACGAGAATTTGTTGTAATTATTGATTAATGAAAGCACTACGGCTAAAATGACCATTTTTAATAATTTTGCATGATATACACTGTTTAGTAATATTCTCCAAGAGGAAATCGAAAAAAAAAGAACAAAGAAAGTACATGGCCAGGACTTGAGCGCCAACCGTTAACGTGCCATCCATGAATCTTAGCCAGTGCGCCACTTCCCCGCACGCAAAATATGGCTAAACTTCACAGGTAACGAAGGTACGCATAAAACTACAATATCGATTTTCTCGAAAACTATGGGCTGTCGCATGGAAATACTCTAGCCAGGTCTCTCTGCAGCATACCTACGTGTCGTAAAAATCAGTGATTAACTGGTCTGATTGTCCCCTTGTCAGTGCAGTGAGTATTTGGCAGTACATTCTAACTGTAGGCCCAAGTTCCATCACCTACTTTCGTCGTCGTAAGTTTCACACTGATTTCTGCGGTTATTTTACGCACTGTTGCTTGTCTTTTAGCACTGATAACTCTACGCAAACGTCGCTGCTCTCGGTCGTTAAGTGAAGGCTGTCAGCGACTGTGTTGTCCGTCGTGAGAGGTAATGCCTGACATTTGGCATCCTCGGCACGCTCTTGACACTGTGGATCTCGGAATACTGAATTCCTTGGCGATTTCCGACATGGAATGTCCCTGCGTCTACCTCCAGCTACCATTCTGCGTTCAAAGGTTGTTCAGTTTCCGTCGTGCGGCCATAATCAACTTTTCACATGAATCAGCAGAGTGCAACTGATTTCTCCGTGAATGCACTGCCCTTTTTACCTTCTGTACCCGATACTACCGCCATCTGCGTATGTGCATATCGCTATCACATTACTTTCGTCGCCTCAATGTACGTCCGATACTGGGGTAGCTTGAGGGTGCGCAAGTCGCCGAAGAGGCGTCCAACTGAAAGAACTTGCTAACACCCAGCTGAACATCCCTCTAGAAACCCCTAGTCTATCTATCGTGCCATACAAATTTCCTTTACTAGTGGGGATGAGCATGCGCAATTTGCCAATACGCGCGGCAGCAGATTTCTTGAGCTAAGTGTGAACGACGTTCTACGGCGTGTAACACTCTGAAGAACTTTTGGAATCTCACAGATACGAATTATACTGTACAGTAACAGGGTTACTAAGTAATATAGTGTTTCAAAGAGAATATACGTATTACAAAGTATTATGTTGTCCAAACTATCGATCGCTGCGCCTCGGATCGGCTATTGGAAAACGAATAAATAGTTTCTATTAATAGCCGCGAATTGCCAGCTTTCTTCTGTTTTGCTTGGAAACCGTCATGTGTTTAAAATGCCTACTCCGCAGCAGAAATCATCTTGTGTTCTCGGGTTTGCGAAGTGCAATTTCGTGATTACAGTGCAAAGACGTTTCAGGTTGTGGTACCAAATTGATCCTCCAAATGGGTGGAACATTCGCAGATGGTGCCGACGGTTCCTCGGCACAGGATGTGTATGTAAAGGAACGAGTTCTGGCCACCCTCGCGTTCCTGAAGAAAATGTTGCACGAATTACAACTGCTTTCCAACGTAGTCCTTCAAAATCAACTCGTCGTGCTAGTCGGGAGTAACAACTGCCACAACAACAGTTTGACGTGTTTTGAGACGTCGGTTTGTTATGAAGCCGTACAAGTTACAGCTGTTACAAGCTCTGGGTCTTTATGACAAACGCAAACGTATGGCATTTTTTATCGAGATTCTTGATGCTACTGACAATGATATCACTTTCGCACAACACATCGTGTTCAGTAATGAAGCGACTTTCCATGTCAGTGGTCAGGTAAACACACATAATGTTCCAATTTGGGGCCTAAAGAACCCATATGCAGCCACTGAACATGTAGGCGATTTGCCCAAAATCAATGTGTTTCGTACAATATCCCGATCATCCGTTTACGGCCCATTCTTGTTTGACGGAAATATGGTTAACGGTCAGAATTGTCTCGCTATGTTACAAAACTGCTTGTTTCCGAGGCTGTACGGAGACAATTTCATTTTTCAACAAGACGGGCCACACCCTCACTGGAGTCGCCAAGTGCGTGAATATCTGAATGAAACTCTACTGAACCGTTGGATTGGTCGTCAAGGAGCTGGCGACTTAGCATATCTCAGCTGGGCTTTACGGTCACCGGATTGACACCCTCTGACTTCTTCCCGTGGGGTTTCGTTAAAGACAACGTTTATGTACCACCACTCCCACAGAACGTGGAAGAGTTGAAGAACCGGATCTGTACTGCCATAACATCAGTGACGAAGGACACACTTGTCCGAGTATGGAAGGAATTTGAGTATCGATGTGATATTGTTCGTGTCTTGATGGAGGACATATTGAACACCTGTAATCTGAATTTGAGAGGTTCGTAAATGTGTGTGTAAAGTTTCATATTCTTATGTCAAAGTTTAATAAATATATGCATTCGAAATACGTATATTCTTTTTGAAGCATCCCGTATTTCTGTAAGTTGTTCTGATCTCCTCTTATCCGTTTGATAGTGTCCTACCACACAGAATCGTGGTAATGAGACAGTAACAAGTTTACTTGTGTTGTTAGTAGCACATGCTTCGAGGCAATGGAAAAGAATTCTGTATATAATATAGATAGAATTCTGAATAAAATACGCGCTTATGGAATAACCGAACAGACATTTGACTGGACTGAAGACTTCCTAACAACAGAAACCCCAGTATGCTTTTCTTAATGGAGAGGCATCGTCAAAAGATAAGGTACTGTCCAGCGTATGGCACGGCTGTGTAATTGTTCTGGTGTATACCTTCTACGGCGCTATGAGGCTGTTTACAGACGATGCACGTCTGTGCAGGAAGATACTTGGTACAAAGTATCGACCAAAGTGCAGATGATCAGTGCCTGGTGCCAAGACTGGCAGCTAATTCCAAACGTGAATAAGCGTAATGTGACGTGCGTCAATACATGGAAAGAAGCGATAAAAATTAACTAAGCCATGAGTCACTGGTATAAATCACAACTTCCAAGTATCTAGCAGTCTGTCAGGAGTGACTTAACGTGAAAGGATCACGTAAATCAAATGTACCTGAAGAATACTGAAGTAGTGTAACTCTCGCGCTAGCGAGGTCGCTTCCAAAACTCTCGTTCGACCAATTCCGAGTATTGTTGGTCGATCTGAGTCCCTTGCCAAGTCGGATGAAAGAAAAGGATAGCAAAATGTACAAAGGAGAGCTATACGAAGTTACAGGTTTGTTCAGTGCAAGTTTCACAGATTTTATCATCAAACTACAGCGGGAGACTTATTAAAAAAGTAATAAAGAAGACATGTACATCACGTAGAGCATTAACGACAAAACTTCCAAAACCAGTCACGCTTATGCTTGTAACATAGAAAGCGATGTTGGCGGCGACTGTTTTATGTTAGAAGCACATTTTCGAAAAACAGACGGGACTTAATACGTTCTTCTCGCGCGTGGAGGCTTCGGAACACGATATTCGACATTGTGACGTCATAAATTGCGTCAGCTCCACGTTCACGTTAACGTTAACATCTTGTGTGAGGATGGATTGAGAGTGCTTGCGCCGGTCGTTATGACCCGAGTCTGCGTGTTCTCAGTCTTTACTGTCTCACATCGAAGGAGTGCACTGTCGGCAATCACAGAGCTTCTAAGGCTCTCTTCCAGCGTTCTGTCAAAACAATACTTACTCTTCGCCCTCAAACTCGCTGCTGTCTCGTGCCTCGGGTATATCTTTTTCGCAGTGTTACTTGTCGTTAATAGTGATACACAGTAATACGGACAAGTTTAGTGATATAGAATTGGTCGGTGTTAGCCTATTGTACGGATTCACTGACTGCAATGTATGATCGGTACTACGACGCTATGTTGAGCTTCATCCGCTGCGACGGTAAACCACGTCACAGTACTTTTGCATCTGTGCACAAGCGCCTATGAGATGCTATGACAGTACTCGTATTGCAGACATTTTCACTGTTGTGAAGGTTTCACAAAAACGAAGGTAACTGGCACAACAAAATCGAATAAGTCACGATTGCTTTAATACTCCAACGAGCCAGCGGATACCATTTAGAAAACGTCCCTCATCACCCACATTAACTTTATATATAGAATTTTGGCTCAGCCTGCACAGTCGTACTAAGGCGCGCGCGCGTGTACAGGTCTGTTATGTGCTTTTTGATGAAACATCTTTTAAGCAGCTTATGTATACCCTGTAACACGTCCGTGTCCTATCATAACGAGTGTCATGTTCATTTGTAGCGAAGTTAAACAGGTAAGGTGGCTGGATGGCTGGCTACATCCAAAAGAAACATACATGTAAGCCATTGTACCCAACAGAGGAAAGAAGGGAGAAGAGGGTTTAATGTCAGCCGGCGACGAGATCATCAGAAACTGCGGACAAGTTTGGATTGGGACAGAAACAAATCCACCGTGCCCTTCTCAGAGGAATCTTCCCAGCATCTGCCTTAAGCGGTATCTCTAAGTCTGGCGACATACTCTCTTACTTTATTTCGTACGTCCGCCTCCATAGCTCGGTAATCAGCACGTCAGGCTGCTATGCGTAGCCCCAGCTTCGATTCCCGATAGTGCTAGAGATTTTTCCTTCGTGGGAGGACTGAGGTGCGGTGCACTCAGTCTAGCAACTGAGCTACTTGAATATGAATTGGAGGCTTCAAGGTCAAGAAAACCGAAAATGACCCTCTATATCGCGTTCGATGACGCCATTAGCAAAAGATGACACGGCGGTCGGTCGGTCTCGAAAGGTCCTTCAGGACCAGGCCGTAGAGATTTGCCTTTGCTTTCACTTTATTTTAGGCGCTGTATGCGTTCAATTTCCCGCACATGTCCTCATATCTGACCACGTCTTTCCTAGAGCGACACTTTGCAGCTCTAAGGGGCCTTATTTCAATGTACTGCATCGTCGATGCTCCGCATTTTGGAGTGTCAACGTTTCGCTTCTGTATAGCACAGTCGGAAACGCTACAGTTCTGCAAAATTTTATTGTTTCCTTTCTTGTCGTTTCCCTCGGGAAATCACAAAGGAGAAATTAGCGTTGAACCAATCTTTTTACCACTTGTGCAAGAGAACGGGTAGACCACTTTGTGGGTCTCGCAGACTTTGGCCACGTGTGGGGGCCACACTACGGAACGTGACGGGAAGCCGGTTGTCCGCCACGCTGCCGCACAGTGCTTCCGGTCAGCCGAGGACAGCGGTCGCGCTGCGGCTGTCAGCCAGCGCCGATCGTGATCACGCGTCATATGTTAAGACACTTTTATACGAGCGACTTTGTCAAGATCGAGTGCTCGTGACGAACGCGCGTCACATGCAGTGTGTGAAGTAGCACCCAACCACGTCGCGAGCGGGTCGGCGACGTCAGCGATCAACTGATCGTGGAGAGCGTAGAGTTCTGAAATTCCGCGCATGCGCAGAAACGTCACATGCGTCGCCTGCTAATATCGCATACTGCATTAAACGCGTCCTTGACATCTCTACTTGACAAATGCTTGCTAATCAGGGAACATTTAAATCTTGCGAAATATTTAACGAAATGCCCGAACTTGTGGACTCGCCAGTGCCGCGGTAAGTCATACGTCCTTTTTAAGTCTCATGGACGTTCATTTTGCTGTACAAAGAAGCAGATTATTCGCAATAACACGCAGCAGCATTCAGTACCACTCGGTGTAGAGTACTTCTAGTTCTGGTGTGGGAATGGGTCAATCCAAGTTCCTTCTTAATGACTTAAGTGGCTTCCGCATGATCTCCAATCACTCTCATTTTATCTTCATGTTCTTTTCGAGATGTCAGATGTGTCAGCAGTAACGAGACTGACAACACTCCGAGCGATCTTATAACACTGTCTTCTACTTGTGTAGACTGGCACCATCATCGTTTCAGAGTTTCAGTTCCGTAGAGCATCACGTGATTTTTTTTTAAGGCGCCATCAGTAAAGCTGAATTTTTGTCGTGTGTTACGAAAATGGAACAGTGAGAACAATGCTATGCTATGCTATCCAGTTATGTTAAACTTGGAGAATCCCCGAGTGTGACCTGATTGAAACAGGCCTGTGGGGAACATTCCTTATCAAGAGCACGACATTTTTGCTAGCGCAAATCATTTTTGGAAGGCCAAGAATACGCTGAAGATAAACGTCGCTCACGGAGACATTCAAATTCAAAAATAAACGAATGTGTGCATGCTCTTGAGAGATCAGACCGACTTGATAAGGATGACGGGTGACCTGTTAAACGATTTCACCATAAATCAAATTTTGATCCAAATTTTGGCACATGTGAAAGGTCTGTGTCAAATTGGTGGCGAGAAACCTCACTGTTGAGCAAAAGCACAATCGAAGAAATGTGCGCACAGTTTTAATCTGGCAGGAAGGTACGTATCAGCGCACAATACGCTACCGAGTGAAAATTTCACCCTGAACAAAATCGTCAAGACTTGATTGACAGACGTTGCTCCAGCGCGATTTGTGACATAACAACATTGACGCACTACGGCCGTACATCCACTAATTTAACACTGCCTGCTCTCAACGGACTGGTAAAATGTACTTTTGTTTGTAACTGTGAGTTCGAGCTGCTAATTTAGTTACTGCTCTGGCGTCTATTATACGTCAGAAATAAAATCAACATCTGAACATTTTGGACTGTTTATAAAGCAGCTGCTACAGAGAAGGTAAGAACTGCTGATTTCCTCTTTTCCCGTTTGCTTTAGCACGCTGTATAAGGCACGTGCAAATGGGCCCTTAATTCCAGCGGCCCACAGCCACATGCACACACGCGCTCGGCTGGCTCGCCAGACAGGACAGAGCCGGCCGACTTTACCTCACGTGGCGACCCCGTATGCTGTGCCGCCTATCTCGTCCGGCAGTGGGGACACCAGTTCGCCACGCGCCGTTTCCTGATAGCTGTCCGCGCCGGGACAGTCGAGGACAGGCGGTGCAGCGCCTCCCTATTGATCCGCGCGTCCGGCGGAGAGCGCACTCAACTAGGCTGCGCTGCAACGCACTGCACTAGGCAACTCTGAAACTCCGAGCTCGCGGTTACGCTTGCAAAGTACGCGCCTAGGCAATAATTAGGACAAAGCTCGTACGTTATCAGCAGGTTCGAGATGTTCAACTCTTCACCCACCGGACGAAACAACGTGCTGCTCGTCACCTGCACTGCCACCTCTCATTCGCAACCGGCAAGTGGTGATGAATATAAAATCTAACTGTACGACGTAAGTCAAAGAGGTGAGTGCTTTCAAATTGGCCCGGCACACAGTAACACTAGTGGCTAATTAGTTCTACACGTCAATTACAGCAAAAAAGCTTTTTCTGGGGAAGGCTACCTGAGGCAGTATTGTGGGCAGCGGCTTGCGTTCAGTCGCGCGCTTGCAGCTTGGTGAGACACGTTACACTGCCGTATTAGGAAACATCAGGTTTCCTCGTCTTCCAATAGTGGATCTTAGGCCATGAAGGCAGACACATTCCATCATAGTACAAGGGAGTGTAGCCTTTCCTATAGTCTGATTGGATGTGGGAGAACCAACAGAGCCGCTACTATGATGTAGAAACATAAAAGGGGAGACCAGGTTTGGGGGTGGTGCGGAGTCGGCGCGTCAGGTGCTGTAACGCATCTGCGCTCGCAGATGAATGTGAGTACACTGATGAGCGAAAAAATTATGACTACTGCCCACCGCGAGAACCGAGCGAGGTGGCGCAGTGGTTAGCACCCTGGACTCGCATTCGGGAGGACGACGGTTCAAACCCGCGTCCGGCCATCCTGATTTTGGTTTTCCGTGATTTTCCTAAATCGCTTCAGGCAAATGCCGGGATGGTTCCTTTGAAACGGCACGGTCGACTTCCTTCCCCATCCTTCCCCCGTTCGATGGGACGGGACCGATGACCTCGCTGTTTGGTCCCCTCCCCCGAATCAACCAACCACCGCGAGACTGAACGCCGCCTGGTGTCGTTGCGAGCACGTCACGCAGTTTGAAACGGAGCAGAGACGAAGGGGGAATTATAGCGACAGTCCAGGTGGCACATGTTGAAGCCCTCTAACGTAAGACTCTTAATAATTGCCAGACTGAAATCAAACAACAGCGCGAACTGCGCTTTTACTTCCACTCACCGCGACCGGTTTCGGGCACCAAGGTCATTTTCCAGACACTACACGTATCGTCATGGGAGTACACACACGGTCATACGTATCTATCACCGTGGGATTACACAGACGAATAACAAATGGAAGATAGCCTTGGTACATGAAACCGGTTGTCATAATCCAAAAAACGAGTCCAACTGGTACTGTTATTTAATTCCTAATAATTACTACAGTTGCGGAAACTGCACCATAATTAAAGGGCAGATTGTAATGGCCCAGCATTTGAGATTTAACATCTCGTAAATGGCGAAGTTGTGGGGTGTCGCACGTTCATGACCCGTCAGAGAGCGTGCGTGCTCCGTAAAGCACGATAGGCGACAATCTGTGGCCGACTGAACGGCAGAGCACAATCTTGGTGCAGGCTGAAACATTTCCGAACATACCATTCACTGTACAATGTTCAACATGGAGCTCGGCAGAAGAGACCCAACGTTTGCCCATGACAACATCGTCAGTAACGCCTGCAGTGGACAAGGAATAATCGAGATTTGGCCGTGGATCAATGGAAACACTTCGCCTGGTCGCATGAATTATTTTTCTTTTTATACCAGTTTTGTGTTCTTATCCGGACAGACCGTCATTCAGGCGATGGATTTCTATGCGACTTGTGGTATTAATCGACGGCACCATGACATGTAGACTATGTGAACATTATCGTGTACCACCTGCACTTCTTACGTTTGATGTCTGCCCGACAACGACTGCATTTTAGGATGTCTGTGTTATAAGGTTACAAATGTGCTACAGTATATTGTGGCGCAGGACAGTGAACGCAAGCTGATGCCTTGGCAACCAAATTCGTCTAGTACGAACCAGGCGGAACACATCTGGAACGACATCACGCGGTAGCTTCGTGCTGACAAGCCTCCGACCCATAATGCTCCGTGACTGAGTGACATGTACGTAGACATATGGTGCCAAACATCTACGATATACTATTAGAGACTTGTCGAACCCTTACAACGCAGAATCGCTGCTGTATTGCGATCCCAGTAAGTATTAAGCAGGTGGACATAATTTTTTGGTTCATCAGCGTAGTTTTATATTGTGTAGATCAGTACTGCAAAATTCTCTTGTGGAGCTATCAAACTCGTGTGTAATATGAAACATCGCTACTGTGAACGGTTTTATTCATTTTTATTTTTCTACTCTAAGCCAATAAAAATATGTCTCGCCATCTAAATAGTTCGCTGTAAGTCACTGCCATGTATCGTCTAGCATATTCTTCGTAGCTATCAACGTAACACCAAATGTCAGTGGATTGAGAACCGGCGACCACGCGCTGATTACGGCGACAAGGAACATCGCATGAAGATTCACATAAGGGCTAATTAGGAATGTGCGACACGTTCTTGCGAGCGTAAGTCCACCTGCGACACCTCATGCAAACTGTAGGACTGCTACAACTAGGACTATATTTACGAGTTACAGACCCCTAGGCTGAAACTGTAATTTAAGGGCCGCCCGGTTAGAGGCGCCATGTCACGAAATGCGCGGCCCCTCCCGCCGAAGGTTCAAGTCCTCCCTCGTGCGTGTGTTAGTTTAAGTACCGCGTAAGTCTATGGACATATGACCTCAGCAATTTGGTCCCTCTGAAATTCACACGCATTTGAACATTGGTAATTTAGGACCTACCAGGGGAAACCGTCGTAACTAATCTGTACAAATAGCATTTTAGAGCAGTTTTCGAAATCAAAAACTGTATAGCAGAATTTAAGGATTATCATTTAATCCTATAAATTCTACTGTACAATTTATCGTTTGATGAACTGATGGATTTAAAATGAGAAAAAAAATGAAATAATTAAGGTACTATTAGATTCGTTACGAACAACTATTTTTAAAAATTGACATTTACATCAACAAAAAATCAATATTTCCGTTTCAAAAATAACATTCTCACTATAAGCAAATATGATTGTTAGAAGAGAAATGCAAGAAAACAAAATTAATGCAACAACCGAGCAAATTTTAGTTACATTACTTTCAAACAGAACACTTTCCCCACAATATCTCGATAACGGACAAAGTTACCTGAAAATGTTTTCAGCAGCATGAAGAGCTCAAGAAATTGCATCTGGCCACAGGAAATAATAAAAATTTGGGTCCTGGTGTGGATGAAACGAGGTAACGAAAACTATTTTTACCAAGTAACTGAATTCGCTACAAACTGCCAGATTTCCGCTAACTACTGTTTCAGTCCTAGCGATTGTGACAACTCCGGTGTCACGCGTCTGGTCGAGCTCCACGGGCGATTTGACGCGATGGAGAGCAGGGTTTGAAAGGCGAATGCCGTCTTAATTCACGTCAATCGCCCACTGAAAAATTCAGCTGAATTAATCCACAAAAAGTTATGCCTACGTTTTTTACGAGAGCCAGAACCGAAAATCAAGACATGTCTCTATTTTAAATTTTGGTGCGGGCGCCTATGCTGCAGCCTTGATAGTCTGCGAGTAAGTGTGGCGCTGGTCACAACCGGTCACACGTCGTTGGTAATGATGTCAAACGGTGTGTGCGCGTGCACATTAAGGATACCAGCGAACAAGTCGATAGTGAGGGGCTATCAACACTGGCCGTGTGTCCCACCACAGCAGTAACGAGCTCTGCGTTTGTACTCCGTTGAGCAGCTCAGCTGAACAATACCAGACTGCATATACGTTTTATCATCGTCATCATCTGGCAACCGGGCCTAGGTGACAAGGTTGTTCCTCCTAAAATACTCTACTTCCTGCCCTGTCACTAATGGTGTCATATGCCGATTTATAACACGCCCTCGAGGGATCAACCTCACAGTCTCTCTCGTTACCTGTCCCGTGGTGTCCTTTCGCGGGATTATACACGCCAGCGACAGTCGCCGATTCCAATACTAGGATCCGCTACCCCCGGAAATATACTCAATCCCACTCACACTTTTCTCGTATGACGTAGTGAAAGCCAGGGATCAAAGCAGCCAGGCAGATTCAGTATTTCTCGATTTCCGAAAAGCATTTGGTAAGTACCATAGCTACGCCTATTATCAAAAGTACGATCGAATTGGGTATTACTTGAAATTTCTGACTGGATTCAAGATTTCTGGTAGGGAGGACGCAGCAAATTACCTTGGGTGTAGAGTCATCGAAAAAATGAAGTAAGTTTGGGTGTGCCCCAGGGAAGTGTGTTGATGTCCTGCTGTTCCTGTTATACATTAATGACCCTGCGGACAATATTAATAATAGTGACCTCAGACTTTTCGCAGATGATTCAGTTACCTATAATAAAATTCTGCCCGAATGAAGCTGTACAAATATTCAGTCAGACCTTGAAGAGATTTTGAAGTCCTGCAAATAATGGCAACTTTCTTAAAATGTTCAGAAATGCAACTCGTGCGCTTCAAAAACCCAAAGCTCGTAGAATCCTATGATTACAGCATCAATGGGTCACACTTGGAATAAATCAACTCACATAAATACCTGGGTTGCAGGGATCTAAAATGGAATGCTTACATTGGCTCAGTGGTAGGTAAAGCAGGTGGCAGATTGCAGTTCACGGGTACAGTGTACAAAGGAGATCGTTTACAAATCACTCGTGTGACCCATCCCAGAGTATTGCTCAATCATGTGGGACGAGTACGAAATAGGACTAACGGGGAATACTGAACGGATACAATGAAGGGTACCATGAATGCTGAATGAACTGGCATGCACTTGAAGATGGACGCAGTCTAACCCTTCATGACCTACAGTAAATGATTGATCTGGGAGAACATTCTAACCTTATATTATGTGTCGCTGCCAAACGGTCCGCGAGGATCGGATTAATTACAACACGCTTAGCGGGATTTAAGCCATATCTGTAACTCTATACGTGAATGGTACGCGTTTTGCCCTAATAACTGGTTAACTGGGATGTATCCTCTACGTGCTCTTCACAGTTGTTTACAGAATATAGATGTCGATGCGAGCACATAACGCGGACGGGATAAGGGAGATGGAATTGAATGAAAATCGGACGAATATATCAACGGATACCATTTCCGGCTTGTTCGTGCTCAGTTAAACGGCTCCTGGCGGGCGTGATACAGATAATCCCGACACAGCTCGGAGGGCAGAAGGGTTGCTTAAGCCGCATGCGATGTTGCCGCCTGCACTAGTGAATTCGCTGCAGTCTCGACAACATATTACATGAGATGTGTCCACGTAACAAGGCTGAGATTCGCCGCCATGGCGAACTATGCTTATAAACATAAACCAAGCCCCGTGTACGAGTTAAAGTCCCTGGAGAGCATTAGGAACTCGCTGCTGTGCAAGAAGTGAATGATAAAGTGGACAGAACTGCAGAAGTTCTGGATGCCCTTGTGTGAAGTCGGCACTATGAAATACCAAGGGAGGAAGACTTCAGAAATCATACTACTGCTAAAAACTGGCAAATGTGATGCACAATGACGAGAAAATACGGGACACTTCCAGTTGGATGATACCGAAGAAGGAAGTTTAAGAGTCTAGCGTTCCGTCGACAGCGTGGTCATTAGAAACAGGGGTCTGAAGACGAGACAATTTTGAGAAGCGGAACAAAGAGACATTCTGGTACGAGACGCGTTAAGACGAAAGAAATGTTCGGTTGCGAGGCGGTGGGGAACAAATCCCGACTTCCGCCAACGTGACTGCAACGCACAGCCCAGCATTACACTTTGTCCCCACATGTTTACTTCAGGATATTGGATGAACGTCTCGTGGATTTATTGCCACGTCAGATTTGTATATAAACTCAACCTCAAAACGACTTCCTCTGACGTCATCGTCAAAAGTTATCAACGAAGCCCTGAAACTTCCAGAAATTAGGCAATGTCTATGATGAAGGAACATTTATAACGATACAGATTCCGCTGGATCGTGGGTTCCTCCGCTCATTTCTTTCTAGCTTTTCAGCATTCAGCGACGGTTTCCATTCACCACCACAGGTACGGGCGCTGTCTCTGTTACTGCAGTACTTGCACACACTGATATCATTACAGTGACATAATTCCTGCCAGCACACTGTATTTCCTTAATTCCATGGCATAATTCGAACAAGTAAATTGTAAATGACGTATCTCAGGACGTAGGATCCAATTTATGCGAATCGCATATCCTCACAAGTTTTAATATTTGCCGTTTTTTTGCGTTTTCTACGACTGACTTTTGTTTTCGCCAAATACAGAGTATCAATAATAATGCAGTGACTAAGAAATGCCCAACTATCTTTGCGTTCTGAAAACAGTTATGACTTATTACTGCGGTCGTGTCGTGGGTGCGCTGACGTGCGCTGAGTCAGTAGAAGATGGTCGACAGCGTACTTTAGACAGACGCGTTTACACACTGAAGCACTAAAGAAACTGGTACACCTGTCTAATATCGTATAAGGCTCCCGTGAGCACGTAGACGTGCCGCAACACAACATGGGATGGACTCAACTAATGTATGAAGTAGCGCTGAAGGTAATTGACACCATGAATCCTACAGGGCTGTCCATAAATCCGTAAGAATACGAGGGGGCGGAGATCTTTTCCGAACAGCACAATGCAAGGAGTCCCACATTTGGTTAGTAACGATCATATCTGGGGAGTTTTGTTCCCAGCGGATGTGTTTAAACTTTGAAGAACGTTCCTGGAGCCACTCTGCAGCAATTCTGAACGTGTGCGGTGTCGCATTGTCCTGCTTGAGTTGCCCAAGTCCGTCGGAATGCACAATGGATATGAATTAATGCAGGTGACCAGGCAGGATGCGTACGTAGTGTCACCTGTCAAGATTCGTATCTGGACGTATCAGCGCTCCCATCACTCCAGCTGCACACGCCCCACACCATTACAGAGCCTCCACCAGATTGAGAAGTCCCCTGCTCACATGCATGGTCCGTGGATTCATGAGGTTTGACCCCATACCCATACCCGTACACGTCCATCCGCTCGATACAATTTAAAACGAGGCTCGTGCGACCAGGCGACCTGTTTCCAGTCATCAACTGTCCAATGACGGTGTTGACGTACCCAGGCGAGTCTTAATACTTTGTGTCGTGCAGTCATCAAGGGTACATGAGTGGGCCTTCGGTTCAAGAAGTTCTGGGCACTCGAGGATATGAAAAAAGGCCTTGGTCCGATGTTTGGTATTCGTCTGGAGAAAATGATTACAAATTTCGAAAAGTTAGGTTCTTTTGAAGTGCAATCCGGTGGAGCAGTTGATCTGACGTCTGTCGAAGATGTGGCCACAGCGCTGCAAGGGAATTGGCGGGATTGCCCGAACTTTAGACATGGCTGCGAGCATGGTGCATAAAATGTTACCAACATCCTGCATTTCTGCACATACAGAATCACCTACGTTCTGAAGTGCTGACCTGCCAGCAAGACGAAAGTTCACTCTAGAATTTCTAGCTTGCATGGAAGTGGACAATGATTGACCACGGAAAGTTCTGTCAACAGACGAATCCCATTTGCAACACATCAAACGGTACCGCTTCATTCTGCAAAGGTGACTTAAGTGTGGGTTGATTACAGTTTATCGTAGGGCCGTATTTTTTCGGATGAGTCCTGCGGCTCATGTTACCTGTACCGTCGCAGGTGAACGTGATGAGATTCTTCAGAGCACCAATTTCATTCCAATCCTTCAATAGCGTCGATGTGTGGGTAGTATCATTTTTGTGCAAGATGGCGCTCCTCCGCACATTTACGACGAGTGAAGTGGCCGCTGCAGAAGTATTTCGGAAATGCTAGAATTAGCAGCCGTCATTTCCTTACCGTCTTGCCATCCAGATCCACTTGATATTAATCCGTGTGACTTCTGGCCGTGGGGCTTTATGAAGGATGATGTGCTCAGTGCTTCAATTATTAAGCTGAATTGGAGGCACGCACTGCACAATGCGTACTGAACGTTAACCCCAAGGAACTCCGATCTGTGGTGAAACATGCTGTTTTAAAATTTCAACTTGCGGCAGAAAACACTGGACTGCATACTGAACATGTCTTGAGCCAGTCTCACGAAAATTAGAAACGGATTTCATTTTGATTTTCATGCAGTTTTTGGTCTCAGGACAAACACCGAATTTTCCCATCCAATAGGACACGTTTCCATTTTGGATAGCTTAGATAAGTCCTTATCTCACAGTGTCACAACTGTTGACTGCCAACTTGTGCAGTCGTGAACACTGAACAACACGGCTGGTGTAATGCGCAACTTAAACCATAGTAGTCGTATTGCGATTCATCTGTCATTTGTAGCCGACGGCATTTACGGGGTGCTTACATCGTCATCAGAAATTTTTTTTTTTTGTTCCATGACGTTCCGCTCGTGTCAAAAATACGCTGTTCAGATTTGATATTATTCTGAGCAGTGGTTCTCCTACAGCGTTTTGGTACTGGAACTTTAATTACGGATACTAAGTATGACGTGACAAGAAATCCGTCAAACATCTGCCTAAATAATGCAGCGAGAAACAAGGTTCTGATATTTCAGGAGACGCTAAATTTATTTATGCCACCCCATGGCATCTGGCGCCCAGCAATAAAAAAAAAATTGCGGATCACTGTAATTACGACCAATTGCAGTGTATTTCATTTAACAAGCGTCTGGAACGGCAAGTGATTCTCCAGTGTCCGTGTCTTTCACTACACCCTCAGTTTTCCAAAGGACTTTTCGCTCAACGACAGATTACGGAAGGTCTTTTCGGGCATTTCAGGTTTTACAGTCACACTACAGGTTAGGATGTATTTGAAATATGAACTTCAAACACAAGACTACAATAATAACCTTCTGGTACTTTGACCCATTCCTCCGACAGACATGGGCGTACGACAGACATAGGTGTACGAAGGTAATATGAAATATTTACAGTTATTCAGTACTACAATGTTACTTAAGACCATAGGTGTCCCATCGTGCCCCTACCGATGTGTAGGTCTGTGGCACGTCCAGTCAACACCGGGCAGAGTTTTCCACTGTGACCATTTCCACCCTAACACACTGCTTCCTGTTTTACTAACCTAAAAAACATGCTATGACTAGGGCTACGTCAAATTTCTACATACTAATAAAACGTTATTCCAAGACAGGTGCGCGATCGCAGAGGGCGAATCTCAGCGCTCAGAACATGCGTCGGAAAAGTTTCTGAATTGTGCCCATCCGACGGACGTATCACCAACAAATAATTTTCCCCTCTTTCGCAAGCCTGGACGACATGCTGAATGTCGATCAGGAACAAAGTAACATCCTCATTTTTACTCTGTTGTTCATATACATAATATATAGAAACCTTATCAAAATGAAGTTCGAAGAGCTCATAAACGTATCGAGCACCACATTTATATGATTTTGTCGACAGGTTCTTATGTAGTTGTATCTTAAGGTTACGAAATTACCTACCTAACCATCCTCAATTTTACTTTCTGGAAAAAAATGTTGCCGGGCAAGCTAATTAAAAATTTAAGAAATCCACAGTTGTTTCAACATGTTTTAATACAACAATCAACCAAACAGTAAAATACCCATATCTGATGAACTTCCCCTTACCGAAAACAAAGTTTCGACATCTGAACATGTCATGGGATACCACAGGTACCCACGTTACCAGGGCTACCTGTACACGTCATTGAGCCAGCTGGTGACGAGACCAAGGTCCGACTGTTTCCTCGTTTAAGGTGAGGAGAGGCACGGTCGTGGCGCCGCGGTGGGGCGTGCGGATGTCGGTGGGGTCTGAGGGGCAGGGGGGGGGGGGGGAGGGGTGCGCGCACGACTAGTGCTTCCGCCATCGCACGAGGATGTGGAGGCCAACATCGGTGTTTCGATTACGTCCGTATTTCACAGTCAAAGATCACCGAAAAATGTTTTGTAAAGTCTAAAAACCACTTCAACTTTTTATAAAGTCTTTTTCTAAAAAACCTCTTTGACGAAGTAGTTTCCCAGCGTAATACGGGCCTTAGCGGCGCCCACCCGCTCCACAATGCGCCTGAAGCCTTTAACAGTCTCTTAACTTCATTTGCCAAACTAGCTGCTGCGGACAAAGTGCGCTGAACTACCTGCATCTCGACACAAGAGCGTTTCCCTGCAGCTCAAAGAAGCCATGGTGTTTTAACGTCAGAGACTAGCACAAATATAATAAGCACCACGTACTGAAGCTGCTCACGCCGATCTCAGCGTAATATTTAGAAAGTGTTACGGTTTTTGTGTTAAATAATAGAAGTGGTATTCCAGTTAGAGTACAAAGAGAATATTTCAGATGATACGAAGTCCTGAAGCAACAGGTTTAGTGTACGAATTTGCAAACTGTTCATGTTTCATAATAAACTGTCTGCAGCATCGCTGGCGCTAACTTTAAACACACACACACACACACACACACACACCCCTTACCTATCGTGTGTCTACGGTGGAGTTTGCACAGACATGCTCGCAATATGTATCGTCCTCAATGGAGAGAATTTACCGTTATGGGTAGAAACGTGGGAGAAAATGGATCGGTCAAGCCTCAGAGAGCTACCCAACGTTCCCAGCAAAGACCTGTCTGGACAGTAGCCTTTGAGGAGCTGGACTCCGTGAGAGACGATTTGTCAATAAGCATCTGTCATCTTTGACAAGAAATGTTCAATTTGAAAACCGCAGTGTGGGGCAGCAACTACACCATTTTCAAAATTATGGAGTGGGTGAGTGATAGATTAAATAATTTTAAACCTCTAAGCAGGTCGGTCTGATGGTCTCATCCTTAACAGTTGCTAAGGGTTGCAACTGCAGGTGTGAGAAATGCAAGCTCTCAGGCTCTTGTTCCACATGGGAAATGTCTAACCACTGCTAAAAGGGTTACTGTTGCATGGAATACACGAGAACGACAGTACAGAGAAGAGTGAAAAAGTAAAAAATAATCCCCAACAATTAAGTATCCTTCACAATTAAAACTAATATTTCCCTACAGTCCTGTAAATCAGTAGCTCGATCAGTTTAGTATCTCAACGACTAAGCTACAGCTCCCTTCTCACTGGGTGTCTCACGAAAGACGCCCGTGAGATGTACGGGGATCGCGCCGCGCGTTTGCCGGCTGTTGCCGCTGCGTCTGCGGGTTGTCGCTATGCGTTGTTCTCAGGCACCGATACTTTGCGCGTGCCTCCTACAGTGTGCGATTGAGTTTACTGGTCTTTCTTTTGAGTTTTTATGTAAAGTTTAATCGCTTCAAATATTGTTGCTAGATATTATTGCAACTGCGCCGACTCCGGGGCTTTCCCTGACCGCGTATGTCGTTGGGCTCGGTGCTCAGACAAACACAGCGCGTTTGTCTTCAGTACTGAGAGACTCAGTGTTTGGGTGTCTTGTTTTTAGTTTCCTGTCGAGTTGCCATTCGGTATGGTATACACGAAGGATAAATGAGTGTTTCTTGTGTAACTATGCAAAAATAGAATCGTATGAGGAATGTTGGCTTGAACTCATTCGAAAATTTTCCGGTGAGCATGTTCCAAATGATTCTACTATATAAAAAAATTTCAAGAGACTGTCTTACACAAACGAAGGCCTAGAGAACCTAGTGTTTTAACCGAAAATAAAGTAGACGAGACATGGGAGGCCTTGGGAAGAAGTCCGAGAAAATCTCTGGACCGTTCGGCACTTCGGACTTATGTGAACAGCGTCTGCGCACAAACAAAAATTAAAACCATAGAATGTAACGGTAGTGCATCAACTGATGAACTGGCTGTTACAACAGATGGAAGACGGGGACGTTGATCCTGAGATGCTTTTTTTCTGATTAAGCATGGCTGCATATTTCATGGTACGTAAATTCTCAGAAAAATCCTCACGTATTACATCACCAATTTCTGCATTACGTGAAAGCTCGAGTGTGCTGTGCAATTAGTGCAAGACGAGTTACTGGACCAATCTTTTGCCACGAAACAATACGTTCTGACAGTATGTGAACAATACGCTGCATTTTTTTTTCGAGGACCAATACCTAACGAAAAGATGTACGGTTATTTCATGCAGGGGAATGCAAGACTGCACATCGTCAATGCTTATATGACAGCAATACGACGTGTTTTTGATGATAGGATAGTTGACTGGCCTCTTCGTTCTCCAGATTTAAATCCGTGTGATTTTTATCTTTGGAGAAACTTAAAGGACAAAATGTATGCAACCAACCCCCACACGCTCGAAGAGTTGGAAGATAGGGTTGGGCTAGACATTTCCCAGATTTCGGCTGTCTAAATTCGGCAAGTGTTTGCTAATGTGTTCAGGAGACGTCAGGCTGATGTTACCACAGAGGGACATCACTTTGAGCACCTACTGTAAATAAAGTTAAGCCTAAGTTAATCAGATGGCAACGTCGTTTATGCTTAACTTAAAGGGAAGCGCACGCGCTGCCGACTACCGGCAGGTTAGTGGCTGCGGTGGCGGCGACCGGTGGTCGGGGCCAAGCCGCGCGACCCGCATACCCCTACTGGGCGTCTTTCGTGAGACACCCTGTACAAGTGAGAAGGAAGTGTTCCGCCGTACTCATTCGTTGTAAGCACAACGCCTAAAAAGGGAACACTGATGTGATAACTGTGTTTCTTTTTCTCCCATCAAAGGGTATTCCACCATGAATTTGTTACCTAAGGTCACCGTCAGCGTTACTTTACGAGGTAAACCGGTTGCTTGAATGGAAATGGTCTTATAAAGACTGTCATTAAACCTGTACAGCTCAGAGAAATACACAGACAGAAGAAAAATAACACCACCAAAAGGGAGTTGTGCAACATAAATTAAAGCTGAACGACGCGATTCTACATCTGAAAGATGATCTGTCTCCAAATTTCGTGTCAGTCGTGTACGAGTGACGCTACCAGCGCCAAAACGAGGGTACAAATAACGTCTGCTTTAAATACGCGCTGTAGCGATCGTGAGCGTTAGTTAACTTTTAAATCGGACGTGGTGAGTTGATGTTAGTCAAGAATGTCTTTCAGACGACGAAGACGCTATTGGCAACATTTCTTTGAGTTTGAATGTGATCGTATAATACGGCTAAGAAAAGCTGGATCTTCCTTCTGCGAAACTGCAGAAAGACTTGGTAGGAATGTAGCCACTGTACATGACTATTGACAGCAGTGGACACGGGAATATACGGTCGTAAGAAGACCAGGCTCCGGAGGGCCACTTAGCACTACCGAGAGAAAGACCATCGGCGCTCCGTACTCCATATACAGCACCAATTTGAGCAGAAGTTTGCACGACAGTGACACAAAAAACTGTTACAAATCGGTAACTTCAAGGCCAGGTCGGAGCTAGACGCCCTGTAGCATGTGTTCCACTGATCCCAAACCACCGCCATTTGCGATTTCAGCAGGGTCGAGCGAGAGCTCAGCATAGGACAGGGCGGAGGTCTGTTACGTTTTCTAATAAAAGCTGGTGGTCTTGCCTCGGTGTCAGTGATGGCCGTTTGTTGATTAGGAGGAGGCCAGTTGAGGACCTGTAACCCATCTGTCTGCATGCTAGACACACTGAACTACACTTGGCGATAAGTTTTGGGGTTCGATTTCGTGATTCGACCTGTTGTGTTGCCATTCATGAAGGTATTATAGGGCGTGTTTTCCAAAAGGATAACGCTCACCCACATACCGCCGTTATAAACCAACATACTCATGTCACCATATCTGTCTCAGGTCGAGCATATATGGGACATCCGACGACGACTACAGCGCCATCCACGTACAGCATTAACCGTCCCTATATTGACATACCACGTGCAACATACGTAGAACTCCGTTCCACAAACTGACATCTAGCAGCTGTACAACATAATGCACGCACGTCCGCATGCTTGCATTCAACATTCTGGTAGTTACACCTGTTATTAACGTACCAGCATTTCGCAATTGCAAAGACTTATCTCGCGCTTACGCTAACCTGTGACCTTGCGAAGTTAATCTCTTAAATATATTACCTACACATGTGTATTCCCAAAATTTCATTACTCGACATTAACATTTTGTTTTGTTGCGATTTCTTTTCCCGCCAATGTATGTCAGATCTGTATGTTGCCTGATGATGGATATCGTACTGAAACAGATTTCGTCTGAACGGCTAAGTGATAACCACGACATTCAATGAATTTGTAGCCGCTGTTGAACAGTCTATGAATATTATTTTATTATATATATTGTCGAATAATTCCATTTCCCTGCCCTCTGTCTAGTGTGGTGCACTACTAGCTTCAATTTTTTTTTTTTTTCTTTTCTTGTCTGGGGCACAAGGTATCAGTTTTGTGACTGGTTCGATGCAGCGTTCGACAGTTTCCTCTCCTATGGTAATCTCTTTACTCCAAGCATCACTTACGTCCTGAGTCTTTGATTATTTGCTGCATACATCGCGAACTCTGTCTCCTACAATTTTTGACTTCCACAGCTCTCTTTAATACCATGCTGTGAAATGGAACATAATTTCCCCAAGTGCGAAGACTTACACGGTCTGTGGCAATTTCAATAGCACTCATTTAAGAAATCGTATTATTTTGAAATTAAAAACACTATTAAAAATAAAGTTTCGACCATCTTCTGACGGTCTTAATCGTGGTCAATGCCCAAAAGGATTTTATTCAAACAGAATACGACTGTTCATGTACACAAGCAAACACAGTTGAGCGAGCCGAATGAAGTCCGTTTCACATTTCCAGACAATTGTGACGAAACAAGTCCTCGGACGACTACCCGTAAGATACAAGACAGTAATTGCAGGGAAACACTATAGCCCAGAGGCAGAGAAACCTACCGGCGAAGATCGTACAGCTTAATGACAGCGACATGGCACAGCGAGGGCTTACTGTTTGGGGTCAAGTGATCAGAGGGGACGCCGTAGGTGTGACGGGCGCTCGACAGCGGCTCCACTCGACACGGAAAGATAAGGCAGCGCGCGACTAGAAGCGAGAGTCAGCGGTCTCTGAGACTCACCGACAAGATCACCAGTCACGTCTACACTGGCTGCGGTACATACCTGGAACAAAAGGGAAACTAACGTCAGAAGACGCACAAGTTTGCAAAACAAGTTTCTATGAAACTCCAAATCATCCATATTAAAGTAGCGGCAAATATCTCTCACGCGTATCCTTTGAGTATGTCCTATTTTCGACTGATTGCAAAGTAACTGATAATGGTCGTAGCATAGAAAGGATATATAATGTAGCATGGCTAAAATAAAAGAAAAAAATAACATTCAATACAAATTTAAGCGTTACGAAGCGTTTTCTGAACCTATTTGTCTGGAGTGAAGCCTTGTGTAGAAGCCAAATGTGGACCACAAGAAGTTCCTGCTAATGAACTTAAGTCTACCACCTACCTATATGATAATTCCAGTCCATATTTCTATAAACTGTTACAGTCTGGTATTTGTATCGCCTGGCCGATTTCAACAGTGACTCCAGGATATTGTGGCCAAGGCTACGATGTTTTTTTTTTTTCATTTTGTGAAATGAACAGTTTTACATTAGTGTACATTTAAAGCGCGTTGCCAATCTTTGCAGCACCTCGAAATCTTAAGTTCTGTTTGGATATTTGAGAAGATCTCTTTTCAGATGTACTCTACTACAGATAACGTCACAGATCTTGTAACTGATTTCGTCATCTGTAATTAAGTACTATCTGAAAAGAAAGCTGGTCAAATATCCAAGCAAATCTTGTTACGATTTCAAGGTGATGCAAAGACTGGCAACTTTCTTCAAATGTTCTGAAATATGGAATTGTTCATTTTAGAAAAAAAGAAAGATCTGACTGAAGCTGGAATCTGTCAATCGGTACAAATACTCGGGTGTAGCAATTCGTAGAAAAATAGAGTGGAATGATCATGGAGGCTAACTCGTAGGTAAGAAAGGTGGCAGACTTACTTCATGGCCGAATATGTGGGAAAATACTGTCAAGGAGACTGATCACAAATCACTTGTGCAGTGCTAAAGTACTAGGAGTCAGGGAGCCACGAATGGCCGGTGGTTTGTATAAACATTTTCGTTTTACTTGTCACGTCAGATCTGGGATAAATCTGGAGCTTTCTATGAAATCCACCGACGTCTTCGTTTGGAACAACTGACTGCAGTGGCTATTGTTGCTGTAACCATCGAGAACTTGGAGAAATCAGCTATTGCTGAGTACAATCTCTCAAACACAGGAAAATGATAAAACAAATATTGCCCAACGCTTCTATCTGCTGTGATTCCGTTGTTAAAGTTGTAGTAGTTGTAGTAGTAGTAGTAGTAGTAGTAGTAGTAGTAGTAAAAACTAAAATGTCAGGAACAACTTCAAATGCGACAACGGCTATAATCACAGCCGTGCGTAGATGCGAGCTCTCAACGTTGAGATGAAACAGAAATGCGGTGGATTGTTACAGTTTCTGCGACAGCGTAGACACTACCAGGCATTCGACACAATCTCTGACAGCATGGTGGAATGACGACGTATGATAACCAATCAAATGCTGCCCACGAGCTACAAATGGCTACAAATGGCCACAACAGCAGCCAAGACAGTGATTTGTTCCTGACAGATTTCTTCGAAAATAGGACACTGCGCCCAGACTTGACGCGACATGTAAACTGAGAAAGCTTTACACAGGTGTGTTGTCGTGAGAAACTTCAATCACAGGTTTCTGTAACGCACTAGACTGCGTCACGAAAAGTCTGAAAAAACCTGAACTCAAACATTCGGGAGACACAGGTAAATTATCCAACACAAAACTACTTACAAAATTTCAAGAACAAGTATTACTTGAAGTATCTAGATTTTTTTTTCGTTCCCTGTGTGTCACTATCATAAGAACAGCAAGTCCAATTACAGTGCGCATACTGGCATCTACTAAGTCATTCTTCCCACGGCGCATACGAGAAAGGAATCCTAACACGTGCTACCACGCTATGAAAATTGTTTTTTCGTGAAAGGATGGAACATTTTTGCTGCCCCTTCAAGGTTGGAAAGCTTAATTATTCCAAGAATCATATAAATAATTTCAAGAGCGTACAGTTCACTGCTGACAGCTGCCTGAATGGTTAGTGTGCCGACTGCAACTGAAAATGGAGAAAACCGAGTTTCCTGCTGTCATTAAACATTTTCATTCAAAGGATTCGATTGCTCCATAAACAAAGATAGAAATGCATAAATTTCACGCGGACTCCGCACCATCACTGAAGACCATTTATTTCTGGATTAATGAATTTAAATGTGATCCGGCAAGCGCCGAATACGAAGCGCGCTCCCGCCGTCTTATTGAGGCCACCCCAAAGGAAACCATTGATAAAATCCATGATACGGTAATGCAAGACCGCCGACTAATAATTCGTGAGACTGCTGACAGTAAGCATCTGAACTTTAGGACTGCATAATATCCTGCACGAAGAACTGACTATGAATAAGCCGTATGGGAGGTACATGTCGCGATTGCTCACAGGAGACCAAAAGGCCATCCATACAGCATTTCAACATAATGTCTGGCGATGTTTTATCGCAATCCACAAAACTTTTGCACCCATTTGTGGCTGCTGATGAAACCTGGATTCACGATTACACACCAGAGTCGAGACGGCAGTTAAAAGAATGGACGAAAGCTGGTGAAAGTGGCGCCGAAGAAGGCAAAGACCATTTTGTCAGCTGATAAGCAGATGGCCATTGCCTTTTTGGGATTCCCAAGGCATAATGCTCACAGATTACTTGGAAAAAGGAGGAGCCATAACTGCACCCTATTATACTCCACTGTTGGATCGTTTGTAAATTGCGTTGGCTGAAAAAAAGAAATACAAGATTGGCACGCTAAAAAGTCCTCTTTCACCAAGATAATAGATAATATACCATCCCACACATTAGCGATAATAATGGCGAAAGTGCGTGCATAGGATTTTGAACTTCCCCATCCGTCCAGTTCACCAGACTTAGTCCAAAGTGACTTATTCCTGGTGCCTACCTTGAAACTTTGATTTCCTAAAAAGAAATTTTCATCAAATGAGGAAGTGATTGTTGTAGCCAATGAGTATAATGCAGAGTTTGACAGAACCTATTTTTCCGATAGGATGAAAAAGCTGGTGGACCGCTTGAACAAGTACATACCGGGTGATCAAAAAGTCAGTATAAATTTGAAAACTGAATAAATCACGGAATAATGTAGATAGAAAGGTACAAATTTACACACATGCTTGGAATGACATGGGGTTTTATTAGAACAAAAAAAAATACAAACGTTCAAAAAATGTCCGACAGATGGCGCTTCATCTGATCAGAATAGCAATAATTAGCATAACAAAGTCAGACAAAGCCAAGATGATGTTCTTTACAGGAAATGCTCAATATGTCCATCATCGTTCCTCAACAATAGCTGTAGTCGAGGAATAATGTTGTGAACAGCACTGTAAAGCATGTCCGGAGTTATGGTGAGGCATTGGCGTCGGATGTTGTCTTTCAGCATTCCTAGAGATGTCGGTCGATCACGATACACTTGCGATTTCAGGTAACCCCAAAGTCAATAATCACACGGACTGAGGTCTGGGGACCTGGGAGGCCAAGCATGACGGAAGTGGCGGCTGAGCACAGGATCACCACCAAACGACGCTCACAAGAGATCTTTCACGCGTCTATCAATAATTTTTTTTGTTCTAATGAAACCCCATATCATTCCAAGCATTTCCGTCAATTTTTTCCTCTCTATCTACTTTATTCCGCGGTTTATTAAGAAGCACGGTGAATTCTCTCTACCCTTTTTTGTTGGACTTATCAAATACCTCCGATTCTGGGAGAAATCCGCAAATTATTCCGCGCAAGTCTGCTTACAAAATTTGAAGAACTAGTATTATCTGAAGTATCTAGCGATATTCTTCACTCCACTGGGCATGGCTATCTAAGATGGGTGATGAAAAAAACAAGTTCAACTTCAACGGTCAAACCCGCGTGTAAGCAGTCATTCTTCCCACGGTACATACGCGGAAGAAACCCTATCGCATGGTACCACGTCAAGTATTCCCTGCCTGTACTTTGCAGATGTACATAGCAGCCAGTGTGGCTGAACTGCTGTGCTGTCCTGCCCGTGCCCTTTGCCGGTGTAGATGGCCGCAAGGAAATGAACGGTGGCAGTGGTGTGTTGTGGTGTGGTGCGCTGATGAGCAGCGGTAGCGGCAGCGGCAGCGTCAGCTTGAGCGGCGGCGTGTCGGTCGATGCGAGCACTTGCCGGGCTTCGCTGGCGGCCCCGGCCGGCGCAGGGACGACCGCCAGCTGCCGGCTACCTCCCGCCCCGCCAGATCGATACCCTGCGCCGAGTGGAGCGCGGCGCCGCGCGGCGCGGCCCGGGATGCGACGCCAGCCGACCGCACGCGCTACACTCACCAGCCGCGCGTCGTCGGCGCAGAGCGCACACTCGCGCTGCTAGTATTCTTCGAGGTCCACATACGCTATTTAACGTATGGGGCACTTACTAGTGGACATTCATATTGGGTGCTTCAACTTCGCTAGAGACACTTTCAAAGAATTGCCTGTGTGTTTGTGGAGAAATGGCAGCTGCTTCTACCTCAAACCAGAAAGCACGGAAGGTCTCTCGAAGAAAATCCACGTTCTAAAACATCCCCAAGGCGTTCCACTGGGTAATGTTGGGACTCGCGGTAGGCTCGTCCTTTTCAGAAATTTAATGGTCCACCAATGGTTCTTTATGATAGGGTACGCTGATACAGACAATCGTTGCATCCGAACAGTTCCTCCACTGTATGCAGTACACAATGCTGTAACATGTATTCACTCCTTCTGCATTTTGAGTTTTCTTAAGCGCAATACGCTGGCGTGACGAAAGCCAAGTCGTTGGAAGTCCCCTGCAGAAATATTGGGCCATGCAGCCTCTATAGCCGTCCATAATTGCCAAAGTGTTGCCGGTGCAGCGTTTTGTGCACGAACTGATCTCTCGATTATGTCCCAGAAATGTTCGATGAGATTCAATTCTGACGATCTGGATGGCCAAATCATTCATTCGAATTGTCCACAGTGATGTTCAAAGCAAACGCGAACGACTGTCCCCCCCCCCCCCTAAAAATTCCATCGTTGTTTGGGTATATGAAATCCATGAATGGCTGCAAATGGTCTCCAAATAGCCGAACATAACCATTTCCAGTCAATAATCTGTTCAGTGGGACCAGCGGGCACAGTCCATTCCACGTAAACACTGCCCACACCATTATGGAGCCACCACCAGCTTGGGCAGTGCCTCGCTACCTACTTGGATACACGAAATGATAATTAAATCATTACCCTAATCTGTCGACAGGCGTTGATAAACATCAACGGGGACAGTTGAAAAATGTGTCCCGACCGGGACACGAACCCGGGATCTCCTGCTTACATGGCAGACGCTCTATTCATCTGAGCCACCGACGGCACAGAGGATTGTGCGACTGCAGGGATTTATGCCTTGCACGCTTCCCGTGAGACACACATTCCCAACTATGTCCACATACTACATTCATAGTGCCCCTTCCCACTACACTCCCATAAGAGTTCGGGCAATACGTGTTCATCCGCACAGGAGGAGGTCAATGGCCGGTTAGCCTTAACTATATGGAGATGGTATCTGTTCTTTCGGACATGTCCGAAAGAACAGATACCATCTCCATATACTTGGATACATGGCTTCGCGGGGTCTGCGTCACATTCTACCTCTACCGTCAGCTCTTACCAACTGAAATCCGAACTGATCAAGCCAGACCACGGTTTTCCAGTCGTCTACGGTCGAACTGATATTATCACGAGACCAGGAGAGGCGCTGCAGACGATGTTATGCTTTTAGTAGAGGCACTCGTGTCGGTCGTCTGCTGCCACAGCCCATTGACGACAAATTTCGTCGCACTGTCCTGACTGATACATTCGTCCTACGTCCCACATTGATTCTGCAGGTATTTCACGCAGTGTTGCTTGTCTGTTAGCACTGACCACACTACGCAAACGCATATGTTTTCTATCGCTAAGAGAAGGCCGTCGGCCACTGTTGTCCGTGTTGAGAGGTACTGGCTGAAATTTGGTATTCTCGACGCACACTTTATACTGTGTACCTCGGAATATTGAATTCCCTGACTATTTCCGAAACTGAATGTACCATACGTCTACTTCCAACTACCAGACCGCGTTCAAAATCTGTTAATTCCCGTCGTATGGCCATAATTACGTCTGAAACCTTTTCACATGAGTCACTTGAGTACAAATGACCGCCAATCCACTGCCCTTTTAAATCTTGTCTACATGTGTAGGTGGATATCGCTATCGCGTGACTTCCGTTCTCCCGATATTCATCAAAATCAAACTCTTTCATCGGACTGTCACCGTGTATAGCATGTTTCATGAATCACTTGCTTTCGGTCGTCCGCTGTCTAGTAGCATCATTCTTTACACTATCTCATGGATCACTTAGCACCGACTACAAAAATTTGAGGCTGCTCGACCACTGTACCTCACTGATTTTAACTCCCTATGCACAGTCGCTGTACTAACCGCACTGTCAATAGCCCTTCGGAACTCACGAGTGAGTGATTCATTCTGCTGACTTCATGCGTCTTTTTACAACCACCCTCCGCAATGCTCGACGGTCCCTGTCCGCCGGCGCATGAGATCTGCGTGGTGTTTGTTTAGCCGTGGTTATTCCTTCGTGAGACCACATTATAATCACATCGCCAATAGTAGACTTGAGGAGCTTTAGAAAAATTCAAATGTCCCTGATGGATTTGCAAGTTAGGTGGCATCCACTGACTACTACACGTTCGAATTCAGTGAGTTCTCCCGACAGACACATTTTGCTGTTACTGCTTCTCTACTGACAACACAACACTCGCCGGTTCCTTTTGTACTGGCGAGTCCGCCTCTCGTGACGTCTAGTGGTCAATTCTGAATTACTTGACGATATTCGGATACTTATCATCAGTTTGAGTACAATAGCCGCACGTCAATGTACAGAGCATGGCTGAAAACACTTCGCCCCACTGCCAGTGATTCCCTTTCCTCTTCTACTCGCAAATGCAGTGAGGGAAAAATTATTGCCAGTGTATCTCTGCAAGGCTCCGAGCTCCCGTAGTTTCGTCCTCACAGCCTTTAAACGAGACGAACTTTGACATTTGCGGCACACTGTAGAGCTTCCTGCAGTTTCCTAAATTTTACAGCTCTTACTCCCCTCCGCTCCCCCCAGTTACACTTACACTTGGGTCCATCACACAACGAATAAACAGTTCCTCGGCGACAGTCTTTTATACGACTAACATCCTTTATTCAGCGTTATAAACCAATTTCCACAACACGGTCTATATCATGTGTCCTCAAACCTAGCATCTAAACGGACGTACACGAGGACATGAAACCATGTACATACAACTACTTTATAGTTTGCAAATTTAAAAGCGTGCCTTCCGTCGCCCAACATGAACCACGACGCACGCCCCCCCCCACACACCCTATACACCGAAAATCTTGAGCCCAACGGATCGGTAGGTTTTTGATTTACGAAAGTGCTTCGGCATACTCCTATATTGATGAATGATACTAAAAATACGAGCATAAGAAGTCTCTTACAAGAATGTGGATACCCTGACTTTGTAAACCTAATATGAGACCTTATATGACAAGTGATCATCATAAACATAACAGTGTATAGTGTTGCAATGCATCAGTTTTCATAAAATGACAGAAATACGGAGGGTCAACAATGACCCTAGGTTGTAATTGAATTGACATATTGCTTGGTCGCGAAAGAGAAAGGAGGACACTGTTTAACGTCCAAGAGAAATTAAGTCATCAGAAACAGTTTGGACAAGTATCGGACGGAAAATCGACAGCCGCCTTTTTTAAAGAATAGTTTGGCATTCTGTCGAATGAAATATACATGCCACAGGAAACCTGTTTCACAACAGTTAAACTGAGATCTGAACCCCGCTCCTCCCGAGTTGGTGCGAAAATCGCAAGCAATACGTCACGTCTTGACGTCTCATGCAGGACTAGGGAACCAAGAAAGACAAAGTGGACGGATGACATATTCTATTTCACGTGATGATGCTACATAATCCCATAATAATTACAATCAGAAGTCAACTGCAGCTGCTTCTCGTATGTGATAGGATGGGCAGAGAGCACAAATTCTTTGCCGGATAACCAGGCGCTCTGTCAAGTTAGCCTCGCTGCCGGCGTCTACAGTCGAGCAGATAAACGAGGCGCTACCTTAAGCTCTCGTGATGTGCCGCCGGCCTACATCTTCCGCTACAGAGATTAGCTTCGCCCGTTATCAGCTCTGCCTGAAGACAACCCAAAAAATAGCTGTCGCCGCCGCCCCCCTCCCCCCCCTCTATCACTCTATCAAAGGCGGCGACGATAAACCAGCTCGAGCGCCCCAAGAACCTAGCGTTGCTAATGCGCCGCCAACCATACGGGGAAAAAGTGAATATATTCACAACCTGCTACCACCAAAGCCTTACGCGTTCCTTCTCCTCCTCCTCCTCTCTCGTGGCAGCTTTCTTAAAGCTGCCCTTCTATAAACGGCTCGCAAATACTCTGAGAACTTATTCTAAGTTTATGTTTACGAAATTGCTGCAAGTTACCAGTGTTTTCTTATCGACAGATTTTGTGGACTATAATCAGCATCTATTGTTAACGGCTCCGCGTAAGGTGTATCACAGTGCACCCTTAATATAACTTAGCTAGTATAGTCTACTGATGGACTTGGGTGACAATATGAGAATCACATTAAATTTATTCTGGAGTCTTCTTGATGTGCGAAACGCAAACGTGCAACGAGATAGCCCAGATCTTCAAAAACCTGTCTACAAAAATATGCATGTTATCCACAGCGGCAGACTAATAACCCTCTTTTACAGTTTTACTCTTTGCCATAGCTGCAAGTTGCCCAGAAACTGTCACTGTTTATACGTATTTGGTACTGAAGCTTGAGTCTCATACTTTGCTTGAACTGTACCGAGACACTGAAGCGGAAGATATTTATGGCTTCACGTCTCGATCAAACACTAGGCGGAACGACCGCCTCCAAGACCTGCAAAGTGTGGTTTGCGAAAGATGTGAAATCGCGGATCTCCCTGGAATCTTCTGTACTGCACGCGGGGTGGATTTAGACCAATTGTCAAGAAATTACGGCACTTCAAGTCAGAGTTCAGCGAAAGCTTCAGAGAGATGTGAAGCGTAAACCTTTAGCTCTTTGTACAGCAAAGGATGGCATCGCCAAATAAAGCACCGGGAATTGTCATGACACTCCTCCAAAAGCACTGCTGAATTTTTCAATGGAAATTCGTTTAACCGCGTAAAGGTTAAATCTAAATGGATTGGAGAACTGTCTTGGTGAGTTCAGAGTAACTTACAAACCGGTGAAACGACTCGTGAAATCAATTCATTCGTCAGAAGTAACCTAAACGGAGTAGCTAACAGCACGCAATTACTATGGAAGTTAGGCACGACATGCAGGCTCGGTTGTGGAGATGGGTATGGAGTGAGTCTTAACATTTAATAATAGCTCGAACCCAAGGACAAAATTCTGCCAAAACTAGGAGAGACATCAATTATCTGGAAAGGCACTGGAGTAAGACAAGACTAGCGCCCCTGGGGGTGAGAATGTGGTGATAGGAAAATAACCCAAAATGCCTTAGTGCTTTGTACATAGGTGGCTACAGCATTGTGTTTAAAGAAGATTCCGGTCATTTGAACTGATGCGACAATCTTAACAGCGAACGGGCGTGATGAAACCGTCTTTATCCCATAGCTACAACCCATTCGCACAGATATCCTCAACTCTAAGAAACTGCAACTTCCAAAGCAATTTGCTTCTCGATCGCGATGAGTAAATCGCAGGGGTACTGTATTATGCTGTGCTGAATGACAGATTTTCTTTGTTACACGGGTAAATATTTCTTGCACTAGAGTACGTAGACTTACGAATTAATTTATTCTTACTCCGAGAAAGTAACTCAAAGTATTGTATATACGCATGGTTTCTATCAATACGACAAATATGCAGAATATCTTAGTTTATAATCTATGTACTGTATTAATAGTTTAAACAGTATGTAAATGAACGGAGTTCGACTTTATACACAGGTACCATTTCTTTCCTTATCTGATACAAGGTCGGCGTAAATGAGCGACCAGACAACAGGCTACTTAAAGAAACAAGTATGACTTCCACTTTGTTTGCAACCTGAGAACTGCTCATACAGGTGATTCTTAATCAAGACACGTTCATGGGGTTTATCAATCTAGGAAAAGCGTTCGTAATATAAAATGGTGAAAGATGTTCAAAATTATCAGAAAGACCGATAATAATATGAACAAGAACTGAGCCGGAAAAATACAGACGACCAAGAAAGAAGTTCTCTGATTAAAAAAGGTATAAGACAGGTACGTAGTCTTTCAGCCCAACTTGTCAATGTATGCATCGTAGAAGCAATAATGCAAAGAAAAGAAATGGTCAGGATTAAGATTAAAATTTATGGCAAAAGGATATCAATAATAAGAATTACACGACGTGTTGAATAGACTGAACAGTCGACAGAGCACAGAACATGAATTGAAAATAAACTGCCGATAGACGAAAGTAATGAGTAGGAGAAACTAGTTGAGTGATAAACTTGACGTCAAAACTGTAGACCATGACGGAAGGAATTCTGATGCATTGGAAACAAAATAATTTATGGTGGACGGAGCGAGGACGACATAAATTCACGATAGCGCAACAAAGAGGGGTTTCCTGGATGAAAGAAGTCCATTAGTATGAAACATTGACGTTAACAAGAGGAAGGAACTTTTAAGAATATATGTATGGAGAACAGCAGTGTATGGTAGTGGATCACGGACTGTGTGAACAGCGGAAAAGAAGAGAACTGAAGCGTTTGAGATAATCTGTGGAACAATGTCGAAAATTAATTGGACAGGTAAGATAAGGAATGAAGGTTCTCTGCAGAATCCGCGAAGAAAAGAACGTACGGAAAAACACTAACAAATAGAAGGGACAGGATTATAGGACCTATGTTAAGACATCAAGGAATAACTTCCATGGTACTAAAGGGAACCGTGGAGGGTAATAAATGAAGGGGGAAGACAAATATATCCAACAAATAACTGAGGACACTGGGACTCAAGGGTTGGTACATGGGAGGAATTCTCGGTGAGCAGCACTGTAACAGCCAGAAGACTGATGAAAATAAGACGGAGAGAGAGAGAGAGAGAGAGAGAGAGAGAGAGAGAGAGAGAGCGCTAGCTTCGCATGAAAGAGCAAACGGGGAGACTCTCCAGGATGACGCGTCAAACACCGTAGCGATGTCCGGTGTCTATCTCCTTCAACAGCTTGCATTGTGTTGCAGACGCACCAAGTTCGACCGCGCAGGGTCGCGGAACATCTACCTGAGGACGGCGAACGCGTACCTAGACGGGCGCCACAGGGCAGAGCTGACGCCACAGTCGCGGACTCGGCGACCCTGGACTGCTGGCTGGCTCTCCTGGGCTGCTCCACAGATTACGCAAAATTAATGACACGTCCGTCTCGCTCTTGCGTAATCCCCTCTGTACCTGTTGCTATAAAGTTCTACCGCTACCTCGCAGCGCCTGCTTCGCAACAGCTAAAGAGATGCACTTCAATATTTTGCTCCTGCTATCAACGTACATACTCGGCAAACCACTGTGAGATGCCTCATATTTTGTCAATTTTCCCCTCTCCTTCATATTTCACTCATGAACCTTTGCGGACAAAATGACTTGACTATGTACCTCCGTATGTGCAATAATCTCTTATTCTTCCAGAAAATAGCTTGCAAAACTCCTGAACTGCCCCAATCGCACTTCTTACAAAGTAGTTCCGTAAAACTGTCCGAAAGCGTTCCCAAAAATCTCTCCCCCTCGCTATCTGTGACACTTGTCCAGAAAGAATTAAACTGCTGCAATGGCATCACCTTGCATCAATTTCTGAAACTTTTCGCCTTTATTCTTACCTCGCAGTCGCCTAATCGTGAACACACTGGCAGTACTCCGCAAGTACTCGTACTTCGCACGATATACACATCATCTCCTCCCCATTCCTCCCCACATACACAACACACACCCTCCCCTGCAATGATTCTCCCAGTAATTCTTAGTAGTACCAGGCATCAGGCGCAACTGGAGGTTTAGCTTGTCTGTTCATTCCGCTTCGATTTTTAGGTCCATATTTATTTAACCGATATGTCAGACTCCGGCGTCATAACACCAATCCTGTGCACAGGATCTCGGTTCAAATGGCTCTGAGCACTATGGGACTTAACATCTGAGGTCATCAGTCCCCCAGAACTTTAGAACTACTTGAACCTAACTAACCTAAGGGCATCACACACATCCATGCCCGAGGCAGGATTCGAACCTGCAACGTAGCGGTCGCGCGGTTCCAGACTGACGCGCCTAGAACCGCTCGGTCACAGCGGCCGGCAACAACAGTAAAAGGCCCCTGTGGTTTGAACAGCAAATCAAAACACATACTTGTCAAACACTCTGTTGGCCTTTTCGGCCCACATGTCTGCTACATAAATCTCTCTCTTATAGCTCTTTAAAGTGTTTCGAGTATGTGTTGTAGCAAAGCTCAGTCATGATCTTAATAATAATAATAATAATAATAATGAGGAGGAGGAGGAGGAGGATGATGATTCAAATCAACAACAAAAAATACACCCGATAGAATAAATCAACATGTAAACGACACACTCGTGTAATACGAGAATTCACCCATGACTTCCTGTGTTACACGAATCACGCGAACAAGAAATGATGCTCTTATGGACATTAATGCGACATCAATCAGCACTACTGTGTGAATCAAGTTGAGCACGCTCGGCGCACAGCTTACTCTCCAGTTTTCCGCAGTACCGATGTTAACGGCAATGACAGGCAACAACGAAGTTATAAACGCATAACGGCTGATCGGTCGTTAGCTTTTAAAAAATCAATGACCCCAGGTAACGTACCAGATATCTGTCGTAATTTCGTTTCGTTTAAACTGTCAGCCAGATAATTAAACAGTTAGCACCTTTAGCCGCTACCGTTCCACAGTTCTCGCAAACGCAAGCGCTGTGATCAGTTCCTCCATTAGCTCGTCAGCCGACAGCACGGCTGCGATCAGGCAACAACTAGAAAGTTTCGTACCTGCAACTGATGCTAAAAAACCCAAACACAGCAGTTCAGCGCGGGCCATCTCCATTGTAACTATTTCTATTAACGCTGAAACAACTAATTTCAAAACGCCACAGAAATAACACACATTTGGACAGATTAGGCCCACCGTTCGATTGACAAAGAGACAAACAAGGAATGAAGCATTTATTGAAAGTTGCACAATGCGTAACCCCCATCAACTTGAAGGTTCGATGCACTGCCACATGCAACTGCCCGATGTTGAGATGAATCGAGCGTGCGGGAATCGAACTTCATAAGCAACCGGGATGTGTCAGTAACTCCGACGGCGTGATAAACAGTAATGCCTCCAAATTTACGTGAAACCGCAAGGCTTTTAAATAAAATGTTATTAATTTTGTACATCTTTGTTCTTCGATTATACATATTTATTTCTCAACGCAGTCATGCTGGCGGCGCGCACACTTGTCTCAACGAGAGACCAGTTTGTTGATACCGTCGCTGTTCAACATTTGACTTCGTAGACGGAGCCACAACCTCACGTCTGCTTGCTAGCTTTATCACTATCAAAGTCAAGTCCTCGAAGGTTTTCCTTAAGTTTTGGAAACAGAACGAAATATCGGATGCCGGGACTGTACGGAGGACGTTCGATGACAGTGAACTGAAGGCGTCAGATTATTGCAGATGTCGCAACGCTAGTGTGTAGTCTGGCGTTATACTGAAGTAGAGGATGCTCGGTGTGTGGACGAACTTTTCGAAATCGAAACTATTACAGTACGCACCGACACAGTTATGTTACACACTGCCATGTTACACGCTACAATTCGGAGTCATCTAGCGGCAGAGGACTGAAAATGTATATAGACATGCATACAGACCATGTTAATAACGTTTGTTTTATTTAAAATGCTTTGCGAGTTTTCACATAAGAAAGTGTTCAAATGAGTGAGTTCTCAAGGGACTAAACTGCGTAGTCATCGTTTCCTAGACGTACACACTACTTTAACTTATGCTAATAACAACACACACACACACACACACACACACACACACACACACACACACACACACACACACACACACACACACCCTAAGTGTGGGAGTAACTATGGCATGGCAGGCGTGTCGCATTTTTCTAAGAAACAAAAAAATAATAATTAAGAACGCAAAAGAAAAATGGAGAGTAGTAGTAGTAGTAGTAGTAGTAGTAGTAGTAGGAGGAGGAGGAGGAGGAGCACTAAAATGGGAAGGACAAGGAAATTGATTAGGATATTGGGATTGTACGGCGTTGAGCAATACTACCTGTCCCTGGTACGGAGACGCTTGTGTTTTGGGCCACTAGATGGAGAAAACTCTCGATACATCAATGCGTAAACACAATGACAGTGCGAATTTGAATTGTGTGTTTCACATATTTCGATTTGTGTCTCAGGAAAAAAGGAGTTGTTTAAAAGGGTACTTTCTACTTCACTGTTAAGTCGTGCTAATCTCAGTTACCAGAAACACCCAAAGCAGCAATGAGAACGAAACAAAAAACGGATAGCTGTCGTATTGAAGTGGTGTGTGTGTGTGTGTGTGAGAGAGAGAGAGAGAGAGAGAGAGAGAGAGAGAGAGAGAGGGGGGGGGGCAGTAGGAACGTGTCTCGCCTCTACAAATACACAATTTGTGCTATACGTATCACGAATCCTTCCTGTCGTCGTGGAAGTTGTACTCTAAGCCCTTAATGGACCAGGTTAGTTAGTATTTAAAAAAACTGACAACTGCGAGTAGAGCACGCGCTGTACGGTTCCGTACAATCTTAATAATTTTGTGTGGCCCAATGGCCTGGACGACACTTCGGCTTGTGTCCCAATTATACAATCGGGGAAAGGGGACCTAGAATTAAACGTGGAATCCAAACCACGAGTTTTTCTGGAGACTACTCACTTCGTTGAGACGTGACGGCTAAGTTAAAAAGAAGACTGAAAAATCGTTGATTCGCTCCCACGACCTTCGATTTCCAGGCACGTGCTTTACCGTTTGACAACCGTTGCCCGCACTTACTTATACACAATTCATCAATAGGTCTTCATGAATGCGTTTCCGAGTATCACAGTATGTGACATATTTGGCTTTATCTTTTAGCTGCATTGATTTGGAAGATCAAATTTTTCTCACCACCAAGTGACTTTACATCTTAGTGTTGTTGTTGTGGTCTTCAGTCCTGAGACTGGTTTGATGCAGCTCTCCATGCTACTCTATCCTGTGCAAGCTTCTTCATCTCCCAGTACCTACTGCAACCTACAACCTTCTGAATCTGCTTAGTGTATTCATCTCTTGGTCTCCCTCTACGATTTTTACCCTCCACGCTGCCCTCCAATACTAAATTGGTGATACCTTGATGCCTCAGAACATGTCCTACCAACCGATCCCTTCTTCTACTCAAGTTGTGCCACAAACTCCTCTTCTCCCCAATCCTGTTCAATACCTCCTCGTTAGTTATGTGATCTACCCATCTAATCTTCAGCATTCTTCTGTAGCACCACATTTCGAAAGCTTCTATTCTCTTCTTGTCCAAACTATTTACCGTCCATGTTTCACTTCCATACATGGCTACACTCCATACAAATACTTTCAGAAATGACTTCCTGAGACAAATCTATACTCGATGTTAACAAATTTCTCTTCTTCAGAAACGCTTTCCTTGCCATTGCCAGTCTACATTTTATATCCTCTCTACTTCGACCATCATCAGTTATTTTGCTCCCCAAATAGCAAAACTCCTTTACTACTTTAAGTGTCTCATTTCCTAATCTAATACCCTCAACATCACCCGACTTAATTCGACTACATTGCATTATCCTCGTTTTGCTTTTGTTTACATCTTAGTATGTGCCATAAATTTCAACTTGTTAGGTCTATACGTTCCTGATAAAATGGTGTCTTAATATGCAGTCAGACGGACACACACAAAAACAGACAAGTGATCCTACAAGGGTTCCGTTTTTTTTTTGTTTTTTTTTATACAGATAGAGGTACGGAACAGTAAACAACAACCGGCGACGCACAACGCAAAGCAAATGCAAGTTGTTACCGAGTTGGCACTGTCGTGAACACGGTAGCATAGGCTCCACGTGTACCGGTATGTTAATCGTAATTAAAAACACTACCACGAAAAATGCCAAGTTGAAGTGTTTGCACTATACTGAGCTGTACATAATAATACACAGAATATATGGTATTGCAGTAATTTCGGTATTAACATTTTTTAAGTAGCTTTTTCATAGAGGAAAGTTTCTGTCGAATGGGAAAACGATAAAGAAATGCGTAGCAGCATTTTAGAAAGAATCACTTCTGGAGCTTCTGACTGGTGCAGAGTAAAGCGACGAATAATAGAGTAAAATTAACAAGCGTAAAAAAAGGACACAAGAATAGGGAAACCTGGGATGGAGGTGACCATGTGACAAGTTCGATGCCAGGCAGAAGGAAGAAAATTGCAGTACGTCGATAGGGATGGAACTTATAATAAATGGTAATGCTTTAACCTACACTCGAATGCAGTGCGGCTCAAGTGAAGGTTATTTGGGAGTTTGTTGCACACGGTAGAAGTGAAGGACGACATTAAAGATTTATGCACGGATACAGCTAATATGGAATTGTCAGAGCCTGCACTGTTACTACGGAACGCTGGCAGATAATTGACGTGTGCGCATAGGTCCTAAGGACACCAGTAGCTACGAATATAGCAAAGAAAACGGAGCACGTGAAAAAAACACGTCGACTATACGGTCGTATCAAACCAAGAACAGAAAGAACTGATGAGGTCAAGCAACGCAACGTTACATTTATGCCTTGTGCAAGCTTACTGAGTTGCTCGCAAGATCTGGAATTTTCGCTGTTTGTGCCGTGCTGAACGGCATTATAAAAGTGTAGGCCTGGGAAAACTAACTAATGGACTAGTACGTTTTATTTTGGGAGGATTTTTTTTATACATTCTCACTGAATGCGCAGAAGAGAGACATATGAAAACAGGACCCAAAAATTGTCATCCCCACAAGGCTGCACGTTTATACCGTGTAACACCGCCTCTAGTCGAATAATAACCTCAATTCACAACGTACAGAGTCCAAAAATTTCAGCAGGTGTGGCGTATCCAGCTGAAGCCCGTCATTAATGATCAGATCCTACAGAGCTACAAAATTGCGGGTGTTTATCGCTAAGCTTCACCCGAATAGTCCCAGAAATTTTGTATAGAACCAAAATCAGGTGCTTTGATGGTCCATTCGAGGTTGCGATACGTTGTCTAAATGTTCGTCAAACCAAAAACATACGCGTGCAGCCCAGTGAACACGGTTAAAGCGTATTCATTACGGAGATGTGGAAGGAAGGACGACACTGTCACCTCACTAAGAGATAAAATAAAAGTCCTCGTTCTTTTACACGATTACCCGAATAAACGTGCTTGTTTTATGGCACAGAATCACCTCCATCCTGAACTACACGCTCTACGTATTACGGTTTAAACGCCTGATTAGGTCATCGCTGCACTCCACGCCTTCCATCATTTGAAAAAAGGATTCGGATCACAATATAGCCTCCGATCTACTACTGTCCAGCTGATGTGTAATTTCGCCCACTGAGGCCGTGCAGCTTATGTTCCGCTGTGAGAAATGCCCTTTCGTGAGGTACACAACACCGAACGTCCATTGCATGTACAGGGTGGGGCAGAGAACAGAGTTCCTCGGCGCAAAAGAAACACAAACTTCGGTTTGATTTGGTAGGACTTTAAAGCATTTTCTAGTGAACTGCAGCCACATTTTCTGGTATGCGGGCACGTTTCGGAATGTTTTCTGACTTGTTCAAAACAGATCCTGTGACGCCATTTTCGGACTAAGCGCTGCATGGCACTCTTTGCTGGCACTTTAACTCTTTCAAATTCCTCAGTAAACAGCTGACCACTTCGTTTCAATTACTATGTTGTCACGTAACTTTCCACAACCAACACCCGCTACTCCACTGTGAGTACCATCGTCCCCGTTGCACTGCTCCACTCACTGACGCAGCCCTTCAAAGCAGTGACTAATATTTTGTCCGGTATGGGTGCCAATTCCTTTTTCATTGTTTTTTGACAGCAGAACTGGGTAATAACAGGTAATGGGGGAGGAAATTTATGATGAAAATATTCGCTGATCAATATTCGGTGCGATATTAGGACTATCTGTAACGCCTTCGGGTTTAGTTTTAAACCCTGGCTTTGTACCGACTGTGACGAAGGAATGCCATATTTCACCCCTGTTCTTAACGGCTGTATTTGGATACAGCCGGATTTAGTCGGCATATAAGTGATAGTTGACAAGAATGTAAGACAATGACGTTTCAATCGCGCACGCGTGAATGGGTCCACACGGTCCCTAAATTTTTAAGACTTCGAGAATTCTGGCACACAAGGTAGACTGCATGACAGGAGCGACTGTGCCTTGATCCAAAGCTGACCCCACCAGCGTGAGCTGAGCTTATGCCCTGGGAGCCGACGGCCATGATCCACAGGTGGCCCACCCGTGGCCCTCACCCGGCCTAGTTGCGGCATCCACCAGCTGCCACGATTCCTTTTCTCCTGGACACAGGCGACGTCTTCACGTCATCGGGGAGGTACACATGCAGTAGTCTTGCTATAAACAGGGCGTATGTGTCTCACTATTTGCACACTTAACAGTCTTGTTCCATGAAAGTGGCGCGACCATCACTAAGAAGACGACGACTATTAAATACAGCCATTGGCGAAATTAGTAGACTGTTTTCTGTCACACTAGAATTGAAGGGGCTGACGGAATAAAGTGCCAACCCACAAGCGCGCTTTGAGCTGCTGTTTCCATATGTATGGTTAACTAGTAAGACAAGAAAGTAAAAGAAATAGGCAGCGGTACATACAGCAAAACTTGTCAGCATGCGGTGAATTCGAAAACCGAAAAAAGTGTGACCCGACTAATCATTATATTTACGGTCAGCAATTTCATCTACCGAACCGCTCAACTGTCCTCTGACAAACGCTTAGACTTTGCCATCACAAAAAATAATTCTCTTGGAACCGAGTATTTTTTCCTGCAGTGGATTTACGGTCATGTAATATGTTTTGATGCCATTTATTGTCAGCTTTATTTTGAGTCACGACGATTCCAATTCGGACTACAGCCACTTTCAAGAGGAAATTGCGAGTTAGAGTGAATGAAGACATAGGAAAAACTGTCGTCAACCTGAAGCTTTGTCTGATCACCACACTGCTTTACGAGGTATGGTAGTATTTGGAGGTGGTGTGACCTGGCATTCTCCAATATTTGTACAGCAGCGACGGGTACGAATATAGCCCAACGCGTTTATGTGTAAGTGGACAGTGAGGGGACAGGAGAATAAGATGAAAAAAATAAACACTACCATGTAAAACACATCATTACTTCAACAGCATTCGCTTGTATAAAGGATGAAATTTATAATATGAATCAACATGACTTTGTCGAAACTACTGCCAGAAAGTAGATTTAATATATATATATATATATATATATATATATATATATATATATATATATATATATATATATAAGCTGATTTAGGCTTCACATGGCATATGATGTTGTTGTTGTTGTTGTCTTCAGTCCTGAGACAGGTTTGATGCAGCTCTCCATGCTACTCTATCCTGTGCAAGCTTCTTCATCTCCCAGTACTTACTGCAACCCACATCCTTCTGAATCTGCTTAGTTTATTCATCTCTTGGTCTCCCTCTACGATTTTTACCCTCCACCCTGACCTCCAATGATAAATTTGTGATACCTTGATGCCTCAGAACATGTCCTACTAACCGGTCCCTCCTTTTTGTCAAGTTGTGCCACATACTCCTCTTCTCCCCAATTCTATTCAATACTTCATTGTTAGTTATGTGATCTACCCACCTAATCTTCAGCATTCTTCTGTAGCACCACATTTCGAAAGCTTCAATTCTCTTCTTATCCAAAATAGTTATCGTCCATGTTTCACTTCCATACATGGCTACACTCCATACAAATACTTTCAGAAATGACTTCCTGACACTTAAATCTATACTCGATGTTAACAAATTTCTCTTCTTCAGAAACGCTTTCCTTGCCATTGCCAGTCTACATTTTATATACTCTCTACTTCGACCATCATCAGCTATTTTGCTCCCCAAATAGCAAAACTCCTTTACTACTTTAAGTGTCTCATTTCCTAATCTAATTCCCTCAGCATCACCCGACATAATTCGACTACATTCCATTATCCTCGTTTTGCTTTTGCTGCTGTTCATCTTATATCCTCCTTTCAAGACACTGTCCATTCCGTTCAACTGCTCTTCCAAGTCCTTTGCTGTCTCTAATAGAATTACAATGTCATCGGCGAACCTCAAAGTTTTTATTTCTTCTCCATGGATTTTAATACCTACTCCGAATTTTTCTTTTGTTTCCTTTACTGCTTGCTCAATATACAGATTGAATAACATCGGGGAGAGGCTACAACCCTGTCTCACTCCCTTCCCAACCACTGCTTCCCTTTCATGCCCCTCGACTCTTATAACTGCCATCTGGTTTCTGGCATATGTATGCTAACGAAATTTTACAATACAGAAAACTAGTCGTCACGTTTAATGACTACCTGACACCGCTTGAATCAGATTAGTAACATTTTGAAACAAACTAAAATTTCGCAGCTACACTACGATTTTACGTTTTAAGTACACCCTTAACTGTATCAGTCCTGCTATTACGTGTTAAGTCTCGTTTTTATCAGCACCTCTTTCGAAAGTATTACTTATTGAAATACTACTTCGCTTCTCTCTTACAACAAATATACGATTTCAGTTGCATTAAAGGGTTTACTCAAACGAAAAAACTTGCACTTGCTCTCGCTCACTCTCACCGGAACTGAGAGTGGCTTCTGAAAAAATTATCTTACAGAAAACACTCTACCACTGCTACACCGCTCTTCTATACGGAGCATCGTGCTGATTCTACAGCAGGTTGTGCCCTCTTTTGCATCGGTATGTCGGAAGTACGGGAGTTAATAGAATTCTGTAAACGGTAGCTTGCAGTTGTAAAAAAAAGTCACTGTGCTTGTATTCGAGAAGGTGGTGGGTCATATCGCCGTCCGGCCCTCCAGCTTTACTTAGGTTTTCCGTGACCACTCTAAATTACTTAAGGTGAAAGCTGGGATAAACACCCTTGCAAAAAGCACGACCCACTTCCCTCCCTCTTCTTCCAGAATCAGAGCTTGCGCTTCGTCTCTAACAAACTCTTCGTCAACAGAGTGTTAAACTTTAATGCACCTTTCTATTCGGGTTGTTCCCTGATGCGAAAACAATGACACACACAAAAATTGTACACGGAAAATTAACCTTGGTCACGACATGCAGTAGCTACTGTTATCTCTGAACAACCGGAGTGATGCAGTCAAGGCGGTGAAAAATTCGCCGCAATGATCTGCGTTCCGTGCAGTTTACTTACAAAGGCCAGACTGTGCATGCAGCGCGAGGAGGTAGCAGGCTGTGTAACGTATTTAGAACTGTGGCACACTATGATCCGCCAAATGTATTAGAGTCGTACACTGATTAGACAACTTTCAGCATCTCAATTTCTTCAGTTTTTCATAAATATGAACACAGAATACATCGAAATTGCATCATTTCTCGCGCACGACTCCTATACAGAAGTGTAGTTGCCAAAACACAGTGAAACAGACGTAAGAAACATAAGAACTATCGAGTTTGAAGAGCCACTGACATGGTGGAAGAACATTCATCAACAAGCCCGTACAATAGGTACAGACAACAATACCATCCAGCACCTGTTATAAGATCATCAGCTGAGCCCTTATCACAAACGACAAGGCCACGCTTTGAAAGATGTTAACTATGAATTTCGCGTCATCTTTAGCCGGAAACCACAGCAATGTGTTATCGACTCTTCATTTGGTGTCTATATACAGATTCATTGACGAGGCTTGTTCCACTAATGACGGGATACAGAAAAGTCAGCAGTCACGTGTAGGTTAACGTAAATACAATTGCGGCAGTAGTAAGAAGCCACCAACAAACATTTGTACTGAATTCTAAAGGGAAAATATTATGCTATATTTATGCAGACTCGTATATTCCTTCACTGCACTAAAGTTGTGCAGTGCTAGAATCTCTAGTTATTTTAATATTTTCCTATAGCAGTTTGTCGAAGGCATTTGATCTAGTATGGAGCCCCACACCATGTTGCACATCATTCTCATGACTGAGCTGGTATTGCAGTAAAAGACATATCAATAGGTATCCTATTTGTAGGCAAAATTTCATCTGATGCCCCAATTTTCTAATGGTGGGACCTTGCTAAAAATGTTGTATAGAAGACATAGGATGCCAGGAATTCCATGTAAGAATCATTGTTGGACAAGGAGAGGGCAAATGTTGGACAGCTGTAAACATAAATGCACTCTCTTATTGGTTGTCCGCTGATACTGCCTTCTGGTTCTCAGCAGCTGTTCTGGATAATACGTTCTGACTGAGGAACTCCAGAACAAAATTACACATCTCATTTGCGAAGCACTTGCATGCTCTGAAGCGACGCCAACATATAGCATGGTTGTCGCCTTTCTTTCTTGGCTTCGCTTTTACACTCTTGCTATTACGGCGTGGTTCTTTCAAAACGGTAGTTTACATCAAAAGGATCATTCAAGGTTAGCCTTACGACTGAAACGTCGAGAAATTGTGGTCTTCCAGACAGCAGTTCAATAAACTGCGTGTCGCCGTTACTAACTTATCAATCGACATCACTAGCCCCAATGACACCAATTCAAGCGAAGACATCACCATGAGTAACAACGCAAGCCGATGTTCCGTCACAGGAACTAGTTATGAAGATCTCTGGTCAATGTCGTTCGTTAATGGAAGACAAATTCTTAATAAGTTTGTCTGTTTAACATTTCCCATCTCCAAAAAAGAGAAATTTGGTAATAGCGAAAATAAATTTATTTATTAGAAGTCTTTTATGGAACTATCTGTCTTGAGAGTAGCCTCGAATGACAGTGGAATATGAACGATAAGCAGTTCGACAAGAAGAGAATAGAAGCTATTGTAATGTGGTGCTACATAGGAGTGCTTAAGATTAGATGTATAGATCGGAGAGGAGATGACAGACTACTGAATCAAATTGGGGAAAAAAAGATACAACTTCACTAAAAGAAAGGATCGTTTGATAAAACACCTACATCTTCATGGCTACCCTGCAAATCACAGTTACGTGCCTGGCACAGGGTTCATCAAACCACGTTCATAACAATTCCCTGTTATTCCAGTATCTTAATAGCGTGCGGAAAAAACGAACACCTGTATATCTCAGTAAAATATTTTCGCATTCGGAGAAGAAAGTTGACAATTGAAATTTCGTGAGATGATACCGCCACAACGAGAAACGCCTTTTTTTAAAATCATGTCAACCCCAAATCCTGTATCATGTCAGTGACTCTCTCCCCCCCGTTTCTCAATAATACAAAACATGCTGCCCTTCTTTGAACTTTCTCGATGTACTCCGTTAATTCTATCTGGTAAGGATCTCACACCATGCAGCAATACTCCAAAAGAGGACAAACAAGCGTAGTGTAGGCGCCCTCTTCCGTAAATCTATTTACCTTCCCGAGGTGTGAAGAAATCGTTAATTTGATAATGAAGGGACATGAGTTGGGATAATAGCTGCAGAGGGAGACGAAGAATTGACTACGGTAAGGATGTTAAAATGAACGTAGTTTTTAGTAGTTGTACAGATGTAAAGAGGCTTGCATTGGATATACTGGAGAGAGAAGCATCAAAACAGTTTTCGGTTTGACGACCAGAACAACAACAACCGCCTCCGGAGAGTCTGCACTTGAGATCAAATTCTGAAGATGAAGTTTCCCCTGCTTCCACTTTTCACAAACACTTGCGAGTGGAAGATCGGCACATGAATCAGTATCGTATCAAGTAGGTACACGTCACGCATTGAATTGGCGGAGAGCAAACGCCTGTATAATAGCGATCAGGCTAGTGAAAGGTCAGCAGTACAGGTGTGTAATAACACAGATGCGCGGTGAAGTCATAGTACCCGGCGGACTAGAGTGGTGTCCTGCGAGCAGCTGCTCGCCCACCGCCCACGTGACTCAGCTGTTGGCCTGTTCTGGATGATGTCATGGAAGGGGCGCCTCGCCACAGGTTGCGGCCGGTTTGTGACTCGGCACTGCTATGTATTCCGCTCCCGTCAAGGTAACGATACGTCACAGCCGCCCAGCCTACCTGCAAGCCTACCACGCACGGACGAGCCGCGTTAGAGGAACTGCGGTCTCTGACGTAGCACGCACGAAATGCCGGGACTGCCGGGCACAGTCCGCGGCGTCGGCTAAGCTTAGTCCGGGTCCTTGTAACAGTTTGCCAAGGCTAAGTGAGTGGTCGTGTCCGCCTCCGCCAAAAGCAGAAGGCTGCAGGCACACTCAACAACTCAAATGTGCAACAGCACCCGTGTTACATTTAGCGGCTGCAGCTGTCGACATACGCTACCAGTCTGCTTCTTAACGTCAATATGCCTAGCACGTCCATTTCGATTTCTCATGGTCTACCCAACCTTTCCTGCTGATGCTACATTGGAAACAAAGCAGATAAAGCTTGTCTCTTTAACAGTTAGACTTTATAGGTAATTCATCTCCGAGTGGCTGGCGATTAACGTTTACTTTTAAACGAATAGAATATGTAAGGAAATGTCATTGCGAAATCTTGTTGTGTAGTTAAAGCTGCAATGAGAGACAATTATATGCCATGGCACACGCTCGGCAAATGCAGGCAGGGGCTCGTAAAATTATATTTTAAGCTCACTGTATGCGTAGTGCGATCCACGCCAGATTTCATTTAGTTAATGCATCAACACAGAGCAGGTAGTTGATCGAACAATATCTTGGGTGGACGTAAAGTTTCGACAGATACAGCGAAGTTTGATGCTTTGTAAAGATCGTGCCACTCTAGGCCAACAGATGCTGCTGGCCACATGAAGTTTATGGCTGTCTAAATTACTTACTGAATCATTTTGAACATATTCCCAAAGTTGACTGCTGCTGACAAGTAGTGATGTGACGGTCGACTACTTGTAAATAGATCATTTTCTAAAATTTAACACAACTGTAGCTCGTAAGTTAATAAAAATTTGTCTTTCAGTAATTTTTTTGGTTATGCTTATATTTTCACCTGACGAAAGACAGAAAAATAATCTTGTCACTAAATTTAAATTATGTATACAAAAATGATCATGCTGTAAAACTTTAATTATCTTCAATTTAATGGATTATAAGTTGCTTATTTAAATTTTTATCTTTGTACACCGTTCTGTGGTTATTTGTGATTTTCATCTTTCTAAGGGAGTAATCATTAACAATCGGGGCCAAAACGTGAACCTGTTCATTCTCGAATTCACGCCTCCATGCCATTGGCATGTCAAACACCAAAGTTGCTCAGACATTGGATGCTGATCCGAAAACATACTTTGGGTTAATGGAGACGACGGTAATACTAGTAACAGAGTTGGTCAACCAACAAAACTCACACCGAGCGCTAGGAACAAAACTACACACATCGTTAAGGATAAAACGGGCATCGTTTGCAGGACACTTGTCAAACGTCTGCATTTCTCAGATAGCTACCAGCAAAAGCAGCATATTATCGGTAGTACAACTATGAAAGACTTTGTTCATACGCACTCCTGGGGAACAGCATGCTTATGACCAACCATGCTGTCAGAAAAAAAAAACTGTTTTTGATCTTCAGGCATTTTGTGAAAAAATAATGTGTGGTGGTTTCTGCGATTTCAAAGCTGAAGGGAATTTCAGACCTAAATCCTGCTAAGCTCCTTGGGCCAGTCTACAGAATGTAGTGTTCAAGAAACCCCGCCCATGCATCGGAAAGACCAGCTTATGTGCAGCTCGTGTGCAGGAGAGGAACTCAGTCACTCCTGAAGAGACATTAGTGCTCCCAGAGTGTTTTCGCAGGCAAGTTTAAGAATGTCTTCATAATCTGGGACGCCGTACAAAATACTGAAAAACTGTACAAAACTGCCTAAATCATTCATTAAAATGTAGATATGAGTTTCTGTAAAAAAATTCTACGAAATAAAAACATTCTATTAGGACTTCAGGGAGAAACTTTCCGTTCACCCTGTTCATTCAACTTGCACGTTCAACGCAGGTGAATAGCATGAACGAACGACCTAATGTCACCCGACTGTTATGATAAAATTATACTCAAAAATTTTGTTGAAATGCAGCAACTCTTAAATCTGCTCTCATTTCATTGACAGAGTATCTTGAAAATAATTTAATCCCACGACAGTTAAGCAAGTTCTAAATGGTCTCTCAGAAAATGTTTACGACAGCGCTGAAACTTTAAGTAATTTTCATAAAAGTACAACGCACTTGTGAGAGGTATTTGAAGAAATGGCCGAGTCTCCAGTGGTTAAATGGACGAGGAAGAAAATTTGTAAGTAGAATCTGCCTATGTGCAGACGTACTTCACAACAAGTTTTCGGAGATACATGGCCGTGGGGCCAGAGTGCAACCGTGATTGGTCTCTAATGTGTGGTATTATACTGGAGCGTTTGACAGACAGACTGTGATTCCTTTGCGATCCACTTCAACTATTCAGTTTAATCTTAAGTTTTTTATTCCTACTCCCACACTTGAGAATTATGACTGGTGGATAGCAACGTTCATTAAACGAAGGTATTAACAATTTTGGGGAAGTATCTACTGGCATTGAAACAAAAACTGCTCTACGATGGCATACAAAATTAGAATACCACTGGGTCATGAGTGTGTTAATTGTAAAAGGCGGAAGTAAGGTTCTGTCATCTGCTAACACCTGCATTTATTAATCCTGTTGTCTGAACTATGCGTTTCTTTCTGGCTGCAACTGTTTTTATTTTACACAAATTTACTATTTAACACAGTTTCGTTTGTAGTTGGTAAAATGGTTAGTCCTGCCACTGTTCCACGAGCACAAAACTCTGAAGAGAAGGTGAAGACGATGTTGTATTCATGAGATTTATAGCTACAAGAAGTCTAGCTCCCACCAGAAACAAGTATTTTTAATGCAGAAGTCATTGCATTTAACGTTTCAAATGGTAATGCAGCCAATAGGTTAGACTAGAACCACGTATAAGAAGCGCCTAAGAATTAACAGATCACAAATGGGACTCAAAATTAGTCGCCATGCAATGGGCTCATAGAAATTTCACCAGAAATACGAGCAGTTACATAAACGTGTACAAACAGCGCGAGGTCGAACGCTATTGATACCACACTAGATGACACAGTGGAAAAACGGAGTTTGAGAGAAGGTCTCCTGAAAAAAGATTAACATTTTGAAACGGAACGCCGATGCGAAAAATTACTTCAGAATCAGTTAAGAGCATATATATACTCTACACCTACAAGGAGCCGGTGCACAGCGAAGATTACTTGTTCCCAACACTGGATTGTGATAATATACACTGAAGCTCCAAAGAAACTGATATAGGCATGCGTATTCAAAGACGGAATTTATATGAACAGGCAGAATACGGCGCTGCGGCCGGCAACGTCCATATAAGCCAACTGTCTGGCGCAATTCTTAGATCGGTTACTGCTGTTGGAATGGCAGGATATCAAGATTTAAGTGAGTTTTAATATGTTGTTATAGCAGGCGCACGAGCAATGGGACACAGCATTTCCGAGGTAGCGATGAAGTGGGGATTTTCCCATACGACCATTACACTAGTGTACCATGAATACCGGGAATCCGGTAAAACATCAAATCCTCAACATCGCTGCGGCCGGAAATGATCCTGGAAGAACGAGACCAACGACGACTGAAGAGAATCATTCAATGTGACGGAATTGCAACCCTTCCGAAAATTGCTGCACATTTCAATGCCGGACCATCAACAAGGGTCCGCGCGAACCATTCAACGAAAGATCATCGATATGGGCTTTTGGAGCCCTTGACTACTACACAACAAAAAAGCTTTACGTCTCGCCTGGGCCGTCAACACCGACATTGCACTGTCGATGACTGGAAACGTGTTGCCCGGTAGGACGAGCCTCGTTGCAAATTCTACCGAGCAGACGGAGACAACCTCATGAATCCAAGGACCCTGCATGCCAGCAGAGGACAATTCAAGCTGACGGAGGCACTGTAATGGTGTTGCATGTCTGCAGCTGGAGTGATATGGGACCCTGATACGTCTACTTACGACCCTGCATTAATTCATATCCACTGTGCATTCCGATGAACTTGGCCAATTCCAGCAGGACAATGCGACACCCCAAACGCCCAGAATTGCTAGAGTGGCTCCAGGAATACACTGCTGGTCACAAAACTCCCCAGACGTGAATATTATTGAGCAAATCTGGGATGCCTTACAACGTGCTGTTCGGAAGACATCTCCGCCCCCTCTTATTCTTACGCATTTATGAGCAGCCCTGCAGGATTCATGGTATCAGTTCCCTCCAGCACTACTTCAGCCAAGTCGAGTCCATGCCACATCGCGTCGCGGCACTTCTGAGTGTTCGCGGGGGCCTTTCACGATATTAGCGGATGTACTAGTTTCTTTGGTTTTTCAGTGTATATAATACTGGAACATATCAATGTAACCAATACAAACAAGTCTGTCCCATATCACTCATATATGGAACGATGGACAAGGGATTACACGACCCCACACGTGCCGTAATCTCTTTTCGTCTTATTCTAACGATCCCAACGAAAGATATTCGATGAAGCAGCAGAACTGTCCAACAATCTTTCTTCAACACTCGTTTACTTTATTTATGCAACACTGTTACGCGAAACAGACTGGAGTGGCCTGTAACGAACATAGCAGCACTTCTCCGAATTCGTTCGGACTCTTTTGTCATACGTACTTCATAAGGACTCCGAACGCTAGGGCAGTCGTCAGGATCTGGTAGTACTATCAACTTATCTGAGCTTTTCTTTATATACGAACGTATATACTGCACTGTCCCAGAACCCATCCAACTAATCGTCGTTTGGCTTCCCTACTGCAGACGGCATGTTCGTCACATTTCGTTTAGCTTCTTCGTAGTGTTACCTCTGAGTATTTCTGTGTTATATGATGCGACCCATTCCAGATATTTAGCACAAATCTTTTAACTGGGAACTATCTGGGTTCCTTCTCTTTGTTGTGTACATTATAATGCATACATCCAGTTTGGAAGAAGTGTTATTGAGTAGGTCTACACTAATTGGAAATTTAGTCTAACGCACTGCATTTTATTTCTGAAACATTCTTGGGTGCCATTACCACGCCTGTGTAGACATTGCACATGGTCGCATCTCTGGAAGTGGTAGGCAATGTAGTAAGTACAATGTCGAACGAAATTTCGGAAAGCTGAATACACTATATGAACCTGTCCACTGGTATCTTCTCTCTTCTAACACATCAAAAGTATCCGCACACCTCTACGTAATACGGAATTGACTACTAGACGTCGCGACAGACTGATCCGCCAGCTTAACAGGCGGCGGGGACTAGTGTGTTCTACATCTACACCCACATTCCGCAAGCCACCTGACGGTGTGTGGCGGAGGGTACCTTGAGTACCTCTATCTACATCTACATTTATACTCCGCAAGCCACCCAACGGTGTGTGGCGGAGGGCACTTTACGTGCCACTGTCATTACCTCCCTTTCCTGTTCCAGTCGCGTATGGTTCGCGGGAAGAACGACTGTCTGAAAGCCTCCGTGCGCGCTCTAATCTCTCTAATTTTACATTCGTGATCTCCTCGGGAGGTATAAGTAGGGGGAAGCAATATATTCGATACCTCATCCAGAAACGCACCCTCTCGAAACCTGGCGAGCAAGCTACACCGCGATGCAGAGCGCCTCTCTTGCAGAGTCTGCCACTTGAGTTTATTAAACATCTCCGTAACGCTATCACGGTTACCAAATAACCCTGTGACGAAACGCGCCGCTCTTCTTTGGATCTTCTCTACCTCCGTCAACCCGATCTGGTACGGATCCCACACTGATGAGCAATACTCAAGTAGAGGTCGAACGAGTGTTTTGTAAGCCACCCCCTTTGTTGATGGACTACATTTTCTAAGCACTCTCCAAATGAATCTCAACCTGGTACCCGCCTTACCAACAATTAACTTTATATGATCATTCCACTTCAAATCGTTCCACACGCATACTCCCAGATATTTTACAGAAGTAACTCTTACCAGTGTTTGTTCCGCTATCATATAATCATACAATAAAGGATCCTTCTTTCTATGTATTCGCAATACATTACATTTGTCTATGTTAAGGGACAGTTGCCACTCCCTGCACCAAGAGCCTATCCGCTGCAGATCTTCCTGCATTTTACTACAATTTTCTAATGCTGCAACTTCTCTGTATACTACAGCATCATCCGCGAAAAGCCGCATGGAACTTCCGACACTATCTACTAGGTCATATATATATATATATATATATATATATATATATTTTGTGAAAAGCAATGGTCCCATAACACTCCCCTGTGGCACGCCAGAGGTTACTTTAACGTCTGTAGACGTCTCTCCATTGATAACAACATGCTGTGTTCTGTTTGCTAAAAACTCAATCCAGCCACACAGCTGGTCTGATATTCCGTAGGCTCTTACTTTGTTTATCAGGCGACAGTGCGGAACTGTATCGAACGCCTTCCGGAAGTCAAGAAAAATAGCATCTACCTGGGAGCCTGTATCTAATATTTTCTGGGTCTCATGAACAAATAAAGAGAGTTGGGTCTCACACGATCGCTGTTTCCGGAATCCATGTTGATTCCTACATAGTAGATTCTGGGTTTCCAAAAACGACATGATACTCGAGCAAAAAACATGTTCTAAAATTCTACAACAGATCGATGTCAGAGATATAGGTCTATAGTTTTGCGCATCTGCTCGACGACCCTTCTTGAAGACTGGGACTACCTGTGCTCTTTTCCAATCATTTGGAACCCTCCGTTCCTCTAGAGACTTGCTGTACACGGCTGTTAGAAGGGGGGGCAAGTTCTTTCGCGTACTCTGTGTAGAATCGAATTGGTATCCCGTCAGGTCCAGTGGACTTTCCTCTGTTGAGTGATTCCAGTTGCTTTTCTATTCCTTGGACACTTATTTCGATGTCAGCCATTTTTTCGTTTGTGCGAGGATTTAGGGAAGGAACTGCAGTGCGGTCTTCCTCTGTGAAACAGCTTTGGAAAAAGGTGTTTAGTATTTCAGCTTTACGCGTGTCATCCTCTGTTTCAATGCCATCATCATCCCGGAGTGTCTGGATATGCTGTTTCGAGCCACTTACTGATTTAACGTAAGACCAGAACTTCCTAGGATTTTCTGTCAAGTCGGTACATAGAATTTAACTTTCGAATTCACCGAACGCTTCACGCATAGCCCTCCTTACGCTAACTTTGACATCGTTTAGCTTATGTTTGTCTGAGAGGTTTTGGCTGCGTTTAAACTTGGAGTGAAGGCCTCTTTGCTTTTGCAGTAGTTTCCTAACTTTGTTGTTGTACCACGGTGGGTTTTTCCCGTCCCTCACAGTTTTACTCGGCACGTACCTGTCTAAAACGCATTTTACGATTGCCTTGAACTTTTTCCATAAACACTCAACATTGTCAGTGTCGGAACAGAAATTTTCGTTTTGATCTGTTAGGTAGTCTGAAATCTGCCTTCTATTACTCTCGCTAAACAGATAAACCTTCCTCCCTTTTTTTTATATTCCTATTAACTTCCATATTCAGGGATGCTGCAACGGCCTTATGATCACTGATTCCCTGTTCTGCACATACAGAGTCGAAAAGTTCGGGTCTGTTTGTTATCAGTAGGTCCAAGATGTTTTCTCTACGAGTCGGTTCTCTGTTTAATTGCTCGAGGTAATTTTCGGATAGTGCACTCAGTATAATGTCACTCGACGCTCTGTCCCTACCACCCGTCCTAAACATCTGAGTGTCCCAGTCTATATCTGGTAAATTGAAATCTCCACCTAAGACTATAACATGCTGAGAAAATTTATGTGAAATGTATTCCAAATTTTCTCTCAGTTGTTCTGCCACTAATGCTGCTGAGTCGGGAGGTCGGTAAAAGGAGCCAATTATTAACCTTCTATTCCAGTCTCGTATTGTACCTCTTCGCGAGATATACGTAGGAGGGAGCAATGATTCCTCGCTGAAGTATCTTCTCGAAACTTCAACAAAAGCCCGTACCGAGCTACTGAGCGTCTCTCTTGCAGGGTCTTCCACTGGAGTTTTTCTATCATCTCTGTAACGCTTTCGCCATTACTAAATGATCCTGTAACGAAGCGCGCTGCTCTCCGATCTTCTCTACCTCTCCTATCAACCCTATCTGGTACCGATCTCACACCGGTGAGCAGTATTCAAGCAATGGGGGAACAAGTGTACTGTAATCTAATTCCTTTGTTTTCGGATTGCATTTCCATAGCATTCTTCCAATGAATCTCAGTCTGGCATCTGTTTTACCGACGATTAATTTTATACGGTCATTCCATTTTAAATCACTCCTAATGCTTACTCCCAGATAATTTATGGAATTAACTGCTTCCAGTTGCTGATCGGCTATATTGTAGCTAAATGATAAACAGTCGGACTACTACAATGACTGTGCGTAAGGAGTTAAAATTACTGGGGTACAATGGTCGAGCAGCTCCCCTCATAAGCCACAAATTTCTATGGTCAATACTCTAAGCAACACTTGAGGTGGTGTAAAGAGCGATGTCACTGGACAGTGGATGACTGGAAACAAGCGATTTGGAGTGCTGAATCACGATATAGCCTGTGGAATTCCGACACAACGATTTGGATTTGGTGAATGTCTGGAGAACGTTATCTTCCAACGTGTCTGGTGCCAACGGTGAAGTACGGAGATGATATGGGGTATATTTTGTCAGAGTTTGGCCCATTTATTGCGCTTAAGAAAACAAAATGCGTAGGGAAATGGACACATTTTACAAAGCAGGTTCTGTGAGGCAATTGTGTGTGAACAATAATATTCCTGAAATGGAGCGTCCAGCCCGGAGTCCCGACCTGAACTCAATGGACCATCTTTGGTATGAGTCAGAACGTCTACTTCGCTTCAAAATCTAGAGTTCAGCCTCATTTCTTTCTCTGGGTTCGGCTCTTTAAGAACAATGGGTTGCTATCAGATATTCAGAAACCTCACTGCAGATGTTCTCAGCAAAGTCCAAACCGTCACAAAAGCCAAAGGTGAACAGGGCCCATATTAATGTCCACTAATACGTGTCCAGGTGCTTTTCATCGGATAGCGCACTTTTAAGATATCGAGGTGATTAAAGAGAAGCGTGTTTCACGCGAGTGAACCAATTGCCTACTGGCTACAGCCAGTCTCACTGCCACTTTGGAGATGTTGGGAACAGATCGTACTCGCCGGAGAATAGCTGCTTTTGCGGAGTTCACAGGATACGAGTGTACCATGTTCCCTGCCCTGGTAATTTCTCGCGTCAGCGGGCAGCGTGAGTGGAGAACCAGACAACTGCTTGCTACGAGCCGCGCACGCGGCCTAATCAGTTTACTGGCGGTACTCGAAATAATCCGCAGTCATTTGGCGGGCGGCAGCTAAACGCTTCCACTCGCTGCTAATTGGCCAGTCAGGCCGCCTCCCATGTAATCTGCCTCGCCACACGACATTCAGACAAGCAGGAGCGCGAGGAACACTATATCTAGCATAGCTGAGGTATCGGCGAACGCTGGTTCTGTTACATCGAACTGCAGGCCAATGCCCCTCCAGCCGACGGTCTTCTGTTTCAGGGAGCAAACTCATCCGACTGGGTTAAGAAGTAATCTCTACGGTTATTGCTCCTGAATTTTAGGTACACATCATGCATACATCGATTTAGCCATCATACGTACGATTGTCACCCAGCTATGATGGGCAAGATAGTCACCTTGGAGCACCGTTTTTCAAAGGGTTTTCTTCTGATTTATTAGTCGCGTAATGGTAATTTTGTCATAACGTATTAGTGAGAAACATGGCATGTCTAAGCTGCGAACCGCATTTTCTGTACTAGTTATCATTACAACAAATAAGCACAGGAAATAAAACATGTTTCAAAAGTTCATCTTCATCGGGCGTCTTCTCAGACCGACAGATCAATTATTTCGCATTTTTTTCCTTTCCATGTTCGACTAACAGCTACGTCAGTAGTGATTATACACTAATATTCCAGAAGAGAGAAAAGGGTCAAGTAGGGAATATTTGTACAGCAGCCTATTAATCTCTTCAGCGAAATCATTTAATACGAAATTGTATTAGCCCCCGTAACATTTGTATTAGACCCTGTCGAAGCGAAGTATAGTTATGTTCTCCAAGTTTTTGAGTTTGCATCGAGTCCAGTAAGTTACTTCCCAGTTAGCTCGCTCGTTTATCCATTTCACGTAAATTTCCTTACCTCAAGTGAAGCAGGTCATCAATACGTTTGTTCGAAAAAATATGCTGTAGAGTAAGGTCCTGTCTGTAGTGTATGTTTCAGTACGTCAAACAAAATTCTCCGATTTGACAGTCATTGCATCGTTTACCTGAGAAAATTTCACTTGTACGCTTTAGTTAATATTGGAGATTCTCTGCTAATGAAATGGCAGCTTACGAAATATCTAGTTACTACACGCCTTCATCAGGAGAACAATTAGTCACAGTTGCTTAACAAAATTTGAATTATTTCCACGATTTTTCTTAATTAAATTTAATTCATGATGACTGACTGGAGTAACTACACAGTTAATGATTACATAGAGAATTCACAGTAGGGTTTGCAATTTAAAAAAGGTGACTGCTAGTATATATTACTATTGTCTCACTGTTTTTCTGACTTTTTCATCTCACTAGTGAGGGGAAGCTAGACGCTGATACAGTTTTTCTGACAGGCAGAAAGAGAGACAAGAGGATTTGATAAAGCCGTGACAGGACAGCAGTACTTCTGGAATCAACTGCACGTGTCTGGGGTTATGTTCAGTGAAAAAACTAAATAAACCAGAAACAACTGTTTTTTTATGCTGTTAAGCTAACTTGTTGCACGCTTGTAAAAATTTAGGGGAACTATACACTAGGTACAACCGACTGAGGTAGTGCATGTTGAATTAGTTTTCCCTAAATCATTGCAGGCAAATGCCGCGTGGTTCCTTCAAAAGGCCACGGCCTACTGCTTGTCCTGTTCTGTTCTCATTAAACGCATGTTTAAAATCATACGTATGTATATATGACTCATGTTTCCTTGTATTAAATTGGCAGACCCTGTATCATCATAAAATGATCTTTGGACAAACAAATTACTGATACTGAAACTCCAAACACTGCTCCGTATCTAGCTGTTACCTCGACTGGAAATCTCAGAATCAGCAGCAAGGCCTCCAACGACGATGTCCCGCACACGCAGTGAGTCTCAGAAATACACAGCGCTGTAAACGTCTTGGGACAGCACTAAGGCATTCCCGACTATTCCTGTCTGCCCACAACGCTAGCTGCGAGGATACGGCGGAGCTGCCGTCGTGCAGCAGCCAGTGGTGTTAGAAGATTGAAGTGCCGGTACGGAAAGTTTCCGGAACACCTGAGCTAAATGCATTTCCCATTTGTGTGTGTACTCGGTGGCCCGACAGTAAGGCTGCGCCTGACTGGTCTCTTATCAGCTACCAGAATAGCGTCCTCTGTACTGAAAATCCACAGTGCAATGAGCTTTTTTGTGGAGTACGCCTACGTGTATTGTCTCCACAGTACTCTGCGTCATGAAAAGACATTTTAGACAAAATGTCATGCCACGTTCCTAATGTGCTTTACTATCACTTTTGGCATCGATGTAACTATTCTCTCAAAGATACTGTACAATACAAACAACTAAGGAGTATTAGTCACTTGTAACACGAAAGATGAGTTCCGAAAACGAGGGGCCTACAACAGCGAATTTACGTTGCTGGTGAAAAATCATGAATTGGCATAATTGTTGAGTGTCGCTTTAGTAAAACAGCGAATTTCAGTCAAAGAACGGACCATCCTCAAGTATCTATATGCAATGAAAACCATAACTGAGCACGTAGAAAACAAACAAAAATAAAATGGTATCTACATAACACATTCGTCATATAACCTATTAATTTAAAGAAATAGGAGGGGTATTACAGGCTATCCGTCCTCTCATTATCATTCGTATCTAGATCAACGTTCGCGTTAACTTACTAAAATCATACATTGCAAAAATGTACCCAATGTATGCATCAGGGAGTTTGTGAACACAGCGAAGGTCAGATATAAGTGGCATGTCCTCTTGTGTCACAAAAGCACTGACAAATGTTTTTGAAGTCATTCTTGAAGTGCTGCACATGGATAAATGAACACTCATGTACGTGTGGTACAAAGAAAAAATTCGAGAAGTATAATATGGAAAAAGATATGAAATTACACAATATTACATACTCCTGTGCAACTGTATAAAACTATTATGCTTAGGAATGTTGCGATGCCAGAAGACTTATTTAATGCAAGATGATCTGCAAAGGATCGATGAATGGTGCAATGAGTGACACTTGACCCTGAAGGAGTGGCAGTTGACCTTGAAGGAACGTACTGCACATAAGCACGCGAAGAAAACACTACTTGTCGTTTATATTATTAGCGGCAAACAGAACAGGAGTGCTAGTTCAGCAAGGTTCGCAGGAGAGCTTCTATAAGTTTGGAAGATAGGACAGGAGGTACTGGCAGAAGTGAAGCTGTGATGACGGGGCGTGAGTCGTGCTTGGGTAGCTCAGATGGTAGAGCACTTGCCCGCGAAAGGCAAAGGTCCCTAGTTCGAGTCTCGGTCCGGCACACAGTTTTAATCTTTAACTACGTATAGACATCAGTTTGACCGAAACTGGCAATTTTAATAAAGTGAGAGGCAGCTGTTGTCTACTGTGTACTCCACAAAACACGGGGCACAGCCTACACATAAGAGCGCCAAGCAGCCTACGACTCAGGTGCAATATAGGTTAGGCAGGCTCCAAAAGAGGCCGCACTCGCCAATGACTGTACTACGTCCTCGACAGACGTCACACAAATAGTTCCCACGTGGACACTGTCCGACAAACGTGAATGTGAGTACCCCAAGACAGTACAGGGCTGTTATAACTATAGTGCAGCTGATCACAGAATTTCAGTGTAGTCTGTAATTATCGTAGATATTCTAATGCATTAACGTGCATATGTTTCACGATGGAAAAGTTCCAATTCTATCCACCACGTGCAATACTGGCGCTGTGAATGCGAAAAAGACATGGTCACGTTTCCATACGTAATGGATTATGAAAACGAGGTTGGCAGAAAAGTCAAAGAAGTGAGCAAAGCATAACGTCGATTTTATTATTAACTACCGCTTACACAGTTTGTTCAATATGAGCACTGGAGACGTCGACGAGATGCTGCATTCGTAAAAAGCAGAAATTCCGATGGAATGTGAGCAATGTGTCCCTGTATACTGGCATCAGATCCTTCAGTTGGCGATACTCTCTCAATGCAGCACTGTAATTGCTGTCATACACACAAAATAATTTTGCTAACAGCGCACGGTCTCTGTTCTCGATAGCCATACTGTTCACTCATGTTACGATATGTCAAATGACGGCCTGGATGTCACACCGCCATACAAACTGTGTGCAGCGCCAGATTTGCGACTGGAGGCCAAAACTAGAACAAATTGTTGTCCAGTGTGCCTATGTTCCGCATTAACGAATTACAATATCTACCAAGTTTCGCTGCATTATATTAATTGCGGCCCACTCTGGACATCCGTAAGTAGCTGCACTTTAATTATAACCACTCGGTACCTCAGGAATATGTCTCAGCTACTGTAATCAAGAGTAAGAACCAACTAACATTATGGAAGAGATTTTATCCATCGTTCACTGGATATAGGACTACACCAGGTTTAAAGAAAGATCGGTGGAAGTATTTCCACATACCATCTTCATAATCTAGTTCAGAACTCCACAACTTTTATGAATAAACCATTGCAAATTGTGTTGCTACCCATTTTTGCCGTAGCTGTTTAAAATTTTAAAAGATGTATAAATCATCGCCCCCTTAAAATAATACATTACATCGTCGGAAACAGAACGGTTCAACGACAGTTCCGCAAGGGGGGCGAACGAAAAAGAATACAAGCTGGGAGAAGGCGACTAGGGGATTGTGGCGGTGTTGCGGTGTTGCAGTGTTGTGGTTAGCAGGCGGGCGCAGGTGGAGAACTTCCGCTGTTAGCAGGAGTGGGCCTGCGACGACGTGCAATTAACACAGGCTGGAGGGGGCGGGGCCAGCTCGCGAATAAAAAGTCCGGCCGGCAGCGCTCGGGAGTGGGCGCCCTCCGCCGTGGCCTACGGCCCTGCGATAAAAGGGAGAGCGGGAGGCGAGAAGGCGGCCGGCAACAAACCTTAAATCCCGTCACAGAGTTCACTCAGCTTATTAACATACTGCCGTAGTGTCAAACTTTTGCACTCGCAAACTCGCCGGTTCGAATCTCGTTAGTAGCTAGAAGCTTATTTAAATTACGTATTTATGGAATGTATTGGCAGAGCTGTAGTTCTCTTAAATCCGAGAACTGCTTTATGCAGCTCTCCATTATAGTCTACACTGTACAATCTTCATGTTTGCAGAACTGCTGCATCCTACACACATATGAACCTACATTCTGCACTCATTCCCAGGTCTCCCTCTACAATTTTTCCCAACCTCCTCCCCCTCCATTACCAAATTCACTATTTCTTTGTGTCAGAGGATGTGTCTTCTCAACCACTCCCTCCGTTTAGTCCAATTATGCCGTAAATTTCTTTTCCCCCCAGATTCCATATCTCCTTATTAGTTATTCGATGTACCCATCTAAGCTTCAGCATTCTTTTGTCACATCTCAAAAGCTTCAATTCTCTTCTTGTCTGCACTATTTTGTCGTCCAAATTTCACTTCAGTTCAAGACTACTGTCCAGACAAGTACTTAAGAAAAGACTTAACACTTAAATTTATAACCGATGTTCACAAATTTGTTTTTCTGAAAAGCTTTCCTTGCTATTGGCAGTCTGCATATCGTAATGGATTACTTTGTCTCACTCCCAATCTAATTCCCTAAGTAACACCTGCTTTAATTCGACTACAGTCCATTACGGTTGTTTTTTGTTGATGTTGATGTAACCTCGATTCAAGACTCTGTCCATCCCATTTGACTGATCTTCCAAGTTGTCTACCACCTGACAGAATTGGAAAGTCACTGACATACCTCACACTTAATTTCTTCTCCCTGAACTTTAATTCCATTTTCTTTATTTCCTTCACAGCTTGGTAAATATAAGGGCTGAACATCATCGGGCATCGGCTACAACCTTGTAAGGCATGGGAATCTATGAAGAGTTTCTCGAGATGGTCAAGTCAATTTCGCGTAAATACTGACAAAGGTTTGCGTACAGAATGACAACTTTCTCGGTCAATTGAATAAGCTCTTACTTACACAACCATGTGGTTTGTAGCTCACTTCTGTTGCACTGCTGACGTTTGACAGTCCTCTATTTTATACAGTGAATTAGAGACAGATTCGGGGAAGGCCCTGATCTATCTACTTGCGTGAGTAGTTGGAGGTTGTGCATAGCGGGAGGGGACGGCTGACGGGTGGCAAGTGTCTGCCAGCACGGGGAGTTGGCTGCAGCTGTAGGGACGCAGCGCTAGGCGTAATAGGCCACACCGCCAAACAGCTGGCAACCTGTTCCGTTCCCGACTCTTGTTTACCGTGCCAACTCAACGGCCTACTGCCTGCCTCACGCAATCGGCGGACGCCTTGGTCCGGCCGTACCTCCGGACGCATATGATCACAGCTGTAACGGAAGGTGCGTTTACACGGGACAGTTTACGGCAACAGGTGACTGCAGTAGTGTTGCCATCAACATCGCTGCAACGTGGTTGCAATACGCGGCAATACTGATGGTAGGAACCACCCGGCACCTACCTCGAACAGCAACAACCGAGGGTGGAGAATGTTCCGCAAGGCCGTGCTGTATCTATGTCTTGTCTGTAAATGCTCTTCCTTCTCTCTCTCTCTCTCTCTCTCTCTCTCTCTCTCTCTCTCTCTCTCTCCCTCTCTCACACACTTCCTCTCGCTCACGCCGACAGCGCTGGAGTGCCAAGTCAAGTAGCCCTGAGCGCTGAATCAATATTTCTCTCCAGTTTGGAAGAAGGCGCGAGTATTACCAGGCAAAGCGAACTGCAGACTTGGCCAGTGTTTTAGCTTAGTCGTGATTACGACCGAGAATCAGACAGCGGAGGTAGTAACAGCGTACAAACCAGTATTCATACGTACGATATCGCAGTGCCTACATCTCCGAAGGAACAAGCATTGCGGCGACTACAGCCGTTATGAAATACATGAAATGTATTCTAAGTTGCCAATAAGGACCGGCATCGGCTGTATAATGAAATGACAATGAAAATTTTCACCAGATCGGCACTCGAGAACCCAGATTTCCCTCTTATCGCGAGCGGTCGTCTTACCATTAGGTTATCTGACGACTCACGGCCAGATCCAAGCCTCTATATGTCGTCAACCATGTGTTTACAACATACACTCGTACATCCGTTATGTATATTCCCGTATGTTTGTCCAAAGGAACATTACATCTTAATTCAGAATAACAAAAAAAAATTGTCCAAATAGCTCTGAGCACTATGGGACTTAGCATCTGAGGTCATCAGTCCCCTAGAACTTAGAACTACTTAAACCTAACTAACCAACGGACATCACACACATCCATACCCGAGTCATGATTCGAACCTGCGACCGTAGCGGTCGCGCGGTTCCAGACTGAAGCGCCTAGAACCGCTCGGCCACAACGGCAGGCTCCGAATAACACAGGCAATGCATTATCATATTTATCCGTCGGCATCGAGCAAGCGACTTTCCAGTAAAATGTCTCGCCTGTACGGGAATATACATAATGGATGTACGAGTACACGTTGTAGACACATGATTGACGATTTATGAAAGTTTGGGTCTGGCCGTGAATCATGCTCCGATAGCCTAATAGTAAGGCGACCGCTCGCGATAAGCTGAAAGTCCGGGTTCGAGTCGCGGTGCGGCACCAATTTTCATCGTCGTTATTCCTTCATACAGTTGATGGTCTATATTCGCAATTGCAAATACATTTCAAGTACTCATACATGTGGAGCACTGCTACAGGCTACGTGTCTGCCTCTGCCCTGCGTCGCCCAACCATGAAATAATGACTGGCCCATCAGCTTGACAATGTTCGCCGCATCAGTGTGCTAACATTTATTCGTAGAATAATATGTCAATAGAAATCTGCGTTTCGTCTATGTAAACCACTGGCCACGTTTATTCCGTTAACTCATATTTTCGTAAGTCAGTGTATTCGCAAACTACCGTTTCTTCCATACATAATAAATATGTCGTTTATTCTGGCCTTTTCAGAACAAGTTTCGTATACAGAACAATGTTTCTCACGAGGGAACGACGCGGGGTCGAGGTTGGCGATTGAAGTACGGACTGAATGTTTACGTAGTTTTAAAAGGCGGCTACTTTACAATAACGCCGTTCACATTGGTAATCTTCGTACAGGAGAAATCATCCTCCGAAACCAATTTCCGCGTATTCCATTAAAACAGATACTGTCCTGCCATTGGTAACAGTCAAGCTTTCATGGTTTCAGACTCTGGCATGCTTGGGGAATCCTGTTCGATGCTAATCGCGCGATTCTTCATTTAATTTTTGTCGGCGAAAAATGCGCTGTTTTATATGATCGAAAAAAGGGAGAATCCCGTTCAATTTGTTAGTCGCTGGTTTTTAGCTGCAAGATAACATGAAAAACCTATATCGCAAAATGTTAATAGCCTAAGTTTCCACTCACATTTATTGAAAACTAATGTCGCTGCGGCAAATTGACCATATAACGTTCGTGGTGCAAGAAGAATTTAAGTAGCTAATATTTCTGCGAATTACTGTCACTCCGAAAACTACAAATTGTAACAAAACAAATATTTTGTCATAGTCAAGTTTTTCTATTCGAGAAGCAGAATGAACGAAGATGCATACACTTTGTAAGTGAAACGATACAACATGCAGATTGGCAATAGTAAGAAAAGGTTTTCTGACAAAAAGAAACTTTTAGTATAAAATATATATGTGTTATACATTCTTTTTGAATGTATTTATACGAAGTTTAGCGTTAAACGGAAGTGAAACGTGGTGCAACAGGGATACCCAATAAAGATGTACTGAATCGAACTTGAGAGGAAGAGTACTTACAACGCAACTTGACTAAAACACGGCACCGGTTCGCAGAACATGTCCTACGGCATCATCAATGAATTGTCAGTTTGATAACTGAGGAAAGTTTAGGGTGACGGTAAAAATTCTACAGGGAGAGCAATGTTTTCATACAATAAGCAGGTTCCCAATGTTTTAGGTTGCAGCAGTTCTGCAGGGATCACAAGGCTTACACGATATGAACTAGCGTGGAAAGTTGCATTAAACCAGTCTTCCGAATGAAAACTTCAAGCCATACTCTTCTCCATGATTAAGATACGCAGTTTCGTTTTTGTCGAACATTAATACGATACCGTAACCGTAAAACAGTGAGACTGAGGAAAAAAAAAACCACACACAGCTTGTCCACTCCACCACTATTCATTTACTCCTAACTACGTGTTGTCTTATCTTTTAGCTTTATTATACAGCGCAGCGTTTTGCACCTATACGCGTGAATCATATTATCTTTCCTTTATCAAAAAGGTAACCAGGTGCTTTGAACGAATGTAAACACTCGTAACGGTCATGTAATGAAACGACACTTAAACACGGCTTTCACTTGACAAACCAACAGCACGTAAAACAGTATCCCAGTGACGGTCGGATACTGAACTAACAGCTGTTCGCTTCAGAACACTAATATCAAATTATGGTCGAGCTGTGATCAAGTGGCTGCGAAATGTCTTTGTATAGGGTGCTCCACATCAAATCGGTACGACTCAGTGAGAACTCAAACTACAGACGGAATTCGCTTGGGGTTTACGGGAAATCCCCGCAAGTCGGTAAGGAAGTTACCACAGCAGACTGGTGTATCTCGTACATCACATCATCGCGTACTGAAAGATATGGTGTCAAAATCGTGTGAGTGCGGTGCAAGAGCTGAAATTTGAACATCAGGAAAAAAGATTTCATTACTGTAACTGGCTGTTAACATCAATTGCTAATAGTTACTTGGACCCTTTGCTTTACTTCAAGTCAGATGAGGCCTGGTTTCATTTATCAGGTGATGCAAAATTTCAGAATTGTAGATACTGGTCGCAGAACAACCCACATTCTGCATGAAGAACGTCTCCACTCAGACAATGTGTGTGTTTGGTGTGCGTTGGCACGCATGCGCATTATTGGCCCCATATTTTTCTATTACTCTTTAAACAATGGCACATATCTAGAGATCTTTGACATTTTCTATGCACAATTAACAGATGGTGAGAAGCTGTATGCAGTATTCCAATAAGATGGAGCAATCGCTCACACATCCAACCAAATTGTGGCTCACATCACCAACGAGTTCCCTGGAGGCAGACTTGTCAGAAGAGGCTCTGTCTCCCAAGATCCCTGGACATTATGTGATTTTTATTTATGGGGCACATTACAAAGTAAAGTGTATCCTGGCAATCCTCGCACAATAGAAGATAAACGGAATATTAATAGAAAAATTAAGAACACCACGCCTGTAGAATTACAGTGTGTTGCTGGTAACGTCATCACACTAACTTAGCGACGTCTGTATACCAACGGCTACCACTTCCAGCACATCTTATAATAAGGTGACTACTTTTAACGTTACTATCATCTATTCTTTTTTAGTTCATTATTACTTAACCAGGGCGTGAAGCATATCGGTTTTACGTGGGACACAGTGAAGTTCACAGGGAAAAGCAATTTATTCAACTTTACTTCCCATCAGCATCAATTTATAAGCACAAGGAAACGTACAGCAAAAAAGCGCCAACATATTCCAGATCTTAATTAAATGAAAATACCATCTAATAAGGTGGTGAGGGGCCTATTTTGTCTACCAGAAATTTAACCGATTCCTAAAAACACCTTTCGTTAACCAACAGATTTACAATTTTTCTTGACATTATACCAAGTTTCTTCTCGTTTGTATGGCAGAATGTGAGAAACAATAATAAGAACAAAATCTGCTCTGACTATAATATTCGATTCAAACCACAATGGCGCTCTAGTAACCAGGCTGATTGATCGTGCAAGTCAGTTTTCACTGAGATCATTTTGAGACCAGGACTACAAAATTGCAACCGTATGTGCGTAGGATCTATCAGTTTGGAAATATTGCTTCTATAATTTCTGTAGTACGAAAAGCATTTCATCCCAGATTTTTAACTAGCAGTAATTTCTCCATCAGGAGTAACAGCATCGGTAGTAAGATTCCGTCACACCATTTCTAAAAACATCATGGAAGTGCCTCCATGAATAACTGTTGAAGTAAAACATGTCTCTAAATCAGCTGCTTCGAATGTTATCCATCATCGGAAACAATATGATTGAAGATTTGTCAAAAGTGGTACACAACAGAATGGTTGGGCTCAGAGTGGGTTCAGCGTGTGGTGGAAGAGACTGAGAACGTTATCGCCAAATCCTCTCCATTTACCCAGAAATCACAAGCACAATGGAAAATAACTTTCCTACATATACACAGTTTTCTCGGGTCAAATGCAAGAAGTGAAGCGAGGTCGGTCTTTGATTCTTTCGATTTGTGGTCTTATATCTAGGGCACGGTCGTGTAACAGGCCAAACTTATTCCAGGCCACCTACGCAGTGTGGTTTAGACTCCAAGTTATTATTCCTTAGGTCGCAGCGTCACATATTGCACCACCACCAAAGAACTTTTTCTTTTGATGCACCAAGTGCACCTAGTGTTTTGAAGTCTGTTGACTTTCGTACTGCTGTACACAAACATTTTTCCAATTAGTCTCACTGATTTCCGACCACCACTGACAACTGCACACCAGTTTCTAATTCTGTTTGCAGACTTAGGGCTAGCCATTACGGTTCATCGTACCAGAATGAGATTTTCACTCTGCAGCGGAGTGTGCGCTGATATGAAACTTCCTGGCAGATTAAAACTGTGTGCCGGACCGAGACTCGAACTCGGGACCTTTGCCTTTCGCGGGCAAGTGCTCTACCAACTGAGCTACCCAAGCACGACACACACCCCGTCCTCACAACTTTACTTCCGCCAGTACCTAGTCTCCTACCTTCCAAATTTTACTGGCGGAAGTAAAGCTGTGAGGACGGTGCGTGAGTCGTACTTGGGTAGCTCAGTTGGTAGAGCACTTGCCCGCGAAAGGCAAAGATTTCAAGTTCGAGTCTCGGTCAGGCACACAGTTTTAATCTGCCAGGGAGTTTCATGGTTCTTCATACACTGAATAAAACAGTCTTTGAAAGAGAATCTTCAGCAGAGCTCTTAACAACCGCCGTCACTTAAAACATTGTCGACTTCTGTAAGTTTGAACACTGCGGTGAACAAGTGTCCGAAAAGTAATAACGCTCAGACTGATCACTGACCAATAGCAAGACGATCGCCACTCAGCGATTCTATTAATTCGTGCGAATCCTAATGTTCTCGAACAGTAGCGCTAAGCAGCTATAGAGCGATGTTACAAATCGACAAATGCGAGACTCATCCAGCCTGGCGACACAATGAGGCGTGAACTCGAGGACGCCTTAGGATGATGTAGCGCGTTAAGTGGAGAGCGCTGTGTGATTACAGCCGACGACGTGGTCGCGCGCCTACGACACAGCAGACGGCTCCATTGCAACTAACACGTTGTTCCGAAGACGTCGTTCGTATCTATGATGGAACTCGAAAATGGATTTCCTACCAGCAAACCAGGTCTGATTTGCAGTTACCGAAAGGAAGATATGTCTCATTAACACTAATTGACACAAAGATTTTTCTTTTCTTTCTTTATAATAAGTTTTGTTCTTAGGCAGGATCGTCTCAACTACATGAGCAATAGCCCAAATCTTTTATGTTCCGCACATCCTAGTAGTAGGCACTGAGGAACTGATGTGTCGAATCAGTAAAGTCACAAGGATCAAGAAGAAAATGCCTATCAAGGAACATAATGAATCTGCGAGAGAATGTTTGAGAAATATGAAATGCATATTATCCAGTACAAGAAAAGCATGTGCAATTAAAACAAAAGAATCAAAATCTCACCTGTAAGATTTTGAACAATGTTTCCCATACGATCTCGTCGGAAGCCAACTGATTTCGACTGATGGTCTAGTTACGTACCAACTCTCTGCAATTCTGATTTCAATTTCCCGCTTCTACTACTTCTACTGCATTTATTCATTCATCCTACGCGCATTCATTACTATGACTAAGTGTAGATCACTATTGCTAGAACAGTTCAAGTTTTACGTGTTTATTAGCAATTAATCACTACGGAAATATGCATTTGGCTTCCAACGTAGCAAGTCTATGTTTAAATGTGTCAGATATAAACAGCCACTCCAGACTAAGTTTTCAGCCGGTGGCGTTTCATCGTATCGTGCTCACCCTAAGCGACTAAATTTGAAAATACAAACAGCATAAAATATTTCAAGCGATGATTTCCTGGCATTTTATGTTATAATTTCATGCTACAGGTGTGTCAAGTATAAACGAAGTTCTTCCCAAGGTTTTCCCGGAATCACAGAAGACACTTCAATACGTCTACTATGCTAGAAGATTCCACATTTTGTTCACAGTACTCAAGGTGGAGAACCTAGTGGTCTTTATTTAATTAATGGCGTGGGCGATGTCTCTCAACCTATCGGAGCATGGCTCGTACCGTTTGACAAAATCTGACAGGTTAGTTGCCGAAATATTGTTAAAAAGTAAATGATAATTTACTTCAGTGTGCTCTTAAAGGGCGGCAGGCGATGATTTCTCCTTAGGAAGATACAACAGGCGCTGATCTTCCTCAATGTACATAGCGAGACGTGTCATTGACGCTGAGCTTACGCCTCTGACAGTGTGTGGCTCCTCAGAACACTTGAGGCGTTTCATTTACACTCGAACCTACCGTCACCCCTACAAAAATTACGGAAAAGTAATCTTTGATTTCTTTCATTGCTACAGGTCTCTATACGGAGCAACGTGTTACGGTTAAACTCTACACAAGGCCGCTCATGCGCTGCGTATGTTCACGGTACGGATTAGATGTTGCTCACGTATCTCCAAGTCAAGTTGGATGCGGTCAATAGGAGGCGTAGGAAACTAATGAACAACTGTTGAACGGATGCTACTATGCGTCGTTAGATAACGAATTGATCTCATTTTGTGGACCTTTTGCCTCATATTGATGTTTATGTTAATTTATACGCATATATCTACAGCAATTTTGCACCTCTTCTGTGGAAATGATGTTAATGATTTAACCTGAGTGGTTGACATTGTCTTGAATCGTACGGACGGCTGTTACTTCACTTCTGCTTTGTCCCTTGCATGAATTTCTTTTACTGCTATATACAGCAGAGAGAGAGAGAGAGAGAGAGAGAGAGAGAGAGAGAGAGAGACCGTGCGTTTTGAAATATAATTCATGATTTCGTCTCAAAGGCGGAATCTGCGGTATGGTAAAGGACTCAGTCAGAAAGCGATATTTATGTTAATCTGGAAGCTGGTAGTTTAATTTCCTGTTAATTTCTGCTTACTTGCGTCCAGAGTCATGTAGCACATACATTAAGATGCGGCAAAAGGAGACTCAATTTTAAATAATTATTGTGTGTGTGTGTGTGTGTGTGTGTGTGTGTGTGTGTGTGTCGATCGAAATGGAAACGTCTTTACGTCACTGGGCAATACAGACCAGCTGTTCCGATATCGTAGCTTCCCATGGCCCCTCGCGACATGTTTTACCAATATAGAGCTCGAGATTAGAGCGTGGACGGCCTCTCTCGAAGTTTTCCCAGATTTCTGTCAAACAGGAGCTAGAGATCTGTATGCAGCGAGTGCGCACGTGCACGTATGCGTGTACGTCTAACCTAATAATCTACGAAACTGTTGTAACATCTTTGGCCTCACACAGCAAACTTTCTTTGAGGCCGTATTAATGAGACACTCAGCACGCGTATTGACGCTGGTAGCACCTTGTCCCCAACATTCACTTCGCTGTGCTGAAAAAGTTGCAGTGAAACGTAGTCGTACTTTGCTCCGTCGGTGGGCGTAACGCAGCCTCAACGCAACTGTGCTGTCTACGCAACGGCGACCTTGACCCAGTGGACGGAACGGCCTTCATCGCCTCCCCTGCCGCCTCCTCACCTTACCCGTCCTTCCGCGCTTCTCTTGCCAGCCACACTCCTGGCTCATGCCGACTGCCCCACTACTGCCTACCTTCCTCGTAACACCATACTTCCACTCTCCAACAGACTAACGCGAGCACGCTCATCGTAACTCTCCTCGATCACTCCGACGCCCAGTACAGTGCAACCTAGGTTCCTTCGCTGTTCGCAAGTAAAATACCACATCAAAATCTTTGAAGTTCAACGAGAGACGGAAGGTCGGCGACACGAAAATAAGGAAACTCACGGTCCAAACGGGCTACTGTTCCCTCGACAGCGATACATCAAAGTCGACCGGAAGGAGAGGAGTCATCTCGCTTCTCCGAAACAGCTAAGCGCAATAGAGTGATTTCGAAAGACATTTCCAAAATCAGGAAACTATCCCATTCAAGTAATGATACAAAGTCGTCACTCGAGAGGAGATATATCTTACGAATCCCTAATAGCAACTGAAAATTTGTGTCAGACCGGGAATCGAACCTCAATCACTGATGTGCAACTTATGATCTTCGAAATCTACCGCCAGATGTTCTCCTATGAAATAGGGGAAATAGACCAATGGCGGGTGGCGAGGGGGGAGGGGGGGTAGAGCGGGTTGGGGGCATAGAGGGGAGTCGGTTGAGGACCGTGGATTAGCATGCCACAATGAATACCTACGAAATGAATCATGCAATTACTGTGAGCACTTCCTCCGACGCACCACTGCTGTAGACGCGTTCAACATGGAAGTTAATGGAGACATCGTAACTATACTAATTCAAAATGCAAATGATAAACCACTGTCATTTAATGTATAATTTTATGTGCACAGTGTAACGGGACATCTTCCTCTAACATTACTTTTCCTCAACAGTAGCTGTCGCTACCAGTATTATTTTTAAAATTTCGGACAGATCAATATCTCAGTTGTTCCATCATCTTTCGGACGTGCACTCGGGACAGCGACAGCGAGTGCACGCCGGAAAGATGATGGAACATTATGTCCGCCGGGAAAACTTCAAGAATCACATTATCTCAGTTGTTTTTCTGAAAACTTTCATACAATTTTATATGCAATATGTTATATTCCAAGCTAAAATTTATGAAAAGGAATTATTTTATAAAATATTTTAGTTTCGATGTTGTAATCGATAAATACTAGTTCTGAATGTACAGCCAAATTTTTTTTTAGAAACACTTGAAATTACGAATTATTAGAGCACTTAAAATTTCTATTATTAATTACGCAATCCTGTACCGTTAACTATGTTTAATTCTGGATTCATTTAAGAAATAATAATCGAAATTAATTATGTAACGGAAACTAGTAGAAATTCATTTGTTAAGAAAAATTGTAAACCCTTCCGAATATTGTTGAGTGTGGGAGTCGTAAGCTTGCCTCGGATTTTTTTTTTTTTTTTTTTTTTGTGGTTTTCGGGCGCACAACTTCAATGGTCATTAGCGCCCTGACTACTCTAAGAATGCACCGCGAGGCACAAGTTGACAACAACAACTAAAAGGGAAAACACAATAAAAGACAGACTGACAGGCATAGGATTAAAAAACATCATCAAATGTCCTTAGCGAGGTTTGTCAAATTGATAAAACAAAGAACACGAGCAGCTGCTCGTGGGTCATCCGCTAAAATGGCATCTAAAGTAGTAGGCAGGTTAAGATCGAGGCGCAGTGTTTTAAGATCGGGACAGGACATTAAAATGTGACGAACCGTCAGCAAGTGCCCACATGGGCAGAACGGCGCCGGCGCAGCCGTCAGCAGATGGCGATGGCTGAACCGGCAGTTTTTTTTTTTTTGTGGTTTTCGGGCGCACAACTTCAATGGTCATTAGCGCCCTGACTACTCTAAGAATGCACCGCGAGGCACAAGTTGACAACAACAACTAAAAGGGAAAACACAATAAAAGACAGACTGACAGGCATAGGATTAAAAAACATCATCAAATGTCCTTAGCGAGGTTTGTCAAATTGATAAAACAAAGAACACGAGCAGCTGCTCGTGGGTCATCCGCTAAAATGGCATCTAAAGTAGTAGGCAGGTTAAGATCGAGGCGCAGTGTTTTAAGATCGGGACAGGACATTAAAATGTGACGAACCGTCAGCAAGTGCCCACATGGGCAGAACGGCGCCGGCGCAGCCGTCAGCAGATGGCGATGGCTGAACCGGCAGTGTCCAATTCTTAACCTTGCTAAAACGACCTCCTCCCGCCGAGAAGGGCGTGAGGAGGACGTCCAAGCCACGGGAAGAGGTTTTAAGGCCCGAAGCTTGTTGTCGGTAAGTGCAGCCCAATCGGCATGCCACAGCGACACAACGCGCCGACAAATGACCCTGCTAAAATCGGACGAAGGGACACAACAAGAAGCTGTCCGAGGCTGGAGGACCGCAGCCTTGGCCGCGGCATCTGCAGCTTCGTTCCCAGGGATACCGACATGGCCAGGAACCCACATAAAGCTAACCGGCGTACCGACGTCCACCAGCTGCTGAAGAGAGCGTTGGATCCGGTGTACGAAAGGGTGAACCGGGTACGGATCACTGAGGCTCTGGATGGCGCTCAGGGAATCTGAGAAGATGACATAAGCAGAATGTCGGTGGCGGCAGATGTACAGAACAGCCTGGTAGAGGGCAAAGAGCTCAGCTGTGAAGACCGAACAATGGCCATGGAGCCGGTATTGGAAACTTTGTGCCCCGACAATAAAGGAACACCCGACCCCGTCATTGGTCTTAGAGCCATCTGTATAAATGAAAGTCATGTTGTTGAACTTCGAACGAAGTTCCAAAAAACGGGAGTGGTAGACCGAACCGGGGGTGACCTCTTTTGGGAGCGAGCTGAGGTCGAGGTGAACGCGGACCTGAGCCTGGAGCCAAGGTGGCGTGCGGCTCTCGCCCACTCGAAAGGTTGCAGGGAGTGAAAAATGAAGGTGTTGAAGGAGGCGACGAAAGCGAACTCCAGGGGGTAGCAAGGCAGAGACATACAACCCGTATTGAAGGTCAAGAGAGTCGTCAAAAAAGGAACGATAAGAAGGATGGTCGGGCATTGACAGTAGCCGACAGGCATACCGACAAAGCAGTATATCGCGCCGGTAGGTGAGTGGCAATTCGCCAGCGTCAGCATGAAGACTCTCTACGGGACTGGTATAAAATGCTCCGATCGCAAGTCGTAAACCCCGATGTTGTATGGAGTTGAGGCGGCGTAAGATGGATGGCCGTGCAGAGGAGTATACGAAGCTCCCATAATCCAGCTTGGAGCGGACGATCGACCGATATAGACGAAGTAGGACGGTTCGATCCGCTCCCCACGACATACCACTGAGAACACGGAGGACATTTAAAGAACGGGTACAACGGGCGGCCAAATATGACACATGTGGAGACCAGCTAAGTTTCCTGTCAAAGGTAAGGCCTAAAAATTTGATTGTCTCCACGAGTGGGAGAGCAACGGGACCGAGTCGTAAGGACGGTGGGAGAAACTCTTTGTAGCGCCAGAAGTTAATACAGACCGTCTTCTCGGCAGAAAAACGGAAGCCATTGGCGACACTCCAGGAGTAAAGACGGTCAAGAGAACGCTGAAGACAGCGCTCCAAGACACGTGGACACTGCGCGCTGCAATAGATGGTAAAATCGTCCACGAAAAGGGAGCCTGATACATCAGCTGGGAGGCAATCCATTATTGGATTGATCGCGATGGCGAAGAGAGCGACGCTCAAAACTGAGCCCTGTGGCACCCCATTCTCCTGGCGAAAGGTGTCGGACAGGACAGAACCCACACGTACCCGAAACTGTCGATCCATTAAAAAGGAACGAATAAAAAGAGGGAGGCGACCGCGAAAGCCCCACGTATGCATGGTGCGGAGAATGCCCGCCCTCCAACAGGTGTCGTAAGCCTTCTCCAAATCAAAGAACACAGCCGCGGTCGGGCGCTTCCGCAAGAAGTTATTCATGATGAAGGTCGACAAGGTAACCAGATGGTCGACAGCAGAGCGGCGCCTTCGAAATCCACATTGTACATTGGTAACTAGGCGGCGAGACTCGAGCAGCCAAACCAATCGAGAGTTAACCATTCGCTCCATCACTTTACAGACACAGCTGGTAAGCGAGATAGGTCGATAACTGGAAGGCAAGTGCTTGTCCTTCCCCGGCTTAGGAATCGGGACAACAATAGACTCGCGCCAGCATGCGGGAACATGTCCCTCAATCCAGATGCGATTGTATGTACGAAGAAGAAAACCTTTACCCGCAGGAGAAAGGTTCTTCAGCATCTGAATATGAATAGAATCAGGCCCTGGAGCGGAGGACCGTGATCGGCCAAGTGCGGTTTCGAGTTCCCGCATGGTGAATGGGGCATTATAACTTTCACAATTCGAGGAGCGGAAGTCACGTGGCCTAGCCTCCTCGGCCTGTTTGCGGGGGAGGAAGGCAGGGTGGTAATGAGCGGAGCTCGAAACCTCGGCGAAAAAGCGGCCGAAGGCATTGGAGACAGCCTCAGGGGCCACAAGGACTTCATTCGCGACCTTCAAGCCAGAAATTGGGGAGTGGACCTTAGTGCCAGATAGCCGGCGCAGGCTACCCCAGACAACAGAAGAAGGAGTAGAACTGTTGAAGGTGCTGGTGAAAGCAGCCCAGCTGGCTTTCTTGCTTTCTTTAATAATACGACGACACTGAGCACTTAATCGTTTATAATTAATACAATTCGCCACTGTAGGGTGGCGTTTAAAGGTGCGTAAAGCACGTCGACGAGCACGTATAGCGTCCCTACATGCTGCGGTCCACCAGGGGACCGGTACGCGACGTGGAGAAGAAGTAGGGTGAGGGATGGAATATTCAGCAGCAGCGAGAATGACTTCCGTGAGGTGTGCGACCTGACGATCGCAGCTTGTGAAGGTTTGATCCTGAAAGGTCGCCCTGGAAGAGAAGAGCCCCCAGTCTGCCTTGGAGATGGTCCAACGAGAGGAGCACGGAGAGGGAGTATGCTGCAGGAGATGGATAACACACGGGAAGTGGTCGCTCGAATATGTATCAGCAAGTGCATACCACTCAAACCGGCGTGCAAGTTGGGGAGTACATATAGAGAGGTATAAATGGGAATAGGTATGAGATGTGTCCGAAAGAAAAGTAGGGGCGCCAGTATTGAGGCAGACAAGATTGAGCTGGTTGAAAAGGTCTGCTAACAAGGAGCCCCTCGGGCAGGATGCTGGAGAGCCCCAAAGAGGATGGTAGGCATTGAAGTCTCCAGTTAACAAAAATGGTGCAGGTAGCTGAGCAATAAGTTGCGTCATGTCTGCCCTGGTAACGGCAGATGACGATGGAGCGTAAACGGTACAAAAGGAAAACGTAAAAGTGGGGAGAGTAATGCGGATGGCAACTGCCTGCAGGCCGGTGTGCAACGTGATGGGATCGTAGTAAATATCATCCCGGACCAGCAACATAACCCCTCCATGAGCTGGGATACCTACCACAGGGGGTAGGTCAAAACGCACAGAGGTGTAGTGTGCCAAGGCAAATTGATCGCATGGGCGTAGCTTCGTTTCCTGGAGGGCTACGACGAGCGGACGATGCGAGCGGAGCAGCAACTTCAAGTCCTCTCGGTTGGAGCGAACGCTGCGAATATTCCAGTTAATAAGTGCCATCGTAAGAAAAGGAAGATGAGAGAAGGGGTCACCTCGAAGGCCGCTTAGGGCCTGGCTTCGAGCGAGCACTGCCGCCGCTAGCAGGAGGCGGACAGTCATCGTCCATGGGGTCTATAGGGTCATCGGCCATCTCAGGAGGATGGCCGGGAGGGGGAGCTTCCTCCGCCGGTGAACGGCCAGATGTTCGGCTACCAGCGGTGCGGCCAGGCGAAACGGATGACGGCCTGGGGCGGCAACCGCTGGGTGGCGCAGGAGAAGAAAGGCGCCGCGGCGGAGAAGGAGAACTGTGCTTCCTATGCGCCTTTTTAGAAGGACGTTTGGTGGAAGTACCGGTCGAAGGCTGGGAGGTCGAGGGACGGAGGAAGTCTGCACGGGATGGTTCCTTCTTGAAGGCCCGTGCATCTGACTTCGGGGTCTTCGACTGAGCAGAAGCTGAGGAAGTGGCTGGTGTCTGTGGGGTGATGGGAGGAAGAGGAGACGTCGACCGCGCGACCTTAGCACTGGCCGAACGGACGACCGTGGTGCTGAAGGTCAGATCGCATGTCTGGGTTGCTACCTCCCGGGTAGTCCGAGGAGAGGCGAGGACAGTGCTGTATTTCCCCGCTGGGAGCAGCGTGGGCTTCCTACTAGCCAATAGCTTGCGAGCAGCCGAGGTGGACACTTTCTCTTTGACTCGAATTTCCTGGATACAGCGTTCTTCCTTATAGACAGGACAGTCGCGGGAGGATGCGGCATGGTCACCCTGACAGTTCACACAACGAGGAGACGGAGGTGGACAGTCACCCTCATGGGCATCCCTGCCACAAGTGACACATTTAGCCGCATTGGAACAAGACTGTCGAGTGTGATTGAAACGCTGACACTGGTAGCAGCGCGTAGGTGTCGGGACATAGGGGCGAACAGAAATAACCTCGTAGCCCGCCTTGATGCGCGATGGCAGCTTAACACTATCGAAGTTTAAGAAAAGTGTCCGGGTCGGTACAAGGTCATTGTTGACCTTTTTCATGACCCGATGGACAGCCGTCACGCCCTGCTCAGCGAGGAAAGATTGAAGCTCCTCGTCAGTCAATCCGTCGAGAGAGCTACTATAGACTACACCACGAGACGAATTCAAAGTGCGGTGGGCCTCCACCCGGACAGGGAACGTGTACAAGAGTGTGGCCCGAAGCAGTTTTTGTGCCTGAAAGGCACTCTCAGTTTCTAGTAATAAGGTACCGTTACGCAACCTGGTACAAGATTTGACAGATCCGGCTATGGCATCTACGCCCTTCTGGATAACGAAAGGGTTGACAGAGGAAAAATCCTTTCCGTCCTCAGATCGAGAAACTACGAGGAACTGTGGGGCAGGCGGTAGTATTTTTGTCACTGTTGGCTGGTCACGTTTCCGTTTGTGGGTCGAAGTCGAAAGCGATGGAGTAGAATCCATTGCGGAGGAATCCCCCATGATTGCCAGCGTCTCCGATGGCGCGCTCCTTCCTTGTGGGGACCCTCTCAGAGGGCACTCCCGCCTTAGGTGAATGTTTACACCTCAGGTCACACCTCCCGAGAAACAGACGGAGGGACCAATCGGCATGGTCAGAAGGTATCAGCTCAGGCAATCACCCCTCCCCGGGCCTGGCCTTTACCAGGGGGTACGCGCGTGCCTTACATGTCTACCCAGGGCGGGGACTTACGCGTTACCCCGTCACCGGCTACGCGTGCGAACGCGTGGGTCGGCCTTCAGACACGCACAGGGAGGAAGGAAGAAGAGGAAAAAGAAGAGAGAGGGAGAGAGAGGACAGACTGTCTCAAACGCCGAGGCGGAGACCAGAGAAGGCAAGGAGAAGAAGGCAATGAGAAAGCAAGGAGAAGGAGGCAAGGAGAAGGCAAGGAGAAGAAGGCAATGAGAAGGCAAGGAGAAAAAGGCAATGAGAAGGCAAGGAGGAGTCAAGGGAAAGAGTAAGGAAGACAGTGAAGTGGAGAAGAGCAAAGAAAGGAACCAACAAAAGGAAGGAAGAAACGAGAAGTGAAAAACCAAAAAGACCATGATTATAGGTCGTGAAACCGTCCGTCTCCGGACGCAGGCGCTAACTACCCCCGTGAGGGGGATGGACTCCTTTTAGTCGCCTCTTACGACAGGCAGGAATACCTCGGGCCTATTCTAATCCCCGGACCCGCAGGGGGGGCCTCGGATGTGGTCGGACGTATTTTTGCATTTTTGTGCGAACAATGTATCTTCGGCTATGTTAATGTGAAAAAAATCAAAGTACTGTATGATATAGGTACTGAAATCTGAGAAAACATTTACGTAAAAAAATGCTGCAACGACAATCTTCATATTTATTTAGTTCAATACAACCGTGAGGACCTGATTTAATATTTTTAGCTTCAAGAATCAGACCCCTAGACAAGAACAACTGGAGCCATCTCCACATGACAAGCTAAATAAACTAGAAAGTTTATTGTAATTTTCGCTCGTCTCAAATCTTCATAAAAGACTTTGCTTATTAATTTCTTGGACTGAACATTGTTTAATGTGGACAATAGATGGAAGAAGGGGGGAGATTACAACAGTCGGTAGACTATTCTAACTAGTCTGTTGCGATACGAAGTTCAAAGATATCTGTCGACGTCGTGAACATACAGGAAGAACAATCATTTCCAGCAGCGACAAAGTAGGGTTGCTTTTATGCGTGAGCATGATGTGCTGTGCTGCCAACAGCAATTTTACTGGATGCGAGGAAAGAAGGTAATGGGCTGACGTCCCCGTCGATGAGGTCATTCGAGGCGGAGCGCGCGCACACAGATTTGACAGGGATGGTGGAGCAAACTGGCAGTGGTCTTATCAAAATAACCATATCGGCATGCGACTTAACCCATTTAAGGAAACCACGGAAAGTCTCAAGCTCTACGGCCGATGAGGATTTGAACCCAAGTTCAGAGGCTAACTATCGCACCACATCGGTTGATAAATGCCGTACAAGGTAGAGATTACTTATCGTGTTTTTCCACCACTGTCAATTAGACATTGCATCATACTAATCTAAGGCTGCTTTATCTATCGGCCACACAGAATTGCAGCGTGGTCCCTGTTACTAAATGCCAACAGGACGTATTCCATTGATATTAGATATCGCATGAAACCCTCGATGTGATGCGTTTTTGGAACGACTGCATCAACATGTTACAAAGAAACAGAAAATATCTTCGGAAACACCAACCAAAACAATTAACCGTCACGTATCTGCTTAAAATATGACGGCACAGTAAATGTGAGGGCAGATCTGCATTTGAATGACTTCAATACTTCAAACGTAAAGTCTCCTGGAAAGCGAGAAACGAAGATCAAGTTCCCTCTAAAAATCAGATGTAGAATAGCAGTGAAATGAAAGAAGCCAAAATTAGAACCATACATGAAACGTTCAACAGTTTCGAAAGAAAAATTCTCTCTCAAGATGTGGCAAAAAGCCCCAAAAAAATGTCGGTCTTATGCTAAATCAATAAACGAATCAAAGCCATTGGGTCCATACGCTCTGCCGTAATGCCATATACGTGGAGGACAACGGTGAGAAGCCCGAATTCCTTTTCCCAAAATTGTCTCACTGAAGATCGCAACGGGGTTGTTCGTCTAAATAGTTGCACGAACGTCAAAATACATATAGAAATAGAAATTCAAATGAAATTGTTGAATAGAGGAAAGGTCACTGGACCTGATCCTACAAGTAGTGTGCGAAAGAATTTGTTCCTTTAATAACCGCAGCGTACCGTAACTGGGGCAGCGAAACGTTCCTACTGACCAGAAAAAATTCAGTACGCCGAAGACGTCTCTTCTGTGGAATCAACATGGATTCTGATAACGATCATGGGAAACCCAGATCGCTCTGTTCGTCCACGAGACCCAGAAAGCAGAGGATACAGGCGCGCAGGTATGTACCCTGTTCCTTTGCTTCGCAGTGAAGCGCTTGGCAGTTGACCCTACACATAAAAAATGCAACGTGCTGCGCATACATAGACAGAAAAACTCATCATTATGTTTTACATGATTGCCGAAGCAGTCACATCCATTACATATCTGTGAGTATGTGTACGGAGCGATCTGAAGTGGAACGACCACATCAAATTAATCCCAGGTAAGGCGTTGCTAGATAGGTTCATCGTAAGAATCCTCACTGAGTGTAGTCCATCCACGAAAGAGGTAGCTTACAAAATCCTCTTTCGACCAATACTGAATACTGTTCGTCAGTTTGGGATCAGTGCCAGATATGCTTGACTAAGTACAGAGGATCTAAAAGGCAGTGTGTAGCGTTACAGGTTCATTTAGTGAATGCAGAAGCGTCATGGAGATTCTCCCACAACTTGAATGACAAACGTTGCAAGAGTTGTTGTGCATCACGATGTGGTCTATTGTTAACACTTTGCCGTCCGCACGTCTCATACAAATTTATTCGCTTGGCGCCGGCAGCGCTAATTCGGATTACTTGGCTTGTCGCCGGCCGTTCTTGACATTATCGGGAGATTATAAACTGTTAAGTTCTACTAATCTCATCGTTAGTTCTACTAAGTTCTCAACTCTGTTCCCCTACTTTCATGAAATTTCGAAGATATACATATTTAAATAAATAAAAAATTGTTTCATATACTTGTTTATTTGCATTGTCTTTGGTACTTAGTATTTCTCTTTCATATGATATGTAGAAAAACAGTCTCCAAGATGTAACGCAACTCCACAAGACTTGCACATTAATTTGTTGGGTTTTTCTTTTTGTTTTTGGAACATACATGGCAGTTTCTTCGTTTCGGAGTTGGTGTCGTTTTATGTGACCGGAAAGTGTCAACCGGATCATGATGAGACGTACGTGATGTAGTGGCAACCTCCAAGACTTGCTCGGCGTATTCATCGTAAATAATCGTATCGTCTCTTTCGTCTGCCATGATGAAAGGGCACAAGTACTTTTATAAGTACAGAAATCTTGCTGACCTGTGTAACTTATTGTTACCTAAACAAAACACCAACAGAATCCAAAGGGCACTAAAGTGCTGTCGCCGGCCACTGCGCAATACTATGCTCACGACACCACTGTAGAGTCGCCGGTCGTTGGCCGCTATTTCGCGCACGACACCACTGTGGTGTCGCCGGACGGCAGAGTGTTAAAAACCCCGAGAACGTACGTCTCCAGACAAGTCAACAAATATATTCGTTCTTCTTCCTTATACCTAACGAAACGAACGTTAAAGTAGAATTGAGAGAGATATGAGCTCACACGGAGACTTACCAATAATCATTCTTCACGCGGATCAACCGCGACTGGAACAGGAAAGGATGGGGGGAGGGTGTAAGTCGCACACAAAGTACCCTCCGCCACATATTATAATAAAGTTTTCAAAGTACAGATGTACCAGTACGTATGTCTGGGAGTGCCTTGCGACCAGAACGAAGAGAAAAGGGACGTAAGTTTTTGTGGGGTGTTTCACAGCACGCCTGTCTCTGCCCGCCTGTGCGATGACGAGTTATCTGCTCCACCGCGATGTGACCAAATCCGGCAATGGTGAAACTGTCCCCGCGGCAGCGGCCAGATAACCGCCAGCACAGAAGCGCACTGCTCTGTTCCTCAACAATAGGCATTTCTAATTCCGAAATAATTTCAGCGTCGCGTCGAGCATATTTGTTGCAAGTTATCAGCATTTACAACAATTTGTGTTCTCCTATAAACAGAATTTTTTATGGATACCGTTGGGTCAAAAATCACTGGTTCTAAAATCTGAAATTACCATGTCTACTATGCTAAAATGTGACAGGCTGGGTAATTTCTGAACAGGTTATAAAGAACAACAACAAAACCAAAGCTTCTCTAAATGTTGGTTGATACAAAATTGTAGAAACAAAGCGAAAATTAAAGTGGCTTAGGCTGAGAATTTTAAACAAAAGACGATGGTGCAAAGCACTGACTTTACAAAAGACTAAATGTTTTCTTAAAATATCTGGAAGCAGTTATAGCATCACACTGACAACTGATTAAATCGAACTACTAAATACCAGAAACATTCATGCGGATTTAAAAAATTGACAAGTCTTAAATGCTGTCGTTATAGTGATGATAATCTTTTACAATGAAAACTTGTTGACCACGGATAAGCGCAGATGGCATTATCACTGAAAGAAAGGTTAAGTCGTTCGAGTGTGTTGTCCCAAGATCTTCGCAAAATGTCCAAATGAGATGCAGACGCCATGTAATACGACTGCCGTGGCGTGCTGTTTTTAAACTGAATAACAGCATGTAATAAGGGTCAAATCGCAGAAATTGACAAATGTCGCAAGCTTGGATAGAAAATGAAGTAAACAAGTAATGTGGTGTCCTACACAATCCCTCTGAATTACGAAATGGCCACTGTCCTCTAAAAGAAAGCCGAAGTTCCTCCTCTAATTGACGGAAAGTTACAACATGAAATGTACTGTGTTCTGCACTAACTGCGCTAAATGATCTCGAAATACGAGATGTGGCACACTACTTCTGGACAGACGTTGATATAATTTGCCTGAAGATACTTCGAATTATAAATATCCACTGTGGACTTTGAGCAATCTGAGGCGTTATCATTGTACCACACTGATTTTGCATCTTTACTACCGGAGTGAATGTTTCCTATTTCGGAAATTTGTTTTCTGTAACAAAAAATAGTGATAGATATCTTTTCAATTAGCTCAGGTTCTCTCACTTACTCTACCTCCATTAGTAAAGCAATAGACAAAAAAGACAATTTTCTATACGTTCTCTCTTTTACTAGAAAATTTCTCACCACCCAAACAACCGCAAACAAACTGTGCATTCATAATGGACAACTAGTTCTGGCCAAGGCCAATATTTGAAAATAACATTTTTTATTTTGTAGAGAAAGGGCTAGTTCTACAACACAGGACACATTATGTGCACCTAACTTCCTTTCTAAAAGGAAGATTACGGTACAGCTACTCTGCAAGAGAGACAAAACGTAATCTGCCACCAGAAAGATTAGCTTAGACCAGTCTAGTCAGCACTTGATGTACTGAAGACAACTATCTCTAAACGCGGAGAAATGCTAAATGATGTCCACACCAAAAACAAAGAAGGAGAACTATACGACTACAAGATCTGTGGTTAACACGCAGGGTTCGTCACATCGCTTAAATATTTGAAGGTAAAACAAAGAAGCAATGAATTGGGACGAACTTAGGAAACAGTTGTATGGGAATAGATTGGAGTAATTAGATTTACTTGGAGTTTTATAGGAAAAAGGGATGTATAAACAGATAGCACAGAAGATGTTAGAATGACATATTTTAGTACACTGCGCCAGTACACGAAATCTTTAGCAAGTGGACCCTAAGTGAAATAAATTCAGAGCCACAATAGTCAGACAGTAACAGGTCCCTATATGAAAGTTTAATACAGATTCTTGCCGTACTTAAATGGGTATCTTTGAAAGAAAGTCTACGTTCTCGCAAAATCCTAAATTTAAAGAACCGGTATTCAAGTTTTACAGCCTCCATCGTGTATCTGAAGTACGCATATTGGTGTGGACAAAGCGCTTAGGCTTTGCCCCTAGCTCAAAACGCGCACTAAACAGGATAAAAAAATCGCTGGCATCGAAAAGAAGTACCACCCACCATCCATTGTCTAATAAGGTATATATTAGATGCAGGAGAAGCTGACTGTCAATTTTTCTCGACACCATGCCTTGTAGCTAATATGTACTTATGTAAAATATTTGAATTATCTTTAAGCTCCGACGATATATTATTCTAATACTGGAGAGATTCTGCATATACATTCCATTTTTAAATGCCCTCGTCAACAAAAACTGAAAATAGCATTTATTTTTTATACATGTCCTGTATGGGGAAGTATATTGACGCAATCTAAAAGTAACTCAAAATTCCATCATTCACGAAGCTGCGTTTTTCCCCTGCCAATTGCAATAAAACAAACTCTATTCAATTCGTCCCTCGTGGATTACCCGGGACATGGCAAAGTGAGTGAGTGAGTGTGTGTGTGTACACAAAACTAACTCTCTCTCTCTCTCTCTCTCTCTCTCTCTCTCTCTCTCTCTCTCCTGCCGGCGGAACTTTGTGTTCCACGAGAAAATATTAACAACATGGTGTTTTTCGACATCTGAAAGACACTGGTTTTTTAATTTTATTATGGTTTCTGTGTTATTAGTTATGAAACAAAACTGCTCACCAAATGAAACAAGTTCTTCTCATTTTTAAAAATTTCTCTAACTTTCAAAATAAACGAGGTGTTCCATCAGGGTATCGGAGTTTTCAAAGTCTTCCGTCAGACGAAAAGTTTGGGAACTCTTTGACATAGACTACTATCAAGCCGCGATGATTTCCCCGACGGCACTATCCATCGCGTCTATTGCCGCCCATCGGCAGTACAGGACTACAGTATTTTATCCATTTTGGTTGGAGAACGCCGCAGCTGTTTCCGTAAATTACGCTGTAGGAAATAATGCAGCCACCCACAAGTTCTGTTGTAATGTTTTAATTACAATATTACAAGGTTTCCGACCTGAGCCCATCTGTGTCTTTCTGAAAGGCTCTCCTTTCCATATTGTAGGACAGTTACTTGATTTTATTTCAGAACACAAATGTAAAACTTGCACAGAAGTAAACGCTACCATCTGAAGACAAGCTCAGCCCGAAACTAGAAAACTTGTGGCTGGTTGCAGTATTTCCTACAGTGTAATCTAGAGTACTACAGGTTGTGGTAGACCTGCGACCAGCGCCGCCGGTGTCATCGATTGCAACTGTTTACTGTTGGCAACGCCGAAGCCCCCTATCGACAGTTTGTATGCAACCTCCCCTCCGAATTTTATTCTACTGGCATCGCTTAACGTCGACGCAATATCAAGGTCAGCAGTAAGTTGTGATCATCATCGCTAAAAACTTTACCTCTCTCAGGCAAACCATGCAAACACGCCAGGTGCGTGCTCGTAGGCTGGCTACGTACGTGTACTCTATTGAATCTACTGAAGCTCAAGAAATGCTGAGCTATTAGTCGGGAGGACAAATCGCTTTTACAAATTACATACATTGGTTGCCAACTACTACAGTGCATAGCAGAGACTGCTTAGCGTGCAATAAAATCTTTGCGTTTCTTGCGTTCAAGTCGCCTATAGAGCACGGGGAAACTGAATATGTCTGCTGGTGCTGTAATTACTGTAACCTTGCCTTCACGATCTCTACGAGGGCGATACGTGGACGTGTGAAGAACATATCTAGAAATTCTTCACACAATACTGTTTCCCTAAGGTTGATATGTAGGTTTTCACAGAATAATTTCCACCTATCTTCAAAAGTCATACTTCTGGATTTTTGCACCACTTTGACATCAAAATCTGACCTATTTGTACACCTTTTATTCGGAGACACTTCATGACATAACTGCATTATCTACGTTAAGTCTGAGGTTACTATCAGTGGAGTTTGCTGGATCATTAACACGCAACATGAACAACAAGGATCCCAACCAACTTCCCCGCGGCACTCATACTGTCGATGATTTCCCAGTCAAGAAACATGCTGTGTCGTCAGTAACTAGTAAAACTCGACCCAGCACCACTTTTTGATAGCCACATCATTAGAATTTGTGCTGAACCATCCAACAGCAAATGAGCTTCAACAATTAGCTTTGTCAATAGTTGCTTAGAAATCCGATGCGGCTTTGTCCAAGGAACTGGCCGGCTATTCGGCCAGCATGGTTTAGAAGAGTGCAGAAAGCGACAATATTTTTAAGAGCTAAATGGTCTTGAGTGCGAAGCAAGTTGTATTATTTTATATTTTGCCAATGACGCGTTTGGCCTTGTTTAAGGCACCTTCAGGTTAGCCCACAAAAAAATACGAACTTTTCTTAAAAGGGCATGATCTCGATTTAGTAAAACTTTGGACTACCAAGGAAAATACTAAAACCAACTTACTGGCACAACACTTGTTCAACACAGAGGCTGCCGTGCATACAAATGTCTTAGCAGGCAAATACCTCTGTCAGTATTTTATGCATGGTGCGTGGTGCCCCTTTAAAATAAAAATAAATGGAATGTAATAGCCGAAAGTATTCAGAAGCCAGTAACTGATTTGTCCATCGAAGACACCAATATACACAACAGAATTTTTCTTAAAAACAACTTACTGAGCCGGCCGAAATGGCCGTGCGGTTAAAGGCGCTGCAGTCTGGAACCGCAAGACCGCTACGGTCGCAGGTTCGAATCCTGCCTCGGGCATGGATATTTGTGATGTCCTTAGGTTAGTTAGGTTTAACTAGTTCTAAGTTCTAGGGGACTAATGACCTCAGCAGTTGAGTCCCATAGTGCTCAGAGCCATTTGAATTTGAACCAACTTACTGACATACAATAGAGTTGAGCATAAGGGAAGTCACGTTTAATATACATGAAAGATCTCAGTAGGTGGTTGCCCTCGTCGAGTTTTAAGGTACTTCGCACAGTGCCCCATTAAGATAAAATGGATCGAAAGATAGCCAGAACGGCATTCAAAGCGAGTGATCTTACTCTTCTAAGCTATGTACTGCAAAATAAAGACGCAGTACATTACCTTCTAGTGTTTACAGAGCGGTCCGAAGGACACCGAAAACTGAGTCAGGCCTACAGAAAGGCATCACAAAACGTAAACATGTAAGAAATGTCGTACATGTTCTGCCGCGCAAATAATACTGGATATTGGACTAAAAGAGATGTACAGCTAGTGTGCGCCGCTCACAGCAGAGTAGTCCAATATCCTATATTATTTGCGCGGCCAGAACATGTACAACGACGTATTTCTGGCTATTACATTTCATTTCTTTTTATTTTAACGGAGCACCACGCAATGTTCTTAAAATACTGACAACGTTGTTCACCTGCTTAGACATTTGCTTGGACATCTGCCTATGTAACACCTGTTGTGCCAGCAAGTTGGTTTTAGTATTTTCCTTGGTAGTCCGGAGTTTTACTAAATCGGTGTCATGCCATTTTTAAGAAAAGTTTGCCTTAAACAAGAAGAAACGCGTTATTAGCAAAATATAAAATAATAAAGCCTGCAGCATTGACTGTTTCTCTCTTCGAAACATTTATCACTGGTTACTGTATCTTCCCGCCATGAATTGGAAAAAGTCCAATAACATATTGGATATGAAGAAAGTTCTTTCTACTGAGAGTATCCCGTATTTCTTTGTAACGCCAATCAATCTACTACAATATAAACGAAACATATAGGCACGTTCTGATATAGCAGCTGATAAAATGTGCTACACAAAATCTCACTGTAGCGATCTCCTATAATATTAACGTTGTTATGCCGTCCCAATAACAGCTCAGGCAACACACAACCCTTAGCAGCTTTCGAGCAATTACCAAAGCAGAGTTTCTGAAAAAGATTACGTGTATCTAGGGGATGTATCAGGTCTCTTCTATGCCCATGGGCAGAAACAGTCGTTAATTAACAGAGAAAATTGCGGCAAACAACAACAACAACAACAACAACAACAACAACAACAACAACGGCGACAGGAATATAAAGTTTCATCACGTCAGTGAATCTACTGTGCGCTGTTTATCACTACAGCTGCAATGACACGGATTTGTGTGTTCATTATTTCGAAACCACACTTATGTATATTTTAGGAACCACTGAGTGTGTAAATTTTAATGAGGCTATGCAGGTTCGGGTAATTAAAAGCGTCAAAGATTTTTTTATCCTGTGCGTGAATTGGGCTGAGTGACTACACGACACACATGAAGCTATAGAGCTAAGCAGGCAAGAATACTGGCAGGTGAATGTCCCTGAACAACAGGACGATATTACGACATTACCAAAGGCTGCCGGTGACTTCTAAAGACAGTGCTCTTCAAGTGTGATTGCCTAAGCTGTGAACTACAGGCAAAACCTATCGCATCAAATGATACAATACCAGGTTGAACAGGCTGTACAACGAAACAGAGGGAAAGAGCAGCTGATCCGCAGCAACACCTTAATAATTGGACAAAGGGCCAGTTTTGATGAGCAGTAGATCAGACTGCTGCCAAATAAGCTACATTTAGAAACATACAAACGGATGTGGAATCCAATTCTCTTCTGTTCCGGTTTTCCCCACAGTCCATGACTACCCGAATTGGTGAAATGGCTCTGAGCACTATGGGACTTAACTTCTGAGGTCATCAGTCCCCTAGAACTTAGAACTACTTAAACCTAACTAACCTAAGGACATCACACACATCCATGCCCGAGGCAGGATGATTACCCGAATTAAAACTGTCACAAACGCGATAGCAATCTGGACTATGAGCCTTGTAGGATATCGTTTAATGTCCAAGGTAACAGGGCAAAGTCGACGAAGATTAGATAGTGGATATATCATGTACTTTTTTTAACGGACGATAGTCACGCATCAGTATTACGATCAAATTTCAAAGTATACGGAAACTCGATTCATAGGTAATACGATCCAGACTAAAAATGTGCACAGTAGCGGATCCGACTCCTGCTACCAAAACTATCGCCTAGATGCCAACGTATTTGCTGTTGACAGACTAGTTGAAGGAAGGACATCCGACCAGGGAAAACCTTAAAAATTGTTATCACCACACGTATATCGGTATCCCTCACACAAGACAAAAATTTTCCATAATTCACTAACTCTGCCTTAAGTCTCCATATACATTACTATTTCTTGGTAGGAACTTACTGGCTATTTGAAAATGTGTGGCGTACCGAGACAGTCCAAACCTTGTACTTCGGGGAGAATGTTGCACCACTGAAGACGTGGAAGCCCAAGGATGTCGGCTACCTAAAAGCTCGTTGACCATGACGACACCGGAATCCATGACGATAGAATAAAGGCCGAAATCCTAAATTCTATCTTCTGACAGTGCTTTAACAACGAAGAGCACAACGCAAGTTCCACGTTTGATCATCGGAAGCGTAGGAAAATATCTTATACGAATCAGTGAGCGCGGTATGGAAAGTAATTTAAATCGCTCGACAGAGGAAATGCCGCAAAGCCTAATGTGATGGCCATGGAGTCTACATTGAATACGCGGCTGAACTAGTCCCTCTTTCAGCATCACTTTACCGTAGTCGTTGGAAAGATTGAGAGTGTCACGTGGCATGAAACAATCTGTAAGAAATATACAACAGAACTACAGACCTATTTCGCTGACATACATTTCTTGTAGAGTTAAGGAACATTCATTGGTGTACGCGTATAATGGCTTTTCTGTAGGCCCGAACAATTACGTATGAGATGTGTTCAAAAAGTAGCGGGAAGTTTGTAATTTAGCGTCTTTTTCGAGCGATTTTTACGTTGTGTTGGTAAACATATCTGAAGTACCAGTACAGTTTTAGCCACATCCGATATTTAGTCTGATGCCAGGTGTCAAAAAGGTACTTGTGTTCTTGTAGTATCGGTGATTATTTTGCATAAAAACAGATCAGATAACTTGTATTAAATTTTGCATAAAAAAAGAGTATGAAGTGTAGCAAAGTTTCAGAAGTGTCAATACTGCTTTTAGTGGGTCTGCTACAAGTGAAACACGGATGTCAGAGTAGTAAAGGGCGCCGCAGTCAAGAGTAGGCCGCCTCCCCTTTGAACGCGAATGTAACATTTCGACTTCTGAAATAGAGTAAACCAACAGCTACAACGATTGAGAGTTTCGTGCAATTACCGGTTATTAGCATTCCTTGTTAGCATTTCAGTTTATCCATCAGTGAAGCTAGACGTTTCTCTTAGCAGTCTGCAAAATGACTTTCTTGACAGAAGAACGAATTAAAATTGTGAAAACAGGTTATATTAAGGAAACTCGCTAAATCTTCTGAGTCAAATGTCCGGCCAGAGAACTACCAGCAAACAGAGCAATACAGAGTGTATGAATTCGGCACAACTACGGCAAAGAATTCCTTCAGTTCACTCACCAGAAGTTATTTCACATATTCGCTGAAGAATTATTCAGAGTCCAAAGAAGTCTGCACGTAAAGTGGCCCCACACATGCATGTAAGTAGGTGTAGTCGCCAGCGGGTATTGAGCCTTAATCTGAAGCCATATCGTGCGACGGTTATGAGTCAGGAACATGTACATTACTGCACGTGGCTTTTGAGTAACATAAATGGTTATTTGTTAGACCCTTTCCATTACATCACGAGCGATGAAGCATGGTGTCAACTTCCCGGTCTTGTTATCTCATAGAACATGAGATCCTGAGCAACGGAAAACCCTAAATTCAAATTTTTGATACATTTTGTGCTCAACTCTATGAATAATGCTTCTTCCAGCAAGATGGGGCAACATGCCATACGTCTAAGTTATCGCTGGAACGAACTATCAGCAAACATTTACGGCCACCACATTCGCCGGATCTCACATCAAGTGATTATTTTCAGTGGGGGCACTTTATAGCAAAGTCTAGGAAACAAATCCCCACACAATAAAGAAATTGAATGATAACATCAGCCGTGAAGTTGCCGCCACCGATATCCGAACTTTTATTTATGTTGCAGGGCGTCGCTATCATCATCATCTGTGAATTTATTTTTCGCAGTATTTGTCGTTGTAAATAAATGTTATGTCCATTTCGGCTTATCGTTTCTGTAACTTCATTGCATTTCCTTTATAGTTAGACAGGCTACTTTTATCTGCGCCCATCCGTATAAGCGTTTCGAAGAATGCAGGGAAGACTTCAAAAATGGCAAGCGACCTGGACGCCCTAACACTTCATCAATCAATGCAATCGTGGAAAAGTGAAAGAAATTATCACTAACGATTGTGTAATCAGAGGTGATGAACCGTAAGCACACTAGTTGGCTCACAGCATGATATTTTTTCAGATTTTTGGGTACGAAACGTGAGGGCAGCATTCGTTCCAAAATTATCGAATTTCGAAGGAAATCAGCGGCGAACGCTAAATTGATCAGGAGTGAATAGATGAAATCAACAATAACGCAAAACTATTAAAAAGTGTCTTAGTAGATGATGAGTGATAGTCTCACTAATAAAACAATGTTCAATCGTCGCAGCTATAGAATTCTGAATCGCCAAGACCGAAAAAAGCTCCACAAGTTCGGTAAAATGGAAGTTAATGCCCACTTTGTTCGATTTTAGCGGCATGCTAACAACATCAGACTTGTGCAGCTTTAGAAGCTTTGAAATGTCCCTGATAGATTTGTTACTCCAGTGGCATCCAATGAGTAGCCCACATTAGATGTCACTGAGCTCTGCTGATCGACCCACTCTGCTGTTAGCGCTTCTCAACTAGCAAAACAATGCCCCCGCCGTCTTTTACACTGAGCTGACAAAGTCGTGGGATATCTTCTAATATCTTGTCGAACCACCTTTTGTCCGATAGTCCAACGCTATGTGGGTGGATTCAACAAGCCGTTAGACGTCCCCTGCAGAAATATTGAGCCATGCTACCTCTACAGCTGTCCATAATTGCGAAAGGGCAACCATTACAGGATTTTGTACACGAACTGACCTCTCGGTTACGTCCCATAAATGTTCTATGGAATTCATGTCATTCGCTTGAATTGTCCAGAATGTTCTCTTCAAACCAATCGCAAACAACTGTGACGCGGTGACATAACACATTGTCATCCATAATGCTGCAAATGATCCTTTCCAGAAAACGATCGTATCAATTAGACCAGGTGATCCAGTCGATTCCTTGTAACATAGCCCACACATTTATGGCGCCACGAACAGGTTACACAGTGCCTTGTTGACAACTTCGTGGGGCCTGCACGACACTAACCCCACCATCAGCTCTGAACACCAAGTCAGGACTCACTGAGCAGACCACGAGTCTTCCAGTCGTCTAGGGTGCTGCATGCGATATCGTGCTGTTAGCAAAGGCACTCCCGTCGGTCTCTGCTATCATAGCCCATTACAGCCAAATATCGTCGCACTGCGTTAACGGATACGTTCGTCGTACGTCCCACATTTATTTGGGTTATTTCACGCAGTGTTGCTTGTCTGTTAGCATTGACAACTCTATGCGAACACCGCTGCTCTTTGTCGTTAAGCGGTGGCCTTTGGACACTGCGTTGTCCGTGGTTAGAAGTAACGACTAAAATTTGGTATTTGGAGTATCCTCTTGACACTGTGGATCTCAGAATACTTAATTCCCTAATTTTTTTTTCCGAAATGGGATGTCCCATGCGCCTAGCTCCAACTACCATTCCGCATTCAAAGTCTCAACTCCCGTCGAGCGACCATAATCACGCCTGAAACCTTTTCGCATGAATCACCCGAGTACAAATGACAGTTCCGCCAATGCGCTGCCCTTTCATATACGTTCCGTACGCGGTACTACAGACATCTGTGTATGTGCATACCGTTACACCACGACTACTGTCTCCACAGTGTATACTGGAGAGTCCGCCTCTCGTGACAACTACTGGTCAGTTTCCTAGCACTATGTAGCGGTGTCATACTTGTCATTGGAAACTGTACGAGTATAAGGCAAGGTTCTGCGTTCGAGTCTCGGTCTGGTAGACTTTTCATCTGCCAGAAAGTTTCGAAAGAGATTCTCGAACTCCCAATGAACAAGCAATCATGTCACAAATTCCTCAATCCTGTAGCGCCGCCTGGTTACAGACCAAGGAAAACACGGCGCACGCAATGGAAGGAACGGAGCATTGGTAGGCACATTAGGGGCGCGGCGCGGTGTCGTGGCGTGTCGTGCGGCCGTCTGCATCGGCCACAGGCGCCGCCCCCGCGTCACGCGATGGTCACGGTTTCTGTGAGGGCGAGGGTGATGGCGGCGGCTCGATCTGAACTGCTCAAGCGGCAGCCTTTACACGCCACTACTGGTTCTCACTGGATGTCTCCGCCTACACAGATGTTACCGGTACACGTGCGCGTTCTCTGTGCAGAACACCGCGACAACTTTACATTCGGAGGAAGGACCATTTTCAGTGTTTCGCGTGTCACTTAAATAACCAGTAAACCCCCGAGTCTTCAAAGAATCGCACTTCCACGTATAAAATAGCTTTACAAATGAGTTAATATGTTAAATATTTGACATTAAGCATCTAAGCGAGAAAGATTAGAAAACGTTTCAAATCACACCTATTAAAGTTTGTTCGATGTCGCTAAGTGCTGTCATTATGGAACACTGGATGAATATTGGCTAGGTAAATTGCTTTCCGTTTGAAGCAAACGCAAGTTTCCACGCATCTCAATGTTCATGACGTTACCTCATGAACTGTGTGTCGCACAATGAGACAATTTTGAACGTCATTCAGTGGTACGTATGGATACTGTCTGCAAACTGTGTTGCGAATAGAGTCGGCCATGGCTGATGCTGAAGTTTGATTGCCCGAACAGTTTTTTAATTATTTACAACATGCTCCATTGCGACATTTGTTTACTACATGTATGTATTGCATGGGCACGAGGGGGTGTAGCATAATGTGTTGGATGATGATGATGATGATGATGATGATGATGTAACAGGGTGAAACCCAGTGCCGGCACATTACCTACTACTCGAGAATAGCATCTAGGAAGCCGCCAAGCCAAACGTCCACATCCGAAGGACACTGTCACATACCCTCACTTCATGAGACACTGAGAGGAGGTCTGGTGGTTAAATCCAGACATTGGCGCAAAGTCTGGTGATCAGCGATTTTACGCCACGACCTCTCCTCCCATTGCCGTCCATATTCTGGCAGTGAAAATTTTTGCACCAACAGAACTCTAACCGGCTTAGCCTCAGGTCGGACACCACGGCACAAGCGTGCGTTAGAGACATCAGCCACGGAGGGGCGAAACCGCAGGAACGGCAAAAATGTAGTAAGCACGAACAGTGACACGTAGAATGAGTTTCCTAAGGGTTCGAAATTATGTGTAAAGTTTGCTGGAAGTCGCTGACTGCTCATTCTCAAACACTGGATGAATAAACTCAGTGCATTTGCGCGCCGTCTCTTACGATGCCTCAAGACATTTAACTGCAGAGCCGGTTTTACTGTGTTAAACATTTAACTAAGATTATACGTCTTACTGAAAATCAAATTTTTGTTTCCCCTGTAAGCCGTTGGATAGGCAACCTAGAACTGGAGACATTTCCGGGATGGTCGCTTAGTAGTACAGGTATCTAAAGTAAGAAGCTTTAATACAAAGTAAATTATGTCTCCAGCCTAGTATTGGATTCTTGTTCTTCATGCGTCTGCAACAGTGGAGATATCTCTAACTAGAGAGTGTTTACTCTGACAAGCAATTATGAATACTAAAAAAATCACAAATTAAGAAATTACTCCTTAACCGATACTATAACGTGCGAACATACCTAATTCTGGACGTGGACCGAATATATTTTTACACCCTTAGCATCTGACGTGACGCTTCCTCTACCTGCGATAGCGTATTTCTCTCAAGAGCACATTAAATGTACGAATTTTCAGGAAAAGTATCTTAACTTCCTTGTAGTACACGTGGTCTTCTACTTTCACAGCACAGACATGTACAAGATGACACAAAGTGGATTTCTGCAATAGAGTTGCAAATGGTTGTCCGTTTCCTGTAGGATACACACAGCTAAGATAAAAAGCACGCTAACTATTTTTAGAATACAATTTTCTGCCACCACTTGCTGACATAAAACTACAAGAGAGACTGTGAAATTAATTATGTGAAGGAGCGAATTATTTATAACGAAATATTGCAGCTTTCTGATGGTCAGGTAGTTCAATGCTTCGGCCACCGTAACAGTAAAGAACATGAGATTTACAAACACAATCAAATAAATAATTGTTTATCACGTAAGGATCGAAGAAAACGTTTTGGCTGACTACAATACGGTGGACGGCGCAGATGACAGTGATCATGCTCAGATACCAGAATTCTACATCCAGGAAGTAGAGACAGTACTGTCCATATGCCAAAGATGCAGCGCGAGTAATTTACATTTCTGTCGTCCCATATAGATTACTGCATGGGCGAAATAAAACTGGCACGGAAAATATTTGTTACACCTTATGATAGGCAACTCAATTTACTTCATTTAATCAAGACGTAATTTCAGTTGCACGTCTTAATGCGCATAAAATAATTTCTGGGCCAGTTTTATTTCGTCCGCCATGTACTTTGGTTCGCCGACTTCGATCTCAATGAGGAAGACGTAAATGATCATTAAACTTTATCAGTACTCCTAGAAAGATGCTATTAATTCAAGATTTTGTGTACGCCGCACGCTGTTGGCAGTTTTCCCTTCGCCTTCACGGCAAAGCCGACAAGAGGGTGCGCCTAAGGTTTCCGATAAACATATTGTCTACGTGTAGTCACCTATAAACCTGCGATTTCAGTCCGCATGTCCCAAACTACGAGGTGCATTCAAGTTCTAAGGCCTCAGATTTTTTTTCTAATTAACTACTCACCCGAAATCGATGAAACTGCCGTTACTTCTCGACGTAATCGCCCTGCAGACGTACACATTTTTCACAACGCTGACACCATGATTCCATTGCAGCGGCGAAGGCTTCTTTAGGAGTCTGTTTCGACCACTGGAAAATCGCTGAGGCAATAGCAGCACGGCTGGTGAATGTGCGGCCACGGAGAGTGTCTTTCATTGTTGGAAAAAGCCAAAAGTCACTAGGAGCCAGGTCAGGTGAGTAGGGAGCATGAGGAATCACTTCGAAGTTATCATGAAGAAACTGTTGCGTAACATTAGCTCGATGTGTGGGTGCATTGTCTTGGTGAAACAGCACACGCTCAGCCCATCCCGTACGTTTTGGTTGCAGTGCAGGACGGAATTTGTTCTTCAAAACATTTTCGTAGGATGCACCTGTTACCGTAGTGCACTTTGGAATGCAATGGGTAAGGATTACGCGCTCATTGTCCCAGAACATGGACACCATCATTTTTTCAGCACTGGCGGTTACCCAAACTTTTTTTGGTGGCGGTGAATCTGTGTGCTTCCATTGAGCTGACTGGCGCTTTGTTTCTGGATTGAAAAATGGCATCCACATCTCATCCATTGTCACAACCAACGAAAAGAAAGTCCCATTCATGCTGTCGTTGCGCGTCAACATTGCTTGGCAACATGCCACACGGGCAGCCATGTGGTCGTCCGTCAGCATTCGTGGCACCCACCTGGATGACACTTTTCGCATTTTCAGGTCGTCATGCAGGATTGTGCACAGAACCCACAGAAATGACAACTCTGGAGGCGATCTGTTCAACAGTCATTCGGCGATCCCCCAAAACTATTCTCTCCACTTTATCGATCATGTCGTCAGACCGGCTTGTGCGAGCCCGAGGTTGTTTCGGTTTGTCGTCACACGATGTTCTGCCTTCATTAAAGTGTTGCATCCACAAACGCACTTTCGACACATGCATAACTCCATCACCACATGTCTCCTTCAACTGTCGATGAATTTCAATTGATTTCGCACCATGCAAATTCAGAAAACGAATGATTGCACGCTGTTCAAGTAAGGAAAACGTCGCCATTTTAAGTATTTAAAACAGTTCTCATTCTCGCCGCTGGCGGTAAAATTCCATCTGCTGTACGGTGCTGCCATCTCTGGGACGTATTGACAATGAACGCGGCCTCATTTTAAAACAATGCGCATGTTTCTATCTGTTTCCAGTCCGGAGAAAAAAAATCTGAGGCCTTAGAACTTGAATGCACCCCGTATATCCAAACAATGATATTTTCGTCCTCGGGATGCCACAAATTCCTCCTCTGACTGAACTTATTAGTTTCTCGCAGTCCATGTTTCGTGTTGTATCAGCCAAGAAAATAAACTGATTTGAATTTCACCGAATGTCGTCCGAAGTCTGTTCGGGCGATGAGATGGGCTCGCTACATTGTGATCGTACGTGTATAGGGTTCCGACAACTTCTATTGTCACTGCTTGTTTTCTCAGAAGTAACTCGCTACCATCGAATTCCTTTCCTTTTGTACTGTAATATCTTTATTTGTGATCACTGTGGCTTTTATGTACCGTCGCGCCTGGCCACACTGATGTCTTTGAAAGTGTCGGGTGTCTACTTATCTGTGATAGCTGTCTTAAGCCATCGATGGGTATCTACTTATATTGTATCAAATGTCTGGAAGTCATACTGAGTTATAATGAGAATTTCTGCTACTAAACATAATATCGGAAGAAAAAATATAAAATAACGTACAGAAAGGGGGGAGGGCGGAGGGCATTAAAGAGAACGTTAATCAGAGGACCATATTCACAAAAGTGGATGATGAGTGTGATCTGCGTCTGGAGAGAACATAGTGCTAATGAAAACTATGGCAGGAAGTGCAACGGCAAAACGCCGCAATATATGAAACTGGGGTGGATGCAAGGAAGGGATTCAGATCTGCAAAGAGAACACTATCGAGGAAACAAACCAATGGGGACATGTAATGCTCTCCCTCCAGCGAAATATGCATACGTCTTGAAAATACCACACTGTTCAGACCGAACTGTTTCCTTCCATTCATGAAAACATGGAGAGTTGATTCTGCAAGTAATTCAACTGTTGTATTTTAATTTTCACACAATTTATTGTCAGACAAAGCCATCAAGTGAAGTCTGAACACCAGATTAAACCGTCGCGTTCGTTTAGTGCTTAAGGCATTGTTCCCAGCCGCTGGTTGCATCATCTACGACGATAAGGCTGCTTGAAACGTCCGAGAATGCTATAGACCGGAGATGAAATAAAGTTCTCATTGGCCACTACAACAGCAAATTTTTTTTTATTACGGAGATATTGTGACATACACTGGAAAAATAAGTAACGGTAAGTTATCTCATTCCATATCTCTCGAGAAACTGGAAATTTTGATGGACTACTGCCATAAAAAATCCATTCAGGATGTGTATGCATCAACCACCAAGACGCAAGCTGATTTGTATGCCATAAACGATCATGATGTGGGTGTGTACATATCACTCAGCTTTAATATACTCCTGGAAATTGAAATAAGAACACCGTGAATTCATTGTCCCAGGAAGGGGAAACATTATTGGCACATTCCTGTGGTCAGATACATCACATGATCACACTGACAGAACCACAGGCACATAGACACAGGCAACAGAGCATGCACAATGTCGGCACTAGTACACTGTATATCCACCTTTCGCAGCAATGCAGGCTGCTATTCTCCCATGGAGACGATCGTAGAGATGCTGGATGTAGTCCTGTGGAACGGCTTGCCATGCCATTTCCACCTGGCGCCTCAGTTGGACCAGCGTTCGTGCTGGACGTGCAGACCGCGTGAGACGACGCTTCATCCAGTCCCAAACATGCTCAATGGGGGACAGATCCGGAGATCTTGCTGGCCAGGGTAGTTGACTTACACCTTCTAGAGCACGTTGGGTGGCACGGGATACATGCGGACGTGCATTGTCCTGTTGGAACAGCAAGTTCCCTTGCCGGTCTAGGAATGGTAGAACGATGGGTTCGATGACGGTTTGGATGTACCGTGCACTATTCAGTGTCCCCTCGACGATCACCAGTGGTGTACGGCCAGTGTAGGAGATCGCTCCCCACACCATGATGCCGGGTGTTGGCCCTGTGTGCCTCGGTCGTATGCAGTCCTGATTGTGGCGCTCACCTGCACGGCGCCAAACACGCATACGACCATCATTGGCACCAAGGCAGAAGCGACTCTCATCGCTGAAGACGACACGTCTCCATTCGTCCCTCCATTCACGCCTGTCGCGACACCACTGGAGGCGGGCTGCACGATGTTGGGGCGTGAGCGGAAGACGGCCTAACGGTGTGCGGGACCGTAGCCCAGCTTCATGGAGACGGTTGCGAATGGTCCTCGCCGATACCCCAGGAGCAACAGTGTCCCTAATTTGCTGGGAAGTGGCGGTGCGGTCCCCTACGGCACTGCGTAGGATCCTACGGTCTTGGCGTGCATCCGTGCGTCGCTGCGGTCCGGTCCCAGGTCGAGGGGCTCGTGCACCTTCCGCCGACCACTGGCGACAACATCGATGTACTGTGGAGACCTCACGCCCCACGTGTTGAGCAATTCGGCGGTACGTCCACCCGGCCTCCCGCATGCCCACTATACGCCCTCGCTCAAAGTCCGTCAACTGCACATACGGTTCACGTCCACGCTGTCGCGGCATGCTACCAGTGTTAAAGACTGCGATGGAGCTCCGTATGCCACGGCAAACTGGCTGACACTGACGGCGGCGGTGCACAAATGCTGCGCAGCTAGCGTCATTCGACGGCCAACACCGCGGTTCCTGGTGTGTCCGCTGTGCCGTGCGTGTGATCATTGCTTGTACAGCCCTCTCGCAGTGTCCGGAGCAAGTATGGTGGGTCTGACACACCGGTGTCAATGTGTTCTTTTTTCCATTTCCAGGAGTGTAGAATGTACCTGCGAATGTGGGCGTGCATTGCACCTCTATTAGTAGTCTATGCCGCAACGCCACGCACGATAACTGCGCAGAAATCAGTACTTGATTCAGTTTAGCCATCAAGACATTTCCAAGAGGGCGAAGACTTATGAAGATGCCTCTGAGTCATTGTCAAGCCTGAGTAATCGCTTGTAGTCTTTCTGGTCATGCCCAACCGTAATAACACCAACATGTTACTTTTATTAGTGGGTTAGCTCACCGTCGACAGGTGTAAGAGGAAGAACTTTAGAGCAGTATGCAACAGATCATGAGCTAGATCTGCACACCTATCAGTATCTCGTATACACAGTATGAAAGACCAGGATTATTCCAGCCCGTGTAGCATAGTATAACAGCTCAGGAAGGCTACGATCCGATATTTGTGAAATAACGCAAAAACAAATAATAACAGCCGGATTAAAGATATCGGTCCCATTCTGCGCGTTAGAAGCCCAACATTTGAACTTCGCCACGTCGCTCAGTAGCGTAATTGACATCCTGGTCTGTGAAAGCCATTATGCCTGAAACGCAGGGTGACTCCACAAAGTTATTCCTGAAGATGAAAGTATCTGACCGAAACGCCCTCAGATATTCGGTACATGGATGGCTCCTCATGAATAAAAATAAAGAGACCTTTCTAATTTCATAAGCATTGAACGTGACCTTTTCGACCATCAGACAAAAGTCCACTGGAAACGCCCACTTCATATATATACCCTAGATAAAGAGATATTAACCGAAGCGTTACGTAAGCCAAGAGAAATCTCAGAACTATCCACAAACCGAACAGAAAATATACTGAAGGAGCTTCTTGCAAAGTATTTCAACGGCAACAAGGTCCCTACTAGGTTGGACTGACGAACAATTTTTAAAGTACGTATAACGCTGCAGCCTACGGACGCTTAGATTTCAGTCATGTGCGTTGTATTAAAGTTCCACTGCGTAACTTTTAATATAATACAGTGTGAAAAGGAGCGCTTCAAAGCAGCAGGATTCGAAACGGAAAGGTTAGGCTACAACGTCTACTAACGTCGGAGAAATTAGAGAAAGGCGTTCTCTCGGACTGGATAGAGATGACTTGTTGAAGTAACCAATATGATATTAAACAGAGCTGACAGAAAATGCTGATCGACTTTGTTTGCAAAGCCTGGGGGGAAACAAGAAGCCGACCACTCCCGAATATTTGCCGCGTATTCCCTCGGAAATTCTAAAATCACTGGGGGAAGTTGCAACCAAACCACTATTAAAATTGATTTGTAGAATCTATGGGCATATCAACAAACTTTCAAAAAATAATTCGGATATCCCAAAGAAAACAAAGCAGGTAAGTGCAAGAATTATCGTAAAATCAGTTTAACATCTTACGCATCTAAGCAAAAGGCAAAAATAATACAGGAATCGAAAAGAAGAATGATGCTGAATTACGATCAGTTTGGCTTTAGCAAAGGTAAAGGCATCAGTCCTAACAGTGAGCTTTATAATGGAAGCAAGAGTCAGGAAAATCAACTTCTACTGCTGCTTTGAAGTGATGGAATAAAACGTCCAAATCCATGATTGTGAATTATAGATGAAACTGTTTTGTTTTTAAGGATTTTCAATTCCTCTGAAACACAAACTAATAATGAAATTTTTTGCATTCAAATACATCGAAACCTTCTGACGAAAATAGACATGTCAGCTCGATCAACCTATATTATCTGTCTACGCTTCCTGGTACAACCAGCGCTATTACAGTCTCAGTTATGTGGCGCAAAATCACATGCTCCGGAAAAGCCACTATGACCACAGCACCAGTCTCCACCTTACATCATCCACGTATCGAACGAAAGGAACACTTAATAATACTGCTGTCAGAGCAATCATTTTCTGAAGCATGAACGTAAATGTGCATGTATATGGTCAAAGCACAGCTGTACATCCATTCAGTTGCAATATTTGTAATGAATCAACCTATTTACAACTCTTACAACCTTAACTTTTTTTAGGCAGTAGTGATTGCAGCCGATACTATTTATTAGACCGGCTTATTCCTTTCAATTAGTATTATGTTAATCACTAACTTGATTGACAGCTTACTGTTTTCTAGTTCTTATGTCACGTTGCCCACCCATGAGACCATAACGCAAAAATAATTAGCACGATTTGGTTTTCTGTGATCGTTCTATGAGCCTTCAATAGTGGAACTTAAACCAGCCCAGCAGGTAATCTAATCAGCTTCAGCAAGTTAAAGTAAACAACTACCAGGACAACCTCGAGTCAGAAGATCAAGAGCCTACAAGTCTGATAAGATCAGGATATATCAAGTATACAGAAGCGTAGGGAGCTACTAATGACAGCTTCAGAAAATTTTATCACTTTACAACACGCAGTGAGATGCGATGTTGACGGGAGTGACTGAAGAAACTTATCTGAGCTGTTTTCACAACTAATTTGTGAAATTAACTGCTCTCCTAGTATGGGGATAATCTAGGGCTAACTGGTAAAAATTTTGGAAAATATGAGCTGAAGACGTAATTGAAGTCTGTCGCAGTACTTAGCCGCTGTACAGCTGTTTTTCGTGCGACAATAGAGAAGCGAGTCGATGGCACGGTCGTTATGAGAGGCCGTTACGTAAGCTTAGCGCCCCAATAGCAGCCATTCGCATTCTTCCGTGCCACAGATTGGTTCGTATTATAACTGACAACAGGAGGTCACGACGTTCGGATCACGCATTCACTTCACACTTTTAATAATCCATTAGAACAACATAATGTGCAAGTAGTAAGGAGAGTTTGTGCAACACCTTACTCACTTGAAGATTGCGCCCAAGTGGACCGTGGAAACATCGTGTCAAGATCTCATGATTCTGCAGCAGACTCGAGAAGAATGTTATCAGTTTTACCCCGGGAAGGCCTAGGCAATTTCGAGAAAATCGCGAGCGAAATTTTATGCATAAACGATGCACCGTTGCGCAGCGACCCGAGTACGATATGTCGGCCGTCATGTGGTTGGCGTTCCAGCTCTAATCTATGGATCGGGACCCGCACTTTTTTTTAATTTACATTTTTTCGATACTAGTCATATTTCATACATATTATATTTGAAAAGTAATATGATGTACAGACATATTTGCATGATCTTTTATTGAATTTCCAAAGTTATTCGGCAGTTTACTACTTTTTTATTATTATGGAAAATAATATGCGACTGTAATTTCTATAGCCAAATTAAAAACTTTGTCAAGCGCCCTTCGAACTTGACAACGAACGAGAAAATGCTTCTCGTGAAGATGCTATTAAAACACATTCAACCGTACATCGCTAATTTTCGGCACCGATGTTTACGAAAATGTTCCGTTACGCATGGCTTGCATCCAAATTGTTGGAAGAAAGGAATTTTTCAAGAGTATCAACGAGCTTTATTCTTCTTTAGAAACTCCAAGATTTCTTGTGCATCTGGGAAAAATTGCATTCTTTTGATGTTGTAGATGTTTTATGTTTTTGTGTCTGTGTGAAAATCATCATCCTGCAACTTATATCGAAAGCACATCGACGATTAATCGCACATTATCCTCATTCTGTCGTATTTTAACGCATTATATTACTGAATGGAGTTACTGACACGTTTATTTATCGATGTTTGACTTGAGATTTTCGAGCCTGTCCCTCGTCCTTGAAATCTACGTCTGCTCACCAAAGCATCTAGATGCAAAGCAATTCTCGCTACTTTACCCGATTGAAGACAAAAGGAATTCGGAAATCAGGACAGATATATATATATATAATTACCAAATAACAATGGAAATTCAATAAAATTTTATGCAAATACACGTGTCTTTTCATCATACTACGTTTCAAATGTAACGCGTATGAAATAAGAAAACGTCAGCGGGACTCAATACAGCAATCCAACTACACTCCTGGAAATGGAAAAAAGAACACATTGACACCGGTGTGTCAGACCCACCATACTTGCTCCGGACACTGCGAGAGGGCTGTACAAGCAATGATCACACGCACGGCACAGCGGACACACCAGGACCCGCGGTGTTGGCCGTCGAATGGCGCTAGCTGCGCAGCATTTGTGCACCGCCGCCGTCAGTGTCAGCCAGTTTGCCGTGGCATACGGAGCTCCATCGCAGTCTTTAACACTGGTAGCATGCCGCGACAGCGTGGACGTGAACCGTATGTGCAGTTGACGGACTTTGAGCGAGGGCGTATAGTGGGCATGCGGGAGGCCGGGTGGACGTACCGCCGAATTGCTCAACACGTGGGGCGTGAGGTCTCCACAGTACATCGATGTTGTCGCCAGTGGTCGGCGGAAGGTGCACGAGCCCCTCGACCTGGGACCGGACCGCAGCGACGCACGGATGCACGCCAAGACCGTAGGATCCTACGCAGTGCCGTAGGGGACCGCACCGCCACTTCCCAGCAAATTAGGGACACTGTTGCTCCTGGGGTATCGGCGAGGACCATTCGCAACCGTCTCCATGAAGCTGGGCTACGGTCCCGCACACCGTTAGGCCGTCTTCCGCTCACGCCCCAACATCGTGCAGCCCGCCTCCAGTGGTGTCGCGACAGGCGTGAATGGAGGGACGAATGGAGACGTGTCGTCTTCAGCGATGAGAGTCGCTTCTGCCTTGGTGCCAATGATGGTCGTATGCGTGTTTGGCGCCGTGCAGGTGAGCGCCACAATCAGGACTGCATACGACCGAGGCACACAGGGCCAACACCCGGCATCATGGTGTGGGGAGCGATCTCCTACACTGGCCGTACACCACTGGTGATCGTCGAGGGGACACTGAATAGTGCACGGTACATCCAAACCGTCATCGAACCCATCGTTCTACCATTCCTAGACCGGCAAGGGAACTTGCTGTTCCAACAGGACAATGCACGTCCGCATGTATCCCGCGCCACCCAACGTGCTCTAGAAGGTGTAAGTCAACTACCCTGGCCAGCAAGATCTACGGATCTGTCCCCCATTGAGCATGTTTGGGACTGGATGAAGCGTCGTCTCACGCGGTCTGCACGTCCAGCACGAACGCTGGTCCAACTGAGGCGCCAGGTGGAAATGGCATGGCAAGCCGTTCCACAGGACTACATCCAGCATCTCTACGATCGTCTCCATGGGAGAATAGCAGCCTGCATTGCTGCGAAAGGTGGATATACACTGTACTAGTGCCGACATTGTGCATGCTCTGTTGCCTGTGTCTATGTGCCTGTGGTTCTGTCAGTGTGATCATGTGATGTATCTGACCCCAGGAATGTGTCAATAAAGTTTCCCCTTCCTGGGACAATGAATTCACGGTGTTCTTATTTCAATTTCCAGGAGTGTATAACGGAGCTTGACCGCTAAATTCGTGATCGCCGACGCCTCTTGCTCAGGATAGCAACGCACTGGTATATCAGTGACGCGTAAATCTTCTCTTGTGATTTTCTCGAAATAGTCTACGCAGTACGCCTTATTATTGCACATTACGTTGCCCTAATGGACTACTACAAATGTACTATATTTGAAGTACATCTCTGATTCGAACGTCATGGTCTCAGCTCGTGAGTATCTACAATGACAATTTCCAAAATGGGCAGTTCTCCATTACACTTCAAATAACAAAAAGTTACAGAGCTCGCTACAAAGAGGGCTCGTTTTTTGTCCGCTAAAATTCTTTTGCTTGATATGTAACATGCACAAACGCAGTTATGTGCCTTTCACATGGAGAGATCCCTAATTCGACTTTCTGAAGCCACCTATACTGTGGTATAGGTCAGAGTTCCAGGTTTTACATCCTGCACACCCTGGCGGCCCACGTTTATGAGTAATCGACAAAAAGAAATTTCAAAAGTTCTTATGATCCACAATAGCCTTAAAAGTACCATCAATTATAAAACGGCGCCGTAGCCTAGCAGTTATTCGGCTTGTTTGCTGAAGGTTGTGGGTTCGAATTTTGTTATCTCCAATCCGCTTTTTTCTATACTCTTATCGAAACGACTGCGATAATTGTTCAATTCAGTTGGTTTCAGTACATATTTCTTTTATAATTATTTGTTGCGTCAATTTAAACATAGTAGTAACTTTCATATTTGCTCTCATTTCTTGTTACTTCGTTTTTTTCATTTGAAGATTTTGGCCGTGTGATTTTAATTATTTTTATGTATTTACGTCGAATTAATTTCTTCATTTCCACCATTTTATATTTTCGGCCATGTTATTTATTGACTTCAGTATTTATATTACCCATTTTGGATAAATTTTGATTTATTTACTAACCCATATTTCTTTAAAATCTGTATTATTTGGTCCATGGTAAGACAATTTATGTTTTAAATGTTTGTATGACGATCACCATCTAAAAATATGTACATCTTGTAATGAAAAACTTTTTACATCGCTGCACAGTCAATATAAACGGATTGTTTCGTCTTTTGTTTTTAATCGATATGTCGTTATTCTTAAAGTTTTGAATATTACGATGGTTAAAAAGAAATAGCTGAAATCACACTGACAGATTCCCGACGAAGAAGGCAAAGCAAACAATGAGAGCAACTAAAGTTAATATGCTGAACAAAATGACGAGGCAAAGGATAAGAAATGAAATAATACTTGAATCTGTTAACTGAATGACAACAATCATCACAGCCATTTCGATAAGGATGTAAAATAGTAGACCTCAAGTCGGGATTCGAACCCACAACCTTCACCGCACAACTCAACGGCTACGCGATAGCCGTTTTGTAAACAATATTATTTTTAAGGCATCATAATAAATTCTGAAACTCTCCTTCCCCTTTAACTCGCTAACTAGGGTCCTCCAGCGTAAATGGCTAGGACCCCAACCTACACCACAGTATAGGTGGTTTCAAAAAGTCGATCAGACCCGTGGAGATACCACCTTACCACACGCAGTACGCGCCTCTATGCCATTACGCAGCTACGTTACGTACACGGAGCGCTTAAAGAGCCTAAGAGCATGTCACAAATCTGAAGGGCAGTACCAACAAAGCTACTGTTCCATTCCCATGATCCGTACATAATTTAAAAGGCATTTCAGACTCACCGCGACACGGCAGCTTCCTCATTAACAAATATCACTCGAGAACAAATTAAGTTCGTTCCTCGAACAGTACCCTGAAAACCCGAGCCTAGGGTACGATGTGTCAACAGTATTTAAAAACTGCGTCACAGCCTCTAAGTAAAAGCGAATTATATGAGATTAACAACCTTACATAATACGCTCCCATTCATTCAAACTTGACGGCTTCGTTCGGAAAAATTATGGGAGAAAATTACCAATTCAACGACATTCTAATGATATTACATGTAATAAAGCATCTTTCTACGGACGACGAAAAAGAAGGAAAGCATATACGAAAAATGACCGTACGTGCACAGGTTAACACAATTAACGGTTGAGTATCTTTTTCAGTTTATAGGCTTTTTGTTATTAACAAAAGATAATAATAGCTGTTTAAAGAATTCTAAATATAGACAATTTTTTGGAAATCTGCCGATGGGCTCTTCTCTAAATCCCTTCGATTTTGTTTCATCAATGCTTTTCCCCTTCGCATATTAACAATACAAATCCGTACAAAGAATCACACTTCTAGTAGTTATTTGCGTAAAATAATCTGTAAGGTTTGAACAGAAGTACATTAATATTAGGGATATTAATAAGACTACACAATGTACACTCAATAAAAAAGAAAATCAAACAAGTCTTAATAATACATTATGTGATCAAAAGTACCCAGACACCTGGCTGAAAATGACTTGCAAGTTCGTGGCGCCCTCCATAGGTAATGCTGGAATTCAATAAGGTGTGGGCCCACCCTTAGCATTGATAACAGCTACCACTCTCACAGGCATACGTTCAACCAGGTGCTGGAAGATTTCATGGGGAATGGCACTCCATTCTTCACGGAGTGCTCCACTGAGGTATCGATGTCGGTCGGTGAGGCCTGGCACGAAGTCTGCGTTCCCAAACATCCCAAAGATGTTCTATAGGATTCAGGTCACGACTCTGTGCAGGCCAGTCCATTACATGGATGTTATTGTCGTGTAACCACATCGCCACAGGCCGTGCATTACGAACAGGTGCTCGATCGTGTGAAAGATGCAGTCGCCATCCCCGAATCGCTCTTCAACAGTGGGAAGCAAGAAGGTGTTTAAAACATCAATGTAGGCCTGTGCTGTGATACTGCCACGCAAAACAAGAGGTGCAAGGCCCCTCCATGAAAAACACGACCACACCATAGCACCGCCGCCTCCGAATTTTACTGTTGGCACTACACACGCTGGCAGATGACGTTCACCGGGCATTCGCCATACCCACCAATGCCATTGGATCGCCACATTCTGTACCGTGATTCGTCACTCCACACAACATTTTTCCATTGTTCAATCGTCCAATGTTTACGCTCCTTACACCAAGCGAGGCTCGTTTGGCATTTACCGGCGTTATGTGTGGCTTATGAGCAGCCACTCGTCCGTGAAATCCAAGTTTTCTCACCTCCCGCCTAACTCTCGTAGTACTTGCAGTGGATCCTGATGCAGTTTGGAATTCCTGTGTGATGGTCTGGATAGATGTCTGCCTACTACACATTACGACCATCTTCAACTGTCGGCGGTCTATGTCAGTCAACAGACGAGGTCGTCCCTGTACGTTTTTTGCTGTATGTGTCCTTTCACATGTCTACTTCTCTACTTCACTATCACATCGGAAACAGTGGACCTAGGGATGTTTAGGAGTGTGCAAATCTCGCGTACAGACGTATGACACAAGTGACACCCAATCACTTGACCACTTCGAAGTCCGTAAGTTCCGCGGAGCGATCCATTCTGCTCTCTCACGATGTCTAATGACTACTGAAACCGCTGTATGGAGTACCTGGCAGTAGGTGGTATCACAAAGCGCCTAATATGAAAAAACTTATGTTTTGGGCGGTGTCCTGATACTTTTGATCACAAAAGGTGTGTGAATTTTTTCGTATTTACGGTAGCTGAAGACGAAGGATGAACATCAAAAATAGTAAGTTAAAAAGTAAGAATACCCGAGAGGGTTTGTAAGTTAAATTCGGCTTTTAACATGAAGGTTCCTATGTGTGACGAATGGCAGTTTACAATCAATGTGTTCTGCAAGTTTTGCACCAGTCAGACAGGTTTCTGACGTGACAAGCGTTCAGATAGAGATGACTTCTCAGAACGCTGGAGGGAAGTACAGGTACGTTTTGAATTGTTAGTAGAGAGAAGGGAAAATAAATGCATACAAGCAGAAACGAAACAGAAGACGGAAAAAACTAAATGGCGATGGACAAGCAAACGGTAAGGCGAACGGGTAATAGTACACGAATCAAGAATTGCTAGCGTCCGAAAGACAAGAAAAGACCACGAGAAGACTTTTATCCATCAGTGAATATCAAGTTCATGATAAGTATAAGAAGTCTATTACGAGACTTGGTAAACCATGTTAAAACTATACCTTCCCTTAACCACTGATGACGTTGTAACGTCACACATTTTAGAACAGCAGAACGTTTTACGTTCAGATGTGTGTATTTAAGATTCATCAATCTCTCTCTCGCTCTCTCGTGACGTATTATTATTGATCGAATGATGTAGCGTTGCTGTCGTCGCCCAACAGTGATCTCTGCAGCGGTGTTCTCCCCTAGAAAACTAGAGCTCCTCGAAATGACTGGGCGCATGTGTCTGGCGCTCCATCATACACAGCATGACAAAAAGAGAAAAGGAGCGGAGGAAACTAAATACGACAAGCTGAGAGGTTATGGGACACAGTGACTACATTATGGAGTCAAATTTACAAAGACTTGTCAATATAAGCTGATTTACCAGTGTGACAATGAACCCCTCTCGTCTGGACATATGCAGTGATTCTTTGACAACGTTGTCAAAGCTGCTGCATCCTCTCCTGAGGAAGGCTGAACCTGAAGTGTTGTAACTGGTGCTCGATGTCTTCGATAGTGCCAATTGGACAAAGCTGACGTCCGAGCTGGTCCCACACGGTCTATCGCGGACGGATCTGTGGATCTTGTTCGCTATGGGAGAGCCTCAACATCATGCAGTTTATAGAGACATGTGTCTGATGTGGAGAGGGCTGGAAAATGGCACCACGACACTGTCGCACGAGAGGTAACATTTGGAGGCACAATGTCAGTGACGTACCGTGTAGCAATCAGGGTTCCCTCAATCACTACCAGTTGCGACCTTAAGGCATACGCGATGGTTCGCCGCACCATGACGGCAGGAGTAACACCGCTGTGCCTCTCCTAAACACTGGAAGAATGGGACCTCTCACCAGGTCGCGCCACAAACGTCGATGATGCTCATACGGGGTAATACAGAACCACGATCCATCGCTGAACACAATGCGACGCCATTCATCTACAGTCCACGTTTCTGAGTCACGTCATCACTCAATGCAGTCGTCTGTGTTGTGTTGACAGCAGCTTTCTCAAGGGTCATTAATTCACTATTCCAGCTGCTCCTAGTCTCGCACAAAATGGTGTGGGTAGACACACAATGTTGCAGGGAGTCATTAATTGTTGTTGGATGGCCGATGCAAATGTTACTATGTGCCTGGTACACAATACGCCGATCAAATCTTGTGGTGTTCATACGCGGTCGACTTGAACCTTGACGAGGTGGTCTTCCCCAGCTTCCCAGACAGTCAAACATCGGACCCCTGTCACATCCGAATGCCCGATTAATCTATATATTGCACGGCTCTACCACCCGGCCAAACAGTGACCCCACAATGAGATCCCTTTCAAACTTTGCAGGTGCTGATAACTGTCTCTCGCGGAATCTCCGTATTCTTCACACCGCCCACTGAACATCTGACGGTCTTCACACACCCTACCAGCCCTGCAAACAATACTAGACATCACAAATACTGATGCAGTATGGTGGCGGTTCTACCTATCACAGAGAATGGCAACCCGTCGATGACGAACATGTATGGAGTTACATTGACATCCGACCATGTCTTTCGGGTCCTTCGCTGTTTTCCTGTCAGCCAGTTTATTATCGAAGGAGCCAGCTTGAGCTTCTGTTTAAAAATATTCCGATGTTGAAATTATTAAATCACTAACTAGGTGAGCTATGCTTGTTACAATATATCTGCTTAGTGCACATCTTTTCTCTACTTACTGCTCTTTTTCCGTGTACGATGATAAGACTGGTTGCCTTCGTTTACAGCTAAGTCATTCTGAGGTAAGTGTATCTATATGCCGCAAGCGACGGACGAACTGTGGTCGGTGAAGCAGATTATGCAACCAAGGCGTACTTCACACGGGTCACTCCGGTGGGACGAAGTAACCCTGACCCGTCTTAGACTCAGGACACTGTCCGCAGACGCATCGTTTCGTCCTTCAGCGAGAGGTTGACAGAGTACGAATAATGTCGTATTTTAAGTGGGTGTATTTTGCACTGCAATGAGAGGGCAGAACCAAATTTATGCTGGGGATGTGCGCTTTATTTTAGGTAACGACGAGATGAGCGTGCCAAAGCTTAAAATTTTGTTGTAATTCTTGCCAGAGCTTTTACGCTGCTGATTTTAGTGCAGTGCAGAGGGCCTAGCACACCCTCTCCGGCGATCAGGCAGTCACCGCAACTGAACTAACATTTTGTTTCAACTGAATTCCTCACTTATTACAAATTTTACACGATACTAAATGTGTGATTTTAGTATGTGGAAGTTTTATCATTCTACCTTCTGTGATACTAAATTTATTTTATTTGAATCCGAACAATATATTAAAATTAAAAATCAACCTCCAGGTTTTCTGAGCGTATCAGCAACTAAACCAACGTGGAACTTACTTAACAGTAGGGTAGAAGGCTCCAAATTTTTTGGATGTACTTATTGATGAAAACTTTAACTGGAAGATGCTTTTCAAACTAGTTCAGCTACTTTTCCTCTTCATATAACAGCTAATCTTGGAAACAAACGTAGCAACCTCTCGACATATTTTGCATATTTCCTCTCAGTAATATCTTGCTGAATAATTTGATGGAGTAACTCAGCACTTACAAATAAAGTATTGATTGCACAAAAGTGCGAAGGAAGAATAATGTGGTGTTCACCCATAGAGGACATGTCGGTACCTTTAAGTGTCAACAGCGCCATCATAACACGTATTCGCTAATTAAATCCGTCATTAATAATCCATCACAATTTGAGAGCAGTGACGTCCATACCTACAACACCAAAGGGGAAAAATTAACCTTTATTACCCATTGCTAAGCTACCACTAGCTCAGAAAGGAGTTCAATATGCAACAACAAAAAATTTTGATCATGTGCCAAATGTCCGACATGTCGCGAAGCAAGTTTTAAATCGGATTTAAAATCATTTCTCCTTCACAACTCCTCCTATTCAATGATGAATTTCTGTTTAAAAACTGGTAGCCAATAAGTATTTAAACTGTAGTTGCACGACTAGGGCTAAAAATAACAAGTTCATTAATGTTAACACCTGTCATATATGCATATGCTGTAAACTTGCATGTTCCACATCATTTCGATAAAAGTATCATTCAAATGATCTATGGAATTTGTAACTAACATTCTCTGTGCTGGCAACCAAGCTCTATATCTATTAGGACGCCAAGTAAAGCAACGAGAAGTGAATGGAAAGCAGGACGACCGTACGACGAACTCTCCGGTGTAACCTCGCCCGGTACAATCTGAACTGAGCTGTGCGGACAGGTGACGTCAGTGGAAGCGCGCCGCTGAATGACTGCAGCCCCGGGCACAATGCGGGCCAGCAGCTGTACCCCACCCCTCACCGCTGTCCCATTGTCGCCCACACTTCACCCTAGCTCGCTGATAACCGCTACCGCTCCGCCAGTTGCCTGCGTGTACTCTGTATACCTTTGGGCCACGTCGAAACAAACAACGCGCGGGCGCAGACTACATCCAACGTCACCATCAGTTTAGAAGTTTCGCAATTCGGAAGTACTGATGTGATCAGTAACAGTTTAATAAAATGGCCATTCTCAACATTTATATACATGGAAACAACCAGATTCGGAATAGCAACGCGATTTAATACAACAAGGTTCCAGCTAGATACTGCTATTTTTCCGTATAGTCACCAGCACTCGTTATTCACCTTTGCCGACAAAGAACCACAGGCTGCATGCAACGCTCGTAAAAAGCTGACCAATTCATGCTAGCCAGTCTTAAAGCTCTGACGACAGCGTACAAGGCTGGAAAATATTGGCCACGTTGTCTCCGTCTACATCCATACTCCGCAAGCCACCTGACGGTGTGTGACTGAGGGTACCCAGAGTACCTCTATCGGTTCTCCCTTCTATTCCAGTCTCGTATTGTTCGTGGAAAGAAGGATTGTCGGTATGCTTCTGTGTGGGCTCTAATCTATCTGATTTTATCCTCATGGTCTCTTCGCGAGATATACGTAGGAGGGAGCAATATACTGCTTGACTCTTCGGTGAAGGTATGTTCTCGAAACTTTAACAAAAGCCCGTACCGGGCTACTGAGCGTCTCTCCTGCAGAGTCTTCCACTGGAGTTTATCATTTGCGTAACGCTTTCGCGATTACTAAATGATCCTGTAACGAAGCGCGCTACTCTCCGTTGGATTTTCTCTATCTCTTCTATCAACCCTATCTGGTACGGATCCCACACCGTTGAGCAGTATTCAAGCAGTGAGCGAACAAGCGTACTGTAACCCACTTCCTTTGTTTTCGGATTGCATTTCCTTAGGATTCTTCCAATGAATCTCAGTCTGGCATCTGCTTTACCGACGATCAACTTTATATGATCATTCCATTTTAAATCACTCCTAATGCGTACTCCCAGATAATTTATGGAATTAACTGCTTCCAGTTGCTGACCTATTTTGTAGCTAAATGATAAGGGAACTATCTTTCTATGTATTCGCAGCACATTACACTTGTCTATAATGAGATTCAGTTGCCATTCACTGCACCATACGTCAATTCGTTGCAGATCCTCCTGCATTTCAGTACAATTTTTCACTGTTACAACCTCTCGATATACCACAGCATCATCTGCAAAAAGCCTCAGTGAACTTCCGATCTCATCCATAAGGTCATTTATGTATATTGTGAATAGCAACGGTCCTATGATACTCCCCTGCGGCACACCTGAAATCACTCTTACTTCCAAAGACTTCTCTCCATTGATAATGACATGCTGCGTTCTGTTATCTAGGAACTCTTCAATCCAATCACACAATTGGTCTGATAGGCCATATGCTCTTACTTTGTTCATTAAACGACTGTGGGGAACTGTATCGAACGCCTTGCGGAAGTCAAGAAACACGGCGTCTACCTTTGAACCCGTGTCTATGGCGCTCTGAGTCTCGTGGACGAATAGCGCGAGCTGGGTTTCACACGACCGTCTTCTTCGAAACCCATACTGATTCCTACAGAGTAGATTTCTAGTCTCCAGAAAAGTCATTATACTCGAACATAATACGTGTTCCAAAATTCTACAACTGATCGACGTTAGAGATATAGGTCTATAGTTCCGCACATCTGTTCGACGTCCCTTCTTGAAAACGGGGATGACATGTGCCCTTTTCCAATCCTTTGGAGCGCTACGTTCTTCTAGAGACCTACGGTACACCGCTGCAAGAAGGGGGGCAAGTTCCTTCGCGTACTCTGTGTAAAATCGAACTGGTACCCCATCAGGTCCAGCGGCCTTTCCTCTTATGAGCGATTTTAATTGTTTCTCTATCCCTCTGTCGTCTATTTCGATATCTACCATTTTGTCATCTGTGCGACAATCTAGAGATGGAACTACAGTGCAGTCTTCCTCTGTGAAACAGCTTTGGAAAAAGACATTTAGTATTTCGGCCTTTAGTCTGCCATCCTCTGTTTCAGTACCATTTTGGTCACAGAGTGTCTGGACATTTTGTTTTAAGCCATCTACCGCTTTGACATAAGACCAAAATTTCTTAGGATTTTCTGCCAAGTCAGTACATAGAAACTTTACTTTCGAAGTCATTGAACGCCTCTCGCATAGCCCTCCTCACACTACATTTCGCTTCGCGTAATTTTTGTTTGTCTGCAAGGTTTTGGCTATGTTTATATTTGCTGTGAAGTTCCCTTTGCTTCCGCAGCAGTTTCCTAACTCGGTTGTTGTACCACGGTGGCTCTTTTCCATCTCTTACGATCTTGCTTGGCACATACTCATCTAACGCATATTGTACGATGGTTTTGAACATTGTCCACTGATCCTGAACACTATCTGTACTTGAGACAAAACTTTTGTGTTGAGCCGTCAGGTACGCTCTAATTTGCTTTTTGTCACTTTTGCTAACCAGAAAAATCTTCCTACCTTTTTTAATATTTCTATTTACGGCTGAAATCATCGATGCAGTAACCGCTTTATGATCGCTGATTCCCTGTTTTGCGTTAACTGTTTCAAATAGTTTGGGACTGTTTGTCACCAGAAGGTCTAATATGTTATCGCCACGAGTCGGTTCTCTGTGTAACTGCTCAAGGTAGTTTTCAGATAAAGCACTTAAAAAAAAGTTCGCTGGATTCATTGTCCCTGCCACCCGTTATGAACGTTTGAGTCTCCCAGTCTATATCCGGCAAATTAAAATCTCCACCCAGAACTATAACATGGTGGGGAAATCTGTCCATCTTTCATAGAACCAAGGGATGTAGGTATATGGTGCTAAATCACGACTGTACAGTGAGTATGGTAGCACAGTTCAACCAAATTTGGCAATGTGGTCCACAGTCGCAAAACTGTTGTGGGGCCTAGCGTTACAGGGCTGCAAGCGGAAATATGTCTTCTCTAGCCTGACCCTGGAAATTCGGCCTTTCAGCCGTATCAGTGTCGTTTGGTAGTGTTGTGAATATTCAGTTGTTTTAGCCTCCAAGACGCAAAAGCAGCACACCTTGCCTTACTTATAAACATCACTGCCTGCGGATGGTTGTGTTCTGAACTTTTATTTTGGAGAATTTGCATGTCACCAGCCCATGGACACACTCTGACGCTGGGTCGCCGTGGTGACACCATGTCTCGTCGACGACGATTGCGTTCAGAAAACTGTCACATTCAGTCTCATAATCGTCTAGCAGGTCCTGACAAATTACCATTCGACGGATTTTTTGATCTCGTGTAAGCACCCGCGCGACCCATATCGCACAAACTTTTGTGATAAAAGAGGTTGCGTAACACCTTGCATATAGCATCACAGCAGACATTCACCTGGGCACACAATTCCTTGGTCGTAACCCGCCGGTCTTCACGCATTAGTTGATCTAGGCGGACTTCATTATGAAGGATGGCAGCTGAGTATGATGGACAGGTGCCTCGCTTTCCTGTGCGTATCCTTCCCATCAATACTGGAACGCAGTACCCAATAAATCACATTATTGGCGCCGCCGGTACTGTCCATTAACCTTTAGTAAGCGACGACAGATCTCAACTGGAGCAATTTGTTCAGCGGTGAGAAGTTCGATAACTCATTTCTGTTTTCTAAAAACCTCGATGTATGACGCCATGTTTGTACGCCCCCTTCCACTATCATAAAATTACGTCGGAGCACAATGAAATCAACAGGTCATCCGCGGAAGATTCGAAAATTAGTACCACACGAGCATAATTCGATTAGGACACAAAGTAAAAACACAGGAGTAGCTAGTTTCGGAATGACCCTTGTAAACTTGAAACGTATTCGAAAGTAAGGTAATATTCAGGAGTTTGCAACTCAAAACAAAGATACACGAATGGAGCGCCATCTGTCGTAAACAAAGCTACGCAAATCACTGTTTGTATTGCCTGTGAAAAAACAATGGATTCGCAAAATCGTCGCGACCGCCAATTGCATACTGCATGCTTCAATTCGATTTATACGTGCAAAAAGACATACAGCTGCTGAAATTCTTTCGGAGTTTGGCCCAAAGTAATGAATGAAGGAATTGTTAGACAACCCTATTGTGACTTTAAAAACAGTCGTACGAATGTGCATGACGAATAGTGCGGTGGCTGGCATCGTATCCACACCTATGAAATTGCGCAACAAGTAGACCAAACACTGCGTTCTGCTAACCAATAATTTACGATCTACTCGGAAATTTCTTAGTGTTGGAGTTGAGACGTGGCATCCAAAGTTAGTGGCGCGAAAAACTGTCGACCGGTATAGACCACAACCCGAGTCCACATAACTCTGCCCCTACCACAAATGATATTCGACACTTCCGTTGGCGGTTTTAGACCATCCTCCCTGCGCCTATTACTTCTTGTTGCACCTGAACCAATGGCTTGGTGACCGACGGTTTTGAGTCACTGGAACAACCGATTACCCCGACATGTAACTACATTTGGTGCGCAGACGCGTACTACGGTGATTGCCACATATCTAGTTCTTATATACCCCTCACTGTGGTGTCAGTTTGGAACGATCATCTTAATCTTCGAGAGCCAGATAGAAAGCAAAGAACTTTTGCATGTACACACTACGCTGCTTCGTAGCGGTCATTAATACGCTGTTCCATAACGTGAAAACGATTGCGTACGTAATCACGTGTTTACCGTTACTTGTAAAAATGATTCCTGCGATGCATAAAGTCCTTGAAACGTGAGTGGTGAAAGTATTCGAAAAAAAAGCAAGAATGAAAGGAGTTCCATTATAGAGGAAGCACAAGTTGGGGTTGGGGAAAGAAACCGGTTAAAGGAAGTGTCTCAACATTTGCCTTAAGCGATTTTGGGAAACCAAGGAAAGTATAAATCTAAATGGCAGGACGGCTGTTTGAACCACAGTCCTCTCGATAACGAATAGAGTCATCTCGCTCGGGTCAACTATACAAAAACATCGCATCAGACAACGCTAAGTGCAGGAACACATGCAGATAGTAGGCATCTGGTGCGATAACTGGACATTTTTCGTAATACAAACAAATACACTGTCTTGGCTACATACTTTGATCAGTCACTTGAATCAAGTACACATTACTTATCTACAGTTAACCGTTTGGACCGATTTAATAAAGTACTAGAAAAAAAAAATCCGAAGTTTAATTCATTCACAAAGCAGACCGCCACCCGAACGGCGACGGTCAACATGTGACGCTTACAGAGTTGTACCAACGAAATATGAGAAAATCAACTATAGCCTGCGTGATTCGGCACTGGTTGGTTTCGTCGGCGCGAAAAGAGTCGCAGAAATGCCCGATCATTACGGCTTACATTAAGCCCTGCAGACAGACTTTCTTCCAGCCCGCCATTCAGGAATTGCGAGGATGAAGGAAAGAAAGGAGCGCAAAATGATACGAGACACCAACTGCCTCTTTCCCCCACTCACCTAATCAAACCACGTGGAAACCACCGTACTATGGGTTGCTGTGAAAACGTTTAAATTTAGAAAATAGTACAATCTCACATTCATGAGACTTTTGTGGTGTATCGTGTCACTATTACGAGATAATTATTGGGAATGGACAAACTGATACCATTGACAATGACAGGTTCAGAAGACGTTCCTTTAGTATGAAACATCGGAAAAAATGATAGCCCTATTATTATACAGAACCACCACACGTGACATATTTCAGAGCCGGTAAGTGTGCATTACTGTTTACGAAACTGTGACAGAACGTCTGTATTGACACAAAATTTGTGCACACTGGGTGCTAAGAATTCTAGCAGATCAGTAGAAAAATGGTACCAGCAATGGTGTTCTTACTAAATTAACAATAATACGGCAAAAAATGCGACAAAATAAAATATAGATTTTGGCGTGGTCTTGCTGAATCACTAAGCAAACGTATGGTACAAAGATAAGGCAAAATCAAGATTCGAGGCAGATCTATATGTAAGCATGATATGTTCTAATAATACCACAATGACCGAAACTTGCATTGCTTTCCCCACAGACGTGTTCCCCTCCAGGAAACGTAAGCTGTCTCACAGAAGTTGATATCGTTGAACTGTTCTTCAAATGAGGCATAGACAGACAATATCTTTGACCAAAGTCATAATCATGTGTCTAAAGACGAATATAAGCAGGTCACAAGTCTCCAGCATAACATGGCTACCTTTCGATGGTGATATCAGTTGGCCATCATGAATGACCGCGGCAACATTTCTGCGAACATGCATGCCTTCAACTTATCTCAAGGCTGAAACACTCTTGCCACAGCCAGCATGAATAAGATACGTACTAGAATCTAATTCGTTTGCCTTGTTAGCAACGACAAGTGAGAGTCTCAAGGAGAAACTAAGTTCCAGTTTATTTGGCAACAAATCGCTTGGAGACCTATGCAATGGATGGGGGCTCTATTGGGCGCCGCCGTGCACAGCTCCAAAGACGTTGACAAACTGCCAGTGACAATGACCTTTCCACTTTCTTAACACTTAACAGGAGCTGCATAGCTTAAGTTACTACTCTAAGTTGACAGTTTCGGTACGGTCAACCTGATATTGATCATCTTTAGCTACAAATTCCCCTGACGCCCTCGTCTGGTTTTGCTCCCTTAGTAATTACCTGGATGCGAGTGGGACATTAAGTCGTCAGGAACGATCCAGAATTAAACATACGTTTAACGCTTGACGCGTGCCAGGGTAACACTGTAGGCTCTTCACTGCTGTGCAGAAGGCGAGGGATGTGGTTCGGAAGCCTTTCAGATGCACAGCTTTTTATGGGGTAGTGAGGATTAGTAACAGTGAGGCAGAAGTATTTCCAGTCATTCACAACAGCGTCACCAGTAACCAGTGGCCAGTGACAGAAGAGACAGCGTGGAGTACAACGTCAAATTTTACAAGGCCAGAGAAATAACATGTCGCCTAGTTGCAACCAGCGCCGCTTGCTGCGAGTCGCAGCTCAGACGCTTCGCGTGCTGCACAATTTGCTCGCCTCAGCAACGTTCCACGACTGACGTCGCCGCAAATTTCTGCAGAGCGTGCCGGCGAAGTGAACTACAAGCGCACGAGTACAGCTGATGAATAATGAGGAAATGCAGCTATGGTTTCTCACGACGTCGGTGACGACTACTGGCGAATGATTATCTCTCCACCAACAGAGGTTTTCTCAACAAATTTCGCTGTGCAGTTGGGAAGTCTTTTCTGAACTTGTTTGTGTGGAGTTTAGCCTTAAACATAAATGAAACGTGGACGATAAGCACTTCGGACAAGATGAGAACAGAAGCTTTTGAAACGTGGTGTTACAGAAGAACGCTGCAGATGGGTAAATCGGATAACTAAAGCGGAGCTACTGAGTCGAACTCGCCCGGAATTCTCTGCAGTGAGTCTTTACTATAGTGGGGCGCCGAAGTCAGCATGGTTTCTATTCCTGCATCTCTTCTTACCTATGCAACAGCGCAAGGAAAACATTAACGTAGTACGTAAATCTAATTTGCCCTACAACGAGGTAGGATGCATATTACGATAAACTCTGCGGGTTGCCTCGTGTCAATGCGCGCGCACAAACGTCTTGCCGGACAATTTAGCATTCCCTCCATCATTATCGCCTATGATGATTAATAAGTCCCATTAATACAACGACGTTTTCTGTGATCGAACTACGTGTAACAGTGGTTAATACACAAGGTCTACACTTGTATTTGCACTACGGAAGCCATCGTATAGTGCGTGGCGTATGGTGTGCAGGGCATTAGAAGTATTTCCGCATCTTTATTTCTCATTCGCAGGAGATTACGACGGAAGACAAACTTCTGTTGCATCCCTGGAAAAGCAAGAACTTGTCTGATTTTTAAAGTAGTCATAGTTACGTGAGATGAAATATTGGGCAAGTAGTGCGTTAGCTGATTCGTACTGGAACGCAATCTTGGAAGCAATCGAGAGTAAGAGTCTCCTCAGCGCAATCCCTTTCTTATATCGTTTCGCACTGGAGACTTTATTCTGCGGCATCCTCACGCTGACTAAGCACATCCGTCACAACCCACAGCACTTGTGTGAATTTTCTGAACCTCCTAAGTTTTCCGAAATCGCTTCTAGTCCACGCGGACGACCTTTATTGAAGCTAGCGAGTTTTTGTGAGTGATCATTGGGGAAAAATTACATTTCCTTGGAATACTCCCACTAAATTTCCGTTTGGTATCAGTCTTCCCCTCGACACGATATAAGTTCTCGTACTATCTTGAATCACTCTTCATACTCTCAGATGCTTCACGGTTATGACTGACGATCCATCACACCATAATCGTCTAATTATGCCCATTAGATTACATTGATTTATGCTGACAATCTGAGACCTTTACAGACATATCACCATGTGAAAGTTTCCCAGTTCTCGAACAAATTTATGAAGTAGTCACATCAGCAACGTTCTTTGGGCGATGGACGGGACTGTTTCTTAAAAAGCATCCTGATCGATATCGTCTCTCATCCTCCAAACTTTTGATCAATCATTTTTTATTCCTTTGTTACAAGATGTTATTTGGTTTTTAGTAAAACTGTAGTGAATTTTTATACTGATTTTCAGGATACGAAGACTGCCACAGAGAGAAATCGTCATCAACATGAAACCGTTTAATTCGGGTGTAATTACACGGGACACTTACATAGGAACAACAGCTATTTTTCATATTCGCCAAGACATCTAACGCGTGCACGTATACGTCTCAAAAAAATTGGCCGCGTACCTTTCTGTACTCGAAACGTGCAGTCTTGCCCGGAAACGGCCGACTAGTCAACACGAGTGGCCAGCTAAGCTACGGATATCTATAAAAGAACACTCCTTTTACACACGGATCAATAGAGCCGGGCGAGAAGAGATATAAAGGGGAGCCGGAGAGGACCGACCGGCGCTTTACGCAAACCGATGGCCCTAGTTTACTGCCGGCTGTCTTTACTGCGCGCAGTCCCGAAAGCGGCTGAATTGTGAAGCGTCCAGATTTGGCAGCGACTGCGCATCCCTCACCTCACCGCACAGCTGTTCACTTGCACAACAGACCCACAGACAAGTTTCGTAATTTGTCCGCAAAATCTCTCAACGCCAGTTGCTCTTTTTCCAGTTGTCAGGGAGCGTTGACACTCAAAGAATAAACACTCTCTCTCTCTCTCTCTCGTAACTCCTAAAACACACACACACACACACACACACACACACACACACACACTGCATTGTTTCGCACTCGGGCAGAAAAGTCTTAACCTATGAGTTGTGCAATGCAGCAAACAGAAGAACAACTAATGGATTAAGTATGTCCCCTTCGAGAGAGAAACTATGTTGGAAGTGAAGAATAGCTGCGTGAGCCAACAATTTAGCAACGAAAAATGACGCTGTCCAACAAACGAATCAGTCTATACAGAATATGCCAGGGGAAGAAAAATTTAACTTCTCAACATTCCAGAAGCAGAAATATTAATTGGATAAGTTCCGCACATTTCAACTACATTGTCGTTCAGCTTTAAGATGCTCCAATTTCCGCTAAGATTACTATCAATTAAGCAAGAGCAAACATTCCACTATAACTGAGTGACAACACCGAAGGGATATCCCGATCAATAAACGCCATACGATCATTTCATTTTTCAAAATGATAGTGTCTCTTGCACGGACAACTTCACGTAGCGTGTTAAACTTACCCGACTTTGCACCCGAAACAAAACACCAAATGTAGTTTACAGGAATATACTAGAGATGGGTCGTTCGTGAACGAACGGGTCCAAAGGAACGGTTCACCAAGATAAATGGAAGGAGCGAGGAACGAATTCTAAGGAATCTCGTTCCCGCAACGGCACGTCAGCCGGTCTCGTTCCAGCCTAGGTCTGCCCCTGCCGGACTCCGCGTGGCCACTCGTCGCAGTTCCACTGCTTACTGCTCCTACTTAGTTCAGTATCGAGTTGTTCGTTTCGTTCGCTGCGCACGCCCATTCAAGATCTGCTTCAAACCTTTTTTGAAATCTGGACTTCTGGTTCTTTTCGTATTCTATTCACCGTCCACGACTGGCAATTAAAATTTATTTTTTAGTTACGTAAATTACATAAGAATTACGTGGTATGTAATACATCTTTTCTGGTAACAAAAGGGCATATCAGCTTTCTTCACCATTTCGATAAACAGCAGAAGACATACTTATAGAAACGCAAGTTTTTTTGTTATTACACATGCAAAGGTAGTCGGCACAGTACACACGATTGGCCATTTTCCGTCTTTTTTTTTTATTCAAGGTAAAAGGGCATGTTCATTGTTATGGAAGGCAGACCGACTTACAACCGAATGAAGTCCGCTATCCGTAATCGAGTGACTGCTGACATTTTGTAAAGAGAATACGATAAGTTCTACAATATTATTTCAGTGGCACAGGATGGCGCTCGAAAAATCGGCCCCGAGCTCACTGTCTCCAACCAATCGACATCTATTGTTTGGAAGTTGTCTGCATTAGCTTATTTGTTATTTCTTTACTGCCTAGGTAGTACATGTTTATCTATTCTGCTCGTAGCGGTCAAATAGTGCGTAATTGGCGAGCAGTCGGTACTCGCGGCCGCGTTTTCGTGCCACCTTATATTATATTTCACTGCGATCAGCCACATAACGCGACAGTTGGCTAAACGAGAGGTTTTGCAGAATCACGAAAATTACTTCAACACGTGTGTGAGAATTCTGTAATGAATAAAAACTCTGTACTCCAGAGGTGAGGCAAATGCCCCCTCTTGGCACCTTCCATCTTCAGTCACCTATGCTACTAATTTTCAATTTGTCATAAGAACCATATACCATGCACATCTGAGTGGTGAACGAATAAAAATGATTGGTTCCCAAAAAAGAGCGATCACCGGTTAACTAGTTCCCAAGGATCATTGGAAGAATCCTTAGAAGGCGTAGCCCACCCACGAAGCTTATTGGGTTACAAAATCCTCGTTCGCCGGAGACTAATATTGGTCATCAATTTGGAACCCGTACCACATAGCACTGACAAACGAAGTACGAAAGATTCAAAGAAGAGAGGCGCATTACCATAGAGATGTTCATTTAACCCCAGTGGCTGACGTGTGAAGAGACCGGCGTTGTGCATCACTGTGTGCTTACTGTTAAATTTCCTAGAAGAGTCAAATAATATACTGTTTCCTCCTACATACAGGGGTGGACAAATATATGAAAACACTAAAAACACAACACACTATCGTGTCTAATACGGTGAAGGAAAACCGTTGGCATTCAAAACAGCTTCCAGTCGCCTCGGAATCGATAAAGACAAGTCCCGTGTGGTTTTCATACACCATTATTCTCGCAAAATCGTGGCTAGTTCAACTGATAGCGATCACTCATCCCCCTCTCCAGAGTAGACCACAAACGCTCAATAATACTGAGATATGACGTCCGTGGTGCCCCGAGGAGATGCAACCATTCATCTTCATGCTCACAAAACCCGTCCTGGACGATGCGAGCTATGTCAACTGGGGACATGACATAGTGAAACACGGAATCGACATGGGGAAAGAACAATGTACTATGGGATGGACCTGATCAGGCAAAATGGTCACATAATCCTCGGCAGTAATGTATTGCAGAGTAACTATGGGAACCATGCAATGCCACGACATGGCTGCCCAAATAATCACCGAACCTCCGCCAAGTTTCACTCTTGTTGTTGAAACAGTGTGAAACAAGACTCATTAACCATTGACATTCTTCCATTGCTCCATATACCAAGTTTTTGTGGCTTCGGTACCACTTATACTGTTACGGGAATCAGCGTCAATTACGAGTTTTTGGAATTCCAGCTCGCCCTGAATTCTAACCTTATGGGGCTCCGTTCGTATTGTTTTGGTGCTGACAAGATTAGCGAGTGCAATATTATGTTCTGCAGTGACTTTTGCAACTGGCGTCCTCATTTTCGTCAGAACCCTCTTCAATGACCGTCCGTCACGAACACTCAACACGCGCACTTTAGTCCGTTTTGTGACTTACCGGATGATGATTTCCTACTTTCCTTGTATGCGGTACAAATCTTTGATACGGTGCCTCCAGAAACAACAAACACTTCGGTTAGCTTCGTTACGGAAGCACCCATCATACGAGCAGCAGCAATACGCCCCACGTTCAAATTCACTTACCTCCGATATTATGCACTCACAACTACGCATAACACACTACTGACCTCGACTGACACTTTCAGCATACTGAGGGCATTGCACAGGCGCTGTTCGTCGCCAAATAGCACAGCCACCTGCAGGCTTGGCTTGCATCTGGATTTATGTTTAAGCATATATTTCTAGCGGTGTTCTCTCATTTTTGTCCAATCCCAGCATATCTCACGAAAGGGGCTTCAAGGCAAAGATTAGACACATTCAGCCCACATGGAAGGTAACGAGCATCGTTCTTCCCGTGCACAATCCTAGACGAAGTGGAAGAGCGGGGGTGGCAGTGGTACTCTCAGTACCCTCCGCTACACACCGTATAGTGGCTTGAGGAGAATAGACATAGATTAAGAGTGTATAATTGCGAACCTCCACCCCCTCAAATACGGCATCGTTCTTCCCGTGCACAATCCTAGACGAAGTGGAAGAGCGGGGGTGGCAGTGGTACTCTCAGTACCCTCCGCTACACACCGTATAGTGGCTTGAGGAGAATAGACATAGATTAAGAGTGTATAATTGCGAACCTCCACCCCCTCAAATACGGCATCCAGTTTTTTTGTGTATGCCCTGTGTAACACAAAGCGGAAGACGATGGAAAGGGAACCACCAGTTGCACGACAATAACAACATGTATGTTTCTACTTAAAATCCACCAGGTATTTGAAGAGGCGTTGGGACAACTTTTTAACAAAAAAGTTATTTTACCCGTAGTTATAATTTAACAATCTTGCCGATTATTGGAATGACATCCGTGACAAATATTCCCGTTTACACAGTCAATAGCTAATTTCCCAGTGGCTGAAAACCGTCTAACCTGTTTAGGTTCCACATCTGCAAAACACTCATTGAAATTTTCATTCATACATTTTCCAACATGCGACTGATGCTTTGTCCGGCAGGTCCGTAACACGTCGCAAGGAAATTATCTTTTTGTTTCCTATCCTTTATACAAAACATTTTCGCAATCTATACATCCGGCTGCCGTTTTTTCCTGTATACACAGAGTTACACACTAGCAAAGTTGGAAACTTATCTTTCTTAACAAAATAGAATTAATCTTCTCATATGGCTTCTGATAGCTGTTGAAAGCAGATTTCCCATACTCTTCCATTCCGTCCAGCATCTTTCCACTGCAGTAGCATTGTCTCACGTTGCACTCGTCACAAATCAAAACGGACCAAAAGACCGACAACAAGAACTCTTACTGCACCTTTCGCTAGCAACGCTCTACCACCTGAGCGGATCGACACACTTCAAGCCACCGTAACACTCCGTCGTCCATGACGCGTCCTCACGGGTAAAGCTCTAGACATCCCCAGCCCGGCAAACAATTTTTAGTGGTTATGGCTCAAATGGCTCTGAGCACTATGGGACTTAACATCTGTGGTCATCAGTCCCCTAGAACTTAGAACTACTTAAACCTAACTAACCTAAGGACATCACACAACAGCCAGTCATCACAAGGCAGAGAAAATCCCTGACCCCGCCGGGAATCGAACCCGGGAACCCGGGCGCGGGAAGCGAGAACGCTACCGCATTCAGTGGTTATAAAAAGCGTTTCAAAACCTAATTGTAGATGCACCAGATTTGCTTAAAGGAAGGTTACTTCATATAAAGAATAAGTTGTCATTTAAATACTCGTCCTATCGAGTCTAATACGGCATTGTCAGCAACAGCATGAATAGAAAATATACATCGTCCGAAGAACAGTTGCGTGATTTGTCCCAGTTTCGTATATGCCGTGCGAGCGAGATTCGTCGACTCCTCTGCTGTCTGCTGTCTCCAGTGGTAGACGTTACACGAAAGACGTCAAACAAAGGCTTACTCTACTCCGAGAGCGTTACGTTCCAACACAGGTCTCGTATGATTACGTTAACTGTAATAATACGAAGCTGACATGAAGACGTACCAGACGTGAATACGATGAGATACAATGATGCTGATACATTACGGTTGAACGTTCAGTTTAGGGTAAGCCCAGAAGATAATCAGACTCGCCCCGTTGTAACAGCAGCTCATGGTCAGAAATGCACAAATGCACAAACACATTCTGGACTTCTTGCGATAGTTTTAACACAACTGTTCGCGTTTGCAGTTGTGGGCGTCTAATTAGCGGCTAGGAGATAAATACAGTACGTTCAACTTGAAAAATCTATAACTTTACTCCGCAAGCAACACTGTGGTGTGTGGCGGAGGATACTTAAGGTTCCCTATGTGATTATATCTCCGTCCCCAACCCCGACCCTTCTTCCATTCGCGAATGGGACGTCGGATGAATGATTGTCGGTAAACCTCAGGATTAGCACGAATTTCTCGAATTTTCTCATTGTGGTCTTCCGCGACACACATGTTGGAGGAAATAACACGTTGCCCGACTCTTCCAGAAACGTGTTTTCTCGCAGTTTTTTGTAGCGCCTGCCACTGGAGTTTACTGCGCAACTCCGTAACACACTCCCGCTGACTAAACGATCCGTGACGGAATTAATGCGCTATACAGGACTATCTTTGGAAGCACTTTAAAGAATGTTCTCCAAATGTGAGGAGCAGTTGTTCCTGCAGCCACAAAAATTGAGGTTTTTTAGTGCCATAATATTCATACGCAGTGAACGAAGTACCTGCACACTCCTTTCCTGACTCTCCTGCTTCGAGAGTAATTTGAGAAAAAAAATCAAAATTGTGGTGTGGAATAGAGACCTACAACTTAAATGAACAACAGCCACCGAAAATAGGTCTAACAAAAGTGCTAACTAGCTGTTCTCAGGGGTATACATTGTCAAATTTATGTGAAATAGTCTTCAAGATATAACTGCTGCATGAGAGCTAATTTTGCATGAGCACATCCAATGTCATACTATCAGTATCTAGGTAATTGTCATGGAGGAAATTGTTACACATATTTTTCATATTCTATGGTGTAATCACTTTATACTTGAACATGTTTTCCACATTTCATGCCACTAACACACAGCTACAGCCACTACAATGCTTACCCATAGCAAAAGCAGAAGCCTGGGCAGACATAATTGACCCTGTGATCACTACATCCCCCGAACCAAGAATTCTGAGTGCATCTCACGAAGAAGTACTTACTGGAAGTCAACGAAGATGCTTCACAATATAATTGAAAAGGAATTCATAATTGCCACACATTTATATTCTGTGTTGCTGGCAGGAGAAAGCCAGCGATTAGTCCAAAATACACTGCCTGACAAAAGTAGTAAAGCATGAAGAAGACAGGACCAGATGTCAATGTAACTTCATGCCCATATACACCATCGGGGGTTAGGTACATGACTGGAGCTGCAATTCTCTTTGACAGATAAAAGGCCATCAGAATGCATCATTTTTTTCATGTTTAATGTTCTCAGGTCTGATACGTTATATAAAGAGTGTGGACAGTGTCAGACATTGGGTGATCATTGGAGGACATTGATATGCCGTGTGCTCTTGTGTGACAACATTATCAGCACATGACAGTTTGAAAGATACATCATTATCTATATTTTGCTGGCTAGTCGAATCAGGCAATATCCAGATTTGTGGGTCAGTCTGATGTGATAGTGCCCCAATGTTGAACTGCCTGGGAATGTTAGGGCAGGCATGATTGTCATCAAAGTTCTGATCAACCACATCTGACCATCATTACAGAAGATTGCCATACTGCGCTCCAAGCACATTGTAACCTCTTCACATCTGCACCTTCCATCTGAGAACATTTTGTGTTGAGGACTAGCAGCACTGGACTACCAAAATATAGTCCCGTGCGTAGGGTACCATTAACATCGCAACACGAATAGCTGCATTGCTGATGAAAGGCATCACATTGTATTCCATGATGAATCGCGGTTTTGCACTAGCACAAATGACCACAATTGGCAAGTATGATGGCGGCTTGGGGAGACGTCCCATTCTTATTCCTCAACAGTTTTGGAGAGAGAAAGGTGTTACTACTGGTATCATAGTGTGGGGAACCATCTGCTTGTGATTGAAATCTGACAGCACAATAGTAAATCATGGATATCCTACAGCCTCTGTACCTCTTTTGCGATGGTATCACACACACACACACACACACACACACACGCACACACACACACACACTTATCACTGCTGCGACTGTGGGTTATGTTTTTCTGCTTTCCCTGTATGTGGTATAAATCTTTGTTAAGGTGCCTCTTGAATACCAAAGACTTTGGTTACAATGGTTATGGAAGCACCCATGATTCGAGCACCAACAATTTGTCTACATTTGAATTCACTTAGCTCGGATGTAATGCACTCACAACTACAGAGAACAGTGTTGTGACCACGACTGCCACTTGCAGTGTATTGAGAACATTGCACACGTGCTGTTCATTGTGAAATGCGACATATAACCCGCTGGTTTGGCTGGCATCTACATTTATGTTCAAGCACTAATTTCTTGTAGTGTTTCCATAATTTGTCCAACCCATGTGCAGCACAGTATGACAAATATGTAACTAAATTTGTTGGCGATCTGGGGTCAATAGTGTGCAACAGTGGCTCTAACCCAGCTAGCTATCCAGTTGAACTGAGTGTGTAGGACTGAAGGGTATGCCATTCTATGCAGCTTGAACTCTATGTTCGAGTACAACCCCCATGGCCAGTGTGTGGTAACATGCCAGTATATCAGCAATCCATGATGAAATGTTTTCAATAGGTCTCTACAGAAAGTGCTGGCCAGGACAACATTCTAACAGCCTCTGTGTCACAGCAGGTCAAGCCTGCACTGGTAACATGTGGTCTTGCATTATCTTGTTAGATGATAATGTCACAGAGGCATCAAAGACAGGTTACACCCACTGCCATTAAGAGGACAAATTTAATGCATGCAGTCTGAATTACTGGTTATATGAACCAGAGTTGATCATGTTGCATACTCCATGGGCACCCATACCATCACACTGTGATGATGATCAATCTCATCTGGCAATGTCTATTCTATTAAGGGCCTCCACAGATGGATACATCCATCATGATGCTGTATGCACAAATGGACCCTGTTCGAAAAGATGACAAGTTGCTGCACTTGGGCTCAGTGTGCTGCTGAATACACCACAGTTGGCCCGCCTCTCACTGCTACCACACCACACGAAGTCACAATAATGGCCATCACACAGAGAGACCACGGCATTCCAAACGTCCTCACACTGTTTATATGGATCCTTGTTTTTCTGTAAACAAGCCCATTTCCTAATTCCAGGCACATGGTGTGACTGTATGATCCTGCAGAGCCATGTAAACAATATACGTCCTCTTACACCCTAGCTGTATGGGGTCGTTCAGAACCAGCATGTCACACACTATGGATGGCCTCCCTGAACCCAACCATTTCAGATTCGCAAGATAATAGTCAGACCCCAAGAAACAAAAGAGCAGCAGTATGGCAAACCAGTCTCCATAAGCCATAGTTCTGCAGCTCCAAATGTGACAAGTCGGTAGATGTTTCTCCTTCTTACGCAAGCCATAACACCATCTTCTCACAAACAATTAATATTCGAATGCGAGTTCTACATGAATAATGCACTGTTTTGTGTTTCCTACTGCAGAATACAGATGACATTACACCTACCGATTTTGTACGATTGTACCAAAACTCTCTTACTTCGCATACCCAAACAAGTATTCTATTTCTTGCCAATTTATTGTTTGTTGCAAGCCACCTTCATTATACTGATATTTTAACATCCAGAGTGTATTTCAGCTCCAGAAGTTAAGTATCAGCGAGCAATTCTCTTGCAAAATGTTATAGCTTTCTTCTATAAATTTTCCTTCTCTCACAATTAATTCACAGTTGGATCTATGCTGCAATGCCACTGTAACTTTCTTTCAGTGAGAGGTAGTAATATAGTGGTAGATCTATTGTGCGACACTTTCTAATGGTACAGGTGATAGTGTAGGAAAGTACCCATAACAGAAACTATCTCAAATAAGTACAATCATTTGAATGTTGAAATCTACATTTGGTACTGACAAAAAGAAAAAAAAATCTCCAAGTGAACTAATTCCTATCTACTACTATTTTGCACCTACACTTTATTTGTGCACTTTTTGTCTCCCTCCACTCAGTTCAAAGTTACTTTTAGTTTCTCATCAGTAAAGAAGAAATCTAGCCACACTGCTTCCAGTCCACTATTACTTCCAGTTTCTTTTCAGAACTTTTCATCACTTAACAAGGTGTTCTTGGTTGATTTCTTGACACTGTCTACATCAACACACACTTGGAAATCAGGTGATTTTTAATACTGCTGACATCTTTTGACTGACTGATTACCACTCTCCTAAAAAATTTAGCAATAACTGTTCACATTTAGTATGAATATTAAATTAAGCATGCAACTGAAGAATGAGACATCTGTAACTATGTAACATGTTATCCTCCTGCATATGAGAGTTAACATCTGAATCCATAAAAAGTAAGAAATCAAGCAAAGGAAAAAGCAGTTTTGACGTAAACAAAATCCATGAGAATGACAAAATAAGGGTGAAATTCTCAACTGCAGGAACAAAATGGGACAAAAGATGGATTGCTCAGTAATAACCCATTTAAAGATAATCATATTCATTGTTAGACAGCTTAAAAGATTGGAATCAGGAAACCATTATTAAAAAATTTGTTCTGCTGTGTTGTTTAAAAATCGTTGTAATTAAGTCTTCCCCTGCACTTAGGATACCCTATATTTACTGGATATTAGGCTGAGCCAAGCTACCCCCCAGGACCCCACAATTATAATTTGGAAAAAAGTATGTTTAGTATTTCAAGAAAGATACATGGATCTCAGAAAATTCTCAGTATTTTGTAATATGAAGTAAAAAAGACAGTACACCTACTCTGCAAAAAATGAAAATTCTGTTAATGAGTTTTAGATATGAACATATCTAATAGATGTTTGATATGGCTCACAGAAAAATCAGTATAATAGTCCAATTCCCATTCATCATGATATACCACTCTAATGGATGTTTGTTAAAATGATCCACAGAAAAAATACAGTAACTGATTTTAATTTTTCCCTCAAGTACAAAAAAATACATACGACCTCAGCAAACTAGACATTCAGATTGTCAAGATAGCATAAACAACACACTGAATGCAAAGAGTTAACTAAAAAATGAGAACAGTAGTTCCAAACCTTTAACAGAATAGAAAATATATGCAGGAAATTTTAACCATTTACACTGCACCAGCCTCAAAAGTATGACTCAACCACAGTAACACACATGCCATTGTGTGATCCTTCAAAATAAAGATTTACCAGTTTGTGTTTATAATACTGGAGGATTTAAGTAAAATTCTATGAACTAAACAAACATCATAACCAAACCATGACCAACCCTTTGCTGATTAGTGGCCCGAGTTTACAATTTAAAGCAAATAGCATTTCTTTGTTACAAACTATGTCACTGAAAGGGGGAGAATTTGTTTATGGCAATAACTATTCTTCAAGTGAATATAATATGAAGTTTGTGTCAATATTTACAGGTCCAAACTTTTAGAGACGTACAAATGTTCCTCCATATATGTCTATATATGGAGGACAGAAGTACCCAATGCCTAGGTTCTAAAATTATGGCAATTTTCTCAACAGTAATACAATTATCAATGCAAAATCTCTCATAATAGTGAATGTAATAGGCAGGTGAATAAACATAAAACAATGTGGTGATAAATTCCAATAACATGCAATCAAAAACTATGCCTCATTTGAAGACTACTAAATTAACCAAATAAGACACCATCAGGAACCTACATCAATATTTCTACAGCTATATTTCTGTAATAGCAAAATTTTATATGCGGTAATTTCAGTCTATCATGTTGCCAACTAGAATGTAATTTAAAAGACAACAACAACTCAGCTCATCCCCCCCCCCCTATTATTCTTTGTGGCTATCTCACTGTTTTGCACTGAATTACATAATTTAACAACACTGCCACAGCACTGGTATGCTCAAAAAATGTAGCAGTAACCACTATAATCTGATAAGTCATACGTGTGTAGTGTAGTAGACTGATATGGGTTTCCACAGTTTTATGCTAAAATTATAATTACGTACTACTTCTGTGGAGGTAATACTCCAAGGCAAAGCTATGAATCTAATAATAAAATGAAATATGTAGGTGTTGCAGTACCAGTAAAATCCAGATTACATGTATTAATTTTTGCTCAGACACAACGTGATCACTATTCAAGTGCCTTCCGATGTGCTAAGGTCATTTCCTGAAATGTTCTGAACGACCAACAGATTTTCCTTTTATTGCATTCTTTTACTAGTAAATTTATTCCTTCCTTAAGAAATATAATTTTGTATTACAGAAACAATAAATAAGGTCCCAACCCAAAAAAATTATGAGAAAATAGTTCTGGCGAAATTATAGTAGCAATTATAAAGTACAGAATGTCAAATCAAACACCTTTTAGCCATCTACGTTCCAAACTGTCAATTTATTGGGCGACCAGTTTGGCAATACATTACGCCAACTTCAGGCCCCACGATGACATGTAAGAAGATTCAGACCTCAGTTCTGGTTGAAATAGGGACCAGCATTCGAAGATTGGTGTCTGTAGATTTCTGCTAGATACAGCAATCACTTCAAACATCATCTGCTGACAGTGAGTAGATGATGTTTGAAGGGGTCATTGTATCAAGGAGAAATCTACAGACATCAGTCTTTGAAGGCTGGCCCCTATTTTGACCGGAACTGACGTCGGAATTTTCTTACACATCGGTCAGGAGCTTCAGGATGGCAAAATATAACACCTAAACTGGTAGTCCAGTAAAATAACAGTTTGGAAATTAGACAGCAGAAAGGGGTTTGATTTGACATTCTGTACTGAGTTGCCAAGTCCTGCAAACATCTCTGAAAAGATGGATATACAGAGGCAATAAAGTCTTCAGCCACACACAATTATAATGCGACACTTTTTAAGAAATGGAAGAAAACTGAAATAAAGATTTCTTTTTAAATGACTGAATCCTATTCATTCCAATAAAATGACAACACAAATACAACCAGAAGCAGATGTAGACCACAGGATGCTAGACAAGTAACTAACACACCCTTATTTAACATACTTTTACATGTTGTGCAAGAATAATAATTGAAGCGTAGTTATTGTGAACAGATGTTTAATGGCAGACATTGTTATAAGCCACTGCCAAATTAGAAAACTTGCTCACTTTCTTTTTTCCAACTTAACTAAATGATATTTAGCAAAACCCAGAGCTCACTTACCAAAGAGGGAACGAAGAAACCTAAACCACATAACAGAAATGCTGTATATTTAACAAACACTCTACAATGAACTAGAGCTCTGCATGAATGAGAAAGAAACAATGAAAATCCAAGAGCTTTACCCTACACCAGTCATTCCAATGACCCACTGTTTTATAGGGCTCCCTTCAAATTTTATACTAGCACAATATTTCCCCTGATAAAACCAGGTAAAAACTGAAGCCAATTTATAATGCCTTGTTTGAAAACGAGATCAAAACTTGAAACTCGCGAGTTATTTTTATTTATTTACGCATGTTTACTTTTTCTATGAGTTACACAGAGGAAGAAATAGATGGCCAGCATTCTCAGACAATGACTTCTTTTCGAGGAGTTGACAATGAGTTCAAATTCTCTTACCTTGCTAAGTGGTATATCTTGTAGGTGTATTGTCCTTTGCTATATTTTCCTCCTAGTAGCGGATGGTCATCAAATGGTTCATTCTTTAGCACCTCAATTCCCTCACCACCACCTGTTTCGTTTTTACTTGCCTCTGCTACCGAATATAATTGCGCAACTTGATACTGCAAAAAGTACATAAACAAATAAGACAAAAGGATACAAACGGGTAATTCACAAAACAGAGAGCAGAATGTTAATGTACTTACCTCCTCAACAGTAAGAGGGAGTGTGACACGGCTGCAAAAATAAAACAAGAAGGAAATGTCAGTTCGGTCCCAGTTCTATTAAAACACAGCACAAGAAAAGAGTTATTGTCTGACTCAAGCAAAATAAACATTTCGAATTATTGGACATATCAAAGAGGAACGTCACTGAACATACAGGTCACCTAACAAAACGAAGATTATAAAATGTGTAAATAGTTCGTCGAATCGAAGCCACGCAAATCTGTATAATATACTTTTCTGGTCTAGACGACACTCGCCATTGAATTAACCAAAACTGCTGACATAAAACATTGCTGTTGAATAGTAACTTCACTTGGTTTACACGGAATACTGAAAGTGAATTCCACAATCTACAATCACATAGAAACATTGGTCTGCTACTTTGTCAAAGAACCGCAATAAACCGTTCGGTTGCTGCACCACATTACGGTAGTAAACGATAAATGTTTAGTCTTTTATTTCAATGAACAAAGAACACTATTCACAAAAGAAATAAACAGTTACACTTTAAATTTTAATGATACTGACATTACTTCTTAACCTATAAATGCCGGGGTATTTACTCTCGCGCTGGAACTATGAACATGACACGAACTTCATGTGGTACAAACACTGTATTTTATACTTTCTTCATAAGGAGACATTTTGGAAAATTATTGCTTCTAGTAACGCCAGATGCAAATAAGATTCAGCAAGTCTCCCAGAGCGTCTGAGATGTCTGCTTTCACATGACAGTACATACATTACGTAGTATTTGCAATAAGCACTATGTTCATAATACTATATAAAGGATTTACAAACACGCAAAAGTATCAAAATACATAGTTTCTGTTACATAATACTTACTATTCCTTGATCAGCATCTTAAAGTTTCATACACATGGGGTGGACAGGCAGTACTACAACTGACGTAAGAAATGCGTCACTTTCAGCGCCGGAAGTTACGTCTAGGCTGAACGTCGAACAGATGAAAGACGGAACGCGAAACAGAGTGATTCACTTCAATAGCTGTCACTATGAACAATGTTAGTATTTAGAAATTCGTTGTTGAAAGCCTCTGTTATTGAATGATTAAGTTGTTGTTCTGAAAATTATACGGTATAATTATGATGCACCTCACTCACAGCTACACTCGCACTGACTGAGCGCAGGGCTCTCGAGCACACCGTTTTAAGTGGCGATAAAAAATAAAAGTCGCATCATCATTGCCGTCAAGCGTAAAACAACCAATACCAGCGCCGGAATATGATATTTCGTCAAAGATGGGCGTTCTCCACACTGCTAACCACAAAAACATTGCGTAAGCTGAACGCATCGACACTCTCCACAGGAAAATTTGTACACACAGCCTTTAAAAGACTCGGCCGAGGAAAATAAAAAAGCGATTCAGAGAGAAAAAACCTCTAAACATTGTGATCCGTTCATATCTACTTACTTAGACGCTAAACTTATAAAAACCACTTAACGTCCCAAAGTTAAAACTTGGCTATACAGTCAGTTTTAAAGATACTTTTAATTCATAAAGATCAGCATATATTTCAGGATATTAAAGGTACTTTAAAATGGTGTTGTCTCACACAAAAGAATAACAACATTTGTTATTTATGTGCCACAGAATTATTCTGGTTTGTGCAAATAATACTAGAATTTACAGCTGTTAATTTAGTGATATTAGCATAAAAGCTGTAATTTCCATTTATGAGCATAGAAACATAAATCTGCTACAATAGTATATAATTTAATATAGAGGTCATCAACAAGACTACAGCAAGAAATTTTCCACTCAACAGCAATTAATAAAATAGCTTTCCTTTTTTTTCTTTTGTCAAAATTCATTTTTATATGTTGTTTTGTGTCTAGATTTATCAATGAATAGTCTGTTCATTTCTTTTTGTGATTACTGCACATGCATCCTCCCTTTTGTACATTCACTGTGTTTCTGTAGATCTCTGGGTAAGGAGCAAACTTTAGGGAATTCGAAAGAGTCAAGATGAACACTAATAAAGTGTTAAAATGCTATATTCTGTGTTTACTTGAACTAGACTTTACATAGTAACTTAACAAAGCAGTTGCTTCTTTGAAGAAAGCTTAATCTTCACCATTTATGCTGTATATCATCTATTTCTACCTTCACAACTACTCAATATTTATTATGTAACTATAGTTATCTACAGGGTGTTCAGAAATTCCCATTACAGACTTCTAAGACTTGTAAAGGAGAGTGAGTACAGAATATTTTGAATAGGAAACCATGTTTGGAAATGTCATCATACGATGCTACAGACAATCAAAGTTACTGGCACCGTCGCATGTAAATGTATGTACATTCTGGGTGTTTCCAAGGTGATATTACAGACTTTCTAGAAAGATGGAGAATGGTAAATGTATCAATCTGAGGACAGGGCCTCAGTAGTGGAAACAAATGAGTCAAAAGTTATAAGCAGAAACCATTCTGACACCTCTGACAGTGGAATACATGTACTGATACTGTTGATACTTAGATTTTAGGGTAGGCAACTTTCAGAGATGGTAGAAGGACCAAAACAAAACAAAAATGTCCATTAAACATGGGCTCTAAAATGCATATCTTAAGAGCTATGAGCACTTGTTCCTTAGAGGAGGTGTGTTTCACACTAACAAAGATGAAAAAGTGCTCATAGCTCCTCGGGTATGCATTTTAGAGCAAATGTTTACTAGTTTACTGGACTTTTTTACTTTCTTTGGTCCATATTACCTCCTTTAAAAGCTGCCTACCCTACAAAGTTAGCAACAACAGCACCAGTACACGTATTCCATTGTCAGAGGTATCAGGACAGTTTTTGCTTATAATTTTTGACTCATTTGCTTCTTGTACAGGGACCCCTACCTCAAATTGATACGTTCATACTTCTGCATCATCCTAGAAAGTTATAGCATCATCACAGAATCATCCTGTATATACATACATTTATAGATGCTGGCACCTATACCTTTGATGGTCTGTAATGTCATCAGATGACATTTCTGGACATGGGTTCCTATTCAAAATATTATATATTCACTCCCCTCTATGGTCCTAGAAGTTTGTAATGGGAATTTCCTAATACCCTGTATGTAGGCCATGGGTATGGATATCTCTGTCCAGGACCACTGTCGCTGAAATATCTAGGCTATATTTACTTGGCACATTGTGCAACACCAATTCATAATTTATTTTTAAGCACAAAATACATCTTTCACGTAACATATGTAGGACCTATAGTAAATTGTTTCTCTCATAATGATGGTAAAATGATATCACTGAAGCATCCCTGTCAGCCAGGTTTAATTAAGATGTGGGACAATAGTTTCACTGAATCATAAATGTTGATTCACTTATACTTTTCAAAGAAAATTCACAGGATGAACAATGGAAAGAAATTTATCAACGTCACCCAGTAAATGAGAAATTTCCTTAAAATATTCTTAAAACATCATAAATCCAGTTTTCCTTTACAATGTGACAGGAACAGTTACAGTGGAACATTTGAGAAAGGGTGGCTGACAAATGGTCGAAGTGAGCTGGCAGGGAAAGAGAGCTTTATTAATTGGAGAGGGTTAGCTCTAACAAAGGATTAAAGGGGCACTACAACCAGTATTACAGAATTCTTTACGATCTCATCAGACGAGTAAAAATCTCTAAACATATATTTTCATGACCACAAAACAAGAACTATAGAAAATTACCTTATCTGCAGCAAAAGGCTAAGAATGATGAGATGAGGACCCTAGTAAAGCAGACCCTAGAAAAACAGACTGCTACTTAACACAAAGAGCGCAGAGGTACTGATCACCTTCCAGAGAAAACTGAAGGAGCATCTCATTTATAAGTGTTGGTATAAGCTGAAGCAATACTTGCGGGCAAACTCATAGAAAAAAGGTACATTTAAAACTGGGAATGGAGTAAAACATTCCTTCGTGATGTGGAAACCAACCTTCTGAAGAGGGAAGGAAGGAAACCCAAGCAAACTGTTGAAGTAGAAAACATACAGCTGAACTGGAGAACAGTGCATCTGATGCTACATAATAGTGCAAATGTGATTTTAAAAACATTGTTCTTCATTTTGTATAAATGTATTAGCAACCTTTCTCTTATATGGCACACATATATAACTTTGTTTACCGCCTTTATGTCTGCAGAATGGTGTATTAATTGATGCAGGTTATTAGTGCTTGTTTCAGGCCTAGTGGTCTAGCAATGAAGCACATGCATGGAAACCATAAGGTTGCAGGGTCCTGTCACAACTGGATAACAGAAAGTTTCAGTCTGGCTTTAATCTTGTCTCCATTTCTAGATCATGTGAGAAGCTATCAGAACATTTTGATTCTATGTTAAACTGTAGAACCATTTCCCCTCAGCCACATACCATGAAGATCAAAGTTATTATTATTATTATTATTATTATTATTATTATTGTTTATTGCCTGACATTATCATTACTTAAAATTTTGTTTTCTCTGTGTTTTTATTGTATCTTCAATATCTGGTTATATTACAAAATTGTTAAGGCTTTCGTGGCCATGTGTTGACTACTTACCTGTTGGCTTCTGTTTCAGGTTGTTCAGCCTCCATCTGCTTCATAATTTTTCTGATGTTTCACCAGCACGAGTGGCTGGCATTGTCAAAACTTCACCCTCCGTTGCTGGTGGTGGACTGGAGTCGAGCTCACAGCTGCCGACATGGAAGTTCTTGCTGTAGAGAAGAAGTATTACACTTTCTTATTCAGGGAAGCTATAGAAATATGCAAACATGACAACATCTGTAACAAGAAAGATGAAAGCCTCAAGAGGAATAGATCATGGATTATCGTACTGCAGAGAATAACCATTGCAAGTAGCAAGGGGAGAACTGCAGCTGTACCAACCACGGAAAAGCCCTCGGATATTGGCACACCAGGTACATATAATCTGCAGCCGTGAGCTCGACTCCAGTTCACTACCATCAATGTAGGGTGAAGCTTTGACAAAGCCAGCCACTCATGCTGATGAAATGTCAGAAAAATTATCAAACAAACATTGGTCAAAGGACCCTCAAATTATATTGCTTATCTGTTATCAATATTATTACTTAAAATGTTGTTTTTTCTCTATCAATGATAAATTTTCAAGCAAGTTTGTATATTCTCTATAAAACCTGCAACATGACATGTCTTACATCATTATAAAAATGACCTATGGACAAAAATAAACCATTATTAAAAAAAAATACTAGAGATATTTAAGCTTTCAGACAAAGTCCTTTCTCAGAAGTAGAAGCCTCACACATTCACCCATCAACTCACACACGCATGGGACCACAGCTCGTGAGCTAGCGGCTAGCATTGCTGCCTCTGGATCACAGGGTCCCAGGTTTGATTCCTCGATTCCCGGCCGGGACAGGGATTTTCTCTGCCGGGGCTGGGTGTTTGTGTTGTCCTCATCATTTCATCATCATTCATGACAGTGAATTGATTGGAGTGTGTACAAAATTGGACTGTGTAAAAATTGGTACTTTGTACGGGCACTGATAACTGCGCAGTTGAGTGCCCCACAAACCAAACATCATCATCATCATCATCATCATCATCATCATCATCACCACCACCACCACCACACATGGCTATTGTCTCTGGATGCTGAGGTGTGGGGACAGTGGCCCCACGTGTATGAGTTATTATGTGAATGTGTGAGAGTTCTACCGCTGAGGAAGAACTTTGTTCAATACTCAGAGACAATAGCCATGTGTGTATTACATGATGTGTGAATGTCTTAGTTCTACTTCTGATGAAGGACTTTTTCCAGGAATTTAAATATTTTTAGTATTCTTTTTTTATGCCTATCTATGAACCAACATCTGCTCTACATTGTGAGTTATTGTTATTCCATCTTGGACTCTCCATTGTTTGATTTAAATTATGAACAAAAAAATTCAGTTTTCCAGGAATGAAGTAAGGCACCTCTTGGAGTAACTATTTCAGTTACAATCCTATTGATGTCTAGTGTTGACCGCCAGCAGAGATTGTTCACTTGATGGCAAATTTGCTCATAGGCAGTACTACCACTGATGGTAACCAGTCAGACAGAACTGGGCAGTGGTTTCTGGAGAGCTCTACCCAAAAAGCAAGTGACTGGAAAGTCAGATAGTATCATAGTTTGCCACCATTCCTTAAAAATGGGGAACTGAAACACCTGCAAGATGTTTGCACAACAGTCAAGATTAACTCAGACAGCTGTGATCATCTGAACATCAGCTTTAATGAGAAAGAAGGTACAGTAGTATATAAGAACATAATCAGATCTGTGCCAAGTCATACATGAAGCACATTATGAATGATGTAAGACACACATGACCCAACAAAAATTAAAAAAAAATTGTTACAGCTTTACAGTATGTGATCTCTCAGGTTTTCTTGGCATAGTTGACAGGCAGATGAACCAGCTTTCAAATCAGAAGTACATCACATTCTGAAAGTGAAGCCAGGCAACAGAGTAATTGAGAATGTGCCTCAGCACACATTTTCTAGACAATAAATCATAGGAACCACAACTGACTTCAGCTCCAAGAACAGTAGACTTTCCACACTCACCTTTAAAGGAGCAAATGAAATATACACTATGATCAATGCAGAGGACCCCTCAAATGAGGCTAACAGAATAGGCACAAAGAAAGTAGATGTATTTTGGGAAGACCTGGAGGGGACACTATCCAAGAATTTGACTAAGAATATTATCATACTCCTTTAGAGACTTCCTGCTCAACTCAAGAAAGAAGGAAAGTAATGAAAGATCATTAGGGACTAGCAAAGTCCACAACATGATTAAGCAACAATGAACAGCTAGTGGAAATTTGTAAATTTTGATTTGATAATTAAAGTGACAGCATTCCAAGATGGAATAACATCAATGTGGAAAGGATAGACTGCTACTCACCACATAGAGGAGATGTTACTTCATAGATAGGCATAAAAAAAGAATACTAGAAATATTTAAGTTCATGGACAAAGTCCTTCCTCAGAAGCAGAACTAAGACATTCACACATCAAGTAACACACGCATGGCTACTGTCTCTGGGCACTGGACAAAGTTCTTCCTCAGCCGTAGAACTTTTATACATTCACATAATAACTCTCACACATGGAGCTACTGTCTCCACACCTTAGCACCCAATAGCCATGCGTGAGTTAGTTGATGTGTGAGTGTGTGAGACTTCTACTTCTGAGGGAGGACTTTGTCTGAATATCTCTAGTATTCTCTTTTTGTAGTTTAATATATATTGCTTTATTTTTGTCCATGGGTCATTTTTGTAATATTAGACATGTCATGTTGCAGGTTTTATACAGAATAAACAAAATTGTTTACAAATTTACCACTGATACAGAAAAAACAACATTTTAAGCAATAATATTGATAACAGAGAGGGTTCTTCAGCTGATGTTTGTTTGATATTTTTCTGACATTTTGTCAGCATGAGTGGCTGGCATTGTCAAAGTTTTGCTGGTGGTGGACTGGAGTCGATATCATGGCGGCAGGTTATATGTACCTCATTTTGTCATGTCTGTGTATTTTTATAGCGTCCCTAAATAAGCACGTGTAATAGTTCGCTACAGCAAGAACTTCCATGTCCATGACCTGCTCTGATAATGAAGGATGAAGCTGTGACAATATCAGCCACTCGTGCTGGTGAAATATCAGAAAAATTATGAAACAGATGAAAGCCGAAGAATCTGAGACAGAAACCAACAGGAAATTTGTCAACACATGGCCCTAATATAACTAGACATTGCAGATACCCTAAAAACACAGAGAAAACACAAATTTTAAGTAAAAATAATAACATGCACTAAATGATAATAATAATAATAGTAATAACTTTAATTGTCATTGTTTGTGGCCCAATGGAAAGGGGTCCCACAGTTTAACGTAGGATCCAAATCATGTATCTTTCCTGAAGACCGCTCACATTGTGTAGAAGTGGGGATAAGATTAAAGCTAGACCAAAAATTTCTGTTGTCAAATTGTGAAAATATCCTGCAATCCTATGATTTCCAGGCATATGCTTTATAGCTAGATCATGAGGTCTGAAACAAGCACTAATAATCTGCGTCAATTAATACACCATCCTGCAGACATAAAGACAGTAAAAAAAGTTATAGATGTGTGCCACATGAGAGAAAGGATGCTAATGCATTTATACAAACTAAAAAACTATTTTTTAAATCACATTTGCACTAATATGTAGCCTTGTTAATCAGCTGCATTTTTGCGTAACCTTCTGTTTTCGATAAGCTGAATAACGTCTGCTGTAATCCATTTCCTCTTGTTTTTGGATTTTGTTTCCTCAACTATCTTTTCTGTTGCTTAATACATACCAGATTTAATTTGTTCCCAGCCTTCTTTTACTCCACCATGTTGAAAATTTTTAGCTACGTTTCTGTTTCCTGTGTTTAATGCTTTGTCAGTCCCTCAGTTTTCAGTTTTTCTATTTCCCATCTCTGTCTTATTGTATTTTTCTTCAAACATTTAAATCTGAATGAACTTTTCATCATAACCAGGTTGTAGTCACTATCAATGTCTGCAGATGGATAGTTCCTGCAGTCTTTTACTTAGTTCCTAAAATGTGATTTCACTAAAATGTAATTGACCTGTTATCCCCTTAAGTCTCCTCATGCCTTCCAGGTGTATCTTCTTCACTTGTGATGTTGGAAAAGTTTATCTGCAACAACTAACTGTTGCCTGGAGCAGAACCCAATTTGCTGGGCTCCTTCCCCACATTCTCTCTTCTGGATCCTTATCCACACTCACATTCTGATCCCCCATATCAATCTGGTTTTCTTCTCCCTTAACATATCTTATCACATTATTTATTTCTTCATACATTTCATCAACTACCATGTCCTCTGCTTTGGATGTTGGCATGTAAACTTGTATTATCACAGGGTCCTTTTGTTTAGTTTCAAGTCTGATTAGTATTATCCTAAAGCTGTATTGTATGTATCCCTTGACACATGATCTAGTGTTTTTTCTTAAAATTACCCCAACTCCTCCCACTCCTAGTCTGTCTTGATCTGTTCTGCTGTGAATGACCCTTTATTCTCCAGACCAAATGTCTTCTAATTGGGGCCACTTCATCTCTTGTATACAATGTACACCAATTCCTAGCCATTCCATTGAAACTTTAGGTATTCTAATTTGTTGCACTCCAGCAGTATTCTTATATTCCAAGAGGCAATTTTAAAATTGGGGCTGTTTTTCTTCACCTTGTCTTATCTTATGCAATCCTCTTTTGGAGATCTGATTGGGGGACTATCTTATCTCCCGGAAATTTTACAAAGATACTGGCATGGTTCACAGCTGATGCTTGGGATATCTGTGGATCTCTAATGTGGTGTTTTCCATTTCCCTTACACATCATGTGACATTGCCTTTCAGTTGGCTCTTTGACTTTGACCTTTGGAAACGGTCTATTAATACCGGGTGATAAAAAAGTCAGTATAAATTTGAAAACTTAATAAACCACGGAATAATGTAGATAGAGAGGTAAAAATTGACACACATGCTTGGAATTACATGGGGTTTTATTAGAAAAAAAAAAGTTCACAAAATGTCTGACAGATGGCGCTGGACAGCAAAATTTCAGTGACTGCGCATGACAATCATGTACAAAAGGAGCTGTAATGAGAGAGAGAATCAGATACACCAGCAGTTGCATGTTGACGTTACCTGAAAAGGCACTTTTAGTGAAGCTGTATTATCAGAATGGGGAATGTGATAGTTCAGCGTTATGATCCTATCACCATAGGAAGGGGATTCGAATGGGTAAAGATTTGTTGACAAATGTAGCTGTGGTGAGAATGATTTCGAATTTCAAAGCCACAGGTTGTTTAGACGATAGACCCCGTAGTGGCCGACTGAGTACATGGTGTAATGCTGCTGAGACAGTTCAGGAAGAAATGGAGACTGTAGCAGGTTCGTTTATGCACGGGGAAGTCAGCGCTCGTGCAGTCGCACATCACACCGGCATTCCATACACTACTGTTTGGTTGGCACTTAGGCATACCCTCCAATGCTATCCATATAAAATCCATTGGCATCATGAACTGTTACCTGGCGATTTAGCATAGTGGAGGGCATTTGTGGTGTGGACGTTTCAAAAGATGGTGGAAGATGATGATTGGTTTAGTAACATGTTGTGGACCGATGAAGCTCATTTCACACTCCGAGGGTCTGTCAATGCCCACAACTGCAGAATTTGGGCTACCGAAAATCCTAGAACTGTCGTGGAAACTCCATTGCACGACGAGAAAGTCACGGTATGGGTTGGATTTACCACATCTACCGTTATCGGGCCTTTTTTCTTCGAGGAAATGCGTGATTCTGGTTTTGTAACTGCTACCGTGACGGGTGAGAGGTACGCTGATATGTTACAGAATCGCATCATCCCCAGCCTGGCTGATAAACACCTGCTGGAACATACAATGTTTATGCAGGATGGCACTCCACCCCATATTGCTAGATGTGTGAAAGATCTCTTGTGAGCGTCGTTTGGTGATGATCGTGTGCTCAGCCGCCACTTTCGTCGTGCTTGGCCACCCAGGTCCCCAGACCTCAGTCCGTGCGATTATTGGCTTTGGGGTTACCTGGAGTCGCAAGTGTATCATGATCGACTGAAATCTCTAGGGATGCTGAAAGCCAACATCCGACGCAAATGCCTCACCATAACTCCGGACATGCTTTACAGTGCTGTTCACAACACTATTCCTCGACCACAGCTATTGTTGAGGAATAATGGTGGACATATTGACCATTTCCTGTAAAGAACATTACTTTGCTTTGTCTTACTTTGCTATGCTAATTATTGCTATTCTGATCAGATGAAGCGCCATCTGTTGGACAATTTTTGAACTTTTGTATTTTTTTGGTTCTAATAAAACCCCATGTCATTCCAAGCATATGTGTCAATTTGTACCTCTCTATCTACATTATTCCGTGATTTATTCAATTTTCAAATTTATACTGACTTTTTGATCACCTGGTATATGCTTATAGACCTTAATTAGCATTGATGCTTAAAAATTTGTAAGTATGTTTTTGCAATATAATTTATGTCTATCTTCAAGCATCTGTCAGGAATTTTTTCAGTATTCCGATGGTACTCTGCTATGACTGATAAGATGTGACCATTTGTGCTGCCCTTCTTTGTACACATTCAGTGTTCCTGCTTGCCCTAGTTGGTATATGGGTTCTAAACACATCAACATAGTGTTTCTTTACATGCAAGACCATTAAGGTCTATTTCTAATACCAATATGTCATGTCTATTTGTTTGAAATTGCACTTATGAACTCTTGTGAGATTAAGACTTGAACTGATTGATGTGAACCAGATTTGTCTGCTACAGTCAAGTTTGGGCTCTTGATCGACATGCTTGAATCACCAGCAAAAATTACAGCTTCTGGAAAGTCCATTTAAAGCCACTGGAAAGTCTGTTCTGTGGATTACAAAAGAATACTTAGCTTAGTAAGGACTCTGTATTTTATATTAACCTGTTCTGGATTTTTGTGCAGTCTACGAGTTTGATTGGCAGCATTCTGTGATTATAATAAGAATCCTTTCCTTTTGGAAGACTGAAACAATGTCATAACATTTTAGTTCCTGAATTGAAATTTTATAGACCATGCAATCAGAGGTCATGACCACTTCACAGCATAAACCAGTATACCAACAAGATAAAAGTTTGTTGTTTGGCTCTGCCAGGATATAATTTATGAAGGTACCTGTACAGCACCTTTGGAGAGAATACTTTTTCCAAGAGCCAAAATGAGAGGCACTTAGCAAGTTACACTGCCAAAGAGAAAAAAAGCTGTGAATTTGTGGAAAGGGAAAATTGGGATTCAGCCTTCAATTGTTGAGAAAGTTGTTAGAGACAGAGTACAAGCTTAAATAGCCCAAGGATAGTGAAGGAAAATGAGTGAGTCCTTTTCAGAGGAACCATCCCAACATTTGCCTTAATTAATTAAATCATTTTCCTCTTAAATGTGTGTACAGTGAAAATCATGCCACTTTGTCTTGTAAGGAGTAGATTGGGTCCCCAAAGGTAAATATGTTTACAAGCAAAGATTTACGTATATACAACAGTCGTACACCAAGCAGTAAGAACAACCAATGGTAAGTTTGAATCAGAGTCACCACATAAAAGCCAAGCAATTTGGAAAGATAAACAAAAAAAGCAAGTGTCCCTTAAAAATTGAAATATTACACTGAACCATGAAAACATTAGTGTAATTAATCCCCAACAGATTGCAAATATTTTCAAATATTCTAAGGCAGTGATGAAAAGAGGCAATTCTAACAAACAGTAAAACATAGGAAATTCTTGTCCCTGCTCAATCTATACATGGTGAACAACTTCAGATGAAATCACTCATGTTGCACGAAATTTTCAAGAAAGCTTCTTTAGGAAATGATGATACTTCGATATCATTATAAAACAATGCATTACAAACATTTTAGAAGCTCTTTCAGATACTGTAAACTCATCTTTTCTGGGTATGCAATTTCCTGATTGACTAAAAATTGTCAGAGTGATCTCTATTGGTAATACGGGATATGAAGCAAATAGACCATTACCATGCTTTGGCAAAGTTATAGATAAATTTAATATGTAACAGTTCAGTAAACTTTTTGGACAAAAACAAAATCTTTACTGATACCCAGTATGACTTTGGGAAAAATATATCAACAGCTAGTATTATTTATGATTTTCTGCACAATGCTCTAGGAAAATTGGACAAAAAGATGATGCCAATGTCATTTTTAGACTTAGGTAAAGCAACTGACATATTTGATCATACAGTAAATACTATTTGAGAAGCTCCATGTAGCATTAGAGGCACTGCATTAAAATTGTTCAAGTCATACATGTTCAAATGGAAAACAGAAATAAAACATGAGCCAAAAGAAAATACTAAGTGATGTTTCTCACATATGGAAATCTAGAAGAAGAAGAAGAAGAAGAAGGATTTCCACAAAAACCTACTCATGGACAATTTTTTTTTTTTTTTTCCCCTGTGCAGGTCGTCGTTCCTGAGGGTTGGCAAGCATAATTTCTCTGATGTTTTGGCAGATATTTGACAATTTTGTTTTAGAAATGTGTAGCTGGATTCAGCCCAAACAAATACTACTCATCACATCTTTCATGCGATGCCCAGTGTCAGTTTGTTTCCTATCACTCACATGTTTCGAAGTGAAATTGTTTTATTGACATGTATTAAAAGTGATGATAAAACACAAAGAATAACCAGTACTTCAGCAGCTTCAGCACCACCCTGGCCTGTGATGACTGGTACTGCCATGCAATAGTCATACTCAGTTTCTTTTGCAGAACTGTCACGTTTTACTGTCCCTGTTAATACATATTGATAAAATGAATATTGCACTAGACTAATTTAGCACTGCTTTATCACATGGGCTCATAAAATTCCACTTTAAAAATCATTCTGTTTGCAACAGGAAAAAAAAAAACTGCCACTTTCTGTCAGTGCTGGGAGTTGCACAAAAGATGTGATGAGCAGTATTTTGTTTGCACTATCTCCAGCTACATGTTTCAGCTATAAAATTGCAAATATCTGCCAAAACCTCAGAGAAAAAATGCCTGATGATTCTTAGAAGGGACACCTGGTATAAACGAACAAGAGCTAAATACTGAGTCACACAAAATACCTATTTTCACACATCAGAATCCTTAAAGGAAACTAAAAAACAGCATCCAATAAGGCCTCGGGAGGCCCAGCAATACCGACCATCTGCCGTGTCATCCTCAGCCAACAGGCATCACTGTACACGGATATGGCGGGACATGTGATCAGTAGACTGTGCTCCCAGTCGTTGTTATTCTTTGTGACTGGAGCTGCTATGTTTCAATCAAATAGCTCCTCATTTGTCCTAACAAGGGCTAAGTGCACTCTGCTTGCCAACAGCAGTAACAGACCTGGACGATCGTCATCCAAGTGCTAGCCAATCCTGACAATGCTTAACTTTGGTGATCTGATGGGAATCAGCATTACCACTGCAGGAAGAACATTGTTCTCTTACAGAAAACATGCTGAAGCAATTACAAGCAGCTCTATATAAAGCTATAGACAAGCTAAGTAGCTGGTTTGAAGGGAATAATTGCTTGACAAACACGAAAACAAAATTGTTTCAAATGACGTACACATTTATGCAAAACAAATGCAACACTGAATAAAATACCTTACAGCTTACACTTTTTTTCTGATAAAACAAATTTTTGTGCTGTCCAAACATGTTAACTAGCACAGAAAGCCATGTTTCTAAAGCCTTCAAACCCCCTGCTCCTCTGTACTATGTATACTCGAAACTTGTTAATAAGTGAGGAAGACTTTAAACGGCTTAAATAAAAATGAAAGTATAGCTCCATGCAGGAATTCCCATTATTGTTATAAATAAAAACTTCAATATCCATGAACATGGTACAAGACAGAAAGAAAAGTTCCATATCCAGTCAGTAATGGCAGCAGCTTCTAAATCTTTCCACTAAAAATATTGTAGTCCTTCACAAATTTACAATACATGATATTCATTTTTATTTATTTATTTATTTATTCATCCAAAGAACATGAATGGCATGGATATTGTCAATACATAAAGGTACACAATACAGAAACATAAATACTTAAATGTATACAAGAACAGATCTGACACTACTTCCTTTACTATGTTTACAAGATTGTACAAAAAAAAATGGTTCAAATGGCTCTGAGCACTATGGGACTCAACTGCTGTGGTCATCAGTCCCCTAGAACTTAGAACTACTTAAACCTAACTAACCTAAGGACATCACACACATCCACGCCCGAGGCAGGATTCGAACCTGCGACCGTAGCGGTCGCGCGGTTCCAGACTGATGCGCCTAGAACCACTCGGCCACACTGGCCGGTGAGTTTGTACATCTAATTTTGTTATTCAGTTGAAAGTATTGTAAAATGCCTCTAAACTACAACAGTTAATCATTAGCATAATTTACAAATAATTTCAGGTAGTTCTTATCACTTTTCCAAATGATAGTTTTTAGAGTCTTCCTGATGGTATGTATTTCGGTTTTATCTTTGAGCACTTGTAGAAGCTTGTACAATTTAATTCCATTAAACCGCACACTATTTTGGGTTTTTGTTTCGTTTTTCCTAGTGGAATGTAAGTGGTGGCTGGATCTGGTTCCAAGTTCATGTAGAGACTTGTTCACTGGATACTGGTTGATGTCTTTCTTTATATGGATCACATTCACATGAGACAGTCTTTATTTCCATAGATTTCAATAACTCAGTACTGTGAGGTTTCTTGTTATTAACTACTGTAATTGGTATCGCCCTTTCTTTTGTAGCTTAAAAATTGTTTGTATATTTTGCTCATTTGTTTCCAGGCTATGCCCCAACTAATTATAGAGTGAACATAGGTAAAAATGTTGTCCTAGTGTACGAGCTACTTCTTACTGAATTTATTACCCTAAAGTACAAAGCATGTTGCTTCCCTGAGGCACTAATATGGCCAGTTCACTTTAGCTGTGAGTCGATATGAACTCATCCCTTGATACATATACTGTGAGCTCATCTTTCACTTTTAGAGTTACTGTTGGGTTTCTGCTAATGTGGGAACTAGAACTGTTTATTTTTTTATTTATACACGGAGGGTTAATTTTCTGTTATCCATCCATGTGCTGAAGTGAAGTGTTTCATCAGCTTTTTTTTAGTACATCAGGCAACTCATCACTGATTAGAATGTTACTGTAATCAGCAAACATTACTGTTTCACATGTTTTTGACATTCTGGGGAAAATAATTTATGTAGCAAGAAAAGTATTGCTCCAACATTAATGTGTTCTAGATTAGATGGTTCTTTTACAGTATGATTTGAGTTTGAGAGCTCTCTGTTTTCACCACACTTTTATTATGTTGCCCTCTTGTCTTGTCTTTTCGGAACAAGCTTTACAATTGATCTTAAACTAACTTCCCAGTGAGCTAGAGAGATGTAACTTTCAACATAGCTCAGAACTAGATGACAACACATTATTAACTAGCTTTCTTGCCTGTTGTGTGGCAGAGGATACTTTGTGTTCCACTGCCATTTCCTCATAATCCTGATTCCAGTTGTGAATGGGTTGCGTGAAGAACAATTACTGGTAAACCTATGCATGATCTCAGACATCACTAATGTTTAAATTCACGGCATTTTTGTGAGATACATGTAGGAGGAAGCAATATATTGGTTGACTCAGGAGAAGCAAAACTGAAATAAAGATGAAATTTAATTATCTGTTGCAATCTCATCAACATGTTTGAAATAAGCTGAAAAAATTCACACACACAAGACTAAAAAGCAAAAACTTATTATTTAAATAAAAATGAATTTATATCCCACATTTTTAAATTGGACTAAAAAGTATAAAATAATTTCTACTAACTGCACACAGATTCCTAAACCCATACAGACAGTCTTGAAAATTTGTGATTGTGTATGTTTAATAGCTATGAAAATATTTGTAAGACTTAAAATAAGAAACATGGGACACACACAATACTGATTCACAAATAGTTCACCTCCTTACTAATATTTATTACACACACCCTACTTTTTGTTTTAAATCTTACAAATACTTTTATAGCTATTAAAAAAACACAATCAAATTTTCAAGGCTATCTGTATGGGGCTGGGAGAAATTATTTTGTACTTTTTAGTCTGATTTAAAAATGTGACATATTAAAATTTCATTTTTATTTACATACTTGTGTTCTGGTATGAATAGCTCCTCAGTTCTCCTAACAAGGGCTAAGTGCACTCTGCTTGCCAACAGCTGTAACAGACCTGGACGATCGTAATCCAAGTGCTAGCCAATCCTGACAATGCTTAACTTTGGTGATCTGATGGGAATCAGCATTACCACTGCAGGAAGAACAGTGCTAGCCAATCCTGACAATGCTTAACTTTGGTGATCTGATGGGAATCAGCATTACCACTGCAGGAAGAACATTGTTCTCTTACAGAAAACATGCTGAAGCAATTACAAGCAGCTCTATATAAAGCTATAGACAAGTAAGTAGCTGGTTTGGAGGGAATGATTTCTTGACAAACACTAAAACAAACCATTTGTGTGTGCCCAGTTTGTTTAACAGAATTGTGTGATTATTTTATAAAAGGCTTTGGCAAAGTCAAGGAAGATCTCCGTTCTCTAGTGCTTCCAGAAGAACATTTGTAAATTCAGCTATAGCTGATCTTATGCAATTATATTTGTAAATGATGAGTGTAAGAGAAAAGCCTATAATTTCAGCGTCACCTTATTAAAAACTATTTCATCATTTTCACAATTTAATGAAACACTAAGGATAGGACTAATTTTTTCATGGTATGTTCTCCCAAGGACCTCAATAACTTTGAGGTAATGTCAACTACTCCATGTGCCTTGCTTCTATTTGGGTCTTTCAGTGTTCTGCAAATTCTCACAATGTCATAGTTCTGATTTTCTCTTCCCTTTCGGTAAATTCATCAAATTTATTTGGTTTGCACAGCCTTTCTGTATATTCCTTCTACCTTTCCCTTCTTTGATCATATCTGGCTTGCCACCTGAGCTCTTGGTATTTATACAGGTGCTTCTCTTTTCTCCAAAAGTTACTATAATTTTTCTATATATAATGTCTATCTTTCCCATAGTCACGGATGTTCCTCAGACTTTGCATTTCTTCTTTAGTCATTCTTCTTTAAGTGTTTCACACTTTCTGTCAGAATCATTTTTGAGACATCTGTATCTCCTTTTGCCTGCTTCACTAGCTGTTTTTTTTTAATATATATATTTTTTATTTTCTCCTCCTGTGAAATAAATTCAATACCTTGTGGGTTATCCGAATATTTCTACTGGCTCTCATCTCTTTGCCTAGTTGTTCCTAAGGTGGGTTCACTGTACCATCTTTTATATTGTTTTTCTAAACCACCAGGGCAAATATCTATCAATCTCCTCTGTATCAGTTGTTGCCTAATGCTCCCTTTGAAACTCTCAACCATCTCTCACACTTTCAGTTTATCCAGGTTCCGCCTCAATCTTCTGCTGTTTATTAAGTTTCAATCTGCAGTTAATAACTGATGAACTATGGTCCGAGTCCATGACTACCCCTAGAAATATTTTGCAACTTAAACTTTGTTTTGGAAAAAATCTGTTACCATTACACAACCTCAAACTTACTGGTCTCTTTCACATATACATTATTCATTAAGCATCCTTAGACCATGGATTAAATTATGCTTAGTGCACAATTCTGCCAGGTGCCTTTCCCTTTCTGTTCCTTCCCACAGTCCATTTATGCTATTTTTCCTTCTCTTCCTTATTATCAAATTCCAGTCACTCTTCAGTATCAACTTTTCATCTCGCTTAACCATCATAATAATTTATTTATGTGTCCTTTTGAGTCTGTAGCAGTGGCCAATTACAAGAATCATCATTTCGAATAAAATACTCAAGCTTTTGATATCTGCCTCCACCATCGTAATCAGGAGTTGAAATCACTGACTGACAGGCCTGGCACGGTGTTCTGCTTATATATATAAGGTAGTATCTGGAAACCTCCAGAGAGGGATGGAGCGACATATGCGGGGAAGGCAAGTTTGCCAGTTCCTAGGGGTTCCGTTTTGTCGTGGAACAGGGACACACGGTGCAAGCTGTTGGCACCACGTTTCAAACTGCTGCTCCCACCTGTTACAAGTGTCAATCGTAAGTCTTTGCTTCACCCAATATCCAAAGCCTGCCCCAATGCTGTACTAAGTGCGTACCCCGGGTCTCTGTTAATTTGTTGCTGTTTATTCTAATTTCTCCCACAACTTTTATAACATAAACCCAGTATAATGATGACTGAGCCAAAACTCTCTTTTTTCTAATCGTATTTTATGCTTGTTTTCTAAGCAATGTTCAGCCATAGCTGACTTCTCAAGTTCCCTGTGTCTGATATGTTGGGAATGCTCTGCAACAATGAAATGATTTGGCCCATGTAAATACTAGCAGAGTGGCAGGGGACACCATAGATGACAGGAACTCCATTGCTGTGCCATCCGTAATCTTCATTGTTGTACATAAAGTATGTTGTCTTTAAGGTATGGTGGAACAGCTTGATGATCTCAGGTGGAAATTGTCAGGCCAAAAGGTCCAGCATGTCTTTTACCGGCACTCTAGTGAAAAGTGACAACATGCAGATTAACTACACTCATGCTCATAAACTAACGATAATGCTGATACATGGTGAAACAACTCTCTGGTGGGTGGTTTGCAGGTTTGAATCACCTCGGGGTATAACCAAGCAGTGCATTTGACCTGCGGTCGTCGCACGGTGGTGCTGCCAGTAGTCCACATATGCTGAGGCGTGTTGGTGCATGTCAGATTACGGTGCAGCGAGTAAGTGTGCAGACGTGCTAGTGGTTACTATGTGTTGAAAATGTCTCAAAGAATACATATTGATGTTATGAGGGGTAGAATACCATGGCGACTGGAGGCTGGTCAAACACAGCAGGTCGTAGCACGGGCCCTCTAAGTGCCACAAAGTGTGATTTCAAGATTATGGCAATAATTCCAGCAGACAGGAAACGTGTCCAGGCCCTACAGTATGGGATGTCCAAAGTGTACAACACCACAAGAAGACCGATATATTACCATCAGTGCCCGCAGATGGCCACAGAATACTGCAGGTAGCCTTGCTCGGGACCCTACTGCAGCCAATGAAACAGTTGTCTCCAGACACACAGTCTACAGACGACTGAACAGACACGGTTTATTCACCCGGAGACCTGGAAGGTGCATTTCACTGACCCCTGGTCACAGGAGAGCTCGTAAAGCCTGGTGTCCAGAACACAGTACATGGTCATTGAAACAGTGGTCCCAGGTTATGTTCATGGACGAGTCCAAGTATAGTCTGAACAGCGATTCTCGCCGGGTATCCATCTGGTGTGAACCAGCAACCAGATACTAACCCCTTAATGTCCTTGAAAGGGACCTGTATGGAGGTCATGGTTTGATGTTGTGGGGTATGGGATTACAATTGGTGTACCATATTTACTCGAATCTAAGCCGCACATGAAAAATGAGACTCGAAATAAAGAAAAAAAAAATTTCCCGAATCTAAGCCGCACCTGAAATTTGAGACTCGAAATTCAATGTTGTTGTTGTTGTTGTGGTCTTCAGTCCTGAGACTGGTTTGATGCAGCTCTCCATGCTACTCTATCCTGTGCAAGCTTCTTCATCTCCCAGTACCTACTGCAACCTACATCCTTCTGAATCTGCTTAGTGTATTGATCTCTTGGTCTCCCTCTATGATTTTTACCCTCCACGCTGCCCTCCAATGCTAAATTTGTGATCCCTTGATGCCTCAAAACATGTCCTACCAACCGATCCCTTCTTCTACTCAAGTTGTGCCACAAACTTCTCTTCTCCCCAATCCTATTCAATACCTCCTCATTAGTTATGTGATCTACCCACCTTATCTTCAGCATTCTTCTGTAGCACCACATTTCGAAAGCTTCTATTCTCTTCTTGTCCAAACTGGTTATTGTCCATGTTTCACTTCCATACATGGCTACACTCCATACAAATACTTTCAGAAACGACTTCCTGACACTTAAATCTATACTCGATGTTAACAAATTTTTCTTCTTCAGAAACAATTTCCTTGCCATTGCCAGTCTACATTTTATATCCTCTCTACTTCGACCATCATCAGTTATTTTACTCCCTAAATAGCAAAACTCCTTTACTACTTTAAGTGTCTCATTTCCTAATCTAATCCCCTCAGCATCACCCGATTTAATTTGACTACATTCCATTATCCTCGTTTTGCTTTTGTTGATGTTCATCTTGTATCCTCCTTTCAAGACACTGTCCATTCCGTTCAACTGCTCTTCCAAGTCCTTTGCTGTCTCTGACAGAATTACACTGTCATTGGCGAACCTCAAAGTTTTTACTTCTTCTCCATGAATTTTAATACCTACTCCGAATTTTTCTTTTGTTTCCTTTACTGCTTGCTCAATATACAGATTGAATAACATCGGGGAGAGGCTACAACCCTGTCTCACTCCTTTCCCAACCACTGCTTCCCTTTCATGCCCCTCGACTCTTATAACTGCCATCTGGTTTCTGTACAAATTGTAAATAGCCTTTCGCTCCCTGTATTTTACCCCTGCCACCTTCAGAATTTGAAAGAGAGTATTCCAGTTAACGTTGTCAAAAGCTTTCTCTAAGTCTACAAATGCTAGAAACGTAGGTTTGCCTTTTCTTAATCTTTCTTCTAAGAAAAGTCGTAAGGTTAGTATTGTCTCACGTGTTTCAACATTTCTACGGAATCCAAACTGATCTTCCCCGAGATCCGCTTCTACCAGTTTTTCCATTCGTCTGTAAAGAATATGCGTTAGTATTTTGCAGCTGTGACTTATTAAACTGATAGTTCGGTAATTTTCACATCTGTCAACACCTGCTTTCTTTGGTATTGGAATTATTATATTCTTCTTGAAGTCTGTGGGTATTTCGCCTGTCTCATACATCTTGCTCACCAGATGGTAGAGTTTTGTCATGACTGGCTCTCCCAAGGCCATCAGTAGTTCTAATGGAATGTTGTCTACTCCCGAGGCCTTGTTTCGACACAGGTCTTTCAGTGCTCTGTCAAACTCTTCACGCAGTATCTTATCTCCCATTTCATCTTCATCTACATCCTCTTCCATTTCCATAATATTGTCCTCAAGTACATCGCCCTTGTATAAACCCTCTATATACTCCTTCCACCTTTCTGCCTTCCCTTCTTTGCTTAGAACTGGGTTGCCATCTGAGCTCTTGATATTCATACAAGTGGTTTTCTTCTCTCCAAAGGTCTCTTTAATTTTCCTGTAGGCAGTATCTATCTTACCCCTAGTGAGACAAGCCTCTACATCCTTACATTTGTCCTCTAGCCATCCCTGCTTAGCCATTTTGCACTTTCTGTCGATCTCATTTTTGAGACGTTTGTATTCCCTTTTGCCTGCTTCATTTACTGCATTTTTATATTTTCTCCTTTCATCAATTAAATTCAATATTTCTTCTGTTACCCAAGGATTTCTAGTAGCCCTCGTCTTTTTACCTACTTGATCCTCTGCTGCCTTCACTACTTCATCTCTCAGAGCTACCCATTCTTCTTCTACTGTATTTCTTTCCCCCATTCCTGTCAATTGTTCCCTTATGCTCTCCCTGAAACTCTCTACAACCTCTGGTTCTTTCAGTTTATCCAGGTCCCATCTCCTTAAATTCCCACCTTTTTGCAGTTTCTTCGGTTTCAATCTGCAGTTCATAACCAATAGATTGTGGTCAGAATTCACATCTGCCCCTGGAAATGTCTTACAATTTAAAACCTGGTTCCTAAATCTCTGTCTTACCATTATATAATCTATCTGATACCTATTAGTATCTCCAGGATTCTTCCAGGTATACAACCTTCTTTTATGATTCTTGAACCAAGTGTTAGCTATGATTAAGTTATGCTCTGTGCAAAATTCTACAAGGCGGCTTCCTCTTTCATTTCTTCCCCCCAATCCATATTCACCTACTATGTTTCCTTCTCTCCCTTTTCCTACTGACGAATTCCAGTCACCCATGACTATTAAATTTTCGTCTCCCTTCACTACATGAATAATTTCTTTTATCTCGTCATACATTTCATCAATTTCTTCATCATCTGCAGAGCTAGTTGGCATATAAACTTGTACTACTGTAGTAGGCATGGGCTTTGTGTCTATCTTGGCCACAATAATGCATTCACTATGCTGTTTGTAGTAGCTAACCCGCACTCCTATTTTTTTATTCATTATTAAACCTACTCCTGCATTACCCCTATTTGATTTTGTATTTATAACCCTGTAATCACCTGTCCAAAAGTCTTGTTCCTCCTGCCACCGAACTTCACTAATTCCCACTATATCTAACTTTAACCTATCCATTTCCCTTTTTAAATTTTCTAACCTACCTGCCCGATTAAGGGATCTGACATTCCACGCTCCGATCCGTAGAATGCCAGTTTTCTTTCTCCTGATAACGTCGTCCTCCTGAGTAGTCCCCGCCCGGAGATCCGAATGGGGGACTATTTTACCTCCGGAATATTTTACCCAAGAGGACGCCATCATCATTTAATCATACAGTAAAGCTGCATGTCCTCGGGAAAAATTACGGCTGTAGTTTCCCCTTGCTTTCAGCCGTTCGCAGTACCAGCACAGCAAGGCCGTTTTGGTTAATGTTACAAGGCCAGATCAGTCAATCATCCAGACTGTTGCCCCTGCAACTACTGAAAAGGCTGCTGAACCTCTTCAGGAACCACATATTTGTCTGGCCTCTCAACAGATATCCCTCCGTTGTGGTTGCACCTACGGTACGGCCATCTGTATCGCTGAGGCACGCAAGCCTCCCCACCAACGGCAAGGTCCATGGTTCATGGGGGAAGTCGAAATTCAAGGGGAGAGAAAAGTTTTAGGCCGCACCTCCATATCGAAACAAAGTTGGTCCATTGTAATATGAGACACAATTTAGGTGGAATGAAAGACGATACAGCTACAGTAGTTTGGTTCTAGTCGTAAGCTTAGCAGTTAAGCTTTACCAGGTAGCCATTGCTATGCGTCAGGCGCTCCGTCCGTATTTATACGGGTACCCTTCCTTTTTCACGTGCTTCGTCTGGTTTGAATCGATTGCTTATTTTGCTTTGATCTGATAAGTGCCGTTTTCTTTGTTGTAGGTGTTTACGTCACTCTAAGCTGAAAATGCATTACTGTACTGTGTAATGCATTGTCGCATTTTGATAGTGCGTGTTTACGGCCTGTCGCCGCTCGCGGCATGACTTGCTTTTGTGCGCGCTGCCGCCGCTTTAAAAAAAAAAAAAAAAAAAAAAAAAAAAAAAAAAAAAAAAAAAAAAAAAAAAAAAAAAAAAAAAGGAGGAATCGTCTCATTAGCGAAACAATGGCAAGAGACTGCTATTTGTTGTTACTTACACTGCTGCTTTCTTTGATAATGATCAACAAGAACCAAATGCGTATGATAGAACATGCGTATGATAGAACATGTTCTGAACGAGAGTTTTGCGAAAATTTTCCTCCGTTTGAAAATCTTTGCGGCCGCTTCTTTAGTACATCAAATTCTGCACAGAAATTGGCCATCTTACATTTAAAATCTAGTCAGTTGCCGTGCTTCATTTCTGACTGTATCACTATTAGGCATAAGAATAATACGAATATAAACATGACACGATACGTATATTCTTCCGCGTTTGCTGTTGTCTCACTCTAGTTTCGTAGTTTATTTCGCAGACAGGATTTAAATGAGATAGCAACAAACACGAAAGAATACATGGCAAAATGTTTATATTCGTATTATTCTTATGGTGAAGAGAATACTGCATGTGATTCACATTTCATCAGGTTCCTATTAGCAACCATCTCTTCTCACAGGTAGGAAAAAACTCTGAACATAGAGTTGGCCAAATTGACAAACATCCCTAACAGTCTTGCCAGTCGGATTTTCGTAGTACACTGAAATTCTGCTACATTCGAAGATGAACAATACGGAATTTGTATTTACTTCGTTGGATAATGTATGAAAATGCAGTGGTCGAAACTCGGGGCGGAGAAAAAAAAAAAGCTCATCTTCTACCTTTTTTTTTAAATTTATTTACTGATGCAGAGGTTTTGGCGCCAGTATTTATCTTTGTGCCCACAAAGCATGCTTGTGTAGCGCTACATATATTCGACGGCAGAAGTTAGTTGTGGCGGCACCTATCAACATTTTTCAGAACTTCCGCTTGCTTTGCACTCGATTCTAAGCCGCAGGCAGTTTTTTGGATTACAAAAACCGGAAAAAAAGTGCGGCTTAGATTCGAGTAAATACAGTACATACACCCCTGCATGTCTTTGACAGAGGAACTCTAATAGGTCAGGTGTATCGGGATGCCATTTTGCACCAGTACGTCCGCCTTCTCAGGCGTGCAGTGGGTCCCACCTCCCTCCCGATGGATGATAACGCATGGCCCCACTGAGCTGCCTTCATGGAGGAGTACCTTGAAACACAAGACATCCGGCGAATGGAGTGGCCTGCCTGTTCTCCAAACCTAAACCCCATCGAGCACGTCTGGGATTCTCTTGGTTAACATATTGCTGCACGTCTTCAAACCCTTAGGACACTTCAGGAGCTCAGACAGGCACTGGTGCAAGAATGGGAGGCTACACCCCAGCAGCTGCTCGACCACCTGATCCAGAGTATGCCAACCTGTTGTGCGGCATGTGTACGTGTGCATGGTAATCGTATCCTATATTGATGTCAGGGTACATTCACAGGAAAACAGTGGCATTTTGTAGCCCGTGTTTCGGGACGGTCTTCTCGACTTATCACCAATACCGTGGACACAGATCTGTGTCTTGTGTGTTCCCTATGTGCCTATTTTATTAGTGCCAGCTTTATGTAGTGCCACATTGTGTGGCACCACATTCTGCAATTATCCTTAATTTATGAGCATGAGTGTATGTCATTTTTGCCTATATTTATTGTATCTCATCGTAAGTTCTTATCATCATTATTGTAGTAGTAGTAGTAGTAGTAGTAGTAGTAGTAGAAGATTTCTATTTTCTTCTTCATTTTTAGATGCTTTACCATTTGATTTTGTGTTCGTAACCCTGTACTCACCTTCCCAGAACTCTTGTTCTTCCGATGGACTTTGCAAATTCAAACTATAACAACATATTAATTTCTCTTTAAATTCTTTTATCTATCCAATACATCAAGGGTTTTAATATTTTCGCTCCAGCCTGTGGAATACCAGATTTGTCCTGATGACATCATCCTCCTGATTAGCCCTCATCTGGAGACCTGATTGGGACATTTTTAGCTTGAGAATATTGTACCCAAGAGGACAAAATCATTAAACCCATGTGTCCTATCAAAACAAAATATGTAGTTCCACTTGCCTTCAGCCATTTACATTATCAACACAGCAAGGCCATGTTGACTAATGTTACAAGACCAGATCAGTCATCCGGACTGTTACTCCTGCAATTACAGAAAAAGCTGTTGTACATCTTCAGAAACCATATGATCGTCTGGCATCTCTGCAAATGGAGGGATGACTGATGAGGTTAAATGGTAATCGTATCCCATATTGATGTCAGGGTACATTCACAGGAAAACAGTATGAACTATGAAGTCACCGGTCCCTTGATCCTTTGTGCGTCAAGCCAGAAATAGTTCCCAGAGAGAAAGGACAGAAAAGACAAATCCCAATGAAGCCAGCTATATCTGAGAATCAAGAAAACCAGAAGAGAGAATCAACAAGAGGTGAGAGAAGGTCCAGGTGGTAGACTTTCATGCATCCTCTGCATCCAACAGTGGTTACCACCCCTTCCATTACCACGAGAAAACTAACTACATGGACAAGTTGATAGAATCTGAGGAAAGACAATTATGGCAAGACAGTAAACCAATGTCAGATGCAAAAGAATGAAAAAGGTGGGATGGGCAGGAGTCAGGCCAGGCCACTGACCAAGGGCAGCCATGGTCCCCCAGGATCGGAGCAGGCGAAAGGACATGCTGCCAATCCCTCAAGCAGCCAAAAGACCAATGTTCCTACATCACAGAGAGGAGTAAAAACCACTTTTGTGGTTAAAATGTAAAATCAAATCGTCCACTAGCACCAGAGGCAGCCTGCCAGCAAGTTTAAGGTTTCTGCATACGGTGGCCAAATTAGGGCAGCCCAGTAGGATGTGGGCCACAATCTCTGCAGATGTCCCATCTTTTAGCTTCAATAATACCTACATCCTTTTACTTAGGTATTATTAATGTACAAAATATTTTCTCTCTTTTGTATAATCTTTTCCCTTTCTACTCTAAACCCATCTTTCTTTGCTTCCAGTGGATGCCATTTCGATAACATCACGCTCTACTGATTTGTTTTCCCAAACCTCTGACTTCTCCACGATGCTAATCTGTCTTGCACTCGATATTGCTTCTGTCTGTTTAGGGGAGGGATTCCCAAACTTTTCCTCTGATGGAACAGTTAACCCTGGTACTTTGAGGGAACACCTTGTTTATCATGTTTAGAGATTAATTTTTTTTTTTAATGAGAAAAAACTTTTTTTACTCCGTGATTACTTCAATTTTAAATCTTAACTACACACACAAATTATGAAATTTTCTTTTCCAGAGCACTTATTCAATTCCTGCTGGAACATTGTTTGGGGGAACCTTTGTGTAATGAATGCCTGCAATTGGCAGAAATGCAACTTAGTCTTCTTGTAGTATGCCATAATTTTTTGTACCAGTGATCAGCCATAGCCCTTTAAAGTTCACTTTCCAACTGTATCTTGTTCACTGAGTGACCATTCTGCTCAGAACCTTGGCCACTTTAAAATTAGTTGCAGAAGCATAGTAAAATCAAGCACATACTGTTGATATATTAGTTACGTGTGTGTGTGTGTGTGTGTGTGTGTGTGTGTGTGTGTGTGTGTGTGTGTCCCACCCTCTCCCCATCTGAGGTAGTTTACTTTTAAATGTGCCTATCTGCTGCTCAACACTATGGAATCAGTAGCTATACATTGTTTGACTGTTTTTTGCCCACTGCAGATTTTCCCTCATTTGAAAGACTTCAGTCTTTGCTAGACTAGGAATTATCAATAACTCGGGCCGGATCCAGCTGTTGGAGTTGGTGGTCGTGTGCTTGCTCGTGTGAATTGTGCTTGCTCGTGTGGATTAATGGTATGTGTGTGTGTTTTTCCGACGAACGCTGAGACCAAAAACTTGTTTGTAAATATTTTTAAATTGTGCCTGTCTGCAACTTAGCAATATATCTTTTCCTACATTGTCAAATTAATGTAAAAGAAACTTGTGTTTTCTCTCTTTCCTTCATGTTTGCACCATACCATTTAATAGTTACTTTCAGCAGAAAATTTTAACACACATATTTGGTTGCACATTCTATATTTTTTGTGAACACAGGACACTAACTTCAAGACTTTCAGATAATACTCTGATTGTACAAGTCAAAATCATACAAATAACAGAAGAAAAATTAACCTGCTTCATACCTAAGATTGAACTGGAAGATAAAAAAAGAGAAAACAAGTGACATAACAGTAAGAAACCACCACAAATTAAATTTAAAGTTTTGTTTCCCTTTTCTAACTGTACTTTGTCATTTTCAGAAATACTGTGACTAAAATATGCTGATTAGTAAATATGCCAACAATTTTTAATTAAAAAAATACTAAGAACTAATATGTAGGTGTGGTGGCAAATGAAAATACTATTTCAGTTTTACCTAAAAATTTATTCATTTAACAAGCCATAGCGCTCCAAAACAAAGTCTCTTTGGTTTTTAAGATAGACACTGTAACAGGGAACATTTTTTCCTTCAGTGCATTTCTCTTGAATTATTTGTGTTTGATTTTTCCAAAAGGAGATTCTATCCAGTAGCAGAAACAATTACAAATCTAGTTGAACACATGACAGGTTCTTATTTTGACAGTTTGAGACAAATCATATTCAAAATTCAAATTTTATATGAATTTCCTCATATCAACCATCTCTCTTCATTTATACGGTGCATTTTAAACGAATATACTTTTAACTATATAACAGTATTTACTACACATGTAATAGAGTACTATAAATTATAACTGTTGAATGTAGGATATATTTCATATCTATACTGAAACATCAATCAAATGGAATGTTAACTGTGGAGAATAGCATCATAGGCTTGGAAAACACCAGGTGCGACGTCAAGAGCTCTAGACTTCAGTGACAACTGCAACAGGGGAAGAAATAGTATAATGACAGTAAAAATAAGCCAATTCACAATGAAGTAAATGTAACACAGTGACATGACAATTATCAGGCTTTTAATACATACTGATAAGAGCTAATAATGTGATTAACCTTTTACACAATAATGTACTGAAAGTTCTATTTGATGATTACAAATTGTTTAGGAATAAAGTAGACGACTCACTGAAAGGCAGAAGTGCTGCTTTGTAAATAGGTACCCCATCCCAGACCCCCAACTCACCCCAGTACAATGATTGGTCAGGAAAGAGCAGACAGTCGACTAAGCACAATGTAGTTCAACAGGTGTGTGTGTGTGTGTGTGTGTGTGTGTGTGTGTGTGTGTGGGGGGGGGGGGGGTTGCGTGTGCATGTTTTTTTTTTTCTACAAGACTGAAAAAGGAAGTGCATTCCAAAAGCTAGCCAAGCTCTGTACCTTTCGCTTGTGTACCTGTCTAAGCACTGCTTCTGCCTTTCGCTGAGTTATCTCCTTTATTCCTAACTAATATATAATTCTCAACGTTTTACACATCTACATAATTTGTAACCTATCCCTGATGTTATTCAATCTGTATATTGAGCAAGCAGTAAAGGAAACAAAAGAAAAATTCGGAGTAGGTATTAAAATCCAGGGAGAAGATATAGAAACCGTGAGGTTCGCCGATGACATTTTAATTCTGCCAGAGACAGCAAAGAACTTGGAAGAGCAGTTGAACGGAATGGACTGTGTCTTGAAAGGAGGATCTGAGATGAACATCAACAAAAGCAAAACGAGGATGATGGAATGTAGTCTAATTAAGTCGTTTTTTTTTTTTTTTTTTTTGGGCGCAAAACTGCTATGGTCATCAGCGCCTGGTCTGTGACTTAGGGAAAGGTAAAAAACGAAAATGGAAACCAGCAGCAATGGGAACAACACTCAAAAAATTGGAGAAACTAAAAGCAGAAGGAAAGCTTAAAAAACCACTACAGAAAGGGGTTGGTTGTCCCCAAAAAGAGCTTCAAATGACTGACATCTCACTGGCACTAATAAACTCGAGAACGCGATCGGCCAAGCGCGTGTCATCTGCTAAAATGGACGATATATCAGGCGACAGCTGTAGATGGGCACGTAACACAGTAAAATAGGGGTACTCAAGTAAAAGGAGTCTTACCGTCCACAGCTGAGAGCAGTGGGGACAGAGTGGGGGAGGATCGCTGCTTAAAAGATGTCTATGGCTAAAAAGACAGTGCCCTATCCGGAGTCTAGTTAAATTTACCTCCCCCCGACGACGTGTTCGGGAGGACGAGGTCCAAGCACAGGGAAGAGCTTTCACGTCCCGCAATTTATTATGGGCAAGTGTCGACCAATCTGCGTGCCATAAAAGAACAACACGACGACATAAAACGCTCCGTAGATCGGTGAAGGGAATCGATCGAATAGCTGGCCGAAGAAGAGAGACTGCAGCCCTGGCTGCTATATCGGCCGCCTCATTTCCACAGATACCAACGTGTCCTGGGAGCCAGAGGAACGCCACCAAGACGCGCCCCAGGTGGAGCAAGCGCAGACAGTCCTGAATCCGGTGGACCAGAGGGTGGACAGGGTAGAGAGCTTGAAGACTGAGGAGAGAGCTGAGAGAATCTGAACAGATAACATACTGTATCCGCTGATGGCGGCGGATGTATTGGACAGCCTGGAGAACAGCGTAAAGCTCCGCAGTATACACCGAACACTGATCGGGAAGCCGAAATCGATTTGGGGTGTCACCAACAATATAGGCACTCCCTACACCTAATGATGTTTTCGAGCCATCAGTGTAAATAAATGTGACTTCCTTCATTTGTGCACAGAGCAGCAAATGCCCGACGATAAACAAGTGAAGGGGTACCATCCTTGGCAAATTGACAAAGGTCACGGAGCAGGCAGATCCGGGGACAGAGCTAAGGCGCTGCTGTACCCCAAGTTGTCAAGAAGGTTTTAGGCAAGCGGAAGGAAAGAGAATGGAGCAGTTGACGGAAGCGGACTCCCGGTGGTAGTAGGGAGGAAGGGCGGCCTGCATACCCTACATCCAAGGAGGCGTCAAAAAAAATGTCATGGGCTGGATTAGCAGGCATGGAAGACAGGTGGCTAGCATAACGACTCAGAAGGACTGCTTGCCGATTGGACAGCGGAGGTTCAGCATAAAGGCTTTCCACAGGGCTGGTGTAAAAAGCTCCAGACACTAAACGTAATCCACGGTGGTGGATAGAGTCGAGACGCCGAAGAATAGACGGCCGAGCAGAGGAGTAGACTATGCTTCCATAATCCAATTTCGAGCGCACTAAGGCGCGATAGAGGCGGAGAAGGACCGCTCGGTCCACTCCCCAGGAGGTACCATTCAGGACACGGAGGGTGTTGAGGGATCGCAGACAGCGAGCCGAAGGACAGGAAACGTGGGAGGACCAGCACAGTTTTCTGTGAAACACAAGACCCAAGAATTTAGCGACGTCTGAAAATGGAGGGTTGACAGGTCCGAGATGTAAGGAGGGAGGAAGAAACTCCTTACGTCGCCAAAAATTAACACAAACCGTCTTCCTGGGAGAAAAACGGAAGCCGGTTTCGATGCTCCAAGAGTGGAGGCGATCGAGACATCCTTGAAGACGACGTTCAAGAAGGCTGGTCCGTTGAGAGCTGTAGAGGATTGCAAAATCGTCGGCAAAGAGGGAGCCCAAGACATCAGGAAGGAGACCGTCCATAATTGGATTTATGGCAATGGCAAACAGTACAACACTTAGCACGGAGCCCTGGGGTACCCCGTTTTCTTGGGAGAAAGTACGGGAGAGAGTAGTGTTCACCCGCACTCTAAATGTGCGCTCTGCCATAAATTCGCGAAGAAAAAGGGGCAGTCGACCTCGAAAGCCCCAAGAGAACAGTGTGCGGAGGATGCCTGTCCTCCAACAGGTATCATATGCTCTCTCCAGATCAAAAAATATTGCTACTGTTTGGCATTTCCAGAGAAAATTGTTCATGATATAAGTGGAGAGAGCAACAAGATGGTCAACTGCAGAACGATGCTTTCGGAATCCGCATTGGGCAGGTGTTAAAAGACTGCGGGACTCCAGCCACCAAGGTAAACGACAATTCACCATACGCTCCAAAACCTTACATACACTCCTCATGAGAGAAATGGGGCGATAGGTAGAGGGGAGATGTTTGTCCTTTCCAGGTTTCGGAACAGGAACGACGATAGCTTCCCGCCATCGTCTGGGAAAAGTACTGTCCAAATTCGATTATAAAGGCGAAGGAGGTAACGCAGACTATGGGTTGATAAATGCAGCAACATTTGGATGTGGATACCATCCGGTCCTGGGGCAGAGGAGCGAGAAGAAGAGAGTGCATGTTGGAGTTCCCGCATGGAGAAAACAGTATTATAGCTTTCGCGATTTTGAGAGAAGAAAGCAAGAGGTTGCACTTCCGCTGCACGTTTCTTCGGGAGAAACGCTGGTGGTAATTTGAAGAGCTCGAAATCCCAGCAAAGTGTTGACCCAATGAGTTAGAAATTGTGACAGGGTCCACGTATCACGCGCGAGAGTGAGCCCAGAGACCGGGGAGAAACTAGGCACGCTTGATAACCGTCGAATCCGACTCGAAACTTCCGAGGAGGGAGTGAAGGTGTTAAATGAGCTTATAAAGAATTTCCAGCTTGCCTTCTTGCTATCACGGCCGACGCGACGGCATCGCGCACGGAACTGCTTATAGTTGATACAGTTGGCCGAAGTAGGATGGTGGCGTAAAACGCGAAGAGCACGTCGCCGCTCACGTATTGCGTCACGGCATGCCTCGTTCCACCAAGGAACTGGGGGGCACCGGGGCAATTCGGAGGTACGTCGTATTGAACGTTCCACAGCTGTATGAATAACGTCTAATATGTGTGACCTCATCGTCGACACTAGGAAAGCGATGGTCATCGAATGTCGCTACAGACGAAAAAGGTGTCCAATCGGCTTGGGCAAACTTCCAGCGTCTCGGGCGCATATATGGCAGTTGAGGCTGCAGCCTAAGGACACATGGAAAGTGGTCACTCGAGTGTGTATCATCAAGGGCGAACCATTCGAAGCGCCGAGCTAGCGGAACAGTACCGACCGCAAGGTCCAAATGAGATAAATTTGTCGTGGAGGCAGACAAAAATGTGGGGACCCCAGTGTTGAGGCAAACTAGATCCGCTTGGTGGAAGACGTCTAGCAATAGTGAGCCACATGGACAAGGATGTGGAGATCCCCAAAGCGGGTGGTGGGCATTGAAGTCCCCATCTAGCAAATAGGGAGGTGGAAGCTGACCAAGAAGATGAAGGAGATCAGCTCGTGCCATTGGTGTGGACGATGGAATGTATACAGTACAAAGAGAAAAGGTATATCCAGAAAGGGAAAGACGGACAGCGACAGCTTGGAAGGAAGTGTTTAAATGGATTGGGTGATAATGGAGAGTTTCATGGAGAAGAATCATGAGCCCTCCATGTGCTGGAGTGCCTTCAACAGAGGGGAGATCAAATCGGACGGACTGAGAATGGGGGAGAATAAAGCGGTCATGGGGACGCAGCTTTGTTTCCTGAAGACAAAAGATGACCGGCGAGTAGGATCGTAAGAGGATTGACAATTCATCCCGATTGGCTCGAATGCCGCAGATATTCCAGTGGATAATGGACATAGGGTGAACAGAAAATGGAGGAATGTGAAAAAGGTTGCAGTCAACTCAACAACTGCTCAGAGCTTGCGACCGACAGCATGGAATGGCATTTAGCCGAAGGCAGAAGATCCTGATCCATAGGTTGGTCAGGAGCAGCTCCTGCCACCAGCGACCGGCCGGTTGATCGGCCACCAGCAGTGCGCCTCGGCGACACAGAAGACGGCCGAGGGCGATTTCCGCTAGGTGGTGCTGTAGATGGGACACGCCTTGGCGGAGAAGGAGAGGAACTGGGTTTCTTAGTAGCCTTCTTGGAAATATGATGTTTAGATGAAGGAGGAACCGATGGTTGTGAAGTTGGGGTAAATGAAAAATCTTCACGAGTATGCTCTTTTTTCGAAGTCTTTGTGTCTGACTTTTGGGCTCGAGATTTAGCAGAACCCGAAGAAGGGTGAGCCATAGAGTGGGCAGGCGAAAGTGGTGAGGTTGAACGGGCGATCTTTGCGCTGGCCGATCTGACGACCGTGGCACTAAAGGTGAGGTCACAAGTCTGCGTGGCCACCTCCTTTGTTGGCCGAGGAGAAGCAAGGACAGTGCTGTATTTTTCTGTGTGAGGCACGATGGGCTGTCAACTGGCGAATAATTTTCGAGCAGCAAAGGTCGAAACCTTTTTCTTCACTCTGATTTCCTCGATGAGCTTTTCATCTTTAAAAACAGGGCAATCTCGAGAGGAAGCAGCATGGTCACCCATACAGTTGATGCAGTGAGGGGATGGAGGTGGACAAGCACCCTCATCGGCATCCTTTCCACACGGAACACATTTGGCCGGATTGGAACAGAACTGGCTGGAGTGATTGAACCGCTTACCGATAGCAACGCATACAGTTTGGGACGTAAGGGCGAACGGAAATTCTCATCGCCTGCTTTGATTTTCGATGGGAGTTGAACTTTGTCAAATGTCAAGAAGACAGTGCGGGTTGGAATGATGTTCGTGTCAACCCTTTTCATAACTCTATTAACAGCCGTTACGCCCCGGTCAGACAGGTATTGCTGAATTTCTTCGTCAGACAATCCATTGAGGGAGCGTGTATAAACAACTCCACGCGAGGAATTTAAAGTGCGGTGCGCTTCAACCCGGACAGGGAAGGTGTGAAGCAGTGAAGTACGCAGCAGTTTTTGTGCCTGGAGGGCACTGACTGTTTCTAACACCAAGGTGCCATTCCGTAATCTGGAACAAGACTTTACAGGACCTGCAATTGCTTCGACACCTTTCTGAATAATGAAAGGGTTGACCGTGGAGAAGCTGTGACCTTCGTCAGACCGAGAAACAACAAGGAACTGTGGCAACGATGGAAGAACTGTCTGTGGCTGAGACTCAGTGAACTTACGCTTGTGAGCAGACATAGTGGAAGGTGAGGAAACCATTGCGGAAGAATCCCCATGATTACTAGCGTCTCCGATGGCGCGCTCCTCCCTTGTGGGGGCCCTCTCTGAGGGCACTCCCGCCTTAGGTGATTGTTCACACCTCAGGTCACACCTCCCGACAAACGGACAGAGGGACCAATCGGCACTTTCGGAAGGTATCAGCTCGGGTAATCACCCCTCCCTGGGCCTGGCCATTACCAGGGGGTACGTACGTGTCCTACCTGTCTACCCGGGGTGGGGAATTACGCATTAACCCGTCACTGGCTAAGCATGGAAATGCGTGGGTCGGCCTTCAGACACGCACAGGGAGGAAAAAAGAGAAGGGGAAAAACAAAGAAAGGGAAAGGAAAGAAAAGAGGTCTGAAATGCCGCAGCGGAGAAAAGGGTAAAGAGAAGAGGTAAGGAAAAGAGAAGGACAAAGGAAGGATGAAGACAAAAGCAGAGAAAGCGAAGAATGTGTTACATTTTCGAACGTCCGTCTCCGGATGTAGGCACAAAACATATTCCCAGAGGGGGAGAAAGGGAAGGAAAGAGTTAGAGGTGAGGGGGTGCGAAGATGGGGGATAGGGAAGGATGCGGAAAAGGAAGGAGGGCCACATTAGCTAGGGGTCCCGTGCTCACTACGCACGTATCCACAAAAGAGTTGTGGACCCCCTGGGGGGAATTAAATCGGTTGATGCTGAGGGAATTAAATTAGGAAATGAAACACTTGAAGTAGTAAATGAGTTTTGCTATTTGGGGAGCAAAAAACTGATGATGGTCGAAGTAGAGAGGATATAAAATGTAGACTGGCAATGGCAAGGAAAGCGTTTCTGAAGAAGAGAAATTTGTTAACATCGAGTATAGATTTAAGTGTCAGGAAGTCATTTCTGAAAGTATTTGTATGGAGTGTAGCCATGTATGGAAGTGAAACATGGATGATAAATAGTTTGGACAAGAAGAGAATAGAAGCTTTTGAAATGTGGTGCTACAGAAGAATGCTGAAGATTAGATGGGTAGATCACATAACTAATGAGGAGGTATTGAATAGGATCGGGGAGAAGAGAAATTTGCGGCACAACTTGACAAGAAGAAGAGATCGGTTGGTAGGACATATTCTGAGGTATCAAGGGATCACCAATTTAGTATTGGGCAGCGTGGAGGGTAAAAATCGTAGAGGGAGACCAAGAGACGAATATGCTAAACAGATTCAGAAGGATGTAAGTTGCAGTAAGTACTGGGAGATGAAGAAACTTGCACAGGATATAGTAGCATGGAGAGCTGCATCAAACCAGTCTCAGGACTGAAGACCAATACAACAACATAATTTGATAAAACTTCTCAATTTTCACAAAAATTAATTATAATTCAGGGAACATGACAAACTGCCAAATATAAAAGTACGAGGGCTTGTTCAAAACTAATGCCTTCAAATTACTTATGTGAAAGCTCTTAAAGCTTCATAAATAAACCAAACTTTATTAACATCTTCATCTCTATTGTATGTATCGACACATTTATTCCTCAATGTAGTCACCCCATATTTTTCCAGACGAGAGACCCGTTTGTCAATACTGTCACTGTAGAATGCCTGATTTTGTTGATGGAGCCACAATCTCTCCACTTTACACCATTTCTGAACTATCAAAGTTAAGTCATCGGAGGTGTTCTTTACCATTTGGAAACACATGAAAATTGGCTTCGGCCAAGTCAGGATTTACAAAGAACGATCAATGACAGAGAACCCAAGGCATCTCATTGTTGCAGATGTCCCATGTGGACAAAATCTTTGAATTCAAAACTTTATTGTAGTACACCGTTGCTCAGGCACAGACAGTTATGTTACACAACCCATGCTACATACTGCTATTTGAAGCCTTCTACGGCAGAGAGCTGCAAATATGTAGATACAACGAATAAAGATGTAAATAACTTCATTTTATTTACAAAGCTTTAAGAGTTTTCACATTAAAAAAAATCAGAGGCATTACTTTTCAGCATGTCCTCATACCACAGATGACAAAGATTGCCATAAACAAGGGCCCGAGCTTTCGTTTTCAGTCTTTTCCCCTAGCTTTCACTTGGGTGTGGAAGCTTTCTTTTTTGTATCATCTTTACCTCATTTCACATCCCATACCTATTCTCACAATAAGTAGCAGAAAATGAATGAACAGATTTTTGGTACTTACAGTGATGTTAGGATTTCCTGGTTGAATCTTAAGCTCATTAAGAACCCATATTCCATTTGTCAGCTTGAGAGATTGGTAGAGCATGTCCTGACCTTCAACATTACGCTTTGCTATTGTGAAAACATTGTTTTGTTGCATTTTTTGCACCACTGCATCTGTGGATGAAATGAATTTTAAGCGACATTAATTCCCTGGGAAAAGTTTCTGATTCTGATTACATTTACTCCAGCAAATACTACAAAAAATTAAGTTTAATGTTTTCAGCTTACCAGCATTGCACTGCACATTTGTCAGATTATACTGAACTTCATTCTGAGCTGGAATGTCTTTCCATGTTGCAAGGAATACACGCTTGTCCATCTGCCCATCTTCAGTGAAGAAAACATTCATTGGTACCAAACAGGCAAAATAGAAAACGTCTATGTTGTTCTTTATAGCAACCTGGCAAATGAAAAACAAGTATTAGAAGTAAAATTAAATGAAACAGAAACAAAATTGTCAGCCTTCAAAAATTGAGTACAATTAAGCTCCCACAAGTTTATTGTGCAATTATGCTTCATGATATCTAATATGTAGAGCAATCAAATTCTGTGTTTCTTTAAGAATGTGGAAGTTGAGAAACATCAATAACAGAAATATGTTACATTTATAAAGAACAGAAAATTCTACCGAAACAGACACTGATGACAACGATTAAATATCATCCATGGACCATCTTCACACACTCATATCTGAATTTAAGAATTATCTTTTAAATTAAGTTGTTGTAAAGAAACTCACAAATAGTGGAGTACTGTGGCGAATAATTTCAACTACTTAGCATTTGGTGTCAGCAATATATCACATTAAACAATGTAGCTTATAAAGCGATGATTCGTTACAAAAACGATCATATTGTCAGTTAATAGATCATTTATAAACTTGTGTTACCCAAATTTTGGTGTAAGTGAACAGTGTATTTGGTGATTATAATTTTTTCCCTAAATATTTACAGGAGGCAGGTTTTGGTGCTAGAAACTTCAAAATTTTAAATTAAATATATCTGTGTAAAACAAACCCGTCTCAAGGTACTGGACTCTAATTATTCGAGTTTTTGGTAAATTTTATAGGACCGTTATATATCACTTAACATTTATTATTTAGCAATGGTAATTCAAATAACAGCAATAGAAACACACCTTGAGTCTGTGTGTAGAACAGTGGAGTTACACTGGCAGACAGCTGTGTTCCTCTGAGTCACATGTTAACTATTTTTAATCCCTTTATACAGAATCCACAAAACATTTTTCATTGAATGAACTCAGTATTTGAAGTGATTGATTAGAACAGTTCATCTGAATTATAAGGAGGTTTATCTTTGCATTTATGAGATTTTAATGGTATTAGAAGGCCTGTTTGTAGTGTGCCTAGCATTTTCACTTTAAGTAGGAAGAACACAATTCTATGCTTCTGAAATAAGTGGGTGCATACAACAGTACTTGCAAAGACTACTCTTACATCTGAGGGACTGGGTACAAGACTAAGGTTATCTTACATTGACAGCAACGTTATTTAACCAACAGAGCTGTCCACTGCAGCCTCTTCAGAATTGGTGGCAAAGGTATCAGTCAAGATATTCCAAACACACTAAAGAAATAACCCCTCAAGAGTCAATACTTGACAATAGATAAGTAGTACTTCTATTAAATTTTAGAAATACTTCTATGAAACTATCAATTGAAAATTTTAACCTTAACATATTCACTCATAATATTTTAATCTAACACTAAATCTCTCGGTTCAAAATAAAAAGATATCTGATATGTGGGTTACTCACCTGCTTCTTCAGATACAATTCACTGAATGCACTGGAATATCAGTGGCTTTACAGCAGAACTACCTTATCCTAAATACTCTGAAACTGATCATCTTACAATTCTGCTTTCAGAACGTGTAAAAATCATAACAATCTGTCAAAAAGAATACTGGTTAACGGAAGACCGTATACAAGTTTTAAATAATATTAATAATCTTAAGGTAGACAGCAGCTTTTGTAGCAGAAAGAAATCTTGTGGAGGCTCCTGCATTTTTATTGACTCTCCAGTATGTTATAAGGTAAGAGAAAATTTGAATAATTTAAATGAAGTGAATGTGTTTTAGAGTTGCTCTACAGAGTTGTTATCTGAATACAGTGATTATAGCAATTTATAGAATTTCTGTATGCTCTTTAACACAAGTGTTCTTAGCTAAATTCCACAATCTCTTGGGAAAAACTTCGACAAGTAAAAAAAAAAAAATTGTGATTGTAGCAGATTTCAACAAAAATATGTTACCTGAAAGCAGTGATTCTACAAAATTTTGCAGAAATCTGGTTTTAACTTAAACTTTTCTGGAGAGATTACAGCAGACCAATGACCTGCACTGATAACTTTATAACTAATTACCAATTTGAAAATGCAAATAAGTACTGCTAGACCTAGGTACTTAGGATCATTCAGCTCTGTTTCTTGACCTCCCAAAAGCAGACAAAGCCTCATGTATATAAAAAGGAATTTAAGAAAACATAATAGGGATTTATTCTACAATAAATTAAGTATTGTTAGCTAACCTGCAGGCCACTACAGTTCAAGTGTCAGACAAGGCAAATTGTTGAATTTTTTACAAGTATGTTTAATGGATCTTTTATCCTAGATGTTGTCAAGAGAAAGTGAGCAGTAAACTTAAATGGATTACACCAGAAATAAAAGTATATAGTGCCAGAAAGAGAACTATATAATGAGTTAAAACTGAACAGAAATCCTGATTTTGTAGAGCATGCAAAGTCTATACAGCAGTTTTCAGGAAGTTTGTAGTGGCAGCTAACAAATAATACATTTATCCTCAAACACAGAAATAAGACAAAAGTGTTTGGTCAGTCTTTCAGTCATAATTAGGAACCAATGTCAAAAGTCAAGAGATTTTGAAAATTAAATTTCAAAATCATATGATACATCCTGTTCAGATGTCAAATTGTTTCAAAGAATTCTTCTGAAATGTATCAAGTTCAGCTGTAGATATGGCAGCCAGTCGAGGCAAAACAAATTTCACAGGCTCCAAAAATAACCGAAATAAGTCTTGTGAAGAGTTTGAAAAATCACCCAAATGGATGTTGAAAATGAAGTACTCTCTAAAAAATAAAACCTCACCTGTATGGGATGAAATACCCTTCCTGTAAATAAGAATATCATTTCACAAACATTGTCAGTGGTTACAAACCAATCTTTCAAGCAGGTATGCTTTCCAAATATATTGAAATTGCTGAGATAAAACCAATATTCAAAAAGGGATTGGCTCAAGATATGTGGAATTATTGCTTTATCTCCCTTCTGCCAATCCTCTCAAAGTGTTTGAAAAGACTGTAGCAAGACAAATTCAAAAATTTCTTACTACAAATGAGATTTTACATAAAATCTGGATTCCATCAGGGAGAAAGCACAGTAAATGCCATCAAAGAGTTTACTAAAAAAGAGTTTTACATTAGAGGTCACAGGAATATTCTGTGGTCTGACAAAATCCTGATTCAGTGAACCCTTTCACTATTTCTCCGCAAATTACAGATATAAGAAATGACAACTAATTGTAACTTCAAATTCAAGCAATTACTCCTAGAACTGGAAAACAATTTCCCCAAGGAGCCCCACAAAATTCGATATTGGTCACTGTCTGTCCTTTTTCTACATAGACGACATATCACTTGCTATTGATGTTTATACAGTTTTATTTGCTCATGACATCAGTTTTAATTGAAAATGAGGTATCTGACAGAATTTCAGAAAGTGTCAAAAATGCTCCAAAAGAGCTTGAACCTTTGTTGTATCATAATGGACTAAAACTAAATGTAACAAATTAAAATGACGCAATATGAAGCTAAATTATTAGAATTGAGTGAAATGAAGGTAACCTATAATGATCAGGATTTCACAGAAGCAAACCGTGTGAAGTTCTTAGGTTTAATCATCTTGACAAAATCTAAATCGGAATCTATATATTGACTAATTAGCAAATGAACTCAACAGCTTAGCATCTGCAATGACTATTTTGGCAGTTTCTACAGACAAACACCAGAAAGGTAGACTTTCACTGTCATTTTGAGTCAGTTATTCGTTGTGGCATGATCTGGGAAATTCAACAAATATCATGAAACTCCTAGTATTACAAAAGAAAGCAATCTGAAATATTTCCAGAATGAGATTTTCACTCTGCAGCGTAGTGTGCGCTGATATGAAACTTCCTTGAAGATTAAAGCTGTGTGCCGGACCGAGACTCGAACTCAAGACCTTTACCTTTTGCGGTCAAGAGCACTTGCCCGCAAAAGGCAAAGGTCCCAAGTTCAAGTCTCGGTCTGGCACACAGTTTTAATCTGCCAGGAAGTTTCAATCTGGAATATGTGTGTTTCCAAACAATGGGTATCCTGTTGGCCACTGTTAAAAGATTTAAAAATATTGTCTATTCCCTCCCTTTACATATATGAAGTACTGTTATTCTTATATAAAAACCCTGTTTTGATCACAACTACAGTACTCACCACTCCTGACACACTGCTTAAAACTATACCCCAACACGAAAGTATATGGCATTTAAAATTTACAATAAAATAAAAAAAAAATGGTTCAAATGGCTCTGAGCACTATGGGACTTAACATCTGTGGTCATCAGTCCCCTAGAACTTAGAACTACTTAAACCTAACTAACCTAAGGACATCACACACATCCATGCCCGAGGCAGGATTCGAACCTGCGACCGTAGCAGTCGCGCGGTTCCGGACTGAGCGCCTAGAACCGCTAGACCACCGCGGCCAATAAAATAAAATAAAAGGCAGTAACATATTTTAACATGGATCTTGGTTCACTGGAAAGATTACTATTTGCTCTTCTGGTTGAAAAACATACTACTGAAGAATTCATTGAGGACAGAGTCACAGAACAAAGAATTTATACATTTTATTTTTGTATACTAGAAACTGCAGTATGCGTTTTAGTAGCAGTATCCCAGAAATGTCTATAATATAACGTAAACTAATGTATTTCCCTTAAAAATGTTTCTTATTTATTATCTTGACATGTCTCCTACACATCGAATCAAATTATTCAAAAATTGCATGTTAAGAGATGAATAGTCAAATTTCACGTATACCTGTAGATTATTTAGTGGTTCCATACGCTGTACAGCTCCTGTGGTAGCTAATGGAAGGGAACTTTCATGGGACATCCCAGGTGGCAATGGAGTCATCACCTGCAACTGTGCACTTGGTGTTAACCCAAAGCTGCAACAGAAATTAAGTATCATTATCAATAAAATACTGAATATAAGAAATTTAACACCAAAACTAATTATACAAGAAAAAAGCTTTAAAATGGAAAACTACTTTGATCAATATTATGTGGTGCAAAAAATAACTGTAAATATCTACATATGAAGTCTTTGCCAAGACAGAAAAGTGATGTTGACAACTGACTCCACTCAAGCACACTATCGAACTTACACATACACCATCCATTGGGTCCAGATGTTCCTGACCTCCACTGTCAAAATTTCACATCACTGTCAACAAGAAGACACTGCAGCTACATTTATATACATACTTCACATGCGGCCATATGGTGCGTAGCAGGGGGATTCCATGTACCACTACCAGTCATTTTCTTTCATATTCCACTCACAAATAGAGTGAGGGGAATAAAACTGTCTAAAAGCCCCTGTACAAGATGTATTTTCTCTCATCCTTAAGTGAAAAGTATGTTGGTAGGATCAGAATTGTTCTGAAATCAGCCACAAATGCCAGTTCTGTGAATTTCCTCAATCTCTCACAAAAATAACATCTTCCAGGGATTTCCATTTGGGCTGACAAAGCCTCTTCATAATACTTGCAGGCTGATCAAACCACCTGGCGGCGCCTCTGAATTGCTTTGGTTCCACCTCTGATCTGTCCTGGTGGGGATCACAAACACACTAGCAGTACCCAAGAATGCTAGTGTTCTATACACCATCACCTTTATATATTAATTACACCTTCCCAAAATTCTCCCAATAAAATGGAGGCAAGCATTCGCCTTCCCTATTACCAAACTGATATGCTCATTCCATTTCGTATCGCCCTGCAATGTTGCACCTAGATATTTAATCAACATATCTGCACCAAGCAGCATCCTATGAACTATGCAGACGAGCTTATGGCAGTTTCTGTGTTAATGATATCACACTGCGAATGAAATTAGTTTGTTGAAACGCAGTGGTAAGAACAGAACATGATTAGAAATCACTTTTTCCTCAAAATTAACGTGTACATCTGTGCAGCTTCCAGTTTCTAATTTAATTTTTAGCAACAATATTTTTGTGAATTTTTACAGCACAGGTATGTCAATATATATTTTATGGGTATAATTTTAAAAAAGTACTACTTAAGATGAATTGGAATGTTAACTTACTGTATCCTCATTTACATCACTGGAATCTCGCTTCTTGAAAATCTGAACAGGGAGAGCACAAACAACTTGCAATGTCGAATTAATGGAATTTAGTATTTGGTTCACTTTTTACTGTTGCCTGTATGTTTCCTTATTTAGTATTTGGCTCCCTTCTGTCCCTTCAACAGCTGCACATTTCATCGTTTTTCTTGTCATTTCCGGTTGTCAAAAATTTTCAGAGGAAAGTATATAAAAATTAGGAAATACCTTATCCGGAATCCGAATTTCAGCATATACTTCAACGTACGTCTACCTTGAATATATAACAAGAATGCTCTGCATTATCACAACGTCAGCAACACTGACTACAACAGAGGATACTTCGGTGTTCTTGTGCACGATTCTTCTACACTGTTAGTGCCAAGTGATCAGAATGAGATGTAAATATTGTGTTTTAGGACTGAAGCAAAGGAAGGGAGATTGGGTTGCACATTCTGTCAATGAGGTCATTTGAAAAGATGCACAAACTGATCAGGGAAAGATGAGGAATTAAATTAGCCATATTATTTCGGAAGAGAATAATTTCAGCTTTGCCCTTTTAACCCACCCACTCTGGATGGTCAATGAGGATTTCAACACTAGACAACTAATGTGCAAGGCCTGAAACTAATGAAAGACTGAAAACTTGACACAGGAACTGTGGGATGGAACATATGCAATATTGCTATGGCTTGTGCTTTGTTTGTATTGGGAACTGAAGTGTTAGAATATCTCATTGCTGACTGTATTTAAAATATTTAGGAGCTGCATATACATTCACAATCATTCAGAAATTTGGACGAAGTTTAAGACATTCACCACAAATCGTGGAAAAATTAAGTAATGCACAGAACTAGTCTGGCCAAAAAGTTTCAATAAATAAAATGAATACAAATATCTTTTTTGACACTTACTTGTAAACAAAATAACTGTTACGTGTGCTGAAGCTGTGCAGCACCCAAGCTTCAAAAGTTAGGATATAAAGAGTAACAAACACAGACCTTTAGATACATTGACATCTTATAGATAAGTAGAACTGTATGTAAACACAACAAATAAAAAAAAGCTGTCTAAAAACTAAAAAAGTAGATTTCACGTACCTGTTTTTATTAAGTTGGATCGCAAAACCTGCCATTGGTTGCATGGCTCTGTTCGTAAACGTAAAATCCATCTGAATCTGCCCATTTCTGAAAAGAAATTTACACTAGTCACTAATTATGTTTTGTCATCACTGTACAAATTTTTAATAGTATATCAACAGGAGTTTATAGTGAAGTGTAACAATCAAATAACGATATGTAACTATCTGCACACCTTTCAGTGCCTCATGGATGCTGTATACAACATTACTGGTTGTTCTGAACGAAGTACGAATGCTCAATGTTTAGTACTTGAATTAAACTAGTGATCAGTATAAAAGTGATACTCCTAAGTAATTTCGGGAGGACAACAGTTCAAACTCACATCCGGCCATACTGATTTAGTTTTACCGTGATTTCCCTAAACAGCTCCATGCAAATGCCAGGATGGTTCCTTTAAAAGGGCAGGACCGATTTCCTTCCCCCTCCTTCCTTAATCTGATGGGACCGATGACCTCGCTGTTTGGTCCCCTCCCCCACCCCAAATCAACCAACGTAAGTAATTTAAAAGTCATGGAACTATTATACACTACAATATGTCTAACTATAAATCTTCTCCATTCACTTTCTACATGTGCAGCTTCCTTTACCATCTACAAAAAGGGTGGGGAAAGGGTGTGGAGGTGTTGGATGGTACCAGAAAGTTGAAGCCAACCTTACAAGATGGAGCGCTACATGAGAAAGGAACAAACTGTAACTATCTTGCACAGTACTGTACTGTCAACAGAAGTAGGACTCTCGTTGCACTGAGAACCTGTGAATATTAACCAGTGGACAAACTGCCCTTCCATTTTAGCCAACTAGGGACCACGTGACTCTTAATTTTCTTCTCATTTTTTTCCTATATATTTTGATCTTTTCACCGTGGGTTCCCCTTTTTTTAGACCACTTTTTGCCTACTTTTATTGCTCCTGCCTTTCAAACCTTCTGACTAATATTTTCCTGCAGAAAACTTTCTCCTGCTACCTTTATATTCTATATTTGTAAATCATCTTTTAATTTGAATATAATAGAGGGAAACATTCCACGTGGGAAAAATATATCTAAAAACAAAGATGATGCAACTTACCAAACGAAAGAGTTGGTATGCTGACACACACACACACACACACACACACACACACACACACACACACACACACACAAAATTCAAGCTTTTGCAACCCACGGTTGCTTCATCAGGAAAGAGGGAAGGAAAGGGAAAGACGAAAGGATGTGGGTTTTAAGGTAGAGGGTAAGGAGTCATTCCAATCCCGGGAGTGAAAAGACTTACCTTAGGGGGGAAAAAGGACAGGCATACACTTCTTCCCTTCCCACCCCCCCACACACACACCCATCCACACACACACACACACCCACACACAATTTCATAGATCCTGCTTCTAGGTAGTTTCTTTTCCAAGATATACTTTAAGATTTGTGTTTTTAGCTTACTGTCATTCGTCCTACATAAATGTCCAAAAAATTTCAATGTTTTGCTTGTCATCTTGTTCTTTCTATATTTTCTGAACACTGGAAAATTTGATATTTCAACACCGTTTCCCAATTCACAGGCTTATGTGCTGCTTAAGGGACCTGAACTTTTCTTCACAATTTTTCTCTCTAATATTTCTAGTTTGTCTAATTCAGTGCTAGGCATTCACTTGTATAGAAGTGCTCAGGTTTCATTACATTTTGTAATGTATTCCTTGATATGCACTTTTTACTGTATTTGTTTTATTCCATGTTAACACTTCCACATTTCCTACAATTGAAGTCAACTTTAAAACCATAACAGGTCTATCTATGTAGAACTGCTTAATCACTGATATCTAAAATACAGAGTGTGACAAAAGTCTATTAACTGAAAATGTAGTACAGTGTTTTGTAGCTTTAATGGCTTTTACAAAGTAATTTGTTCCACTGAAATGGTTCAGTGTCCTCCATTGTAATCTAAATATTTAACCAATCATTTAAACACCGATTTATGTACACTATGTGATCAAAAGCATCCAGACACCCCCAAAAACATATGTTTTTCATAGTAAGTGCATTGTGCTGCTACCTACTGCCACATACTCCATATCAGTGACCTCAGTAGTCAGACATTGTGAGAGAGCAGAATGGGGGCACTCCGCGGAACTTACGGACTTCGAATGTGGTCATGAGATTGGGTGTAACTTGTGTCATACGTCTGTACCCAAGATTTCCACACTTCTAAACATTTGTAGGTCCACTGTTTACAATGTGATAGTGAAGTGGAAAGGTGAAGGGAGACGTACTGCACAAAGGCTTACAGGCCAACCTCGTCTGTTGACTGACAAACTGCTGACAGTTGAAGAGGGTCATAATGTGTAATAGGCAGACATCTATCCAGACCATCACACAGGAATTCCAGATTGCTTCAGGATCCACTGCAAGTACTATGACAGTTAGGCAGAAGATGAGAAACCTTGGATTTCATGGTCAAGCGGATGCTCATAAGCCACACATAACGCTGGTAAATGCCAAACGACGCTATGCTTGGTGTAAGCAGCATAAATATTGGACAACTGAACAGTGGAAAAACGTGTGGAATGATGAATCACAGTACACAAAGTGGCAAACCGATGGCAGGGTGTGGGTATGACAAATGCCCGGTGAACGTCATCTGCCAGCGTGTGTAGTGCCAACAGTAAAATTCGGAGGCAGTGGTGTTATGGTGTGGTCGTGTTTTTCATGGAGGGGGCTTGCATCCCTTGTTGTTTTCCACAGCACTATCACAGCACAGGTACACATTGATGTTTTAAGCACCTTCCTGCTTCCCACTGTTTAAGAGAAATTCGGGGATGGCGATTGCATCTTTCAACACGATCGAGCACCTCTTCATAATGCACGGCCTCTGGCGGAATGGTTAGATGACACTAACATCCCTGCAATGGACTGGCCCCGCACAGAGTCCTTACATGAATCCTATAGAACACCTTTGGGATGTTTTGGAATACCGGCTTTGTTCCAGGCCTCACCGACTGACATTGATACCTCTCCTCAGTGCAGCATTCTGTGAAGAATTGAGTGCCATTCCCCAAGAAACCTTCCAGCACCTGATTGTACGTATGTCTGCGAGAGTGGAAGCTATCATCAAGGCTAAGGGTAGGCCAACACCATATTGAATTCCAGCATTATTGATGGAGGACACCACAGACTTTTAATCATTTTCAGCCAGGTGCCCAGATATTTTCGATCACAAAGTGTGTTTCATTACACAACACCCCATTATTACCAAAAATGTTTTTGGAATCTTGTTCAACCAGCTACCTTAAATGCTGTAGGTTTAATGGTTTTGTAGCAAAAACATGCACTTTCTGTATCCCCAGACTGAAAAATAACATGGTATGAGACACATGGATGTGTAATCTGTAGTAAGGTAGAGCACTTACTTGCTGCCAAATGAGCTGTTTCATACAGTTTCAAGTATAGCAATATTATTTGATTCAGTATTACCTTCTCTTAACATTTTAAGATACATGTCTGCAGTCATTATCCCATCAAACAAATTGGGGCCTATCACTTCTTTGCTGCATATACCAGCCCAAACTAGCTTTGGGAATATTTAACTTCTCCTCAATAACAAGTCCTGAATTTTCAAAAGACCAATACACAGAACTGTATTTGTTAATTCTTCTATTTAATTAAAAACCTGCTTCAGACTACGGGACTGTTTTGTAAAAGTTATGATCACTTTCACTGCAGATCGCATACAGCTCACAGAATTCATGTCTTCGATAAAGATCATTCTTGTTTAGGGCATGTAGTAATTTATCTTTATGGGGCTTCAGATATAGTATTTTTAACTTTCTCCTTAATCTTCTATAGGAACTACAGCTCGTTTGAAGCTCTTCTCGCAGATTTCTTGGGAAATTTAATCAAGACCTGTGCATGTTGCAGATTTTCTTCGGTAGTTACTAATTTTGGACAGTCACCTCAAACCTTTGATTTAATTTGTAGGAAGCTTGCCTACCTGGTAGCTGTATATGCAGGAACTTTTCAACAAAAGGTTGTCTTACATCCTCACAATTTCCATCAAGGTTCTATCACATCTATGAAGCAAACAAGCCCTGTTCGAAGAACAATTTTCTGTTCATCATGTACACCTTTCATGCTTACGATGAATGCGTAAGTGATTCCAAGGCTCAGATTGTCAGTTGTTACTAATGAACCAGTTCTGCCATCACACTTCAAACAAATTTCACTGCACAAAGGTTTCTAAAGTTATCGATGTGGAATTTATTAATTAAATGATTACAATTTAACTGAGTTTCAGTATTACTTGATCACACATGTTGGGAAAAAAAAATATTTGTACGAACTTTCCAGACTTCTTCAAATTCAGAACCAGAGTGCAGTGAAGACTATGATACGGTGCATGGTTAGTAAACAATATTTCAACAACATTCATAAAAATCATTTTAAACACTAACACTTCATGTTATTTGTGTCCAATGCTTATAACTTTTCTGATAATACACTGATGTGTGGACACTGTAAATGGTAGCTAAAAATACAGCACAATTACAGAACTACTGATTCAGAAAGCATTAAAGCACATGTTGCACACATGTATTCTGAGATAGATAATCACCTGCGTGAAAATGTTCCCCAAATGTCAAGTCCCTTGCCCTTTTCTGCTGGTAGCCAGTTAGCTTTGGGAGGTGAATACATAACTGGTGCAGAGGCAAAACCAAATATGTCACCAAGGAGACCAGTTGTTGATTGAGAAACTGGAGCAGCAGTTGCAGCAGCAGCGGCAGCCGCAGGAGCGGCATTATTGGTAACGTCACCACCCAACTGAAAAAAAAAAAAAAAAAAAAAGCCCTTCAGTCAATAATGAAAAAAAAGTATAGTTGAGTCTTTGGGAGGATATTTACTTTTTGTATAATAAGGAATGTTGTTTTTAAGTAAGGCACAACTATTTTGTAACACACAACACTGATGCTGCAGACGTAGGTCCTAGCTACATAATAATTCATCACCTATTTTCATTGTACAAGACCAACAGTTCATATTACAGTTTACTATGTGTCCTTAACGGAGTAGCAAAGGTTAACAGTGATAACTGTTTTAGCAGGCACAACAGCACCTATCTGAATATGCAAGCAAACAGGTGGTAACACAGAAAGACTTCTTGCTTAAGTAATATTACTGTAAGGCAACCTTACTTGTTGGGACATAGCAAATTGCAGCTTAACGCACCTGTTACATTTCCTGCTCCCAATAATAAGCCCCCCTCCCCCATTCTACATCTGAGGCGGGTGCACATGCAATATACTGTAATTACATAATTGGATAGATAAAAAAATCTACTCACCAAGTGGCAGCAGGACACACACATGAAAAACTGTTGTGGTTGGCAAGCTTTCGGAGCCAGTAGCTCCTCCTTCAGGCAGAAGGATTGAAGGGGAAGGGGAAGGGGAAGGGGAAGGGGAAGGAAGAAGGGTGAAGGGTGAAGGAAAAGGACTGGAGAGGTCTAGGAAAGCACGTAGATTTCGGGAAAGTCACCCAGATCTGGGGGTCAGGGGAGAATTATGTATGGGATGAGAAGAAATGTGTGTGTGTTATGCCCACTTGGTGAGTAGATTTTTCACCTACCCAATTAAAATTTTTTTACCAATGATTGATTGTTTTCATTGTTATACTGTAAATACAGGAATATGTGAAAGTGTTATGTATGCAAAATCTCATTTAAAGTTATAGCTCAATTGTTTATAGTTTTTTCCTGGTTATTAACACACAATTAGTTTTACTGGAAGTCTTGACAATTAGAAGACACAGGTAAATGCCATAACTTCAATATCATACAAGGAAAAAACCTCGTGAGCTGAGACGCGGCAAGGTAGCTATTGTAATCTCTGATTAGCAAGCAGACACTCATAACTTTTTGAGAACATATTTAGAGTTATCTTTAAGTAATTTTATTGCTGTATTTTTGGGGAACAAAAACCACCGCTCACTACTTAATTCAGTCAGTATTTAAAATTTTGAATAATTTAGAATCATGAAACATTTATTCCAAGAGATAATATACTCGTAAATTGATAAGTTATACTATTTTATTTTTCCTACTATTTCCAACTATTCAATATGCCATATGAGTTTCAGACTAATCTTTGAAGGAAGCACTTTAATCACGAAATTAAGAAACAGGTGGTCCCAGTATGCCAATATTGGTAATTTTTGAGAGCTGCATTATGAGGCCTGAAGCTGACATACTGAATCGCTGAAACTTGCAGCAAAAAATAAAATAAGTCCTCAATTTGCATGGCTGTTTGACAAATTTCTTTGTTAAATAATCTTAATTCTGTCATCATATATACTGTCACTGTCTAAGCGAGGCAGCTCGTTTTCTATTATCGCAAAATAGGGGAGTGAGTTCCACAGACATAATACATAAGCTGGGGTGGCAATCATTAAAAGAAACAACTGTGACAAATGCCCAAACAGCAGGAGACTGATATGCATTGATACTATGAAATAGTGCATTGACAATGGCTAGGCACAATAATCTAAATCTAGATTTGCTGAATAAGACCTGCAAGAAAGGACAACTGATTGCTCTATCATTTGTAAATTAAAACAGAAGCTTTTTTTTTTAATTGAGGCAGATCTTTGTGAAATTTCAATCACCAACTTTCGCCTCTGACTGAAAAAATATTTTGTTGGTACCCACCTACGTAGGGAGAAATAGTTGTCTAATGAACAAACTAAGAGTCGACACAGAAAGATTAACGTGCTCTTTCCTCCTGCAGGCCATTCAACAGTGAAATGGTAGAGAAATAGTTTGAGGATGGTTCTGAACCCTCTGAAAGGCACTTAACTGTGAATTGAGTAATTGTGTACATGCAAATGTACATGACTAGTTTCATCATACTGAACTTGTTCTCATATTTTATGTGTAACAAAACTAATGAAGTGAATATCAACGTCACAGCCTGTAACAGTGCTTTAGATGGATTTTACGAGCAAGACACCTCTCAGTAATATGATAGATGGCATTATTCAAAATATACTTTTAGTATGGTCATAATGACATCGTAATTGATCCTGAATCATCCTGAGTGTTGCAACACGATATTTTTTGGGACAAATTATCAGTAGGATGCTAAACACACTTTGCTGTGTCAGTGCCCAAAAGAACAACTGTAGCTATCCCCATTCAGGCCAGACCTACAGCAGGTGGCACCATCGCTTCTAACTAATAACTGATCAACACTCTCTGTTTTGCTGCAATGGTCAGCTTTGATGATGTTTCTTTGTTTACGAAAGAGCCACTCAGTGACACACTGGAGCACATCGGTTCCTGCAAGATATCACATAGCTCTTCCATGCATGTCTCACCAAGAGCTATTTCACATGGAATGGCGATTTCTATGAACAGCTGGAAGGCGTCGCCACAGGTATTCCTCTTAGTCCAGTGGTAGCCAGCTTCTTCATGGAACAATTCGAAGCGCGCGCGCGCACACACACACACACACACACACACACACACACACACACACACACACACACACACACTGGACTTAGCGACTTGCAAACATAAGATGTGGTACAGATACGTCGATGATACTTTTGTTGTGTGGAGCCATGGTGAAGAACAGCTCGGTGACTTCCTAAGACACTTTAACAGCCTCCATGGCAACATAAAATTTACCATGGAAGTAGAAAAGGACAAAAATCTGCCATTTCTAGATGTGCTGGTCACAAGGGATGGCAAAAGCCTGGGACACAGCGTGTATCGAAAACCGACACACATGGACCGATACCTGCACAAACTATCAAACCACGACACGAGCCAGAAAAGAGGCACGATTAATATGCTTGTGATGCAAGCAGGATGAAAATGTGAGCCGCAGCACGTCAGACGCAAAATGCATCAACTGGAAAATGTTGTGAGGAGCAATGGGTACTCCACAAATTATATTAGAAGTGTAACAGAGCCAAACACTGTGAAGTAAGGAATCAGAAAAAGAAATGTTGGGTATGACCTTTCTGCCATACATTCCTAGCGTGACGGGCAGAATCGGCCGTATACTGCGCAAACATGGTGTAAAGATGATTTTCAAACTTACAAGGAAGATCAAAGAGTGTCTTAGATTTGCAAAGGAGAAAAGGGACCCACTTGCAATGTCTGGAATATACCGTATACCATGCACATGCGGAAATTTTTTTGTCAGAATGACTTTACGATTAATCAACACCAGGATCAAAGAACGTAAGCGACATTACAGGTTGGGGCAGGTGGAGAAATCGACCGTGGCAGAGCATGCACTGAGTGAGACTGACCACGTAATAATATTCGCCAACACGGAAGTTCTGGCTGTAGAGAAGCACTATCACACGTGCTTGTTCAGAGAAGCTGTAGAAATGCAAAAACACGTGAACAGCTTCAACAAGAAAGAGGAAAGCATTAAGGTAAACGGATCCTGGCTTCCCATACTGCAGCGAACGACTGTTGCAGGTAGCAAGAGGAGAACCGCACCAGAAATGATCGCAGAGCAGCCCTCGGACGTTGGCGCGCCAAGTACATATAGTCTGCAGCTGTGAGCTCGGCTCCAGTTCACCACCGGCAATGGAGGGTGAAGCTTTGACAATGCCAGCCACTCATGCTGGTGAAACGTCAGTAAAATCATTAGATGAACTTCGGCCGAAGAACCCGAGACAGAAGCCAATAGGCAGTTTGTCAAAAACTCAGAAGTTTCAGTAGCACAAGAGATTGCATCAGAAGACACACCCAACACTGTTGATGCAATCTGATGGAGACAGGACAAAGGTGATGAGAGCAGAGGTATACAACAAACAATTGCCAGCTGGCCCTTTGGAAGGCCCAACGTACCAACTGATTCATCAGGTGGTAGTGACAATAAGTGACAGGATAACTGATAGTTATCTCTGTCACAAAGAGTATCATATAGTGACCACAGTAATAAAACCAAGACTGGAGGGGGAGGAGAAGAGATTGTAAGGCTGATAGCCGAGAAGGTGCCACGGGTGGCACTAAAGTGGATAGGGGTATTTCTAGTGAAGAGGTACAGAACAATGTCACACAGAAATTTGAGAGTCAGAAGGTCCCTATCAGATATTTTGGTACTTCCAACCCCATAGGGGGGTAGTGTGCACTAAAATCTCCATGTAAGGTAAGTGGGGGTGGGGGTGGGGGTTATTCAGGAGGCCATATCAACGTACTTTAGTGTCCAACACATGGCTAAATAAATAAATATTGCCAGTAGTAACTGTTGAGATTGTTCGCAATCCTACTGCTATTCCTTCCAATGTGGTACGGAGGAGAATGCAATCACAGACATCTGCACAAACCAATATACACGCCCCTCCAAATGGCCCCCTCAGCTGCAGTTCACTTATGACAGAATGCACACTGACATCAAAGAGTTGAAGAATGGTCATCAGTTTAATACATTTCTTTTTAGGACAACACAGATCACAAGGACATCAGTTGTTGCAGTAATATCCATTACAGTTCCATTTAACTATGTCAAGGGTGTCCTGGTTAGTATTAAATGGGGCAAGAGGCTAAGTCATGCACTAGGATCACTGTCACTGGTTGGGGCGCAACAACAATGACAGATTTAAAGTCTGACGGCATTGGGAATCTGGCACCTCCAGGGTCACCAAAGCAGCATTTCCCCCCCCCCCCCCCCCCCACCCCCACCTCCCCTTTTCTTCTTTTTCTCTTATTTTAGGAGGGTTGGAATTATGGCAAGTGTAAAGAGGAGTGGACAGCCCTTGAGCTCTGGCAATGGTAGATCGGGGAGAAAGAGGACGCTTCTCTAGATTAGTGCAAAAAACCAGGTCCTTTAACTGCTGCTGCTGCTGCTGCTGCTGCTGATGATGATGATGATGATGATGATGCAGGAACACAGCATATTGTTCTCAATGGAGAGAAGTCTACAGACAAAGTAATCTCTGGCGTGCCACAGGGGAGTGTTATGGGACCACTGCTTTACACAATATATATGAATGACCTAATAGATAGTGTCTGAAGTTCCATGCGGCTTTTCGCAGATGATGCTGTAGTATACAGAGAAGTTGCAGCATTAGAAAATTGCAGCGAAATGCAGGAGATCTGCAGCAGATAGGCACTTGTTGCGGAAGTGGCAACTGACCCTTAACAGACAAATGTAATGTATTGCGAATACATAGAAAGAAGGATCCTGTATTGTATGATTATATGATAGCGGAACAAACACTGGTAGCAGTTACTTCTGTAAAATATCTGGGAGTATGCGTGCGGAACGATATGAAGTGGAATGATCATATAAAACTAATTGTTGGTAAGGTGGGTACCAGGTTGAGATTCACTGGGAGAGTCCTTAGAAAATGTAGTCCATCAACAAAGGAGGTGGCTTACAAAACACTCGTTCGACCTATACTTGAGTATTGCTCATCAGTGTGGGATCCGTACCAGATCGGGTTGACAGAGGAGATAAGATCCAAAGAAGAGAAGTGCGTTTCATCACAGGGTTATTTGGCAAGCGTGATAATGTTACAGAGATGTTTAGCAAATTCAAGTGGCAGACTCTGCAAGAGAGGTGCTCTGCATCGCGGTGTAGCTTGCTGTCCAGGTTTTGAAAGGGTGCGTTTCTGGGTGAGGTATCAAATATATTGCTTCCCCGTACTTATACCTCCCGAGGAGATCACGAGTGTAAAATCAGAGAGAGATTCGAGTGCACACGGAGGCTTTCCGGTAGTCGTTCTTCCCGCGAACCATACGCGACTGGAACAGGAAAGGTTGGTAATGACAGTGGCACATAAAGTGCCCTCTGCCACACACCGTTGGGTGGCTTGCGGAGTATAAATGTAGATGTAGAACCGTATAAGAGGGCATTCCTCCCCCTTGGTTTAATTGACTTGTATGACTACCAGAGGTTAACATTGAGGGAATGGATGAAGTACGTACTTGAGGTACTGCCAATGACCTGGCCATTGTGCTGGCTGAAGTCGGCAGTACCAGGGAGGAATATCTGCTATCATACTTCTAAATATGAGAGGCAATTTGAGACCTAAATTTTCTTGATGTTACATTCCTTAACGAGGATAGCACACTTTGGGAATCAAGGATAGTGACTGTCTCTGCAATTCACACAAAAAGGCGGTTGCTCACATGGCAAATTTTCACGAAGTGGCCCACCATAGTCTCTACAAATTGCATTGTTCATACAAATGGGAGGGTATATGAAGCACTGGCATATAAAGCACTGCAACAGGGTGTGCAATCAGCCTCACATCACACGGGCAGACAATGATTTTTACTTTATCATGAAACAAATCCCCTCTCAAAAGCAAGGATGAAAGCTCTAGTGTCTACCTTTTTGTCTGAAGGACCTCGACACTTACCTAATATGAAGTCAGATTCTCATTTCTCCAAGTTTTTGCACAATTCCCCATCTGTCTGCAGCATTAAACCTTTGTGGAAAATTAAACCTTGTACTACGCTCAGGCTCTTATGAGGTGTTACAGTAACATGTACCTCATGATATTTTAGTTACACGAGTAATGCTCGTGACTAAGCAATATTTGCTATTTTAATTAAACTGGAAACATTTCATTATTTACAGAGGGGTGAAATTTCTCCAAATACACTTTCAGTATTCTCTGCATAGAACACTGGTTTAGTAGACAGTCTCCTCCACCAGTTCAGGTACAAACTGATGGGATAAAGTTTATGCAGATTGTTTGATTTAGCTTTCCTTCCACAGTGTGGTCAAGGAGGAAAAGTTCCCAGTGTCTTAACAATCTACATTGGAAAATTCAATTGTACCTGAATGGACTGCCAGAACCTCACAGCCACCAGGTCTTTGAATTGATCCAAATATCTGCAACGGTACCATTACTCCTAACAAGTGTCACTCAGCAAGAGCAATGGTCCTCCCATTCATATCTGATATGAGTTAATATACATCAAATATATTTTTGAAAACAAGACTACTGTTTAGACAACTCAAAATTCTTCTCCAAAAACTGAACTTTTTAATTTACATTAATAATTGAGAATTCTAACAAAATTAAACAAATAACAGTAGAAAATGTCTCTTTGTATACATTAAAAATTAATAATTTTGATCCTTTACAGGCCAATACATTTCCATCATGGCATTCAACTTTTCTTCTACAATTCCCAAGCCACTGACTTTTCCTACATTTGTAGTTACTATTACAACAACGAATACTATCAACATTTTTTGAATGCTTACCAAACTGTCCAGTCCACCACCCAGCAAATCAACTGATGGTGGTGCCGTAAACACATTTGTAGTTGTCTGTGCTGGTATTGTTGGAGCACTGATGTCCATACTGAGCAAATCTCCAATCAGTGAATCCTGGGATGGAATGACAGCAGGCTGCTCCGTAGCTGCCACTTCCAGGACATTCTCATTCGAACCAGCTCTAAACAGATTGCACGGAAATACTTGTTAACGACAACTTCAACAACACAGGACAAACTGGATGTCTGCCAAGTCAATCAGGCAAAGCAATGGTACATTAATATGCCTGTAAAATGGTACTAATCAAATGTGTCATACCCTAAAACAAATAAGTGAATGCAAAACCAGGCTGTATATTTCAAACAAATGGACATTACTAAATGTGGAGAGACAGCTGTTGAACATAGAAACTAAGCTTCTCCTGTTCAAATACCTTTGAAAACAAAACAATATAAACAGATTCTAATGTAATCTGGTTTTCTCAGAGTGAGTGATTAGTAGAGTACATCCAGGTGTTCTGCTCAGTTGTTTCCATTTTCTGCACAATATTTTGACAACCAACACAGCCTTTAGCACTGCAAGTTTTGCTGTTATCTGTACTCACACCTGGGCCCTAAACATACTTTATTATTATTGGTTTTGTGTCACTGTTTATAGCCGACTTCGATTACCAGCACCCTCTATGTTCGTTTTTCACAGCTCACACTTGTGGAACACAAATTCTCTCGGTATTTTCCATCTCTGGTGGATGTGACAACCGACATAACTTTAATAAATTGAGAGCCAGATTAAATGTTATTTAAAATGAAACCTCAGACTCTGTTTATGAGATTTTTCTGAAAGCTTTATTTCAATAGACTCCGTAATTATTCTGCCCCAAAAACTTGGCATTTGCATCACAATACTGGTCTCATTTCCTTTCATTTCATGATTACTGTATATAAATAAATAATCCACACTATCGAATAATTTTCACACCATAACTTTAAGGGAGGGAGGGAGATATGTATTGGCTTTAATTTTTGTTTATTTACAACAGATTTTTTCTAACAATGACTGTATCGCCAGTTACATATATCACTACACCTTTGCTTCTCATTGCCGACAATTTGTATCATGACACTTGATTCCCCTTTCTTGTTCACAATATTGTCAAGCGACACCTCAAAATAGACTGGTCTTTGATCCACGTTAGAAATTTGCGATAGTATGTAGGAATGTTCAATACACAAATCATCATATAGAGATGAAAATTCACTACTGTTTCCTCTTAATCATCTGGAAGCCATTAACTGATGGTAGTTTACCTCGGGAAGCCTAACACATTCTGATTGAAAATCTTGATAGCTAGCCTTGGTTAGCTTTGAAACTGGTGATGCGTAGTTCTTTGGCAAACGCTAATGCTTTGAGCTGGTACATTTCGCTAGTCACGTCACATCTATATTGTTACTTCTGATCTACATCATCACAGAGCCCGTTTTTAAAGTCTCGATGCTTTGTTTTTTCGACATTAAACGACCAGTGATCACAGTTCAGACAGCATTTGCTCATATCGTACTTTCTTCCCGCTACGCAGTTCCCAATGTTCTCTGCTTCAATAATTTTTTATTTAGCTGTGGATGAGTGGTAACAGTAGCTTGTAGAATAATTAACATGTGGTTAATACTTTACTTGTAATGTGCTACTGACATGTCACAGACTGAGGCTGCAATGCTGTTATATAAGATATTGGTATCTTTTGTTGGAGGTGGAGCAGTACCTAGTTTATTACAATTAATCAGTGCACACCAGTTTGTCCTTAAATTTGGTAAAAAATATGCATAATATTCGAGGGAGTACTTTGTGACAGTTGATTTGCATAGCTGTTCTGGTCGTGTGTGTTGGCTATGCTCCCTGCCTCTTTCCCCGTCTGCTCTGAGAGTCTGCCCACATGTAAGACATGCCACATTCACATGGAATGCTCTACACCCCCAGCTTTCTGAGACTGTCTACTTCAGTAGATCACTGATATCTCACCGGCCACAGCTGGAATGCCGAAGCGGAAACATGCTATCTAGCTCTTCTCACATTCACTTTTCCACTATCCATAACCCCCAAAATTCATGGGTAGTTCTGGTGAAATTTACATACAAACTACCTTTACAATGTTCCGTCATCTTTCGGGCATGCACTCAGGACAGCGACAATTCTTCTTGCAATATTTCTGTTAGAAACCTCCCAGCCATCTTCAAGGCGAGTCAGAGACCGAGTTCATAGCGTTTGCGCTTGCCTATTTATACGGAGAGTCACGTGATACAAAGCTGCTGAGGATTGAAAGCGCATGCGTCAAAGATATCAAAGTCGCCACTACTGTGCTAGTCAAGACCTAATTTACGATCAAATAAGCGTAACTTTCTTCTGTGTCTTCTGTTTCACCTGTTAATGTACCTGCATTTTCCTAAAAATAGCAAGGATCAGACAGACAGAAGAGCTGATCCGCTTTTAGACCACATGACGTAGTGTTAACTAATGAAACGAGACATCTCTTTTGTTTCTCCGATCCTAACAGAACTGTTAGAATTTACTTTTTCCACTATTTCTCTTTAGACATATTGTAGTCATCGCTCTGTTTTTTTTTTTTTTTTTTTTTTTTTTTTTTTTTTTTTTTTTTTTTTAGGGCGCAAAACTGCTATGGTCATTAGCGCCCAGCCTGTGACTTAGGAAATAGTAAAAAAAAACCGAAACTGAAAATCAGCAGCAATGGGAACAAACTCATAAAATTGGAGAAACTAAAAGCAGAAGGAAGGCTTAAAAATCCACTACAGAAAGGGGTTGGTTTTCCCCAAAAAAAGCTTCAAATGACTGACGTCATTTCACTAGCACTAATAAACTGGAGAACGCAGTCGGCTGAGCGCGTGTCATCTGCTAAAATCGACGATAGATCAGGTGATAGCTGTAGACGGGCGCGTAACGGATTAAAATAGGGGCATTCAATTAAAAGGTGTCTTACCGTCCACAGCTGAGAGCAGTGGGGACAGAGTGGGGGAGGATCGCCGCTTAAAAGATGTCGATGGCTAAAAAGACAGTGCCCTATCCGGAGTCTAGTTAAAATTACCTCCTCCCGACGACGCGTTCGGGAGGAAGAAGTCCAAGCGCAAGGAAGAGCTTTCACTTCCCGCAATTTATTATTGGGAAGTGTTAACCAATGCGCATGCCATAAATGAGCAACTTTGCGACATAAACCGCTCCGTAGATCGGTGAAGGGAAGCGATTGAATAGCTGGCCGAGGAAGAGAGACTGCACCCTTGGCCGCTATATCGGCCGCCTCATTCCCAGATACCAGCGTGTCCCGGGAGCCAGAGGAACGCCACCGAGACGCCCCCCAGATGGAGCAAGCGCAGACAGTCCTGAATCCGGTGGACCAGAGGGTGCACAGGGTAAAGAGCTTGGAGACTGAGGAGAGAGCTGAGAGAATCTGAGCAGATAACGTACTGTATCCGCCGATGGCGGCGGATGTAGTGGACAGCCTGGAGAACAGCGTAAAGCTCCGCAGTATACACCGAACACTGGTCAGGAAGCCGAAATTGATTTGGGGTGTCGCCAACAATATAGGCACTCCCTACACCTAACGATGTTTTCGAGCCGTCGGTGTAAATAAATGTGGCGTCCGTCATTTGTGCACATAGAGCAGCAAATGCCCGACGATAAACAAGTGTAGGGGTACCATCCTTGGGAAATCGACAAAGGTCACGGAGCAGGCAGATCCGGGGACGGAGCCAAGGCGGTGCTGTACCCGAAGTTGTCAAAAAGGTTTTAGGAAAGCGGAAGGAAAGAGAATGGAGCAGTTGACGGAAGCGGACTCCCGGGGGTAGTAGGAAGGAGGAGCGGCCAGCATACCCTACATCAAATGAGGCGTCGAAAAAAATGTCATGGGCTGGATTAGCAGGCATGGAAGACAGATGGCTAGCATAACGACTCAGAAGAACTGCTCGCCGATTGGACAGCGGAGGTTCAGCAGTCTCAGCATAAAGGCTTTCCACAGGGCTGGTGTAAAAAGCTCCAGACACTAAACGTAATCCACGGTGGTGGATAGAGTCGAGACGCCGAAGAATAGACGGCCGAGCAGAGGAGTAGACTATGCTTCCATAATCCAATTTCGAGCGCACTAAGGCGCGATAGAGGCGGAGAAGGACCACTCGGTCCGCTCCCCAGGAGGTACCATTCAGGACACGGAGGGTGTTAAGCGATCGCAGACAGCGAGCCGAAAGATAGGAAACATGGGAGGACCAGCACAGTTTTCTGTCAAACGTAAGACCCAAGAATTTAGCGACGTCTGAAAACGGAAGGTTGACAGGTCCTAGATGTAAGGAGGGCGGAAGAAACTCCTTACGTCGCCAAAAATTAACACTAACGGTCTTACTGGGAGAGAAACGGAAGCCTGTTTCGATGCTCCAAGAGTGGAGGCGATCGAGACATCCTTGAAGACGTCGTTCAAGAAAGCTGGTCCGTTGAGAGCTGTAGTAGATCGCAAAATCATCCACAAAGAGGGAGCCCGAGACATCGGGAAGGAGACAATCCATAATTGGATTTATAGCGATGGCAAACAGTACAACACTCAGCACGGAGCCCTGGGGTACCCCGTTTTCTTGGGAGAAAGTGCGGGAGAGAGTAGTGGTCACCCGCACCCTAAACGTGCGCTCTGCCATAAATTCGCGAAGAAAAAGGGGCAGCCGGCCTCGAAAGCCCCAAGAGAACAGTGTGCGGAGGATGCCTGTCCTCCAACAGGTATCGTATGCTCGCTCCAGATCAAAAAATATTGCTACCATTTGGCGTTTCCGGAGAAAATTGTTCATGATGTAAGTGGAGAGAGCAACAAGATGGTCAACTGCAGAACGATGCTTTCGGAATCCGCATTGGGCAGGTGTTAAAAGACTGCGGGATTCCAGCCACCACGCTAAACGGTAATTCACCATACGCTCCAAAACCTTACAGACACTACTCGTGAGAGAAATGGGGCGATAGCTAGAGGGGAGATGTTTGTCCTTTCCAGGTTTCGGAACAGGAACGACGATAGCTTCCCGCCATCGTCTGGGAAAAGTACTGTCGGTCCAAATTCGATTATAAAGGCGAAGGAGGTAACGCAGACTATGGGTTGATAAATGCAGCAACATTTGGACGTGGATACCATCTGGTCCTGGGGCGGAGGAGCGAGAAGAAGAGAGTGCATGTTGGAGTTCCCGCAAAGGAGAAAACAGTATTGTAGCTTTTGCGATTTTGAGAGGAGAAAGCAAGAGGTCGCACTTCCGCTGCACGTTTCTTCGGGAGAAACGCTGGCGGGTAATTTGAAGAGCTCGAAATCTCGGCAAAGTGCTGACCCAACGAGTTAGAAATTGCGACGGGGTCCACTAATGTGTCATGCGCGACAGTGAGCCCAGAGACCGGGGAGAAACTAGGCGCGCCTGAGAACCGTCGAAGCCGACTCCAAACTTCCGAGGCGGGAGTGAAGGTGTTAAATGAGCTAATAAAGAATTTCCAGCTTGCCTTCTTGCTATCGCGGATGACACGACGGCATCGCGCTCATAGCTGCTTATAGCGGATACAGTTGGCCAAAGTAGGATGGTGGCGGAAAACGCGGAGAGCACGTCGCCGTTCACGTAGTGCATCACGGCATGCCTCGTTCCACCAAGGAACTGGGGGGCGCCGGGGCAATTCGGAGGTGCATGGTATTGAATGTTCCGCAGCTGTAAGAATAACGTCGGTAATATGTGTGACCTCATCGTCGACGCTGGGAAAGTGACGGTCATCGAATGTCGCTAGAGACGAAAAAAGTGTCCAATCGGCTTGAGCAAACTTCCAGCGTCGCAGGCGCATATATGGCCGTTGAGGCTGCAGTCTAAGGACACATGGAAAGTGGTCACTGGAGTGTGTATCATCAAGGGCGAACCATTCGAAGCGCCGAGCTAGCGGAACAATACCGACCGCAAGGTCCAAATGAGATAAATTTGCCGTGGAGGCAGACAAAAACGTAGGGACCCCAGTGTTGAGACAAACTAGATCTGCTTGGTGGAAGACGTCTAGCAATAGTGAGCCACGTGGACAAGGATGTGGAGATCCCCAAAGCGGGTGGTGGGCATTGAAGTCCCCAACCAGCAAATATGGGTGTGGAAGCTGACCAAGAAGATGAAGGAGATCAGCTCGTGCCATTGGTGTGGACGATGGAATGTATACAGTACAAAGAGAGAATGTGTATCCGGAAAGGGAAAGACGGACAGCGACAGCTTGGAAGGAAGTGTTTAAATGGATTGGGTGATAATGGACAGTTTCATGGAGAAGAATCATGAGTCCTCCGTGTGCTGGAGTGCCTTCAACAGAGGGGAGATCATATCGGACGGACTGAAAATGAGGGAGAACAAAGCGGTCATGGGGACGCAGCTTTGTTTCCTGAAGACAGAAGATGACCGGCGAGTAGGATTGTAAGAGGATCTACAATTCATCCCGATTGGCTCGAATACCGCGGATATTCCAGTGGATAATGGACATAGGGTGAACAGAAAATGGAGGAATGCGACCAAGGTCGCTGTCAACTCAACGACTGCTCTGAGCTTGCGACCGACAGCATGGAATGGCATTCAGCCGAAGGCAGAAGATCCTGATCCATAGGTTGGTCAGGAGCAGCTCCTGCCACCAGCGACCGGCCGGTTGATCGGCCACCAGCAGTGCGCCTCGGCGACACAGAGGACGGCCGAGGGCGACTTCCGCCAGGTGGTGCTGTAGATGGGACACGCCTTGGCGGAGAAGGAGAGGAACTGGGTTTCTTTGTAGCCTTCTTGGAAGTATGATGTTTAGAGGAAGGAGGAACCGATGGTTGGGAAGTTGCCGTACGTACAACCTCTTCACGAGTATGCTCTTTTTTCGAAGTCTTGGTGTCTGACTTTTGGGCTCGAGATTTAGCAGAACTCGACAAAGGGTGAGCCAGAGAGTGGGCAGGCGAAAGTGGTGAGGTTGAACGGGCGATCTTTGCGCTGGCCGATCTGACGACCGTGGCACTAAAGGTGAGGTCGCAAGTCTGCGTGGCCGCCTCCTTTGTTGGCCGAGGAGAAGCAAGGACAGTGCTGTAGTTTCCTTTCTGAGGCACGGTGGGCTGTCGACTGGCGAATAATTTTCGAGCAGCAAAGGTCGACACCTTTTCCTTCACCCTAATTTCCTGGATGAGTTTTTCGTCCTTAAAAACGGGGCAATCTCGAGAGGAAGCGGCGTGGTCACCCATACAGTTGATGCAGCGAGGGGATGGAGGTGGACAAGCACCCTCATGGGCATCCCTGCCACACGTAACACATTTGGCCGGATTGGAACAGGACTGGCTGGTGTGATTGAACCGCTGGCACCGATAGCAACGCGTAGGGTTCGGGACGTAAGGGCGAACGGAAATTATCTCATAGCCGGCTTTGATTTTCGATGGTAGTTGAACTTTGTCAAATGTCAAGAAGACAGTGCGGGTTGGAATGATGTTCGTGTCAACCCTTTTCATAACCCTATGAACAGCCATTACGCCCTGGTCAGACAGGTAGTGCTGAATTTCTTCGTCAGACAGTCCATCGAGGGAGCGTGTATAAACGACTCCACGCGAGGAATTTAAGGTACGGTGCGGTTCCACCCGGACAGGAAAGGTGTGTAGTAGTGACGTACGCAGCAATTTTTGTGCCTGGAGGGCACTGACTGTTTCTAACAACAGGGTGCCATTCCGTAATCTGGAACAAGACTTTACAGGACCTGCAATTGCGTCGACACCTTTCTGAATAATGAAAGGGTTGACCGTGGATAAGTCGTGACCTTCGTCAGACCGAGAAACAACAAGGAACTGTGGCAACGATGGAAGAACTGACTGTGGTTGAGACTCAGTGAACTTACGTTTGTGAGCAGACATAGTGGAAGGTGAGGAAACCATTGCGGAAGAATCCCCCATGATTACCGGCGTTTCCGATGGCGCGCTCCTCCCTTGTGGGGGCCCTCTCTGAGGGCACTCCCGCCTTAGGTGATTGTTCACACCTCAGGTCACACCTCCAGACAAACGGACGGAGGGACCAATCGGCACTTTCGGAAGGTATCAGCTCGGGTAATCACCCCTCCCTGGGCCTGGCCGTTACCAGGGGGTACGTACGTGTCCTACCTGTCTACCCGGGGCGGGGAATTACGCGTTACCCCGTCACCGGCTACGCATGGAAGTGCGTGGGTTGGCCTTCAGACACGCACAGGGAGGAAGAAAGAGAAAGGGAAAGGAAAGAAGAGAAATCTCAAACGCCGCAGCGGAGAAGGTAGAGAGAAGAGGTAAGGAAAAGAGAAGGACAAAGGAAGGATGAAGACTTACAAGCAAGGAATGAAGGCGAAGAATGTAGTATATGTACAAGCGTCCGTCTCCGGACGTAGGCACAAACCATAACCCCAGAGAAAGGGAAAGAGAGAGCCAGAGGTGAAGGGGGGGGGGGGGGTGGCGAAGATGGGGAATGGGGAAGGATGCGGAAAGGGAAGGTATGCAGCCCGGAAAGGAAGGAAGGCCACATCAGCTCGGGGTCCCGTGCTCGCTACGCACGTATCCACAAAAGAGTTGTGGATCCCCTGGGGGGTCATCGCTCTGTGACAACAATGAAATGCGACTTCCTGGCAAGGAAGATATACATTGTTTCAGTTTTGAATGAGTTTACAAGCAAGTAGGAGCGCTATGGAGCCCAGAGGAAGGATGGTGAAAATGCACCTGGACAAGGAACAGAATTTAATGGACTCTTGTAAGTATTAGACACTACTACTCAGTGTATATATTTCAGTAGTTAGTACTATAATAGTAATTATTATTATTATTATTATTATTATTATTATTATTATTATTATTATTATTATTTCTTTCTTTTCTCAGACGCTATGTCTGGTCAAAAAATGGAAAGTGACGCGGACCTTGATCAAGTGTGACTTCCTTTTAACTGTACGGTATATGTCATATTGCATTTAGGAACTTTCGGGCAACTGAACATGTATAAATAATTACGGATTTCTGTAGTTGTATATATAAGTTTGGATGTAGCTGTATTGCACTGATGTACTGGTGGATATTGTGTGGTATGACTCCTGTAGTTGATAGTATAACTGGTATAATGTCAACTTTATCCTGATGCCACATGCCCTTGACTTCCTCAGCCAGTTGGATTCAATTTTTTTCTCCTGTTTTGTTTTGTATATTTGTTGTATTGGGTATGGATATTTCGATTAGTTGTGTTAATTTCTTCTTTTTATTGGCGAGTATGATGTCAGGTTTGTTATGTGGTGGTGTTTTATCTGTTATAATGGTTCTGTTCCAGTATAATTTGTATTCATCATTCTCCAGTACATTTTGTGGTGCATACTTTTATGTGGGAACGTGTTGTTTTATTAGTTTATGTAGTATGGCAAGTTGTTGATGTATTATTTTTGCTACATTGTCATGTCTTCTGGGGTATTCTGTATTTGCTAGTATTGTACATCCGCTTGTGATGTGATCTACTGTTTCTATTTGTTGTTTGCAAAGTCTGCATTTATCTGTTGTGGTATCGGGATCTTTAATAATATGCTTGCTGTAATATCTGGTGTTTATTGTTTGATCCTGTATTGCAATCACAAATCCTTCCGTCTCACTGTATATATTGCCTTTTCTTAGCCATGTGTTGGATGCGTCTTGATCGATGTGAGACTGTGTTAGATGATACGGGTGCTTACCATGTAGTGTTTTCTTTTTCCAATTTACTTTCTTTGTATCTGTTGATGTTATGTGATCTAAAGGGTTGTAGAAGTGGTTATGAAATTGCAGTGGTGTAGCCGATTTATTTATATGAGTGATTGCTTTGTGTATTTTGCTAGTTTCTGCTCGTTCTAGAAAGAATTCTCTACCTGTCCATAATGTAGGTTTTTTTATATCGATAAGTCCCCTTCCTCCTTCCTTTCTGCTTAATGTGAATCTTTCTGTTGCTGAATGTATGTGATGTATTCTATATTTGTGGCATTGTGATTGTGTAAGTGTATTGAGTGCTTCTAGGTCTGTGTTACTCCATTTCACTACTCCAAATGAGTAGGTCAATATTGGTATAGCATAAGTATTTATAGCTTTTGTCTTGTTTCTTGCTGTCAATTCTGTTTTCAGTATTTTTGTTAGTCTTTGTCTATATTTTTCTTTTAGTTCTTCTTTAATATTTGTGTTATCTATTCCTATTTTTTGTCTGTATCCTAGATATTTATAGACATCTGTTTTTTCCATCGCTTCTATGCAGTCGCAGTGGTTATCCAACACGTAATCTTCTTGTTTAGAGAGTTTTCCCTTGACTATGCTATTGTTTTTACATTTGTCTGTTCCAAAAGCCATATTTATATCATTGCTGAATACTTCTGTTATCTTTAGTAATTGGTTGAGTTGTTGAATTGTTGCTGCCAGTAGTTTTAGATCATCCATGTATAGCAAATGTGTGATTTTGTGTGGGTATGTTCCAGTAATATTGTATCCATAATTTGTATTATTTAGCATGTTGGCAGAACCAGAAAGGACTTAATGAGTCTCCTTGGTATATTCCACGCTTAATCTGTATTGGCTGTGATGTGATATTATTTGAATTTGTTTGGATATTAAGTGTGGTTTTCCAATTTTTCATTACTATGTTTAGGAACTGTATCAATTTAGAATCTACTTTGTATATTTCCAATATTTGTAGTAACCATGAGTGGGGTACACTATCAAAAGCTTTTTGGTAATCAATGTATGCGTAGTGCAGCGACCTTTGTTTGGTTTTAGCTTGATATGTCACCTCTGTATCTATTATCAGTTGCTCTTTACATCCTCGTGCTCCTTTGCAGCAGCCTTTTTGTTCTTCATTTATAATTTTGTTCTGTGTTGTATGTGTCATTAATTTCTGTGTAATGACTGAAGTTAATATTTTGTATATTGTTGGTAGGCATGTTATGGGGCGATATTTTGCTGGGTTTGCTGTGTCTGCTTGATCTTTAGGTTTCAGATAAGTTATTCCATGCGTAAGTGTATCAGGGAATGTGTATGGGTCTGCAATGTAACTGTTAAATAATTTTTGATATGATTATAATAGAGGGAAACATTCCACAGAGGAAAAATATATCTAAAAACAAAGATGATGTGACTTACCAAATGAAAGTGCTGGCAGGTCGACAGACACACAAACAAACACAAACATACACACAAAATTCAAGCTTTCGCAACAAACTGTTGCCTCATCAGGAAAGAGGGAAGGAGAGGGAAAGACAAAAGGATGTGGGTTTCAAGGGAGAGGGTAAGGAGTCATTCCAATCCCGGGAGTGGAAAGACTTACCTTAGGATTGGAATGACTCGTTACCCTCTCCCTTAAAACCCACATCCTTTCGTCTTTCCCTCTCCTTCCGTCTTTCCTGATGAGGCAACAGTTTGTTGCGAAAGCTTGAATTTTGTGTGTATGTTTGTGTTTGTTTGTGTGTCTGTCGACCTGCCAGCACTCATTTGGTAAGTCACATCATCTTTGTTTTTAGATATGTTAAATAATTTAGTTAGATGTGAATGTGTTGAGGTGAACTTCTTTAGCCAGAAATTTGCTATTTTATCTTTTCCAGGGGCTTTCCAATTGTGAGTAGAATTAATTGCTTGGGTGACTTCATGTTGCAAAATTATCACTTCAGGCATTTGTGGTATCATCTTGCATGTGTGTGTTTCTGCTTGTATCCACCGTGCATGCCTGTTATGTTGTACCGGGTTTGACCATATGTTGCTTCAGATGTGTTCCATGTCTGTTTGTTTGGTGGATTGTCTATTTTAATGTGTGTGTTATCTATTGTCTGGTAAAATTTGTTTTGGTTTGTGTTGAATGTTTGGTTTTGTTTCCTTCTATTTTCACTTTTTTTGTATCTCCTAAGTCGTTTGGCCAATGCTTGTAATTTCTGCTTCTTTTCATCTAATTGCTCGATCGCTTCTTGTTGTGAGATTTTACCTTACCTTTTTCGTTTTTTTTCTGACATTTCATTTCTTATAAATTGTGTTAGCTGTCCGATGTCTTTTCTCAGTTTCTCTATTCTGATCTGTAGCCTGTGTTGCCATGCTGGTTTTGTGAGTTTCTTCTGTGTGTTGGTTGGTTCTGATCTCTGCCTAGTGTGTATATTTAGTGTAGTGAGTGCTCCTATATAAACCAGTAGTTGTACCTCTTCCATAGTTGTGTTTTCATTTATTTTGTTGTGTATGATTGTGTTGATAGTTTTTATTGCTGTTGTTATTTGGCAGTCTATGCAAGAATGGTCTAATGTCTGTATTTGTGTCTTTGTATTCTATATATGTCAGCTGAAATTTTTCTTCTATATCTAACATGTGTGTCACTTCGTGTTCTATTTGTGCTTGTTCGGGTGGATGTCACAAGATTTCGTTTTCCTCTGATTGTTTAATTGATGCGTGTTGTTCTTTGTTTGTTTGCTCTGGGATGTTTGAGTCCATTACTGTATTTTCTTCTTCTTCTGATTGCACATTATTTTGTTCCAGTATTTGTTGTACTTGTTTGATGTTTTCTAATTCTGACTGGGGTATCCTGTTATTTTTGATTATTACACAGATCTGATCGGCTAGTCGTCGTTCTGTTAAAAATTTTAATTCTGGGTAATTGGTAATAAATGTTGTGTATACTTGTGATCTGTATCCAGTTGTGTTGGTTCCTAGGTTTGTTGCTTGGTAATAACAGAACAGGAGGTGTCAGTTAACTTCATCTGATCATCTCATCCTCTGTCTGTTTTCCTTATACGGTGGTTGCAGGAAGCATATCCTGCAAAACACCTCTATTTGGATTTAAATCATTTTCCAGTTGGCTAGCAGTGTTATTATTATTATTATTATTATTATTATTATTATTATTGCTGTCATCATCGTCACTACTACTACTACTACTACTACTACTACTACTGTTTATATTTATAGCTGAGGAAGAACGTGATGTGGAGATGCTCCGGACATTCATTGATTCAGGTACAGATGATCTGTCCTATAAACCGGACAACGCTACAGATTCTGGTGAGTAAACAAACAATTACTAGACGCTACAGCAGTCCCACTTAATTTTCTTTTCCCTTCCTCTGAATACCTCTCATGTTATTGTTACAGACAGCAGTGTTTAACATGGAACATCCCTTGTAAAGAATGACACAAAAACTGAGGATGCAACTAGGCACAGTAAATCATCTTAATCAGGACAGGGAAATTGCAGATGACAATGCAGGTATCGAGAGTAGTAACAAAACAAGCAAATGAAAATGGGTAGCAGTTAAAGAGGAATGAAAAAGAAATCAAAGAAAAATCAGTTGACGGCATGGAAGGGCACACATTTCTACGAAGAATTCCCAAGTTCCAGCAAGAAATTGGATTGATGTTTAAAGCTTTCCCGGCGTACTGATTGTTTCATAAAAACACGGGAGAACAGCCGGATATCAGTAACTTACTGCCACGATATTTCGGCGCAGAGTCTTCTGGCCATCTTCAGGTGAATGCCACTGTAGTAGTACTGGCGAGTACGCGCTGAGCTCTGCTATTTAAAGCCTTCTGAGGTGACATTGCGCATGCGCTGCTCAGCGTGCACGTTCGTAACGGCTCCGTGTGCTGCGCCTCGCGCCCTCCACTGTGAAAGCCTGGCGTATCGGTGTCAAGTCGATTTCCATCTTTATGCAGATAACTACGTCGACTACGAAGTTTCTCTATAACAGGATTCCAAGCAGAGTCCAGCTGATAACCGCTATCTCGATTGATGAGTCTCGCTGTCAGACAATCTTATTTCCACAGATTCATTGATAACACTGGTCAACACTCATTTTCTTGCCAAGGATATTTGAGTGGCTTTAGGATGGGTTAGTGGGGCTGAGGACGAATATAGCAACCATTTATGCAGTTTGGCTCTAGTTTTTGAGATAATGCATGATTTATTCAAAAAATTAGAAAAAATTGCTAATACTGAACTCGAGCGCTACAAACTACAATGAAAAAAGAAAATAATCTTTATAAATAGCTTCTATGAAAACCTGATAGGCATTTGTCCACGTATGAAACATAATTGAAAAGTTTCTCTATAAGTATATCATTTTCCGTCCATGACGAACCGCTTCCTGCACGCTTTCCTTTTATAGGTCTCTTCAGAACAGTCACGTTGCAGATTCCAGCAATAATCTGCTATCATATGCCTGTCCCATCTTCCTTTATATCTTTCCTCTATTCCTTTCATATCTTGGTGGAACCGCTCTCCTTGTTCCTCACTGAAATCACCTAGATTACGAGGAAATCGATCCAAGTGGCTGTGAGAAAGTGCAATTTTATGCTCATGTTAGCTCCTAAGTTTTGAAAGTTAGTGAGCATGTTTTTGACCAGTTCCTCATAATTGGGAGCTTTATGATTGCCCAAAAAACATTTTACAACAGCGACAAAACTGTTCCAGGCCGATGCTTCAGTGACAGTCACGACACTTGTAAAATTGGTATCGTTGATGAGCCTGCGAATTTGAGGACCATCAAATATTCCTGCCTTAAGTTTTTCACTACTGAGTCCAGGGAACGTATTGCAGATGTATGTGAAGCAATTACCATTTCTGTCTAAAGCTTTGGTGAATTGCTTCATTAGTCCTAACTTAATATGTAATGGTGGAAGAACAATCTTGTCCCTACTAACCAGAGGTTCATTAATGATGTTTGCTTCACCAACAGCCATATGTTCCCTTGGAGGCCATGTTTTCTGCTTCCAATGTTCGTGCTTTGCCCTACTATCCCACATGCAGATAAAACATGGGCGCTTTGTGTATCCACTTTGTTGTCCAAGCAAGAAGTTCACCATTTTCAAATCAACACAAATCAACCACTGGTGCTGCATATACTGAATTTTCTGCAGAACCATCTTGATGTTAGCATATGCTTCACAAAGTTTTGTTGAGTGGGCAATTGGAATAGATGCGTAACGATTGCCATTGTGTAGGAGAACACATTTTAAACTTCTAGTGGAACTGTCTATGAAGAGACGCCAGTCCTCTGGTCTATATTCCGGCAGCCCCAATTCCAGTAAAAGTCCAGGTATATTGCTGCAATACACTATAACCTCTTCTTGGTTGAAGTATGGAAGAAGGTTTCCTTCTCTCGTCCGGTAAGCTGTTATTTTAACACTTGGATGAAGACAGTTCTTTTCCTTAAGCCTGGATGCTAAGAGTTCTGATGCTTCCTTTGAAAGATTGAGTTCTCGTATCAAGTCACTGAGCTCCTTCTGGTCGAACTGCTGGGGTTGTGTCTCACGTCCTTCGTATTCCGAACCACTACTTGTACATTCCTCGCCGTGCACATCGTCATCTGATGATGTTAGTGTGGGTAATGTTGTGAAGGTTGGTACAGGAACATCGTTGCTGTGCACCACCAGTCTTCTTGCTGACTCCAAATCGGGATATTCCCACTTTCGTTTTTTGAACCTATTAAAACCTTTCAAATTAACAATGCAAAAATAGCAATCATCTGTATGGTTCTTCTGCTCTCGCCATACCATAGGCACTCCGAAGTTTAAGCTTTTCCTTTTTCGTTTTGTCCACTGCCGTAAGCACTCCACACAGCATTTACAAACTTTATGGGGTGCCCACGCCTTGTCTTGATCTCCAAGTTTAATTCCGAAATATGCCAGATACGCTTCCTTCACAAAAGGAGTGATATTCTTCCTGTTCTTTTGAAGAACGTATTCACCACAAATGTAGCAGAACTCATCTGGATGGTTCACGCAAAGACGGCATGAAGAACTCATGTTTTCCTAAAACAAAATTGCGCAAATACTACATATTATGCAGAACTTTCTTGTATTTGCATGTCAATCACATCCAACAAACATCATTAATTGTTTTGTGTGAAATGAATACTCACCTCTTATTTGCTACGTCACGATGAAAAGGTTCTATCTCCTTGAAGCTGCACTGCACATGTGTGTGACTTTCGACCATCGCCATTTTTCTTGTTTACACTGAATGCTACCTATCGGCTGTTGCGGGGATTACCTCGGCCAACAAATGAATGTCGAGTACCGCCGAATTCAAATCTGCACAACCCTCAATATCTTCAACACACGCACCGCACAACAGGACTGAACACATGCTGACAGTGTGATGTTTGCATGATGTAATCCTCAACCACACAGATGCACTCCCTGAGCACAATTGTTTAATAAAGATAGTACAATATCACTAATTAAAAAACAGGTAGCAAATACATTACACCATATATGGACCCTGCAGTCGATATTATCCACATGAAACTCTCATTTCCACAAATAACCTATATCTCAAAAACCAGAGCCAATTTGGAAAAAGTACAAATATACTCGGAATGAGTATCATAACAATATCCCATTTTCGTTCAAACTTCCCTGGCAACGAAAAAAAAATTTTATTTTGTAGAGCTGTGTAATAGAGCTCCAAAAGTTTGATGTATGGGCCAAAATTTTTGCGTCATCGTAATTCATTGAATGGTCTGTGGAAATACAATGTTCAGCGATTGCGGACTTGGTGGGTTGGAGAAGGCGAGTATGCCGTTGGTGGTGTTTGCCCTATATATGATTTGCCGCATTCACATGGAATTTTGTAAACACCTGGTTTACGCAGGCCCAGGTCGTCTTTAATGGATCCCACCAGTGATGAAATTTTGGAAGGAGGGCGAAAGATGACTCTCACTTGATACTTCCTCAATATTCTGCCTATCCGTGAAGAAATATTCCCAATAAATGGTAGATAAACAGTCGACCTGAAGGCCTCTTCCTCTTCCTTGTTCCGTCGTTTGTAGGTCTTCATCACTGTTCACTTGCCTAGGTGAAAAGCCATTCTTCAAAAATACTTTTTGCAGGTGTTCCAGTTCCGCTTGAAGACTGTCGGCGTCAGAGATAGTACGGGCACGGTGGACCAAGGTTTTGAGAACACCCATTGTTTGTGCTGGATGGTGGCAACTAGTAGCTTGTAGATACAGGTCTGTACGAGTGGGCTTTCTGTACACCGAGTGACCAAGTGTGCCATCACTCTTCCATCACACCAAGACGTCTAAAAATGGCAGACAGCCATCTCTCTCTATCTCCATGGTAAACTTTGTTTTCATGTATGGAGTTCATGTGATGTAAAAATTCTTGGAGACAGTCCAGACCATGGGGCCACACTATAGAAGTGTCGTCAACATACCACCAAAATACTGTCGGTTTAAAAGTGGCCGAGTCGAGTGCTCTCTCCTCAAAATCCTCCATAAAAAGATTGGCCACCAGGGGAGACAAAGGACTCCCCATGGCCAATCTTTTTATGGAGGATTTTGAGGAGAGAGCACTCAACTCTGCCACTTTTAAACCGACAGTATTTTGGCGGTACGTTGACAACACTTTTATAGTGTGGCCTCATGGTCTGGACCGTGTCCAAGAATTTTTACATCACATGAACTCCATACATGAAAACAAAGTTTACCATGGAGATAGAGAGAGATGGTTGTCTGCCATTTTTAGACGTCTCGGTGCGACGGAAGAGTGACGGCAAACTTGGTCACTGTGTACAGAAAGCCCACTCATACAGACCTGTATCTACAAGCTACTAGTTGTCACCATCCAGCACAAACAATGGGCATTCTCAAAACCTTGGTCCACCGTGCCCATACTATCTCTGACGCCAACAGTCTTCAAGCGGAACTGGAACACCTGCAAAAAGTATTTTTGAAGAATGGCTTTTCACCTAGGCAAGTGAACAGAGTGATGAAGACCTACAAACGACGGAACAAGGAAGAGGAAGAGGCCTTCAGGTCGACTGTTTATCTACCATTTATTGGGAATATTTCTTCACGGATAGGCAGAATATTGAGGAAGTATCAAGTGAGAGTCATCTTTCGCCCTCCTTCCAAAATTTCATCACTGGTGGGATCCATTAAAGACGACCTGGGCCTGCGTAAACCAGGTGTTTACAAAATTCCATGTGAATGCGGCAAATCATATATAGGGCAAACAACACGAACTGTGCAGGAACGCATTGTGGAACACCAACGGCATACTCACCTTCTCCAACCCACCAAGTCTGCAATCGCCGAACATTGTATTTGCACAGACCATTCCACGAATTACAACGACGCAAAAATTTTGGCCCATACATCAAACTTTTGGAGCTCGATTATCAATGAATCTGTGGAAATAAGATTGTCTGACAACGAGACTCATCAATCGAGATAGCGGTTATCAGCTGAACTCTGCTTGGAATCCTGTTATAGAGAAACTTCGTAGTCGACATAGTTATCTGCATAAAGATGGAAATCGACTTGACACCGATACGCCAGGCTTTCACAGTGGATGGCGCGAGGCGCAACGCACGGAGCCGTTACGAACGTGCACGCTGAGCAGCGCATGTGCAATGTCACCTCAGAAGGCTTTAAATAACTGAGCTCTGCGCGTACTCGCCAGTACTACTACAGTGGCATTCACCTGAAGATGGCCAGAAGACTCTGCGCCGAAATATCGTGGCAGGAAGTTACTGATATCAGGCTGTTCTCCAGTGTTTTTATGGAACAAGAAATTGGTAGCCAAAAGATTGCTCTAAATATCCATGAGAGTGCAGCAGTAAGTTTACTGAGCAGGACAGACAAAATATCCACAGAGCTTACTGGGATCTTGGATCAGCAGAGCTGCAAAGGCAGTACCTAAATAAATTAGTGGAAGAAGACAAACAAAGTGAGAGGACAAAATCTGATAACTCATGAAGGAAGAGGACCAAGAAATTCTACCTAATAAAAGGATCTGATACAGTTCAAGTGTGTATGCACTTTTTCCTGAAGACTGACATTTCTGAAACCTTCGTAAAAAATACTATTAAAAAAGAAATGAACATTGTGTAATTGAGAAAGGGCAAAGAGTATGTCATCAGCCAGGTAGAGGGAGACCAGAAAAAAAGTAAAGAGGCTGTAAGGAAACACATTAAGAGTTTTCCTACCCTTCACTCTCATTACAAGAGGAAAGAATGTACAGCAGATTATTTACCTTCCAATATGAGTATTAAGATAATGTATCGGTTATATAGGGAACAATGTTACGAGGAAGGAAAGGCAGTCGAGAAATTATGGCTGTATAGGGAGATATTCACCAAGGCAATGAAAAGCTATGTGTGATGAAATGTTTACAATTTTCACACCTTTTGGCTGAGGAAAAGGGAGACAAAAATTTTAAAAGGGAACAGAAAGAGCATTTGAAAAGGAAAGGAATGGCAAGGAAATTTAACAACATTAATAAACAAAATGCAAGAAAAGGTGAATCTTTGCTAGCTGAATTTGACATACAAGCAGTGCTTTACCACCCTAAAGGGAATGCAAAGGCAGTATTCTATAAAAGAAAGCTCTCCGTGTATAATCTCACAGTTCTTAACATAGGAGAATGCAAAATCGATTGCTGCATGTGGGATGAGAACAGCAAAAAGGGGGTCCACAGCGGTGGCTTCATGTCTGTGGGATTTTTTGAAAAATCATGCACAAGGAAAGCCGATGACCTTGTTTTCTGATACATATGGGGGTCACCCCCCCCCCCCCCCCATGAACCATGGACCTTGCCGTTGGTGGGGAGGCTTGCGTGCCTCAATGATACTGTTAGCCGTACCGTACGTGCAACCACAACGGAGGGGTATCTGTTGAGAGACCAGACAAACATGTGGTTCCTGAAGAGGGGCAACAGCCTTTTCAGTAGTTGCAGGGGCAACAGTCTGGATGATTGACTGATCTGCCCTTGTAACACTAACCAAAACGGCCTTGCTATGCTGGTACTGCGAACGGCTGAAAGCAAGGGGAAACTACAGCCGTAACTTTTCCCGAGGGCATGCAGCTTTACTGTATGGTTAAATGATGATGGCGTCCTCTTGGATAAAATATTCCAGAGGTAAAATAGTCCCCCATTCGGATCTCCGGGCGGGGACTACTCAAGAGGACGTCGTTATCAGGAGAAAGAAAACTGGCATTCTACGGATCGGAGCGTGGAATGTCAGATCCCTTAATCGGGCAGGTAGGTTAGAAAATTTAAAAAGGGAAATGGATAGGTTAAAGTTAGATATAGTGGGAATTAGTGAAGTTCGGTGGCAGGAGGAACAAGACTTTTGGTCAGGTGAATACAGGGTTATAAATACAAAATCAATGAATAAAAAAATAGGAGTGCAGGTAAGCTACTACAAACAGCATAGTGAACGCATTATAGTGGCCAAGATAGACACAAAGCCCACACCTACTACAGTAGTACAAGTTTAAATGTCAACTAGCTCTGCAGATGACGAAGAAATTGATGAAATGTATGATGAGATAAAAGAAATTATTCAGGTAGTGAAGGGAGACGAAAATTTAATAGTCATGGGTGACTGGAATTCGGTAGCACGAAAAGGGAGAGAAGGAAACGTAGTAGGTGAATATGGATTGGGGCTAAGAAATGAAAGAGGAAGCAATCTGGTAGAGTTTTGTACAGAGCATAACTTAATCATAGCTAACACTTGGTTCAAGAATCATGAAAGAAGGTTGTATACATGGAAGAACCCTGGAGATACTGACAGGTTTCAGATAGATTATATAATGGTAAGACAGAGATTTAGGAACAAGGTTTTAAATTGTAAGACATTTCCAGGGGCAGATGTGGACTCTGACCACAATCTATTGGTTATGAACTGTAGATTAAAACTGAAGAAACTGCAAAAAGGCTGGAATTTAAGGAGATGGGACCTGGATAAACTGAAAGAACCAGAGGTTGTAGAGATTTTGAGACAGAGCATAAGGGAACAGTTGACAGGAATGGGGGAAAGAAATACAGTAAAAGAAGAATGGGTAGCACTGAGAGATGAAATAGTGAAGGCAGCACAGGATCAAGTAGGTAAAACGACAAGGGCTAGTAGAAACCCTTGGGTAACAGAGGAAATATTGAATTTAATTGATGAAAGGAGAAAATATAAAAATGCAGTAAATGAAGCAGGCAAAAAGGAATACAAACGTCTCAAAAATGAGATCGACAGGAAGTGCAAAATGGCTAAGCAGGGATGGCTAGAGGACAAATGTAAGGATGTAGAGGCTTATCTCACTAGGGGTAAGATAGATACTGCCTACAGGAAAATTAAAGAGACCTTTGGAGAGAAGAGAACCACTTGTATGAATATCAAGAACTCAGATGGAAACCCAGTTCTAAGCAAGGAAGGGAAAGCAGAAAGGTGGAAGGAGTATATAGAGGGTCTATACAAGGGTGATGTGCTTGAGGACAATATTATGGAAATGGAAGAGGATGTAGATGAAGATGAAATGGGAGATATGATACTGCGTAAAGAGTTGGACAGAGCACTGAAAGACCTGAGTCGAAACAAGGCCCCTGGAGTAGACAACATTCCATTAGAACTACTGACAGCCTTGGGAGAGCCAGTCCTGACAAAACTCTACCATCTGGTGAGCAAGATGTATGAGACAGGCGAAATTCCGTCAGACTTCAAGAAGAATATAATAATTCCAATCCCAAAGAAATCAGGTGTTGACAGATGTGAAAATTACTGAACTATCAGTTTAATAAGTCACACCTGCAAAATACTGACGCGAATTCTTTACAGATGAATGGAAAAACTAGTAGAAGCCGACCTCGGGGAAGATCAGTTTGGATCCCGTAGAAATGTTGGAATGCGTGAGGCAATACTGACCCTACGACTTAGTTTAGAAGCTAGATTAAGGAAAGGCAAACCTATGTTTCTAGCATTTGTAGACTTAGAGAAAGCTTTTGACAATGTTGACTCGAATACTCTCTTTCAAATTCTGAAGGTGGCAGGGGTAAAATACAGGGAGCGAAAGGCTATTTACAATTTGTATAGAAACCAGATGGCAGTTATAAGTCGAGGGGCATGAAAGGGAAGCAGTGGTTGGGAAGGGAGTGAGACAGGGTTGTAGCCTATCCCCGATGTTATTCAATCTGTATATTGAGCAAGCAATAAAGGAAACAAAAGAAAAGTTCGGTGTAGGTATTAAAATCCATGGAGAAGAAATAAAAATGTTGAGGTTCGCCGATGACATTGTAATTTTCAGAGACAGCAAGGGACTTGGAAGAGCAGTTGAACGGAATGGACAGTGTCTTGAAAGGGGGGTGTATAAGATGAACATCAACAAAAGCAAAACGAGGATAATGGAATGTAGTCGAATTAAGTTGGGTGATGCTGAGGGAATTAGATTAGGAAATGAGACACTTAAAGTAGTAAAGAAGTTTTGCTATTTGGGGAGCAAAATAAGTGACGATGGTTGAAGTAGAGAGGATATAAAATGTAGACTGGCAATGGCAAGGAAAGCGTTTCTGAAGAAGAGAAATTTGTTAACATCGAGTATAAATTTAAATGTCAGGAAGTCATCTCTGGAAGTATTTGTATGGAGTGTAGCCATGTATGGAAGTGAAACGTGGACGATAAATAGTTTAGACAAGAAGAGAATAGAAGCTTTCGAAATGTGGTGCTACAGAAGAATGCCGAAGATTAGATGGGTAGATCACATAACTGATGAGGAGGTATTGAATAGAATTGGGGAGAAGAGGAGCTTGTGGCACAACTTGACTAGAAGAAGGGATCGGTTGGTAGGACATGTTCTGAGACATTGAGGGATCACCAATTTAGTATTGGAGGGCAGCGTGGAGGGTAAAAATCGTAGAGGGAGACCAAGAGATGAATACACTAAGCAGATTCAGAATGGATGTAAGTTGCAGTAGGTACTGGGAGATGATGAAACTTGTACAGGATAGAGTAGCACGGAGAGCTGCATCAAACCAGTCTCAGGACTGAAGACCACAACAACATGGGGGTCAGAACAGGAATGCCAATATGAGCACTGTGTGTTTACATGCAGTGAATACACTGGACATTCCAGCTATCGACCAATGTTTTTTTGTGCCTGGACATTGACAAATGGAAGTATACTGGCGCATGCGAGCATTGAAAGAAAAAGTAAATATGTGGATGTTTTTGATCCCATTGGCTGGTATACGATAGAACGACCTCCATGAAGTACAGAGTGACAGAAATTAATAACACTCGAATTGTAGATTTCAACCAGCTTCAGAAGAAAATAATTCGGAATAGGAAAACTGCTGAGAATGGAGAAAACTGAAATGGCTGAAGATTGTTTGGATGCAATATAGAAGAATCAGGCTGTCATGTTTTTCAAGTATTCCTACAACAATCGTGACCAAGTTTTGCACACCAAGAAAAGACCTGGCCTAAAAAATTCTTCAAATTCAGAACCTGAAGACAAAACTCTGTGCCCAGCATATGACAGTCCTCTCTACATAAGCAAAGAAAAATGTCTTATAGATCTATGTATCTTGGTATCACACATTATATCAAGAACTCAATGCTGCTAATGATTTACAAAATGAGGAAAATGTGGAAGAATCACAGGAATAGACTTCATGTTTATTTTCTGCTTTTTGTCTCCTTTATTACTGTTGTTAGCTGTGTTACTGTTGTTAGCTGTGTTTTGTTAAAATCAGCTGTGTTACTGTTGTTAGCTCTGTTTTGTTAAAATTATTTTTCCTATGTTTGTTATGTGAAGATCACAGAACAAGAATATTATTTCTGTTACCTGTAAATTATTTATTGGAAGTTCAATGTTACTGCAGACAAATAATGCAAAGTGAAAATAATAATGGATTTTATGTATTCTTCATCATAGACTGAAGATCAACTTCCTGAGAAACAGTTCTCTTTGTTACAGCACTCTCTCAATAGCACTGACACACATTCCCATAGCTTGTTGCATGTGTTCTGCATTTATAAAGGCATTAATAACACAACTGCAGTAATATTTAATATGATAGTATTGCTTAAAGAGGCATATTATTTGTTTGGCGTTCATATGTCATACAGCAGCAACCATTAAGTTCAGGATTGGACTATTGTAACTGTGCATAATTTGATTAGTCCATCAAATGACTAGAATATTTAACACCTAGTAGAAAACAACAGTTAATTAAGTATACTTTTTATTTACCATAGAATGGTTTGTGAAATACTATTAGAAAGTACTCAGTTTTTTGGACAAAACACTTAAATTATCTCAAAACACTGTTTTTGGAGTTACATTTTTTTGATCCTAAATAGACGAATTGTTGAACACTGACCAAACATCAATGTGAAATTAACTCTGGCCATCTAAAAAAATACACAATGAGTGCCAATTTGTTATCATGGGTGAGTTTTGTGTGTGTGTAATCACCCTATTCACCAGAATCAGAGTATTAACTTCCACACACTCCAACATTTACAGAAATTTGTGGCTGAAAATCGTGTTTAGTCTAATGAATAGGTTATGGCACTAAAAGGGGGGTATTTTACATACTTTTCAAATAGGAACTATGTTAGAAGTATATATTTCAATAATGTCAACTAACACTTTTTCACCCAGTCACTACAACAAAATTGTCTTATAAAACACTTCAATGTGTGACTAAAACAAACTATTTTGTTATGGATAAATACAAACCTCGCAGGCAACATCTTGCGCACACCTGCTCCTCTTCCTTCAACAAAAGCATTGGGTGGTTTGTGATAGACAGATGCCAGGCTAGAAATATGACAGATTAATTCATCCAGCAATGTTGGTTCCAACAGATCTGTTTCTTCTGATATAAGTGGCTTTTCTGCAAGGACAACTTCTTTGGCTGCTGCAGGATCAGTTGAAAGCAGACGCCAATAAATGAAACCTCTGTCACGCAGATCTGGATTGTCAGAGTCTTGCGTAGCTAGACTCAAAACCTACAAGACAAGACTTACAATTAAAATAAAAGATTAACATTACAGAGTATCCTCAAGCTATACACTGATACCATACCTGTTGCACTAATTCTTGTGTGTCAGTAGGCCGCTTTAAGAACAGTTTCACAATAGCTGTAAGTAACTGCAGTTGGACCTGAGTATTCTCATCATGGAATCCTTCCAGAAAGCTTTCCAAGAGTTCATCTGCATTGTCAATACGCTCTGCATACTCTCCAATAATCCATATCATGGACGCTCTGGATAAAATTACAAAGGTATTATTGAATTTTGTAATGTAACATTCGTAGATTTGTTTAGTATACTTATGGATATAGTCAATGACCAGTCCAAAAGACACAGATAATACAGTAACATTAACTTTTATCCACTTCCAATGCCAAGATACTTAGATTTCAAATAAGAGAGAATCTGTATAGTCATGTGGTAGCCATGTAGCAATGTTTGAAGCTCTGAAATTCTACTGAAGTAATTAAAATTTGCAATCCCTGGATTTTTTTTAAACACTGTATTGCTTGTTGTGTGTTGCAACAGCTAAAGTATGTCGAACAGGGTAACACACGTATATGTGATTCTGTTACTGCCAGGATCTCTCAGCATATGTAGCTGACAAGAGCTAGTGTTTTGGCACTTGCCCAATACAATGGTTTCAGTGCACGTAAAGTGGCAGCCCTGTGCAGTATCTGAACTTGCTGTGCCCAGAAGTAGGTAAAGCAGTGGTGCAACACCAGACTAAGTCATCAGATTTGGGGGTTGGGCAGGAAAAGTGTTAATGCCGCAGCAAGACAAAGTGTTGGTTGACATCTGCACGGAATGTCTGTTTTTAAATGCTCCTCACATCAATCATGAATATTGTTGCAACTGCTACCCATCTTTAGATATGAAAGCTTGACAAGCACATTCACTCAAAACACTTATCGAACCCGTTGACAATGTCAAGCTCTGTAATAGCCTTATTGTCACTGCCCTACAGCTCAGGCCCTGTGAGAACGAAGCTCTAATACTTAACACAGCTGAGCATTTACTTTAGTATGCCTCTAGCTGTCTTACATTAGTGAACTCTCCCATAACAGGTACATTTCCTCTATATTCAAGCCATTTTCAGTAATGAAAGCATCATTTGGATAAATTAGAACCAAAGACTAATCAGAAGATTAATAGTCATTTTCTCAAATTTTAATTGCTGTTAGCAAAGTATGGTGAATTCAATCGTCTGGCTCTGTAGTTTCACACCTGCAGAATGTGGACATCACTGAGCTCTATTTACCTTGGATAAAAGAGTGAAACGAACCATGACTTCCATTGTAAAACCATTTTCTATACTTTTCTTGCCAAGTGGAAGGTCATGGTATTTGGCAGTTTACCTTTTTATCTCTTTCGGATCATTATACACGTGCAACCAGAGTTTAATAAACATTGGCCAACAAAATTTAAATGTCTTATTCGTACCCATTACGATGAATTGTTGAACTAGCCAGCACGCAAGTGATAGTCATTTGCATATACAATGTAGAACTGGAGAGTGCTGTCTTTGAGAATGCATTCATCCAAAACACCCTGGCCCCACCCTGGAACTATGGTGTGATAAGTTACAACTCTTACACCTTTGGTGTTTCTGGAGGCAACATTAATCAGCACTCAGCATGTGCAGAATATTGTTACACCCATTCTTTTTCCGTTCTTGCAGCAGGAAGGTGATGTGTTGTTTGAACAGGATAATGCTCATTCACACACACACACACACACACACACACACACACACAGTGAAACTCAATGTGTTCTACAACACGTGCAGCAACTTTTCTGCCCAGCACAACCTCTGTACATGTCTCCAATCAATTCCCTGTGGGATATGATGAGACGAGAAGTGACTTGTGCATCTTTTCAACCAACATTTAGAACTACATTAACAGGTCGAGTAAGTGTGGCACAACATATCCCATGACAGTATTCTCCGTTTGTACGACCGACTGTATGACAGGGTCAGCATCAGCACTGCCGCCTATGGAGGCTACACCATGTATTAATATGGGTGTTGCAGCATGGGTCAATACCTGGTAACTAAGAATAGCTTGTGCTACTAATCTGTAAATGAAATAACTTCATGTACTCCATATGCACTGTTGCAACACCAAATTTTGAGTGAATTGGAAGCTTCTAATTTTTTTCCAGCAGTGTAATATGCACCACTGTTTCATACTTTCCACAGTAAGAGAATCTACCACAGCAACACTAATAGCTTCTCTGGACCGTATCTAGCACTGCTGGCTAACCAGCTGCATGTTTCATGACTGCTGTCTACATCATGTACTTCTGTATAATATTTAACTATTATTAATTCTCAATACTGTATACTTTAAGTCTTGCTAGTATGATGATATATGGCCACTGTAACATAAAATGGTCATTAATGAGTCTACAGCATTGTCAAAATTTGTGACTTGACTACACGTGGCACTTTCCATCTTCTGTGTGAACAGTTTTGTTTTGCTGACTTTTCCTGTAACTTTTCATGGCAATAACTTCTTTATATGGGCATTCAAAATATCTGATCAATAATTTTGATATGTTGCCTGATCCTGGCTTGAAATGTCAGTTCATAGGTGATTTACAATTATGAATATCAATACACAAGTAACAGGTACTTCATTATTTGTGTGTGTCTACAGTATTGTTTTATAAAATGTTAAATAGATAAAACAGTTGAAATTATTTTATGTAACTGGTGACATATGTGAAGGTGATTACCACACATTAAATATATATATAGTATGTGAAAATAAAATTTATGATGATTTGTTAAATAAATAAATAAACAAATAAAAAAGTACATCTACTAGCAAAAAACTGTACTTTATGTTTAACAGGGAATGTACATTCAATAGAGTATTTGTTAAAAAAATTGTTTACATATAAAAAATGAATTGTAAAAAAAATTGAAGGATATAACATACGGATTGTTAAAAGATTATAAATATGATGGTGCCTATAACAATGTCTTAGGGTCAGACAGTTACATCTTAGTTCAGGTTCAGCCTTTGTTCATTCTTCTATTTCTGTATCTCAGTTTTTTTCATTTTGGTTGAGGGAGTGTCTTGACAAATTATTTTATAATGAAGTTCAGGATTTATGAGAAGCAAGAACTTTTCTTAACTGAGTCTACATTTATGCACACAGATCCTGCACTATAATAGCAGCACTGTTTAATCAAGCACTCAGGCTTCATATTAATAGGATGGTTAGGGCAGGGTAGCAAATGGCACATTTTAAGGTAATTTTATACTTAATGTCATAACACCCTGTGGTGGTCAAACTAACCACAGTGTTGATAATAGTTGGTAGTATATACAGCTCACCTAGCCTCTGGTTCATCCAGTGTGTCCAAGTTTTCACACAAAGTTGAAATAATGCTTTCATATTTATTGGGATACTTGCGGAAAATGTCCTTTATTACTACAATTGCTTCTTGTACAACATAGTTGACCTAGACAACAAGTAAATGGTTAGAAAAATATCAATGTATACAAATAACATTTCAGCCCAATACAGTGAAATATTTACCTTTGTTTGAATCAAATCAAGCAGTGTAGAAACACATCTTTCAGCAGACTGTTCAACTTTTATAGCACATCGCCCTATCGCCCTGACAGCCTTACGAACAAAATCCACATCTACTTCAGTTGCATACCTATATCAAAAATATATTATTACTGAATTCTGTAATTTTACCGTTCTTTCAGTTACATATGAAGGGGTCAGCGGAATAAAGCAATAACACACAGGACGGTATTTTGGATTGTTGTATGTTATATCTTTGGTTAAATTTGAAGACAATAACATAAATACAACATGAAAAAATAATTTATACAGCAAAAAGCACTTTGTAACAGTAAATATGGAACTACAAGTTACCAGTTTGTGGGGCATTCTAAAAAAATACCTTGAACAGACTAGTTCTTACTAAATTGTGGATTAGCAGTTTCTTTTGCTGACCCCCTTTGTATATCAACACGGAATACTCACTCCTTGAGTTCCGACAACACTTGAGCAATATTTGCCTGTGACGCAAGTCTTATCATGATGTCCAGCTTCTCCAGCTTAACATATATTGGGTCATTGTACTTCACAAAGAACACTTTCATTTCGTGTTTTAATATATCAGGACGTTTCTGTACAATGAGGTTGATATTTCTAAGTGCAACATACTGGACCTGTATGTGAAAGTAAGAAGTGAGACACATGTAAAAACAAAATACTGCAAGTATATGAAGATATCTTAATGTACTATTACATAATTTATCCAGAAAGGACAAATAAAACAGTAAGCCAAGCCTAAACTGATTTACCAAGTTGCATTAAAGTGCACAAAAACACAGCTCTAAAAACCATGATCTTTTTCAACTGGTGAAAAAGAAAAGGATTGGAGGAAATTACATATCATGATGATGAAGTCAGCCAGAAGCCCAAAAACTATTACAAACCTACTGTTGGTTTGTTACATCAATATCCCAATGGTCACCCATCTCATTCCTAATCTTCCAATTATGGCTGAGATGTTACTCATGCTGGTATTCCATTACTTGTTTCTCCTCCGTTATAGTAGTGTATTGTTTGCTCTAGGATTCTTGCTCATTCACCAGCTTGTTTCCCTTCAAACTTGCTTTTCATCAAATAAAGCAACCCCTGCACCCAGAAGCTACATTTTCTTTCATCTTTTGTTCACACACATCACTGCCATGACCTGAATATAAGATAGTTCCTATGCGTAGCTGTGCCTGTCATTCATTTACCTGTGTTAGCTTCAGTTATATACTTCTGGAATTCGCTTTTTGGAATCCATTAAATGACTGAAGAAAAGTAGAAGCATTCACAGACTGCTTAAAGCGCTGAAGAATCGTTACAACTCGTCAGCTTTGGCAAGTGACCGTATCAACCAGTATGGTGACAGACGTAATAAGTAACTATTACTAAGTAACCATAAAAATGTAGGTACCACCTCAAAAAATAGGGCTTTTGAGTGCCAATGTTCTTGTTGTTGTTGACTTCTAATACTTCAAAAACTTGAAAATGCCAAACTACAAGGACATATACAGGGTGATTACAACTGAAGTTGAACTTTCAAAACACCGTGGAAATAACACCACTGGTCAGAATGATGGGAAATTGCAACAGAATATTATCAGAGAAGGGGGAAAACGTATGGCAGAATAAAAAAAATATTGTGAAAATTGATCAATAGATGGCGCTGTATGTGTCAGAATTGTTGTTGTTGTTGTTGTTGTTGTTGTTGTCTTCAGTCCTGAGACTGGTTTGATGCAGCTTTCCATGCTAATCTATCCTGTACAAGCTCCTTCATCTCCCAGTACCTACTGCAACCTACATCCTTCTGAATCTGCTTAGTGTATTCATCTCTTGGTCTCCCTCTACGATGTAAATGAAAACACCTGTTAAGTGCACAACCTATTGAAGTTGGTCTAAACATGTCAGGTATAAGGCTTTTCCTTCTTTCGCATCTGTGATGATCACCATGACTGTCTCAATGCAAGATCGCGCTCTGCTTGTAGAGCTGTATTACAAGAATGATGAGTGTGCTCACATCGCTCTGCAGAAGTTCCAGACACTGAAGGGTTTGAAAAAAGGCACTGGTTCAATGACTGCCGTGGGTCTGGATAAAATGATACAGAAATTTGCCTTGGTGTGCAACCTGGTAGAGGAAGGAAACCAACTCATTCGGCATCAGTGGAAACAGTGGCTACAGCAATGCAGGAGGAGACGAGTGGTTATTAGCAAACGTGTAGTACACAAAGAATTGCCCGAATGTTGGAATTACCCGGGAGCACGGTGCGTAAAATCCTAGGAACATCCTTCTTTGCTATCCATTCAAAATTACCCATGTACACAAGCTGCTTCCTGTTGACCTGCCAGCAAGAGAGATTTTTCCTTTAGAATTTCTTGCTTGCATGGAAGTGGACAATGATATAGCTGTGGAAGATTTTGTGGACAAAGCCCACTTCCATCTGAAAGGATATGTCAATACATAGAATTGTTGAATATGGGCAACAGAAAATCCACATGCAAATAAATCAGTACCAGTTCATCCTAAAAAGGTCACTGACTGGTGCAGGTTTATGGTATCATTTATCATAGAGCCATATTTTTTCGAAGAGACAGATGCTTCCGGTCCTGTTACCTGTACTGTCAATGGTAGCACAACCACATCATCCCAGCTCTCCTACAGCTTGGATGTGTGGATGGGATCATTTTTACGCAATATGGCGCACCTCCGCACATTGCAAATCCAGTTAAGCAGGTGCTGAAGCACCATTTCGGAAATGCTAGAATTATCAGCCGCCATTTCCCTACAGCCTGTCCGTCCCGATCACCTGGTCTTAATCCATGTGACTTCTGGCTATGAGGATATCTGAAAGATGTTGTGTTCAGTGTTCTGATTGCAAACTTAGCTGAATTGAGGGTACGCATTGTGCAACACATTCTAAACGTGACTCCGGAAACACTTCTATCAGTTGTGGAACATGCTATTTCTTGATTTCAACTTGGTTCAGAAAACGATCAACAGCATATTGAGTATGTTTTGTGGCAGTCACACGGAAATTAAAAATAGACTTATGCAGTTTTTGGCCTCAGGACAATTAAAAACCGAATTTTTTTCAGTTACACTGTCAGCGAGAGCGCACTGCTAGTTCCAGCTAATACTAAAACGAGTACAACATTCGCTTTTTACATATTTTTACAAGCTTCAAACAGGAGTAGTGCAGTAATGGATAGGAACTGCAATTGTTATGTACAGATGCAAGCTGAGCTGGCAACCCTTCGCTCACAGCTTCAGGCTGTGTTGGCTTCCATCACATAGCTTGAGGCTGCTGCCAAGGGGCGTCACTGTGGGGGATCGGGCACGGGGATACGAGGGGCGTCGAGCACGTCTCACGTGTGCTCTGATCGGTCCACTGCTGTGACTTCCCCAGGTACTGCCTGCACTTAGGTTGTCCCCTCACCCGTGGTCGAGTGGGAGATCATTCCAAAGTCTGGCAGGCAGAAAATAACTTTCCGTGGGGCTGATCGTAGGGTCTCCCCAGTTCGTTTGACAAACAGGTTTTAGACGTTATCAGTGGCTGACGATGTCTCTGAGCTGGATGCAGCAGTCCACCACATCCCAGAGGAAGCTTCTTGGACCGCAAGGTCTGGGCATTAACAGAGGGTGGGTTTGCTGGCAGTTGGGAGCTCCAACGTTAGGGGCATAATGGGGCCCCTTAGGAACATGGCTGCCAAGGAGGTGAAGGAAGCCAGTGTGCATTCTAGGGGGAGTCATTCCAGATGTGGAAAGGGTGCTTCCGGATGCCATGAAGAGTACAGGGTGCAGCCAACTGCAGGTGGTGGCTCATGTCAGTACCAATGACGTGTGCCGCTTTCGATCGGAGCAGATTCTGTCTGGTTTCGGGCGGCTAGCGGAAATGGCAAAGACTGCCTGCCTTGCTTCCGAGATTGAGGAGGAGCTCACCATCTGCAGCATTGTTGATACAACCGACTGTGGTCTTTTGGTGCAGAGCCAAGTGGAGGGTCTGATACAGAGGCTCAGGAGGTTCTGTGACTGTGTAGGTTTCAGATTCCTTGACTTGCGCCATTGGGTGGTGGGTTTCATGTTCCGCTTAATAGTTCAGGAGTCCACTACACACAGGTGGTGGCTGCACGCATAGCAGTGGCTGTGTGGAAGGGACTGGGCGTTTCTTTAAGTTAGAGTGTCTCCGGGAACCACAGAAGGGGCATCCGTCAGAAAGTGGGCAGGTAAAACACAGTAAGGTAGTTGTAGAAACGATTGGTATTGTAGATGTAAATTGTTGTAGCTGTGTTGGGAAAGAACCAGAGCTCCAAGTCCTAATAGAAAGCATTGAAGCTCAAATGGTTGTAGGTAGAGAGAGATGGCTAAAGCCGGAAATAAGTTCAGCCGAAATTTTTTTAAACAATCTAACAGTGTTCAGAAAGGATAGATTAAATACAGCTGGTGGTGGAGTATTTATTGCTGTCAGAGGTAGTTTGCCTTGTAGCGAAATTGAAGTAGATAGTTCATGTGAAATAGTATGGGTAGAGGTTAGAGGTTAGAGGTTATACCTGACAATCTGACTAAATTATTAATTGGATCGTTTTACCGACCCCAGTCACATAGTCAGCATGGATTCAGAAAATATCGTTCTTGTGAAACGCAACTGGCTCTTTATACTCATGAAGTAATAAGTGCTATCGACAGGGGATGTCAAATTGATTCCATATTTTTAGATTTCCAGAAGGCTTTCGACACCGTTCCTCACACGCGTCTTCTAATCAAACTGCGTGCCTACGGAGTATCGCCTCAGTTGTGCGACTGGATTCATGATTTCCTGTCAAAGGTCACAGTTCATAATAATAGACGGAAAGTCATCGAGTAAAATGGAAGTAATATCCGGTGTTCGCCAAGGAAGTGTTATAGGCCCTCTATTGTTCCTGATCTACATGAACGACATAGGAGACAATCCGAGAAGCCGTCTTAGACTGTTTGCAGATGATGCTGTCATTTAACGTCTTGTAAAGTCATCCGATGATCAAAACTTGCAAAATGATTTAGATAAGATATCTGTATGGTGCGTAAAGAGGCAATTGACCCTGAATAAAGAAGCTGAAAGCTCAAACACGTAGCAGTCTTTTTGTGACTAAATGTCTTGTTTATATGGTAAGCAGCAATCTAACCCTTTTGTAATACTGTCATTGTTCCATCCCGGATTTTCAATTTTTTGATATTACAGTTTGCAACGCATGAATTTTCCCTTGCAAATTATTATCTCCAGAAATTTTATAACTTTTGTTTGTTGACAGATGCAAAGTGTACAAAGGTGTTATCCTCTTTCTCAATCCTCATCCGTTCTATAACTGCGGCAAACATCAAGAGAAGACAACATAGAGAGGTATGAAATATTTATTGCCAAAGGAAGTTCTACTGAGAATATACAATTAATGATTTTTGGTTCCTGCTATGAACTTTTTTACTGGGAGGTAAACCAGTACAATTTTTTTTTCAAAGCTAGGAATTTCAGTTCTCTCCACAAAAAATCTTATTTTCAAAGTAATGTCCATTATTCTTGATCCTCTCTCATTTATTTCCTTATCACTACTGCAGTTTGTGGTCATCAGCCTAACACCATAACTCTTCACCTGTAAAGCTTTTGAAAAATAACTGTCAGCACAGCATTATTTGCAGTTGATACTTGGAATTTTTTTGCCGGTCAGTTCAAATCAGACACACAAATCTGGGAACAAACACCATTGTGTCCAAATGTTTGCTTAAAATTCAGTGACGTCACTGAAATTGCAATCAAGTCAGCTCCATCACGTGTTTAATGGATGTTCATGCCATGTTCGTGCCACCTGTTCCCTCAATCAGGTTGTCCCAGCACAATATTTCTCATCTTTGCCCACTGTAGGAGAGGGTCTCTACTCCTTTTGCCTGACCATTTCTGGCAGTTTATGGCCTCTCAAATTCACAAATTTTCTCACCATTTTCATTTGCACGGATAGTTTCTGGACATGAAGAACCAAATTTGTCTTCAATTGACATGTTGCAATTTTTAAAACATGAAAACCACTTTGCACTTCTCATAGCGTAATCTCTGTAAACCGTTTGCAACATTACAATGGGTTGCACAGAATTTTTCCCCAAATAGAAAGCAAATATTCACAACCACATATCGTTCACTTGCATTTGCCATCACAAAAAAGAAAAAGGAGAGAGCAAAACAGCAGCAGTGAAAGAAAGGAAAAAAAATCAATAAAGTCAGAGGAAACTTTTCCAGAGGAAGCCAGGAGTACTGCTGAACTCTCAGACAACTTTGTGATCCACCCTTGGCGAGAGAAATTCATAATACAAAGCAAGCTATGCCCAGGGCGATGTTCTTCTGGGGACTTGAGTACTTCCTCATATATCAAACTAGAAACTGGATATCTCTACCCTGAGAAATGTGTACACATGTATCATGGGATGGGTTCATTTCCAACCCCTTTACCTCGAATTTTGCAAAGCTCTTACCTTTTCACATTCTCACTTCTTCTAGAAGTTTTACTGTGAACTTTGTCGACAGTCTTCTTACATACCTCATGGTAAGCATGAATATTTCACGAGACGTCTACTGTTCACAGAAATTTGGAGGAATAACTATAAAACTGAGTATAACAAGAACCTTAGACTTTCGCAATATAAATAATGATGTACTTAGTACATACCTCTGGTTCTGAAGAAAGCAGTGTCACCAGTGGAGGAGCTAGCTTCTTAGTGAGTGTAGACACGAAATCAGAATCTGATGGAAGCATCTCCATAAATTTCATTAAAACCTTCACTGCAGACAAGACAACTGCAGCATTTGCATGGGCCAAACGAGGAGTGATCCGCTCACAGATGCTGCAGTATTAAATGTAACTTTTAAAATTTAGAATCGTATTCACTGATGCAACAAAAATAACCTACCCATAACAATATCATTAGTGACAAAGTGTTAAGAATAATACAACAGAAAGTAATAAAAATAATGCAATGTTCCACACTTATCTTTACAGGAATATTCTTCTTTAAAATTCTGTGTATTATGTGATTCCAAAAAATATCTGCAAAGAATCATACACGCACAGAGCAATCTCTCTCTCTCTCTCTCTCTCTCTCTCTCTCTCTCTCTCTCTGTGTGTGTGTGTGTGTGTGTGTGTGTGTGTGTGTGTGTGTGTGTGTGTGTGTGTGTGTGCATTTTATAAGCTTATAATTCAACTGGCATCAATAAATGACAGCTTTTTTAAAAAAACAATGAAGAAGAAGAAGAGATTAAACGGGATACCATCATCTACTTCCCACATCAAAGCCAAGATGCTCACTACCCTAAAAATCAATAACTCTTTCTGTGTTTACTGGTCGATTTTCAATAATCTAGTACAGAATTTGTTCCTCTTAGAAAGATTAGTAATGGATATGCGCGTGCGCGCACGCCCCCCCCCTCCCCTTAGAACAATGCCTAAATAAGAAAATCAAGTATATGTTGTCAATCAACAGGTGGTATTTGCTGCCATACAAACAAGAAATTTCTTGACACTTAACAGTAGCTAAAGGCTTCACCTCAAGTTATCTACATGCTACCTTGTAGTTACATATGTTTATTTACTTTGAATTTACATGATCAAACTTAAGCAGAAGCTATTTTGACGAGAACCTGGAATGGAATGAGTGTGACCTTCTGCAAGGAATAGTTACGACATTATATATGACATGTAAACAACTATGAATTTATATCTAAAAACAAAGATGCTGTAACTTACCAAATGAAAGTGTTGGTATGTCGATAAATACAATAAAAAAAAACACACACACACACACACACACACACACCTGCACATATACAGACATATGTAAATGCCATTTACAGATGTCTGCCTGTTCTGTATAAGTGCAGATTGTGTGTGTGTGTGTGTGTGTGTGTGTGTGTGTGTGTGTGTGTGTGTGTGTGTGCGCGCGATTGTATACCTGTCCTTTTTCCCCCTAAAGTAAATCTTTCCGCTCCCGGGATTAGAATGACTCCTTACCCTCTCCCTTAAAACCCACATCCTTTCGTCTTTCCCTCT